>NC_050103.1:39424517-40674517 GCF_902167145.1 Zea mays
ATCGCGGATTCCGCGGCGAGCTCGGTAAGCGTTCGGGCGGCGGAGCTCGGAGTTCTCAGCGTAACGAGCGGGAGTTGTTTGTGAGGAAGATGGACCTGACGAGGAGCGCCCACATGTCAGCGAGAGAAAAGGGAGAAGCCGCAGAGACCGACGCGTGGGCCCGGACGTCAGTGAAGCATCACGGTGCACGCGTGAGTGGGCGCGGCACATGACGAGTGGGGCCCGCGTGTCTGTGTCCGCGCGCGTGGTGTGAGTTTGCCTGACGAATGGGCCCGGTTGGTCAGGGGAGGGGAAATGGCGCGGGCGGGCTAAATGGGCCGCCAGTGTACGCGAAGGGTAGGTGGGCCGCGTGATGGTGATTCGGAAATGGGCTAAAAACGAACACGCTGGCCCAGTGCAGGTTTTATTCTTTTTCTTTTTATTTTCTATTTTCTTTTCTCCATTTTCAAATCCAATTTGAATTCAAGTTTGAGTTTAAACTTTGTGAATAACTTGTCCTCAGTTTGAAAGGTATAATTTAATATTTTAAGTGTGAAGGATGTTTATTCTGATTTTTATTTTATTTTATGTAGTATTTTTCTTAGTTCTTCCCTTCTCTTATTTTAAACCCTAATTCCAATTCAAATTAAATTTTAACTTGTGGCAATTCACTTTCAGATTAATAGTAAAATTTGGTCATACCTAAAAGTGTGATGAATTTATAACTTTGTTTTGTTTTGTATAATACTTCTTTCTTTCTTTCCTATTTCCAATTCAAATCAAACCAAGTTTTAAATTCTAGATTTCAAATTTATGCACAAGTTAGACTTTCACATGATGCAAAATTACTACATAGTGTTTTCTTCATTTATTTTATTATGATTATTTACCTTTAAAAAGGGTGAACTATAAAGTTTAATCACTTATCAATGGTACTTTGCTCAAATTTCTTCTACCAATCCCAAATTCAGAATTTGGGTGTTACAAATCCTACCCCCCTTAAAAATAATCTCGTCCTCGAGATTTGTAAGGAACATGATACAACAAATTTAGCTTGTAGTCTAGATTTCAGTTTCTAGCTAGTTCAAAAATCAAGAATTTTTTTTTTTTTTTTTAGTGAGTGATTAGGAGAGCATGGGTATATATAGGTATGTCCACTTTATTATGTAGGATAGAAGGTGTCTTTAGGGCATATATAGGTTTGGGTAAGAAAGAGTAGGATCAGAAAAACTCCATCCAAGATTGTGGATCTTGACTCATCTTGGTGACCACACTTGATCCTTGAAGACTTGAGTTGGTGCTCATCCTCCTTTGATGAAGTTGATCATCTTCCTCGGTCTTGTCTCAGTAATTAGGAGTTAGTGTATGTTATTGGGCTGGGGAATATGGTTAATATAGGTATGGATGAGATAGACTACATGATGTAGGTCAAAAGTTTGTTTGATGTTAGGTGGGGATAGGCAGATTATGCAATCTATATTGATTGGGTAAGTTATGTAACTTGTTATATAGGTCGAGTTTGTTGTGTATGGCCAAGTTGATATAAGTTTCCAAATTAGGCTTAAGTGATTTAGGAGTATGGTCTTATCTTGTGTACCAGCATTAAGTAACACACACTAGATTAGATCATGTTAGGTTAGATGGGATCTAGATTAGATTGGTATGACTAGTTTGACTAGATATGATCTAATTAATTTGCATTAGATCATGGTTGTTAGATTAGGGTGGATAAGTATGCTTATTAGGATAAGATATATCCATAAAGATAAGATAGAATCTTTTGAGACCAGTTAGACCTATTAGGATGAAATACAATCTTTTCAAGATAGGGTGAGTATCTTTTAAGATAAGATGGATCTATTAAGATAAGGGAGAATCTTTTAAGATAAGGTGAATTAGAATGAGATCTTTTTAGGATAAGATAAATCTCTTAAGCTAGATATGTTCCAATGGGGACAATCTAGGTTGTCTAGTTATTTTATAATTATATTATATTTTTTTTATACCTATGTGTATATGCAAATGCAATTGTGGACATTACTCCACAACTCATCACATTCAAACAAAGATCCAAATCAGACAAGTATCATAAGAACAAACATTCAACTTCATAGATATCTATAAAAATAGTTTTGTTTTTATTCCTAAGATTAGGTCTCCTATTCCTAAAGGTCACTTTTAGGCACAGGATTTCAAAGTGTGAAATCCACATTTGTCTTTAGAAGAAAAGATAAGAATAATCAGAGTAAAGCGGAAGTAGATGAGAAAGGATTAAGATAAGTTTAGAAAAGAATCAGAGTAAGGTAAGTAAAGAATGGTTGTCCAGTTCTATCTAGGTTTCGTCCTACAGTCAACATTGCTCTGATACCACTTCTGTAACACCCGGATTTTAGGGGTCCAAAACCCGGGCGCTAACATAAACACCAGGTATGCTGGGACCAAGTCTCACACATATGATGTAAAGTGGCACAGGATCGAATGTCACATCTTTATATATAACAGGAGTTCTATACAAAATAAATAATTACATTATAAGGAGACAACGGTCCAGCAACCCAAAGTTGACTGGGAGACGACGACCTAGACCACTCACGAACTCATCGCAGCATCTTCCATGAGCATCATCCTGCAGTACCTGGTCTTGACCTGTGGTGTATGTGAGACAGCAAGAGTGAGCTCACATACGTTCATCGCTCAACAAGTTGTGGGGAATAATGTGCATGAACTCGCCAAAGGTGGGAGCTCACGTGAAGTGTAAGGCTTACCAAAGAAGATGGTTAGAGCTGAGCATTGCTTTTAAAGTTGGTCAAAATTTTATTAGCAGTTACTAAGTATAAGTAAATACCAAACCCAATTAAGTAATAGAACAAAAGTAACAACACCACCTGCAATGCAATGCATATGACAAATTGAATTTAGTTCCATAAATTAATCATGTGAGTGTCCGAGCCGCTCATGACCGTGAGCACGGCTAGTATACCAGTTTTACACTCTGCAGAGGTTGCGCATCTTTACCCACAAGTCATGTTACCCATCTGCCAAGGGATCGCGACTTCCCATACACCTCTACCGAGGAGGCGAGGCAGGGTAACACTACGAGGCCTTTACAAAGTTCCACTAGCTTCAGAAAACCCGCTACAGTTTATAGGAAGCTCCAATGCAGGAATCCCTTGCAGGACCGCCATCACAGCAAAATCCTCCCGAGGGCCTCCCCAGGAATCCCTTGCAGGACCGCCATCACAGCAAAATCCTCCCGAGGGCCTTCCCAGGAATCCCTTGCAGGACCGCCATCACAGCAAAATCCTCCCGAGGGCCTCCCTACACTGACCACTCCCCTACTGCCCTTGCCCCTTTCGGGTAAGGTAGTCTTCCACTAGCTTTCCTAATTAATCGGCCAAGGGCGTCCCATTAAACCCTTGTGGTAGCACTGTTTTCCCGGGTGGTTCTCCATGTTCCAATTAACATAATGATCTTATCATGAACAGTGATAATAAACAGATAATAAAAGTGTGATCATGAATAATGTATCTTCATACCCAAAACCACATAAAGCACTAGCAAGTACTACCCAAAAAGTTCAGTGGTAAACAAGGTATAAAGATAGACAAACTAGGGTAACCTATTGGGTCCCATCAAATTAACCTATGCAGATCATTATGATTAATTAGAACATGAGTGGGTAAAAAGAAGTGATCAAGGGCACAACTTGCCTGGGCCTTGAGAATCCAGGTACCAGGATGATCTTCAGGTGACTCGTGACCTCGCACTAGTCGTAGCAATACAAACAAACAGTGTATAGGCAAAATTAACATTACACCAAACATATATGCCAAAATACATATTAATAATCTACATATTAAAATAAGATCACAGGAAAAAGAATTATTAATTTTCGAGTTATAGATTTTAAGTTATGAATTTCCTAAGATTTAAGGTGATTATAATAGGATTAGATGATAAATTAATTTCCTAACTGAGTTCATGTCAAAACAGTGATTCTAAATGATAGAGAATATTATTACAAAATTTTAGAAATTGGAATGGTTCAATTTGGAGCTAAAATGAATTTTCTATGAATTATCTAAGTTCTAGCAATTATTTTTGTATTAAAAATCTAATTTCTAATTCATTTAATCACTTTAATACTGCACTGGACTGGGCCTCATTTACTGAAAAGTGCAGGGGTCTCTGCGCAAATAAACCTAAGACTCAGCAAACCCCCGCGGTGGACGGCGGGTTCATTTCTTTAGAACTCAGGGACTCTTTAGCAATTGTGACACGGCGAAGGGGTACGGGGCACCGTGAGCCGTCAGATCCGAGACGTGCGCACCAGATTAGATCTGGCCGCCCGCGGAGCGGTACGCCGCACGGCCCGTCCATTCTGCGATCAACGGCGCGGATCTAATTACTCCGAAATCTCCCCCGATCCGTCCGATCAAAATCGAACGGATCCGATTCATGCACGAAGCGTTACTCCCTCTTCTAATCTCGGACGCCCGCGTCACGATCAACGGCCCCCATCGTTTTACCCAATCCCGCCCCAAACACGGCGGCGCCGCCCTCACGCGCGGCGGAGCCATCGCCGGAGTATGCCAAATCGAGATCCCGAGCGCGAATCACCAAAATTAAGGGGCGGTAAACATAGCAGAGATTAAGGCGAGACCTACGGAGGTGTCCTCACCGTTGATCGAGCTTGCAGGCGCGCGGTCCACGGCGTCTTGCGGATCCGTGGCGGAGCAGCAACACCGGCGAGCAATTCACGCCAAGCAGCTGCCAATCTCCACGGTCCGAGCGCACGTAGAGTTTCCCCGTGGTCTGGCGAACCCCCCGGATCCCAGCTTACGGCTCCCGAACGGCGGCACGACCCTTGGCGTCGTCGGCCGAATGTATCCGCGGCGGCAATGGAAGCTTCACGGTCGGCTTGGGGTGAGGGCAATGCCTCGACCGGTGCTTAAATAGGGGCGGGCAGGCAACGAGGATTTCGGCCGGTTAGTTAGAGGATCGAATCGCGGATTCCGCGGCGAGCTCGGTAAGCGTTCGGGCGGCGGAGCTCGGAGTTCTCAGCGTAACGAGCGGGAGTTGTTTGTGAGGAAGATGGACCTGACGAGGAGCGCCCACATGTCAGCGAGAGAAAAGGGAGAAGCCGCAGAGACCGACGCGTGGGCCCGGACGTCAGTGAAGCATCACGGTGCACGCGTGAGTGGGCGCGGCACATGACGAGTGGGGCCCGCGTGTCTGTGTCCGCGCGCGTGGTGTGAGTTTGCCTGACGAATGGGCCCGGTTGGTCAGGGGAGGGGAAATGGCGCGGGCGGGCTAAATGGGCCGCCAGTGTACGCGAAGGGTAGGTGGGCCGCGTGATGGTGATTCGGAAATGGGCTAAAAACGAACACGCTGGCCCAGTGCAGGTTTTATTCTTTTTCTTTTTATTTTCTATTTTCTTTTCTCCATTTTCAAATCCAATTTGAATTCAAGTTTGAGTTTAAACTTTGTGAATAACTTGTCCTCAGTTTGAAAGGTATAATTTAATATTTTAAGTGTGAAGGATGTTTATTCTGATTTTTATTTTATTTTATGTAGTATTTTTCTTAGTTCTTCCCTTCTCTTATTTTAAACCCTAATTCCAATTCAAATTAAATTTTAACTTGTGGCAATTCACTTTCAGATTAATAGTAAAATTTGGTCATACCTAAAAGTGTGATGAATTTATAACTTTGTTTTGTTTTGTATAATACTTCTTTCTTTCTTTCCTATTTCCAATTCAAATCAAACCAAGTTTTAAATTCTAGATTTCAAATTTATGCACAAGTTAGACTTTCACATGATGCAAAATTACTACATAGTGTTTTCTTCATTTATTTTATTATGATTATTTACCTTTAAAAAGGGTGAACTATAAAGTTTAATCACTTATCAATGGTACTTTGCTCAAATTTCTTCTACCAATCCCAAATTCAGAATTTGGGTGTTACAAATCCTACCCCCCTTAAAAATAATCTCGTCCTCGAGATTTGTAAGGAACATGATACAACAAATTTAGCTTGTAGTCTAGATTTCAGTTTCTAGCTAGTTCAAAAATCAAGAATTTTTTTTTTTTTTTTTTTTAGTGAGTGATTAGGAGAGCATGGGTATATATAGGTATGTCCACTTTATTATGTAGGATAGAAGGTGTCTTTAGGGCATATATAGGTTTGGGTAAGAAAGAGTAGGATCAGAAAAACTCCATCCAAGATTGTGGATCTTGACTCATCTTGGTGACCACACTTGATCCTTGAAGACTTGAGTTGGTGCTCATCCTCCTTTGATGAAGTTGATCATCTTCCTCGGTCTTGTCTCAGTAATTAGGAGTTAGTGTATGTTATTGGGCTGGGGAATATGGTTAATATAGGTATGGATGAGATAGACTACATGATGTAGGTCAAAAGTTTGTTTGATGTTAGGTGGGGATAGGCAGATTATGCAATCTATATTGATTGGGTAAGTTATGTAACTTGTTATATAGGTCGAGTTTGTTGTGTATGGCCAAGTTGATATAAGTTTCCAAATTAGGCTTAAGTGATTTAGGAGTATGGTCTTATCTTGTGTACCAGCATTAAGTAACACACACTAGATTAGATCATGTTAGGTTAGATGGGATCTAGATTAGATTGGTATGACTAGTTTGACTAGATATGATCTAATTAATTTGCATTAGATCATGGTTGTTAGATTAGGGTGGATAAGTATGCTTATTAGGATAAGATATATCCATAAAGATAAGATAGAATCTTTTGAGACCAGTTAGACCTATTAGGATGAAATACAATCTTTTCAAGATAGGGTGAGTATCTTTTAAGATAAGATGGATCTATTAAGATAAGGGAGAATCTTTTAAGATAAGGTGAATTAGAATGAGATCTTTTTAGGATAAGATAAATCTCTTAAGCTAGATATGTTCCAATGGGGACAATCTAGGTTGTCTAGTTATTTTATAATTATATTATATTTTTTTTATACCTATGTGTATATGCAAATGCAATTGTGGACATTACTCCACAACTCATCACATTCAAACAAAGATCCAAATCAGACAAGTATCATAAGAACAAACATTCAACTTCATAGATATCTATAAAAATAGTTTTGTTTTTATTCCTAAGATTAGGTCTCCTATTCCTAAAGGTCACTTTTAGGCACAGGATTTCAAAGTGTGAAATCCACATTTGTCTTTAGAAGAAAAGATAAGAATAATCAGAGTAAAGCGGAAGTAGATGAGAAAGGATTAAGATAAGTTTAGAAAAGAATCAGAGTAAGGTAAGTAAAGAATGGTTGTCCAGTTCTATCTAGGTTTCGTCCTACAGTCAACATTGCTCTGATACCACTTCTGTAACACCCGGATTTTAGGGGTCCAAAACCCGGGCGCTAACATAAACACCAGGTATGCTGGGACCAAGTCTCACACATATGATGTAAAGTGGCACAGGATCGAATGTCACATCTTTATATATAACAGGAGTTCTATACAAAATAAATAATTACATTATAAGGAGACAACGGTCCAGCAACCCAAAGTTGACTGGGAGACGACGACCTAGACCACTCACGAACTCATCGCAGCATCTTCCATGAGCATCATCCTGCAGTACCTGGTCTTGACCTGTGGTGTATGTGAGACAGCAAGAGTGAGCTCACATACGTTCATCGCTCAACAAGTTGTGGGGAATAATGTGCATGAACTCGCCAAAGGTGGGAGCTCACGTGAAGTGTAAGGCTTACCAAAGAAGATGGTTAGAGCTGAGCATTGCTTTTAAAGTTGGTCAAAATTTTATTAGCAGTTACTAAGTATAAGTAAATACCAAACCCAATTAAGTAATAGAACAAAAGTAACAACACCACCTGCAATGCAATGCATATGACAAATTGAATTTAGTTCCATAAATTAATCATGTGAGTGTCCGAGCCGCTCATGACCGTGAGCACGGCTAGTATACCAGTTTTACACTCTGCAGAGGTTGCGCATCTTTACCCACAAGTCATGTTACCCATCTGCCAAGGGATCGCGACTTCCCATACACCTCTACCGAGGAGGCGAGGCAGGGTAACACTACGAGGCCTTTACAAAGTTCCACTAGCTTCAGAAAACCCGCTACAGTTTATAGGAAGCTCCAATGCAGGAATCCCTTGCAGGACCGCCATCACAGCAAAATCCTCCCGAGGGCCTCCCCAGGAATCCCTTGCAGGACCGCCATCACAGCAAAATCCTCCCGAGGGCCTTCCCAGGAATCCCTTGCAGGACCGCCATCACAGCAAAATCCTCCCGAGGGCCTCCCTACACTGACCACTCCCCTACTGCCCTTGCCCCTTTCGGGTAAGGTAGTCTTCCACTAGCTTTCCTAATTAATCGGCCAAGGGCGTCCCATTAAACCCTTGTGGTAGCACTGTTTTCCCGGGTGGTTCTCCATGTTCCAATTAACATAATGATCTTATCATGAACAGTGATAATAAACAGATAATAAAAGTGTGATCATGAATAATGTATCTTCATACCCAAAACCACATAAAGCACTAGCAAGTACTACCCAAAAAGTTCAGTGGTAAACAAGGTATAAAGATAGACAAACTAGGGTAACCTATTGGGTCCCATCAAATTAACCTATGCAGATCATTATGATTAATTAGAACATGAGTGGGTAAAAAGAAGTGATCAAGGGCACAACTTGCCTGGGCCTTGAGAATCCAGGTACCAGGATGATCTTCAGGTGACTCGTGACCTCGCACTAGTCGTAGCAATACAAACAAACAGTGTATAGGCAAAATTAACATTACACCAAACATATATGCCAAAATACATATTAATAATCTACATATTAAAATAAGATCACAGGAAAAAGAATTATTAATTTTCGAGTTATAGATTTTAAGTTATGAATTTCCTAAGATTTAAGGTGATTATAATAGGATTAGATGATAAATTAATTTCCTAACTGAGTTCATGTCAAAACAGTGATTCTAAATGATAGAGAATATTATTACAAAATTTTAGAAATTGGAATGGTTCAATTTGGAGCTAAAATGAATTTTCTATGAATTATCTAAGTTCTAGCAATTATTTTTGTATTAAAAATCTAATTTCTAATTCATTTAATCACTTTAATACTGCACTGGACTGGGCCTCATTTACTGAAAAGTGCAGGGGTCTCTGCGCAAATAAACCTAAGACTCAGCAAACCCCCGCGGTGGACGGCGGGTTCATTTCTTTAGAACTCAGGGACTCTTTAGCAATTGTGACACGGCGAAGGGGTACGGGGCACCGTGAGCCGTCAGATCCGAGACGTGCGCACCAGATTAGATCTGGCCGCCCGCGGAGCGGTACGCCGCACGGCCCGTCCATTCTGCGATCAACGGCGCGGATCTAATTACTCCGAAATCTCCCCCGATCCGTCCGATCAAAATCGAACGGATCCGATTCATGCACGAAGCGTTACTCCCTCTTCTAATCTCGGACGCCCGCGTCACGATCAACGGCCCCCATCGTTTTACCCAATCCCGCCCCAAACACGGCGGCGCCGCCCTCACGCGCGGCGGAGCCATCGCCGGAGTATGCCAAATCGAGATCCCGAGCGCGAATCACCAAAATTAAGGGGCGGTAAACATAGCAGAGATTAAGGCGAGACCTACGGAGGTGTCCTCACCGTTGATCGAGCTTGCAGGCGCGCGGTCCACGGCGTCTTGCGGATCCGTGGCGGAGCAGCAACACCGGCGAGCAATTCACGCCAAGCAGCTGCCAATCTCCACGGTCCGAGCGCACGTAGAGTTTCCCCGTGGTCTGGCGAACCCCCCGGATCCCAGCTTACGGCTCCCGAACGGCGGCACGACCCTTGGCGTCGTCGGCCGAATGTATCCGCGGCGGCAATGGAAGCTTCACGGTCGGCTTGGGGTGAGGGCAATGCCTCGACCGGTGCTTAAATAGGGGCGGGCAGGCAACGAGGATTTCGGCCGGTTAGTTAGAGGATCGAATCGCGGATTCCGCGGCGAGCTCGGTAAGCGTTCGGGCGGCGGAGCTCGGAGTTCTCAGCGTAACGAGCGGGAGTTGTTTGTGAGGAAGATGGACCTGACGAGGAGCGCCCACATGTCAGCGAGAGAAAAGGGAGAAGCCGCAGAGACCGACGCGTGGGCCCGGACGTCAGTGAAGCATCACGGTGCACGCGTGAGTGGGCGCGGCACATGACGAGTGGGGCCCGCGTGTCTGTGTCCGCGCGCGTGGTGTGAGTTTGCCTGACGAATGGGCCCGGTTGGTCAGGGGAGGGGAAATGGCGCGGGCGGGCTAAATGGGCCGCCAGTGTACGCGAAGGGTAGGTGGGCCGCGTGATGGTGATTCGGAAATGGGCTAAAAACGAACACGCTGGCCCAGTGCAGGTTTTATTCTTTTTCTTTTTATTTTCTATTTTCTTTTCTCCATTTTCAAATCCAATTTGAATTCAAGTTTGAGTTTAAACTTTGTGAATAACTTGTCCTCAGTTTGAAAGGTATAATTTAATATTTTAAGTGTGAAGGATGTTTATTCTGATTTTTATTTTATTTTATGTAGTATTTTTCTTAGTTCTTCCCTTCTCTTATTTTAAACCCTAATTCCAATTCAAATTAAATTTTAACTTGTGGCAATTCACTTTCAGATTAATAGTAAAATTTGGTCATACCTAAAAGTGTGATGAATTTATAACTTTGTTTTGTTTTGTATAATACTTCTTTCTTTCTTTCCTATTTCCAATTCAAATCAAACCAAGTTTTAAATTCTAGATTTCAAATTTATGCACAAGTTAGACTTTCACATGATGCAAAATTACTACATAGTGTTTTCTTCATTTATTTTATTATGATTATTTACCTTTAAAAAGGGTGAACTATAAAGTTTAATCACTTATCAATGGTACTTTGCTCAAATTTCTTCTACCAATCCCAAATTCAGAATTTGGGTGTTACACAGGGGCGGCCTAAGGCGAGGTGCTTGGCTAGATGTAACCTTTCTCTGACAGCTCATCAATCTGCTTCTTGAGTTCAACTAACTCTGGTCCAGATACTCTGTAAGCTCTCTTAAAGATGGGGGCGGTTCCAGGAAGAAGCTCTATGGCAAACTCAACTTTTCGCTCAGGTGGCATACCTAGTAAGTCCTTTAGGAACACATCTGGGAATTCTGACACAACCTTGATATTCTCCAGTGCATCTACTTCACTGCTCTCAATAGCCATCTGATAACAACTTCCTTTCCTTGGCTCAGGCGGGACTAACTCGGTCACCACTTCCTCCCCTATTGGGGACATCAACTTGATTGTCCTCTTATCACAACTGATAACTGCCTGATACTTATCTAGCCAATTCATCCCTAGGATGACATCTATTCCCTAAGTACCCATTACTATGAGATTAGCAGGAAACGCTATCCCCCTTATTTCCACACTTACATTCAAACAGATGCTATCGGCTTAAATTCTACCACCAGCTGAATCAATTTGAATGGGGATTGACATGGTAGTTACTGGAAGATTATGTGCTTCTACCCATGATGCAGTTATAAAAGAATGCATTGCTCCAGTATCAAATAACACTTATGCAATATGGGAGTCGATTGGAAACATACCTACTATCATGCCGGGTGTTTCCTGAACTGCTTCAGTCTCCAAGTGGTTCAATCTCCCATGATTGTAGCGTGGCTGAGAGCGGTTGCCTGCTCCAGGCTGAGACACATTCTGCTTCACTGGGGCACTAGGGCTCGACTGCTGCTGGGCTGCCCTCTTCGGACATTGCATCACCCAATGGCTTTGCTCTCCACAGTGGAAACATGCTCTGCTTCTGCCTTGAGCTGGTGCTGCTTGACTGTTCTGTTGGGTCGCTAGGGCGGGAAGACAAGGTGCCTGCTGGTTCTGCCTCTGGAACTGACCTTCTTCTGACTGATTGTTCTGGCGATTCTGATGCTGGTGCTGAGGATACTGCCTTTGGAACTGTTGCTGCTGAGGTGGGCGCTGGTTCTACCTGAACTGCTGAGGTGAGTTGCCGGAGAAACGAGGGCGATTGCTGCTTCCAGGCTGAGGTCCACTGAACTTACGCTTGCGATCCTTCATCTCTTTACGCTTCCTCTCTGTCATGATTGCTCTGTCAATCAGGTGCTAAAAAGTGGGGAAGGTATGATTCATTAGTTGATACTGCAGAGGGTTGACCAAGCCTCTCAGGAAACGATATTGCCTCTTGGCGTCGGTGTTGACATCTTCAGGAGCATAGTGAGACAGTTGCAGAAACCTGTCTTGGTACTCACTAACAGACATTGACCCTTGCTTGAGTGCTAGGAACTCCTCCTTCTTCACTGTCATCAGACCTGCAGGAACATGGTACTTATGGAAGCTATCTCTGAATTCTTCCCAGGTGATGGTGTTGGGGTTGGCATGGGTGGCGAGGTAAGACTCCCACCAAGACTGGGTTGGTCCTCCCAACAGACGGGGACCATACAGAACTTTCTCCCTGTCGTCACACTGGGCGGTGCGCAACTCCCGCTCCACTGTGCGCAACCAGTCTTCAGCATCCATGGGGTCAGAAGAGCGAGCGAACACTGGGGGATGACCTTTCATGAATTTAGCACGCTTGTCCCTGGGCATCTGAGGCATCTGAGACTGAGGTGGTGGCTGCTGCTGCTGCAGCTGAATGACGGCCAGAGTCTGACCGATGGCTTGAACTGCATGAGTCTGCATCAAGAACATCTGCTCGATGGTCATCTTGTGGTGCTGCCTGCTCCTGCTGAGCACTCCTTCCTCCTCTGCGCCTGTTTTCTGACATCTGCAGGATGCAATCACATATCAGAACTGATCATGCAAGCTTGCAGCATAAGAAAAGAGTATAGAATCCTTCCACCATACTGAACAGATGAACACCTTCACTGATCTCCAACACAGACCAACACAGCTTCTCAGATAAAAAAGGAAAGTGGAATAAAAAGGCTTCCCAACTAGATAGCTAACTCCATTAACATTTAACAGGTAAACCAATGTGCAGTGGATGCCCACACTTTGGTGACAGTCATTACAAAGATCCAAATCCAACATAGTTCATCATGACAAACATAAAAGCACAGGATAAGCAAACTACCCTATCTAACTAAGACTGACTAACAGTAAAACTGAGACTAAGACTAAGACTAAGACTGAGACTAAGACTAAAACTTCTATATTAAGTATTTATTACAGGATCCAATGCTGACGATCTATGGTTCTAAATTTATCTTGGTCCTGTAGTCGTGGTCGCCATACGCCTGGTGTCCACGCCGAGGGGAGCGGTACGGGTGCTGAGTCCCGACGGGAGCGGGGGAGCCATCCTCCAGATGACGACGCTCTGCGTGCTCAGCACGCAGCTAGGCGATCTCAGCACGAGCCCTACTCAGCTCGTCTAATGCATGGTCCAGCTCTGTATTTAGTACGGCGGCTAGGTTGACTGTGCTGCTCAACCTAGGATTGTCCTAACCAACAGGTGAGACAATCATGCCTCATGTGCTACCAGATGGATGGTGGGGGTAATACTTCAAGTTAAGACCATTGACTACCCCACCGAGCACTGAGCAGTAGTGCAAAAGCGCACGCCGTGTGGCATCTTGCATGGCCGCCTCAGCTGAGTCCCGCTCAGAGATGGAATAGTGCTCTGAGCAGATCTTCGCACCTCGAAGACTGTTCTCCGGACGGTGCACCAAGCAGGTCGCCTCCCAGCGGTCCGGGTAAACCCCGTGACTGTGCTGCAAGACCACACAGCGATACTCAATGGACCAAGTACGTCGGTCGAGTGCCTGGCATAGCAGGGTGTCAAGCGCATCGTGGAAGTGACACCCGCGAGCAGCGTCGCGAGTGATGGGTCGGGCAACCCATCCTTCTGGCTCCTGGTCAGATGAAAGGTCGGTGCTGAAGCTCGAGCTGCTGTCGCCGCCTCCGTCGTCTGGGTCTCCTCTAGCAGCTACTCCAGGGGCTGGGGCACTCAGTGGTGGTGCAGGGGCGCCTCCAGCGGGAGCACAAGGGAGCAGCTCCTCACAGACTCTATCTCCTGCTGAAGCGAGAAAGAAGGGTCCTGCTGCTCCAGCTCCTATCGTCGACGCTCCTGCTCCTCGTGCAGGTGGTGGTGCAGCCTCTCCAAGTGGCTAGACTGACCGGTCACTGGACGGCGAAGCGGACGCTCAGAGAGACGAGAGGGTAAGAAGGGGATGACAGACTTCCGTGCGGTGTGTCTAAGACGAGCCATCACCGTAAGCATAAGAGTGAGAACAGAACTAATATGACCAGCAAGTAAACCATAAATAAATAAATAAGGAATGAGGATAAACAAAAAATTTAGCAAGGTATAATATATACAGTAGAACATAAGTTTGGTCGATATGACCAACTTTTGAAGGGATACCAAAGTCAAGGTGAGAATAGGGGTCTATAATCCTTAGAATGGCCATTCTACTCTAGGTTAGCGGTCCTACAGTCAGCACGGCTTTGATACCACCTATGTCACACCCGGTTTTAGAAGGCAAACAGAATGCAAACCATGTACGTGCCAGGATCAGCAATTCACGTACACAACAGTTACATTACTGGACATCATCACACAGTGCTCAAATGATCACATAAAGGGGTAATAATAGTCGATTACATCATATGTCTGAGACATCCACCTAGTCTTTACAATAATCAAAGTGCAGAAAAGAAAGGTAGATACACGCGGCCTTCACAGGCAGCCGACTGGGGGTTGCCGCTAACCCACGCCTAGAACTCGTCGTAATCTTGGAACTCCTAGAAGTCTCCTTCCACGGCTTCATCTTCTCTTGAGCAGTGGTTGCAACGCGGACAACCTGGGGAAGGGGGGGTTGGTGTGTAGAGCAAGGGTGAGTACACATCAACATACTCAGCAAGTGTCCTGTTTGACTGTAGTGGACTAGTTTATGTGGGGGGGGAAGTCAAGCAGTTGCTTTTAGTTGGTCAGATTATTATTACTAGTAGAGAAAGGCAAGTTTTAGGATTAACCCACGTTGTTAACTCAAAAGTACCCTTTCCAAATGGAAAGAATACCACTTATCGTTACCATAGTCAATACCAAAACCATCATTCTCATCATCACCTATAATCCAAAACATTTCTGATCAAGTATCACTAATCAATGGAGCTCCCTTGGCTGCTCACAACCACGAGCACGACTGATACATCAGTTTTCAAACACTCTGCAGAGGTTGCGCACTTTACCCACAAGTCGTGATTCCCTTTCTGCCCGGAGATCATGACTCTCCATTGATCACTACCAAGGTGACCCGGCAGGGTATCACTATGTAGCCTTTACAAAGATTCCCTCGGGCTGCAGCCGCCCGTTAGGTTTCCTAAATGCACGGCACTCCTCCCCAAGGGGCGAACCAACCTTGGCAGAGCGAGCCGCATATACCAAGCCCCATTAACGGCACGACGGCTAAGTGAACTACACCCCGGTTCCTCTAATTATTCAGCTAAGGGCATCCCATTCCACCCTCATGGTTGCACTGTTTTCTCGGGCGATCATCCAACGAACAGGTCCTTACGGAGAGGCACTCGAGAAACTGCTCGAGTCCCCTTAAATGTCACAAGTATATCATAAATAAGAAGGAAAACATCGTATCATAGATAAATCTCATCGTGTTCATTGATTAATGTTAAGCACTAGCATAAAGCTAAACCATAATAATCCAACCCAAATAGGTAAGCAAGGACATGGATAACAAAAGCTAGTAAATCCTTAGGTATAACTGTGTAAATGCGGAAAGTGAATTATAGAATGTATAGGACAAAGATAGGTCAAGGGACACTTGCCTCCACCAACCAGCTGCTGCTCAGGGGTTTCTCTTGCGAGTTCTTCGGATTCCTCAACCAAACCATTCTCTATAGGAGTGCAAACATACATTCACATCTTAAATCAGAAAAGGAACAGTACACCATATAAGGAAACAAATCAGTTACACACGCACAAGACATAAAGCTCACGCTTATGACCATGCGAAACTAGCGTCCGCGAAACAGCACAGGCGACTCGCAAGAACTACTAACTTGACAACACATTTATGTCTAACGAACATTAAACATAAACACCTGAAAAGTTCTAGTTACACTCATGTATGCTCGCCAAGCGTAGCTCCAGATTGTAAACTAATCCTCGCTAAAGCACTACTTTAATAATTATTGGATCAACAACTAGTTGAATAATTATCGAAAGCACATACTACGATAAGCTATACTACTAGTATGTGAATGATATTGTCAATTTATCATGAACCTATCGTGACAGGAGTAAACCGAAACCGGTTAATGACGCATGAAGAAGTATGTAACCATCGGACATAGACTAAGAGGCTAGTAAATGAGATCGTCGAGGCTCGTAAACATCCTAAATTTATTTACGTGGTTCATTGGGGTTCCTTTTTATATGTCCAACAAATAAAATAATGAAAGATAATAAAATAGTGGGCTCATCCTCTCCTGGCCGAGCTGACCAGGGAGGGCTTGGCCGCGCGAACGAGTTGTTCGTGCTCCGCACAGGCCGTTGCAGGCGAGCCGGGGACGGGCTAGCCACGCGCGCTGCGCATGACGCCGCAAGGAGACCACAGGCCGCTATTGCGCGCACGTCGCGGTCGAGCTGGCCACGTGTCGCGCAGGCCGCCGCGAGAAAGCCACGCAGGCTGCCGCGAGCGCGCCGCGGGCGAGCTGGAACGCCAGGGGCGCTCCACGCCGCGTAGGGGTCGCGAGCGTGCCACGCCTGGGGCCGCGCCACGCCGCGGACACGAGCAGGCCGCGCACGCTGTGGCTGAGCCGGGCGGGGCACGAGGGGGAAAGGGAGGGCCGCGCCAGGGCCATCCTCGTCGGTCAGAGGGCCGCGCCGGCCAGGGTAGGGGGCCGCGCGAGCGCCAAGCCGTGGCAGGGGCCACGCGAGCTCCGAGCCGAGGCAGGGCACGCCGCGCCGGGCGCCGAGGCGAGCCAAGGCCACGGGCCGCGCCACGGCCACGCTAGCAGGGGAGGGAGGGTGCCGGGGCGGGCACATGCGCGTCATGGTTGGCCGCGCCGGGGCGAGCACGCCGAGCCGCCGCGAGCTAGGGCGGGGCAAGCCGGGACGGGCACGCCGCGCCGCGGGGAGGGGTCAGGCGAGCCAGGGCGGGGGCCGCGCGCCGCGCGTCGCGCCGAATGCCAAGCCGGGGCACCGCACGCGCCGGCCGAGCTCCAGGCCACACGCCATGGGCGCGGTGGGCTGAGCTCCAGGCCGCTGAAAGCATCTAGGCCCCTGGTTGGTTTTAGTGATTAATGTCAACGTAATGTTATATGTGACTAATGTGTGTTTTGCATAGACAAATGGTAAGTTAGGTCGCATTACAGGTAGAAGTACTACAACGGTGAAAACAATCCCGGAGATAAGAACTCGAAGCGACGGCTAAAACGACGAAACAAAAGGTGAAGGACTATGGAGTCCGAGTGTCAAGGAGATGTGGACACTCGTGATTTAGTTAGGTCTTTTATTCTCTTTTTAGCCGTACTATAAAGAGGGGTTGTCGATGAGTAGTTTGACCAAGAGAGTTCTAGTGTAGTGTTGGTGCACAATCACACTCACATACAGTGCTAGGTGTCACTCTAGAACTCACTCACAAGTTAGAACGAAAACGATTTGAAAATCAGCTGAAAAACAAGAGATAGGGTTTCTGGCCCTGGGGCACCGGACTGTCCGGTGTGCACCGGACTGTCCGGTGCGCCCTCTGCCAGGTGGGGCCATGCTGGCCCGGGGAAGAGCCTTCCCCACGCAGAAACCCGAGAGCGCAGGTTTCAGAGTTGAATTATAGTGGCGCACCGGACAGTGCACCGGACTGTCCCTGTCCGGTGTGCCATGAGTCCAACGGCTAACTGTCAGAACTAGCCGTTGGAAACGACCGTTGGCGCACCGTACTGTCCGGTGCGCCCACGCGCAGGAAAATGCTGGTAACGGCTAGTTGGTGGGTGAGGGCTATTTATACCCCCTCCACCCACCATATTCAATGTCTTGCACCCCACATTTATTCCAGCACATAGCTAGAGCATTGCAAGCACCAAAAGCCTAGTGAGGAGATTAGAGAATCTTAATCCGCATTTATTCCTCATTAGCGCTAGCGAGAGCCACCTAGAGCACACACCACTTGCATTAGGCTTCTCTTGGTCAAGCGAAAGTCTACGACTTGTTACTCTTGGTGATCGGCATCACCTAGACGGCTTGGTGGCATTGGGAGCTCGGTGATCACCGTGAAGATCTTGTTGGTGACCCGACTCAAGTTTGTAAGCGGTCTCGAGGGATCCACCGCGCTGGAGTGGCAAAGGATCATCTCGTAGTGAGCACTTGGTTCTTGCAAGGACCAAGGGGGAGCGATACCCTTGCGCGGGTGCTCCAACGAGGACTAGTGGAGAGTGCCGACTCTTCGATACCTCGGGAAAAATTGGACGAGTCTTCTAAACCTTGCTTTACATTTTGCACTTAATTCAAGCACTTTACATTGTGTATTTGTTTAGCAAGTATTTGAAGTATTGTCTTAGCATTATTGTATTTCTAGTATTATTATCTTAGTGCTAGTTGTTGGGGTGAAGTTGGGCTCTTGCTTAGCTCTTGCTTAGCTTTTAGTTAGTGTTGATTTTTTAGAAAATCCCAATTCACCCCCCTCTTGGGCATCGTGATCCTTTCAATTGGTATCAAAGCCTTGTTGCTCTTAGATTAGCTTAACCGCTAAGAGTTACGATGTCCGGTGGGGATGGACCTCCTCCCGTTTTTGATGGTGACGATTTTCCTTATTGGAAAATTCGTATGGAAGCATATTTAGAGGCTATAGACATTGGTGTCTATAAAGCCGCCACACAAGGATTCCCCGAACCTAGAGGTCGCACAAATCTTGTAGGTGATGAGTTTAATTATGAGAAATGGAATGCTAAGGCCAAAAACACCCTTTTTAGAGTCCTTTGCAAAGATGTGTTCAATAGAGTAAGAAATCATAAAAATGCTCATGATTTGTGGATAGACATTTGTGCTCTACATGAAGGAACTAGAAGTGAGCGTGAGGAGAGATATCACATAGCCAGGAGAAAGTTAAATTCTTTTGAAATGCTTGCTAATGAAAATGCCAATGCCATGTACTCACGTCTCAATATTCTTGTAGAGGAAGTTAATGGATTGGGGCTTACTCAATTCTCACAACCGGATGTTGTGAGGAAGATTCTCAGTGTCCTCCCAATAGACAAATATGGACATATTGTCACTATGCTACATCAAATGGATCTTTCAGTTACCACACCTACACAGATTTTGGGAAAGATCAATGCTCATAAGATGTACATGCACATCAACGACAAAGAAGAGTCATCTTCCAAAAGAAAGGATTTGGCTCTCAAAGCAAATCAAGAAAGAAAAGGAAAAGCAAAAATACAAGTTGAGGAAGAATCCTCAAGTGATGATGACCTTGATGCTAACATTGCCTTGATGGTAAGGAAGACCACCAAGATGTTGATGAAGCTCAACAGAGAAGGCATCAAATTTGATTCAAGAAAGAAGAAATTCTTTTCCAACAAAAGAAAGCCCATTTCTGAGATGGATTGCTAAAATTGTGGTGAGCTCGGTCATCTTGCTCATTAATGTAACAAGCCCAAGAAGAACAAATTCAAGGGCAAGAAAGAAGATGACAGCGATGATGAAAAGAAGGAAAAGAAATTCTTCAAGAGGAAGGATGGGAAGCAAAAGAGGTTCCACAAGAAGAAGAATGGAAAGGCATATATTGTTGGTGACTGGCTCACTGACATTGAGTCATCAAGTGGATCTTCTTCAAGTGAAGAAGAGAATGATGAAAAAGTTGCCGCCATCGCCGGGGACTTCTCTTCACCACCACCATCGCCATCATCGACTTCTCACCTATGCCTCATGGCTAGGGGTGAACGGAAGGTACAAAATGATATTGATATTACTAATGATACTGATAGTGATAGTGATGAGGAATTTGATTCACCTTCATATGATGAGCTAGCTGACTTGCTTAAAGAATATACTCAAATCATTAGAAAGTCAAAAGCTAAATGTGATAGGTTGAAAAATGAAAATGAATCTTTAAATGCCAAATATGACATAGTTATGAAAGATAGTGATGAAATGAAAGAAGAAAATAAAACTATGTCATCAACTGTAAATGAGCTCACAACCTCCCTAAAAGATGTTAAGGATAAATGTGACAAGCTAAATGAAGCTAATAGGGAGTTGCAAGATAGACTAGTAAAAATCAAGGAAGACTATACTCAAATTAAATTTGATCATGACAATCTTCTTGTTGAAAATGAACTTTTATCTTGCAAAACACATGAGGCTATTAACCCTGTTGTTAAGATTGATGTAGCAACCTCATGTGATGATTTGAGTCAAGGAGAGCAAACTAGTACATGCTGAATTGACTGAAAAAGTTGAAGTCTTGACTTTAGACAACCAAAAATTGAAGAAATACTTGACTGATGCAACTACTAGAGGAAAGGTTGCTATTGAGAACAATGATTTCAACAATGAGTTGGCAGTGGATAATGAAAGGCTTAAAAATGAGGTCAAGAAACTAAAGAGTGAAAATGAACATCTTGCAACAAGTGTGCAAAAGTTCAACAAGGGTCAATACCTCCAAAATGAGCTGCTTATGAACACTGTCATGAAAAACAAAAAGAGTGGTATTGGATACAATGCTTTTGTGCAAAAGAAAGCTACTACTCAATACAAGCCTAAGCAGACTCACAAACCTATCAAATGCTTTGAGTGTGGAAATGAAGGTCATTTTGCCCACAACTGCAAAGCCAAACCACCAACTCCCTTGCCTAAGCACTCAAGACCATTTGCTTTCAATGCTCATTATGTTCTAAGAGAGGTTGCAAATGGAAAGGTCAAAGTTACATTCCTAGGTCCACCAAACAAGAGTAGACCTAGACAAATCTAGGTTGCAAAGTCCTTGATTGAGAGAGTCACTGGTCCTATGCAATATAGGGCCCTCAAAACTCAAGCTTGATCTGTCTATGGATGCAGGTGAACTACAAGACCGGTGGGAGCCATTGGGTTATTGACAGTGGATGCACACAACATATGACAGGCAACCCACGGATGTTCACCTCACTTGATGAGAATGTTGATGGGCAAGATAAAATCACATTTGGAGACAATTCAAAAGGAAAAGTGCAAGGACTTGGCAAGGTGGCAATTTCAAATGATTTATCAATATCAAATGTTCTCTTAGTTGCACCTTTGAGCTTCAATTTATTATCAGTGGGTCAACTCTGTGATCTTGGACTTCAATGCTTATTCACACCAACAGAGGTTATTGTATCAAAGATGGATGATGAATCAATGGTGTTCAAGGGATTTAGATACAACAACCTCTACTTAGTGGATTTCACTTCAGAAGATGCAGACTTAAGAACTTGCCTCTTCACCAAAGCTTCACTTGGATGGCTTTGGCATAGGAGGCTTGCACATGTTGGGATGAGCACACTCAAGAAGGTATTAAAGAAAGACATGGTTAGAGGATTAAAGGATGTGGTGTTTGAAAAATACAAGCCATGTAGTGCATGTCAAGCTGGAAAGCAAGTTGCTAATACACATCCTACTAAAGCTTTCATGTCAACATCAAGGCCACTGGAACTACTTCATATGGATTTATTTGGACCTACAAATTATGTAAGTGCCGGTGGCAACCTCTACTGTCTAGTGATTGTTGATGACTTCTCAAGATACACTTGGGTGTTCTTTCTCCACGACAAATCTGAAGTTGCATCTATATTCAAGAAGTTTGCCAAGAAAGCACAAAATGAATTTGATTGCAAGATCAAGAAGACTAGAAGTGATAATGGCAAAGAATTTGACAACACCAACATTCATGAGTACTGTGATGAAATTGGGATCAAGCATGAAGTATCTGCAACATACACACCTCAACAAAATGGAGTTGTTGAAAGAAAAAATAAGACCTTGATCACACTTGCAAGAACAATGATTGATGAGTATAACACACCGGAGAGGTTTTGGGCCGAAGCTGTCAACACTGCATGTTATGCATCAAACAGGCTATTTCCTCACCGGCTACTTGCGAAGACTCCTTATGAACTGCTAAATGGGAAAAAGCCAGACGTCTCCTTCTTCCGGGTGTTTGGGTGCAAATGCTACATCTACAAGAAACGCCATCACCTAGGGAAGTTTCAAAGACGTTGTGATATTGGTTTTCTTTTGGGTTATTCATTAAAGTCCAAAGCATATCGAGTATTCAACCATGCCACTGGCGTGGTAGAAGAAACATATGATGTAGAATTTGATGGGACTAATGTCTCCCAAGGAGCACATGAAAATCTTGATGATGTAGGTGATGAGCCACTTAGGGAAGCAATGAAGAATATGCCAATTGGAGCTATCAAACCAAAAGAAGATGAAGAAGAGGTGCAAAACATTGACAGGCCTTCTTCATCAAATGTACCACAAGATGATGAAAAAGATGAGAGGCACGCAAATGAAGATACATTTGTCTCTCATGAACAAGCAAGGGCACAAGCCGAAGATGTTGATGCTTCAGGATCTTCTTCCCAAGTGGTTGACAGGAGAAACTCATCACTACTTCAAGCTCATCCTCAAAACCAAATCATTGGGAGTCCTTCACAAGGGGTTATTACTCGATCACATAGACATGCTTCTTTTATTGAACATCACTCCTTTGTTTCTTGTGTTGAGCCTACTTGTATAGATGAGGCGCTACAGGATCTGGACTGGGTGAATGCCATGCATGAAGAACTTAACAACTTCACCCGTAACGAAGTTTGGACCCTGGAGAAGCCCCCACAAGATGCAAGAATCATTGGAACAAAATGGGTGTTCAGAAACAAACAAGATGATCAAGGTGTGATTGTAAGGAACAAGGCAAGACTTGTTGCAAAGGGATTCTCTCAAGTTGAAGGCTTAGATTTTGGAGAGACCTTTGCACCGGTTGCTCGACTGGAAGCCATCTGTATCCTACTTGCATATGCATCATGCTATGATATAAAACTTTATCAAATGGATGTAAAAAGTGCATTTTTAAATGGCTTCATAAATGAACTTGTATATGTTGAGCAACCGCCTGGATTTGAAGACCCTAGATATCCTAACCATGCTTACAGGTTGTCCAAGGCGCTATATGGGCTAAAGCAAGCTCCAAGGGCTTGGTATGAGCGCCTTCGCGACTTCCTCATCGAAAAGGGCTTCAAGATCGGGACATCGGCACAACTCTATTCACAAAGAAACATAACGGTGATATTTTCATTTGTCAAGTATATGTTGATGATATAATCTTTGGCTCGACAAATGACTATCATTGCAAGGAATTTGGTGAGTTGATGTCGAAGGAGTTTGAGATGTCAATGATTGGTGAGCTAACGTACTTCCTCGGCTTTCAAGTCAAGCAAATAAAAGATGGTAACTTTCTCTCACAAGAGAAGTATACCAAAGACTTGTTGAAAAGGTTCAACATGGAGAAGTGCAAACCAATCAAGACCCCCATGCCAACAAATGGACATCTCGACTTAGATGAGGGAGGTAACCCGGTTAATCAAACTCTCTATCGTTCTATGATTGGTAGTTTATTGTACCTTACCGCATCTAGGCCCGATATTATGTTTAGTGTCTGCATGTGTGCTAGATTTCAATCTAATCCTAAGAAAGCTCATATTCGCGATGTTAAGAGAATTCTTAGGTATCTCAGGCACACCACAAGCGTTGGTCTATGGTATCCCAAAGGAGCTACTTTTGATCTAATTGGCTATTCCGATTCGGACTATGCCGGTTGCAAAATTGATAGGAAAAGTACTTCTGGGGGATGCCATCTGCTTGGTAGATCACTAGTTTCATGGACATCCAAAAAGCAAAATAGTGTTGCCTTGTCAACTGCCGAAGCGGAATACATTGCCGCAGGTGCGTGTTGCACACAAATTTTGTATATGAAACAAACTCTTTTGGACTATGGCGTAGTTCTAGAAAAGGTACCTTTGTTGTGTGATAATGAGAGTGCTGTTAAAATTGCTAATAATCCTGTACAACACTCTCGCACCAAGCACATTGATATCCGTCATCACTTCCTTAGAGATCATGTTGCTAAAGGAGATATCATTTTAGAAGGAGTGAGGTCGGAAAACCAATTAGCGGATATTTTCACTAAGCCTCTTGATAAAACCCGCTTTTGCATGTTGAGAAATGAACTAAATATTCTTGATCTCAGAAATTTTATGTAAGATGTCAAATGGTGTTGTCAAGCTTGCATTGCATGTTTAAATTTCTTGTATTGCATCTAGGGCTTGTCTAACCTAGTTGAGATAACCGCCAACAAAGCGAGTGAAAAAGCTTAACTCGGATCAAACTTGACAAGTCTTAGTTTTAAGCTTTTAGCACTTAAATTCTTACTTCTTATGCAATTGTTGGTTCTTGAAATATGCATGAGGTACTGCACTTAGGGGGAGTATTCAAAACTCAAATCACTCATGAAAACCCCTAGTGCAAGGCCAAAATGCAAATTTCACCATTTGCCTATTTTCTCTAAAAATTATCTAGCCTATGGCAAAATATTTTGAAAATTATGAGAAAAGTATATGAGGGTGCCAATACATGTCCCAACAAGTGTTATTTTGTGTGTTTATAAGTTGGGATTTGGTTTGGTTGGAAATTAGATAAAAAAATTCAAAAATACAAAAACTTCCCTCTGTCTGGGCTCACCGGACAGTCCGATGTGCACCGGACACTGCACTGTGCACTGTCCGGTGCACCGGCCGCGCGCGCTCAAAATCCTTTTTCCTGTGCGCTGTCCGGTGGTTCACCGGACAGCTACTGTGCGCTGTCTGGTGTGCACCGGACAGGCACTGTAGACTGTCCGGTGCGCCCATATCGCGTTTTAAAAAAACGCCTCCAGCCCGAGCCGAGCCAGAGGCTCTCAGATTTCTTCCCTCTCTCTGGCTCTCTGCCCTCCTTTAGCGATCAGATCCTCTCGCCGGCGACCACCGTTCACCGGCGTCCACCGTGCTCCGGCGACCTCCTGCACTCATCCCTTCTCCCTCTGGTGAGCAGCCATGTCTTCACTCCTCTCTCTTCTCTCTGTTCAGCCCAGTGAGGTCTCCTCCACCCCTTTTGTGCCCAAATCAATTTCCTGTTAATTCTAGTGAATCCAAGTGGTGGAATGTGTTCCCATGTGTCTCTTGAATATCCTTGTAGGTTCTCAGCTCTTTAGGGAGGGTTTCACAGCCATAAATAGCCGTTTCACCGAAAACCTAAACCTTCGCCTACCACATGCTCGGTGAAATGTCCAAACCAGCCAAAGATGCTCCGATTGAACCCAAATTTTTCAGGCACCTTCACAACACCTCAAGTAACATATTCGCAAAATTTCCGAGCCGAGTGCCCAAATCTCTTTTTTCTTCGCCTAAATTCAAACCAAGCACACACTTCACTCATATTCACCATATAAACCTATTCGTGAAGTATCAGCTCAATTCCACGTCATTTCGTGCCTCAATTCGAATTCCAAACCTCCTATGGCACTTTTTATCGTTCAAACGCCGTTTTCACGTCGTTTGACCTCTCGATCGCCTTATCTCTCATTTTTTGTGCCATATTTCTCTATGTATGTATTTATTCACAATTCATATACTTATGACTATGTGACTAATACGTGCTCACCTCTTCTGTCATTTCAGTGACCTCGACTGCCCGTGTGCCGTCTCCTGTCCTGCCTGGATCGTCTCCTCTCGTGTGAGATTTCCAGGTAGTCATCTCCTCCTTTGATATTCTATCGGATATTATCGACCTGTGCTTAGCCTCTCTCTCTCATTTGCAGTCGTCAGGTCAGGATGCCGCACACGAAGAATGTGTCGGCGCCAGGGGGGAGGCGATGATGAGGATCCTCGTCGCCCCTTCAGGCAGGTCAAGGGCAAGACCGTCTACTTGGAGCAGCAGGAAGGCCGCAAGAAGCGGCGTACGGATAAAGCAGCTCGTGCAGCGGCAGCAGCAGCAGCAGCCGCTGCGCAGGCCGAGCTAGGGGATCAGCCAGAGACTCCATCAGATCAGATTGCGTACCGAGTTCGTCGCCTCGCCTCCCGGCCTCGCTCCTCCACTCACACCACTGCTTCCACTCCACCACCCACTCTGCCTGCTCCCGTCACCCCTGTTGCGCCATCCACCACCACAGCCATACCCGCTACCTCCACTACACCAGCTTCCACTGCTCCTCCTCCCACTCTCGCTTCAGCTCCTCCTATCCCTCCACCTCGATTCCGGGAGCGCGATGAGACTGAGGTACGACCACTTGCTGCGGATCCCAGACTTTTTGACCTTCAGCGTGCTACAGCGGCACGGGTACGTAGGTTCATATACGTACCCGTGGAGTCTTGGTTACCGGCTCAGAGGGACCCTGCTGCAGTTGACCTTTTCAGCACCAGGATTCAAGAATCCTTCTTCAGGGCACAGATGTCTGCACAGATTGCTCTACGAGTGCACCGGCTTTTGGATCTTCCAGCTTTTCTGCTTGCCACCAGTTCTGACTCTGAGGTGCATCTCACATATCTGCTTGGCCTTCTGACTCTTTTGACTACCAGCGGCAGGTATGTTGAGGAGTGGGTCCGAGTTTTCTACGCGACTGTATGGATAGACCCAGATCATCACTGGATGAGGTTTCGTTTTGAGCGAGAGGATGTCACTATTACTGCCAGTCAGATTCGCCAGCTCTTTGGATTTCACGAGTCGTCGACTCGACTTCACAGCTTATGCTACGGCACCTCTGACCCTCCTCGTCGCCCTCACGGCGGTGTGGCTCCGGGTACAGCTCACGTCGCGGCTCTGTTCCGCCCGCCCTTCTCAGATGGGTCACGACGTTCACCGGCAGATTTCACTACAGCAGCCAAGTTCTTATTTGAGCTTATCAGACGGACTCTTCTGCCGAGGATGGGATACAGGGAGGCTACCACACATATCCAGCTCTGGCTCCTTGGTGCCCTGGTCTCTCACTCTGAGTTTGACGTCGTGGATTTCCTTATTTGTGAGATCGAGGACACCGTTTTGGATGGCATGCGTGCTCGTCGACAGTTGCCATATGCTCACTACATGTGTCACATTTTTGCGCAGCTGATTCGGCCTCCACAGTTCTAGGGTACACTTGAGGCCTCACGCCTTGTCTTTGGGTCCTACCGTCCTGCGTTTGAGGCTCCTGTGCCAGCTTCTGCTCCCGTTTTTGACTCTCAGGCCGAGGATGCTGCTCTTCATCAGTTCGAAGCTCAGGATGCAGTAGTTGATGATGATGATGATGATGACGATGATGATTTTGGGATTCCTCCCCCGCCTCCGCCTCCTATGCCTCCACGCTCACATGATCATGAGGCTGGGAGTTCTAGTGCTACCCCTGCTGCCCCTCCGGCTATTGACCCTGCTATTGCTTCGATTCTCCAGTCTCTCACTCAGAAGCAGGCTCACCTTGCAGCCGAGCAGAACCGGTTATCCGAGAGGATGCTCTCGATGTTTCAGACCATACAGGACATGCAGGATTCTCTTCAGCAGCAACTTCTCCAGGATCGGGCTGAGAGCAGGGCATTCATGGCTCTTAGGCTACAACATTCTGGTGTCTCGGTTCCCCCGGTTCAGTCTGCATCTCCTCCTCCGCTTCAGGCTCCTGTTGTGCCAGCGATTCAGTCAGGACCCCCTCTTCCTTTTGTTGGTCCTTCTTCCTCTCCGCTCCGGCCGGTCACTCTGGCTTTCACGTCACCGATTCTCAGCTCTGTCTGCCCTCAGCCGCCAGTGCCACCAGCTTCTGCTGTTACCACTACTGCTGTGGCAGTATCTGTGACCACTTTAGTTCCGGCAGCTTCTGCAGCGTGGCCTCAGTCCGAGTCAGTACCAGCTCCAGCTTCTACAGCAGATCCTGGATCCGAGACTGACTCTGACCCCCCGCCGGCGTTCGCTCTGCTGCCTCCTCCCGCCTCAGATGTGTAGGTTCGGGTACACTTTTGGTGTTTGATGCCAAAGGGGGAGAGATATGAGTTGTGAGAGCTAGGGGGAGTTAGAGAGTTAGTAGAGAGTCATGGCTGGCCGCGCCGGGGCGAGCACGCCGGGCCGCCGCGAGCTAGGGCGGGGCAAGCCGGGACGGGCACGCCGCGCCGTGGGGAGGGGTTAGGCGAGCCAGGGCGGGGGCCACGCGCGCCAGGGCCGTGCGCCGCGCGTCGCGCCGAACGCCAAGCCGGGGCACCGCACGCACCGGCCAAGCTCCAGGCCACACGCCATGGGCGCGGTGGGCTGAGCTCTAGGCCGCAAAAAGCATCTAGGCCCATGGTTGGTTTTAGTGATTAATGACAACGTAATGTTATATGTGACTAACGTGTGTTTTGCAGAGACAAATGGTAAGTTAGGTCGCATTACAGGTAGAAGTACTACAACGGTGAAAACAATCCCGGAGATTAGAACTCGAAGCGACGGCTAAAATGACAAAACAAAAGGTGAAGGACTACGGAGACCGAGTGTCAAGGAGATGTGGACACTCGTGATTTAGTTAGGTCTTTTATTCTCTTTTTAGCCGTACTATAAAGAGGGGTTGTCGATGAGTTGTTTGACCAAGAGAGTTCTAGTGTAGTGTTGGTGCACAATCACACTCACATATAGTGCTAGGTGTCACTCTAGAACTCACTCACAAGTTAGAACGAAAACGATTTGAAAATCAGCTGAAAAACAAGAGATAGGGTTTCTGGCCCTGGGGCACCGGACTGTCCGGTGTGCACCGGACTGTCCGGTGCGCCCTCTGCCAGGTGGGGCCATGCTGGCCCGGGGAAGAGCCTTCCCCACACAGAAACCCGAGAGCGCAGGTTTCAGAGTTGAATTATAGTGGTGCACCGGACAGTGCACCGGACAATGCGCTGGACTGTCCGGTGTGCACCGGACAGTGACTGTTCACTGTCCGGTGTGCACCGGACAGTGACTGTTCACTGTCCGGTGTGCCATGAGTCCAACAGCTAACTGTCAGAACTAGCCGTTGGAAACGACCGTTGGCGCACCGGTGGCGCACCGTTGGCGCACCGATGGCGCACCGGACTGTCCGGTGCGCCCACGCGCAGGAAAATGCTGGTAACGGCTAATTGGTGGGTGAGGGCTATTTATACCCCCTCCACCCACCATATTCAATGTCTTGCACCCCACATTATTCCAGCACATAGCTAGAGCATTGCAAGCACCAAAAGCCTAGTGAGGAGATTAGAGAATCTTAATCCGCATTTATTCCTCATTAGCGCTAGCGAGAGCCACCTAGAGCACACACCACTTGCATTAGGCTTCTCTTGGTCAAGCGAAAGTCTACGACTTGTTACTCTGTGTGATCGGCATCACCTAGACAGCTTGGTGGCGTTGGGAGCTCGGTGATCACCGTGAAGATCTTGTTGGTGACCCGACTCAAGTTTGTAAGCGGTCTCGAGGGATCCACCACGCCGGAGTGGCAAAGGATCATCTCGTAGTGAGCACTTGGTTCTTGCGAGGACCAAGGAAGAGCGATACCCTTGCGCGGGTGCTCCAACGAGGACTAGTGGAGAGTGCCGACTCTTCGATACCTCGGGAAAAATTGGAGGAGTCTTCTAAACCTTGCTTTACATTCTGCACTTAATTCAAGCACTTTACATTGTGTATTTGTTTAGCAAGTATTTGAAGTCTTGTCTTAGCATTATTGTATTTCTAGTATTATTATCTTAGTGCTAGTTGTTGGGGTGAAGTTGGGCTCTTGCTTAGCTCTTACTTAGCTTTTAATTATTGTTGATTTTTAGAAAAGCCCAATTCACCCCCCTCTTGGGCATCGTGATCCTTTCAGCCGCGACGCGGGCACAAGGAGGAGGGAGATGGGGCGGAGGGGACGGGGATGGGGAGATGGGGCGAGCTCACCTCAGGGAGCGACGACGGCGCGGACGGGCGCGATGGCGGCGGTTCCGAGCGGCGTGGGCGAGGTGGAGGAGAGAGAAGGCGTTGGGCGACGTGGGAGAGAGAAGGGAGATGAATAGGGGGCGACCGGGGCAAATGACGGGTGGGCCCTACCAGGGCGGCGATGGATGTAACCGCCCGCGCGCGAGGAACGCGGGGGAGCCGGCTGGGCCGCCGAGCTGGGCTGCGCCAGCCAGCCGGCCCAAGCGAGAGGGGGGCGGGGCAAGCTGCGCGCTAGGCACGGCCGCGGGGGGGGGGGGGGGGGGGAGGGAAGCAGGCCGCGGCTGGGCTGAAAGGAGAGAGGGAGAGATTTTCCTTTTCTATTTTCTTCTTATTTACCTATTATCTATTTTTCCTATTTAGTTCTAACCTCCACTCCAAGAATACTCTTCACAAATCACTCAACCACAAGCAAGAAAATCATGGTCCGGCATGATGCAACAACCAAGGAAAATATTTCTAGGGTTTACTCACACAAGGTCTCGAGCTAAATCTCGCTAGAACTTTGAAAATGTACAAGGCTTAGCGAGAAGAAAAAGAAAGAGGAAAGGTAATGCCCGAATTTTGGCGAGTGATGGAGAAAGAAAAAAAATTCAACTCTCAAATTCGGGGCGTTACAACCATGATGTACATCTCGCTACCAGCATCAGAAACACCGAACTTCTCATCTAATGCATCCCATAACTCTTTTGCAGATGTGCACGTTAGATAAGAATCAACATACTTGTTGGCAAGATCGCTAATCACGGTGCCTCGAAACAGGTTATCGGCAACGTTGAACATTCTCTCCTCTTCAGGAGTGAACTGTTCGGGTTTCCCCTGTGCGACGTGATAGCAGTTCATTGCAGTCAACCACAGTATCATCTTACTACGCCACCTCTTATAAAATGTTCCATCAAAAGGTTCAGTTGGTTTTAACGTAGCAGCAAAACCGCTAACAGAAAATGCCTAATATCAGGTTTTCGGATTGTTGGAGAAATAGACATTTTCAGTTTTAATTTAATCCAGAAAATCATAGTGGTGTATGTGACGACATGTATGTGCATATGTGTATCTCTACTCACATAAGCAGTAAACAACAGTAAAATATGCACAAATACAAAGAACGGATTGTACCCAGTGGAGGGACATATGCTCAAGGAATCAGTGGCTCCATTCACACGAGACATCTCTGAGAGCACCTAGAGGGGGGGTGAATAGGTGATCCTGTAAAAACTTAACTTATAGCCACAAAAACTTGTTAAGGGTTAGCACAATAATTGCCAAGTGGCTAAAGAGGAGATCTTGCACAATACGACTATCACAGAGAATTCAACACAGAGGAGACACAGTGATTTATCCCGTGGTTCGGCCAAGTACAAAACTTGCCTACTCCACGTTGTGGCGTCCCAACGGACGAGGGTTGCAATCAACCCCTCTCAAGCGGTCCAAAGACCCACTTGAATACCACGGTGTTATGCCTTGCTTATCTTTATCCCACTCGCGAGGAATCTCCACAAATTGGAGTCTCTCGCCCTTACACTTAAGATTCACAAAGAAACACGGAGTAAGGAAGGGAAGCAACACACACAAATCCACAGCGAAATGCGCACACACACGGCCAAGAATCGAGCTCAAAGACTATCTCACAGTTTCTTACAAGAACGGAGCTCGAATCACTTAGAATCACAAACGGATGCGCAAAGACTTTGTGTGGATGATCAAGAATGCTCAAGAGTTGCTTGGTGTCCTCCTCCATGCGCCTAGGGGTCCCTTTTATAGCCCCAAGGCAGCTAGGAGCCGTTGAGAGCAATTCCAGAAGGCCAAACTTGCCTTCTGTCGTCGGGTGCACCGGACAGTCCGGTGCACACCGGACACTGTCCGGTGCCCGATTTCCTTCCTTAAACAGCGCAGTCGACCGTTGCAGATGCGGGAGCCGTTGGCGCATCGGACATGTCCGGTGCACACCGGACAGTCCGGTGCCCCTTCCCGACCGTTGGCTCGGCCACGTGTCCCGCGCAGATCGCGCGGCCGACCGTTGGCCCGGCCGACCGTTGGCTCACCGGACAGTCCGGTGCACACCGGACAGTCCGGTGAATTTTAGCCGTACGCCGTCGGCGAATTCCCGAGAGCGGCCTGTTCGGCCGAGGCAGCCTGGCGCACCGGACAGTCCGGTGCCCCAGATCGAAACAGCCCCTTGGCTGTACACAGCCACCTTTTTCCTTTTCTTTTTCTTCCTGTTTCCAATACTTAGACAAGTATATTAGTACACAAAACCAATGTACTAAGACTTAGAAACATACCTTTGCTCTTGATTTGCACTTTGTTCAACCATTGCATGAATTCACATTTTAAGCACTTGAGTTGGCACTCAATCACCAAAATACTTAGAAATGGCCCAAGGGCACATTTCCCTTTCAATCTCCCCCTTTTTGGTGATTTATGCCAACACAACATAAAGCAACTAGAACAAGTGCGAAATCACTTCAAATAAAATTCAAATTGATTTTGACTCAATTTTGGCATATATGGATCATCCTTTGCCACCACTTGGTTTGTTTTTGGAAATCAAACTCAAATCTCTATCTCTATGTCAAACACACATATTGAGGCATAAAGAGAGTCATTCCGAAAGAGATTGATCAAAGATTTCAAAAACTCCCCCTATTTCCCATAATCAACATTTCTCCCCATACGAAGCCAACTTTTGACAAGAGAGACAATAAAAGAGTTTAACAAAACAAAAACTCTATTCTACTATTTTCAAAATCTCTCAAGTGGTAGCTGATCCATTTATTGCTTTGGCCTTTATTTTCTCCCCCTTTGGCATCAAGCACCAAAACGGAATCAATCTTGGCCCATTAACCCCATTGCCTCACCAAAATCTTCAATAAGAATACAAAGGCAATAAGAGTCTAAAGATGAACTTGGAATAAGTTACCCTCTCATCGGAGTGCAGTGGAAGTCTTTCATGATCCAAGTCCACCTTTTCCCTTTCAATTCTCCTTCGAGACTAAATCATCAAACTCAAGCACATGGTTAGTCTCGAAAGGGTCAAGTTGTAACACATCTCCCCCTAAACATGTGCATCACTTTGCAACGGACTTGTGAGGTCCAGGGAGTGTTTGTACAACTTGAGCACCACAATAAGCAACAAAATGCAGAATGAACCTGATCAAGGGCATAAACACATGTATGCTATAATTCAATCCAAGTTCCGCGAATCTAAGACATTTAGCTCACTACGCAACCTGCAAAAGGTCTTCTCATCTAGAGGCTTAGTGAAGATATCGGCTAGCTGGTTCTCGGTGCTAACATGAAACACTTCGATATCTCCCTTTTGCTGGTGGTCTCTCAAAAAGTGATGCCGGATGTCTATGTGCTTTGTGCGGCTGTGCTCAACAGGATTCTCCGCCATGCGGATAGCACTCTCATTGTCACATAGGAGTGGGACTTTGCTCAGATTGTAGCCAAAGTCCCGGAGGGTTTGCCTCATCCAAAGTAGTTGCGCGCAACACTGACCTGCGGCAACGTACTCGGCCTCAGCGGTGGATAGGGCAACGGAGGTTTGTTTCTTAGAGTTCCATGACACCAGGGACCTTCCTAAGAATTGGCACGTCCCTGATGTACTCTTCCTATCGACCTTACATCCAGCATAGTCGGAGTCTGAGTATCCAACTAAGTCAAAGGTAGACCCCTTTGGATACCAGAGCCCGAATCAAGGCGTAGCGACCAAATATCTAAGAATTCGCTTTACCGCCACTAAGTGACACTCCTTAGGATCGGATTGAAATCTAGCACACATGCATACGCTAAGCATAATATCCGGTCTACTAGCACATAAGTAAAGCAAAGAACCTATCATTGACCGGTATGCTTTTTGATCAACGGACTTACCTCCTTTGTTGAGGTCGGTGTGTCCGTCGGTCCCCATCGGAGTCTTTGCGGGCTTGGCGTCCTTCATCCCAAACCGCTTTAGCAGATCTTGCGTGTACTTCGTTTGGGAGATGAAGTTGCCGTCCTTGAGTTGCTTCACTTGGAACCCAAGGAAGTAGTTCAACTCGCCCATCATCGACATCTCGAATTTCTGCGTCATCACCCTGCTAAACTCTTCACAAGACTTTTGGTTAGTAGAACCAAATATTATGTCATCGACATAAATTTGGCACACAAACAAATCACCATCACATGTCTTAGTAAAAAGAGTTGGATCGGCTTTCCCAACCTTGAAAGCATTAGCAATTAGAAAGTCTCTAAGGCATTCATACCATGCTCTTGGGGCTTGCTTAAGTCCATAGAGCGCCTTAGAGAGCTTACACACGTGGTTGGGGTACCGTTCATCCTCGAAGCCAGGGGGTTGCTCCATGTACACCTCCTCCTTGATCGGCCCATTGAGGAAAGCGCTCTTCACATCCATTTGGAACAGCCTGAAAGAATGGTGAGCGGCATATGCTAGCAGGATACGAATAGACTCTAGCCTAGCCACAGGAGCAAAAGTCTCCTCGAAATCCAAACCTGCGACTTGGGCATAACCTTTTGCCACAAGTCGAGCCTTGTTTCTCGTCACCACCCCGTGTTCGTCCTGTTTGTTGCGGAACACCCACTTGGTTCCCACAACATTTTGCTTCGGACGAGGCACCAGCGTCCAAACTTCATTTCTCTTGAAGTTGTTGAGCTCCTCCTGCATGGCCAACACCCAGTCCGGATCTAGCAAGGCCTCCTCTACCCTGAAAGGCTCAATAGAAGAGACAAAGGAGTAATGCTCACAAAAATTAACTAATCGAGATCGAGTAGTTACTCCCTTGCTAATGTCACCCAGAATTTGATCGACGGGATGATCCCTTTGAATCATCGCTCGAACTTGGGTTGGAGGTGCCGGTTGCGCTTCTTCCTCCATCACTTGATCATCTTGTGCTCCCCCTTGATCAAGCGCCTCCACTTGAGGTACCTGTTCGTCATCTTCGGTTGGGGGATGCACCATGGTCGAGGAAGAAGGTTGATCTCGTTCATCTTGTTCCTGTGGCCGTACTTCTCCAATCGCCATGGTTCGTATAGCGGCCGTCGGAACATCTTCTTCATCTACATCATCACAATCAACAACTTGCTCTCTTGGAGAGCCATTAGTCTCATCAAATACAACGTCGCTAGAGACTTCAACCAAACCTGATGATTTGTTGAAGACTCTATACGCCTTTGTATTTGAGTCATAACCTAATAAAAACCCTTCTACAGCTTTGGGAGCAAACTTAGAATTTCTACCTTTCTTCACTAGAATGTAGCACTTGCTCCCAAAAACACGAAAGTAAGATACATTGGGTTTGTTACCGGTTAGTAGCTCATACGAAGTTTTCTTGAGGAGGCGATGAAGGTAGACCCTGTTGATGGCGTGGCAAGCCGTGTTCACGGCTTCCGACCAGAAACACTCGGGGGTCTTGAATTCTCCAAGCATTGTCCTCGCCATATCGATTAGTGTCCTGTTCTTCCTCTCTACCACACCATTTTGCTGTGGTGTGTAGGGAGCGGAGAACTCGTGCTTGATCCCTTCCTCCTCAAGAAATTCCTCCACTTGAAGGTTCTTGAATTCGGACCCGTTGTCGCTCCTTATCTTCTTCACCTTGAGCTCAAACTCATTTTGAGCTCTCCTGAGGAAGCGCTTGAGGGTCCCTTGGGTTTCAGACTTATCCTGCAAAAAGAATACCCAAGTGAAGCGGGAAAAGTCATCAACAATAACTAAACCATACTTACTCCCTCCTATGCTCAGATAGGCGACAGGTCCGAAGAGGTCCATATGTAGCAGCTCCAGGGGTCTTGAAGTGGTCATCACATTCTTGCTGTGATGCGCTCCTCCCACTTGTTTACCTGCTTGACAAGCTGCACAAGGTCTATCTTTTTCGAAATGCACGTTAGTCAAACCTATCACGTGTTCTCCCTTTAGAAGCTTGTGAAGGTTCTTCATCCCCACATGTGCTAAGCGGCGATGCCACAGCCAGCCCATGCTAGTCTTAGCTATTAAGCATGCATCTAGACCGGCCTCTTCTTTTGCAAAATCAACTAAATAAAGTTTGCCGTCTAATACACCCTTAAAAGCTAATGAACCATCGCTTCTTCTAAAGACAGACACATCTACATTTGTAAATAGACAGCTATATCCCATATGACATAATTGACTAACAGATAGCAAATTATATCCAAGACTCTCTACTAAAAATACATTAGAGATAGAATGCTCACTAGAAATTGCAATTTTACCTAACCCTTTTACCTTGCCTTGATTCCCATCACCGAATATAATTGAATCCTGGGAATCCTTATTCTTGACGTAGGAAGTGAACATCTTCTTCTCCCCCGTCATATGGTTTGTGCATCCGCTGTCGATAATCCAGCTTGATCCCCCGGATGCATAAACCTGCAAGGCAAATTTAGGCTTGGGACTTAGGTACCCAACTCTTGTTGGGTCCTACAAGGTTAGTGCAAATTTCCTTAGGGACCCAAATGCAAGTTTTGTCTCCCTTGCATTTTGCCCCTAACTTTCTAGCAATTACCTTCTTACCCTTTCTACAAATAGCAAAGGGAGCATTGCAAGCATAATAAATGGTGGAAGGTTTGTTCACAATTTTTCTAGGAATATGAGCAAAATTTCTCCTAGGCATATGCACAACATTTCTCTTACACATATCTCTATCATGCTTATAGGAAGAACTAGAAGCAAACATGGCATGAGAATCATAAATATGTGAATCAAAATCATTATAAGCATTTCTAGCATGTCTCCTATCATGGTACAAGAAAGCATGGTTCCTTTTAGCACTACTAGCCATAGGGGCCTTCCCTTTCTCCTTGACGAAGATGGGAGCCTTATGGCTTGTTAAGTTCTTGGCCTCTCTCTTGAAGCCAAGACCATCCTTAATTGAGGGGTGTCTACCAACCGTGTAGGCATCCCTTGCAAATTTTATTTTATCAACTTCACTCTTGCTAGTCTTAAGTTGAGCATTAAGACTAGCCACCTCATCATTTAGTTTTGAAATTGAAACTAAGTGTTCACTACAAGCATTAACATCAAAATCCTTACACCTAGTGCAAATTGTAATATTTTCAACACACGAGTTACTTGCTACTTCTAGTTTAGCAGTTAAAACATTAATTTCACCTTTTAAAGAAGAAATGGTTTCATTACAAGTAGAAAGTTCACAAGAAAGTATTCCATTTCTTTTAACTTCTAGAGCAAGTGAATTTTGTGCACTAACAAATTTATCATGTTCTTCATATAAAAGGTCTTCTTGTTTCTCTAAGATTCTATCCTTTTCATTTAAGGCATCAATCAACTCATTAATCTTAGCTATCTTAGTTCTATCCAATCCCTTGAATAAACTAGAGTAATCAATTTCATCTTCACTAGATTCATCATCACTAGAAGAATCATAAGTATTAGCATTACGAGTGATTACCTTCTTTTCCCTTGCCATGAGGCAAGTGTGATGCTCGTTGGGGAAGAGAGCCGATTTGTTGAAGGCAGTGGCGGCGAGTCCTTCGTCGTCGGAGTCGGACGAAGAGCAATCCGAATCCCACTCTTTTCCAAGGTGTGCTTCGCCTTTGGCCTTCTTTTAAACCTTCTTGTTCTCTCTCTTCCCATTTTTTCCTTGCTCCTGGTCACTATCATTTTCGGGACAGTTAGCAATAAAATGACCAAGCTTACCGCATTTGAAGCATGATCGCTTTCCCTTGGTCTTGGCCTTGCTTGGCTGTCCCTTTCGACCTTTTAGCGCCGTCTTGAATTTCTTGATGATGAGAGCCATCTCTTCATCATTGAGCCCGGCCGCCTCAACTTGCGCCACCTTGCTAGGTAGCGACTCCTTGCTCCTTGTTGCCTTTAGAGCAATGGGTTGAGGCTCGTGGAGTGGACCGTTCAACGCGTCATCGACGTATCTTGCCTCCTTGATCATCATCCGCCCGCTCACGAATTTTCCAAGTACTTCCTCGGGCGTCATCATCGTGTACCTAGGATTCTCACGAATATTGTTCACGAGATGGGGATCAAGAACGGTAAAGGACCTGAGCATTAGGCGGACGACGTCGTGGTCCGTCCAACGTGTGCTTCCGTAGCTCCTTATTTTGTTGATAAGGGTCTTGAGCCGGTTGTAAGTTTGAGTTGGCTCCTCTCCCCTTATCATGGCGAATCGTCCAAGCTCGCCCTCCACCAACTCCATCTTGGTGAGCATGGTGATGTCGTTCCCCTCGTGAGAGATCTTGAGGGTGTCCCATATCTGCTTGGCATTGTCCAAGCCGCTCACCTTATTGTACTCTTCCCTGCACAAAGATGCTAAGAGAACAGTAGTAGCTTGTGCATTTCTATGAATTTGTTCATTTATAAGCATAGGACTATCCGAGCTATCAAATTTCATTCCATTCTCCACAATCTCCCATATGCTTGGATGGAGAGAGAATAAGTGACTACACATTTTGTGACTCCAAAATCCGTAGTCCTCCCCATCGAAGTGTGGAGGTTTGCCAAGAGGAATGGAAAGCAAATGCGAATTCGAACTATGTTGAATACGAGAATAATCAAATGAAAAGTTCGAATTGACCGTCTTTTTGTAGTCGTTGTCATCATCCTTTTGGGAAGAAGTAGACTCATCACTATCGTCGTAGTAGATGATTTCCTTGATGTGCCTTGTCTTCTTCTTCTTCCCTTCCTTCCGTCTATGCCCCGAGCCGGAGTCGGTAGGCTTGTCGTCCTTCGGCTCGTTGACGAAGGATTCCTTCTCTTTGTCGTTGATCACGATTCCCTTCCCCTTAGGATCCATCTCTTCGGGCGGTAAGTCCCTTTGTGAAGAGAACGGCTTTGATACCAATTGAGAGCACCTAGAGGGGGGGGTGAATAGGTGATCCTGTAAAAACTTAACTTATAGCCACAAAAACTTGTTAAGGGTTAGCACAATAATTGCCAAGTGGCTAAAGAGGAGATCTTGCACAATACGACTATCACAGAGAATTCAACACAGAGGAGACACAGTGATTTATCCCGTGGTTCGGCCAAGTACAAAACTTGCCTACTCCACGTTGTGGCGTCCCAACGGACGAGGGTTGCAATCAACCCCTCTCAAGCGGTCCAAAGACCCACTTGAATACCACGGTGTTATGCCTTGCTTATCTTTATCCCACTCGCGAGGAATCTCCACAAATTGGAGTCTCTCGCCCTTACACTTAAGATTCACAAAGAAACACGGAGTAAGGAAGGGAAGCAACACACACAAATCCACAGCGAAATGCGCACACACACGGCCAAGAATCGAGCTCAAAGACTATCTCACAGTTTCTTACAAGAACGGAGCTCGAATCACTTAGAATCACAAACGGATGCGCAAAGACTTTGTGTGGATGATCAAGAATGCTCAAGAGTTGCTTGGTGTCCTCCTCCATGCGCCTAGGGGTCCCTTTTATAGCCCCAAGGCAGCTAGGAGCCGTTGAGAGCAATTCCAGAAGGCCAAACTTGCCTTCTGTCGTCGGGTGCACTGGACAGTCCGGTGCACACCGGACACTGTCCGGTGCCCGATTTCCTTCCTTAAACAGCGCAGTCGACCGTTGCAGATGCGGGAGCCGTTGGCGCACCGGACATGTCCGGTGCACACCGGACAGTCCGGTGCCCCTTCCCGACCGTTGGCTCGGCCACGTGTCCCGCACAGATCGCGCGGCCGACCGTTGGCCCGGCCGACCGTTGGCTCACCGGACAGTCCGGTGCACACCGGACAGTCCGGTGAATTTTAGCCGTACGCCGTCGGCGAATTCCCGAGAGCGGCCTGTTCGGCCGAGGCAGCCTGGCGCACCGGACACTGTCCGGTGCACCACCGGACAGTCCGGTGCCCCAGATCGAAACAGCCCCTTGGCTGTACACAGCCACCTTTTTCCTTTTCTTTTTCTTCCTATTTCCAATACTTAGACAAGTATATTAGTACACAAAACCAATGTACTAAGACTTAGAAACATACCTTTGCTCTTGATTTGCACTTTGTTCAACCATTGCATGAATTCACATTTTAAGCACTTGAGTTGGCACTCAATCACCAAAATACTTAGAAATGGCCCAAGGGCACATTTCCCTTTCAATCTCGTCGTACGCAGTCGACGCAGGCAGATGCATGCAGTGCAGTCCCTCGAACGGCGCCGGCGACGAGGAACTTGATCAGTGCTGGTCGAGCGGATGAAGCGAGCAGTCGTGAGTACGCTCCCCAAAAACCTGATCGCCCGCACACCCGTGCAAGTCTCTCTGCGGACGACGATTTCGGAGGCCGGCTCTCCCACTCTCTGTGCTCGCAGAAGGTGGGGCGGGGATGGGCTGTACACAACGCGTCTGAGAATGTTCGTACGTGTGTACTTTTCTGTCGTCGTCACCAGAAGCAGCCTCACCTCATTCTTATATATGCATGCACAGAGAGAGGCCAACGGATAGTAACGGTCGCCATCAGAGCTACCGTTACAGCCAGCCAGAAACTAACACCATCAGTGACGTCCGTTACTAGCTGGCTCCAGGCAAAATGTGCAACCGTTTGGAAGGAATATTCGGACCAAGGTCCGATCTACCACAGCCAGGGGCACGACATCGACCACGCGCGTGCGTGTGACCGTCCTTCACAATGTCCTCAGTTAAATTGATTGAATTGTCCCTTGACTTATGGTATGGTACTAAAGTAACAATACACCGTATCTTTAAAGTGGGCCTTTAGCATTGACTATTATTGAATATTAATATGGATCAGATCCACGTTAATTCAACATTTTGGGTAAACAGATATAATGATGGAGGATAGGAGATGGGCTAGAGTGGTTGAAGATTTCAGTTACCCGGCATGTAAGATTAAACAAGGAGATAAAAAAATGGGTCATCAGAAACCTGAGACCGATCAAAAAAACGAGAATCAAATTTTCAGCAACTTTGGTTTTGTTCTCTCTTTTTTTACCTACCTCTATCTATTATAAGGATGGATACTAAACATTTGAATTATATGACAAATTTAATTTTCTAACACAAATGTGTATAAAATTTGATGTTAATCTTTAGTGATGTTGTTAAGCATATTATTGAGGACAAAAATAGTTTTTTGTATATTTTTTGTGTATTATTTTCTCCCTGCATTGAAAAAGGTGAAAAACATTTGAATCCTAATGACATCCATATCCAAATTTTATATCAATTATTTAAAAAAGATATAGAATGAATTTGAGATTTACTCTTATGAATCTTAATGAGCTCAATACTAAAAACAAAATTTTAAATTTACATAACAAATCCTAAATCCTATTTTGGTAGTAATCGAAGAAAGAAGACAAAAAATTTAGCATCCAAATAAGTATATGGATCTATCCCTATTCATTATTGTCCCCCAAATTAGAGACCAACTTATCAACAATAAGAGCAAGTATAATAAGGATGACTAGGCGGGCTCCAAACAACACCATATCATCAAAATTCTAGGTGAATGTGTGGACATAGAAGAGAGAAGAAAGTGGACGCTGCATTAGGAGTTTGGCCCCAGTGCATTCTACAAGGAGAAATAGCATGCTGGATTTAAGGTTGGCTCTTTGTTTTTACAGCCAATACAAATGGTTTCTAGCCAGGGCCGTCTCTGAGTTTTTAGGCTCCAGTGCAAAACATAAAAATTAGCCTAGAGATCTATAATATATATAGATAAAAACAATATAAAATGTATCGTTTCATATTTAATCTATTCTCATATTCTTATTCTCTCATATTATCTATTTTAAAGTCGATATTTCATAAATAATAAATAATCATTACCTTTTTATACCATTTATATTCAGAAAATTCAAAAATTTGGGACCCTAAAAAATTGGAGGCCCTGTGCCAGATCTCTAATTGCGTTGGACACTCGACAGCCCTGTTTCTAGCTTCAACTATGTATTGGTTTATTATTGACTTTTAATGATACAACAAAAAGTATAGAGCCTTCAGTTAATTGTTCTATTAGCCTTGCTATAAGTATTTTTTATCTGACCAACAATAAAGTATTTTTGGCCTAGACGTACCTACCTGTTGGACAAGTTGGTGACGGGACCCGTCCACAGGGAGATCCGGATCCGATGCCCATGGCTCTGCCTTGTCCCATGCAGTAATAACTGCTGCTCCGCATGGCGCAGCTTGTCCGGTTGTCAAGCAGACACACACATCACGTGTACCTCGTGCTTGGCATGGCAACTATAATACGAATTTGTTTATTTTCTGTGCATTATTGTTGCATTATTGGCGAGGAAATTAACCTGCAGCGAAGATATTTGGAACTTGGAAATCCTTGAGCATTGTGCAGCATAAGAAGAAAGCAAATAGTCGCTGCAAAAGGAGGAAAGCAAAGTGAGAGGGACCATTAAGCTCGCATTGTGCAAACCAGTGACGAATCTAGCTGAGAATATTGTCGGGATCAACAGTATCACCTTTGTTATATCATATAAATTTTCTTAAACTTTAACAGTTTTTATTAAAGGATTTATAAATTTTATCGTCGTCGGTTGATCCCAACAAACCCTTCTAAATTTGCTCCTGGTGCAAACTATCCATCGCTATACAGCTTTGCAGACCTAGTTCAAAGTAGGGGGTAATGGGTCAGAATCCAAATATTTCTTCACAGTTCGTTTGATCACTTAGTTAATTTTAGTTCAAAATAATTAGAAATAGAGCTCGATCTAAATATAATCCGGTCCTTAAATTTTATAGCCTAAAATTTAGAGTCCATTACCACCCCTAAATTCAATTAGAGATCAAATGCAATAAGTTCAGTTAAACTGGCCACATGTGATAGAAATCTTTTATGTGCTCATACCTCATACAAAGTACTTGTTTATATATGCAGCACCATTAGAACAGGTGGAGCTTAATTAAACATTAGGAAAATAACATTACTGTAGCTTCTTGCAGTGTCATTTTCCTCTTGTCAGTCTCCCAACGAACCATAGAACTAAATGATGGTCCCGAAATGAAAAGGGATTTTACTTTCAGGCGGCATCAAGGAAGGTAAGACTAGTCAGCTCCAGAATGGAGACATACTGCATTTCTTGTTATCTATGTCTAATACACTTTGAATGATGTATAATTTTTATAAGTTTGAAATACATACTACCTTAACTGATCATCCTAAATAAGAAGTATAGAATGGCTACTTAGACCTATAAGAAGGCCGAGCCCACCGACACTTAACACTATCAACAGCAGCATAAATCTAGTGCCTGCAACAACATGTGTTCGAAAACCCTGATTACGAAGTGTACTTTCGCAAGTCTTATCTGTACAAGGAAAAAGATTTTTAAGGATTTGCTGGCTTTTGGGAATCATGGTAAAACTTATCAAGATTTAAAGACTCTTTTTGCAGAAAAGCTTAATAGTAGTGGATCCTTATGCTAAAATTTTATTTCACAAGTTAAGTACTTTTGCTGAATCTAGATTTGCCTAATCTAGAGCATTTACTTGTTCTGGTCTACTTTTCTTTTACCAAATTCTTATTTTACTTATTAACTATAATGAGTGGTCGAAGGATAGAGTCTCTATGACCGAGAGGAGCAACGACGATTCGAACCAATTATACTCAGCTGTGAATTTCTAACCACACTACATATGTAGCACTTAACCCTTATATATATCAATCATTCTCACATATCCTTTACAACGTGAATCGGTCCGCACTACCAGCAACACAGTACTCCGTGCGGGTGCCAGAGCCAGAACGTCTCAACATGGAGCGAAGCGACCGAGCAGGTAGAGACAAAGTAGAGAGACAGATCAAGTGTAATTAGACTACTAGACGGTATAAATTACTTAATTTCTCTTAGCCGGAGTCGATGAAATAAAAATTACTAATTTACGTTGTCTAGTCCTCTCATCTAATAAAAATTAGTTAATTTTTGTCGGTTATAGCCGTGGCCGACAAAAATTGATCAATTTCTGTGGACTGAACTTTTGTTTTCCCATGAGCGTGACGTGCACACATGCATGACAGACCTGCATGGCGCCGTGGTACAGCAATAGTTCACTGTGCAGTAACGTTACTTCGTGACCGTAGGAAGCTCACATGAGTGTGTCGCCATTCCAGTGTTCGTCAGAGTAATGGCGCAACAACCGTATCCAGAAGGATGTAGCAATCAGATCGAGATCAATAAAAAAAAGGTGGGGTAGATCGAAGAAAGAGGAAGAGGGGACACGAACGCCGGTGTGAGGACGGTGGCGACTGGCGAGGTAGATTTGGGAAACCCCATGCGGCGATGGGGATGAGGGCGGCCTAAGCCGCCTCTGCACCGGGCCTGCCCCCCGGGCTCCAAGCGTCGTCGCTGTCACTGGCGGCTCTCCGTCGTAGATCGGCCCACGCAGCCACCGCCGGGAAGAGGAAGATGCACGCGCGTAGCCAGCGGGAAGGCCGGGCGGCAGCCGCAGCACATGTGCCCGCGCGACTGTCTAAAACGTTAGAACCGTGTCTAACTTTTCTGGTAGTTCTTTAATTTGAGAGATTAAATTTAGATAGATTATAATGTTTTAGGTAGAAAATCAAACAAGGCATACTCAAGGATATATATTAAGAGTCGTGTAAAGACAGTCTCTTCACGAAAAGTACATATTTTATATTTTTTAATTAATTTTTTAAAAACTAGATACTTATATTAAATAAGGTTATACGTACCCTAAATATCAATGGCATCTTGTGTTTTTTTAATCCTGCAATGTGCAACCATGGAGAATTGGAGATGCGCTTGTGCCATGGGATGGTAGTGGTGGTGGGACTATGCATGTGCAAGCGCGAGACGTCCTGTGTTCCAAACTTCCAATCTTCATTCTTCGAGTCAGACGCATCTTTCGCCTCTTTAAAAAAAATTGGGCCTGCACTTGCTAACATGATTCTCTATAAAAAAAATTTGGACCTGCACTTGCCTATTATAATATGATTCATAACAAATAGAAAGAACACCCTATATACTCCTACTAGTTAGATATCTATGCATTGCTACATTTTTACATATTAAGCAAACTTTGTTTAAATAGATAGTCGTTCAAATATGTTCCAAATTTTTACAATAAGCATCTGAAAGTCTTTAAAGGCTTATTAGAAAGGTGACGGCGGGTCTTCCTTGCGTCCAGGTGGCTTCAGATCTCTCATGTGTGTAGATGACGTCGCCATGACTTGTGACTACGCCAGTTGTGGAGGACAAATATCCCCGGGTCCACTGAAAGGATAAACGACCTCACGGAAGGCCCAAGGGCCCAATAAATCGTAAGGTCATCCCTTCGTGGGCCTGTGGAGGAATGACCAGTGAAGCAGATCGACACAAGGCCGGATCGGTGCGAGCCCAGACGGCCCAACAACGTCGAGCAAGTAACCACAACAGGGACCCGACTTTCCCGCGCTGGAACCCCGTACAACGGAACCAAGCGAGGATGAGTCGGCAGAACTATAGGAAGATAGACTCAATCGGTTCACTATTTCTTAGGTGCGCATTGTTAACATATCTGCATGTATTGCCTCACGGTCGAATACATAAGGCCTAGGGGGCACCCCTTCAGAACGATCGATCTCACTACTCAGCCATCCACCTCGACTCTCTACGTTCCTTATACTAGAGAGTTCCCTTGTAATCCACAACATAAAGCATTTCCGCCAGGACGTAGGGTGTTACGCATCTCTAAGCGGCCCGAACCTGTACATCATTGTTCACAGTTTCTCGAGCGCCCAGCACGAACCATCGAGCTACAGTCGGCAACATCGTCCTACTCCTAAAAACACCTTGAGGGGCAACCCCGGGTGTGCGGTCGGACCCAAAACACCGACAGCTGGCGCGCCAGGTAGGGGGTGTGTCGCCGATCTAAGCTAGCTCAATGGCCGTCACCTTCCAGTGCAAGATCACCCTCCGCCCCAGATCCGTGTTCTGCTTCGGAACTATCTCATCCGTAGCCGATGAGGAAGGAACTCTACATCGCATTGCAGATCCGCCAAGGAAGAAATCTCCTCCAACAACCTCCGAAAATATCGGAGTAAGGCAGGGAAAAGCGCAACCTCCAACGCTCCGAAAAAAGATCGCCTTCAGCAAGCCAGGGGCCGAGGGCCCGCTGACCCGGAGAACTCCACTGTCTACCTCCCCGACGAAAGAATGGACACAAATCGCAAGGAAGAAAGAAACAAATAAAACCGGGAGGAAGCAAGTTGTTCTTTCTGTGCCTCCGCCCTCAAAGGAGACCGGAAAGAAGATCACCACGACAGCCGCACCCTTCTACCCCGACGTCCTATTCATCGGGAGAGTGGAGTCGCCCCCCGTCTCCGACGACGAGCCAACTGCACCCGGAGAGGGAACCTCCTCAGCGGGAATCCCACCGACGGAGGAACCGACGCTGAAATATCCGGCGACATCACGAGGCTGGAGAGCGGGACCCGGAGCAGCCTGTTTCGCGAGACGAGGTCTCAGAAATAGGAGAGACTCCAGAGGAACGTGTCTTTAAGGAACGAAGGAATTCTCGACGGCGTGATCGCCGACGAGCTCAGGAACAAGCCAAGCAGGAGGCAAGGCAACGTCGGAAAAATCCACTCTTCGGGCGCAACCTGAACCCCGACTTCGCCCGAGCCATGAACACGCCGAGTGAAGTCAGAGGAGTACTGGCTCGGATAGCTGATGGGCTCCCTCGGACTCCCGACGCCGAGGGCTATCGACGACTGTTCACTCAAGCAGCCAACCATTTTCTACCTCTCGCTCACCCGACGAACGACCTACGACACGCCATCAACAGTCGCCGGGACGTGCGGAGCTCCATCAATGCCTCGCGTGAACGACGACATGAGAACGAGATCCGCCGCTGGGAGGAGTACAACAGGGACCACGGCATCCCAGCTCGGAGTCAGGCCACCAGAACTGAGTCGGCAACAGCCTCGACTGGCGGAACCACCTGGGGACGGTCGAGGCGCCACGACAACCACTCCCCTCCCCGAGACAGACATCATCCCCGACAACAGGAAGACACGTGTGGGGTGTCTGCACTTACTCCATGCCTTAGGGCCATTCAATAGCCCCCTAACTTCAAGGTATCCAATGTCGACAAATATGAACCTAAGCAGGATCCAGGAGGCTGGCTGACCGTCTACACCACCGCTGCTTGAGCTGCTGGGGCGTCCGAGGACGTAATGACCGCATACTTGCCCATTGTCCTCGGCCGAGACGCGCTGCAATGGCTGCGACATCTACCCCGACACTGCATCGACGACTGGAGCGACTTCAGTCGACGCTTCACTGCCAACTTTCAGTCCCTCTTCGACAAACCAGCGTAACCATGGGACCTCAAGTCCATCAAGCGCCGGGGGGACGAAACTCTCCGGTCGTACCTCAAAAGGTTCCAGACCATGAGAAATCGTATCCCCGAGGTCACGGAGGCGGCCGTGATCGAGGATTTCTACAGAGGATCCAACGACTCGGCCTTCATCCGAGCCATATTACAGAAAGCGCCGACTACCTCCGAGCAACTGTTCCGGGAAGCCGACCTCTACATCACCGCCGACGAGCGAGCTCAGGACCTCATCAGAGGAGCGAAGCCTGCGCCGGCAGCACCACGACGTGATACGAACCAGCAACCCGACAAACGCTGGGAGAAGAGGCCTCGCGAAGAAGTTCACGCCGCCGGACCACCCGCCTCTCGCGCCCGGGGAGGACCTCGTGGGGGCGAACGCACGCTGGACGACATCCTCGACGCCCAGTGCCCGTACCACAAGGACATGCGCCACACCCTTCGGAATTGCAGAGACTTCAAGCACTCCGTCGGACACGGCCGGCCCTTCCAACCTCTACCTCCTCCTCCGCCGCGGGGAGGACCAGGAGAACCGCGACAACCCCAACAACAGGAGGAGGGAGGAGGCGGAGCCTTCCCGCGCGTCGATGGAGAGGTCAACGTCATCTTCGGCGGACACGGATTGCAGGAGAACAGAAGACAGCAAAAGCTCAACGATCGCCAAATATTGGTGGCGACCACCGGTCCTCCCGTTCCGTACCGATGGTCGGAGCACCCGATCACCTTCACTTGGGCAGATCAATGGCTCAACTTCGACCACCCGGGCAAATACCCGCTCCTCGTCGATCCGGTGATCCGAGAGAGCAGGGTGAAGAAGGTATTAGTGGATGGGGGAGCAGCATCAACGTCACCTTCCCTCGGACACTCCAAGGCTTGGGAGTTCACCTCAAAGAGCTCCACGAGTCAGATACTCCTTTTTTCGGCATCGTGCCGACTGAAGGAGAATACCCGCTGGGCTACATCTACATGCCAGTCACCTTCGGAACTCCGGAGAACTACAGAACCGAGTTCCTAAGGTTCGAAGTGGCGAACTTCGACTGCAGGTACAACGCTATCATCGGGAGACCGGGATTGGCAAAATTCATGGCCATTCCACATTACACGTACATGATATTGAAGATGCCAGGACCGCAAGGAATCATAACTGTGCGCGCCGACTTCCAAGGCGTCGCAGAATGTTTTTGAGTGGCCATCCAGGCGGCCCTCACCACCAAACCATCGGCGATTTCTTCTGTACAGGCAAACTCTAAGCCTGAGGAAGACCTCACGGTACCCGCAAATGAAGCACAAGCCGTGACCTCTATGCGACCGACTGAAGAAACCAAAAGGATCAACCTTGGGTTCGCTGACGAATGCAAGACTGCCATCATCAGCTCCAGCCTGGATGACAAATAGGAAGGCGCGCTCGCCCAGTTCCTGCAAGATAACCGAGACGTATTCGCATGGCAACCTGCGGATATGCCGGGAGTCCCGAGAGAACTGGTCGAGCACAAACTGAAGGTCTATCCCCAGGCGAGGCTGATTCGGCAAAAACTACGTCGTTTCACGCCCGACAAGAGAGAGGCCATCCGCGCTGAGCTGGCTCGCTTGGTCGCGGCTGGATTTATTAGAGAGGTGTTACATCCCGAGTGGTTAGCCAACCCTGTTCTTGTACTCAAAAAGAATAAAGTGGATTGGCGCATGTGCGTCGACTATACGGATCTCAACAAACACTGTCCAAAGGATCCCTTCGGGCTCCCTAGGATAGATCAGGTGGTAGATTCCACCGCTGGATGTCCTGTGCTGTCTTTCTCGGATTGCTATTCTGGGTATCATCAGATTAGCCTGGCAAAAGAAGACGAGGAAAAAACAGCGTTCATCACTCCATTTGGTGCTTTCTGCTATACCTCCATGTCGTTCGGCCTCAAAAACGCTGGAGCGACTTATCAGAGAGCCATTCAAACATGCTTAGCCGATCACTGGGGCAAGCGTGTGGAAGCTTATGTGGACGATGTGGTAATCAAAACAAAAAATTCAGAAAATTTCATTGGAGATCTACAGCTGGTTTTCAACAGTCTACGACGATATCGATGGAAGCTTAATCCCGAAAAATGTGTCTTCGGGGTACCAGCAGGAAAGTTACTCGGGTTTATTGTTAGCCACCGGGGAATTGAACCTAATCCAGAGAAGATCGAAGCTATCATGAAAATGGAGGCACCGCAATCACAAAAGAAAGTTCAAAGACTTATCGGATGTATGGCTGCCCTGAGCAGATTCATATCCAGGCTGGGAGAAAAAGGCTTACCATTTTATAAGCTACTCAAGAAGGTGGATAAGTTTCAGTGGACTTCAGAAGCACAGGAAGCCCTAAACGCATTAAAAAAGTTCTTGACAACACCACCAGTGCTGAAACCGCCACGATGGGCCACGTCGACTCAACCAGCTGAAGATTTGCTGCTATATATCTCTTGCACGACTCACGTGGTGAGCACCGCGTTGGTAGTCGAGCGAGCAGAAGAAGGACATGCCTACCCAGTGCAACATCCTGTTTATTTCATCAGTGAGGTTCTGAGTCCCTCGAAGAAAAAATATCCTCAAGTTCAGAAGCTATTATATGCAGTACTTCTAACTGCACGCAAACTACGTCACTACTTTGACGACCACAAAGTCATAGTAGTCACTGGTTTTCCGATAGGGGATATTCTTCATAACAAGGAAGCCATTGGCAGAATAGCCAAGTGGGCCTGCGAGCTGGGATCTCATGACATTGAATTTCGACCTCGCACTGCCATCAAAACTCAAGCATTGGTTGATTTCGTATCAGAATGGACTGAACAACAAGTACCAGATAACCCAGAAACTGCAGAGGTATGGCGAATGTATTTTGACGGCTCATTAAAGCTGCAGGGAGCAGGCGCGGGGATCCTCTTTACCGCACCTGGGGCGAGCACCTCAGATATGCTCTCCAATTGTTATTTCCGGCCTCTAATAATGTAGCCGAATATGAAGCTCTGATTCATGGACTGAACATTTCTATATCACTGGGCATCAAGAGACTGATAGTATACGGAGATTCTCTGGTAGTCATAAGCCAGATAAACAAAGAATGGGACTGTTCGAGCGATTCAATGGGAAAGTACTGCACCGTCGTCCGGAAACTAGAAGATAAATTTGAAGGTCTGGAATTTCACCATGTAGAAAGAGATCGAAACACGACAGCTAATGTATTGTCCAAGCTAGGATCCAGTCGAACTCAGGTCCCACCTGGAGTCTTTATACAAGAAATACCACACCCAAGCATCTCACTGGATCAGGCAGAAGAGTGTAATACCGTGAGCCAACCAGAGTCAGATTCCGATGACTGGAGAAGGCCGATCATCAGATATATAAAGAATGAAGAGGAACCAGATGACAAAAATGCAGCTGAGCGCATCGCTAGACAGTCAGCTCACTACACACTCATTGGGGAAACACTATACAGAAGGGGTGCATCGGGCATCCTCATGAAATGCATTCTCTCATCCACTGGGAAGCAACTTCTAGATGAGATCCATACTGGGCAATGTGGAATATACGCAGCATCCAAAACACTAGTTGGGAAGGTCTTCAGGTCGGGATTCTATTGGCCGACAGCAAAAAGTGATGCAGCCGAGTTAGTTCAGAGGTGCGAAGCCTGCCAGTACTTGTCAAAGCAACAACATCTACCAGCACAGCAACTGTAGACCATACCAGTAACTTGGTCGTTCGCATGCTGGGGACTGGATATGATTGGACCTTTCAAGAAAGCTCAAGGAGGATACACTCATATACTGGTAGCAATTGACAAATTCACTAAATGGATAGAGTTCAAACCCATTGCTTCTTTAACCTCAGCTAAGGCCGTGGAATTCATACAAGACATAATATTCAGATTCGGAATACCAAATAGTATCATAACTGACCTAGGATCCAACTTCACAAGTTCAGAGTTCTTTGATTTCTGCGAGCAAAAAAGCATTCAGATCAAATACGCCTCGGTGGCACACCCAAGAGCCAACGGGCAGGTTGAACGAGCTAACGGGATGATATTGGAGGCACTCAGGAAAAAAGTCTTCGATAAAAATGAAAAGTTTGCAGGAAAGTGGATAAGGGAGTTGCCCTACGTCGTTTGGAGCCTAAGAACTCAACCTAGTCGAGCTCTGCATGGAAATACTCCTTTCTTCATGGTCTACGGGTCAGAGGCAGTACTACCTGCTGACCTCAAGTTTGGGGCGCCAAGGTTGGTCTTTGAAAGCATAGCAGAAGCCGAGGCTACTAGGCTGGAGGATGTTGATATACTCGAAGAAGAACGGCTAAACATAGTAATTCAATCAGCACGGTACCAACAAACCTTGAGGCGTTACCACGATAAGGCCATGCGACGTCGATCCTTTGCAGTAGGAGATCTCGTCCTCCGCCGAATTCTAATGGGGGAGGGACGGCATAAGTTGTCACCTCTATGGGAAGGACCATTCATAGTAGTAGAAGTCACTCGGCCGGGATCTGAAAGTCGCCTAGAGGGGGGTGGATAGGCGAAACCTGAAAATTAAAACTTTATCCCCCAACTAGATCCTTTGATTAGTGGTTAGAACAAGATGAACAATTATCGGAGTATAAAAACTAAGTTCTTGCTGGTAAAGAGTATAGCTTTCAAATAAAGCGGAAGTGATAAATCAATACAACTAATAATTCTATGATAACAAAGCAAGAAAGCTTAGATGAAAAAGAGCACTAACTCAAGTTCTTTTCTTGCGGAGTGTTGCTTCACTTAAATGAGATTTTAACTTGAAGTAACACCAAATGATATGAGCAAAGAATAGTGCAAGAGAACTTAGAGTAAGGGAAAGCAAACAAATCACAAGCAAAAGCACAATGAACACGGGTGATTTGTTTTACCGAGGTTCGGCCCTCGAAGGCCTAGTCCCCGTTGAGGAGTCCACTTAAGGACGGGTCTTTTTCAACCCTTTCCCTCTCTCCCGATCACACAAGGATCGGCGAGCTCTTCTTCTTCTCAAGGATCACTCTCGATCCCACAAGGACCACCACAATCTTTGGTGTCTCTTGCTAGCTTTTACAAGCCTCCAACACTTTGGAGGAAGTTCGAATGGGAGTCAAAAACTCCACGCGCAAATGAACACAAAGATGTAGAACACACTATCTCTCAATGAATCTCACAAGGCGCTAGGGCTAAACTCAATTGAGTAGCTCTCAATTGCTTGCTCTCTCTTTTGTGGCACTTGTGTTGGTTGTAGTGGACTAAATCTTGTGTATAGGATGGATCAATGAATATAGGTGGTTGGGAGGGCTTGAGTATGTCAACTAGATGACTTGGAATGTTGCTTGGACTCCCACACCTTGAAGTGGCCGGTTGGGGTGGTATTTATAGCCACCATCCAAAAACTAGCCGTTGATGAAGTCTGCTGGCGATGGGCGCACCGGACAGTCCGGTGCACACCGGACATGTCCGGTGCCCCAGCCACGTCATCTTATCCGTTGGGGTTGGAGCTGGTCGACCGTTGGAGGCTTTTGTCCACATGTGGCACCGGACAGTCCAGTGCACACCGGACAGTCCGGTGCCTCTCTGATCCTCTGCTCTGACTTCTGCCGCGTGTACTGTTCTGCACTGTTTACTGTCAGAGTCGACCGTTGGCGCGAAGATGACCGTTGCTCCGCTGGCACACCGGACAGTCCGGTGCGCACCGGACAGTCCGGTGAATTTTAGCGGAGCAGTCTTCGTGAAATCCCGAGGCTGCCGAGTTCCTGAGGCCGTGTTCCGTTGGAGCACCGGACACTGTCCGGTGTACACCGGACAGTCCGGTGAATTATAGCGCGCCGGCCCTGGACTTTCCCGAAGATGGCGAGTTTGAGTCTGCGTTTCCTGGTGCACCGGACAGGTACTGTTCACTGTCCGGTGGCACACCGGACAGTCCGGTGCGCCAGACCAGGGGTGCCTTCGGTTGCCCCTTTGCTCCTTTATCTTGACTCTTGTCTTGTTCTTTTTATTGGTTTTATGTTGAATCTTTGGCACCTGTAGAACATATAATCTAGAGCAAACTATTAGTCCAATTGTTTGTGTTGGACATTCAATCACCAAAATCATTTAGGAAAAGGTTTAAAGCCTATTTCCCTTTCAATCTCCCCCTTTTTGGTGATTGATGCCAACACAAACCAAAGCAAATATATAAGAGAATAATTGAACTAGTTTGCATAGAATAGTTGCAAAGATTACTTGGAATTAAACCAATATTCATTTCATAAAATATGCACGGATGCTTTCTTTCTTTATTTTATTTAGTATTTTGGACCACGCTTGCACCACATGTTTTTGTTTTTGCAAATTCTTTTTGTAAATCCATTTCAAAGATCTTTTGCAAATAGTCAAAGGTAAATGAATAAGAGTTTGTAAAGCATTTTCAAGATTTTAAATTTTCTCCCCCTGTTTCAAATGCTTTTCTTTTGACTTAACAAAACTCCCCCTAAAAGCGATCCACCTCTTAGTGTTCAAGAGGGTTTTGATATACCATTTTTGAAATACTCCTTTCTCCCCCCTTTTTGAACACAATAGGATACCAAATGATAAATACTTCTGGAAAGCACTAAGTTTTTGAATTTGGTGGTGGTGCGGTCCTTTTGCTTTGGGCTCATTTCTCCCCCTTTTTGGCATGAATCACCAAAAACGGAATCATTAGAGCCCTCGAAGTGCTATCTTCCCCTTTGGGCATAAATAAATGAGTTGAGATTATACCAAAGGCGAAGTCCGGTCTTTTAGCTTTGGGCTCTTACTCTCTTCCAGAGACGAAGTCCTTTTCTTTGATGCTCATTTCTCCCTCAAAGAATAGAGAGTTCCTTGGAGTGATGGCGAAGTATGATATACGGAGTGGAAGCCTTTGTTTTCGCCGAAGACTCCATTTCCCTTTCAATCTACGACTTAGCATAGAATATACTTGGAAACATATTAGTCGTAGTCATGGTACGGGAATAATAGGATATATGCATTTGTACCAAAATGAAAGAGATATGATCAAGAGATATGTCAATTAAGCATGATCATAGTTCTATATAATATAGATTTCTCCCCCTAAATATGTGCCTTGAGAGGAATACATATTTTGGCCTTAAATGCCAAGTGCACATAATTAGGTTAATGAGAACAAGTCTATATCATAGAGAAAGTGAAGTGCATTGTGTCATAGTATATGAGTGATGCTCAAGACAGTTTATGCACTTATGAAAGCATGTTGCAAACATTTTAAGCATTTTCCTTTAAGGATTTCAAAGAGACTTAAGGACCATCCACCTTTGGAACAAAGGTAGCTTATCCTCGTTACAAGGTTAAGCTTTAAGCTCTTTGACAATAGAATCACTTCATCTAGTTTTAGCAAAGATGCAATAATGCATGAGTGAAATTTTAAGAGGTTAAACTAGGTATGAAGCAGGGATAAATGCAAAGGACATGCTTTCTCTTCCTTATATATAAGATATGCAAAGAATGCTTATAAGAGGAAGATTTAGGTACAAGTTTAAATGAAAGGAAGTGATTTTACCCTTTTGTACCTTCTCATAGAGACGCTCTCTTCATTGTGCTTTGTCCTTAGTCTTAGTTGCTTAAGACCTATACTCAATGACAATATATGGAAATACTTTGCACAAGAGAGAGTTCTACAACTAGTGATCTTTTTCAAGTTATTGTTAGCATATATCAAACGGATCACAAGTTGCATAAATGAATCATGAATTCTCCTTTTTCCTTAGTGCATATCAAGATAGATGTCAATTAAAATTACCAATTGAGATCAAATTGAAATTACATGAGGCACTAAGAAACATAAGTGATAATCGAAGTTGTTCAATGATCAACCAATATGCGATCAAGAAAACAACAAAGGCATTAAATTTCCAATCAAGCTTAAAAAATAGGAGAATCCAATAAGCATGCTACTTTTTAAAAATGAAAGCAATAATCCTTGATAAAAGCGATATTACTTTAACAAGTTTGATTGATGAAGTAGCATACTATATGAGAAACATTATTCTCATGCAAGAGACTATATGAAATTACTAAGATAAAGCAATAGTCTCAACATAATCAAAATATAATAATGGACTCCCCCTAAAGATATGCATCAAGTAATTTTAAAGAAATGATTTCGATGCATTTACTTTAAAGAACATAAAGGGAGAAGCATTATACATTTTGATCAAGGCTCATAAATTTAGCAATAAACAACTTAAGCCTTGTAATCTCATAATGAAAAAGAATTTAGAATGCTTACAACCACACCATTGATTATTGCGAAGACCTTATTGTCCAAGTAGGTGTTGTTATCCTTGATGTTTTTCCCTTTTCATTTGAGTGTCCTCCCTTTGTATTTGTCTCTTTTTCCTTCCAAACTTATTGAAAATACTCAAGAGACATGTTAATAGCGCAAGGGAGTATATGGTGAAGGATGATTACTTTAGATAATTAGCATACAAAATTCATCATCCACAAGTCACACAGACATGAAGTAAAATCCTTAACATTAGTGCATTTCATTTGAGAAAAATGAGTGAGCACCTTTTAAGCATTTTAATAATCATTGGAGATTTTACTTTATCATATTAAAGTTAGTTAATCATCACTTGGAAGCAAATCAATATGATAACATATACATAAATATCGCAAAGGCATTAAATAGATTCTAATGGACATGAGCAATAAGAAAATGATATTTGAATGCACACTTAGTTAATTTTGGTCCAATAGCGAATCTATTCCTCACAAGGGTAGAATATGATAATTTAGATTAAATACCCATTGAGATGGGAACTAAATTTATCCAAGAAGATGAGTTCCCATACCTTTGCTTTTTCCTTTCTTCTTTTGGGTGAAGGTCAACCCATGAGGCTTGTGTACTTTCCCTTCTATGCATATTTATAAGTAAGCTCAAGAGATACGTTAGTAACACAAGCACTAGTTTCCATTTAGTAATCATTTTGACAAAGAATGAAAAGTGAATTACTATTGGCATGGAAACTTTATAATATGAACTAGATTATTCCATGAAGTATGCCTAGTTTTAACTCATAAAACAAGCATGGTTAAATTCTTGAGACTTAAGGGAATAAATCTAATTCATAACATGGAGAGCGATAAATGTAGAAGAATCATATCCAATTTAAGCAATAAAACATACAACATACATTATTGGATTGATTTTCCTTGCCATGGTGGATTACGCATTTCCATAGAGAAAATTATCTCTACAAGTGAGACTACTTAAATTATTTAGATAAAAACATTAGTCTTACTTTTCTAGCTATAGAGAGAATTTTTCCTTTTATAAGTGTCCTGAGAATTTGAATTTCTTACATGACACCTTATTCTTTTAAGAACATGAAATATCTTTCTATATCTAGAACATGGCAATAATAGAATAATTAATGTAGAAACATGCCATGAGAACTTGCAATAATTTAAAGCATGTAGATTGTCATAATATAGAATTTGATAAATACACAATCTACCATATGAGAGGAATTTCTTTAAAGAATGATGACATAATTTTAAAACATCCTTAAGTGCTTTCTATTTCTATGTGACTACACAAGACACATGACGAATTAAGATAATTGCACTTAAGAATATAAATGTTACCATCCCTTGATTTTCCTCCATGTTGTAGGCTTTGATATTCCGCACATGATGATTCTTTATTTCCTACAACATTAATATCTTCCCCGAGATGATATGGGTTTTGAATCACATATTGAAATAACCTTGGGTCAATCTTGAATATGTAGATCATTTGAAGATTGATAGCTTGAGTTGATAAGAATTGTATTAACTCCTTCAAGCACCCCAAAGGTTCATACCATTTCCTTCTCCTACAAATCTTGTCAAGCACATTTTGGTACCCATCGCTTGATGGGTCCGTTAAGGTTAGTAAACAAAGATCTAGGAACCCAAAAGTCCTTTGTGTTAGCACTAGGTAAACTCATTACCTTTCTAGCACAAGTTGCAATTTTGGGTTGCCTAGTTATATATGAATCAATTGACAAGTTAGGAGTGAGATTTTTACCAATGGGACAATCTTTGCATTGATGTCCCTTCTTTCGGCATGTGTAGCATAGGCGTTTTCCAAGTTTTGAAGATTTCTTCTTTCCTTGTTTGTTGCTTGCTACATGGTTAGTAAAAATTTTCTTTTCTAACCCAATGCCTCTTTGTTTTAAATGGGGACAAGATCTAAGTAAGTGTCCCTTCTTGGAGCATTTAAAACAAAGTCTATCATCCTTGTTAATAATCAAGCCATTGATATAGGGACATGACCTAATCAAGTGCCCCACTTCAAAGCATTCACTACACCTCTTAATGTGAAGTGTGGCTTGATCATTACCTTGGATGTTACCTTTTGTGGAGCCGTGGTTGAGGCTTTTGGAGGAGGTGTTGAATTTCATCTTTTGTTTCCTCCTCATGGCAATCCTCAAATCCTTGACATTTTCTTCAAGGGATGTAGTGCATGCCGCGGTTTTTCTCGTCTCAAGCTTCTTCACCATGTGATCACGGTTATCTTGAGAGGGTTGGGCAATGCATTTCCCTTTTAGTTGTGTCAAGCTTTTCTTTAGCCTCTCATTTTCTTCTTTGAGCTTTTGATATGAATCATCATTTGTTCCTGCAAATTCTAGCTCAAAGGAAGATTTGCTTGTTGATGAACAACAAGCATTAGCACATGGTAATATAGTATCAATTTGAATACATGTGCATGAGTGAGGTTGTTGGGATTTTAAATTTTCTATCACAACCTCATGAGCAATGTTTAATATGATATGATCATCTCTAAGATTTTCATGAGAGCATAGAAGCATATCATATTTATCTTGAAAAGCTAGATTTTCAACTTTTAGCTTTTCTACTTGGTCCTTGAGCAAGGTATTCCTATTTACTAATTGAGCGATACAATGTGAAGCGTTATCTTGCTCAATTGAAATAGTTTCATACCTTTGGACCAAATCAACATGAGAGCACTTTAGCTCCTCATGTTCTTTAGTCAACTCGTCAAAGTGTTGCATCTTTATGGAGAGAACATCTTCCAGCCTTTGACGAGCTTCGCTTTGCTCTCTTGCTCTTTCTAGAAGTCTGAGCATGACCGCCTTATCTTCTTGGCTTAGGCGAGCGTAGAGATGCACAAAGCTTCTTTCTTCCTCCTCATCCTCATTTGTGCTTCCGCTATCATTTTCATTAGCCACACAACACATGTGGGAATCGAAATGGGAAGACAAACCTTTTGGAGAGGTGGATTCATCGTTTGGTCTCCATCGTTCATTTTCTCCTTCTTCCTTGCAAGGGTTAGTATCACAAAAACTAAAGGAAGTAGAGGCATCAAATGAATTATTATGTTTGGACTCATCAAACTTGATTTTAATTCTAGTCCAAATATCATGCGCATCGGGAATGGATTCGTCATAGTTTGATATGAAGGCACGATAATCTTCTTTGCTAAGAGAATTGTTTAAGATGTCAAAAGCTAGGTAGTTTAAGCGATAACATCTTTGATCTTCCTCGGAATTAATTTTTCCATTAAAGCTAGAGGGAAAAATACTCTTGTCAATAATTTGTTCTAATTGAGGATGTATGGTTCTAAAGGCATTTATCACACTAGTACACCATGAATCATAATTAGAACAATCATCACATAATATCTCAAGAGTTACCTCCTTCCGAGTTGGGTTCTCCTGGGTCTTCTTGTTCTTTTGGGATCTTCTACGAGCCATCACTTCGAGTTGTTAGACTCAAGATGAAGTGCCTAGCTCTGATACCAATTGAAAGTCGCCTAGAGGGGGGGTGGATAGGCGAAACCTGAAAATTAAAACTTTATCCCCCAACTAGATCCTTTGATTAGTGGTTAGAACAAGATGAACAATTATCGGAGTATAAAAACTAAGTTCTTGCTGGTAAAGAGTATAGCTTTCAAATAAAGCGGAAGTGATAAATCAATACAACTAATAATTCTATGATAACAAAGCAAGAAAGCTTAGATGAAAAAGAGCACTAACTCAAGTTCTTTTCTTGCGGAGTGTTGCTTCACTTAAATGAGATTTTAACTTGAAGTAACACCAAATGATATGAGCAAAGAATAGTGCAAGAGAACTTAGAGTAAGGGAAAGCAAACAAATCACAAGCAAAACCACAATGAACACGGGTGATTTGTTTTACCGAGGTTCGGCCCTCGAAGGCCTAGTCCCCGTTGAGGAGTCCACTTAAGGACGGGTCTTTTTCAACCCTTTCCCTCTCTCCCGATCACACAAGGATCGGCGAGCTCTTCTTCTTCTCAAGGATCACTCTCGATCCCACAAGGACCACCACAATCTTTGGTGTCTCTTGCTAGCTTTTACAAGCCTCCAACACTTTGGAGGAAGTTCGAATGGGAGTCAAAAACTCCACGCGCAAATGAACACAAAGATGTAGAACACACTATCTCTCAATGAATCTCACAAGGCGCTAGGGCTAAACTCAATTGAGTAGCTCTCAATTGCTTGCTCTCTCTTTTGTGGCACTTGTGTTGGTTGTAGTGGACTAAATCTTGTGTATAGGATGGATCAATGAATATAGGTGGTTGGGAGGGCTTGAGTATGTCAACTAGATGACTTGGAATGTTGCTTGGACTCCCACACCTTGAAGTGGCCGGTTGGGGTGGTATTTATAGCCACCATCCAAAAACTAGCCGTTGATGAAGTCTGCTGGCGATGGGCGCACCGGACAGTCCGGTGCACACCGGACATGTCCGGTGCCCCAGCCACGTCATCTTATCCGTTGGGGTTGGAGCTGGTCGACCGTTGGAGGCTTTTGTCCACATGTGGCACCGGACAGTCCGGTGCACACCGGACAGTCCGGTGCCTCTCTGATCCTCTGCTCTGACTTCTGCCGCGTGTACTGTTCTGCACTGTTTACTGTCAGAGTCGACCGTTGGCGCGAAGATGACCGTTGCTCCGCTGGCACACCGGACAGTCCGGTGCGCACCGGACAGTCCGGTGAATTTTAGCGGAGCAGTCTTCGTGAAATCCCGAGGCTGCCGAGTTCCTGAGGCCGTGTTCCGTTGGAGCACCGGACACTGTCCGGTGTACACCGGACAGTCCGGTGAATTATAGCGCGCCGGCCCTGGACTTTCCCGAAGATGGCGAGTTTGAGTCTGCGTTTCCTGGTGCACCGGACAGGTACTGTTCACTGTCCGGTGGCACACCGGACAGTCCGGTGCGCCAGACCAGGGGTGCCTTCGGTTGCCCCTTTGCTCCTTTATCTTGACTCTTGTCTTGTTCTTTTTATTGGTTTTATGTTGAATCTTTGGCACCTGTAGAACATATAATCTAGAGCAAACTATTAGTCCAATTGTTTGTGTTGGACATTCAATCACCAAAATCATTTAGGAAAAGGTTTAAAGCCTATTTCCCTTTCAGGATCATATCGTCTCACTCTGATGGATGGCACGAAAATTGGAAACTCATGGAACATAGAACACCTCAGGAAGTTTTACCCCTAGCTGTATTTCAAAAGCTATCGGGATGACAATGTACTCTGTAAACTGGAAATATATCATCAATAAAGAGACCTCAAGAATACCCATATTGTTCATGGTCGACCTACATTCTTACTTAACTCGGGGTGACCACTATGCCCTGCTAACGGAGCAATCAGCTTAAGTCGGCAACGACTTAAGACGGTGCAACATGCTCGCGCTTACTTAACTCAGGGTGACCATTATGCCCTACTAACGGAGCAATCGGCTTAAGTCGGCAACGACTTAAGACGGTGCAACATGCTCGCGCTTACTTAACTCAGGGTGACCACTATGCCCTGCTAACGGAGCAATCGGCTTAAGTCGGCAACGACTTAAGACGGTGCAACATGCTCGCGCTTACTTAACTCGGGGTGACCACTATGCCCTGCTAACGGAGCAATCGGCTTAAGTCGGCAACGACTTAAGACGGTGCAACATGCTCGCGCTTACTTAATTCGGGGTGACTACTATGCCCTATTAACAAAAGCAATCGGTTTAAGTCAGCAACGACTTAAGACGGTTCCACATGCTTACAATTACTCATATAGGGACGACCTCTATGTCCCATGAAGAAGTCTCGAAATCATCACATAGCATTTTACTTCTGCAAATTTAGATACTGTTGAATTCTAAACAATACGAGAATAACAGTACCATTCAAATATCAAGCAGGTGTCCTCTAACAAAATATCCGAGCACGATAACCGCTCGCTCAAAGCATGCAATGTTTCTCTATTTTGCAACATTCTTCTCAGGAGCAACCGACGAAGAAGGGCGACTTGAGGAATCAGGAGCAGCGTTCACATCAGCCCTTATGTCGTCGGGAACAATCACACCAGGTCTCCTCATCAAGATCCGCCCTGCGCGAATGGCTTTATCCATGGCTCTGTCACGCTGGGCCCTCAGAGTAGCGGAAGTCTCTTCGGCAACCTTGACAGCCAACTGAGCGGTTTCTAGCTCCTGGGTGATGGACTTCTTGGAAGCACGCAGTTCCTTGATGACAGCATCTTTAGCCGATATCGACTGCCTGAGACGAATCACGTTATCCAAAGATTCCTGTAGCTTACAACGATGATTGTCTAACTCCTCCATGGTGAAGCGATGACTCCTCTCCAGGGTGGTCAACGAGTTGCTGGAGTCACGATATAGCTTGTCAAGATTGTCATGAGAAGCAACGAGGGCACAATTTTCTTTCTGCAAACAAGAATTAGCTTCTTCAAACGTCGAGCAAGCAATAAGAACATGGCAAAACAAAGTCCGGGCTTTCAGGTCACCTTTTCAGAATCAAGCTGAGCGCGGAGAGTAGAGTTCAGCATGTTGGCATCGTTCAGAGCAGTAGAAACTTGGGCCAGCTCAGCCTAACTTTGGGAATACTTTTCCTCAAAACCAGAGCACCGCCGGACCGGTTCAGCCTGATTTTGAGAATGTTTCTCTTCAAGAACAGAAAACTGCCGAGCCATATCTAGCGAGAAACGGTCAAGCAAAAAGTGTAGATTAAGAAGCAGTTTAATAAGATAGACGAAAGGAAGCAGAAAAGCACTAACCAGCATTCGCCGCCTCTAAGTCAGAAACACGCTGTTGAAGCAACACCGGATTCCAACGTGCCAGAGACGAAGCTCTTTCTGGAACAGAAGCACCCTACAACTTCAGCTGACTAGCCATCCCATCCACCAATGCCTGATATTGAGAGCAGATGAGTATAATGATAGCAGTTCATCCAGTGTAAAAGTCAGACTAGAATAGACCATAGTACCTGGAGGTTAGAGAAGAATGAGGGGACTCCCAAATCGTGAGAGATTAATTGATGGCTTGGCGTAGGATCATCACCCGGAGCAACTTGCAATGAGCCAGCAGGAACCAATTCAGTGTCATCAGCAGAGCCCAAAACTTTGTCGTCAGGTACGCTAGCCTCTAAAGCGACTCCTTGACCAAAGGCTTGGGCTACCACCATGCAACCAGAGTGTGGAGGAGACCCTACGTGAACATCCATGGAACTACAAGAGGGAGACCCCGCTCGGACACCCTCGGGGGCTGGGTCATAGTTTGTGCTACCCATTCGAGCCGGATCGTCTTCGGCAATACCCTCGGGGCGGGGTCGCAGCTTGCGCTTCCCACCCGAGCCGAATCATCCCCAGCAACACCCTCGGGGGCTAGGTAAGTGTCAACATTATCCTTGAGGGCCAAGTTCTCTGCAGCAGCCACCTCTAAGGCTGAAGGTCCCTCAGTCACTTCCATGGGAGTAGGACAATCCAAGTCAGTTTCCTGACCCTCAAGACCGCGCTCCAAGGTCGATGAGGGGCGGGACGCTGCCCAAGATGACCCCAACCCGGCGTCGAACACATCAGCACAAACATCCATCGTGTCACCATCCGCCGGCTCTGATAACAGATCCTCTGGAACCATATCTTCAAGAGTCTGATCAAAGTTCGCCAGAGACAATTCTTGTAGACCAATGAGGGCAGACAGAGCAGGAGAAGGAACTCCACTACTTTCCCCACTGGCTACGTATCGCCGACTGTTCTTCCGAGTCAGAGGGATCTCATCTTCTTCCTCCTCCTCATTTTCATCAGCAACACAGACAGCACACCCATTGGGGTCAGCGTCAGATGGATCACACCCATTGGGGTCAGCATCGGTAAATTTAGGCACGGGCACTTCCTCAACAGCAGGAGCCGAAGGACCAGCATCCCGATCCAAGCTAGATACTCGCCGAAGACGTCTCTTTTTCTTTTTCTGCTCATCAGCAGGAGAATCAAGTTGATTGGCTCGGCAAGGGCGCTTCGGGCGAACACTGACAGGCCTCTGAATATCCAAGGCTTTACCAGCTTCCGGGAGAGACGCCACCACCAATGTCCCAGCAGGAGCGGCATCAGAAGAATCCTCGGCTAACATATCAAGCATGGCACATATATCTGCATCACTGGGATCCAAAGGCACCTCAAAATGAACCTGCCGTTCATCATCAGGAATTTCTTCAAGCGAAGCAACCAAAGCACTAACTTCTTCGGCAGAGGGTCGCACTCTAAGGCCCAAACCGCCATCGCCAGCAGGAGGACTTCACACGAAATGGGTAAAGGCCTTGGAAGGAGGCAAGTTCCTGGCCGAGTAGGCAACAGGGGCACCAACATTTGACACATTGCCCCTGAGTATCATTTCAAGCTGGCTCACCAAGTCCACAACAGGAATTCTTCTATTGGTGACCCGGGTGGAGTCAGCTAGGCCTCGGTACAGGTAGGCCGGGTATGCCCTGTCCTTCAATGGCTGAATGTTCTTGAAGACAAAGTCAGCAACCACAGCTTCTGTAGTCAGACCCATCTCCTTCAACAATCCAACTTCAGCTAGCAGAACTCCTGCCTCAGCCACATCCTGGTCTGTGGGGGATTCAGTCCAGCTCGGAGTGTGAACATCCGTCTGTCTCCCTGACCGTGGGGGGAGAGAATTTCCATGATTCTCAACAATAAACCACTCCAAGCGCCATCCTTTAATGCTATCTTTGAGGGGGATATCGAGATAATCAGTTTTCCTTCCGTGACGCATTTCTAAGCTCGCGCCCCCCACCAGCTGATGCTGTCCTCCGGCCATCCTAGGCCGATAGTGATACAAATATTTCCACAGCCCAAAGTGCGGTAGGATGCCAAGAAAAGCCTCACATAAATGAACAAAGATGGAGATTTGCAGAATGGAATTAGGGTTCAGATGGGTCAGATTCAAGTGATAGAAATCAAGGAGACCACGAAAAAAAGGGGAAACGGGAAGGGCAAGACCGCGGAGAAGAAAAGGAACATATACGACGGATTCGTGGGTGTCCTCTGTTGGAATAGTGACCCCATGGCAAACCCGCCAAGAACAGAGCTCCTTCGGAGGAAGAACCCCGATGGACATGAGGTGGAGAAGATCAGACTCAGAAACAACTGACATATGGTTACCTGTGAAAGGCAGCTGGCTGTTGGGATCGATGGGAGGAATGACAGCAGCGGATGAACTTGATGCTTTCCGCTTGGGCGCCATCTCAATCTCGCTGGCGAGCAGGACGGAGGCAGTATCGCACGAGCGCAAGGAAAGCTTGGATGCAGAAAAGCAAGAATTAGGGCACGGAAAGCGGAAGCGCGCAACGATGCAGTACATATGGGGTTTTTCCCGGCCAGATACCGTTTCCAAAAAGCGTCCAGTCATCACCCAGCGGTTATTTCTAAAAACGCTGGCGTGCCATGTCATCGCTCGTCCGTTATTTCCAAAATGGCCGACACGGCCCGTTCTAACTCGGCTGTTACCTCTAAAACACCGACGCTACCATCAGTCACTCGGCTGTTACCTCTAAAACGCCGATGTTGCCATTAATCACTCGGCTGATTACATCTAAAACACCGACACGACCCACCATAACTCGGTCGTCATTCCTAAAGCAACGAGGGGATTTCGGATGACTCGGCCGCGACCAACGAAGCGCCATCATTACAAATAAGGCAGTCAGAAAGGCGATTTGATGATCACAGATGCTCCTCGCGCACTGATTGGCGTACAGTGAGAAAGCAGCATGACACATGCAGAAGTGGAGCGAAATCACTTTTCATTATAAAGGGAAGCTACCGAACTTACAAACCAACTCATTATGAGTTGATGACCTCCCTACTACTACATTACACTTCACTACTCTATACTACTAACTACTACTACATTATTTCATTATACTACTTCTAATCTATACTAACATCTAAAAAACCAGTGGCATCTAGCCACTGGTCTTGTTGCTGCCCTTGCTGCTACCCTTGCTACCGCTGCCGTGGTCGCCCTTGCTACCACCGTCGCCGCCCCTGCCGCTGTCGCCACCGCCATCACCGTCGCCCCCGTCGTCGCCGCCATCACCGTCGCCCCCGTCGTCGCCGCCATCACCACCATCACCGCCGCTGTCCTCCTCGGACGAGTCCGAGGAGTCCTCCTCATTCGAGGAGTACTCCGACTCATCCGAGCCTTCGAGCCCAGAGCGCTCGATGGCCTGGATGTAGGTCCAGACCTCCGCGGCAATCCCCTGGGAGTCGTCTGAATCATCAGACGACGTCGGGGGAGAGACGGGAGCCGGGGATCCCTCGGACTCGCAGGAGAACTCCTCCTCCGAGTACTCCGAATCGCCGAAGTCCTGCGAAGGAGGAGTCGGCTCACGTTTGCGTTTGTCACCAGAGCGAGGAGAAGAACTGCTACCCTTCTTACTTTTACCCATGGTGGCAGTGGGGGGAAGAAGAGGAGAGTAAACAAGCAGCAAGAGATGTGAAAAAACCGGAGAGGCAAAGGCACTATTTATAGAAGAAGAAGGCAACCGCTCACCTCCTACCACGGTCACTGAACAGTCGCAAAAATTCAATATACACTTCAAACCGTCTGAAGATACGTCAGGTGGCTGACGCCGCTTCACGCAACGCAACACCCATTGGGACTCCAGTCAACTGCGCGGGCAATATGATTACACCCGCGGTCACATCAAATTACTACTCAGAAGCAGTCTGCTAAAACACTCAGCGTACCAAGCCGTCCCTTGCCCACACCCATTGGGGGGACGCCCAGGAATTATCATTATATTTTTCAAAACTGTCACATCCGTGCAGGGCATGCAATGAATACCTCAAGACAAAAGTGAGATATCAGTAAGGATCAAAGGAAAGCCAAATATAGTCGGTGAAGTACAAGTCTGACCGACAGAAGCGACATGAAGACTAGCCAGGGGACGTCCATCGAACGTCCAATCAGTTGCAGATCAAATAAATTGCACCACCTAGCAAGATACGGGCAGATCATGAACTCGACCTCAAAGACAAAATACACGCTGACCTCTAAAGCATAATATCAATGACATAATGCTGACCTCTAAGGCATTCGAAAAAAGAGAGGATGATTCTCAGCAAAAGGGCACAAAATGAAGACCTTCGAGTGGATTATTTTCAAAAATCCACTCGAAGCTCGGGGGCTACACCCATTGGGTGCACCTCTAGTGCACCCAATGAAGTTCAAGGTCCTACAGTACGAAATGCTGACCTCCAAAGCGCGAGTTTGAGACAGAACACCAGTTTTCGAGTGATAAAAGCAGAAGGAGACAGTAAGAAATCGTTTTTACCAGATTACCCGGAAAACATTTCCTGTCATAAACAAAGACCGCAAGCTGGACCTAGGATCTTTGGGCCGATTATTTCAAAATCAACCCAAAGATCGGGGGCTTGTGGGGGACAGATATCCCCCGGGTCCACGGAAGGATAAACGACCTCACGGAAGGCCCAAGGGCCCAATAAATCGTAAGGTCATCCCTTCGTGGGCCTAGGGAGGAATGACTAGTGAAGCAGATCGACACAAGGCCAGATCGGTGTGAGCCCAGACGGCCCAACAACGTCGAGCAAGTAACCACAACAGGGACCCGACTTTCCCGCGCTGGAACCCCGTACAACGGAACCAAGCGAGGATGAGTCGGCAGAACTATAGGAAGATAGACTCAATCGGTTCACTATTTCTTAGGTGCGCATTGTTATCATATCTGCATGTATTGCCCTACGGTCGAATATATAAGGCCTAGGGGGCACCCCTTCAGAACGATCGATCTCACTACTCAGCCATCCACCTCGACTCTCTACGTTCCTTATACTAGAGAGTTCCCTTGTAATCCACCACATAAAGCATTCCCGCCAGGACGTAGGGTGTTACGCATCTCTAAGCGGCCCGAACCTGTACATCATTGTTCACAGTTTCTCGTGCGCCCAGCACGAACCATCGAGCTACAGTCGGCAACATCGTCCTACTCCTAAAAACACCTTGAGGGGCAACCCTGGGTGTGCGGTCGGACCCAAAACACCGACACCAGTGCCCTTTCCCTTCACAATCAAACAACTACAATCTCAAATAGAACCTAACAAATCCCAATTTTATCAATTCAAAAACTCATGTATCTCAATCGATGACGTGATAGCTCTACTGCGATGACACCTGATAGCCTCGTCTGTACGGGCCATCATCTTGATTGTGTCGCTGTTTGTTTGTGTGGGCGTATCACTGTTTTACGAGTATACAAGTCTAAATGAGTCAGGTCTGTTGGATAGCCTATGGCCTGGAAAAGTTTAGTCTGGCACGAGCACGGCCCAAATCGTTGTCCACAGCCCGTGCCTAGGCCCGAACCGTTGTCCAGCATGGCATGAGCACGGCCCGAACAGTTTTATTTTTTCCTTTTTATTAAAATGTCTATATTATACATGAGTATAGACTAAAAACTAAAATATGTGCGCTCTATTAGCTAGATGGGTGTAAATGCATGTGAACCAACCAAGGTTTAAAACCCTCACTTATGGAGGGGAGAGGTGGGAATAGGGAAACTCCTACTTTATATTAGTAGTGATTTGCTGACATGTGAAAACACCGCATTGCACATGCAGGTATCTGCAAAATGGCAATCCAATTTTATCATGACAACTTCCTGTTGTCATTGGGTTTTGACTTCTTAAGGATATCAAAAACAAAGCAAAGAATAAATTTTGGCTTCACTTTTAATTAGCTTCTTTTCAAAGACCAATTAAAGGGAGGTGACAAACGTGAAGAAGTAATAACAGTGGTAATAATAATGAGTTATAAAACACATAAGGTAGCATAGATTACTCATCGTAATACATTATTACTTTGTTCCATTTTTTGCAATATAACATATGATTACAAATATATCTTCGACTTTGCAATCAATAATGCAAAGGTAGATGGGGAAGCCCAGCTTTGTAGATGGAGCGAGACAATGCTCTCTCGCTAAAAAGCGTTTGTATGCATCACATTGTTCCTCTATTTATAGTCGTGAGGTACAAATTGGTGAAAATTACAATCATACCCTCAAACCTATACATTTGAGCTACTAGGTAAGATAAAAGCACTATTGTCTTTTCACTTTGTAGTCTTGTCAAACAATTCTTCATGACCCTGCCTTGCTCTAGCTAGCTTCTTCACCACGCATGTCAATAATCCCAAGCTCACAACTTCGTATTTGCAGTCGTTAATCCACACATTATCTCCAAATGAAGGTGTCCTTCGATATCCATCCTATTACACTTGAGACAATCTTTAGGAATAAAAGGTAATACAATGTTTAGAGGACCTTCAGCTAAAGAGAGCGGCCCCAATTGTAGCCCCTCGTGGTATAAGCTTGTTTTTCATAATGAGCTCAGACCGCGAAATAAACGAAGATCTCATATCGAAGATCCAAAAAACAACTTCCTTGTGCTCGTTAGCGAAAACAAATTATGTAAAATATGCTTTGGTGGCTCCTGACATAGAGGGTCCATTTGTAGTGGTAAACTGTTTTTAAATTTTTGACTCACGTCTTTTCGTATCTTTATGTATAAAATGGGTTGAGACTCATGTTGGGGGGCTTAAGGTCCTCAAGACAAAGGTATCACTGACAAAGTGATGTTGAGGATCCTCTCTGTCGAAGGTCCTCAAGACGAAGATACTATCTGAGAACTATAATGACGAATATCGAAGCTTCTAACTGAAGGACAACAGCTTCGGCTTAAGGTGATGACGAAAGTCAAGCATGGCGCTGAACCAGAGAGGAAAAGACCAGTTAATCCCTGAGGATTTATGTTATGGTTATGTATACAAATTAAGGTCACAAATGTATTTTTCACCCGGGCTGTGTCCCGTGCCTATAAATAGGTGAATAGTACCCCCATACTGTTCACGTTGAATTGTAATTGCTCTCGCATCAACACCTTCGAGCAAGCCGAAGGTATCAATGTAATATAAATTATGTTAATGTTTATATGTATATTATGAAATACATATGTGTATAAATAAATGGATTACATTTATTATCTTTATGTACTCTTATTCTCATGAATGCTGAAGGTGTGTCCTTCATGACCTTCGTCTGAAGATCATTATATCCAAAAGGAAATAATGCTTCAGAGGACGAAGGTCCTTAATCTTTAACAAATTGTGTTGCCTTGTTCTTGATTCACAACATTTGAGAACAAGTGGCCAACATTGGCACCCACCTCCAGTGAACTCACTTCCACGACCACAACAATGGCTTTGCAAGGTGACCAAGTTGTAGAGAACCCCACGCGAGAGCCAAGCACCACAGTCGAGTAACTCTGTAGAGAACCGCGGGCCTTCTATACGTGCAAGTGGTGCTCCGCTTTCACCTCCTCTCGGACGCTCCTCACAGTCTCCATTATCGAGCTTCGGGCTGAAACTCCGCGAGCATTGTTCCCTCCGGTACACGGTGGCGGCCATGACACAAACACGAGTATCATGGTCTCGCAAGACTCTCGCATCACTCGGTACAATATTACACGGCTCGCGCAAGAGCCGACGGTTGTGTTGGGTTTTCCTTACCTCACTCAACTAACTAGCATTACACTAGAGCAAGCGCAATAACAGACTAACTAGCCTAAGCACCTCGCAAAGCACCTATACTAATCATCGCATGAATCTCCTATGCACTTGTGTGTTGGTGCTCTTGGAAATGTGTCTCTATGCTTGGGATATGTTTCTTGTGCTCCACACTATTCAAATGGCCGGGTGGAGGGGTATAAATAGCCCCCCTCAACTATAGTCGTTGGATAGAGAGCTGACTATTTCTATCGTTGGGCGCACCGGACATGTCTGGTGCCCTAGCCACGTCAGTCGGTCGTTGAGGAGTTGCAGTCGACCGTTTGATAAAGTTGTTGCTGACCGTTGGCTAGACTGTTCAGTGCTCCAGCTCTCGAGAGTCCATTTGCGGAGTTCTCTGTGTAGGCTGTCCAATGCACACCGGACAGTCCGGTCTGACACCAGGGCGATGGTTGACTGCCCTTTTCTTGTTTTCTTCAATCTTTTCTCGGGTTCTTTTGGTCTTGAGTCTTGGACTTGTGCTTGATATCTATTAATCTTTTAAGTATCTTTTAGGTCTTGTTTTGAGGTGTTGCATCCTCAAAGCCTCAGTCTATTCCTCTTCGCATCTTGTGAAATACAAAGTACAAACAATTAGAAAACATTAATCCACAAGTTTATGTTGATCATCAAACACCAAAATCGCTTAGCCAAATGGCCCGATGTCCCTTTTCCTTACAGACATCCATCCTGTTACACTTGGGACAATCTTTAAGAATAAATGGTAATGCGGTGTTTTGAGAACCTTCGACTAAAGAGGGCTAAATCAAGCACCAAAAATATTGTGATACCGTTTTTCTCATTGGCCTTGGACTTCCTTTTTTTTTCTATCATCATTGTGAACGCAAGAATGTTGCACGAAAAAAATTCCTTTCACGCATTGCAACGCTTCTGTTTAAAGCATTTTGCTCACTGGCAGGACAGTGTAAAGCGTATGATCCACATCCATGTACGCATGATGACTTCCGCTTCAAATGTTTGGGAAGTATTCATTCACACATGCAATGCAGCGTAGAGTGATGCAGTCTCTCTTGCTATGTCACGCTTGTAGGCCGCTAGGGACGGACAAAACTGACCTACGAATGATAGAAATAGAAGGGGAAAACATTTTTTATTGCTTCAACTGACAACCACCAAGGCACCAATCAGGCAATCATTCATAGCCTCCAAAGAAATGAACTTTACCTTTAGGAAAAATAAAACAAAAACATTTGTATTGTAAACCAGTGGTAGTAGGTGAGGCGAGAATTCAATTTTCCATTTCGAGTTGAGGCTGACAAATTTCTAGGAGATAAAAAAATAACAGAAATACTACTAATCAAACATGCTGGTGAAATGAAAAAAAAAAGTAAAAACAAAATGATTGGAGAGAAAACGTTAGGTGAAGTGGGCCCAGCGACTTGGGGGTTGGTGGCTGTGAGGTTGGTGAGAGGACGACAACAAGGCTACAGCTACCGTCCCCCGGCTCCCAGCGCCAGCGGGCGGCTTCCCCCGCGACGTGGGCGGCGGGGCCATCCGCGCGCGATGCCCTCACGAGTCACGTCACGTGCATGCCTGCCCGACTAGCCAAGTGGCCCGAGTAGTTTACTTCCCGCACCGCAGGCCCGCAGCCGCAGCAGTACCCGCGCGGGCCCACTCCCCCTCTCACCGGTTCCACGCCCAGCGCCAGCGCCAGCGCGGGCGCGGCTATAAATGGCGAGCCCCAGCAGCCCCGAGACCCCGTGCCACACATCCATCCCCGTTCGCCTCTTCTCCTCCCTCCTGCCGGGTCCTTAATAAAGAGCAGCAGCGCAAGGTGAGCCGCCAGCTTGCCCCGTACGTACCCTGCTGCTTCTTCTCCCTCGTTGGACCGTTCGTTCGTCGTCCTTCTCCCGAGGTTCGTGCGTGGTTCGCCTTCGCCCTTCGGGAGATGCTGCGAACCTTAGGCCTTTCCTTGCTGCGGACGGGGTAACTGATACCCATGTTTTGCTGCTGGTGGCCGCAACGGGATGGCGGATCCGAGTGTGGGGTTCGGTGATCAGCCGGTTTCTCTAGATCTGGGATCTCCAAAATGTGTTTTTTAATTTATCGTGTCTCAGTCGGCAGTGGAGATTTTTTTTAAATAATGGTCTGTCGGCGTGATGTCGTTTGCTTGAGGGAAGGGAGGGTTCTCTGATTTTGAGATCTGACGGCACTATTTGTTGGCCATCCAATTCGAACGGTTTCTGGTTGTCTGAATTGGTTTGAACAAAATTGCAGAGGTTGGTAGAGCGAGCGAGAAGAAGGCAATGGCGGCGGAGAGCTTCCTGTTCACCTCGGAGTCCGTGAACGAGGGGCACCCAGACAAGCTGTGCGACCAGGTGTCGGACGCGGTGCTGGACGCCTGCCTGGCGCAGGACCCCGACAGCAAGGTGGCCTGCGAGACCTGCACCAAGACGAACATGGTGATGGTGTTCGGCGAGATCACCACCAAGGCGAGCGTGGACTACGAGAAGATCGTGCGCGACACCTGCCGCGAGATCGGGTTCACCTCCGACGACGTGGGGCTCGACGCCGACCGCTGCAAGGTGCTGGTGAACATCGAGCAGCAGTCCCCCGACATCGCGCAGGGCGTGCACGGGCACTTCACGAAGCGGCCCGAGGAGATCGGCGCCGGCGACCAGGGCCACATGTTCGGGTACGCCACCGACGAGACCCCCGAGCTGATGCCGCTGAGCCACGTGCTGGCCACCAAGCTCGGCGCGCGCCTGACGGAGGTCCGCAAGGACGGCACCTGCGCCTGGCTCAGGCCCGACGGCAAGACCCAGGTGACGGTGGAGTACGTGAACGAGGGCGGCGCCATGGTGCCCGTCCGCGTGCACACCGTGCTCATCTCCACCCAGCACGACGAGACCGTCACCAACGACGAGATCGCCGCCGACCTCAAGGAGCACGTCATCAAGCCCGTCATCCCGGAGAGGTACCTGGACGAGAAGACCATCTTCCACCTCAACCCGTCGGGGCGCTTCGTCATCGGCGGGCCCCACGGGGACGCCGGCCTCACCGGCCGCAAGATCATCATCGACACCTACGGCGGCTGGGGAGCCCACGGCGGGGGCGCCTTCTCCGGCAAGGACCCCACCAAGGTGGACCGCAGCGGGGCCTACGTCGCCAGGCAGGCCGCCAAGAGCATCGTGGCCAGCGGCCTCGCCCGCCGCTGCCTCGTGCAGGTGTCCTACGCCATCGGCGTGCCGGAGCCCCTGTCCGTGTTCGTCGACTCCTACGGCACCGGGACCATCCCCGACAAGGAGATCCTAAAGATCGTCAAGGAGAACTTCGACTTCAGGCCAGGGATGATCACCATCAACCTCGACCTCAAGAAGGGCGGCAACAGGTTCATCAAGACCGCCGCATACGGCCACTTTGGCCGTGACGACGCCGACTTCACCTGGGAGGTGGTCAAGCCCCTAAAGAAGGCATCCGCTTAAGAATGTATTGGGAAGTTCACTGGACATGAGGTTCATCTTCGTCTGGCTCTGCTGATACCTGCAAGGATTGCTGCTGCTGCTGCCGCCCCTGGATGTGTGTTTGATCAGTGACTGGCTGCTCTGCTCCATAGAAGATGAATGAAGAGAGAGATGGTGAAGAAGGCTTTGGCAAATGGCAATTGCCGCAGCAAGCCATGTCGGCGCCACTGACCGGCTTAGTGATTGGTATAATTTGGTGTGGCAGCAGCCAGGATTAATGCGCTGGTCTTTTATCTTTACTACTAGTTTGGTCTCGTCCGGTATCTTATTTTTCTTTCCCCTTTTCGAGTCTGTACTGAAACTGCTGAGAGATTTGCAGTTTTGATCTATCATATCCTTTGGTAATACTGTTCGTCTCGAGTGCGCACTGGTGCTTGCTCTGTCGCTCGTCGTCGGTGGCCTTTGAGGACCATGAAAGGTGAAAACAATGTTTCATGTGACCTTTGGGCAACCGTGGAAGGGAACCTACACAGTAGCAAATGAGAATGTACAGGCTGTATCTTTGTTACCAGTTGATTTTCATGCGACGCGTAGGGCTGGACAAAATACTCGTGGCTCGCTCCGCTTGTAGCCTGCTCGGCTCGACTCGAATCGGATCGTTTGAATTTTTACACGAGCTGAGTCAGCGTCCCAGCTCGGTTTCTTAACGAGCCAGCTCGAGCTGACCACGAGCCAGCTCGTGAGCTAACCGAGCTGCCACATTCTAGCGCCACTTTCGCTTCTTTGGCTTGGCCCATCAGCTGTCAGCCCACTTCCTGAGCGGTTGAGCCCACCAATCCTTCCTGCATTCCTATTTGCCAATTGCCACATTCCAGTGTCACTTCCTCAGCCCGCGGCCAACGCGCAGCGCACTCCCAAATTCTCAATCGCAAATCCGCCACAAACCCTAGACGGCACGGCGACTCGGGCGGTCGGCGCTCCACTCCACCTCCACTCCACCGCCACCGGTCAAGCGACCACCGGCGGGCAGCGGCGTCCACTGCTCCCGCGTCGAGACACGACACGCCGGCACGGGGCGGCCGGGCAGCAGGTCCGCACGCGGCACGCCCGTGCGCACGCCTGAAGACCGTTGCCACTCGCGGACTCGCCAGTCGCCAACTCGCCATCATCTGAAGACCCTCGTCGTCGCCTCAAGCCAAGAGCCTCGCCGTCGGCCAACATCGCGGTGCCATGGCTGTTGTTGCTGCCTAAGTGACATGGTATGAAGAGAAATGGCTACATTATTGTGTGATAGTTTTATTAGGATTTATACCTTTTCACATATGAGAAGTGGCTTCAAGAGAGACTGATACTGGGACTGTATTAATATGTACCATTTCAACAGTTCAAGCACTATGGAGGAGGAGAACACTCCATTGCCAGCAAGTTTGGGGTCTCGATCTCGAACTCGAACCAAGCAACTCACAAAGAAGCCACCCATTTCGATGCAGAAGATGCATAGAGCGACAACATCATCGGCGTTCGGCAATCGGTCTAATGTTTCTATATCTGTGGTGAGTATCCAAAACTTCAAATGCTAATCTTTTGTTGTCTTCACATTCTTTGTTGTATGCTAGATTGTAATGTTGGATTGAAATGCAGGAGCCAACAACTAATTCTAGAGAGGAGGAAGACAAGGACGAGGACAATAGCCTCGACATGGAGGATGATTTCTCTCTAAGCCTATCTTCAGAGGATGGTGGGAGCTAGCGTGAAGATGAGGTTCATAATGCAAAGAGAGGAGTCAAAAGGGCAAAGGGTGATGTTCCATTATCTCCTTCAAAGTGTAAGGTCAAGAGGGTGAAGCGAGCAGATTGCTGGAAGTATTTTAAGGTGGTCGAAGTTCAATCAAAGAAGAAGTTTGGGGAAATGGTGACGAAGGCCAAGTGCAAGTTTTGTTACAAACTGTATGTGTATCAACCTGGTGGTCCAACATCACAGCTGAATCGACATCTTGATAAGTGCACCGCCTACTAGAACAAGTTGGCCAATGCAAAATCAAAGGTTGCTCAAGGTACTATCAGCTTCGCTCTTGATGATGGTTCTCTTGTTGTTAATCCCACTGAATATGATCATGATCACACTAGAAATTTGATTGCTAAGATGATTATTGTTCATGAGTATTCACTTCGAATGGTAGAGCACAAATGGTTTAATATCTTGATGAAATGGATGAATAACAGCTATGAAAGTATTGGTAGAAAGACTATAAAAATGAGTGCATGAAAGTGTATGAATCTGAAAAGGACCTTCTAAAGAAAACTCTTAGAGAGATTGAATCCATAAGTTTGACTATCGATCTGTGGACATCTAACCAAAATGTCCAATACATGAGTATGGTTGGACACTACATAGATGTAAATTGGGAATTGCAATGTCGTGTACTGAACTTTGTGGAGTTGGATCCTCCCCACACTGGTGTAGTGATAGCTCAAGCTATTTTTGAGTGCCTGGTTGAATGGAAAATTGAAGATAAAGTTATCACAATCACACTTGACAATGCTTCAAATAATGATGTTGCCATCACCAATTTGACATCCAAGCTTCTTGCTAGAAGGAATACACAATTTGATCCCTTGTATTTTCATGTTCGTTGTGCTTCACACATAGTCAATTTGACTGTAAATGATGGCTTGCAACCAATAGATGATCTCATAAGTAACCTTAGGGAATTAGTAAAATATTTCAAGAGATCACCTAGTAGAATGTACAAGTTCATGGATGTTTGCAAATAGTATGCTGTAAAAGTTGGAAAAGGGCTCTCTCTTGATGTTAAAACAAGGTGGAGTTCAACATATATAATGTTGGATACTTGCATTGACTATAGGGCTGCTTTTGGTTACTATGCTGAAAAAGATCATAACTATTTGTGGGAGCCTTCGCAGTCACAATGGGACATGTATGAACAGATTAGACCAATCTTAGGGACAATGGCTGGAGCAACCACTGCATTTTCAGGATCACTTTATCCCACAGCCAATGTCTTCTACCCTTATATAGTGAAAGTAAAGATTGCATTAATTGGAGCAAAGAATTCTGGTGATCCATATCTATGGAGTATGGCTGCTGCCATGTTTTTGATAAATATTGGGAAAAGAGGAACAATATCATGGTTATTGCTACGATCCTTGATCCTAGGTTTAAAATGAGGTATATTAAATGGTGCTTTGGTCAGATTTATGACTCCATTAGGTGTGAAAATGAGTTTGATGAGATCAACAAAGAGTTGGAAGGGTTGTATAAGAAATATGAGTTGTTGTATCGCCATAAAATGGGTGACATAGTTCCAAATGAATTTCAGAATTATTTGGAGTCTAGTGCTACAGAAGGTTCAAAATCAGAGTTGCTTATTTATTTAGATGAACCAAATGTGCCTACTAGTGATAAGAATTTCAGCTTGCTCCCCTATTGGCAACAACATGCTCATAGGTTTCCAGTAGTCTCTAGTATGGCAAAGAGATTTTTGGCTGTCCCAGCAAGTAGTGTATCATCAGAATCCACTTTTAGTACTGGATGAAGAGTGGTTGATGATTATCGGAGTTCTTTGAAGCCTTCAACAGTTCAAGCACTAATTTGTGCATCTAGTTGGATAAGGGGCTCTCAACATGAGAAAACTGCACCTATTCTTGTGGTATGTAATCTTATTATAGGCTGTAACATAGAAACTACATCTAATGTTTCTTTTAACTTTTGTTCTATGTAATGCTGATGTGTCATGTACTCATGTGTGGACTGCTCAGGAGGGGGACGATGGTGATATCGAGTTTGTGGAGTTCCCTAAGGGTGTGGTGGCAAGCAATTAGTAAGTATAATAGCTACCAACAACAATAGTGTTGTATAATTGTATTGATTTATAAACTATGCTGATTTATAAAGTTTTTTACAGGCCGAAGAAAGATGTGCTAATGGTGGATGCTAGCCTTTTGGTTTTGGTGGCATGTTGCTGTATGCTGTCTAGTCTAGCTGACTTGCTGTGCACTTTGTGCATGTCCTGCACTCCTGCTAAGCTGCTAGCCTGCTAGTGCAGTAGACAGCAACAGTAGTGCACTAGTCAGTAGTGCGGTAGTGCCATCCTTTTGGTGGTTAACTGGTTATTGGTTAGTTGGTTACTTGGTTGTAAATTCTAGTGGTTAACTGGATAGTTGGTTGTAAATTCTGGTGTGGTGCCGTGGTGGCTACTTCTGTAAATTAAGCCATGAATTGACGTTGTGAATTGTGATCATGTGATGCATGAGCATGAAGCCATGGACTGATCACAGAAGCATGGACGCATGGTTAGTGGAACTGGAATAGTGGTTGCCTGGTTGGCTGGTCACATAATTCTGAATTTCTGATGCTGTGAACTGTGATGCATGAAGCCATGAATTTCTGAATTTCAGAACTGATGATTGATGAATGTTGCAGGCTGAATGCCTGATTATGAAATTTGATTTGCCTTTTCACCTATGAACTATTTTCTGGTGTCAAATTATTTTTGTATTTGTGTACAACAGTATATATATGTGTTTTTTTTGTTGTGGCTCGTGAGCCAAACGAGCCAGCTCGAGCTCGTTAACGAGCCGAGCTGAGCTGCTCTTCTGGCTCGGTTGGTTAACGATCCGAGCCGAGTTGGCTCGTTAACTTAACGAGCTAGCTCGAACTCGGCCGAGCCGAGCCGAGCTGGCTCGATATCCAGCCCTAGCGACGCGTGACTCGGCGGCTACCGTATGCGCAAGCTGCTGAAAACGGCTACTAAATATACGTAAGCCAATACTCATTTTGCATATCCACAACCACGGGTCATTGGACTCAATCTTATAAACTATAGTGATATTTTTGACACCCAAAGTAGGTAACTAGGGGTGGCAATTAGCCTGTTTGATTGCCTAGGCTAAGCTAGAGTACTGGCCTAGAGATTGACACCACCAGTATAACCAATATTATCCTATCACGTCAATCTCATAAACCTTTCAGTTCGATCATGGTAGGGTAGTAAATCAAAATATAAAAACTCGTATTATATTTAGGAATAATCGGGCTTGAACTAATGACTTCCACCACATTAAAATGACACTCTACTACTAAGTCATATCTTATCCATGTCTCATCGAGAAAGAGAATTAACAAATCCTAAAGCAAAGGAGCGAGAACTTCAAGGTCAAAATGGTTGCTTGTGAAGGCAACATGATATGAGAGGGTGAATTAGGCATTTGAACATCTACTTTTAAAACTAAAGTATCCAATTTTCACCTTAACAAAACCTATGCAAGGAAGTAATCTATTTAAATTTGTAGCTATGATTTTGCTAGGTACGTTACTAATTCTACCGCGAAGAGTTATGCAATCTAGGTTTTAAACATATCAACTAGCCTAACAACTAAGCTAGGAATGTAAAGTAGACAACCAAAGTACACAATGTAAATGTGGAAGCTAAAATGGCAATAGAGATACAAACTCCCACAATGACTCCAACATTTCTATAAAGGTATCGAGAAGCATGCAAGATTTCTCCTACTCCTCGTTGAATCCCCTCGTAAGAATGCCCGCGTGAGGGATCAACTTTCGATCAAGTAACTCTATGGATAGCCCTCGGGCTTTCCCACACACAAGTGGATCTCTAAAATGACCTCTCTAGATTGCTCCCTACCGTATTCACTATCGACTTCTCGACCAAAATGTTGTAGGTCTTGTGCCCTCCAGTACACAGCGGCGTCATAATATAAATGAGTTGGTATGGTCTCGCAAGTCTATAAGCCCCACCGAGTACAAGTCAAATGGTGTGTGCAAGCACCAAGTCATTTGAGGTATGTAAATCTTACTAAACACTAGGCCTAAAACTAGAGCAAGCGCTATCTAACTAACCTAATTGCTTTTTAAAATATATATGCTAATCATCAAGTGATTTTTAAGCACTTGGGTATCTGGATCTATTAAAGATAAGGCTCAACTCTATTGATATGTTTATTAGCTCTCACACCTTTCCATTGCTATATATATATATATATATATATATATATATATATATATATATATATATATATATATATATATATATATATATATATATATATAGCCCCTATGTCTAAATCTACTCGTTAGAAGTGGCACATAATTTCTATACACTCATTGGACATGTCCTGTGCGTTCACGTCAGGTAGCTGTTGGCTTCTAGCCATTGTCAACAGTTGAAGATTGGTCTTTTAGTGCTACATCTAGCACATCACTAGATATGTTTGTGTCTTATGAACCTCTCCAATGCGCATTGCAACCTTTCTATGTACCCTGTCTGGTGCCCCACTGAACATGTTCGGTGATAAGAATCGAACGCACACCTGCGTGTCTAGTGTACTCAGTTGTAGTTGCCGTTGTTTGTGTAAGGATCTGATGTCGCCTAGAGGGTGAATAGGCTACATGTAAAAACTGAGCTCCAAAAATGATTAGAACTATAAGCGACAGTGTCGCTTAACACCCAGCACTGTCGCATAGAGGCACGGCCGGACAAATGCATGACACTACCGCACAGGCTAAATTGGTTTGATTGAATTGGAACTAACTGAGTAAGAACTATAACAAGTAAGCACTAGTTTCTTCTAATATGATTCTCAATATAGCACTTCAACATAAACTGTAGCAACTATCCAGAATAACAAACTATGCATATGAATATCAAATCCAAGATAGTATGAACTGAACTAAACAAGGTATACTGAACAGCAGTAGCACAACGGAATATGTGTGTTTAGACTAAACTCAAACCTGCTGTCAGAAACCTGCCCGACACTACCGCTTGGATGCCTGGCATTGCCACTCACCGGCACTGCCAAGCTAAGCTCCGGCACTGCCGCTCTGCCGCTCGATGCAGAATGCTCAAAAACAACTTTGCCTGCAAGCAACACTTAGATATGGACTTGGTGATATCCTATGGCAAGTCCACTAAGTACCTGCACACATAAATATGCAAAACCAAGTATATCTAGAGGAGAGCAAGTTATGCAATTCAAAATATAAAAGAGACAAGACGCAGGGATTTATCCCCTGGTTCAGCTCACCACAAAGGCTTGCCTACCTCCACATTGTTGAGGAAGCTAAAATAGCTTTGGAGTCTCTTTCAACTCACTACTCTTATCTAACTCACCACCCAAGGTGATGAGTTGAGATTTCCACTAAGAGGTCGGGTAATTACAGACCTTCCCGCGGCTCACCACAAGCAAAGGAGCTCATCGAGCGATGCCTAGTCGTCTAGGAGACTTCACCTCCAAGAGTAATGAATGCACAACAAATGTTGACAAAGCCCGATGAGTGCTCAACATTGTCGTGCTCTAAATCTGCTCTCTAGCTCTTAATCACACAGTAATTACTCTCTAACACTTGATCAAACACTAATCTCACACTCACACAAACAGAGTAGTTAGAGAGGGCTCAAATATGACTTAGGATGATTTGGAACTATTCTGAACTTTAGCAGGACCCCCAGGAGCATGGGAAGGGTATATATACACCCCAAACTCAAAACTAGCCATTAGGGGGGGTCAAATCTAGCCGTTGGGGGCTCTACAGGTCCGGCACTGCCACTACATAGCCTGCTTCACGAAAAACGCCATAACTTTTGACTTCGAACTCCAATTTCGGTGATCTTGGACTTTTTGGAAAGCTTGTGTCAAGGGCTATCCAACCCAGTAAAGAACAAGCCCAATGATAAGGAAGTTAAACTTTTGTACTTTGTGTTTCTCTCATGCTAGCAATCAGGGCTTGGTTAGATTGAGCACTTGAGACTTGTCTATGATTCATATTGCATCCTCCTTGATAATACGACATACCAATACTCAAGATAAAGAGAATATAAGTATTTGACCACTTGAGTCTTCAATGTATTCATATGCCATTTCCTCTTAATATCACTTCATATGGGATTGCAATCATCTTTGTCTCATTTCTTCAAGCAAACACACCTTGAGCATGTGACTTGAACCTGAAAGTCGCCTAGAGGGGGGTGAATAGGCAAACCTGAAATTTATAAACTTTAAGCACAACTACAAGCCGGGGTTAGCGTTAGAAATAACGTCGAGTCTGAAAGAGAGGGTGAAAACAAATCACAAGCAAATAAAGCGAATGATACGGGGATTTGTTTTACCGAGGTTCGGTTCTTGTAAACCTACTCCCCGTTGAGGTGGTCACAAAGACCGGGTCTCTTTCAACCCTTTCCCTCTCTCAAACGGTCACTTAGACCGAGTGAGCTTTCTCCTTAATCAAACGGGTCACTTAGACCCCACAAGGACCACTACAAACTTAGTGTCTCTTGTTTTGATTACAAGTGTCTTGAGAATAAGAATGGGAATAAGAAAGCACGATTGCAAAAGCCAAGCGACAAGAGCGACAAATAACACACGAATCACTCTCTCTCTCAAGTCACTAATCACTAATGATCACTTGTCTCAATTGTGGAACTTGGAGAGATTGGAGGCTTTGATTGTGTCTTGGAATGGATTGCAAGCTCTTGTATTGAATATTGAAGGTTGGAATGCTTGGGTAAAGTGAATGGATGTGGTTGGGTTGTATTTATAGCCACCAACCACTTCCTAGTCGTTGCTCCTTTCTGCCGACCGCGGACGGTCCGCGTCCCTGGCCCGGACGGTCCGCCCCTGCAGATCAACGGCTAAAAATGCAACGGTCAGCAGTAACGACTATATCAACTGCTATATTGCATTTAATGCGTCGTGAGATGTCAGATAAAGACGGTCACGGATGGTCTGGTCGTGCACCCCGGACGGTCCGCGAGGACGCTATAATTCATTTTACCGAACCCGTTACCTTCGGGTTTTTCGGTTCCTCACCTACCGGACGATCCGCGCCTGAGGCTGGACGGTCTGCGCATAGCCTCGGACGGTGCTTGCTTTTTGTAAGTGCAATCAACCCTAATTGAGGGTTTTGGTGATTAATGACAAAACAAACTAAGATTCTAACAAGTTTGCTCCTAGTATGTACACAGTATTTCTACAGACAGAAGAAGCACAGATCCTACGAGCATAAAAGTATAAAGCACAGCGGATTTAAAATTCCACATCAAATGGCGTGCTCCAAGTGCTATGAAACAACGGCGGTGCTAAGTTTATAATTCTTGAGTCATAGGAATTGCCGTACAATTAAGAGGGATCCGCGACGGTTAAGTAAGTTGTGAAACGAGCCAAGTTAAATTCTTTTGAAAACTCCTTTGAGATCATTTTTCCCAGATCATGAATGCTCTTGAGAAAAACAAAGTTCACTTCCCACAAAGTCTCCCCCTTTGTTCTCTTCAAAATTCTCAAAGTTTGGTTTCAGCCCCCAAAACCGGTTCAACCGGTCCTGAAACCGGTTCAACCGGTTTCGGTACTGTTCACCCTGCCACCTCTGCTCTGACCTATCTGACAGTCAGAGCTGTCAGAAAAGTCGTAGCAGATATTTTTTCAGAAACCGGTTGAGCCGAAATTTGTCCCTACTCAGCCGGTTTTGAAACCGGTCTAGTGTCCGGCTGAGTAGAACAGTGGACCGGGATCCCCCTGGCAGAAACCGGTTCAACCGGTTTGAAAACCGGTTCAACCGGTTTTTGCCCACTTTCTCCCAACGGCTGCCAGCTTTTGGGGGATCCTTTATATACCCCCTCACACTCTCTCTCTCATTTACTTCTGCCTCTCCCACGAATCTTTGGCTGACCAACCCTCAAACAAGAGCATTCACTTCACCTCTCACACCCGCAATCGCATCTCCTTCAATCATTTGGAGGACCCTTGGTGTGAGGTGAACTCGATCAAACTCGCTGTCAATTTCATCTCGATTCTCCCATTCTCTTGTTCTTGAGCTCGTTGCAAACTTAACCGTGTGCGGATTTGTTACTCTTGGAATCTCGTGTTCCTTGACGGTTAGAGGTTGCTTGGGAGTCTCCAAATCTGTGGACGGCCCCAAGGAGTTTGTATCACCCGCTCCTTGAGCAGATTTGAGAAGAGATTGGCTTGACCTTTGTGGTCGGCTTGTGGAGGATTAGGGTTGGAAAAGACCCGGCCCTTTGTGGGTTCCTCAACGAGGAGTAGGACACCTTTGTGGTGGTTGTCGAACCTCGGGTTATATCGCGTGTTCTTGTGTGTTCTTGTTAAGCAATTCATATTCGGTGGTTGGTTCATATTATTCATTTAAGTAGTTCTTGTGTAGGGCAAATCTTTAGCTATTTTCTTTACTACTTCGCATTTGTTCAATAGATTATTAAATTTAAGTTGAGTGGGTTCAAACTTGTTCAGTTGTGATTAAAATCGACTGAACCGGTTTGCACCTGTGCAACTTTAATTTAACCTATTTCGAAGTTTTTAGTGAAAATTTTCAGGTGTAGCCTATTCACCCCCCCCTCTAGGCTACTTTCAATTGGTATCAGAGCTTCGTGCCTCGTTTTACGCTTAACCGCGTGAGGAAACGATCATGTCTACACAACGGGACCATGTGGATCCTCTCCTCGAGGAAATCCCCGTCACATCTTCCGGTGAGGAAGTGGACCCCAAGGTCCTCGACCTCGCCATGAAGATTGCCGAGAGAATGTTCCTCAAAATGAAAGAGGAAGATGCTAGGAAAAAGGCCGAAGAAGAAGAATCAAGAAGAAAGGCCGAAGAAGATAAAGGTAAGGGAACATTTGATTATAATGACGATCTAGTGGATCTTTTGGTGTCTAAGGTATTGAGCAAGGTAAGTCTCAACACCGAAGGATCATCTACCAAAAGCAAAGGTAATGACTTTAGCAAAGTTCAATTCGATTACTCTAGAAATTATATTCCCAACTTCTCTTCCGCCCCACTTGGAAAGTTACCAACTCTTAGTGAGTTGAACTATGATGAGTGGGCCGACAAGATGAAGTCGCATTTAATCGGTGTGCATCCTAGTCTTTGGGAGATTGTTAATGTAGGTATGTATAAGCCCGCCCAAGGAGAAGAGATGACTCCGGAAATGATGCAAGAGGTTCATCGAAATGCTCAAGCAGTGAGCATAATTAAAGGAAGTCTTTGTCCGGAAGAATACCGGAAAGTTCAAGGAAGAGAAGATGCCCGTGACATTTGGAACATTCTTAAAATGTCACATGAAGGAGATCCCAAAGCTAAAAGACATAGAGTTGAAGCTTTGGAAAGTGAGCTTGCAAGATATGATTGGACAAAGGGTGAGTCGCTCCAATCACTCTTTGATCGGTTGATGGTATTGGTCAACAAAATAAGAGTTCTTGGGAGTGAAGATTGGAGTGACTCCAAGGTCACAAGATTGTTCATGAGAGCTTATAAAGAGAAGGATAAAAGTCTTGCAAGGATGATAAGGGATCGTGATGATTATGAGGACATGACGCCTCATCAATTATTTGCAAAAATTCAACAACACGAGTCCGAAGAAGCCCCCATCAAGACAAGAGACTCTCATGCCTTGATCACAAATGAACAAGACAATCTCAAGAAGAGCAAAGACCACAAAGCAAAGAAAGTGGTCGAGACCTCAAGTGATGAAGATAGCTCAAGTGATGAAGACACAGCTATGTTCATCAAAACTTTCAAGAAATTTGTAAGGAAGAATGACAAGTTCCAAAGGAAAGGAAAGAAGAGGGCATGCTATGAATGTGGCCAAACCGGTCATTTCATAGCGGATTGTCCTAACAAGAAGGAACAAGAAGCCAAGAAGGAATACAAGAAGGATAAGTTTAAAAAGGGAGGCAAGACCAAGGGATATTTCAAGAAGAAGAAGTATGGACAAGCTCATATTGGTGAAGAATGGAACTCCGATGAAGAGAGTTCTAGCTCCGAGGAAGAGGAAGTGGTGGCAAATGTGGCCATCCAATCTACATCAAGCGCGCAACTCTTCACCAACCTTCAAGACGACTCCTACACTCCAACTTGCCTCATGGCAAAGGGAGATAAGGTAACTTTATTTAGTGATGATTTTTCAAATGATGATGATGATGATCAAATTGTTATGAAAAATAAAATGATTAAAGAATTTGGCTTAAATGGATACAATGTTATCACAAAATTAATGGAAAAGCTAGATAAAAGAAAAGCAACTCTTGATGCTCAAGAAGACTTGCTTGTCCTTGAAAAGGAAAGAAACCTAGAGCTTCAAGAGTTGATTCACAATAAAGATAAAGAAGTAATTAACATGAAAACCTCTATTGATAATCTTGCAAATGAAAAGAATGCACTTGAATCAAGCAAGTTAAGCTTGAATGTTCAAAATCAAGAACTTCAAGTGCAACTTGAAAACTGCAAGAATATCAATGCCTCATGTTTAGTTCTTGAATCTAAGTCTAGCTTAAATGATAATTCTTGCAAACATTGTGCCAAGTATCATGCTTCTTGTTGTCTAACTAACCATGCAAGGCAGAATAGCCCACAGGTGAAGGTCAAAGAGATTTTTAAAAGATGCTCTAGCAATGATGGGTTAAAGAAAGTTGAACCCAAGTACAAGTCCCTTAAGCCCAACAATGGAAGAAGGGGGCTTGGGTTCAACTCATCCAAGGAAAACCCTAGCACAGTGCATAAGGGGTGGAGATCTCCCAAGTTCATAGAGGGAACCACTCTATATGATGCCTTGGGGAGGATCCACTCCTCAAATGACAAGTCATCTCAGGTAAAGGTTAACTTGAGTTCCACAAAGAGTAAGATGAAGGAAGTGGGATCCTCAAGTGGACAAAAATCTAATGCTCCCATTTCCCACTCATATCTTTGTGATTATATGTTGACTTGGGATTCAGGGAAATTGGTTGTGAAATATGTGGGTGCCTACACTAAACAAAAAGTCATGAAAAGAAGTGTGTGGGTACCCAAGGCTATAACTAACACTGTAGGACCCAATTCAATTTGGGTACCTAAAAGTATAGCCTAAACTTGTTTTGCAGGTCTACTCCTCTGGTGGGTCAAGTTGGGTGCTTGACAGTGGATGTACAAATCACATGACCGGGGAGAGAGACATGTTTCATACATTGCAACTAACTCAAGAAGCACAAGAAATTGTGTTTGGAGATAGTGGCAAGAGTAAGGTGATTGGTATTGGTAAAATTCCTATCTCTGACCAACAATCACTTTCAAATGTTTTATTCTTAACAAGAAAGTCAAGAGCTCAAAGTTTGCTCCTAGAGTGGACGAGGGCTTCTTGCTTGGTTATGCATCAAATGCTCATGGATATCGTGTTTTCAACAATTCCACCGGTCTTGTTGAAATAGCGATAGACGTGACATTTGATGAGTCTAATGGCTCGCAAGGGCATGTTTCTAATGACACTGCAGGAAATGAAGAACTACCTTGTGAGGCCATAAAGAAACTTGCCATTGGTGAGGTGAGACCTCAAGAAAGGGATGATGAAGAAGGAACCTTGTGGATGACCAATGAGGTAGTTGATGTGGGTGCAAGGGTGGTGAGTGACAATGTCTCCACCCAAGCAAACCCATCAACCTCAAGTCATCCAAACCACGAAGAAAATCATCAAAGGATGCCAACAGTGGTAGAAGATGAACAAGAAAATATTGATGGTGAAGTGCCTCTTGATCAAGTAACTGATGAGGAAGAGCAAATACAAAGACATCCATCAGTGCCTCATCCAAGAGTCCATCATACAATTCAAAGGGATCATCCGGTGGACAACATCCTGGGTAGCATCAGGAGAGGGGTAACGACTCGATCTCGTTTAGCTAATTTTTGCGAATTTTACTCGTTTGTTTCCTCTCTTGAGCCACTTAAGGTTGAAGAAGCATTGGGTGATCCGGATTGGATAATTGCCATGCAAGAGGAGTTGAACAACTTCACTAGGAATGAAGTCTGGTCCTTAGTCCAAAGACCCAAACAAAATGTGATTGGGACTAAATGGGTCTTTAGGAACAAGCAAGATGAACATGGCGTGGTTACAAGAAACAAGGCACGGTTGGTTGCCCAAGGCTATACTCAAGTGGAAGGACTTGATTTTGGTGAAACATATGCGCCGGTAGCAAGGTTAGAATCAATTAGAATATTAATTGCCTATGCTACTAACCATGATTTCAAGCTCTATCAAATGGATGTCAAGAGCGCCTTTCTAAATGGACCACTACAAGAAAGAGTATATGTGGAGCAACCACCGGGCTTTGAAGACCCAAAGAAGCCAAATCATGTTTATCTTCTTCACAAGGCACTCTACGGGCTTAAACAAGCCCCTAGAGCTTGGTATGATTGTCTTAAAGATTTTTTAATTAAAAATGGGTTTACAATAGGAAAAGCTGACTCTACTTTATTTACTCGAAAAGTTGATAATGGATTATTTGTGTGCCAAATATATGTTGATGACATTATATTTGGTAGTACTAATGAAAAATTTTGTGAAGAGTTTAGCAAAGTAATGACGAACAGGTTTGAGATGTCTATGATGGGCGAGCTTAAATACTTCCTGGGATTTCAAGTCAAACAACTCAAGGAAGGTACCTTTCTATGCCAAACTAAATATACTCAAGATATGCTCAAGAAGTTTGGCATGGAAAAAGCAAAGCACGCCAAGACTCCAATGTCATCAAATGGACATCTCGACCTAAATGAGGAAGGTAAACCTGTAGATCAAAAATTATATAGATCAATGATAGGATCACTGCTTTACTTATGTGCATCTAGGCCTGATATAATGTTGAGTGTTTGCATGTGTGCACGTTTTCAAGCAAATCCTAAAGACTGTCATCTTGTAGCCGTTAAGAGAATTCTAAGATACTTAGTCCACACCCAAAACCTAGGATTATGGTATCCAAAAGGCTCCCTTTTCGATTTGCTTGGATACTCTGACTCAGATTATGCCGGTTGCAAAGTAGATCGAAAAAGCACTACTGGGACTTGCCAATTCCTTGGGCGGTCCTTAGTGTCTTGGAGTTCCAAGAAACAAAATTGTGTTGCACTTTCCACTGCAGAAGCTGAATACATAGCAGCTGGGGCATGCTGTGCACAGTTGTTATGGATGAAGCAAACCCTTAGAGATTTTGGTTGTGAGTTCAACAAAATTCCACTTTTGTGTGACAATGAGAGTGCCATAAAACTTGCAAACAATCCGGTGCAACACTCTAGAACCAAACATATTGACATTAGACACCATTTCTTGAGAGACCATGAAGCCAAAGGAGATATCGAACTATTTCATGTGAGCACCGAAAATCAACTAGCCGATATCTTCACAAAACCCCTTGATGAGACTAGGTTTTGTTTTCTTAGGAGTGAGCTAAATATCTTGGATTCTCGAAACGTGACTTAATAACTAAAATTTTGATTAAATTTGATGGTTGAAAATTGATTGTTTGAGCAATATGAGATGAGAAATATCATTTTTATCTTTAAAATATCTCATGTCATATTTGCTAAGTGCTATTACAGCCCTTCCGGGCAATATTTGAAATCTGGTTGAGTAAACCGGCTGAGTAGACCACTCAACCGGTTTCTCCCTGGTGGAAACCGGTTGAACCGGTATAAAAACCGGTTGAACCGGTTTTGGCCGTCGCGCCGTCAGTCCGCGCGCAGTCTGCGCTGTCAGTTTTGCAGTCTGTGCTGTCAGACTGCCAGGATTTTCGCGCAGTCAACACTGTTTTCTGCGCGCTTTTACTGCGCCGTTTGACCCGAAACCGGTTGAACCGGTTTTGGAACCGGTTGAACCGGTTTTCGGTTTTCTGGCGGCCGACACCTCCTCCTTTTTATACCTCTCCCTCTCTCCTCTTCCCTTCTCAGTCTTGTTTTTCAGCCGCCGCCGCCATCTCTTTTTCTCCTCTCTCCACTCCAAACTCTCTCGAGCCCTCACCCTTTTGGAAGTGTGGTTGGAGATCCGTTCTTCCCGGCGTGTTTCCCCCATCTTCCTCCATCTCGTTGGGAGATCTAGACCCAATCTTCGGATCGAGGTATTGTCCTATGTTATTTCCTCGTACTCGATCCTACGCATTTTTGATTATATATTGTATCGTTCGTTGGGTACACTTTAGTTTAAGTCATTGCAACACTTAGACTATCTTCATTTTGTCACAAACATTGTTAGAGATTAGCGATTCGATATTGTTCGTTGCAGTTGAACCGCTCATATTAACGGTTGAAGTGCATGGTCAATATCTTATGCGTTCTTTCTCAAACATGTTTGATCCTTGCTCATCATAGGTTCTATTTCTTATTCCTTAGAATGGTGCGTCGAAGGAACCCGTCGGTGGTCGAATCCGACTCCTCGGATGACCAGGAAATCCATGGTGATACCCCACCTCGCTCTCGATCCAAGCGAGGGCGCGGAAGCGGCAATGTCATGCCGGGTGCTGAGGCCTCTGGGTCTCAAAGTGCTCGCGGTCGGACTTCCCGGACTCCTTCCGGTCGGTCTCGACCTGCGACGAATCCGCAGGCATGGGAGCCTGCAAGTGATGATGATGGTGGGAAGGACGATGAAGTTGATCTTCCCCCAGCCCAAGCTCCTGTGATTCGCGGCTTGGTCCTCCATCGTGCAGAGGCTCGGCGTACTGGCAATGAGCCAGTCACTGACTTCACTGCCAGTGGAGGGTCTGCTCTTCTCCAGGATCTTCGTTTCCAAAATCCTGTATTGCATATTCGCGATGCCAGGATCGATGGAAATCGCTTTTGGACTCTTCACCACGTGGATTTCTATAACTCAGTCATTCTACCCAAGAAGCATCAACCCATCCTTCATCAACGATATATTAACTGGGAAGGTTGTGAAGCGATTGGGGACCCAGAAATGTCACAGGCACGGAGGGCCTGTGAAAGGAAGCAAATGAAGAACATCATGACATTCCAATATGATTGGAATGATGAAGTGATTGCACAATTCTACTCCACTCTCTGGATAAAGCTTGCTGACGAGGAGAGTCATTACAACTACCCCTATCTGAACTTCTTCATTGAAGGTAGTTGGTACAAGGTGAGCTATCGTCGATTTGCTCACATTCTTGGTTTTTCTGACGAGGATATATCTGGAGACAAGATCAAGATTCATGATTTCCGGCAGCCCACAAGAGATGAAGCCAAGGATCTTCATCTGTCTGAGTCTGGAAAGTATTGGGAGTCGACCAACATTCATAAGTATTATCGTTATATCAACTCCCTCTGCAGGATGACCCTCATTCCAAAAGGGGGAAATCAGATGAATATCCTTGGGGAGAGCAAGGTCTTGCTCTCTTTTATGAAACCAAACAGCTCAGAAAGGATTAATGTCTTTGACATGATATGGCAGGAAATTATTCATGCAGCCTGCTTTCCTTTGAAGGGGTGTCTTCATGCTCCATTCATTATGAAGATGATTGAGGTCGTGACCCAATTCAGATTTGAGAAAGGCACCCGACATCAGCCATACAACCCTTTCTGGATTGATCCCAACAATCCAGCTGGGCGCCTCAGGAAAGCCCCCTCCAGTTCTCGTGGTCATACATCTGCTGGTCCGTCTGCCGGTGCTGCTGCTGCTGCTGCTGGTGCCTCGCGCCCTTCCCCTGGCCGCGGATCTCCCACACCACGTGGTCGTGGTCGTGGTCGAGGTCGTGGCCGTGGGATGGGTGCCCGCCTGGCCCACGGGTTTGCGGCCTTCTTCTCCATGTGCCAAAATATTGCTGCAGACGTCCATGAGGTGGCTCGACGTCAGCGGGAGACCGACGACAACCTTCGTCGTCAAGCTTCCGCTTTGGGTACTCCCTTCGCCCCTCGCTCTCCTGATGTACCTCTTCACCCTCCTCCTCCAGATGTCAACGAGTGGTACCAGCAGGCGTATGGGGTACCTTTTTCAACAGCCGATGACGTCGAAGAAGAAGAAACTTATTTTGATGATCCGGAGCAGTTTGTCCCGCCCCCATATCACGGGGATCCGGGCCAATCGTCCTCTTACCCTCCGCCCCAGGACTCGTCTGGCAGTGCTCCTCCTCCGGCCCAGTCTGGAGAGGAACACTTTGCCTCCGACCTGGCGCAACACCTCTTCGCTCCTCATCATCCTCCTCCCCACTGGTGATTCTTGGATTGGCGCTTCTCTCTCTCTCTTTTTGGTTCTTGGTGCCAAAAAGGGGGAGACCGTTTATTATTCAGTACTTTATTTTTGTAATGAACACTTGGTCTGTAATAACTATTTGCTGCATGCATGGCTTGAATGCCATAAACACTTGATGATGTGATGAGACGAGCTCTCATTATTGTAATAGCTGTAGAACTTTTTCATATCATATGCTATGCAATGATGAGCTTGAATGTGCTTTTACTCTTTATATTCAATTATGTTTCATATCTCATCATTTTTGTGTATGGTGTTGATTGTTCTCTCTCTCTAAATATGTTGCAAATTGACATATCAAGTCAATGTTAATATCGCAAAACTCATGCACATATTTAGGGGGAGCTACACATACACAAAAGATTTTTTATCGCAAGTATTTGTAACTTTTAATTATTATTTCCATTCTAGTTTGTTTTGGCATCAATCACCAAAAAGGGGGAGATTGTAAGTGCAATCAACCCTAATTGAGGGTTTTGGTGATTAATGACAAAACAAACTAAGATTCTAACAAGTTTGCTCCTAGTATGTACACAGTATTTCTACAGACAGAAGAAGCACAGATCCTACGAGCATAAAAGTATAAAGCACAGCGGATTTAAAATTCCACATCAAATGGCGTGCTCCAAGTGCTATGAAACAACGGCGGTGCTAAGTTTATAATTCTTGAGTCATAGGAATCGCCGTACAATTAAGAGGGATCCGCGACGGTTAAGTAAGTTGTGAAACGAGCCAAGTTAAATTCTTTTGAAAACTCCTTTGAGATCATTTTTCCCAGATCATGAATGCTCTTGAGAAAAACAAAGTTCACTTCCCACAAAGTCTCCCCCTTTGTTCTCTTCAAAATTCTCAAAGTTTGGTTTCAGCCCCCAAAACCGGTTCAACCGGTCCTGAAACCGGTTCAACCGGTTTCGGTACTGTTCACCCTGCCACCTCTGCTCTGACCTGTCTGACAGTCAGAACTGTCAGAAAAGTCGCAGCAGATATTTTTTCAGAAACCGGTTGAGCCGAAATTTGTCCCTACTCAGCCGGTTTTGAAACCGGTCCAGTGTCCGGCTGAGTAGAACAGTGGACCGGGATCCCCCTGGCAGAAACCGGTTCAACCGGTTTTTGCCCACTTTCTCCCAACGGCTGCCAGCTTTTGGGGGATCCTTTATATACCCCCTCACACACTCTCTCTCTCATTTACTTCTGCCTCTCCCACGAATCTTTGGCTGACCAACCCTCAAACAAGAGCATTCACTTCACCTCTCACACCCGCAATCGCATCTCCTTCAATCATTTGAAGGACCCTTGGTGTGAGGTGAACTCGATCGAACTCGCTGTCAATTTCATCTCGATTCTCTCATTCTCTTGTTCTTGAGCTCGTTGCAAACTTAACCGTGTGCGGATTTGTTACTCTTGGAATCTCGTGTTCCTTGACGGTTAGAGGTTGCTTGGGAGTCTCCAAATCTGTGGACGGCCCCAAGGAGTTTGTATCACCCGCTCCTTGAGCAGATTTGAGAAGAGATTGGCTTGACCTTTGTGGTCGGCTTGTGGAGGATTAGGGTTGGAAAAGACCCGGCCCTTTGTGGGTTCCTCAACGAGGAGTAGGACACCTTTGTGGTGGTTGCCGAACCTCGGGTTATATCGCGTGTTCTTGTGTGTTCTTGTTAAGCGATTCATATTCGGTGGTTGGTTCATATTATTCATTTAAGTAGTTCTTGTGTAGGGCAAATCTTTAGCTATTTTCTTTACTACTTCGCATTTGTTCAATAGATTATTAAATTTAAGTTGAGTGGGTTCAAACTTGTTCAGTTGTGATTAAAATCGACTGAACCGGTTTGCACCTGTGCAACTTTAATTTAACCTATTTCGAAGTTTTTAGTGAAAATTTTCAGGTGTAGCCTATTCACCCCCCCTCTAGGCTACTTTCACATTTCCATCGGACGGTCCGCAGTAGAGACATGTGTTTTTGCATTGGTTCTGTCGAGGGTCATTTAGGTGTCGCGGACGGTCCGCCACAAGGGCCCGGACAGTCCGTGCTTAGTCTGTTTTTCCAAAAATCTTCTCCTGTCCGGAATAATCTACGGTATTCCGGACAATCGATTTAGAATAGTTGTAGATGAACCTTTGGCACCTGTAGAACATATAATCTAGAGCAAACTAGTTAGTCTAATTATTTGCGTTGGGCAATTCAACCACCAAAATAATTTAGGAAAAGGTTTGACCCTATTTCCCTTTCAGAACCACTTCACCACATATGAGTTCACTTCATGGCTTCAAGTCACTTACACTAATGATCTGATCCTCAACATAATATGACTCTTCATAGCTTGATTAGTTCCTCAAATCAATGCAAGTACTCTCTTCTGCACGTTAACCATGGTACCTCGGTTCTCAAGCTATCGCTTGGCCTTCACCTTCACTTAGTACCTCGAAGCTCTTTACTTGCTATATTCACCCTATAAAGCCATCCTCAAATCACATTATATCGAGTATCCTTTGAAAAACCCATTTCTTCAATATTATGGTCCTTGCTTGAATATCATCTAGATATGAATGTCAAGATCAATCAAGCTTCAGTTTGATTCTCATAGGAACATATACAGACTAACATCAAACTGGTCAAGCCAATTCACAAATCCTTATATCCTCTTCATTTTGGCTTGACACTTCATATCATTGACTTCAATCTTTATCTTTGTATTTCTATCTTGATCATATCAATGCATAGTGATTTTCCAAATCTTTGTCCATATAAGCAAACCAAAGTAGAGACCATGTTATATCCATTGTATACTGTCTCCTTTGTCATTTGACCTTTGATTGGTATTTCCTTACTTATGCACTCCTGATTCATTCTTCAATAGAATATCATCAAGTTTGACTTGTTGTTGAACCTTTGTATACTACTCATTATACATTATTCACGTGTATTCAATATACTCAATTTCCAGTTCAACACTTAGCAAACTTGTCAGTCCTTTAGCTGTGTTGTCATTCAATTCACCAAAACCCACAAAAGGGCTAGATGCACATACAGTTTGACACAATGCTCTCAAATCCGGTGCATCACCTTATGAGTTGTGGTTGTGAGACAAATTTATCTTCTAAGTTCTCATACCTTGAAAATGCTTCAAAACCTTATGAGTGGTGCACTCAGTTGTAGTTGCCCTTGTTTGACACAAGCTCTCAAATGTTGAACAATATGTGTTTTTCTTCATTTCTTTTTGTGTCCTTATCCAGCTTTTTTAGCTTGTGTCTTGCACTTTTACATGTAGTTGTAGGTTTTCAATAGGGATGAAAACAGTAAAAACAATTGGTATCCAGATGAACAAGTAAACAAGATATAATTCAAATCTTCAGAAACATGTGAACAAAATAAGTAGTTACGAAAACAATAAATACAATTATTAGAGCATACAACTTATGAGTTGTGGTTGTGAGACAAATTTATCTTCCAACTTCTTTACCTTGAAAATGCTTCAAAACCTTCTTGTCTTCAATGTTTGCAAATATATCCCACTCAATATAGCATAGCATGCTATTATTCATCCACTCATCACCCATTTTTTTCTTCTGTCAATTTTGATGATCTTCACAGTAGAGAATGCCAGGAATGGAGGGCAGCGGTAGCCCACAGCCGACCAACAATGGTGGTGGTGGCTAGGCAGGTGACTAGTGCCTTGTAGTGGACAACCTAGCCGACTAGCCACTACCGCCTGTCGATATGAAGCCTGGCGTGGGCATGAGTGCCTGTTGGTCATGGTCGCAACATGGATTAGATGGAGGGCAACCGCTAGATAAACAACAATGACCGACGACAGCATGGGTGTTAGACATCGGACGGCTAGGATAGAACCAAAGAATGATGAGGTCAGGTCGTGGTGCACGTGTGTTGGATATGGCGTGACTGGTGTGTGGTGGGTTGAGGAGGGGGACATTTGAGCTAGTTTAAAGACATGCACCTATAATTCATGGCCCATGGATGAAGCTATAGTCCCGACAACCCCCTCTGAATTCACCCCTTATTCCGACATGGAGGACGACGACAGATAGGGTGATAGAGGTAGAAGAGGCTATAAAGCAAGTGAAGATGGAGAATAGGGGCAGAGTTACAACATCCTGGCCTAAAGCATATTAATTTGTAGGTATTACCTATAAAAAATATTATGGTCTTCCTTGACTCTTATACATGTGCGATCATCTGCAACATCTTTGTTTTGTTTTTTTTTTGACGCACGGTGGTGGTGCAACACATCAAAACAATACGAACTTTTGATGACTAGGGCTAGCAAGGGATCTAAACTCTAGAGGATAGTAGTGTTGCACCGACACGGGTGCACAACGGCATGACATTGTGTTGTCAGGGTGATTATTGGCTAATAATTATGTTAGTCTAGAAGAAACCCTAGGTACAAGATTGGTTATCGTAGCCAATTCTAATTCTTTACGATCTATTTGACTCTATTTTCTAACTATGTCTGAACGGTTTTTCCAATCTAGCACCTGCAACTGCAATATGTCTCAACCTTGGTATGGTTACCTTAAGTCCAGCTGATTCGTTTGTTTCTTTTGATGCAAATAAAGTACGCGACTTGCTAAGTTTTACGCAATAAAATTAAAGGTTCTGGCTTGATAAGACTAGAACTATAACTCAGTAACTATATTGATGACATGAGAAAACATAATATGTTCAAAGGCCTATAGAATCTTGTTGACATCTCTAATAAACTTGTTGAAACAAAGAGGGACAAAATATATTATTTACTATACATGCTTTACAAACTAGTATTGCTTATATTGGTGCCAACAACAAGTATTGAAAGAGTATTTTCTACAATGACTTTTGTCTAGTATAAATTAAAAAAACAAGATAAGGAATAGTATTCTGGATGATTGTCTCGTCATTTTTGTCAAGCGAGGTATTTTTCTTACGAATGGATGAAGATGCTATTATCAATACTTCCATAGCTATTAAGAGACGTAGGTCTAACAAAAAAGTAGCATTATATTCTTCTTAAACTATAATTTTTTGTATTCAAGATATACTTTTTAGTTTTAAGATGTTTGATGATTGTAAGACTTTTTATATGATTATATTATATTTAATATTTTTTACAAATTGATATATTATACTTTATATTGTTAAAAATTTAAGCTAGACTAGTCCTCACTAAAATTCTACCGCTAACGATAGACAAGGTAAATAGGACAGAAGAAAGTGGAAGACATATTGCACAGGTCATGTGACACGGTAAGGTCTTGTTCGTTTACACCAATCTAGCTTTGGATTAACATGGATTGAAATTAAATCCATATCACAATCCATACCCAAAATAATCCAAACCTACTTAAAAAATTTATTCAGTTAAATCCATTATTGATTATAACCCAAAGATTTGAGAATTTTTTAAACTATGAAAGGCATGGATTCTATCCCTAGCACATTAGGTATGTAACAAATCCATAAAGATATTGCACAAATTTATATTAGAATCCATGGATTAAAAGAATAACTAGTTTTGAGAGATACATAAATTAAATGATGGATTTAATCCTACTATGAAATTATGTGTGAGGTATGGATTTACCTAATCTAGACCTGAATTAAATTTATGGTGAGATTTATTCCCTTGTAACCGAACCATGCCTAAATAAGACGGATGAAGGTGGGAGATAACGAGAGATGGTGCACACGGTGGTGTGTGAGACTCATTTAACGCATGTCCAACGGATCATGGACGATGAGTCATATCTCAAATTATACAGAGCAGAATATCCCTGTCTTCCCAATCAAACAGAGAGATAGAGCCAAACTAGACCAAACACGCGTGAGGGTGACCACGGCCATGCCGCGGTGCGGCCGTCCACCGGCGGCTAGTGGGGGTGCTGTGGGGTTGGCCTGACGACGGCCCTGGAGCAGTGTATGCGAGCACGCCACGTGATGACAGCGGCCGGCGAACAACCAGCCATGGAGCAGGCGTACACAGCTGCACGCTGTCTGCGTCCGCGAGCGACAGTAGCAATTGGCCGTTCCGCGCTCCGATCTTGTCGGTGATCCGACAACGGAGCTCCGCCGCTCGCCGGAACGTACAGCCCTGCACGTTTTTGGCTGTTGCTTAACTTTTTTCGTAGATTAGGTGAAGCAATGCCAAAAAGGAAGGGGAAAATATCACACTAACAACTGTGTGACTGACGAACCTTCGCTTTGACGCTTTGCCCATTGATTTTATTCGTGTACTGATGAGAAAATGCAAAAGCAAGTCCGGCCAGATTACACCGTTTGGCTGGGACCCAAGAGAAAATAAGGGTAGCAGTGATTAGTGCTGCCCGCTATTATCAGATAGCATCTCAAGCGTCTTTCTAATACTAGCATATAAACCGCGATAACACTGCGATAACACTAGATGGCGGGAAGGGAAAGAGAGAGGTCGATGGTGGCAACGACTCGAGTGAGGCGAAAGAATGAGGGCGTCAGAGCCGAGAGAGGAGGCTGGAGGCTAGGGTGTAGCGAGAAAGTGGAGGGTTAATTCAAATAATATTGTTCATTAAATTTAAGTAAGGTAGAGTAGATTATCCAACGATCTGAACCGTTGGTTTCGATGGTGTATTAAGTCTGTTGCAATTTATTTGATGGATTTAGTAGATGCAATGTGTGTGGTTGATTTGGTTGGGTGGGTTTTACGAAGTTTAATTGATGAATTATATAGTGGTATAGATACTCTATAAATTATTATTTAGAAACTCATTTAAGTAAAAAATCGTTTTTAACATTTTATATCCTTCAATAGGTTTTCTATAGATTATACATTTATACACACTTCAAAGAAGAGAATCATGCTCGTCCACCATTAGCTAACCCAAAATCTAAAATACACGATATTTATATCTAAAGATTCATTTAAAAGACCATCAAATGGTATTTTCAACAAAATCTCTATTCGTATGGTAGATATATAAATTTAGGAACTATATAAAAGTACATCATCGGTACGACATCAAGGCACCAAGGTGCAAGAGAAATTCGTAGAGATAGGAAGAAAAGAAGATCATTGGCTAGAGGCTTGCCGGATGTGAGTATTGCCAAAGTTATAAGCAAAGTGTTGGGGGTCTCGATGGCCAAAGATCCTCAATACAGTTGACCTTCGACATAAACAGATGTATTTCGGGCACATAAGGAAGCGTGGACGAAGATAGCCTTCGGCCGAAGCAGCCTGCAAAGAAGCTACGGGTACACGCATGTGTGACGAAAGTGAAGGTTGAAGTTACCAGCTTCGGCGTGCCAAAGGCTTCGTGTGCGAAAGTGACGAAGGAGAAAAGGTTGAAAACTTGTGCAGCAGGAAAGGAAGAGAAAAGACATTGATGCCCCCATGATAATTGTAAATCGTAATTGTAAACTTTGTGGGCATGCTTGTAATTTGATACGAAATTGTACCCCTCCCATATATATAGGTGAACAGTGTCGTATATAAATTCACCTTTTGGAGGGCCTCAAGCTTCATCTTTCTTAGCCTTCAAAGTACCTTCGAGTTGTATCTTGTGTAAAGCCGAAGGTACGCTTGTACATTTAATTCATAAGAAAGATGAAATAAGAGAATGCCAAGCATACAAGATGACTACCATGCTTTGTCCTTCATCACAGTTTTATACATCCTTATCTCGTCTGTGTCCTTCATTTATTCCTTCTCCCATAGGCTATCCCTTCAGAGAAAGGATAGTTAAAGGGAGAAGGTTTCAATCCTCTAACTTATGTTGCCTTATTTTATATCATATAGCAATAAAAAACAAGTGACCAACATTGGAGCCTACCTCCAGTGGTATCAGGACCACAACAAGCTACAACACGACGAAGAGCATGGCAAGCCATCAAGCTTCATCATCGACATTGAAGAAGCTTGTGCTCCCCATCATTGGGGCTCAAGCTTCAACCCTAGCAAAAAGAGGCAAAAGAAAGAGGCTTAAAGAAGGGTGCAACAAGTGAGTTTCCAAGGACCTACATCAATACCAAGTGGTCTCATATTCCTATCACATTTTCTCAAGAAGACCTTTGTCTCAAGGATTATCCACACAGAGACGCCATGGTGATCTCATGTGTCGGGGGAATTATCCACAATCACTAGGACCCGACAGTCAGAGAGTGCACTGAGGAAAGAGCCCTTGATCTCTGGGACCCATTAGTCAGTTGGGAGAGGCGGATGTGTCAACCTAGAAACGACCCGCCCTAGTCAAACCACGTGGCACCGAGCCGGGGGTCTGGCATGGCGGAACTTGACAAGAGAGACCGGGCATGTTGGAAGGGAACCACACGAGTGGATCTTGTGCTCGGCCCCAGACTGTCTCACCATACACAGCCAACCGTATTTAACCATGCCTGACACTGAGCCACAGCGCGGCGCTGGTCCGCTTCCCACTTATGACCTACGAGCACCTCGAGCCTCATAGCATTCATGACCTACGAGCCCCTTAGACTATGGCACATTAATGGCCCACACACCCCTTGGCCTATAAGACACTTATAGCCTATGGGACTAGGCCTGAGTGCACAGACCTCCCACAGGGCACTACACGACGAGCTGTGCTAAGCCCTAGCTACGTAGGCTAGAGGTCAGCGTAGCCAAAATGATGACATCTAGGACCACATGGCCCCCATGTCATCTACCATGGTAAATATAAGATAGCCAGGCAGCCCCGGGCCCCCACGAGTACGTGTGGCTCCACCCAGGGTAAAACGTTGGTTTTACCCTTGCCTTACGACTCCTTCCCAAGGAAGCTACCACTAGCTGACCCCTCTGCCATCCTATAAAAAGGGAGAGGCTGGCCTCAGGGCAAGGGAATCGAAAGGAGAGAACTCTTGGGGCAACCAGACGCCTTCAGACGGACACGAGCCCATAAGGACGAATAGGAGGAGGAGCGTCGATGTGCTCGCTGACAGATGGGCATTCTTGACATCAAGCTAAGAGATGGACCACTCACGAACAAAGACCACAACAAAAAGCATGCGAACAGTCATCATGTGAGCAACCGGAGCAAAAGTCTCATCATAATCGTGGCCATGTTCCTGTTAGAAACCACGAGCAACCAATCGAGCCTTATAGCACTCAAGAGAGCCATCCGAGCAGGTCTTAACCTTATAAACCCAATTACACGTGATATAACGAACACGTGGTGGACAAGGTACAAGTTCCCATGTGCTAGTGCGCTCTAGAGTAGCGATCTCCATAGCCATTATCACATGCTGCCATTCTTGATGTAAAATGGCATCATGATAAGAGGTCGGATCAGGAAGAGCAGCAATCACAAAAGCTGAAGGAGAATACTGATCAGTAGGCTGACAAAGACAGTGACTACGTCTAAGAGACAGCTCTAGTGTAGAAACGGTAGGGAAAATGGCTCAGTGGAAGAGGACAAGTCAACAGGAATAGATGATTCACACATCAAGAGAGGATGAAGCAGCATGAGATGGCTCTTCAGACGAAGACACCGCATCAGAAGGGGTCATGGTGCGGCTTGTGTAAAAAATTTTCACTGGAGGCTTCATGAAATAATTAGGAAGCAAAGAAGAAGACTCCATAGAACAAGATCAAAAGGACGATGGGACACTGACTCGCTAGAATGATAAATAATTTGAACTTGTTTGCCTAGATGACAACTCTAACACTGATGTAAGGACTCATGACCTAAAAGACGTTGATGAATTAACGTAGATAGATGGGTGTCACAAAGATGACCCAGACGATGATGCCACTATTCAAACGATGAGGTAGAAGTAGTAGAAGCGGATCCAGCAAGACTGACAGGAACAACCGAATGAATATGAAGCCATTCAAGCTCCCAGAGACACTGAGAATCACGTCGAGTAGGGCCAGTACCAACCATGTGACCCATGCATCGATCCTGAACATAGCAAAAGTCAGGATCAAGAATAACATGACAGTCATGATCAGTAGGCTGGCCAGTGGACATGAGCTGCATGGTTAGATCAGGCACAAAAGAAAAAGGAGGAACATGAAAAGAATTAGATGAAAGAGTGCCTCACCCAACAACAGGAAGTGGTGATCCATCGGTAGTATGAACAGTGAGAGAGCGAGATTGACTCATAGACGAAAGATAGACACGATAAGGAGTCATATGAAATGAAGCACCGGAGTCTATAATCCATGGACAAGTACCTGAAGTAGGAATAGAAGGTGGTTCCTCAGTGGAAGACTGAGAAGTAGCAGCTTTAGGATCTAGGACACCGGCTAGAGGGGGTGAATAGAAGGTTTTAACTAAAATGATTTACACTAGGGAAATTTAATCAATACAACAAGAGTTATAAATTTCCTAGCTATGATATGAAAAACAAAATATGATGAACAATTATGACAATGCTACAAATGATAGACAATACATAAATTACTAACTACTTGCAAAGTAATAAGTAAAGAGTGAAGAGAATGACACCGAGATTTATCTCGTTGTATCGATGATTTGCCGATCACCCCTAACCCACGTGGAGGTGGAATTCAAGCTCTCACTTACTCCTCTATCAAGACGCGGTTTAATCTTTGAGCCAAGTGGACAAGAAATCACTAAATACCTTGATTCCACAAGCGTGGCCTTTGTCGCTCCGGCGAGGTGGCCACGAACCCCTCACAACCAACATCGTTACTCCTCCACAACCTTCACGTAGAGCTCAACGTAGACAACACTCGAGCCATCTAGGAGGCGGCAACCTCCAAGAGTAAAAATACAATGAAGCTTGTCCGGTGTACCACCTAGTGCCTCAGAGATCACAATGGATGCAAATGCACTAGAAGCTCTCAATCACTCACTAGAATGCAATCTCAAACATGTAGTGTGAGAGATTCAGTTGGCGGATCACAAATGAGCTCAATGTATACTAGGAATAGCCAAGAGAACTCTCACACACGAGCTCCAGTTCTATTTATAGCCCCCATCTCAATACTAGCCATTATGTGCAACTAGCACACATTCTGCTCACATGCGGACTGTCCACGCCCTACAGCCGTACGATCTATCGTACAAGTAACGGCTATAATTTCGGTTTGAAACCTGTCAGTGCTGTCAGAAAAAGTCAAGCCGGGACGGTCCGCCAGCCCAAGCCAGACGGTCCGGGACCGGTCAACTTGAAATGCCAGAGCACTGACCATATTGAACAACATGGGCGGACTGTCCGCCCATCATTACCGTACGGTCTGCCCCTAGGAGTAAGTACTGTCCCGGCTAAAGCCTTGGATGGTCTGTAGTATAAGAGCCCAAAAAACACACAGTCCCTACCCAAATCCATTTTAGCACTTGCGGACGGTCTGCCAACCCTGGCCGGATGGTCCGCCCTAGAGCATAGAGACATGTGCTTCAGCAGACCCCTCTGGTAAGGTCGCAAACGGTCTGACCTCCTGGCCTGGATGGTCCGCCGACCCCAGAACTCAGTTATTCTATTGCGCTTTACAAAAGACTTTAACTCACAAAAAACGAACCGTCGTTAGTCCTCACGCAAATGCAACACTGTATGCTCTATGAGGCACTAAGTTTTACACCGATCAAAGTCATTGACCCTTCTTAATAGTACGGCTATCTAGCCTACTAATCTGGTCAATTTCCTCTCTAAACTCCTAATGACCGGCAAAAAGAAAACCTATGTTATACCTTTGCCTTCACTTGATCCACAACCAATGGTTATAAGTCTCCAAGACTTTCTTGTTCCCTGTGGTCCAATCATGCATTCTTATTTCTCCATGAATTGTTAGTCCATAAGTAGTTGTCATTAATTACCAAAACACCACTAAGGGGCCTAGATGATTCACAATCTCCCCCTTTTTGGTAATTGATGACAACACTACATATTTCAAACAGAATAGATTTAGTTTTTCAATTCCTCCTTACACACTAGGTATAAGAAGGATTTAAGATGAGTTTCGAGTGACTTATCTTGATTTAAAGTTCTTCTGAAATGTTGATAAGTCATGACAGAAAACTCAAAGTGTAGGAATAGCTCCCCTACATGTGTGCATGATATCGAAGCTTTAGCGAAGACCTTCCTACAATCATGGTTATCGAGGTATACAAGTATAACAATATGAGTCATAGGTGCAGCAAGAGTAACCACACCTTGATTAACCATTCACAAGATACTTCAAACTAATAGAACCTTAAGAAGTTATCAATCATAGTACATAGTTCGAATGCAAACAAATAATATTTATTCATCAACACAGCAAATGCATAAAACATAGACATAATAAACATGCACATGCAAATGTCTAAATGTCCACATGCGCGAGCTCCCCTGATTGTATGAAACACTCCATCTTCATCTCTCTCCCCCTCTTTGGCATCAATTTTCCAGAAAGGAGGGGTCTCACTGTGCACCCGGTGGAGGACGTGGATACATGATGTAGTAATGAGAGCTAAAGTTGTCAAAGATGGAGGAGAATTGGATAAAATCATTCTGAAGTTGCTGCTGCCTCTCATCAAGCGAATGGATGCAGTCATTGGTAGACAGAGTGTCAAACTGACTAGACAGAGCGCCCATATTGTCCTGAAAGCTCTGTTGCATGTTGTTCATTCTACTCATTATGGGATCATGCACAGTATCCTGAATATGAAAGCGGAGATCATCGAACTGAGTGTGCATCCCATCAAGCTGATTATCAACAAAAGTAAACCTTGTGTTCAGGGCAGAGTACTGGCCATCAAATTGAGACAGCAGAGTATCAAAATGGCCATCCATATGAGCCATCATGCCCTGAAACCTGCCATCCATATGAGTCTGGAGCTCGTGTTGCATCTGCTGAAAATAAGGATCAAAATAACCAAGAGTAGGCTTCCAGAATTGTCCATGCTGAGGGGGAGGTGGAGGTGGCATCTATTGAGCTGGATCATCCTTAGGATGAGCAACATAATCATCTCCAGGGGCTCCCTCGTCATCAGGGAAGGGTGTGAGAGCCCTAGTGAGAAAACCAATCTCATTTTTGAACAGCCTAAATGGAGTGTGAGCTATCTCACACCGCCCCTCAAACCTAGTTTTAGCCTTTATCAGAGCCATAATATAAGGAGCATATGCTAGATTCTGATTCTTGTCCATCTTAAGGTCGTTAAGCTGCCTCAACATGAACAAAACTAAATTCATAACTTCTCCCTTCATCACAAGATCAATAATGTTTCAAAACGTATCTCTGATCTTGCTCTTATCCCCTCTTTTGGGAAGAATAGTGACCTTGGCAATCTTATTGATAACAGCAGGATGGTGCCTCAGCCCTGAAATTTCTCCAAATCTCCTGGGGACCCAGCCTCGCAAATTCATAATACTGAATATAGTCCTCAAACTGCTCCTCAGCATAGAGATCAACCCCATTTGAGATCACATCATAATCCAGATTGTTTGCATGTGCAAATTCAGCAAAAGTGGCCACATATCTCTTAAAACCTGTCATCCAAACAATCAGTTGATCTTCAATGTTAATTTTTGCAATGGAAAGAAATTGTTTAACAGCCAATTCACTGAAGTCAGTTCTCTACCACATAAATGCATACAGACCACATGCCTAAAACTTTGCAATTAACCCTTCCATCACTGACTAACCCTACATGTAATCCCAGTCTATCACCTGATGCTTATGAAACTTAGTGTACATAAGAGTTCTCCAGAAGACATCAAACTGCAATTGGGTATGAATATATTGGATATCAGTGTTACAGAGAAGAGTGAACTGATCAACAGAACTTCTAGAGGAATACTCATCCATAGAAAATCTCATCTTTGGATAAGTCCAACCTATGATGTCAATCAGGTAGTCAGGATGGGTGTGAGGCGCATCCTCAGTGTCCAGAGAAACACTGCCTCCAACTGAAGATTAGGCCTCAGAGTCAATGGCAGGATTGTAATCCATGTCATCTGCATGACAGCGCTTGGATAGAAATCGCCCCGCTAACTTCTTCTTCAGACCACCAATACCACTGTTAATAACATATAAAAGAATCCCAACAATCAGTAGACAAGCACGGGAAATATTGCAAGTTGAATGAGTTGATCTGCCAGAAGGTGGATGGTCCGTGCAAGGGGGCCGGACGCTCCGCGCAACCATAGCCAGACGGTCCGCACCACCCAAGCGGACGATCCATGACTGTCCAGAGGCGATTTCTAGAACCCCAAATCGCTCCAAAATTTTTCAATCACAAAATTGGAATAGAATATCCATCGGAATTAAACCAAAATTTTGCACTTAGTTCATAAGTAAGACCATAAGCAATTGCACCAATCATTTTTTTTGAAACTTCTACCCAAAATCAGATCAGAGACCAATTTGTAGAAACCCTAAAATATGCAATATTTGAACAAATTGCTTGAAAATTTTGAATACCGAGAGGAAGACATTGTTGATGAACTCCAACAACTCTCCCAGATAGTCTGCGCTTGAATCCGAATCTCCAAAGTCGCAAACGACAAAACGCCCGAAGACGTGGAGACTGAGAGAGAGACACAGAGCAAATGAAATGGTGTGTGGCTGCGGGTCTGCCTCTACCCATGATATTTTCCAATCGCGAACGATCCGCGGGTGGACGGTGGACGGTCCGCGTCCTGGAAACCGCAGACAATCTGTTCTGTCTCTCGGACTGTCCAGAACTAGACAGGGCGGACTGTCCGTGGTCACTGACCGAACGGTCAGCGGCCTGATACTCATATTTCCCATTTCTCCCTGGTTTTTTATCTCGAATTTCAAAATAGGTTCTTTGCTCGAATATGGACATTTTGACTGTTCCAAGGATTAGTATGCATGCATATATACATATATAATTGCATGATTGAAGTTTTCACATAAATTCAATAGAATTATATAAGAATCAAAAATTCATTAAAAATAGCTAATAAATAACTTAGAAAGCACATTCTAGAGCACAAATACTGTGCTATTTATGTGTACTCAACTTCAAGCCACATTTGAGAGATCAATCACATTCATTTCACTTCGCAACTTGCAAAATCTTGTTTCATCCAACGGTTTTGTGAATATATCCGCTAATTGATCATCCATCCCAATAGAATAAATAGAGAGATCCCACTTTCCAACATGATCTGGTAAGAAGTGATGTGTTATATCAATATGTTTTGTTCTATAGTGTTGGACCGGATTAGTAGCCAATTTCACCGCACTCTCATCATCACACATAAGAGGAACATTCTTGAAGGCAATTTCATAGTCCAATAGAGTTTTCTTCATCCATAATAATTGAGCACAACAATTTTTGGCTAAAATATAATCTGCCTCGGTGGTAGAGAGAGTGATCGAATTTTGCTTCTTAGAGGACCATGAAACAAGAGACCTCCTAAGAAATTGACAACATCCGGAGGTGCTCTTCCGAGACTTTGCACCCCACATAGTCTGAATCCAAATATCCAATTAATTCAAACTGAGCACCTTTGGGATACCATAGACCAATATTGGGGGTATGCTTTAAGTATCTTAGAATTCTTTTCGTGGCTTTTAAGTGAACCTCTCTAGGTGAAGCTTGGAAACAAGCACACATACAAACACTAAACATAACATTGGGCCTAGATGCGGTAACGTAAAGCAAGCTACCAATTATTGAACGAAAAAGTTTTTGATCAACAATTGTACCTACCTCATCCAAATCAAGATGACCATTTGTAGCCATAGGAGTCTTGATTGGCTTTGCATTTTCTAAACCAAACTTCTTGAGCATGTCCTTCAAATATTTAGATTGACTCACAAAGATTTCATCTTTCAATTCCTTCATAATGCTTGCTTCGAAACAACCGTTTGGTACCAATAACATTGTGGTTCTTTGGTCTCTCAACAAGCTCTCAAACTTCATTAGGGTAAAGTTATTTAATTCCTCATGCATTGCATTTACCCAATCAACATCAAGTAGAGCTTCATCTACAAGGTTAGGATCAATACAAGATACAAAAGAGAAATGTTCACAAAATGAAGCAATATGAGAGTGAGTTTGAACACCCTTACTAATATCACCTACAATTTGATTTACCGGGTGATCCTTTAAAATTAAATGATGAATTCTTGATGCAATTTGAGAATTACTAGTTGAAGCTTGAGAAGGGACCGATTGACTTGAGATATTTTGAACATGATCATCCTCAACTTCATCATTTTGTTGGCTTTGGTGAGTTTCCTCATTTAGAGTTGAAGAAAATGTAATGACAACTACACTATCATCATCATCTTCCTTTGGATTTATTTCACCAATAGACATAGTTTTCATAGCATTTCTCAATTGGATTCCACCAACATCATCAAGGTTATTTTTTTCATCTTGAGATCCATCTGTTTCATCAAACTCAATATCATATGCTTCTTCAATAATACCATGAGTTTTGTTGAAAACTCTATAAGCCTTGCTATTTGATGAATACCCAAGAAGAAAACCCTCATCACATTTCTTCTCAAATTTAGAGAGTCGACTACCTTTCCTCAAAATATAGCATTTGCAACCGAATACTCTAAAGTAAGAAATATTTGGCTTTCTACCAATAAGTAATTCATAAGGAGTCTTTTTTTAAAGCTTGTGACAATATAGCTTATTTGATGCATGACAAGTGGTGTTTATGGCTTCGGCCCAATAAGAGTCTGACACGTTATATTCTGCTAGTATAGACCTAGCCATATCAATAAGAGTCATATTCTTCCTTTCAACAATTCCATTTTGTTCCGGTGTATACTTGGAAGAAAATTCATGTTTTATACCCTTGACATCACAATATTCATCAATCCTACCTTTTTTTAGTTCCGACCCATTGTCACTTCTAACTTTCTTGATGTCAAATTCAAATTGATTTTTGAGCCAATATAGCAAATGACTTAAATGTTTCAAACACGTTTGATTTATCTTTAAGAAAATAAACCCAAGTCAATCTAGAATAATCATCCACAATAATGAGGCAATAAGAATTACCACCAATACTCATAAAAGATGTTGGTCCAAAGATACATGTGAAGTAATTCCAATGGCCTATGAGTTGGCATTTGACTCTTGTATGGATGAGTATTTGTCACTTTGCTTCCTAGCTTGACATGAACTACACAATTTGTTCTTTTCAAACGTCACATCCTTCAAACCTCGAACTAAGTCATGCTTGGCTAATTGGTTTAATTGTCTCATACCAACATGACCAAGTCTCATATGCCACAACCATCCTAGTGAAGCCTTAGAGAATAGACAAGTTGTAAGCTTTGCCTCATTAGATGGAAAATCAACAAGATAAAGATTTTCATATCTAAAGCCTTTAAACATTAGATTGCTACCATCAACGCTATAGATGAGAACATCATCAACAGTGAAATTGCAACTAAAACCTAAATCAAATAGTTGAGCTACGGATAGCAAGTTGAAGTTTAGAGATTCAACTAACAGTACATTTGATATGGAAAGGTCATTTGAGATAGCAATTTTAACCAAACCTTTAACCTTTCCTTTGCGGTTATCTCCAAATGTGATGCCATCATAATTTGAACAACCTTCCTCACTCATTTGAGTGAACATCCTCATATCGCCGGTCATGTGTTGAGTGCAACCACTATCCAACACCCAATGATTCCCTCCCGCCTAGTAATTTACCTACAAAAGGAAATAACTTTTAGTTACCCAAATTTGTTTGGGTCCTTGGATGTTAGTGGCCAAGGTCTTTGGCACCCAAATGGCTTTCTTTTTGCTACAAACAATTGAAGTGCCAACAAATTTAGCATGAACACCTTTTGCATTATGTGAAAGAACATAGCAATGCTCAAAACAAGATGAGGATACATTATTGAATTTAGGACAATTCTTCTTGATATGTCCCTTCTTGTGGCACTTGTGACACACCTTGTCACATTCTTTCACAAACATGGTCTTTTCCTTCACAAAAGCATTCTTGCCTTTCTAAGGAACATATCCAAGACCCTCACGATTAAGTGAGCATCGTTGACTTCCAAATATAAAATCCAACTTAGCCTTTCCACCATAGGTCATGAGTTAGAGCATTTACTTTCCCCACTAAGGCCTCATTCTCTACAATGGTTTGTGATTCAACACAAGCAATATTATCACTCACAATGGAAATTTTGTATTTATCACAAATAGAGCTAGTAGGTTGCGGTTCACTTATAGAACTATCAAGTAAGTCACAATTGACTCCAACATCCTCGGTGACCACCATAACTTCATGCACAAGGGATCAGTTTTGAGCCACCACAAGCTTCTCACAACTCTCTTTTAGATTGTTGTGGGAGGTCTTGAGATCCTCAAAAGACACTTGAAGGTTTTTGCATAATTCCTTCAAGGTCCTAAAGTTTTCCTTTTTCTTTGTGCATGTAGTCATCGGCCTCACCCAACATTCTAACAAGATCATCATATGAATATCCATTATCATCAAGATCATCGACATCATCATCTACATCATTTAAATCAGTTATGATTTTTACCTTAGCATCACCTTTTGCCATGAGACAATGAGGAGATGAGAAGAGTGAAGGAACCTCCTTGATAGCAATTATGACATTTAGTTTGGATGAGGAATCATCATCCGAGCTTGCATCTGAATCCCATTCAACTAGATAGGTTGTGCCATCCTTCTTCTTGTGATAAAATTTCTTCTTTTATCATCTCCATATTTACCCTTATTCTTCTTGCTTGGACAATTCATGGCAATGTGACCGGGTTCCCCACACTCAAAACACTTTCTATCATTAAAAGCATTTCTTCTTGATGTTAGGCCTCTTCTAGGTTGACCCTTCTTCCTCATGAATTTGTTGATTTTTTCACAAAGAGAGCCAACTCCTCATCACTCTCACTTCCATTTCCTTCATCTTCACTTTCTTCCTTTTCAATTGCCTTGGGAGCTTTAGCTTTGAGAGCTATTGATTCACATTTCACTTTCTTAGCCAAACTCATAGCCTCGGCTTGAGACCTTTTGAATATATCTTGAGTAAGAATTTCTCCCAATACTTGGGTTGCAGAAGTAGTGGTCAAATCACTTCTTACTAACATGGTCACAATAGTGTCATATTTCTCTGGAAGAGATCTAAGAAACTTATGAGTGAAATCCACATCTGGTACATTAAAACTAAGTCCCTTGAGTTTATTTACTATCTCATTTAACCAGTTAAACATGTCAGACACACTTATCTTCCTTCATGAGAAATTGCTCAAATTTTCCCTTGCATACATATAACTTTGCACTCTTCACAATTGTAGTTCCATCATTAATTTCCATTAGCTTAGTCCAAATCTCATGAGCAGTTGTGAGATTCTTGATACGGTTGAACTCATTTATGTCTAGAGCATCATAGAACACATTCATGGATTGATCATTAGTTAGAATATTTCCATTGTCACTAGGTGATGGTTTGTCTTTCTTCAACACAACAAATCCATCTCTGACAATAGGCCAAATCTTTCCTCCCATAGCTTTAAGATGCATTGACATTCTTATTTTCCAATAGTCATAATTGTTCCCATCAAAATGTGGCACCTTTCCAATGTGCACATTGTTGTTACTAGCCATTTTGTCCAACTCCAGGATGGTTAAATCCACAAACAATGGAGTCCAAAGCTCTGATACCACTTGTAGGATCTAGGACACCGTCTAGAGGGGCTGAATAGACGGTTTTAACTAAAATCAAAGACACTAGGGAAATTTAATCAAAACAATAAGAGATATAAATTTTCTAGCTATGATAGGCAAAACAAAATATGATGAACAATTATGGCAATACTACAAATTATAGACAATATAAAAATTACTAACTACTTGCAAAGTAATAAGTAAAGAGTGAAGAGAATGACACCAAGATTTATCCCGTGGTATCGGTGATTTGCCAATCACCCCTAATCCACATTGAGGTGGAACTAAAGCTCTCACTTGCTCCTCTATCAAGACGCGGCTTGATCTTTGATCCAAGTGTACAAGAAATCACTCAATACCTCGATTCCACTAGCGTCGCATTTGTCGCTCCGACGAGGTGGGCGTGAACCCCTCACAACCAACACCAGGGCTCCTCCACAACCTTCATGGAGAGCTCGCCGGAGACAATACCCGAGCCGTCTAAGAGGCGGCAACCTCTAAGAGTAACAAGACAATGAAGCTTGCCCGGTGCACCACCTAGTGATTCAAAGATCATAATGGATGCAGATGCACTAGAAGCTCTCAATCACTCACTAGAATGCAATCTCAAGCAAGGAGTGTGAGAGATTGAGTTGGCGGATCACAAATGAACTCTCACACATGAGCTCCACTTCTATTTATAGCCCCCATCTCAATACTAGCCATTATGTGCAACTAGCACACATTCTACGCACACGCGGACGATCCGCTCCCTATGGCTGCACGGTCGACCGTATAAGTAACGGCTACAACTCTCATTTGGGACATGTCAGTGCTGTCAGAAAAAGTCAAGCTCAGATGGTCTGCCAGCCCAGGCCGGACGGATCGGGACCTGTCAACTTGAAACGCCAGAGCACTGACCATATTGAACAACTTGGACGGACAGTCCGCCCATCATGGCCAGACAACCCGCTCCTGGGAGTAAGTATCGCCCGGGCTAAAGCCTCGACGGTCCATAGTACAAGAGCCCAAAAACACATAGTCCCTTCCCAAATCCATTTTGGCACTTGCGGACGGTCCACCAACCCTGCCCAGACGGTCCCCGCAAGAGCACAGAGACATGTGCGCCAACAGACCCTCTGGTAAGGTTGCGGACGGTCTGGCCTCCTAGCCCGAACGGTCCGCCAACCCCAGAACTCAGTTATTCTTAAATTGTGCTTTACAAAAGAATTTAACTCACAAAAAATGAACGTCGTTAGTCCTTATGCAAATGCAACACTATATGCTCTATGAGGCACTAAGTTTTACACCGATCAAAGTCATTGACCCCTCTTAATAGTATGGTTATCTAGCCTACTAATTCGAACAATTTCTTCTCTAAACTCCTGATGACCGGCAAAAAAACCTATGTTATACCTTTGCCTTCACTTGATCAACAACCAATGGTTATAAGTCTCCAATATTTTCCTGTTCCATGTGGTCTAATCATGCATTCTTATTTCTCTAAGAATTGTTAATCCACAAGTAGTTGTCATTAATTACCAAAATACCACTAAGGGGCATAGATGATTCACAGCAGCAGAACCTATCATGACAAAAAATTGAGTCACAGAACCAGCAACTCCTGTCGGTGTAGAGGCCGCAAGGCGACGAAGAAGCATGAGCAACTTATTCTCTGTAGTAGCAGAAATCCCTTGATGACCTCTAGTACGAGTACCCTGTGATGAACGGCGAACCTAAGCCTTCTTCTTGAAACAAAATGCCTCCACATGTGTATCCTTATTACAATAATCACAGTGAAGACCACCATGTTGTCCCTTTGAGGAAGATGGAACTGAAGAAGGCACCGTTGGTGGAGCGGCATCTGTTGAGATGTCAAAGAACGAGCAGCCAAAACTGAAGAGAACGGTAGTATGCCATCTGTACTAAGACACGTCTCCTCGTTATGGACACTAGCCGAGCAAGCAACTAGGCATGAAGAGGCTCAAACTTGTCAGGAAACCGAATCAAAAAGTCGTAGGTGTGTCGAAGCTCAATTGCAACCTTCTAACCCTGACAATACTGGCACGCATTTGGTGATAACTGAGGACCAAGAGCGTTGAACTGACGCCAAATAGCAACATCTGAGCGAAGAACTCCTCAATTGTAGCATCTCCCTGGCGCAAAAGTTGCTCCTGACGAATAGCAGTAATATAGGTAGACTATCCAGTATGCGCATAATAATCACGAAAAAACCCATATCTTAGGTTGAAAGGGAAATAGGCTTACACCTTTTCCTAATTGATTTTGGTGGTTGAATTGCCCAACACAAATAATTGGACTAACTAGTTTGCTCTAGATTATAAGTTTTACAGGTGCCAAAGGTTCACAATAAACCAATAAAAAGACCAAGAAAGGGTTCAAATAAAGAGAGCAAAAGACAACCCAAAGGCAGCCCTGGTCTGGCGCACCGGACAGTGTCCGGTGCACCAGGGAGTTCAACTCTGAACTTGCCACCTTCGGGAATTCAGGAGGCCGCTCCGCTATAATTCACCGGACTATCCGGTGTACCACCGGACTGTCCAGTGCACCAAGCTGAGCAACGACTCCAAGCGCCAACGGTCGTCTGCAACGGTACAGGACCAGTGAACAGTGTTCACTGCGTGCGCAGAAGTCAGAGCAGGCGTCAGAAGGCGCACCAGACAGTGAACAGTGACTGTCCGGTGCACCACCGGACTGTCCGGTGGCCCCACTTGTCAGAGCTCAAACGGTCGGAACCCAACGGCACCGGATAGTGTCCGATGGCGAACCGGACTGTCCGGTGTGCCATACGACAGCAGCCTCCACCAACGGTTCTTTTGGTGGTTGGGGCTATAAATACCCCCCAACCACCACACTTCAATGCATCCAAGTTTTCATCCATCAAACCTCATACAAGAGCTCTAGACTTCATTCAAAGACACAATCAAAGAGATCAAATCCTCTCCCAAGTCCGGAATCACTCCAAACAAATTAGTGACTAGAGAGATAGACATTTGTGTTCATTTGAGCTCTTGCGCTTGGATCGATTTTCTTCTTCCTTCTTTCTTGTGTTCAACTCAATTGTAACTAAGGCAAGAGACACCAATTGTGTGGTGGTCCTTGTGGGGACTTAGTGTCCCATTTGATTGAGAAGAGAAGCTCACTCGGTCTAGGTGACCGTTTGAGAGAGGGAAAGGGTTGAAAGAGACCTGATCTTTGTGACCACCTCAACGGGGAGTAGGTTTGCAAGAACCAAACCTCGGTAAAACAAATCACCGTGTCATCCGCTCTTATTCGCTTGTGATTTGTTTTCGCCCTCTCTTTCGGACTCGTTTCTATTTCTAACGCTAACCCTGGCTTGTAGTGTGTGCTTAAGTTTGTAAATTTTAGATTTGCCTATTCATTCCCCCTCTAGGCGACTTTCAATTAGTATCAGAGCCCGATACTTCATTAGAGCCTAACCGCTCGAAGTGATGTCGGGAGCATCCGCCATGAGGGAGATCGGGACCGGCGACAAGTCTGCAAGCTCGAGGAAAACGCACTCAAGGGAGTCCACCCACAAGCACAAGGAGGAATCCTCTTCCTCCATCAAGTCCCAACGGAAGGGTGACAAGAAGAAGAAGATGAAGAAGGTGGTCTACTACGAGACCGACTCTTCGTCACCCTCCACCTCCAGCTCAGAATCGGCATCCGCCACTTCTAAGAGCCATGAGCGCAAGAAGTATAGTAAGATGCCCCTTCGCTATCCTCATATTTCAAAATGCACTCCATTACTTTCCGTCCCATTAGGAAAACCACCTATGTTTGATGGTGAAGATTATTCTATGTGGAATGATAAAATGAGGCATCACCTAACCTCACTCCACAAAAGCTTATGGGATATTGTTGAGTATGGAGCGCAGGTACCAAAGGAAGGGGACAAGGATTATGATTCGGAGGAGGTCGAACAAATCCAACACTTCAACTCCCAAGCCACTACTATACTCCTCGCCTCTCTAAGTCGAGAGGAGTATAATAAGATGCAAGGGTTGAAGAGTGCCAAAGAGATTTGGGACGTGCTCAAGACCGCGCACGAAGGAGATGAGGTGACCAAGATCACCAAGCGGGAAACGATCGAGGGGGAGCTCAGTGGATTCATGCTTCACCAAGGGGAGGAGCCACAAGCGATGTACAACCGGCTCAAGACCTTGGTGAACCTAGTGCGCAACCTCGGGAGCACCAAATGGGATGACCATGAGATGGTCAAGGTTATTCTTAGATCACTCGTTTTTCTTAACCCTACACAAGTTCAATTAATTTGTGGTGATCCAATGTATAAACTAATGTCTCCCGAGGAAGTGATAGGAAAATTTGTGATCTTTGAATTGATGATCAAAGGCTCCAAGAAAATCATCGAGCAAGGCGCCACCTCAACACCCGAGGTGCAACCCGTCGCATTCAAGGCGACGGAAGAAGAAAAGAATGATTCTACACCAAGTAGGATTCCCATCGACGCCTCCAAGCTCGACAACGAGGAAATGGCGCTCATCATCAAGAGCTTCCGCCAAATCCTCAAGCAAAGGAGGAGGAAGGATTACAAACCCCGCTCCAAGAAGGTTTGCTACAAATGTGGTAAGCCCGGTCATTTTATCGCTAAATGTCCTTTGTCTAGTGATAGTGACAGGGGCAACGACAAGAAGGGAAAGAGAAGAGAAAACGAGGTACTATAAGAAGAAGGGCGGTGATGCTCATGTTTGCCGGGAGTGGGACTCCGACGAGAGCTCCACCGACTCCTCCTCTGACGAGGACGCCGCAAATATCGCCGTCACCAAAGGCCTTCTCTTCCCCAACGTCGGCCACAAGTGCCTCATGGCAAAGGACGGCAAGAAGAAGGTAAAATCTAGATCCTCCACTAAATATGCAACATCTATTGATGAAGCTAGTTCTAGTGATGATGAGGATGATTTACTTACCCTTTTTGCCAACTTAAACATGCAACAAAAAAAAGTTGAATGAATTGATTAGTACTATTCATGAGAAGGATGAACTTTTGGATAGCCAAGAGTTCTTCCTTATTAAGGAAAACAAAAAGCATGTTAAGGTTAAAAATGCTTATGCTCTAGAGGTAGAAAAATGTGAAAATTTAACTAGTGAGCTAAGCACTTGCCATGACACTATTTCTAGCCTTAGAAATGAAAATGCCAAATTAATTGCTAAGGTTGAGAAATCAAATGTTTGTGACGATTCAATTGTTAATCTTAGAAATGATAATGCTAGTTTAATTACTAAGATTGAAAAATTGAATGTATCTCTTTCTAGCCTTAAGATTGAAAATGAAAAATTAATTGCTAAGGCTAAAGATTTAAATGCTTGCAATGATGCTATTTCCAATCTTAGAAATGAGAATGTTATTTTACATGCTAAGATTGTTGAACTAAAAGATTGCAAACCCTCTACATCTACCGTTGAGCATGTTTCTATTTGCACTAGATGTAGAGATGTTAATGTAGATGCTATTCATGATCACCTTGCTTTAATCAAACAACAAAATGATCATATAGCTACATTAACTGCTAAAATCAATGAGCATGACTTAGAAAATGAAAAATTTAAATTTGCTAGAAGCATGCTCTATAGTGGGAGACGCCCTGGCATTAAGGATGGCATCGGTTTCCAACAGGGAAACAATGTCAAGCTTAATGCCCCTCCTAAAAGATTATCTAATTTTGTTAAGGTCAATGCTCCCATGCCTCAGGATAACGAGGGCTATATTTTATATCATGTTGGTTATCCTGAGGATAAGATTAGGAGAATTCATGCAAAGAAGACTCATTCTCACCATGCTTTTATTTATAAGAATGAGGCTTCTAGCTCTAGGCGTTCTACACATGCTAAAATGCCTAAGAAGAAAACTCCTATTGTAGCAAATGATCATAACATTTCATTCAAGACTTTTGATGCTTCTTATGTGCTCACTAACAAATCAGGCAAAGTAGTTGCCAAATATATTGGGGGCAAACACAAGGGGTCAAAGACTTGTGTTTGGGTACCCAAGGTGCTTGTTTCTAATGTCAAAGGACCCAAGACCGTTTGGGTACCTAAGAACAAGGCCTAAATTTGTTTTGTAGGTTTATGCATCCGGGGGCTCAAGTTGGATCATCGATAGCGGGTGCACAAACCACATGACAGGGGAGAAAAGGATGTTCTCCTCCTATGAGAAAAACCAAGATCCCCAACGAGCTATCACATTCGGGGATGGACATCAAGGTTTGGTCAAAGGACTTGGTAAAATTGCAATATCACATGACCATTCAATTTCCAATGTTTTTCTTGTAGATTCTTTAGATTACAACTTGCTTTCTATTTCTCAATTATGTAAAATGGGTTACAACTGTCTTTTTACGGATATAGGTGTTAGTGTCTTTAGAAGAAGTGATGATTCAGTAGCATTTAAGGGAGTGTTAGAGGGTCAGCTATACTTAGTTGATTTTAATAAAGCTGAACTCGACACTTGCTTAATTGCTAAGACTAACATGGGTTGGCTCTGGCATCGCCGACTAGCCCACGTTGGGATGAAGAATCTTCATAAGCTTCTAAAGGGAGAGCACATTTTGGGACTAACCAATGTTCATTTTGAGAAAGACAGGGTTTGTAGCGCATGTCAAGCAGGGAAGCAAGTTGGTGTTCATCATCCACACAAGAACGTCATGACGACCAACAGGCCGCTTGAGTTACTCCACATGGATCTATTCGGCCCGATCGCTTACATAAGCATCGGCGGGAGTAAGTATTGTCTTGTAATTGTGGATGATTATTCTCGCTTCACTTGGGTGTTCTTTTTGCAGGATAAATCTCAAACCCAAGAGACATTGAAGGGATTCTTGAGACAGGCTCAAAATGAGTTCGGCTTAAGGATCAAAAAGATTAGAAGCGACAACGGGACGGAGTTCAAGAACTCACAAATAGAAGGCTTCCTTGAAGAGGAGGGCATCAAGCATGAGTTCTCTTCTCCCTACACGCCACAACAAAATGGTGTAGTGGAGAGGAAGAATAGAACTCTATTGGACATGGCAAGGACCATGCTTGATGAATACAAGACTTCGGATCAGTTTTGGGCCGAGGCGGTCAACACCGCTTGCTATGCCATCAACCGGTTATATCTTCACCGAATCCTCAAGAAGACATCTTATGAACTCCTAACCGGTAAAAAGCCAAATTTTTCATATTTTAGAGTCTTTGGTAGCAAATGCTTTATTCTTGTTAAAAAAGGTAGAAAATCTAAATTTGCTCCTAAGGTTGTAGAAGGCTTTTTACTAGGATATGATTCAAACACAAGGGCATATAGAGTCTTTAACAAGTCCACTGGACTAGTTGAAGTTTCTTGTGACATTGTGTTTGATGAGACTAACGGCTCTCAAGTAGAGCAAGTTGATCTTGATGAGCTAGATGATGAAGAGGCTCCGTGCGTCGCGCTAAGGAACATGTCCATTGGGGACGTGTGTCCTAAGGAATCCGAAGAGCCTCCACAAACACAAGATCAACCATCATCCTCCATGCAAGCATCCCCACCAACTCTAGATGAGGATCAAGCTCAAGATGATGAAAATAAAGATCAAGAGGAGCCATCTCAAGAGGAGGACAATGATCAAGGGGGAGATGCTAATGATCAAGACAAGGAAGATGATGACGGTCCAAGACTGCCACACCCAAGAGTCCATCAAGCAATACAACGAGATCACCCCGTGAACTCCATCCTCGGCGATATTCATAAGGGGGTAACGACTCGATCTCGTATTGCTCATTTTTGTGAACATTACTCCTTTGTGTCTTCTATTGAGCCATACAGGGTAGAAGACGCATTAAGGGATTCGGATTGGGTGTTGGCAATGCAAGAGGAACTCAACAACTTCACGAGGAATGAGGTATGGCATTTAGTTCCACGTCCTAATCAAAATGTTGTGGGAACCAATTGGGTCTTCCGCAACAAGCAAGATGAGCATGGTGTGGTGACAAGGAACAAAGCCCGACTTGTGGCCAAAGGATATTCACAAGTCGAAGGTTTGGATTTTGGTGAAACCTATGCACCCGTAGCTAGGCTTGAGTCAATTCGTATATTACTTGCCTATGCTACTTACCATGGCTTTAAGCTTTATCAAATGGACATGAAAAGTGCCTTCCTCAATGGACCAATAAGGAGGAGGTCTATGTTGAGCAACCTCCCGGTTTTGAAGATAGTGAGTACCCTAACTATGTATATAAACTCTCTAAGGCGCTTTATGGGCTCAAGCAAGCCCCAAGAGCATGGTATGAATGCCTAAGAGATTTTCTTATCGCTAATGGCTTCAAAGTCGGAAAAGCTGATCCTACTCTATTCACTAAAACTATTGCAAAAGATTTGTTTGTATGCTAAATTTATGTTGATGATATCATATTTGGGTCTTGTTGGGGGCCTTCGGCTTCCGAAGGTCCTCAAAAATATGATTTAACAATGTTTCTGGAAGTATAAAGCATGAACAGGTACCTTCGGACTTGAATTGAAACCATAGCGTGAAGAAGCACGAAACAAGAACGAAGGATGGAACAGAGCTGAAGCTGCGCGCAAGGAAGCTTCGGCATGATGGCAGAAAAGAGGAAACCGACTTAAAAAGGAAAAGACTATTTAGACCCCGATAGATTACTATAGAATTATTATCAAAAGCAAAGGGCCTGAATGTAATTTTGCATGGGCTGCGACCCGTGCCTATAAATAGATGAACAGTACTCCCGTACTGTTCACGCTGACTTGGCATTCGCTTTTGCATCACGCTTGTACCCTTGCTTTCCTTCAAGCCAAAGGTACATTCATAATTTGTTATTGTTGATATAGTAACACAAATAAAAATAAGTTGATAATAATGTTTAAAGTGTTTATGTTATTTTTCATATCTTGCACATGAATCCTTCTTCATCATTTATTGTGCTTATGAAGGTTTTTCCTTCATAACCTTCGTCCGGAATTCATTATATTCGAAGGGAGATAATGCTTCAAAGGACAAAGGACTTTAACATTTAACACTTTCTATGTTGCCTTGTTCTTAACTCTTAGCATTTGAGAACAAGTCCCCAACATTGGCGCCCGCCTCCGGTGAACTCACTTCCACTTTTTGAGTTTCGAACACCTTCGTCATGCCGCCAAAGAAAGCTTCAACAACAGGGGCTGTCGCTCTGCAGCCGCTGGACCCCAACCAGGAGGCCCGAAGCCAGAAGAGGAAGGCCACCAGTCCAACGCCTCAGGAGGACGACTTGGATCAAGAGATCAGAAATATGGAGATGCTCCATCAGCAGGTGCAAAGGAAGAAGGAAAAGATGGCTAGGCTAGCTGACCTGCAAAGGCAGATAGACGAAGCCTCTGAAGAAGTTCGCCATCTTACTCAAGATGAGCAGAACCGAAGGCCTCAGCACAGAGAGCTTCATCAAGAGGGCTTCTTCAACGAGGATGACTGGTATGAGAATTTCCATCATGGAAATTTTGCTTTTGATGATGCTTCTCCTCTGTCAGCAGAATTGCAGGCTACAGCTTGGCCTCCGTCTTACAAGCCACCTCAACTCCCCATGTACGACGAACACTCAGATCTGAAGCAGTTTCTCATGAGCTACGAAGCAACAATATCTTCTTATGGTGGCAATACTGCAGTCATGGCGAAGTCTTTCGTCATGGCTGTCAAGAATGTTGCACAAACCTGGTACTCCTCTCTTCGGCTAGGAACAATCACATCATGGCAGAAGCTGAAGGATATGCTGATCACCAGTTTCCAAGGGTTTCAAACGAAGCCGGTCACCGCTCAAGCTTTATTCCAGTGTACCCAAGATCATGAAGAGTATCTTCAGGCGTATGTCCGAAGGTTCTTACGCCTGAGGGCACAAGCGCCAACAGTGCCTAATGAAATTGTCATTGAGGCCATGATTAAGGGGCTTCGGCCGGGACCTTCAGCCCAATATTTTGCCAGGAAACCCCCTCAGACTCTGGAGAAACTGCTTCAGAAGATGGACGAATACATCTGTGCTGACAATGACTTTCGACAGAGAAGGGAGGAAGCTTACAGGTTCTCCGAAATAGCCAGGGGCTTCGGAGGGAGAATTCATCCTAGACATGTCAGATTGATTCATTCTACTCAGAATGATGACAGGGGAAGCCAGCAGCAGAGGCCACAATATTCCTCCCAGGCTTCGGGGCAGCAGTAGAGCTATCCTCGGCCCCCAGCTCCAAGGGGCAGAGGTGCCAGGGGATTCGGAGGAAGGTTTGGGGATCAGCCCAGGAAAATTTATTGTCTATTCTGTGGTGAGGACAAGGGCCACACCACCAGGATGTGCCATGTCACCATCCAGAAGCAAAAGGAGATAGCAGAAGCTGCAGCCCAACAGAGCCAGCCGCAGCAAGTTATGCATACTGCTTCGTACCACTCGCCTTACATCCCAGAGTATGTAGGCAACCACCCTGCAGCTTCTGTTGCTTCGGCAAGCCAACCTCAGGCATCTTGGCAACAGCCTCCACCTCCACCACCAATGCAACGAGGCCAGCAAACAGAAGGGAGTCAGCATACTCACCTCCAACGAGACTTCAGAGAAGAGTCCGAAGCTCGCACAGTCAATAGTACTGTGCCAGAATCGAAGCATATTTACTAACAAATATCCTACCTCGGCAGCAGTTTTTGCATCCAGTATCGTTTTCTTTTTAATAAGGAACAATTATCGAAGGCCTAAATGTTTTTTGTCGTTTTTAATTTCTTGTAATAGCTTCTGCCATAGTAAAAATATACTTTCTCCACAGAATAACGGAGTCCAAAAAGTTGCCAAAGCATAAGAACTTATGGTTACAAGGAGAACCTCCGAAATAACTAAAAGTCGTTCCTAAGGGAGCGCAGCGTAAGTTTTCTGCTCAAAAGTCATTCCGAAGGGAATGCAGAGCTTACAGCGAAAAATAAACGCTGATTCCGCTGAAAGTAAAAGGCGAAGAAGCTCCTAAGGGAGGCTTACAGCGAAAAATAAACGCTGATTCCGCTGAAAGTAAAAGGCGAAGAAGCTCCTAAGGGAGGCTTACAGTGAAAAATAAACGCTGATTCCGCTCAAGTAAAAGGCGAAGAAGCTCCTAAGGGAGGCTTGCAGTGAAAAATAAAACGTCGATCTTCGGCAAATATCATTTTGCATAACATCACATCATCACATCATTTGCATAGCATAACATCATACATCATATTGCATCAATGACGCAAGAAGGGGGTTCAATGTTGATATTCGGAGATTGTTTCGAAGAAACAGTGCCAAGGCACAAAAATAATTATTGAAGAAGCATACCTTCGTCAAACTCTGAAATGAAAAGATCTATTGGTTACTGATTTTATGAAGATTGGATGTTTTTTATGAAATATGGATATTATTTACGAAGCATGAAAAGAAGGGAAGGTGTTTTTTCGCCGAAGGCTCAAAAACGGTATGTATGTAAAGTTTCATGCATCGTAAATAATTGAACCATAAATAGCTTATATATTACATTCAAAATTACAAAATATTACACATATTGTTCAACAAATATTACATTCCAAATGTTTTTACAATAACATCTAATCTTCCCTTAGAACTACTTCTGCAGCTTCGTTTAGTAGTTGATCAACAACTTTGTCCATGATAGCTTCGGCCATTTTTCTAATCTCGTCATCCCCCTTTACGTTGGGGTCCGCTAATGGCTCGGCAGGCTCTGAGGGAGGAGAAAGTGTGGCTATGTTACAAAGTGTAAACAAGTTCGAAATCAAAAAGTTACAACAAAAAGCCAAAAACTACTAGTTAATACCTATTCGCCCTTCGAGACCCGCACTTTTCCCAGCGGCCTCTGCTACTTTTCTAGCGTCATGAATACCCTTTTCGCTTCTCCGAATAATTTCTTGAGCCATCTCCCGGCCACCATTTTCCTAGATGTCGGTGAAAAATTTTCCACCAACCAAACTTGCCTCGCCCGAAGGGTCTTTTATGTCTTCAGAAGATAAGTCGGCTTCGGTTTGTGCCAAGGATTTCACGTGATCGCAACCTTTCTTCTCCAAAATAGTGGCAACCCCCTAGCACCCGAGAAGGCACATATGTCTCCACGTCCGTTCAAAACTTCTTCAAAAGCTTCAGCTTCGTGGCTGATCCATCCAATTGGGCCCTCGGGGTCGCCCCTATGAAATTTTCTTCACTTGAGAACGCGCCAACGCTGGCGAAGCTGGTTCTTATTTTCTTAACACATTCTATAGATTTTTCATAACACCTTTTCTTGGATGCACGAAGCTCTTCAAAGTTTTTTTCCAAATGATTTGCCCATTGTTCACTAATTTCTCGTTTTGCTTCTTCAACTGTGCACTCTTCTTTAGCTCTGGCTAGCTGTTTCCAAAGATCCTCAATTTCGCGCTTCTGAGCCTCAGCTTGAGCTTTGAAAGCAGCTTCGTCTTCTTTTATTTCATTCACCAACGAATGTAATATTTTATCTTTTTCGATACCTTCGTTCCTTAGTTCAATTACTTCGGAACGAAGGTTGCTCAAGGCTATGGTACACCCTTCGTCTTCGGCATCTTTTTGTGCCCTGAGGGCATTGCTAAGTATAAGGCCCTGCAAAAAATGCGTTAATAAGTTTAAGCAAATGAAAAGTTTTGATTTCAAGGAATAATACAAAGATCTCATTTTTTCACATTTAAACTATTGTACGCTAAGCTGTCGGCCAGCTCGTTCTTTGACAACACCGAGAGCCCGTCTTCTAATATTGGGGATCCGAAGCTCTTGCTCATCTCCCGACAGACAGAATCTACTAACAAATCTACTTGTGAAGAATTTAGTAGGATCATGATTCAAAAATTCGAGATGTCTATGATAAAGGAGTTGAAGTATTTCTTAGGATTTCAAGTAAAGCAACTCCAAGAGGGCACCTTCATCAGCCAAACAAAGTACACTCAAGACATACTCACCAAGTTTGGATTGAAGGATGCCAAGCCCATCAAGACACCCATGGGAACTAATGGGCATCTCGACCTCGACACGGGAGGTAAATCCGTAGATCAAAAGGTATATCGGTCGATGATAGGATCTTTACTCTATTTATGTGCATCTCGACCGGATATTATGCTTTCCGTATGCATGTGTGCAAGATTCCAAGCCGATCATAAGAAAGTTCACCTTAGGGTCGTGAAACGAATCTTGAGATATTTAGTTTATACTCCTAAGTTTGGCCTTTGGTACCCCAGGGGATCCACTTTTGATTTAATTGGATATTCCGATGCTGATTGGGCAGGGTGTAAGATTGATAGAAAGAGCACATCAGGGACTTGCCAATTCTTAGGAAGATCTCTGGTGTCTTGGGCCTAGCCTCTAGCCTAGTTAGTTAGGACTTCCGAGTAGCACCTCCAAGTCCTGGGTTTGATTCCCCTCGGGAGCGAATTTTTAGGCTTGGTTAAAAAAATCCCCTCGTTGTGCCCCATCCGCTCTCGGGTTACGATGTCCTGTGCGCCACCCTCCGGTTGGGCCGTTGCAGAGTGGACAGTTGACGCCGGCCAGTTAGTGATGGGGGGCCAGGGTTCGGGGATTTTCTCGGTCGGGACCATTGTTTCGGTCTCTTCTTAATATAATACCGGGAGGGCGGTCTTTCCCTCCCCGGCCGAGTTTTTTTTTGTCTTGGCCTTCAAAGAAGCAAAATTCTGTAGCCCTTTCTACCGCCGAAGCCGAGTACATTACCGTAGGCCTTTGTTGCGCGCAATTGCTTTGGATGAGGCAAAGCCTTAGGGACTATGGTTCCAGTACACGACACGACTGGCTTCCACCACACGACTGGCTTCTATGGCAAGCCACGACCGCCTGGCTTCCTTGACACATCGAAGCCATCTATAAATAAGGTACCCCTGCGGGCATGCTCCACTAATCTACACACTCGTCTCTTTTGTATCAACCGCAATTCCATCAAAAGTACGTAGTACGTAGTGTTAGTTCAGCTCGTCATGGACTCATTCAAAAGCCTAGTGTTGTCTTCGTCATCCGATGATTCCAACGATGAGATCGATAACTTGTTGCTTTGGCAACAAGTTGACGACCTTGTACTAGGAGACACGAGCACACGCTGTAGGCGCTCCTCATTGCCTCGCCGAGTTATCCATAGGGACCACGCTGCTGGAGAAAATCTCATCAAGCACCACTACTTCGGACCTAATCCAGTGTATCCATCACATGTTTTTCGTCGAAGGTACATTTCCTAAGTAATGATTTTACTTTGATTTTGAGGTTCGTTTTCTTATTTTTTTTCTTTCTTTTCGTTTTTAGGTTTCGGATGCATCGTCCTTTGTTCCTACGTATCCTTCGTGGCGTTCAGCGAGAAGACGATTACTTCACTATTCGATGTGATGCAACTGGTTTAGCAGGGCTTGGTCCATTACAAAAAGTTTGTGCTGCTTTGTGTATCCTTGCGTATGGGTTACCAACCGATGCGGTAGATGAGTACATACAGATTGGACAGACTACGGCTAGGGACTGCCTTATTCGTTTCTGTCGCGCAATCATCTCTTCCTTTAGCGAACGATACCTCCGTATCCCTAACCACGACGACATTGCTCGCATACTAAGTGTAAATACGGACAGGGGATTTCCGGGTATGCTAGGCTCCATCGATTGTATGCATTGGGAATGGCGCAACTGTCCTACTGCATGGCGCGGACAGTTTTGTGGGCGCAATTCGAGGCCAACAATGATACTAGAGGCAGTCGCTGGGTATGACCTGTGGATTTGGCATGCCTTCTTTGGAATGTCTGGTACTAACAATGATCTCAACGTGCTTCATCGGTCACCAGTGTTTGATCCGTTACGTAATGGGACGATGCCACCAGTGCACTTCACTATTAATGGTACCACGTAGAATTTCGGATACTACTTAGCAGATGGCATATATCCAAATTGGCCTACCTTTGTAAAAGCAATTCGTCATGCATTTGAGGAAAAAAGGTTCACTTCACAGCCAAGCATGAGAGTTGTCGAAAGGACATAGAGCAATCATTTGGAGTTTTGCAGGCGAGGTGGGCAGTTCTACGTGGCCCTGCTTATGGTTGGGATCGTCATCACCTCGTTGAGATGATGACTGCTTGCATTATTATGCACAACATGATTGTCGAGGACGAAGGAGATGGTGCAGCAAATGTGGACTTCATTGGGCCCACTGGCCCCCCAGAAGTTTGTAATAATATTCCTGAGGTCCGCAACGAGTGGCTAAACAATCATATCCGCTCTGAATTACCCAACGATCTCGAGCAGGACATCACATCTCAGACGACATACTTGTCTTTGCAGCACAACCTGATAGAACACCTTTGGGCACGTCGAGGGTCGATGGGTTGAAGGCCTACATCCATATTATGTGGTACAACAATGTTGTTTTCTTTGTATTATGAACTAAGTCATTAGTACCAGGAATGCAAGTCATGTCATGTATCTTGGTCGGTAGTGAACAAGTCTTGGTTACTTGTTTCTCTAATGCATCTGCTACAAATAATTTACATATGTTGCCAAACGTCAAGTCATGTATGCAAAAACCTTATTATGAATATCAATATTCTGAAAATAAACAATGTTCAAAAACCAAGCTCATGTTCTCAAACTAATAAGGAAATGATGAAACACTCGAAATCACACAAGTCCAAACACACAGAAACACGGTTTGCCGATACAAAGGTGAGCAACACCTTATCAAATTAATTAGTACTCTTCAGACAGGATTGTTGATGAAATAGTCGATTAAACCTTTTCTCCTCGCGATGTATACAGCTTTTAACTCTTCTGGTAAAGCATCCATATCCATAGCATAAAGTTTGTTCAGCTCTTCGTCCTTTTGCTTCCTGTCTTCCATCATCAATTTTTTTCCTTCACTTCTATTTCCTTGGATTGAACCTCCAACTTATTCAGTTCAACTTCCTTCATGAACTCAATGTTCTGTTGTTTTAGGTCTGATTTTTCTTCACTTTGCTTCAATCGTGCTATTTGAATGTCATGGAGTCTGCACAGGTACTCATTAGACTGGGATGAACTGGATATTGCCTTTTTCCTTGATGCTTTCGTCGAGTCACGTCCTAATGGTCTCTTACCTTTTGAACCACCTTCCTCAAATTTGACTTCATTAACAGAACCTATAGGTGTTAGAATACGAACAGGCTCCGTCCCCGCATTGCCTCTCCAGGGGCTTCCATGAACCATGGCATCCCATTTGGGTTCGTTTTTGAGCCGCGTCCAGCAATGCATGAAATGAAAAGGCTTTTTCTGTGATGTGGCATATAGAGTTGCAGCTTTCGAAGTCTACAAAAGATTTGTAACTAGTTGTCAGTGCACGACTACCAGTAAGTTCACATAAACCATGACCATACATTAAGTAGTAGAAATGAATGTTATTGTACCTTGTCGTTATCTGTGAGGCCACTCTGGTTTTCCCTTAGGACTCTTGCGTAGAATCCAGCAAATTTGCCTGTTTTAGCTCTTATTTTGTCCCACCTGCTGCTGAGAGCCCTATTAAGTCTCAATGGAAACTCACCTCTAAGTTCATTGTACCTTTTCTCAATTCTAGCCCATAAACCCTCCTTCCTCTGCCCTGTGCTAATGACTGGGTCACTACTAATCTCTAGCCATGTTTTGCAAAGCAACAGGTCTTCATCTGGTTTGAAGTTCTGTTCCTTTGTCCTCCTAAATGTCCCAGGTGTATCTGAAGGTTTGCTAGGGCTGTTAACTTCCTGGACACTGTGTTCTGCTTCGGATTCAAAATTGATAGGGTCAGTCTGGTTGGGAACATGGGTGGAAACCTGTGGACATGGAATGGGTGGTACCAACTGTGGTTGACCGAATGATGTTTGTGTAGGAGGACCCCCAGGATTCGTCATACCAAAAAATGGGTTCCATGGATTACGAAAGGTATATGAAGATGGGTCATGAGGTCCCTGGGACCAGGTAGGATTGGTCATATGGGATGTAGGATTAGTAAATGTAGAAGCCTGTGTTGGGTCGAAACCTTGGGCCTGCCACATCTGAGGATCCCACATGGGTGGGGGGAAAATCTGGTTACCTGAATTGGGGCTGGCAGCAGTATGTTGAAAAGGTGTGTTTGTGTTGTTCTCAGCCATTCTGGAATGAAATACAGTAATACATTAAGTTGGACAACAGATAACAAACTTGGACTATAAAGTAGAAACTTGAATGCATTCCACATAAGGTTCATAGAAAGGAACAAAAGGAAGAAGCATTGCACATAAGGTTGATACATAAGGATGAAGCATTCCACATAAGGTTCATACATAAGCAACATAAGCTTGAAGCATTCCTACATCGGTTACCCATGCATCACAGACACAACACAGAAGTTCCTATTTTATTTCGATGCATTACTACCACTTAGACCATGGTCTAGGTACCACTATTACAGGTTCCAAATGCTATACCTAGTGGACCTGTCCGAGTCGTAGGAGTCATTGTCACTGGCCTCATACAATTCAGGTGAGGAAGGGGGGTGAAAGTAAAATGTCTAGGCACTGGCTTCGCAGCCTCAGCAAGGTTAATTTGTTCCTCCATCCTCTCCTTCTCTGGGTCAGACCTTGCTTTGCTCTCCAGTGCATCCTGCTCCATCAGGTCTACCTCCTTTCGAATAGCAAGTAGAGCATTCAGAAGGTAATGCTCGTCACCCAAATGATGGAAAGCCTCTTCTAAAAAGCTCCTAATATTGAAAGCACCAGTTTCCACTGAGGATGCAAGATTGAGGACCAAGTTTTGCAGCACTTTGGCATCATGTCTGCTCATCTTGATTCGTATCCTCAAGCAGTTGCTCCTTGGCTAGACAAGGTGCATACATGAAAAAATTAGGGCGAGTGTTGTTACTAATTGGTGAAATTGAAGTGTTCATGGCAGTTAGCAAACAGCTGTGGGTTGCAATATAATAAACTAATGTTGCAAAATAATAAACAAAGTTGTTTATGGCAGTTACCAAAGAATTGTTGGTTGCAATGTTAATGAACTGTAAAGTATTTGAACACAGTATCCGTGCCTTGGTCCATATGTTCGTTTTATATAAAAAAAACTAAACTTGCACAACAAACATGGAAGCACAGACAACATACATGGACAGTACACTTAAGCAGTTCATTAAAAACAAATAACTATAGCGATAAAGGATTTAGAACCTCAGTTAGTTGAAGTGGACGTCAAATAATCAAATATATTTTTCAAGCTGTATAATAAGTAAAGGTTTCGTCAGTTGCATGAAATGGTTAGTCATGCAAGGAAAGACTACTCGAGATTGTAGGTTAACTGAGTCGAATTCATAGACAGAATTACTTACTCCAATTGAAAGAAATGGATATGCAACAAACAAGGGGTTCTCATGGGGAATTAAACGGTAATTGGTACTTAGTTGTTCGCATAGGAAGATGAACATTCGTTTGTGTACCAGCAAGATTGAGCAAACAACATACAAACAACATGAGTGCAAATTAATTCACATGCGACACTTTGGTGGATACACAAAATTGAGCACACGTCGATGAGGAATATGGAAATCAGACAAGAGTACTCATGTTCTATACTATGATCGAAAACTAAAAGTAGGTTACATAGTGTACATGATAACGACGGATTAGTTAACCTTAATAGGCTAACAATAGGCGATTCGGACAACCGAGGTAACGTTAACCCTAACTGTCTAAGTTCGCCATGAACAAATAAATGGATCTAGTTAAACAAGTGAAAGTACATCTAAACCCTAGTGCTTATCCAAGGTAGGTTTTTGTGGGACACGGATTGAATCCCTAGTGTACAACTTGGAGAAGCGGCTGACGTACCTTTGACCTTCAAGTTCGAATGACGCAGATCGGTTGAGCGTAGATTTGTGGGCGAATCGATAAACTCCCTTTGACCTCCACCCCGCAGACGACGAACCGGCGGACAGAGAAGACCGGCGGCGGCGTCTTCGCACGGATCGGCCGGTTCGCCGCTCCGCGAAGCTAGCCGGTGGATCCGCGTGGACGACGACCTCTGCTGCTCGCCGCCCGAACCAAGAGAAAGGAATCGCGGCCGAGGGCGGATCCACGGCTACCTTCTCCGGCGGCGGTTCGGTCGCCCTAGGTTCGCCTGGAGCGCCCTCGTCGGAGTATTCCGAGCGCGCGCGCGCTTGTCTGGGAAGCAACCGGCTGCGGGGGAGGCGAGCGCCGTAGCGTGCCCATCCATTTAGCGGGAGAGAGAAGGAATCGGGAGGGGAGAGGAGGAGGAAGAGGCAAGCGGTGAAGGGGAAGGGGGCGTACTGTAGCCTCTATATGGGCTACAGTAATAGGGGAGGGGGAGGGAAGCGGCGTCCGTTGAAGACAGTCTCAGGGCAAACGGTGTGCATGGGTAAAGCGAAAAGTTTCTTACACTGGGAAAGAGGAGGTGGGATGGTGGGAACTCAAAATAGTCAGGCACCATTGGATGGAAAAATACTTGGGGTAGATTTATGTGGTGTTTGATTTGAGTAATGAGCTAGTCCATCATTTTCTCACTCCTCACTATTTTTGTTTGGTTTGGGTAACAGAATGAGTTGATTCATCACCACCTCATTCTTCAGAGTTAGCTACTTAGTACTAATATGAGGAATGAAGTCGTCTCACTAAATTTAAGGAATAAATTCATGATGCACCACCTCAATTTAGATGGTGTGATTCTTCAAACCAAACGCTCTATTAATGTGTACATTTGAACACCATAACTGTTTAAGCATAGGATATGTTGCCAAAAAAGCATAGAGGTGGATCATGTTTCTCGCCTTTGTTCCCGTTCTTTTCTTCGGGTACCGAAGCATCGGAAGCTCACGCTCATCTCCATCGATCTCCTGTCCATGGTGAGGATCACTGGCGCCTTGGCCGCTCTTGTTAGTTGCGCTCCTGCTCGGCCTCCGCCGGCAGCAACTCTGGGCACCGGAGCCGCAGAAGCCAACACCAAACGCGGACGAACGGAGGAGCACTTTTGCAGGGCTGACTGAAACCGGAAAGTTGAATTAAATGATGCGGATGTTTTACAGCAGTCATTACAATAGAATTGTTGTAAACCCTATTGCAGGGACCTGCGGTGTTTATTAGTACTGGTGCAAAGACAGCCAAATTAGTGTAGGACTTGTACTGAGAAAAGAATGCAGGAAAAAAAATTATACAAAACCATAACGAGAGAGAGAAAGAGAGAGGATAGGTGGATGGGAGACGGTGAGGAGCCAGGGAAGAGGCAGTGCAGGGGAGGGAGCAACAACGCCTGAGTGTGTTTGTGGTGAGTCCCTCCATTTTGTGAGCGAGCAAACAGAAATCAAATTTGGAATTCTGTTGATGGCCCCCTACCCATGCTCTGCCTCGTCCCTGTCTCCGATCAAACCCAACCCACCTCTCGCTCTCCTTACCTGTGTGTGTCTGTGCTAACGCTAAAGGTACCAACTCCATGGAACATTGGAGATCTATATATACACGCACGCAGCAAAGAATTAACTTGCCGCAGCGCAGTGCAGTACAGTACCGCTAGAGAAGCAGGCCTCGCTGGCTTTGTTTCGTCAGTACAACTCGTACTGCAATGCAACACACCCAAACCATGTGAGACGCCCGGCTGCCCCCGCCAGTACGTACCGCAAGCAGCGGCCATGCCGTACATCTTCCTCCTCCCGGTTTGTCAAAGGCACGTCACCAATCCGGCAAACTGCATCAAGTCTCCCATTTTGATTTCTGTCACTGTTTCAACGAATATGTACCTGCCTCACCAAATTACTGTGACACATATGAATTCAGATGGATACGTAGACATCCAAATATATATTACAAATAAGGTAGATACGTAGACGTCCTAATCAGTTCGGGTACCGCTTTGTTTCGAGATATAAGCCGGGAAATGTTACACCATTTTCTTCTGGTTTTGATGCCTGTTACAATTTGTTTACATAATCGTAATCCCTGGGCAGTAAAATAGTTGACGTTTTAGATTTGGACATAAAAAATTAGACAAAAGTAAAAAAAAAGTATATTGTAGAAAAACAAAAAGAAGAGAAATATGGATATATTAAAAAAAATTTGAGGTGTGTTTTCTTCTGATTTTTCTAAAAGTTAACTTTCTTATAGTATAAAATTGAAAGCATATATAAACCTGTTTTTGTTTTTAGTGGCTCTCAGATAAAACTGTAAAAAAATATATGAAAAACTTTTAACGGCCATTAGTGGCTTCTACCAATCAGTTTTTAGTTTTTTTATAGCTTATAGCAGATTTTTTTCACAACTCACAGTCCAAGCAGCTTTTTACATAGCCACGCAACACAACCAAACAGACTGTCCAACGAAACATACTCTGAGACGAGAATGATGCGTTCGAGTTTTCTAAACGTCCTTGTGAAAGCAAAATGCGCTCATCAGATAAACTACAACAACTATCTACAGAGTTCCTTCGTCAAACAACGTGGTACCAACGTACGTACCAACCATTAGTAATGTTCCCGGCTCGTTTTCAAATTGTACAATACATACAAGAAAATTTCTGTAAAGGCTTCCGATTTTTAGAATGCAATAGAAGTGCCTCTCCTCGAGGAAAACCCAAAAGGCTGCAGCATCTCTCCCAGTAACCTCTTGCGGTATCCATATCCATACCTGAACACTCGAACGCAGTTATCCATCATCTTGCGGGTTATCCACAGCTGAATTCTCAAACGCCGCCACTGTCAGTCAACGTCCTCACCACTTTCGTCGTCGTCGTCGTCATAAGCCACTAGAGAGCCAAGCGTTGCCTTTGTGTCGTCTGGTTGCTTCTGATCTGAGCCGTGCCTATCTGAAGGCCGCCGCTCCTCGGGAGCAGGTTTAGCTTCCGTCTCAACCTTTGGTTTCTTGGCATGCGGCTTCACGGAAATTATTATGTTCTTCAGGAGCGCAGGCTGGCTCCTCTTTGTAGGTGGCTTAGGTCTGCTCTCCTAAACAGGGGTAGGTGCTAGCATAGTTCAGCTTCAGCTGGACACATCGGTGGAACAGATATTTTGATGTTCCATTGACAGCATCATGATGAGAAATGCAGTTACTAAATGGCAGGAGAATCTGCTTAATAAGCAATATGTATGCACGTGCTTTCCTTTAATCTTATCTTAAAACTATGATAACATCATAAGAAATGTAAGTTTGTGTTGAATCTGTCAATGGTAACATACCTCAGGTCTAGATACTGTAGGAGTCTCGAGTTCATGAACAACGGTGGACCGTGCAGCTACAGCCTCCTGAAACCGAAAAAAAAAATACTCATTCAGTCAGTCATGCGATTCATGGTAGCTGAACAAGACCACATATCACAGTTCAAGCAAAACTAGTTAGTTGCCTGTACATATAGGTAGACCTTGCTTAAATCAGATATTTATTCAAGCATGATTATATTTTTTATTTTCAAATTATTAGTATATGTATATATTTACAACATGCAACATCTCTTCTTAATATAACACAAATAGACATGAGTTGCAGTTGTAGAAGCCAAGCATTTTATACCAAGCGAACAGGGTTCAAATCCTCCATACCCCATTTTTTTGGCTATTTCCTGCGCTCGCTGGGGCGACGCACGAAGAAATTAATAACTTAAATATAGTAGAGAAGAGATGGCTCATAGTACAAAAGTCAGAAAAGGATTGCTGAAGTTTACTAGTTTAAGATTAAAATAAAATGAGATCACTTGTATGCACTATGGAGCATCTAAAAGCTCCACATCTGCTATTCTATTCTATAACGTGTTGTGATGATACATCACAATAAATTATTCTATGCTTCCATCAAGTCCTTTTTAGTGAAAAAAAAACCCGAATCTGATAGACTAAGCTACAAGGCCATACAAGCCGGCCAAATGCAACAATAAAGCTACTGCAGTGCTGAACTGCTGAAGTTAAAGGAAAGGTTTTTCATGTTTGATTATGATTATATTTGGAGGATAAAAATACTGGCTGTGTTGAAAATAAGAGGTTCATTTGAAAACAATAAAGCTAGGGCAAGACATAGTAATTGTTACTTGTCAGTATATTACTCACATGGAAACCGCGGAGCTGTTCTGCTTCTTCATTGGCCACCTGCTGTTCATATTCCTTTCTTGACTGCCCAAGTAACATAAAACAAGGAACTAAGAATGTTGCAAAGGCCTGGACTATAAGATATCCCTAATAGTAATAATATACTTTAGATCCCACATGTTTTATGTTCGTAATTCTTATATATTCCTATTAAAAGGCAAGTATTAATGACTAAGAAGATTACCAAGCTACCCTAGGCTTGGATTTAAGATTATTTTCCCACTGTTCCAAATTTCAATACAATAACACTGCATATCACCAGTGTTATTAAAACTACGTTTAAACGTCAAAACGCTAATTAGAGGTTGAAACCGCGTTTTAGCATTTTGGTGTTCTAAACTGTAAAGTGTTTCATGTGTTTTAGATCATTAGCTACTTTTGGGCCCAGTTTGTTAGTTACTTTTGGGTCCAATCCGGCTCATGGGTAAAGTTTTGGTAAGCCACTAACAGCTCTGTTTTGGTATTTAACTTTATGTTATTGTCTGAAATTATGATATATTGGTTTTTTTCCCTATGTTGTTTAAAACTACGTTTAAACGAAGTTTAAAAGTCAAAACTTCACCCATGAGTGTTTCAACGTTTTATCGTTTTAATAACCTTGAACATCACAAACATATTGTTTAATGTTTTGTAAATAAGAAATAATGATACTGTTCCAGTGGAAAAATAAAAGAATGCAGTAATTTCCAGTAAATGAAAAGGGGGTAAAAGTGACATAAGAAAATGAAGCAAAGCCTTCATATGCTATGAATGAACAAATGGACCAGGTTTCTTATTATTAAAGAACAGAACAAATGATGGATCTAGCCATCCACACCTGATTTTGTGCTCCCAGTAGTTGGTAATGAGTGAGGAGAAAGAACCCTTAAGCAGGTATACACATAAAGATACATCAGGGAGCACGGCAAATAAAATGTTATTCTCATTAAATATTTCACCCTTTGTGTTGTGAGGATGCTGACAGGCAGTAATATACCATTTTGTTTTACATGTTGAAGTAATGATTTTCAAAGTGAGCTAGCTTATGTAAAATGCTTACCAAAGCCAATTTATCAAGAAACTCTGTCTCATCCTCATCCAAAGCCTTTGGAGGTCCTAGATAGAATAGATAACTATTAAAATCAAAACAAGAAGCCAAATTTAATTAAAAATCAAACTTCAGTATTCCTAGCCTTGCACTTTACTCATTGTAACCAGAAATAGTAATAGCACTAGACAGATGGATAGCAGATCACAAAAGTTGTTCAGCACAGATGCAGACTTTCTTGCAATCAAACAGCACTCGAACAAGAATAAGATCTTCTGTTACTCCATAGACAAGTCAAATAGTTCAACTGCAATTGTTTATTGATACTACTACTACTACCTGCAAACTTCAGCGATTATAGAGTATTTTTTTAGCCTGTGCAGATCGTGCTGCAACTTGAATTTGCAGATAATATGACAATCACACTTGTGTAATTCGTATAAGTTCTTCATGACCACATCCTTATGAGTACTAGCACGGAAAAATACACCTAAATCTATGATAGAAATTCTGCTCACAGTGAACAAACACAACATAACATGGTGTCAAGGCATCCGTGGCAAAACATACTGTGCTTGAAACGCTCATTGAACTCGGCGTCCTTCTTCTCCTTGTTCTCCTGTAGGATCTGCACAGCGCATGACGAAAATCCGCATTAGCTCCAAACCAACGGGTCTAAAAGGATTATGAGGGGTGACCTCACCTGGAAGAGGGGTTTGTCGCGCTGCGCGGTGCCGTCCTCCACACGCTCCCCTCGTGTCCGCTTCACCTCGTCAAGCTGCAATTTTTTTCGAACCACAAAATTTCGGAGATCCTCCCACAAAGCTCAGCTAACTTTCTTCCTAGGTTTTGCCCTTCCGATTCTACGTGCCCGGCAAGCCAGCGCGAGAGGGAAAGAGGGGGAGTCAAGTGTTCGGGGCCTAGCCTGGTCTTCGGAGATGAAGTTCACGAGGCGTATCGTCGCCGGTGGCGCCGCCGCCTTCGAGTTCGGCGTCATCTCCTTCCCGGCCATTGCTCTTTGTCCCGCCCGCTGTTAATTTTTTCTTTCTTTTCTATACTATACGGTCGTCATGCGTCATTTTTTTACAAATAACTCATACAGCTATTTCAAATTAGATGTCAAACGACGTCCGACACGGGCTAGATGCACGCGGGCCACAACTATGGCACAGACACGTCATGCCGGCCTGCTAACTGTGTCGGGCCAACTCGTTAGTCCGTCGATCCATTTAATTAAATCAGCTAACTGTGTCGGATCATCCCGTCGATCCATTTAATTAAATTAGCGTACCGTTGCACGTCTATAGATGTCAAACGACGTCCGACACGGGCTAGATGCACGCGGGCCACAACTATGGCACAGACACGTCATGCCGGCCTGCTAACTGTGTCGGGCCAACTCGTTAGTCTGTCGATCCATTTAATTAAATCAGCTAACTGTGTCGGATCAGCCCGTCGATCCATTTAATTAAATTAGCGTAAAATGTTAAAAAACGGTGTAGGTGGTGGGATTCGAACTCATGCCCTGATGGAAGAAGGACGGAAGACACTAGGTGAAATTGTTTAACCAGTAGAACATCACGCTAAGATATTTTTAATATTGAATATAAATTGTATATAGGTATATACGTTTTTTGTAAAATAAAAAATAATCGTGTTGGGCCCGGTCAGCACTACGGGCCGAGGCTACAGCTCAAGCACGGCATAATATTTTTGGCTCTTGCAGACATTAGGTCGTTTCTAAGACCACATTGGCGCAATGGACTACATGGTGTTTGAGGTTGCTGAATTGGATAGAGCAGCAATGATTCGTCACACTAACAGCAAAATAAAAGGTTATTTGTTGGTTTTAAACGTTAGTAATTGCTACGAAGTAGCATAATTTATATGGAGTGCATCCAGTTTTTATTGATGCCTAACTTTAACAATCACTCAATATTTTAATCTATCTTTTTTATAAGTTTGACATAATGGGACTTATTTTAGAAACTTGATCTCACAAACTCTCTTATTTAGTATCTGTATGATGGAATTATGTCATTTTATAATCTCTGTTCATTCAGTCAATCGTTGTGAACTCTCTTCTAATCGCTCACTTCATTGGCTGGGTTGTACCAAGATATATTTGCATGGAGTAAACAATAACATAAGTTAGCTAAATCAAAAAATATATTATACAGAGAGCGGAGACAATCAATAAAAACTCTTAAATTTTTTTTGATGGATAGTTTACGTGGGTATTGTTGTAAGTCATCGTAATACACGGGCAACCGACTAGTTTCTCAGTATGCCTCAGTGACTGACGAGTCACGACGCCGTTGGATGATGATATACGCGGTCTAGGCGTATAGCCGTATATCTGAACATCCGGTCAAAAATACTATTCGCCGCTTCAAAATACTTGTCATTAGCAGCAATTTCGACGCCTCGTCATTTTAAAAAACACAAGCGCATACTAGCGCTCGAGAGCGCTTAAACAAGCGAGAGAAAAGTTTCCCCCGTAACCGACGATGGTTTTTATAGCCCATAAAAGCGTCTCGGAATCACATAGGGTTGACACTTTTTTAGGACGCCAATCACTCAACACGAACCAGCAGCGATACTCTCTGCTCAGAGACGGACGGTTCGTAACCAGGAGCCGGACGGTGCGTGGCCTGGCGCGAGGCTAGAGTTCCTGTCTAACGGCCGGACGGTCCGCGCGTGCGCAGGGGCAGCGGAAGATCGGCGGCGGCGCCTGGATCTCGCTCCCGGGAGGGACCCCGTCAGAGAGGAGAGATCCTAGTTGATGTCTAGGCTCGGCAGGCCGACCTAGACTCATCTAATCGACGTAGAGTCAAAGAGAAGCGAAGAATTTGGGATTGGAAGGCTAAACTAGAACTAGACTAGAACTACTCCTAGAAAATAAATGTGAAATAGAAGTGTTATTGATTCGATTGATTCCTCCAAATCGGTCGTATACCTCTCTATTTATAGAGGGGGGCTGGACCCTTTACAAACTAATTTCCGAGTTAATTTCGTGAATCTAGCTAACAACCGTAGCACAAAACTCGGAACCCTAAACTGCTCTGTGCACGCGCGGACCGTCCGGCCTCAGGGCCGGACCGTCCACCAGCTCAATTTAGGGCCCGTTTGGCACAGCTCCAGCTCCTGATTCTAAGCGAGGATCTAGAGGAGCCGTGCCAAACGGGTATTTTTTAAAACTGATTCTCGTGTGGAGCCGAAAGATCAGAAGTCGTTTTTGTGAAGAAAGGTGGGATCTAAAAAAACCTGCTCCACCCTCCCTTAAAACAGCTCCTCAACCAACAAAATATGGACCTCCCCTTAAAGTTTGATCGAAATTACCCGCAATTGCCATTGGACAAAAACATAACGAGCCAATTTATGGATTAAACATTTGAGACCATTTTATGCACTACTATGATGGGAATATTTTATATGTTATTGTTTCATATTTTTTCCGTATATGCATCCTACTTATTGGTTTGTAATAAAGTTGAACTGCAAAGGGTAAAACAGACAATCGCCACAGACCACCAACTCTCAGAAGACAAGAATCAGTTTACTTGCCAAACGGTTTAAAAATAATTCTGATTTTCTAGGAGAATCAGGAGGATCAGCTCCTCACGAGGATCAGGATCTGGAGCTAAAGAAGCAGGAGCTGGAGCTTTGCCAAACGGGCCCTTAGTGTTGAACATATGTCCCCCTGCCTTTTGGTGTAGCTGAGCAAACCAAAAGCAACTAACTCGATGTGATTACATCGGTTCTCTTAGGCATCTTGCCACATACTAGGATAGTATTGTTTGAGGAAACGCCCATTCAAAGCCTTGGGTAAATCCTTGCCTTGTAATGTTTGTAGTAAATAGGCGTTACCAGACATAGGCCTGGGCAAAAAGAACCGGAACCGAGGAACCGAACCAAAATAACCGAGAACCGAAATCGAACTAACCGAACCGAAGGAACCGTTATGAAATTCGGTTCTTGTTTTTTGTGAACCGAAATAAATGAGACATTTTCGGTTCTACACTCCAAAGAACCGAAAGAACCAAAAAACCCAAAAGTATTAGATTCAATTTGTTACATGTGTTTGTAACTTCGGATGTTGTGTTATTGACTTATGTTGAACCTCTAATCATCCATGTATTATCTATGAAATTATGGTCATTGTGCACTTGTGGTTGTTTGTGGGGAGATGTTGCTGAAATTTCTCACAAAAGTTGTCGTTATTCAGAATTTTAGAGTGGTTGTTATAATTCGGTTAGAACCGAGGAACCGAACCGAAGAACCGAGAACCGAACTAGTCGGTTCTGGTTTCTTTATCTTGCTATTTCGGTTCTAGTTTTTGAAGAACCGAATTTCTACAAAAACCGAGGAACCAAACCGAACCAAACCAAAGAACCGAACGCCCAGTCCTAACCAGACATTACCTATTTTACTTTATAAGGACCCTCCCAGCTTGGCGACCATTTCCCGAACTTCCGGTCTTTATTCCTTAGAGGCAGGATGGTCTTCCACACCAGGTCCCCTACTTGAAATGACTTTGCTTTGACCTTCTTGTTGTAGGCCCTGGCTACCATGATCTTGTCCTTTTCTATTGCTCCCAAAGCTATCACCCTCTTGTCGGTCACTTCATCAATATTATCCATCATTGAATTATAATAATCAATGACGGTTAGATCATTTTGTCTGGCGAACCTGACAGCATTCAAACTTATTTCCACAGGCAACACTGCTTCCTGCCTATAGACAAGCTCAAAAGGAGATACTTTAGTAGCACTATGTTTAGATATTCTTTGAGCCCATAAAGCTTCGGACAAAATCTTATGCCAATGCTTAGGATTATCGGATATCTTCTTTTTTATCAAGTTAATCAATGTCCTATTACTAGACTCGGCCTGCCCATTGGCCTGAGCATAATATGGAGATGAATTAAGCAACTTAATTCTATATAATGCAGCAAATTCACGTACCTCCTTTGACATAAAAGAAGTTCCTTGATCTGTAGTCAAGGTCTGGGAATGTCGAATCTATGAATAATATGCTCAGTTATGAACTCAATTACCTCCTTGTGCGTCATGTTCTTCAGAGCAACGGCTTCAGTCCATTTGGTAAAGTAGTCAGTGGCAACTAACACGAACCGATGCCTCTTTGATGATGAAGGATGAATTTCTCCTATAAAGGCTAATCCCCATCCTCTGAAAAGCCAAGGCTTGATGATAGGATGTAATTCGGCTGCAGGGACCAACTGTAAGTCGCCGAATTTTTGACACATTTGGCATCCTTTGTAGTATTTGAAACAATCAGCTATCATGTTAGGCCAATAAAAACCAGACCTTCGCAACAACCACTTCATCTTTGGAGCCGATTGATGGGTACCACAAATTCCTTCATGTACTTCGGCCATGGCTAATATAGCATCATCTGGGCCCAAGCACTTAAGCAGGACGTCGTTGACTGTTCGGCGGTAGAGTTCACTCATCAAAACATACTTGAAAGTTGTACGCCGAATGTTCTTATCTGTCCTGATATTGGGATTTCGTAAATAATTAGTTATGGGCGTCCTCCAATCACTTGTATCGGCTTCATTATCAGCCGAATCAATTAGGAGAACTTTCCTGGTAACTCCGGACGGTCCAGAGTCTTTACTCGGACGGTCCGCGACCTGGGGAATTGGCCCGGTTATCAGATTTTCAATGTTGTGAAATCTCTCTCGCTTTATCCGATAACCTGATGCATCTTGTGCCAAATTGTTAGCTCTATGATTCTCAACTCTAGAGATATGTCGAATACTGAATTCGTCGAAAGAATGAATTATGCCCCAACATTTTTCAAGGTAACTATTTAGAGTACCATCAAAACATTGATATTCTTCTAACACATGTTGGACGACCAGCTGAGAATCACCAAATGCCTTCACATGTTTTACTCCCATGCAATTTAAAAGTTCCAAGCCGAACAAAAGGGCCTCATATTCGGCTTGATTGTTAGTGCAATAAGTTTTCAATCGGCTAGAGAAGTCGAAGGAGACATCACTTGGTGAAACAAGTACGATGCCAATTCCTTGCCCTTCACTGCAAACTGGTCCATCAAAATATAAAGTCCAAGGAGTAATAGTGAGGTATGACATGTCTAGTTTATGAGTATCATTAATCCGATGTTCTACAATAAAACTCGCTACGACCTGGCCTCTCATAGATTTCAATGGTTCATAGGCCAAGTCATATTCTATGAGTGCATAAGCCCACTTACCAATTCTACCACTCATAATTGGGTTATGCAACATGTATTTGATCACATCGGCTTGACCAGAAACAGTGCAATGACTAGACAGTAAATAACATCTACACTTGGTGCATGCATAAAACAAGCATAAGCATAACTTCTCAATAAAAGTGTACCTCATTTCAGCATCCACCAACCTCCGACTTAGATATGTCACCACATGCTTCTTTCCTTCAGTTTCTTGTGTCAGAACAGCCCCAATGACTTTATCTTCAGTTGCAATGTATAATTAGAATGGTACTCCTGCTCGTGGTGCTTTTAATACGGGAGCCGAAGACAAGTATTTTTTAATGAGATCAAATGCTTCCTGCTGCTCTGCCCCCAAGCAAATTCGGCATCATTCTTAAGCCGAAGGATAGGGGTGAAGGCATCAATCTTCCCGGCTAGGTTAGAAATAAACCTTCATAAATAATTCACCTTGCCGAGAAACTTCTGCACTTCGACCTTATAGGTCGGAGGTCCCACATTCCGAATAGACTTGATTCGGTCAGGGTCTAACTCTATACCATGTTCATGGATGATAAAACCTAAAAACTTACCAGCCGACACTCCAAAAGCACATTTACGTGGGTTCATTTTCAAACCATATCGACGCATTTTATCAAAGGCTTTGCGCAAATCAGCTACATGAGAACTAAACTCAGCCGATTTGACTACAATATCATCAATGTAGACTACCATAGTGTTTCCCAACAACTCATGGAAGATCAAATTCATAGCCCTCTAATAAGTAGCACCAGCATTTTTCAGACCAAATGTCATGACAACCCATTCAAATAAACTAATGAAGCATGGATATATAAAGGCCGTTTTAGACGCATGTTCTTCGGCCATGAAAATCTGATTATATCCGGCATTACCATCAAGAAAGCTAATAATTCTATTCCCTGATGCATTATTGATTAATGTGTCGGCTATGGGCATGGGATACTCATCTTTAGAAGTTGCTCTATTTAAATTGCGAAAATCAATGCCTACTCTAAGCTTACCTGACTCCTTCTCCACCGGTACAATATTGGAGACCCATTCTGCGTATCTGCAAGGTCTAATAAAATCATCTTCTAGCAGCCGGTGGATTTCGTCCTTGATTCGTGGGAGAAGATCTAGACGAAATGTTCTAGCTTTCTGCTTGAAAGGTCTGAAACCGGACTTAATGGGCAGCCGATGCTCTACGATCTCTCGGCTTAATCTCGGCATCTCAGTGTAATTCCAAGCAAAGCAATCCGAATATTCCTTCAATAGACCAATCATCTCATTTCTAGGATCGGTCTCCAGGGTCTTGTTTACAAAAGTCGGCCTTGGAGTTTTACCATCTCCTATGTCAATCTCCTCCAAAGGATCGGCCGATATAAACCCCTGTCCTAGTTTATCAAGATCTCTGAATTCCTCTATCATGTCCCCCACAGAGGAATCAGATGATCTTCGTGTGATGGCGGACTCTCCGGTCTCGAGGGCCGGATTATTCGTAATACTGTCTTTACGATGTGGTAGAGGTTCGGTCTTAAAGTCTGAACTGTTTTGTGAAAGACCAGACCATCCGGCCTTAGAAGCCGAATTGTCCGTGACCAAGGACTCATGAATTTTGTGTGTACTCATCATTTGAATTTTATTTAGGATTTATGAGAGCACCTAGAGGGGGTGAATAGGTTATCCTGTAAAAACTTGAAACTTAATGCCACAAAACTTGATTAGGAGTTAGCACAATAAAGCCAAGTGGCTAGAGAGGAGTTCTTGCAAGACACGATAACCACAAGAAGATCAACACAGATAGGCACAGTGGTTTATCCCGTGGTTCGGCCAAGTTCAACACTTGCCTACTCCACGTTGTGGTGTCCCAACGGACGAGGGTTGCAATCAACCCCTCTCAAGCGGTCCAAAGACCCACTTGAATACCACGGTGTTTTGCTTTGTTTGCTATATCCCGCTTGCGAGGAATCTCCACAACTTGGAGCCTCTCGCCCTTACAATTTGATGTTCACAAAGAAGCACGGAAGTAAGGCTGGGATGAGCAACGCACACAAGACACAAAATCAGAGCACAAACACGCACACAAGTCACAACTCGAGCTCACAACACAACCCAAAGAGTTCTCTACTCAAATGGAGCTCTAGTTGCTATCACAAAGAATCGAATGCGCGGAATTAGAGTCTTGGTGCTTAGGAATGCTTAGAGAATGCTTGTTTTGCTCCTCCATGCGCCTAGGGGTCCCTTTTATAGCCCTAAGGCAGCTAGGAGCCATTGAGAGCATTCTAGGAAGGCAATTCTTGCCTTCTGTCGTCTGGCGCACCGGACACTGTCCGGTGCGGATTTCTTTCCTTCTTTGGCGAAGCCGACCGTTGGAGATTCAGAGCCGTTGGCGCACCGGACACTATCCGGTGCACATCGGACAGTCCGGTGCCCCCTTCTGACCGTTGGCTCTGCCACGCGTCGCGCGCGGATTACGCGGCTGACCGTTGGCCCGACCGACTGTTGGCTCACCGGATAGTCCGGTGCACCACCGGACAGTCCGGTGATTTATAGCCGTACGCCGCCGACGAAGTCCCGAGAGTAGCCAGTTCGCCAGATCCAGCCTGGCACACCGGACACTGTCTGGTGCACCACCGGACAGTCCGGTGCACCCAGACTGCGCAGAGTCTTGGCTGCTCAGCCAAGTCTTTTCCCAATTGGTCTTTTCCTGTTTCTAGCACTTAGACACAATACATTAGTCTTCAAAACAATGTACTAAGTCTTAGAAACATACTTTTACTCTTGATTTGCACTTCTTAAGTCTTTGGCACAAATATTACTCAAAGCATTTGTATGGAGCACTTAATCACCAAAATCTTATAGAAATATCCCAAGGGTACATTTCCCTTTCAATCTCCCCCTTTTGGTGATTAATGCCAACACAACAAAAAGCAACCAAAAGAAGTGCAACATCAATGCAAATGAGAACACAAATTTGTTTTGATTCAAATTTGGCATATTTGGATCATTCTTTGCCACCACTTGGTTTGTTTTTGCAAATCGAACTCAATTTCCTATCTCTAAGTCAAATTCACTTGTTGAGGCATAGAGAAAGATATTCCAAGAGAAATTGATCACTGATTCAAAAACTCCCCCTATTTCCCATAATCAAATATTCTCCCCACAAGAGATCAACTTTTGACATTTAGAATTTTGACAAATCAAAAGTCCTAACTCTACTATTTTCAAAATTCTCAAATGGTAGCTGATCCATTTGTTGCTTTGGCCCTTAATTTCTCCCCCTTTGGCATCAAGCACCAAAACGGGATCATTTTTGGCCCTTGAACCCCATTGCCTCACCAAAATCTTTAATTAAGAGTAAAAAGGCAATAAGAGCATGGAGATGAACTTGGAATAAGTTACCCTCTCATCGGAGTGCAGTGGAAGTCTTGCATGGTCCAAGTTCACCTTTTCCCTTTCAATTCACCTTTGAGACTAAATCAAGCAAACTCAAGCACACGGTTAGTCTCAAAGGGTCAAGTTGTAGCACATCTCCCCCTAAATATGTGCATCACTCACACATGGACTTTTGAGGTCCGGAGAGTGTTTGTACAACTTGAACACCATAAAACAACAAAATGCTTAAGGAACATGATCAAGGCATAAAAACACATGTATGCTATAAATCAATCCAAGTTCCGCGAATCTAAGACATTTAGCTCACTACGCAGCCTGCAAAAGGTCGACTCATCTAGAGGCTTGGTAAAGATATCGGCTAGCTGGTTCTCGGTGCTAACATAAAACACTTTGATATCTCCCTTTTGCTGGTGGTCTCTCAAAAAGTGATGCCGAATGTCTATGTGCTTTGTGCGGCTGCGTTCAACAGGATTGTCCGCCATGCGGATAACACTCTCATTATCACATAGGAGTGGGACTTTGCTCAGATTGTAGCCAAAGTCCCTGAGGGTTTGCCTCATCCAAAGTAATTGCGTGCAACACTGTCCTGCGGCAACATACTCGGCCTCAGCGGTGGATAGGGCAACAGAAGTTTGTTTCTTAGAACTCCACGACACCAGGGACCTTCCTAAGAATTGGTACGTCCCTGATGTACTCTTCCTATCGACCTTACATCCAGCATAATCGGAGTCTGAATATCCAATAAATTCAAAGGTAGACCCCTTTGGATACCAGATCCCGAAGCAAGGCGTAGCGACTAAATATCTAAGAATTCGCTTCACGGCCACTAAGTGACACTCCCTTGGATCGGATTGAAATCTAGCACACATGCATACACTAAGCATAATATCCGGTCAACTAGCACATAAATAAAGTAAAGGCCCTATCATAGACCGGTATGCCTTTTGATTAACGGACTTACCTCCTTTGTTGAGGTCGACGTGTCCGTCCGTTCCCATTGGAGTCTTTGCGGGCTTGGCGTCCTTCATCCCAAACCGCTTGATCAAGTCTTGTGTGTACTTTGTTTGGGAGATGAAGGTGCCGTCCTTGAGTTGCTTCACTTGGAACCCAAGGAAGTAGTTCAACTCGCCCATCATCGACATCTCGAATTTCTGAGTCATCACCCTGCTAAACTCTTCACAAGACTTTTGGTTAGTAGAACCAAATATTATGTCATCGACATAAATTTGGCACACAAAAAGATCACCATCACAAGTCTTAGTGAATAAAGTTGGATCGGCTTTCCCAACCTTGAAAGCAATAGCAATTAAAAAGTCTCTAAGGCATTCATACCATGCTCTTGAGGCTTGCTTAAGTCCATAGAGCGCCTTAGAGAGCTTACACACGTGGTCAGGGTACCGTTCATCCTCGAAGCCAGGGGGTTGCTCCACGTACACCTCCTCCTTGATTGGTCCGTTGAGGAAAGCGCTCTTCACATCCATTTGGAACAACCTGAAAGAATGGTGAGCAGCATAGGCTAACAATATGCGAATTGACTCTAGCCTAGCCACAGGAGCAAAAGTCTCCTCAAAGTCCAAACCTGCAACTTGGGCATAACCTTTTGCCACAAGTCGTGCCTTGTTCCTTGTCACCACCCTGTGCTCGTCTTGTTTGTTGCGGAACACCCACTTGGTTCCCACAACGTTTTGCTTAGGACGAGGCACCAGTGTCCAAACTTCATTTCTCTTGAAGTTGTTGAGCTCTTCCTGCATGGCCAACACCCAGTCCGGATCTAGCAAGGCCTCTTCTACCCTGAAAGGCTCAATAGAAGAGACAAAAGAGTAATGCTCACAAAAATTAACTAATCTAGAGCGAGTAGTTACTCCCTTGCTAATATCACCCAAAATTTGGTCGACGGGATGATTCCTTTGAATCGTCGCTCGAACTTGAGTTGGAGGTGCCGGTTGTGCTTCTTCCTCCATTACATGATCATCTTGTGCTCCCCTTGATCACACGCCTCCTCTTGATGAACCTGTTCATCGTCTTGAGTTGAGGGATGCACCATTGTTGAGGAAGAAGGTTGATCTTGCTCCTTTTGTTCCTGTGGTCGCACATCTCCAATCGCCATGGTGCGTATTGCGGCCGTTGGAACGTCTTCTTCATCTACATCATCAAGATCAACAACTTGCTCTCTTGGAGAGCCATTAGTCTCATCAAATACAATGTCGCTAGAGACTTCAACCAAACCCGATGATTTGTTGAAGACCCTATACGCCTTTGTATTTGAGTCATAACCTAACAAAAACCCTTCTACAGCTTTGGGAGCAAACTTAGAACTTCTACCTTTCTTTACTAGAATATAACACTTGCTCCCAAATACACGAAAGTAAGATACATTGGGTTTGTTACCGGTTAGAAGCTCATACGAAGTCTTCTTGAGGAGGCGATGAAGGTACACCCGGTTTATGGCGTGGCAAGCCGTGTTCACGGCTTCCGACCAAAACCGCTTGGGCGTCTTGAATTCTCCAAGCATTGTCCTCGCCATATCTGTGAGCGTCATGTTCTTCCTCTCTACCACACCATTTTGTTGTGGTGTGCAGGGAGCGGAGAACTCGTGCTTGATTCCTTCCTCCTCAAGGTACTCCTCCACTTGAAGGTTCTTGAACTCGGACCCGTTGTCGCTCCTTATCTTCTTCACCTTGAGTTCAAACTCATTTTGAGCTCTCCTTAGGAAGCGCTTGAGGGTCCCTTGGGTTTCAGATTTATCCTACAAAAAGAATACCCAAGTGAAGCAGGAAAAATCATCAACTATAACAAGACCATACTTACTTCCTCCTATGCTTAGATAGGCGACAGGTCCGAAGAGGTCCATATGAAGCAAATCCAAAGGTCTTGATGTGGTCATCACATTTTTGGTATGATGAGAGCTTCCCACCTGTTTACCTGCTTGACAAGCTGCACAAGGTCTATCCTTTTCGAAGGTTACATTTGTTAGACCTATTACGTGTTCTCCCTTTAGAAGCTTGTAAAGGTTCTTCATCCCCACATGTGCTAAACGGCGATGCCACAGCCAGCCCATGCTAGCCTTAGCAATTAAGCATGCATCTAGACCGGCCTCCTCTTTTGCAAAATCAACTAAATAAAGTTTGTCGTCTAGTACACCCTTAAAAGCTGATGAACCATCACTTCTTCTAAAGACAGACACATCTACATTTGTGAATAAGCAATTATATCCCATGTTACAAAGTTGACTCAGACAACAAGTTATATCCAAGCGACTCAACTAAGAATACATTAGAAATAGAGTGCTCGGATGAAATAGCAATTTTTCCTAGTCCTTTCACCTTGCCTTGATTCCCATCACCGAATATGATTGAATCTTGGGAATCCTTGTTCTTGACGTAGGAAGAGAACATCTTCTTCTCCCCCGTCATGTGGTTTGTGCATCCGCTGTCGATAATCCAGCTTGAGCCCCCGGATGCATAAACCTGCAAGGCAAATTAGGCTTGGGTCTTAGGTACCCAACTCTTGTTGGGACCTACAAGGTTAGTAACAATAGCCTTAGGGACCCAAATGCAAGTCTTGTCTCCCTTGCATTTGGCCCCCACCTTCTTAGCAATCACCTTTTTATTTTTGCATGAAAGATCAAATCTAGTATTGCATGCAAGAAATACAGTGGTAGATTCATTACATACTTTCCTAGGGGCATGAACAACATTTTTCCTAGGCATATTTCTACCATACACATTAGAGGAACTTGAAGCAATCATGGTATGTGAAGCAAAAGCATTATAACTTCTATTATAATGAACATCCCTAGAATGTCTCCTATCATGGTACATGAAGGCATGGTTTTTTTGAACATTATTTGCCATAGGGGGCTTCCCTTTCTCCTTGGCGGGAATGGGAGCCTTATGACTTGTTAAGTTCTTGGCTTCCCTCTTGAAACCAAGCCCATCCTTAATTGAGGGGTGTCTACCAACCGTGTAGGCATCCCTTGCAAATTTTAGTTTATTAAACTCATTTTTGCTAGTCTTAAGTTGAGCATTAAGACTAGCCACTTCATCATTTAGTTTAGAAATGCAAACTAGGTGTTCACTACAAGCATCAACATTAAAATCTTTGCACCTGTTGCAAATCATAACATGTTCTTCACGAGAGGTTGATTTACTAGCTATTTCTAACTTAGCATTCAAATCATCATTAACACTTTTTAGGCTAGAGATAGATTCATGGCATGTAGACAATTCACATGAAAGCATTTCATTTCTTTTAACTTCTAAAGCAAGAGAATTTTGTGCTTCTACAAATTTATCATGTTCTTCATACAAAAGATCCTCTTGCTTTTCTAATAATCTATTCTTATCATTCAAGGCATCAATCAACTCATTGATCTTATCAATCTTAGTTCTATCTAAGCCCTTGAACAAACTAGCGTAGTCTATTTCATCATCGCTAGATTCATCATCACTAGAAGCATAAGTAGACTTTCGAGTGTTTACCTTCTTCTCCTTTGCCATTAGGCATGTGTGATGCTTGTTGGGGAAGAGGGACGACTTGTTGAAGGCTGAGGCGGCGAGTCCTTCATTGTCGGAGTCGGATGATGAACAATCTGAGTCCCACTCCTTGCCAAGGTGTGCCTCGCCCTTAGCCTTCTTGTAGGTCTTTTTCTTTTCCCACTTTCCGCTCTTCCCTTGTTCCTGGTCACTTTCGTTATCGGGACAATTAGCGATAAAATGACCAATCTTACCACATTTGAAGCATGAGCGCTTCCCCTTCGTTTTGTTCTTGTTGGGATGCTCCTTGCGACCCCTTAGCGCCGTCTTGAATCGCTTGATGATGAGGGCCATTTCATCCTCATTTAGCCCAGCCGCCTCAATTTGCGCCACCTTGCTAGGTAGCGCCTCCCTGCTACTTGTTGCCTTGAGAGCGATGGCTTGAGGCTCATGAATTGGACCATTCAACACATCATCAACGTATCTTGCCTCCTTGATCATCATCCGCCCACTTACAAACTTTCCAAGTATTTCTTCGGGCGACATCTTGGTGTACCTAGGATTCTCACGAATATTGTTTACAAGATGTGGATCAAGGACAGTGAAAGACCTTAGCATTAGGCGGACGACGTCGTGGTCCGTCCATCGTGTGCTTCCATAGCTCCTTATTTTGTTGACGAGGGTCTTGAGCCTGTTGTACGTTTGGGTTGGCTCCTCCCCTGATCATTGCGAACCTTCCTAGTTCGCCTTCCACCAACTCCATCTTGGTGAGCATGGTGACGTCGTTCCCCTCATGTGAGATCTTGAGGGTGTCCCAAATTTGCTTGGCGTTATCCAAGCCGCTCACTTTATGATATTCATCCCTGCACAATGAGGCTAACAACACAGTAGTAGCTTGTGCATTTTTAAGAATTTTTTCATTAATAAACAAGGGACTATCCGTACTATCAAATTGCATTCCATTCTCAACTATCTCCCATATACTTGGATGGAGAGAGAACAAGTGGCTACGCATTTTGTGACTCCAAAATCCGTAGTCCTCTCCATCAAAGTGAGGAGGTTTACCAAGGGGAATGGAAAGCAAATGAGCATTTGAACTTTGCGGAATACGAGAATAATCAAAGAAAAGTTTGAATTGACCATTTTCTTTTTCTCGTAGTCGTCGTCGTCCTTTTGGGAAGAGCAGGACTCGTCGCTGTCATCGTAGTAGACGATCTTCTTGATGCGCCTCTTCTTCTTCCCATCCTTCTTCATATGACTTGAGCCCGAGTCAGTAGGCTTGTTGTCTTTCGGCTCATTGATGAAGGACTCCTTCTCCTTATCGTTGATCACCATCCCCTTGCCCTTAGGATCCATCTCTTCGGGCGATTATTCCCTTACGTGAAGAGAACGGCTCTGATACCAATTGAGAGCACCTAGAGGGGGGTGAATAGGTGATCCTGTAAAAACTTGAAACTTAATGCCACAAAACTTGATTGGGAGTTAGCACAATAAAGCCAAGTGGCTAGAGAGGAGTTCTTGCAAGACACGATAACCACAAGAAGATCAACACAGATAGGCACAGTGGTTTATCCCGTGGTTCGGCCAAGTTCAACACTTGCCTACTCCACGTTGTGGCGTCCCAACAGACGAGGGTTGCAATCAACCCTTCTCAAGCGGTCCAAAGACCCACTTGAATACCATGGTGTTTTGCTTTGTTTGCTATATCCCGCTTGCGAGGAATCTCCACAACTTGGAGCCTCTCGCTCTTACAATTTCATGTTCACAAAGAAGCATGGAAGTAAGGCTGGGATGAGCAACGCACACAAGACACAAAATCAGAGCACAAACACGCACACAAGTCACAACTCGAGCTCACAACACAACCCAAAGAGTTCTCTACTCAAACGGAGCTCTAGTTGCTATCACAAAGAATCGAATGCGCAGAATTGGAGTCTTGGTGCTTAGGAATGCTTAGAGAATGCTTGGTTTGCTCCTCCATGCGCCTAGGGGTCCCTTTTATAGCCCCAAGGCAGCTAGGAGCCGTTGAGAGCATTCCAGGAAGGCAATTCTTGCCTTCTGTCGCCTGGCGCACCGGACACCGTCCGGTGCGGATTTCTTTCCTTCTTTGGCGAAGCCGACCGTTGGAGATTCAGAGCCGTTGGCGCACCGGACACTGTTTGGTGCACACCGGACAGTCCGGTGCCCCCTTCTGACCGTTGGCTCTGCCACGCGTTGCGCGCGGATTACGCGGACGACCGTTGGCCCGACCGACTGTTGGCTCACCGGACAGTCCGGTGCACCACCGGACAGTCCGATGATTTATAGCCGTACGCCGCCGACGAAGTCCCGAGAGCAGCCAGTTCGGCAGAGCCAGCCTGGCGCACCGGACACTGTCCGGTGCACCACCGGACAGTCCGGTGCACCACCGGACAGTCCGGTGCACCCAGACTGCGCAGAGTCTTGGCTGCTCAGCCAAGTCTTTTCCCAATTGGTCTTTTCCTGTTTCTAGCACTTAGACACAATACATTAGTCTCCAAAACAATGTACTAAGTCTTAGAAACATACCTTTACTCTTGATTTGCACTTCTTAAGTCTTTGGCACAAATATTACTCAAAGCATTTGTGTGGAGCACTTAATCACCAAAATCTTATAGAAATGTCCCAAGGGTACATTTCCCTTTCAATTTAGCCGATTCTCCATCGGCTCTAGCATTACAGGAATGAAACCCCTCTTAACTATACTTATGAACTGATAATCAGAAAAATCTACTCCTGTGAGACATGTTGCAGTCTCATAAGTCCAGAGTACAGGGGCATCGGCTACAACGATACAGGACGATACATCAGCATGTACTTGTTCTATATCATCGCCTACCCATTGTATTAACATTTGATGTAATGTAGAAGGTATACATTGGTTGGCATGAATCCAATCTCTGCCTAGGATTAGACTATAATTTCCTTCTACATCAGCGACGAAGAATGCAGAAGCAAGGGTTTTAGTCCCGATGGTTAATTCAACGGACGTGACTCCCATGGCTTTGATCGAACTATCAGTTCCAACACCGCTGAGGGTCATGTTGGTCTTGACAAGTTTAACATCTTGTTTACCTAATTTTCTGTACAATAAATAAGGCATTAGATTTTACAGCCGCCCCTCCATCTACCAACATTTTAGCAATCGGTATTCCATCAGTGTGACCGCGCACGAAGAGCGGTTTTAAATGATTTACCAATTCCTTTGGTTTAGTAAAGGTGGCTTCTTTAGGACCAAAATCAAACTGGGCAACAACAGGTTCATCGTCGCCGACAATAGTACAATCGGTGGAAAATGTAATAACATTTACATCCATACCTGGGCGCTCTGGAGAAGCTTCATAGTCGACCAGGTCTTCTCCCAGTAGGTCGTCCTCCTCCATTGGTGTTGGCACATCGTCAGAGGCGTCCTGGTGTGGTGCGGACGGTCCGGACTCAGGGGTCGAACGGTCCGCGCCTGGTGCAGATTGTCCGGCCTTATTAGCCAGGCTGTCTGCCATACCTGCAGGGTGCTGCACAAGTGTTGTTTTATTTTCTATTTTTGTGGCTGTTTGCTTTTCCTCAACGGCCTTTGGTCTCCATTTCTTTTGAGGTGGCGGGTACTGTGGATGTGTGTCATTAAATATCTTTTCCGCCTCCTTTTCCTAATGCTCTTTTGCTCTTAGGCGCTGTAATTTTTGCTTTTGCGACCGTGTCAATCCCGCTGGGCACCATCGAGGCATGGAGTATTTTGGATCGGCTATTTTGATGGCAGCCGTATCTTTTGTTTTGTTTGTGTTGGCCGATTCACCAAAAACCATTGGCCCTTCACTTTCTTTTTGTATGACGACATCTGATGTACCTATTTTAATGATGTCCTTTTTTGTCGTTCTTTCAGTTGCTGCAGGCATATGTGTAATACCTACTTTGTAAGAAATCTAAAAGGAGAAATGAAATTCATGTATATATGTATGTGTGTTATCTCTACTTGTCATTTCATGTAGACACCTCACTTATACAAATGAATAAGTAATAAAAAGGCACTCAAACAAATCATGCATCATGCTGGATTTTATCTTATGTGCATTTTTGTGACAATATAAAAATAATGTAAAAAAATGTATTAAAGTCCGAAGTGGAATTTAAAATCTAAAAGGGAACTCTAGGATTTAGGAAAGAGAGCACTAGTTATCATGAAATAAGTATTAAAAATAGATAAATTTATCCATACCATGTCTAGGATGAATGATTAATGAGAAAACAAATCTACCAGAAAGTTTGAATTTGAATGACATTTAAACTTTATGAATTTAAAAATCTAAAAGAAAAAGATAAAAGGAAAGAAAAGAAAAAGGATAAAAACGCGCTTGGGCCAAAACTCCACTCCCGGCCCATCTTGTCTCTCTATGCGGCCCGGGTCAGTGGTTGGCGCCAACGTGTGGTCCCGATTCGTCAGACACACGCGCTGGTTCTCGGGGACACTGAACATGCGGGACCCGCTCGCCAGACCAACTCCACTCGCGCTTCTCAGTTTGGCCTACGGCCGGGCCCGGTCGGTCAGCTCTGGCGCGGTCACGCTCTCCCATCCCTGAGTCTCTGCCACTCGGTCCTCCTTGTCAGTTCGCCCTGTGGATCTTCCCCCGAACGCCGCACTCCGGCCACCTCGCAACGGACTCCGTAAACTCATCCGTGCATGTCGGGCGTACATGGTGACTTCCGAGCTCCTATTAAAGGATGGATACAGCACCTTTCTCGTGTCTTCTATCCAAACCGCACAGAACCCCTCTCAAATCCACGGCGTAGGAGAAATCGCCGTCCCAAATCCACCGAATTGGAGCTCGGTTTAGCCGCCGCCATCGGTTCGCGCTAACGCCGTCGCTGGGTCCCTGGTGACTAGCGTGAGCGCGTCACCATCGTCCGTGGGGCCTTCTCTTGCGGCCCTGTGGCATCTCCGTCACCCCAGGGGCGGAAATTGCGCCGGTGTTGGCGCCGCCGGTAAAACATCTCGAGCATCGCCGTCGAATCCACCGAATCTGGTATGGTCTTCCCTTCGATAACCCATAAGCATTTCCCGGCAGGGCCAGCATCGATTTGATTATGGAATTAGTGACCAAGAACTAAAATTGGGCGCCAACCTTGTCTCTTCACCGCAAATTCTGCCCAGTGCCGTGGGCCGGCCTCACCCTCGCTCCCGGGGTAAAATTGTGTAGTCCCCTAGGATCGTTGCACCCTTAGGGTAGTCAAGCACCTACGTATTCTAGCTTTGTGCGATTGGATTCGCGGGATGTATCTCTGGATAGCCGCTTCGCCGTAGCCGGATTGTGGGTGGTGTCGCGCGAGCTCAGGGAGGAAGAGAACGTTGCTGCCGCTTATCATAGGATGAACGGCCAGGGGCGATTCGAGCCTGGGGGGATTGAGAACCCTTGATCGTGGATTCAATGGTCACGATCTTCCATCGACTTATAACGTTCGTATCGGATCTGGGCGGTTGGGGCATGATCCAACAGCTCGGATGGCCCCGTACCCCTTCGGCCCTGTAAAACTGCAAAAGAGACCCTCTGTAATTTTGGTATCAACCCGCCATCCATATTCACTGTGTATGTGTCCTAGGATTATTTGTGCCAAGACCCCTGCGTTTCTCTGTTTTTATGCGCCCAGTCCGGGGTCCTTAGTAAATTCAGAAATTAATATAGAAAATGGATTTTGAGTATAAAAACAAATCCAAAGAATTGTTTAATTCATAGAAAATTCATGTAATGTCCAAATTAGTTCATTTTAATTCCTATAATTTGGTAATAATGTGGTTTATCACCCTGTGTCTCTGTTTTAACATGAAAACAGTATTAAAATTATTTCCTAATTAATCTTGTATCAAACACATAAAACCTTCAGAAATTCATAACTTAAAATATATAACCCCAAATCGATTCATTCCAGTGGAATTTATTTTGTTTAAATATTGTTTATCACCCTATATCTTTGTCTTACCATGAAACTTGATTTAAAATTATCCACATGAATAACTCTATTCTAGGCATTAAATAACTTCAGAAAATCGTAACTTAATAATCGTAACTCCGATCTTAGTGGTTCTCGTTCCCACGATCTCGTAGCAGCGCGTAGATCATTATTACTCAATTTGTTCTTATGTTTGGTGTGATGTTAATTTTATCTATACCATGTTTGCTTGTATTGCTACGACTAGCGCGAGGACACGTGTCATCTGAAAAGCAAGTTGGTACCTGGAATCTCAAGTGCCAGGCAAGTTGTGCCCTTGATCACTTCTTTTTACCTACTCATGTTCTGATTAATCATAATGATCTGCATAGGTTAATTTTGATGGGACCCAATAGGTTACCCTAGTTTGTCTATCTTTATACCTTGTTTACCACTGAACTTTTTGGGTAGTACTTGCTAGTGCTTTATGTGATTTTGGGTATGAAGATACATTATTCATGATCACACTTTTATTATCTATTTATTATTACTGTTCATGATAAGATCATTATGTTAATTGGAACATGGAGCGACCACCCGGGAAAACAGTGCTACCACAAGGGTTTAATGGGACGCCCTTGGCTGATTAATTAGGAAAGCTAGTGGAAGACTACCTTACCCGAAAGGGGCAAGGGCAGTAGGGGAGTGGTCAGTGTAGGGAGGTCCTTGGTTGATTTTGCTGCGATGGCGGTCAGGCAAGAACCCTGCATTGGAGCTTCCTATAAACTGTAGCGGGTTTTCTGAAGCTAGTGGAACTTTGTAAAGGCCTCGTAGTGTTACCCTGCCTCGCCTCCTCGATAGAGGTGTATGGGAAGTCGCGATCCCTTGGCAGATGGGTAACATGACTTGTGGGTAAAGATGTGCAACCTCTGCAGAGTGTAAAACTAGTATACTAGCCGTGCTCACGGTCATGAGCAGCTCGGACCCTCACATGAGTAATTTATGGAACTAAATTCAATTTGTCATATGCATTGCATCGCAGGTGATGTTATTACTTTTCTTAATTGGGTTGGTATTTACTTATACTTAGTAATTGCTAATAAAATTTTGACCAACTTTAAAAGCAATGCTCAGCTCTAACCATCCTCTTTGGTAAGCCCTACACTTCACGTGAGCTCCCATCTTTGGCGAGTTCATGCACATTATTCCCCACAACTTGTTGAGCGATGAACGTATGTGAGCTCACTCTTGCTGTCTCACACCCCCCCACAGGTCAAGAATAGGTACCACAGGATGAGGCACATGGAGGATGCTGCGATGTGTTCGTGAGATGTCTAGGCCGTCGTCTCCCAGTCAATTTTGGGTTGCTGGACCGTTGTCTCCTTATAATGTAATTATTTATTTTGTATAGAACTCCTATTATATAGTAAAGATGTGACATTCGATCCTGTGCCATGATTCATCATATGTGTGAGACTTGGTCCCAGCACACCTAGTGATTATGTTCGCGCCCGGGTCTTGGTGCCCCGAAACCCGGGTGTGACAGAAGTGGTATCAGAGGAATGTTGACTGTAGGACGAAACCTAGATAGAACCGGATAACCAATATCTACTTACCTTTGCTACTCTGGTTCTTTTCTAAACTTCTCTTAATCTTTTCTCATGTATTTCCGCTTCACTCTGATTATTCTTACCTTTTCTTTCGAAAGACAAATGTGGATTTCACACTTTGAAATCCTGTGCCTAAGGTGACCTTTAGGAATAGGAGACCTACTCTTAGGAACAAAAACAAAACTATTTTTATAGATATCTATGCACTTGAATGCTTGTTCTTATGATATTGGTTTGATTTGGATCTTTGATTGAGTGTGATGAGTTGTGGAGTAATGTCCACAATTACATCTGCATATACATATAGGCGTAAATATAAATAAATAAAATTTATAAGATAACTAGACAAACTAGATTATCCCTCATTAAAGGATCTAGCCTAACAATATCCATCTCATCTTAAAAGATTCTATCCTACACTCATAGATCCATCTTATCTTAAAAAGATACTCATCTTATATTGAAAGGATTTTATGTCATGCTAATAGATCTAACTGATCTCAAAAGATTCTATCTTATCTTTATGGATCTATCTTATCCTAATAAGCATACGTATCCACCCTAGTTTAACAACCATGATCTAATGCAAATTAATTAGATCTTATCTAGTCAAACTAGTTATACCAATCTAATCTAGATCCCATCTAATTTAATATGATATAATCTAATGTGGTCTACTTAAACAGATTAGTGATACTAGTAGAAGAGATTAAACCCTACTAGCCAGGTATTAACTTAACTTCGCACATTAGACCATCTCAACCATGGGCATAAGATCTAACCTAGCCAATAGAGTCTTGATGGATTGCATAATCTATCAACCCCCACCTAAAACAAACTTTTGACCTATATCATGTAGGCTATGTCCTCCATATCTATCTTAACCATATTCTCCCAACTTCGATGATATACACTCACCTCGAATCAATAAGACCAAGAGCAGAGAAGAAAAGGTCAGCATCAACAAGGAAGGATATAACAGTAGATCTCAAGAAGAATCAAGACTTAAACATATTGGATAAAGTCTTCTCCCTTGCCATAATATTTCTTACCTCAACCTATCAAGCTTATATCCTACATATTAAGTAGCTGGATACCTATGCTCTCCCAATCACCCACTATTGACTAAAAAAACAATGTGACTTTGGATATTTGAAACAATTATAGACTAAAAAGTCAAATTACAAACCAATCCTTTTGTATCCTTTTTTTACAAATCTCGAGGACGAGATTATTTTTAAGGGGGGTAGGATTTGTCATACCTACTTTGTAAGAAATCTAAAAGGAGAAATGAAATTCATGTATATATGTATGTGTGTTATCTCTACTTGTCATTTCATGTGGACACCTCACTTATACAAATGAATAAGTAATAAAAAGGCACTCAAACAAATCATGCATCATGCTGGATTTTATCTTATGTGCATTTTTGTGACAATATAAAAATAATGTAAAAAAATGTATTAAAGTCCGAAGTGGAATTTAAAATCTAAAAGGGAACTCTAGGATTTAGGAAAGAGAGCACTAGTTATCATGAAATAAGTATTAAAAATAGATAAATTTATCCATACCATGTCTAGAATGAATGATTAATGAGAAAACAAATCTACCAGAAAGTTTGAATTTGAATGACATTTAAACTTTATGAATTTAAAAATCTAAAAGAAAAAGATAAAAGGAAAGAAAAGAAAAAGGATAAAAACGCGCTTGGGCCAAAACTCCACTCCCGGCCCATCTTGTCTCTCTATGCGGCCCGGGTTAGTGGTTGGCGCCAACGTGTGGTCCCGATTCGTCAGATACACGCGCTGGTTCTCGGGGACACTGAACATGCGGGACCCGCTCGCCAGACCAACTCCACCCGCGCTTCTCAGTTTGGCCTACGGCCGGGCCCGGTCGGTCAGCTCTGGCGCAGTCACGCTCTCCCATCCCTGAGTCTCTGCCACTCGGTCCTCCTTGTCAGTTCGCCATGTGGATCTTCCCCCGAACGCCGCACTCCGGCCACCTCGCAACGGACTCCGTAAACTCATCCGTGCATGTCGGGCGTACATGGTGACTTCCGAGCTCCTATTAAAGGATGGATACCGCCCCTTTCTCGTGTCTTCTATCCAAACCGCACAGAACCCCTCTCAAATCCACGGCGTAGGAGAAATCGCCGTCCCAAATCCACCGGATTGGAGCTCGGTTTAGCCGCCGCCATCGGTTCGCGCTAACGCCGTCGCTGGGTCCCTGGTGACTAGCGTGAGCGCGTCACCATCGTCCGTGGGGCCTTCTCTTGCGGCCCTGTGGCATCTCCGTCACCCCAGGGGCGGAAATTGCGCCGGTGTTGGCGCCGCCGGTAAAACATCTCGAGCATCGCCGTCGAATCCACCGAATCTGGTATGGTCTTCCCTTCGATAACCCATAAGCATTTCCCGGCAGGGCCAGCATCGATTTGATTATGGAATTAGTGACCAAGAACTAAAATTGGGCGCCAACCTTGTCTCTTCACCGCAAATTCTGCCCAGTGCCGTGGGCCGGCCTCACCCTCGCTCCCGGGGTAAAATTGTGTAGTCCCCTAGGATCGTTGCACCCTTAGGGTAGTCAAGCACCTACGTATTCTAGCTTTGTGCGATTGGATTCGCGGGATGTATCTCTGGATAGCCGCTTCGCCGTAGCCGGATTGTGGGTGGTGTCGCGCGAGCTCAGGGAGGAAGAGAACGTTGCCGCCGCTTATCATAGGATGAACGACCAGGGGCGATTCGAGCCTGGGGGGATTGAGAACCCTTGATCGTGGATTCAATGGTCACGATCTTCCATCGACTTATAACGTTCGTATCGGATCTGGGCGGTTGGGGCATGATCCAACGGCTCGGATGGCCCCGTACCCCTTCGGCCCTGTAAAACTGCAAAAGAGACCCTCTGTAATTTTGGTATCAACCCGCCATCCATATTCACCGTGTATGTGTCTTAGGATTATTTGTGCCAAGACCCCTGCGTTTCTCTGTTTTTATGCGCCCAGTCCGGGGTCCTTAGTAAATTCAGAAATTAATATAGAAAATGGATTTTGAGTATAAAAACAAATCCAAATAATTGTTTAATTCATAGAAAATTCATGTAATGTCCAAATTAGTTCATTTTAATTCCTATAATTTGGTAATAATGTGGTTTATCACCCTGTGCTCTGTTTTAACATGAAAACAGTATTAAAATTATTTCCTAATTAATCTTGTATCAAACACATAAAACCTTCAGAAATTCATAACTTCAAATATATAACCCCAAATCGATTCATTCCAGTGGAATTTATTTTGTTTAAATATTGTTTATCACCCTGTATCTTTGTCTTACCATGAAACTTGATTTAAAATTATCCACATGAATAACTCTATTCTAGGCATTAAATAACTTCAGAAAATCGTAACTTAATAATCGTAACTCCGATCTTAGTGGTTCTCGTTCCCACGATCTCGTAGCAGCGCGTAGATCATTATTACTCAGTTTGTTCTTATGTTTGGTGTGATGTTAATTTTATCTATACCATGTTTGCTTGTATTGTTACGACTAGCGCGAGGACACGTGTCATCTAAAAAGCAAGTTGGTACCTGGAATCTCAAGTGCCAGGCAAGTTGTGCCCTTGATCACTTCTTTTTACCTACTCATGTTCTGATTAATCATAATGATCTGCATAGGTTAATTTTGATGGGACCCAATAGGTTACCCTAGTTTGTCTATCTTTATACCTTGTTTACCACTGAACTTTTTGGGTAGTACTTGCTAGTGCTTTATGTGATTTTGGGTATGAAGATACATTATTCATGATCACACTTTTATTATCTATTTATTATTACTGTTCATGATAAGATCATTATGTTAATTGGAACATGGAGCGACCACCCGGGAAAACAGTGCTACCACAAAGGTTTAATGGGACGCCCTTGGCTGATTAATTAGGAAAGCTAGTGGAAGACTACCTTACCCGAAAGGGGCAAGGGCAGTAGGGGAGTGGTCAGTGTAGGGAGGTCCTTGGTTGATTTTGCTGCGATGGCGGTCAGGCAAGAACCCTGCATTGGAGCTTCCTATAAACTGTAGCGGGTTTTCTGAAGCTAGTGGAACTTTGTAAAGGCCTCGTAGTGTTACCCTGCCTCGCCTCCTCGGTAGAGGTGTATGGGAAGTCGCGATCCCTTGGCAGATGGGTAACATGACTTGTGGGTAAAGATGTGCAACCTCTGCAGAGTGTAAAACTGGTATACTAGCCGTGCTCACGGTCATGAGCAGCTCGGACCCTCACATGAGTAATTTATGGAACTAAATTCAATTTGTCATATGCATTGCATCGCAGGTGATGTTATTACTTTTCTTAATTGGGTTGGTATTTACTTATACTTAGTAATTGCTAATAAAATTTTGACCAACTTTAAAAGCAATACTCAGCTCTAACCATCCTCTTTGGTAAGCCTTACACTTCACGTGAGCTCCCATCTTTGGCGAGTTCATGCACATTATTCCCCACAACTTGTTGAGCGATGAACGTATGTGAGCTCACTCTTGCTGTCTCACACCCCCCCCCACAGGTCAAGAACAGGTACCACAGGATGAGGCGCATGGAGGATGCTGCGATGTGTTCGTGAGATGTCTAGGCCGTCGTCTCCCAGTCAATTTTGGGTTGCTGGACCGTTGTCTCCTTATAATGTAATTATTTATTTTGTACAGAACTCCTATTATATAGTAAAGATGTGACATTTGATCCTGTGCCATGATTCATCATATGTGTGAGACTTGGTCCCAGCACACCTAGTGATTATGTTCGCGCCCGGGTCTTGGTGCCCCGAAACCCGGGTGTGACAATATGCCCCCCTGCCGGATTGGTCGGCCTTGGAGGACGAGTAGTCCAGCAATCTTGTTGGGCTTGTGCCTGGTGACCGGATTGAGCGGCGCTCAATCGGTCTTGTACTGGTGGTGCCAACCTGTTGAATACAGATGTTTGGGGTGCCCCCCCCAAGCGGGATACTGTGGCATCCCGAATGAATATGGTGGCATGCCCCACATTTGATTTGGAACATATGGTGGAGGTATGTATGTGTATGGATATGGCATAGGTGGATATGGGGGTGGGGGTGTCCATGTAGTTATGTTAGGTCTCAATTGTACAGTATGACCTTTCATTTCTTCCGATTGGTGGGGTGGTCCAATCGGCCTCACCTGACGTTGCTTATGAATGGGTGAGTGGGGTCGCTTTGCTGGCCGGTCACTAGGGTCGGCCTTCTTTTTCACATATTTGGACAAAAATTGATCGAAAGTCGGGCCGGATTTGACCAGCCGACCAGCTGCTTTAAATGTATTTGTTTTCCACGTACCTATCTCTGGTCGTCGTGGTTTGAATGTACATGGTTGTTGCGGGTCATGAGTGTAGCAGGACCGTCTGCGAGAAGTCTTCGGACTGTCTGGAGAAGCTTCGGACCGTCCGCTTCTGGATGGCGGACCGTCCATGATGCGCAGCACGGGTTCCCGCGCCTGTCTCCCTGTCTGTGCTTGCCCCCCCAGTGCCAGAGGCTGTGATGGTCATCTTCAGGGTCTCCCCTCCATCAGGAGTCTTTTCTGCCACTACTTTCCTACACGAAATTTTATTATTTTCATCGGCCTCGCGTGCGTTGCCGATGATGATTTCTTTGCCTTTTCCCTTATCGGCTGTGCTGGGCCGAATTAGGACCCTTTTGCCCTCGAAGTCGATCATGTTCATCGGAAAGGGCTCTGTATCCACCTGCATTTCCTGAAATTTCAATCGTCCCTCGTTAATGGCCGATTGAATCTGTCGTCGAAACACATTACAATCATTAGTGGCATGAGAAAATGAGTTATGCCACTTGCAGTATGCACGACGTTTTAGCTCGTCGGCGAATGGAACAATGTGATTTATTTTAATGTTGCCATTTTTGAGTAATTCATCAAATACTAGGTATGTACCCGTGCGTTGTAACGGCACACAGAATATTCAAATTAAACACACCTGAGTAGCCATGCAGTAAAACTATTTTGGTACTTTTCTCACAAAGACAGAAATGCCTAAAGTTGTGTAATCTGACATGACAGGTAACATGACCCATAAGAAAAGTTGAACAGAAACATACCCCCTCCCCGCAAGCCAAGCACGTGCTTCATCTCCTTCAACACAAGTAGAGTCCATCCCATCTAGATCTAGTCGAGCCTGATGACACCGTACAATTCCATCGGTGCTGCAGTGGCGTTCTGCGCAGCGGTCACGAACATGAAGAGTGAGATCGACCTGAATGCGTCTTATGATCATAGAACTTCGAACCACCTACAATAAAGTGTGAAAAAATATAGAATGTTGATTATTTACATATACATGTGCTACATTTATTTGCATAACAGAAATTTATGTACCTATAGAGGAGACATTTATTCATGACTATATTCATCAAATAGTTTGCTAGCATCCTTTCGTGAACAACCACAACTAGCATACACATTTCTTGCCTTATATTAGCAGTTTCATGGCGGGCACCTAATTAATTACCTAGCAAATATTGCTTGCATTGTAGTGTAAAATTTTTATCTGTTATTGAAAAAATGAAATGAATGTTATCCATGGGGCACTTGGTCTAAATGTTTTCCCATTTAGTTCCCATCAATTTTGAGATTAATTTGTATATAATTCCCAGATTGTTCGAGTTGAACTCCAAGGTGCTGCTGCATTTCTTTTATTCTCGTCTGGTACCTCTTGTACTTCTTCTTGTTGAAGGTAACTGAAGGTTTTGAAATATGATAGTCTGTTTTACTCAGGACTTCTATTTGCTTATATCATTGCACTCTAGGTTCCACGCTTATAGATATTGGAGAACATGGATGTGAAATGCTTCTGGTAGTAAAGAAGGCAACACAAGAGTCTGGTTCAAAATTTGAACTGCTAGGTTTTGCAGTTGTGCATAACTTCTATCATTATCCTGAGAGTATTCGCTTACGAATCAGCCAGGTTGGTCCTCTTACAGCTTTACTTTTTGTTTACATTGTTATGGGGGTGTCCTGTATTTAGTCAATTTCTTTGAAGTTATTCCATGGCACTGCTAGGTTCTAAATAATTTGTTTCAAACATTATGCATCATGGTTTCAGGTGGAAGATCAGATGAACCTGTCAAAAAATTTGAAGATCATGAACAACTGTCGTGTATCTATTTTTTCAGAATAGCGAAAATCTGAAGAAAAAATATCAAGTATGTTCTGGTAGATTGCTGAACTGGTGTAGCAGTGCATCATTTTTTCGTTGTTAGTAAGTTGTAAGCGCCTATTGAATAATAATTTGCAGATATTTTTTAAGAAGGCTTTAAGACAAAATTTAGTTATGAAAGAATTCAATCGCATAGTGGATTACTATCTCTCTTAGATAATTGGTCATTCTGCTAGGTTCAGAACTATAATCTCTATCTCATACTAGGAGCCATACCGACTCTTTCCTTCTGTTTTTTACGGAATGTGCTACCTTTTCAGTAGCAATTTATAGGAGGTTTGGCAATTGGCACAGTGTGTGAATCCATGCCCATCCCTTCTTTTCATTCTATTAAGCCTTATTACCTGACGAATTTTCTCCCCAGAAGGTGATGTATATGCTAGACCATGCATTTAAAAAAAATTCTATGTTACATTGGATATGGTTGATGCCTAGGTGTCAAGTATCAGTTGGTCGACATTTGTATTGGCGTACATGCTAAATGCAGATACTTGTTCATATGACATTAGATAATATGTTGTTAATCCTTGAATGATGATTAAGCCCTTTTTGGATTGTATACTTTCGTTGCTGATCTTCCTTTGATATATCATGTTCACGTCTTCGTGACCAATTCTTAAACTAAAGTTACGTAGTTTGGCGATGGGCTTCCTAACTGTGATATCATTGTCCAACATGTTCACCCTTTAATTAGACCTAAACAGTGATATCCAATTTGAGCATGGCTTTTAAGACTTTGTACCTTTATTATAGGTGACTGGCATAACGAATCAATAACTTGAGATACATTTCACAAGCTTAGTCCCATAGGTTGTAACAGATAATGTGCTAATGTCCAGCATGATGAGTTTCTATGAGCACTAGCTGTGCTGAGTTCATGTATGAGGAGCACCCTCCTCGAGATCGGCATGTCCTACTCTAGGGCCTCCAGTCTGCAGCTCCTTGGAAAGGTAACAAAATTGTTATTCCTTGTCCCAGAAGCATTCCCCTATTGTATTCAGTTGTTAATGTTTATGTTGTTTTTAAGTCCCAACAAGGATATCTCAAATGTTTAGGGTTGTTATGCTGGCTTTAAATGATCTTCAATACTAAGTTTAACCATGTGTTTTGCAAGCTGCTCATAACATGGAATGGTTTTACATTCTAAGATTTCTATTGTTTGCAGGTAGGTTACTGACCGCACTTGTTTGTGAATACTTGGAGTGACCACAACTAAGTCACATAATGGAACTTTACTTTCCAGAGTGTAACATGGTAACTGGTGACCATTCATAATATTTCGTTTTTAAATTTTGGATATCAATATCCATTAATAGGTTTCCCCGTTTTGTTTGTAAATCAGCCGGACTTCTGATAGAATGAACTGAAAGACTTCTCTAACGAAAGTGGAGCTAAGGGAAGCAAGAGTGCTGAAAGTAGTCCAATGTTTTTAGATGTTCTCGAATGCTATCTGAAATATGAGGTTTATCTCTTGCTTGATCAACAATAGAAGCAAAAAATCATCCTGTTGTATTTCATTTTGGTTGTGTTTTCTACAGGAGGAATCCAATGGGAAGTGGTGCAGATCAACCAAACGCGGTGGCACGGAGGACAACCTGAGAATGGTGGAAAGAAGCAGGGGAAGGACAACGCAACAAAGCCCCCCTAGCTGCCCAAGGACTACATCCATGTCCGGGCAAGGCGTGGCGAGCAAGGCATGGCGAGGCGATGGACTGTCACAACCTCGTCGAGAGGGTACATTTCCCTAAGGCTCTGTTGCACTATTATTTCTTTGCATCGTCATCCTTGCTGGCTACAGAGATTCGTGTGTTGAGTTTTTTTCCTTGCTTCTTATGTATAATTCATGTGAGAAGGGAGAAGATCAGCTAGCAGATGAAGCCGCTGCAGGATCTCGTGCCGAGTTGCAACAAGGTAACCGAGAAGACACTCTCACTCACTCAATTAACATCAGGCACTTGCTGTCACTCGAGTAGTTTGGTGTGCTGCTCAGGTTTGAATTCAGAGTAAAATGTTTCTCATTTTGGGTGGTGGGCAAGGCAGTGATGCTCGACAAAATCATAAACTATGTGCAGATCTTGCAATGGCGAATCGAGGGATAGTTACACATCGAGGCTTTTCGAACGCTACTCTTCTGGCTCCCTCCTGGTATGCCCCTATCCACTTCCTCCATTCCGCCTTTCGGAGGAAAGCATTTGCCTTTTGGCCCTTTGATTATTGTGTGGTTTCAAATTAATTTATTCATTCATAGCCTCCTAGGTCGAAGGTAAATATAAAGTCGCTGGTTTTTGTTAAACCTATATTGTTATGGCTATCGATGTTACTTGGAACTCTGGTACTAGGCTCCTCATATTCCACTCACTAGATTTCTACTGTTGATTCAATTTCCTTCCATTCAATAAAATCCATGTGTGTGATTGTTGCCCTATGTTAATTTGAGGCCAAGGAAGTGAATGGGTGAAAATGATTTTGTCTATTATCACATGATTTGGTTTTTTACAGCATACTCTTATAGCACTTCTTGTGCTATTATATTATTTTTGTCCCCTTATAATTATGTTAGGTTAGATCTTAATATGCACCAAGGCCACACTTAATTAGGAACATAACACACTTTCCTCTTGTGCACACACTTCAAATTAGTTAGGGAAGTTTGTCTTTAGTACAACAATGGTTCTTTAATTTGAGTAACCTTGGTTTGGCTAGGAATTCATACATTCAAAAAACTTGGAACTTGATAACTGGTTTGTACCAACTACCTTAGCTTTCAAAATTTCAAGTCTCTGAGTCCCTATACAATAAATTTTGAAGATTTGATGGATTTATTTATCTGTGTATCTATGGAGCATTCAAATATCTCACATCTAAAATGAATTGTGACATGTATTCTTGTAGTTGACTCTGCTGCACTCCTTGTCCTTTGGAAATTATGATACTAAAATTTTATTTCCTTATTATTTGGTATTTGTCGGGTAGGGAGTATATATCGTCTGTAGATTAACCCTGATCAAATCATGGCAGCCTCAAAAAAATCTTCTTCTGGAACATTGAATTTCAAAGGTCACAAGTGTCAGCCGAAACAGAAAAAAGTGAGCCAATCTTTACCTAACTAAAGGCCACTAAAGCAGCTGATGTTAGACACTTTAGCCATCTAAATATAATCGCTTGATGATGGATATAGGTACTCAGCAACATTACTTGGTTTAGTCATTTTAGATAGCGACTCTCATACTACATAAAAAAGAGGAAAATGATCTATAATTGTTGCTATAACTGAACTTCCAAGCATCCGGAAAAGTCCTAACAAACGTGTCTAATCACTATCATCCAGTTCTAAAAGAGATAAAGGAGTCAAAATACCACAACAAAAACTCCCCTAAAATTTGTGTAGAATAAGGTCGTTCTTCATGCTGATGTCGTGCACGGTTCGTATGATAGTTGCAGTCATCTCAGGTGTTGTTCTATGTTCTACCTTGGTGCTCCGAACTATGTTTTTTCTCTATTTTTCATGTTAATGTGATGGTTTCTGCTTCAACTATGCTTTTGTTCTATTTTTCATGTGAATGTGATGGTTAGTTCCTATATAATGTTAAATATATTCGAAGTGATTAACATATTCTCATGTTCCAAGTTTTGTAGGAAGGAGTTTCATTTTCACACTACACAACTTGCGAAGCTCGATTTTATCTTTGAGTCCAGCAATAGGTACATGTAATTGTGGGGGGGGGGGGGGTTCGGGGCAGTGTGCTGGTCGCTGGCGAGTCTATTAGTTTCAGTGTTCCCTTTGACACCTGCTCGCGACTGTGTTGTAAGGAAATGTAGAGAGGATTTGTTTGAGATGGATTATTCAACTCGCTTCGGTTTGTCATCTGTACTTTGTAGGCATAGTTCAAACACTCCAGTTTGTTGATATTAATAAGCTATTGACCTGCTAATGCGTCAAACTTTGGTCTTAATTAATATATCCATTTCTCCTAACTCTATGGGCCATGAGGGGAATTTGTTGCAGTCTTGTTAGATTTTTTTATATTCTTATACAAAACCTCTGATGTGGTCTTGTTGCTGTCATAATCTCACCTACATCTACGTTGTTGGTGTGCAGGCTAAGCAGTTGAAGAATGTGAATGAACACATATGTCAAATCTATGGTGACACTGTCGGGTTCTTAGCAACATGCGATATGTCAAATCTATGGTGACACTGTCGGGTTCTTAGCAACATGCGATATTTTTGTTGCGTGCAACGAATGTGCCTTCCCTATGTGTCGGTCACGCTATGAGTACGAGTGCAAAGAGGGGAATCAATGTTGTCCTCAATGCAAAACTAGATACAAGAGGCACAAAGGTCTGTTTCTTGTGTACATACTGAGCTTACTCAATACTTTACAAGTTCAAACTGCTTGATGAAATCTGTTACTCGATATTGCAAACATCTGTTTAAATTTTCTAATGGAAAATGAATTATGCACATCATCACTATGTGGTCTTTAAAATCTCCATGTTCAAATTTAGGAAGCCCTCAAGTTCGGGGAGATGAGGAGGATGGAGTTGATTTGGACAATGAAGTAAACTATACAGTATACACAAGGCAATGTCCAAGGTCCTGTGTTGCAGCTGTGGGGACAAGGGGAGATGTTGACATCTCTTCGTATTCTCGACATGAACCCCATCACTAAATTCCACGTCTAACAACTGGACAACAGGTATAACAACATACATAAAGCCACTATACGATGCCAGACAGATCCTTACTGAGCTTTTGGTTCAATAATCTTATTAGAATTAATTATACTGTTGAAGGTTGTTCTTCCACTTTAGCCCTGTAGTGTGAAGCTTTAATGGAACCAACTGGTTCACTGCCTCACTGGTGGAGTTGTAGTCCAATGTTCTTGGTTGCTTGTAGATGATGAAGTCCATATACAAGAAAAGTTGGGTGCTCCCATCTATTACCAGATACATGTATGACACATTTTATCGTTTTTAACTCTTGTGATCATCATCATATACTGTGAATTTATTGCTTCAAGTAACTTTTTTTCATATTCAGTGTGCTCATTGTATAGAAGAATGTCACTTACCGCATTTCAAGTTTTCACAGCATATTTGTTTCCCAGTTCTCACTGGACCTACTTCATACCTATACTTCCATATATATTTTGTTTAATTTTTATATACAAATGTAAAAATGCTCGGGTTAGCAACAAAATCATTTTAAAATGAAGCAACAGATCATGGTCAAACATCCAAAATCACTTTAACTTATTTTATTGGGAAGGGCTAAGAAACCAGAAATTGGTTAGGGCTTTGGTAAGATATGGCGATTGCAACTAAGCAAAAAGAATAGGAACTTGGCTAGAGTACTGTTTTGAGATTTCATATTGTAGTATAATTTGATTTGTTCCAGTTTAGTTCTGTATTGGTTGTTTGCAAAAAAAATAGTGAGATATTGAGGTCGATGATAATGTGTTGTTCGTTTTCATGTAATCGTTGTGCACTAACGTTTTATTAACGAGCATCTAACTATCAAATATAGAAGTCTGCGTGATATTGATGATTGCAATGTAGTGGTGAAATAAATAGATTAAAATAACAAAATTTACATGACCAGAATCACCAATGAATTACGAAAACTTTTAGTATAACACACATATATATAATCATGATATTATATGTTCCGTTGCAACGCACGGGCACTCACCTAGTGAAACAAAAAACGAGGTAAATGCATGTAGTTCTTTGTGTGAACACACACCTCCTTTGTTTTGTTTTTTTCGTTTACTTGAAATATAACATGACTTTGTTCCCCCTCTGTAGCCTAAAGGAGGTGCAGATAATAACTACTTGGTTTAATATGTTCTTGCTTTGTTAAGCTCTGTTCTTTGTTACGGTGTAGTGTGACATTTCGGCTATTTCAGGCTAGTAAAGCAATATTTATTTTGACATATATAATTCTCATTTTTAGACAAATATGTCAGCCTTGGCTCTTCAACCTATCAAAATGATGTTCGATGGAAAACTGAAAATAGAGCCTTTTCTGCTATAACTTTTTCCACCATGGACTATTACCAAAATCCTACCAGCACCAAAACTCCCTAGTAAACTACAAGGAATAGTCAGAACAAAAGAATATCATGATAAACAACTATTAGTAGGTTATGGCGCTGTTCTGAAAAATATTAAGAACATACCTAAAAGAAGCTTTAGGAAAACTGAGTCCTAATGCTTAGAATGAAAGATTGATTTATTAAGAAATGCCTAAAAAGACAAAATACAGAGAAAATAAAAATAACATTTTACCTGCATCCTCTGGTCATTGTAGATGCAATGCAAGGTCAAAACGAACACCATAAACATGCATTTCTATTACCCAGTATCTGCAACATCAAACTTAGTTATTAGTGTATAAACAATTGCACCATCTAATAGAATGACAAGCGACAGAAGGAAATTAGGAGCAATTTAATAGAAGTTATATACAAATTTGTACCTCAAGCAATCCTCTATAAATCCACGGATTACAGGATGATTACAATTGAAGTTATTTCCACAACCAGAATAATTATAAAACTCTCCCTGCACAGATAAATGCCCTTCAAATAAATTGTTATATAGACATGAATGTATGAAACAGAATACATAACTATTTTTGTGGTCCATGAAAATCATAAAACCAACATAGGTTGCTAAATGAAAAAAAACAAAGAGAAGAATGATCTTACAGAAGTCTTCTAAATGCAGAACGGGCACACTCCAAAAACTTCTTCAATGTCAATTTAGTTGTTCCACCAAAAAATAGATTTAAGAGGGCAATTGCAACTTGTGTGGGTGGGTGGTTTGGGGGGATTTCTATTGCTACAGAGAGCAATGCCATTAGTGCTACTGCTATGAGGTTCATTTCTATACTTTAATTAAGTCCAATGCACTGCTATGATTTCTATTGGCAGTATTTCAGAAACCTAGCAAAACAGAAAAAAACATATGACTATCGACCGTACTCCTGCAACAATTGTTGGATAATGGTTTGCCAAAATCATTGACCGACACTGCTATGATTTCTAAACCTAGCAAAATAGGTAGAATGTGTTCATCCAAAAATCGTGGTCATAAGAGATATACACAACCAGACAGAATGCAAAACGGAAAACAAGGCTATAGATGACTATCGACCATAGCTAGGCAACCCTAAACCCTTATGATAATGAAAAGAAGATACAATTCTCTTATGATAATGAAAACCTCGCCCGAATTGACAATTACTAGATAATGAATTCCCAAAATCACTGGCTAAACAAAGCATGGGTACCGAAAGTCCGTGGAGCCGATGCCGAATCCGTGGAGCCTTTGGTGGAGCCGATGCCGAATTTGTCCTAATCTGGCGGGATGCGTAACCGACAGAACCGTGCACCATCCGCCTCTGTGGACGCCTACAATAGACACTTAAGTAGTAGTAGAGATAAAAGGTATAAAATAAATCCAAGTTCTTTTTATGGGTAAAATAATTGAATAGAACACAAAGTTCCAACATCAGAAGGTTTGAATGTAGAAGTTGAAAATGTCCACGAATAAACCATTAATGAAAAAGGAACAAAGTGAGACTAAATAAAAAGAACATGAAAGATTGCAGCGACGATAGTCGGTTCAGAAATCACTAACTACTACTCTATCCAAAAACAGTTTAGATAAGTCCACATTAATCATGATGATGACATTAAACTGATAGATCATAAAACTTAGCTAGAGCCAACTATTGCTACAAGAACGAACTGGAATCATTGTAACAAACAGAACTGGAATTAACGAAATGCTACTAAATAAAAAATAAAATAAACTGGAAAAGGCTGAGAAGTCCAACTTCTATGTAACCCAGACACCCAACAATTTTTGATCTACGATCATATATTTCTACTAAATAAATACAGGCCCCTCCATACTACAATCAGGTGATTCTTATCAAACAAGACATTGCCTAAAAGAACGAAAGGCTACTAAATAAAAGAACAAATTAAACCGTCCTTGTTGGCGAGAGCATAATGGACAAGTAAACCTACAGATTGGTCTTACTCCAAGGATTCCGCGGCCGCGCCAACTATCAACTAACCAGTACGGAGATTAAACAACAACGAACAATCTTAAGGTATAAGAACATTTCATAGGCACATTCCACAAACAAATCACAAGGCACATAGAGAAGGTGGAAGAATATACCTCCTGAAGGGCGGCGCGCACAACATCATCGACGTCGTCCTCTTCCTTGGCGGGCTCATCAGTAGTGCCCCAGATGGGGCGCGGCGACGCGGTGGTGGCGAAGTAGTCGTCATCGTCGTCGTCCTCGATGTCCGCCTAGGACTTGGTGGTAAGTGGCGCGGGAGCCCAGAACAGCTCCTTCTGCGGTGGCTCTTGCCGCTCTGTGGCCCCCTCGCCGTCCTCCTCCCAGAAATTGATGGCGAAGAGCTAATCTGACAGTAGCCAAAATGGAGCTCAACAAACCACGGAAATTGGCTGGCTCGACCGTTGCACTGGTTGGCCAAACCGGGACGACCTCTCCTTACAGCAAAAAACTTGAACGAGAGGCATTTCCTTTGTCCTTCCCCCACTCACTCTCCTAGCCAACTAGTCCCCATGTTGAAGGTAGAAGAAAAATATTGCGGGCAAATATTACACTCTCTACTTTTGCCACGACAGCTAACAAATCTTGATCAAAGATTTCGAGCAGGATCCAGAATCATGAGCTCCTCCTTCGCCGCCTCCTCGATGAACCCGTTATTGCACTCGTTAGTATATAAGAAAATGTGTACAATGCAATGCAGGAAATATGTGAGTATATGGTACGTCCTGTTAATGAGACATGGCAAATAACATCTTTCAGTCTTGAGTTTTTTGACCAATGTATTTTTGGGAGATATGGTACGTCCTGTTAATGAGACAAGTTCAATTATAGCCCATATGGTTATGGTTCTGAAATTTCATGCAACTGCAAAGTATAATAAAAACATGCCTAGTTTATGGAAATATTAGGATAGAGACTAACTGCAGAGATTGAAGGAGGACTTTCGAGATAGCCCATGGGCAGTGTGATCTCCAGTAAATGCATCCATCCTAGTTCATCCCTAGCAGATACATAAGCCATAGTTTCAACTTTCAAACAACAGAATAGAATTAAAGGGGTGCCTCCAAAGAAACGCCGCTACAATTGCGATTGTTGTTCATATGCATTACAATGTTCAGACATGTTTCTGAAATAACCTTTTCGAACAACTATCAAACTGACAAAATTCAGTACGTAATGCGCAAGCGTTGCTCAACCTCCTGAACGACAGTAGTTTTTTTTTCTCCAAACAGTCGTACAATATAAACCTATAGAAAGAGGTTAGTGCCAACTGGCAGCAACATGAATCCTTATCCTTACACGACGCGGAAGGTGAGACAGGACACTCTGTCTCCTGTGGCGCTCACCAGCTGCTTCCACCCGATCTCTTCGATCTGCACGCGCAAAAGTCCAAATAGAAAAATGCCATGCCACCAACCCCACATATGGGAAAAAATGATTTCCTTGCGGCATATGTCAGCGCATCATTTCGTCGAGCGACTGGCGTACCTGCGCGAACACGGAGCTGTAGGACGTGGGCGGCCGATGGGGGGGGTGGCTCCGCTTCCGCCGGAGCATCCTGCCGAGTATCGGCGCAAGCCTCCTCGCCCGCCCACACCTGCGATCTTGCTGGCGCGCACACGAGCGTAGGCAGGCACCGGCGAGTCCATTCCTAAGTTCCTAACCGGTGACAAGGATGGGAGTTGTTTCACTCCAATGCAATACTGACGGTGGAAATTGCGTGTGGACCATCCGCGAGCTAGGTGACAACGATTAAAAAGGCCCAGATTTCCTTGGGCTCAAGATAGTTCGAGCCAAACGGTCCATAGTGAACCCGTTCCTGCACTCGTCGCTGCAGAAGGCCTTCTCGCCCCTACACCCCACCACAAGACGTTCCGTCAAAAATCAAGAACCGAATAGCGTTGGAACATGTCTCACATGACACATCACACACATTTGATGGAAACCAGCAGAGCTCACTCACAGGTAGATGAAGATGTCCCGGTCCTCCAACAGCCTCTTCATGCAACAACAGCAACAGCCGGACGCGACGACTCTGGCGGGTGCCGCCGGCGACGAAGACGAAGATACGGGCGGTTGCCGGTCGCTCAATGCCAATGGCTCGATGCTGAAAACCACCTTCCTGTAGCCACCACCTACGTCTCCCCTGCGCACCTCCACCGTCTCGCCGACGAGGATGTGTGTGGTCCTCGGGTCGGCCCCGCGCGAGATGACGCAAGTGTACTCCTCGCAGTCGGCGTACTCGCTCGCCTGTTTGCCCAGGGTTCCACGGCCCCCTCACCGTCCTCCTCCCGGCCACCTTGCCTTTGTCGCCATTCTTCTTCTTCTCGAGGGACTCAAGCGCCGCAAACACGTTGCCGGTGTTGAGCTTGACCTCCTCCGCCGCTCCGCCCCGCCTCCCGCCGCCCACCATACCCCCTGACCGCCGCGGTGGACCCCGGCGAGGCGACCTAAGCGGACCCCGAACCTGAATCTGTCCTACCCGGTCGATCTGTGGGGACGAATCGGCGCCGGGTGTCCTCGCCACCGGGGGATCGGACCTGGATTGGGATTCAGGTAGGGGTGGAGGCGCGGTTGCTAGGGTTTTGAGATGGGCAGAGACTAGAGGCGGAGGAGGGGACGCGTGCCGTATCCTTCACCTAACGCTGAGGGGAGATCCGGGTCGAGGCTGAGGCTGAGGCTGAGGCCCCATCCCAAGCAAGCTCATCTCACCAAAGTAGCATCGACAGCGGGATGACCGCGACCGCCGCGCGGGGAGGGGTCACAGAGCGAGATTGGGGGGGAGCGAGGGCGGGGGCGAGGTCACGGAGCGAGATTGGGGGTGGAGTAGAGGGCGGGGGGGGGGGGGGGGGCAGCGGTTGGGCAGAACCGTGCACCGTGGACTATGGACGCCTACGTTAGTGTCTTAAGAATTCATCAAATATTTTATCACACTTACCAACATTAAACATAAACTTAACCTCCTCTTGCTGTTTCTTTTGAACCGGCTGCAAGGAGGAACAAGCCGAAGATTTGGTCTATTTTGGCCAAACCATTTCAGCAGCATATACCTCTGTTGATTCGTCGTCCGAGCTACTTTGATCGCACTCTACTATGTGGACATTGTGACGAATGGTTTTGGCAGTCTCTTTGCTTCGGCTTTCACAGGCCAAAGCTCTCTGGTGTAATTGTGCTAGCGTGAAAAATTGGATGCTTTCTAATCTCTCTTTTAAATAATAGCGTAGTCCATTAAAGGCTAACCCTGCTAGCTGTTTTTCTGCTAAGTGTATTTGGAAGCATCGATTTCTTGTATCCCAGAACCTCTGGATGTATTCATTAACCGATTCGTCCTTCCCCTGTCGCAGGGCCACTAGGTCTACTAGATCTAATTCATAATCACTAGAAAAGAAGTGATCATGGAATTTTTGCTCTAACTCCCCCCATGACAAAATAGAATTAGGAAGTAAAGTGGTGTACCACGCGAACACGGTTCCTGTTAATGATAATAAAAATAAACGCACGCGAAATGCTTCTGTGTCGGCCAATACTCCTAATTGTGCTAAGAACTGGCCTATGTGTTCGCGCATGTTTTTTCCTTGGTCACCCGAAAATTTTGCGAATTCGGGTATCCTAGTTCTTTGGGGGTATGGGTGGTGATCAAATCGGCTGTCATAAGGTTTCCGATATGATTGCCCCCAGGCACCATGCTTACTCCGAGCTTATCTCGGAACGCCCCGGCTATTTCCTTCCTCACTATATCGATGCCAGCCAGTGCGAGACCACCGGCTCTTTGGTCAAACATAGGTGGGGTTGGCTGGATATAGCGTGTTGTCTTCCCCCATTAGTTTGAGCTATGTGGTGCATTGCCATTTGCCCTATATGGCTCATATGATTGATCGTTCCTTTCCTACCTTCTAGGCAGGGGCAGAAAGCTTTCCTGGGCTCAGGATTTTGTCTTAATGGGCTGATGCATCGCATAGTGCGATGAGAAGTGTTGCTGGGACATGTGAGGATTTAGGTAACAATCCTCCTCAAATAAGTCATGCGCGGATTGTCCGAACATTGGCCCGGATCATCCGTGATTATATGCGGACCGTCCGTCGTTGTATGCAGACGGTCCGACTGGGTAGTTTAGATTATGTGCCATATGTTGTGGCTCGGGTGCATGTCTGGGTAACTCATTAAAAATGGGCCCGACCGTGGCTGGCCCGGACGGTCCGCGCTCACGTGCGAACGGTCCGGACATGTGCAGATCAGCTGATTTACTGCTGATTTGCGGTTGCTCAGGATATGTGTCCATCGGCATCCCATAAAGGGGTTGTGACTGGTCGTGACAACCTATAGCCGATGTATTACGTGTGTTACCCTCTAATTCAACCTCGTGCGAAGGAAAATTTGCTATACTAGATTTATCAAATGCACGTACTAGTCTCCTATAATCATTTTGCATACCCCTTATGATATTCTGCATTTGTTCTCGCTGTTCATCTACATAATTCTTAAGAGATTGTAGCTCGTTTGTATTACTTACATTGGGGATATCTGGTGTGGGTCGGAGCGAAGCCGGATCCGTCGCCCGTTGTCGGACGACTTTATTATTCCCGTCCACCTTGAAGTTGGGCAGGAACTTTGCTCTCGCCTCTTGAATCAGCTGCTCCTTATGCTCCTCGAACTGGAGCTGTTCGTTAGCCGGCAAGGTTTCCCAAGTCGACTCTATAATGTTGCTGGGGGAGACTTCAGAACTATCCCTTGAACCGGCCATTGAGGGCCGATTTGATGGGTCTAGACGTGTTGTCCCCGGCGGAGTCGCCAAAAAGTATGTTGACACCTTTTTAGAGCGCCAATCACTCAACACGAACCAACAGCGGTGCTCTCTGCTCAGGGGCGGACGGTCCGCGACCAGGGGCCGGACGATCCGCGGCCTAGCGCGAGGCTAGGGTTCCTGCCTGACGGCCGGACGGTCCGCGCCCTGGGGCCGGACGGTCCGCGCGTGCGCAGGGGCGGTGGAAGATCGCCGACAGCGCCTGGATCTCGCTCCCGGGAGGGACCCCGTCAAGGAGGAGAGATCCTAGGTGATGTCTAGGCTCAGCAGGCCGACCTAGACTCCTCTAATCGACGTAGAGTCGACGAGAAGCGAAGAATTTGGGGATTGGAAGGCTAAACTAGAACTAGACTAGAACTACTCCTAGGAAATAAATGCGAAATAGAAGTGTTATTGATTCGATTGATTCCTCCAAATCGGCCGTATACCTCTCTATTTATAGAGGAGGGGGGCTCCTCTGAGCAGAGAGCACCGCTGTTGGTTCGTGTTGAGTGATTGGCGCTCTAAAAAGGTGTCAACATACTTTTTGGCGACTCCGCTGGGGTCAACACGTCTAGACCCATCAAATTGGCCCTCAATGGCCGGTTCAAGGGATTGTTCTGAAGTCTCCCCCAGCAACATTATAGAGTCGACTTGGGAAACCTTGCCGGCTGACGAACAGCTCCAGTTCAAGGAGCATAAGGAGCAGCTGATTCAAGAGGCGAGAGCAAAGTTCCTGGCCAACTTCAAGGTGAACAGGAACAATAAAGTCGTCCGACAACGGGCGACGGATCCGGCTTCGCTCCGACCCACACCAGATATCCCCAATGTAAGTAATACAAACGAGCTACAATCTCTTAAGAATTATGTAGATGAACAGCAAGAACAAATGCAGAATATCATAGGGGGTATGCAAAATGATTATAGGAGACTAGTACGTGCATTTGATAAATCTAGTATAGCAAATTTTCCTTCGCACGAGGTTGAATTAGGGGGTAACACACGTAATACATTCCGAGCTAATTCCGTAAATCTAGCTAACAACCGTAGCACAAAACTCGGAACCCTAAACTGCTCTGCGCACGCGCGGACCGTCCGGCCCACAGGCGCGGACCGTCCGGACCGCGGGCCGTCTGACCTCAGGGCCGGACCGTCCGCCAGCTCAATTTAGTGCTGAACACATAGTAAAACATCAAATATCTCAATGCCACATCCCAACGATCACACTACGAAACACCACTCGAGGCCACTTCAAACTTTGATCGAGGGTATGGTTTGACCATCTTCTGAAAACAGATTTTGAGACCAGCTCACCAAATTGAACTGATCCCTCGGGGCTAGTGTTAGAGCGAAGGACAAACACGACCTCGATCATACTTTGATCAGACTTATCCGGCTACAATTAATCATATTTTAGCGCAGGGTTAGCCTGTAAGCCCCTTTGATTCTATAGTATGTTTAGGTTAATGTACCTTACAACTCTGTTAACCCTATTGAGGTAAATATTCTCATAATGTAGCAGATAATCGAATGTTTAATGATATTTGGAACCCAACAATTCGCTCCATTACCTATAAATACCTAACCGCGACGACTTGTGTTACATTTTGCATTGCACACAGAAAGCAAGGCGTTGTTGCCTCCTAGGGATGGCAATTCTGCCCGCGGGCACGTGTATTCGCGGGTTTCGTACCCGATGGTCATGTATACGAGTAAGAAATCTCGCCCACGGGTAAGGATACAAGCAACACTTCTCACTCGCGGGTAATTGACGGATATAAAATTTCGCCCGCAGGTATTACTCATCCGCTTAATTTACTAGCCCGTCAAAATATCCCCATGCCACCGGCCCACAGGCTACATCCTAGTCGATTATGTTTGTCGACTTATGTTTGAGACTTATATTTGTGGATGATCGATCGTGTTTGTGGACTTTGAAGTTTGAACTATATTTCTTGCCAATATATTATGTCTGTCAAGTTGTTGATGTTTTTGGTGAAATGAATATGACCACATACTCGTATGGTATTTTCTGGCGAGTACAGGTACGGGGCGAAAATTTTACCCGCAAGCTCTCACGAGCACGGGTAAACACTAGGGACGCGAATATATTGGCGGACGAATAAATAACTTACTCGCACTTTATCCGACCTGCTGCCATCCCTGGTGCCTCCACCCTCCCGCCTCGAGAGTCCAGAGTTGAACCAGCTTCCCTGCCTGGCTGCATTTGCAAACGGTAGGAACCCAGCCGGCCTACCCGCGCCGTCGGGCCGCAAGCATTTCTACTAATCTGCTCTTCTCGTAGACAGAAAACCCGCGAGCCCCGAGCCCCGACCAATAGGAAGCCGAGGTCCAGCCGTAGTGACGTCGATTTCGATTAACCCGAGCGGCGCAAATCCGGTGTCACCGAAGCACATCTTCCATCTCCAGCAATTCTTCCTTCCTCCTCGTCGCATTCCACGTCCGGATCTCAAATTGTCCCATCCCGTGCTCCTCCTCCCCGATCCCATCCCTCCGCTCCAGATCCGCACGCCGCCACCGGATCCGCAGCCAGCGCGGCCGGCATGGAGGAGACGCCGCCGGGGCAGCGCCCGCAGCCGCCGCCGGCGCACGCGTCTCCTCCGTTCGCCTCGGCGCCCTTCACACCGCCGCCGCGCGTCTTCTCTCCAGGCCTCGCCGCCGCGCGGGGCACGCCCAGCCCCGGCTCGGGGCCCGGCCACGCGCTGCCGCACCTCAGCACGCCACCCGGCCCGCCCGTCTTCTCCTCGCCGCTGCGCCCTGCGGCCGTGCCCTTCCGCGCCACCCCGGCCTCTCCCCACCCCGTGTCCTTCGCCGCTTCGGGGGGCTACTCCTCGTCCTCCTCCGCCACTGCCGCTACCACCGCCTCCCTCCCCACCTCATCAGCGCCGCACTTTCTCAACGGCGCTGCCACGCTTCACGGGGACCATGCCCCTGCGCCATCATCAATCCAGGGAGACGGCCTCGACAGTCCCTATGTACAGTTCTCCGCAAACAAGGTGAACGCCCTTCTACATCTCAACTGTGGTGTGTACAAATAAGCACAGTGCCATTTCGATCAGATCACAAATTCGTTCATGGATACAAAGCATGCCTCCACCCGCACACCCATTTACATGGTTTTGGAAGCCAGCGTTGATTCTGGTTTGCCTTTTGCTATTCTAGGTTCTGAAGCAGAAGAAGCTGCTCAATGCCCCTAGCTTGGGGTTCGGAGCTCTGGTTTCTCCAGGGAAGGAGGTGTCACCTGGCCCAGAGGTTGTGGAGCGTGATCCACGCCGTTGCCTGAACTGTGGCGCCTATGTGAACTTGTACTGTGATGTCCAGATCGGCTCCGGGCAGTGGCAATGCGTCATTTGCAAGAAGCTCAATGGCAGCGAGGGGGAATTCGTTGTCTCCAGCAAGCAGGACCTGCTCCAGTGGCCAGAGCTTGCATCCACGACTGTGGATTATGTGCAGGTGGGGAACAGGCGTCCAGGCTTTGTCCCAGTGTCTGACACGAGGGTGTCCGGCCCCATTTTTATCCTCATAGATGAATGCCTCGATGAGGCGCACCTGCAGCATCTTCAGGGCTCCTTGCATGCCTTTGTGGATTCGCTCCCTCCTACCGCAAAGATAGGAATAATCACCTATGGGAGAACTGTCTCAGTGTATGATTTCTCAGAGGGGGCAGCAGTGTCAGCGGATGTGCTACCTGGAAACAAGTCGCCTACCCATGAGTCTTTGAAGGCCCTAATCTATGGGACAGGTGTTTACCTGTCTCCTATACATGCTTCGCTACCTGTTGCACACACAATATTCTCATCTCTGAGACCCTATCAGCTGAGCGTGCCAGAAGTGTTAAGGGATCGGTGTGTTGGAGCAGCAGTAGAGGTTGCCCTTGGTATTATTCAAGGGCCATCAGTGGAGTTGTCTCGTGGAATCATCAAGAGATCTGGTGGAAACTGTAGGATCTTGGTGTGTGCTGGTGGCCCTAGCACCTTTGGACCAGGATCGGTGCCTCATTCAGCTAAACATCCCAACTATGCTTATCTGGAGAAGACAGCTATGAAGTGGATGGAGAGTCTTGGTCATGAAGCACAGAGACACAGTACTGTTGTTGATATCTTTTGTGCTGGACAGTGTCCTGTGAGGGTCCCTGTTCTGCAACCATTGGCAAAGTGTTCTGGAGGTGTGCTCTTAGCTCATGATGACTTTGGAGAGGCCTTTGGGGTCAATTTGCAAAGGGCATCAACTAGAGCAGCTGGTTCCCATGGCTTATTTGAGATCAGGTGTTCAGATAACATGTATGTTACTCAAGTTATTGGCCCTGGTGAAGAGGCTTCTCCTGATTCTCATGAAACGTTCAAACATGGTAGTTCCTTCTGTATCCAGATGCATAGTGTTGAGGAAACACAGAGTTTTTCTGTGTCTATGGAGACAAAGGCTGATATCAAAAGTGATTTTGTTTTCTTTCAGTTTGCTGTCCATTATTCCAATATATATCAAACAGAAATCACTCGGGTGATCACTATGAGGCTGCAGACTGATGATGGTTTGTCTGCATATCTGGCAAGTGTGCAGGAGGATGTTGCGGCAGTTATCATTGGTAAAAGAACTGTATTGCGTGCCAGGACTGCCTCTGATGCTATTGATATGAGGCTCTCAATTGATGAAAGAGTAAAGGACATAGCTCTAAAATTTGGTAGTCAGGCTCCCAAATCAAAGCTTTACCGCTTCCCAAAAGAACTAGCATCACTCCCAGAGTGCTTGTTTCATCTGAAAAGGGGACCACTTTTAGGTAGCATAATCGGACATGAAGATGAAAGATCCGTACTTAGGAATTTGTTCCTGAATGCTTCGTTTGACCTTTCGCTCCGTATGTTGGCACCTCGGTGCATAATGCATCGTGAAGGTGGTACATTTGAGGAGCTGCCAGCATATGATCTTGTCATGCAATCTAATGCTGCAGTGGTACTGGACCATGGAACAGATATTTTCATTTGGTTGGTATGTTACTTAGCTCCTTGCACATTTGACTTCAACTCTTCTACATAGTCATCTTTTATGAATCTTGATGCTCATTTTTACCCTGCATGCACTATATCTGTTAGGATGTCTTGTTCTTGATTGCCATATTTGAACTGTCTATATGTCTTGACTCCTGTACGATGAACAAAAATGTAAACAGGAACTTGCACTAGGGTTATGTGGTTCACTCCAAAAGCACTTAAGAATCCGAAGTTCCAATGTAATGTAAAAAATGAGCGAACTGAAATTATTGAATTGTCACTGATAGATACCCAAAATATAGGAAACTAGTTCGTACTAAACTAAATATGAGTATATCCGAGACTTGGTCTTATAAAAAATCATTTTTGTACCTTTTTAGACATTTCCTTAAAAGCTTGTTTGTTTATTGCTAAAGAACAATGTTTTATATAAGCACCATTGCTACGTTTTTTCAGGGTGCTGAGCTAGCAGCCCAAGAAGGACAAAGTGCAGCAGCTTTAGCAGCATGCCGTACTCTGGCAGAAGAGCTCAGCGAGAAACGTTTTCCAGCTCCCAGGATACTTTCATTCAAAGTTAGTTTGCTTGTTCTCATTCTTTACTGTTATTTCTAGATGTTCTTCTGATGACATCTGCACAAATTTGGATGTGAGCACACCTTTATAGTGTGGTATACCAGAATTCATCTAATATCTACTATTTCAGCAATAAATTTATTGTCTTAACTAGTGTAGGCCATGTCTGGTGGATTGCAACTTGTGATTATAAATTTTGGTGCTAGACTATTGTTACATATGTTCACTTCCATTTAAATATTTGGTTTGCTTTGTGGTGCTTAATAGTTTTTGCTTTGAAGTGTTTAATAGTTTACATGACATCGGACTGAAGATAACTGTGGCACGGGAGTTTTCTTAGTATAAATGTGGAAAATTCTTTCAAATTATTGGGCTTTTAATACTTTTTTCAATCAAGTAAACTAGAGTGAAAGATCACTTACACAGAGTGCAGCATGCTTTCCTTTTACAATTGACTGTTCTTCCTTATATTTTGGCACAGCAAGGAAGCTCTCAGGCTAGATATTTTGTCTCACGCCTGATCCCAGCTCACAAGGACCCTACATATGAGCAGGTATTTTCTTCCTGCTAACCTTACAATTTGGTTTGTCTGAATTAATCGCACCTATGTGGTCTAAATGGAAACGAGTTGTCCTGCTGATGCCCAGTTTGTTAACAGAAGAACTGTGTCTTTCAGGAGTCAAGGTTTCCTCAATTGCGGACACTCACTCCTGAGCAAAGGGCTAGGCTAAAGAGCAGCTTCATCCAGTTCGATGACTATAGTTTTTGCGAGTGGATGCGCAGCCTCAAATTGGTCCCACCAGAACCAAGCTAACACAACTAGTCTGGGGGGTACACTTCCGAACGGTGGATAGCAACAAAATCTATGGCGTGGCATCTGATAGAGCTTTCCCTCTAAGATAGATGTGATCTTCATGAACCAAATTATGGCATCGCCAGATATTCGTGAGCCGATCATACGTTTGGTTTGGTGGGCAGCCATTTAGGTGCGGTGGAACTGTATGATTTTGCATAATTCATTTTCTTCTCCTTTTGACCATGATGTAGTAGAGTAAGTTCATAAACAGTTCCTTGTCAATTGTCATACAGGTGGAGAAATCTACACAATAAGTTTGTCAATTGTCCCAAATGTTACATGTATACAACCTTTGTTTGAAGAGGTCTCACTATATTATTTGAAATTCCTTCATTTCTCAGGGGTAGCCGCAGCTCTCAGCCTCTCACCTTCCTGGGAGGATCAAGGCCTTTGCAGTATAACTCTGCCATTTGCATGCTAGATCAATTCCATTCTGTTTATGAGCAGATGTGAAAATGAGGGCCTCTAAAATAATGTTCATTTTGTTTGCCTTTTTGAAACCAAGTGCACTTTTGATTGGTCCACTCATCTACTTACATCGTGTTTGGTTTGTGGAGCCACCCTATATTTCATAAGGTGATGCATCATGAGTTTATCCTATAAATTTTAGTGAAATCAACCTATTCATGTATATACTAATTATTAGCTTATGAGGATGAAGTGATGATGAATCAACTCATTCTATTTCACAACCAAATAAAAAAGTGAGTGAGAAGAAGATAGACTACCTCATTTCTTAAACCAAACACACTTATTGGAGCGAGCCTATAAGATTATTTCCAGTGGAACGTGTATATGTATGTAAAAAACACTATTTTGCACGGTAGACGATATTGAGGGTAAAGCCTGAGATAGAGAGTGGAATAGAGAGACTGGTGGAGATAGCCTAATACGCTAGTAGATGATTGGCTCTGTCTGGCGGGGCTAAGCCGTTTCTAGCGGCTCTCCTATGCCATCCTCTATCTCATCACCCAAGCTTTACTCTACAAATAATGTCAGTGTTATCTACAATTTTGCGTCCTCTATTTTACACAATAGTTAGTTGCTAAAATTAGTTGAAGACATCCAAACAGTCTAACTAATAAATAAGCTATTAGCTACTTTTAGGACTTGTTTGGAAGCAACCCGGTTTTTAAGAAACCAATTTTTATGTTTTAGCTAGGAGAGGTCAGTTTATTGGTTTTTAAGAAACCGAGAATCTAATTTTTATAAACTGAGTCATAAACTGGTATGTTTGGAACAACCTCATTTTCTATAAACCAGTTTCTTAAATATTAGGTGCTTCCAAACAGGCCTTAGTAATTTGATTAATAGTTAGCCAACTATTTGTTAGAGCATATAAAATGGTCTTATTTCGAAATATAGGACTCTAACATAAAAAACATGCTCCAACAATGACCTTATTTAAAAAAAAAATCATCAAATGATTATAAAATTCGGTCTCTCGGATCCTAAATATAGTACCTCATATACTAGAGCCCTATCATCATTTTATAACTATTTCCAACCTTTTATTTTCTAAATAACATGATTTATTTCCTAATAATATTATATAAAGCTCAACTGTTGGAACTGTAAACGTTTTTTGGCCCTAAACAATTTAAATCAGGTCATATTTTTATTTTGAAGACTTAAATATAGGACTTGTCGGTGTTTGGACCACGGGTCCTTAAACAACCAGTAATGTGCCGCGTGGCTGGCTCTAAATGGTGTGCGAGATGACACAAGTGATTATCCTAGTTCAGGCTTTTCAAGGCCCTACTTCCAGCAGAGGGGATGAGCTTATATTACTCGCACCGTGGTGCCTGTAGTAGGGGTTTACAAGAACAACGGGAGAGGGGAAGTCCCCAAGTCCCTAGAGATGATTGAGGCAAGTGTCAATAACTAAGAAAAAGTGAGAGAGCAAGAACTCGTCTATCTGTGTGTGTGTCTCCCACCGTCAATGGAGGGACCACTGCCCTATTTATACACCCAGGGGCGCGTCCGTGGCGAAGCTGAGTCTTGTATTTGAAGGAGAGATGCCCGACAAACCGTGCAGTAGATCCGCGCCTGTTGACTTCCCGTAGAGAGCCGAGACCGATGCCGAGGGGTCGTTCGTACGCCTGAGCTCCCGAAGGAGAGTCCGCCCATGCCGTAGTGGTTGTAACAACACCGAGGTATGGGCCAAAGGCCGCTTACGGGGTGCGTCATCGTCCTGGCGCATGATGACGTCAAGATTCTCTGCAGCACTCATCGAGATCAGATCCCTTGCTTGGTTGATGCAGAAGTCTTCCAGAGGTGCCAGTCGAGCCATCTCTTGACGTGCGCTACAGTCGGGTGGAGTGGCTGTCTGTGGGGTTCACAGCATAGTAGGTGGCTGAGGCCGAGCTCGGACGAGGTAAAGAATTTGCCCGAGGGCTGAGCTTGGGTCAGGCGAGGCAGAGAGGTTGCGCCTAAAGACTCGTCCGCTTGGCTTGTCGTATTAGGCGTCCCATCAGATGGTGTCAGGCGGCGTGCGCGCATTGTTTGGCACAGGCGTAATCATACCGTTGCGCTTAGACGTGATCGTTGTCTTGTCCATCACTGTGTTCCGCTGCCACAGCGTGGGTTGGCACACGCATTAAATGCATCTGTCCCCTGCATGTTTTCGAGCGCCCTTGTCCTATTTTCTCGAGGCCAGCTCGGGCGAGATGGACTGAGCGGAGGCGACCTCGAGCAAGGCGGAGTGAGTGGTGTTGACTTCGGGCGAGGCAGAGCCTCGCTCGAGGTGGGAGACCCTGGGGGGCGTCTTGGCTTTTTATAGGTGGCAAGGCTGTCACCGCTCGGATGTTTAGTCCTTATTTCTCTGAGTGCGTTTGTTAGGGGGTAATTCGGGTGTCCCTAATTATCGCCCCTGACAGTAGCCCCGAGCCTTCCAAGGAAGTAATTTTGGTACTTGATTGGAGGCTCTTCTGCTTGCCCGCGAGTGTAACACCCTGAATTTGGGGGTATAAAATTTCTTTGCTCATATTCACAAATTCAGGTGTTACTTCCCTTTTCTCATCCTTCCCCAATCTTTTCTTTCTCATTTCTATAGGAGAAGAGTGGTTATTTTATTTGTAATTATAGTCTATTAGCTCAAACTCCAAGGGAGTATGAATTGTTGCATCGTGTTGAACCCTAGATTTCACTTTTGTTTGGTGCATAATTCTTAGAAAGTCTAATTTGAATTTGTGGCTTATTTGGATTTGAATCAAATAGAGAAAATAAAAAGAATAGGGAAAACAAATTCCAGAATAAAAGGAAAAGGGAAAGAAGCCCAACCCTGCCCCCCCCTCGGCCTTTCGGCCCACTAGGCCCATCCCGCGCGCGCTCTCCCCCCCTTTTTTTTCTCTCTCTGCCCTGGCGGGCCCGCCCGTCAGCGCGGCCGCCTTCTCCGCGCCCGCGCCCGCTTTCCTCTCTCTCTCTGCTCGCGGGCCCGGGCTGTCAGCCCCGTCTTCCCCGCGTAACCGTCGCCCGAGCTGCGCGCTGCCGTGGACTCCGCGCCCACGTCGCACGTGGAGCTCGCAACCGCCCCGCCCCCGGCCACTTGAGCCCAGAACCCCACTCGCCCTCTTCCCCCCTCCCTCATTTGCGCACCAGCAGGCCTCTCTCTCACCTCCCCCACGCTGCGCACACGCCAGAGCGCCGCCACCATTAAACCGCCGCCGCCCGAGCTCGTTTCCCCGTCGCCGTTGGAGCTCTGTCGTGCTCTTTGCCACGGTAAGCTCCGCCCCGACATCCGCAACCCGGGACACCCTCCAATTTCCCCTCCCCCTCTCTATTTCCCTCTGCCCGCGCTCACCCGCCGCCCTCCGTGCCGCCGCAGGGGTCAGCCACCGTCGACCCGGGCCGTCGTCGCACCATTGCCGCCACCGAGGAGTCCCCGGAGTTCGCCTTGAGGTAAGGAACCTTCCCCTGCCCTCTCCCTTCCTTTCTATGGCTCTCTGCTGCACTTAATTCCTTGCCGGAGTCGATTAATGCCGCCGCCGAGCCGCTTCGCCGTGAACCGCCCCCCTCCGGTGCCCCGGTCCCGACCTAGCCCCGCCTGAGGATTCCCCGCGCTTTCCCCAACCTCCCAGGCCACTCCGGTCGCCCTAAGGACCCGCAGAGCCCCCGCGCCCTCGTCTCCGGCGAGCTTCTCCGCCGCGGGTGCGGCCGCCGCCGTCTCTGCTGGCTGGAGAAGGGGACAGAAGCCAGCCGCCCCATCCCCGTCGTCCATCTCAGATCGGATGGCTCTATTTTAAATAGCCCGAGCCCAATCCTGGCCGCCCACCGGAGATCCAATGGCCCAGGCCCACTTACCCCACACCCCGCGCCCGCTCTGCCCGCTGGCCCCGCCTGTCAGCCCGCCCGCGCCCGCGCTGCCCGCTGGCCCCGCCTGTCAGCCGCCCGCGCCCGCGCTGCCCGCTGGCCCCGCCTGTCAGCCGCTCAGGCCGCCGCGCGCTCGCGCGCCCGCCCGCGAATCTAATCCTGCGCGTTGATCTGAGATCCGACGGCCGTAGGAGCCCGATACCCCTTCGCCCGCGCGTTTTCTTAAAGAGACCCCCGGTTTTCTGAAATTTAACCCGCCGTCCCTGGATTCTCACAGTTAGGTCCTCAGACCTTTTATTTAATTCAAAATAAGTATTTAGGGCATATTTTTAATCCCTAAACTTGTAAAATTCATAACTTTGTCATATGAACTCCAAATTAGGTGCTTCAAGTTGCAAAATGCTCATAGTATTTTTGTCTACCTATTTAACCAATGTTTCCCTGCTGTTTTTATGACCCAATTAATAGTTGATCATTAGAGTAAAAGTGATGTTATTGGAACCCTATTTGAGATAAAATAAGGATAATAGACTTTAATAAAAGTTGGAGCACCTAAGTTTATGGACTTAAACACCCAAGTTCAGGGACTTAAAACCATGTAATGATTTAACCCCACCACTGACTTAAACCTGATTAGTGGATAATGAATCACTTTGTATAGTCCTCTACCCTAGACCTAGGGAATACCAGAGTACCAATCCTTTTCTATTGTGAACTTGTGATCTCTCTGCTGCATATGCTTGGTATATTGCTTTTGTTTGTTATTTCCCAAGTGCATAGTGTGAATGATTACTTTACGTAGACAACGAGCAGTCTGTGTTTCCTGAGGAAGTTGCAGAGGAAGTCCCTGATCAGCAGTTTGGTGAAGGCAAGTGTCCTCTGACCCATTATGTCCTATTCACTTATAATTCACCTTCCCGCATTACTTAATTGAAACCTAAGGATTGACTAGCTTTATACTTTACCTTATCCTTGATGACCTTTTGGGTTATTATGGTTAGCATTTTGCTATTGCCTCAACCTAATCAATGAACATGATGTGACTATTTATGATACGATACTGTTATCCTGATGATATTGATGATCTTGTGATACTCTAGGGGGCTCAGGCTGTTTCCTGAGTACCTCTCCGTAAGGACCTGTTCGTTGAGAGACCACCCGGGATAACAGTGCAACCATGAGGGTGAAATGGGATGCCCTTAGCTAATTAATTAGAGGAACTAGAGGTGTAGTTGCTTAGCCGTCGTGCCGTCAATGGGGTCTAGGCACAGTGCTTGCTCTGCCGAGGCTGAGTGCCGAGGTTCTTTCGTTTTGCTCTTTGTTAGTCACTCTCCTGCGGGGAGGGGTACTGTGTTTATCAAACTGGAGAAACCTAACGGGCAGCTATGATCTCTAGGAAATCTTTGTAAAAGCTACGTAGTGATGCCCTGCCGGACCACCTAGGTAATGGTCAATGGGGATTAGCTCTCCCCGGGTAGAAAGGGAATCATGACTCATGGGTAAAGTGTGCAACCTCTGCAGAGGGTAGTGAAACTGATATATCAGCCGTGCTCACGGTTATGAGCAGCCTTGGGATCCTCTTTGATTAGAGATATAGATGGTTCGAGATACAAGGATTTTGTTATGGTTTTGGTTCGACTATGATGATGTTGTTCCTCGATGAGGAAATGGTTTACGGGTTGGTTATTACTAAAACTTGGCTTCCACTAATAATAAATACTTGACCAAATAAAAGCAACTGCTTTGACCTTAACCCCATATAAAGCTAGTCCACCTCAGCCAAACGGGACATTTGCTGAGTACGTTGATGTGTACTCATCCTTGCTTTACCACAAAACACCAGGTTGTCCGCATTGTAACCATTGCTCAGGAGAAGGTGAAGCCATGGAAGGAGACTTCCAGGAGTTCCAGGACTACGACGAATTCTAGGTGTGGGTTGGCGGCAACCCCCAGTCGGCTGCCTGTGAAGGCCTTATCTTTACTGCGTTTCGCTAGTACTTTGATTTACCTGTTAAGACGATGACTATGTGGATGTCTACGACTCTGTGATGTAATAAGTTAATACTCTTTTATGTATTATTCGAGCATTGTGCGATGATGTTCATTTATGTAATCGCTGTGTACGTGAGTTCTGATCCTGGCACCTACATAGTTCGCATTCGGTTTGCCTTCCAAAACCGGGTGTGACAGCGAGCATGCTGCTTTTAAGAGATAGGGCGTGCTTGTTTTCCGAGGGGTGCGCGCGAGTGCACTCATCGGGTGTAGCCCCCAAGGCCCCGAAGGAGTGGTTGAATCCTTCGGGGGCTTTAATTCTTTGATCGGTCTCGTTTGATCTTTTGTTCAGTTTGGGGGATCTTTTTGCGAGGGCAGTCCTCAAGCCCTTGCACGGAGCAATAGGTCGATCAAGGGATGCCTCGACTTTTGGTTCATATGCCCCTTCCTCGCCTCTCTGTGAGGAGGAAGGGGGAATGCGTCACGCTGCCCTTAGCGGGAGACGAGCGTGACGTTTCCAAGGAGCTGCTAACGGGTGATCCAAGCGGGGGTCTGAGCTCCTTTCGATTGGAATCGGCTTGAGGTCTGGAGACACGCCCCAAAGGCTCCTGCGGGTGACTCGCCTGGTCCCAGACCCGTTCGATGGTGTCTGAGGGCTCAATGCCTCCGTACGATGGGATACCATCACGAATCGCTCCCAAGGGTTCTTGGATATGTCTTAAGATACCTCGGGTCGCAACCCGAGCTAAGGCCATGTACGGGCGTACCTATAGTCATCCCTGACTCTGTGCTCTAGGGTGGTTTTGGAGCTGAAAGGGGAATAGGGTTAACCTTTTCCAATAATTAATTTTGGTGGTTGAATGCCCAACACAAATATTGGACTAACTAGTTTGCTCTAGATTATATGTTCTACAGGTGCATAAAGGTTCAACACAAACCAATAAAAGATTGAAGTTAGGGATCAAATTCAAAGTAGCAAAGAAACCGAGTGTGCCCTAGTCTGGCGCACCAGACTGTCCGGTGCACCAGGTCCGTACCAGAGTGAACTGGCCGCTCTCAGGTTTCTCCAGGCGCGCTCTGCTATAATTCACCGGACTGTCCGGTGCACCAGCGGAGCAACAACTACTTCGCACAACGGTCGCCTGCAAAAGCTGAAGGATCAGAGCTACAGTGAAGGACAGTGCGCGCAGAGTCAGAGCCGGCCGTCAGAGGCGCACCAGACAGTGAACAGTGCCTATCCGGTGCGGCACCGGATTGTCCGGTGCCACTAGAAGACAAAGCCCCAACGGTCAGAAGCTCCCGAACCCTAACGATTGGGTGACATGGCTGGCGCACTGGACAGTGTCTGGTGGCGCACCAGACTGTCCGGTGCGCCCATCGACAGCAGCCACCCCCAACGATTGTTTGGTGGTTGAGGGCTATAAATACCCCCCAACCACCACCACTCCAAGCATCCAAGTTTCAGCACTTCACATTCAATACAAGAGCTAGTGCATTCACTCCTAGACACAAATCAAAAGAATCAAAGCCCTCCAAGTGCCAAATCCACTCCAACCACTTAGTGACTTGAGAGAGAGTTTTGTTCGTGTTCTTTGTGCTCTTGTTGCTTGGATCGCTTTCTTCCTTCCTCATTCTTGTTCCCAAGTGAATTGTAATCAAAGCAATAGACACCAAGTGTGTGGTGGTCCTTGTGGGGTCTAAGTGACCCGTTTGATTAAGGAGAAAGTTCACTCGGTCTAGGTGACCGTTTGAGAGAGGGAAAGGGTTGAAAGAGACCCGGTCTTTGTGACCACCACCGTGTTCATCCGCTTTATTTCTTGGTTGATTTGTTTTCCCTCTCTTTCAGACTCGAATTTATTTCTAACGCTAACCTCGGCTTGTAGTGTGTGCTTAAGTTTATAATTTTCAGATTCCGCCTATTCACCCCCCTTTAGGAGACTTTCAATTGGTATCAGAGCCCGGTGCTTCATTAGAGTCTAACAACTCAAAGTGATGTCAGGAGATCACGCCAAGAGGGAGATGGAAACAGGAGAGAAAGCCACAAGCCACGGGAAGGCTCCATCAAGGGAGTCCGGCGATAAAGCCAAGGAGGGATCCCCTCCCCGCGTCAAGTCGCATCGGAGTGGCGACAAGAAGAAGAAGATGAAGAAAGTGGTCTACTACGAGACCGACTCTTTGTCGCCCTCCACATCCGGCTCCGACGCGACGTCCGTCACTTCTAAGCGCCAAGAGCGCAAGAAGTATACTAAGATGCCACTTCGTTACCCCGTATTTCTAAGCGCACTCCATTACTTTCCGTTCCATTAGGCAAGCCACCATGTTTTGATGGTGAAGATTATTCTATGTGGAGTGATAAAATGAGGCATCACCTAACCTCACTCCACGCAAGCATTTGGGACATCGTTGAATTTGGAGCACAGGTACCTACGGTGGGGGACGAGGGCTACGACTCGGACGAGGTCGCCCAGATACGACACTTTAACTCCCAAGCAACTACTATACTCCTCGCCTCTCTATGTCGAGAGGAGTATAATAAGGTGCAAGGGCTAAACAGTGCCAAGGAGATTTGGGACGTCCTAAAGACCACACACGAAGGAGATGAGGTGACCAAGATCACCAAACGGGAGACAATCAAGGGGGAGCTCGGTCGATTCGTCCTCAACCAAGGAGAGGAGCCACAAGCAATGTACAACCGGTTCAAGACCTTGGTCAATCAAGTGCGCAACCTCGGGAGCACTAAATGGGATGACCATGAGATGGTCAAGGTTATTCTAAGATCCCTTGTTTTTCGCAATCCTACTCAAGTACAATTAATTCGTGGGGATTCTAGATACAAATTAATGTCTCCCGAGGAAGTGATAGGAAAGTTTGTGAGCTTTGAACTAATGATCAAAGGCTCCAAACACATCGTCAACTTGGAGCAAGGTGGCACCTCCACACCCGAGGTGCAACCCGTCACATTCAAAGTGACGGAAGAAAAGAAAGAAGAGTCTACATCAAGTAGGCTCCCCATCGATGCCTCCAAGCTCGACAATGAGGAGATGACGCTAATCATCAAGAGCTTCCGTCAAATCCTCAAACAAAGGAGGGGAAGGATTACAAACCCCGCTCCAAGAGGGTGTGCTACAAGTGTGGTAAGCCCGGTCATTTTATTGCTAAATGTCCAATGTCTAGTGATAGTGATAGGGGCGACGACAAGAGGGGGAAGAAGGAGAAGAAGAGATACTACAAGAAGAAGGGCGGCGATGCCCACGTGTCGGGAATGGGACTCCGATGAGAGCTCCACCGAGTCCTCCGACGAGGATGCCGCCAACATCGCCATCAATAAGGGCCTCCTCTTCCCCAACGCCGGCCACAAGTGCTTCATGGCCAAGGACGACAAAAAGAAGAAGGTACAATCTAGAACCACCCACAAGTATACTACATCTAGTGATGAGGGTAGTTCTAGTGAAGATGAAGATGATTTGCTTACACTTTTTGCCAACCTTAACATGCAACAAAAGGAAAAATTAAATGAATTGATAGGAGCCATTCACGAGAAGGATGAACTCTTGGATAGCCAAGAGGAATTCCTTATTAAAGAAAATAAAAAGCATGTTAAACTGAAAAATGCTTATGCTCAGGAAGTAGAAAAATGTGAAAATTTGACTAAGGAGCTTAGCATGTGCCATGATTCAATTACCAATCTTAGAAATGAAAATGCTAGTTTAAATGCTAAGATTGATAAATTGAATGAATCAATTTCTAGCCTTAGGACTGAAAATGCTAGTCTAATGTCTAAGGCTAAAGATTTAAATGTTTGCAATGATTCTATTTACTGTCTTAGAAATGAGAATGCCACATTACATGCTAAGATAGAAGAATTAAATGTTTGCAAACCATCTACATCTACTGTTGATCATGTTTCTATTTGTACTAGATGTAGAGATGTTAATATTGATGCTATAAATGATCACCTTGCTTTAATTAAACAACAAAATGATCATATAGCTCAATTAACTGCTAAAATCAATGAGCATGAAATTGAAAATGAAAAGTTTAAATTTACTAGAAGCATGCTCTATAGTGGGAGACGCCCTGGCATTAAGGATGGCATTGGTTTCCAACAGGGAAGCAAAGCTCCCATGGTTTAGGATAATGAGGGTTACATTTTATATCCTGCTAATTATCCTTAGCACAAAATTAGGAAAAATCATGCTAAGAAATCTCATTCTGTTTCTCACCATGCTTTTATGTATAAGAATGAGGCTTCTAGCTCTAAGCATTCTACTCATGTTAAATTGCCTAAAAAGAAAACTCCTACTGCATCAAATGAGCCTAACATTTCATTTAAGACTTTTGATGCATCATATGTTTTAACTAACAAATTAGGCAAAGTAGTTGCCAAATATGTTGGAGGCAAACACAAGGGCTCCAAGACTTGTGTTTGGGTACCCAAGGTACTTGTTTCTAACGTGAAAGTACCCAAGACTGTTTGGGTACCTAAGAACAAGGCCTAAATTGTTTTGCAGGTTTATGCATCCAGGGGCTCAAGTTGGATAATTGATAGCGGATGCACAAACCACATGACAGGGGAGAAGAGAATGTTCTCCTCCTATGAGAAAAACCAAGATCCCCAACGAGCTATCACATTCGGGGATGGAAATCAAGGTTTGGTCAAAGGACTTGGTAAAATTGCTATATCACCTGATCATTCTATTTCCAATGTTTTTCTTGTAGATTCTTTAGATTACAATTTGCTTTCTGTATCTCAATTATGCAAAATGGGCTATGTCGGTACCCTAAATCAGGGGTACCCTCTTCTACAGTATGAAGACGTCGCACCCGTACGACACCTCCAGGTCACACAGAGAGCAGCACCCGACCCCACCACATGGGCAGGGCTAGGAGCACCACGTGGCAAGGAAAGATAATACCCCCAGGGAGCATTAATGGGTCTGGACCTCCACAGAAGGACGCCGGACCCCTGTACGTACGAGCCCGGAGCTCCCAAGAAGGCATACCGGGTCCCTCGGGTAAGCCCCGGGTCCCTCCAAATAAGGTCCGGGCCTTGGCAAGGTCCCGGGACGAGGAGGACCCCAGCACGAGTAGGGGTCTGGTGCCTGCACGTGTCCATCCCTTGCCCTACGCTTCCCGCTCAGGTGGAGACCCGCTGCTGCCGCGTGGCTTGTGGCCCGTGACATAAGCTAACGGGCCAGGCCTGACGTAAGGCCCATATAGCCGTGCAGCCTCTGCATTTATTGCGGAGAGGACGCGCCGCCTGCCACCGCGCTGACAGGCGACGTGCCCTCTCGGCATTTAATGTGCCCTGTCCAATCTGCTGCCAGACGGCGTCAGGGTCGTCCAGTAGACGGCGCGCCTGACCGGTCTGTTGGCGAACAGTGCGCCCGTTCCGAGCGGCACACTGTACTCATCATCCCTTCTATAAGAAGCTTCCCCAACACGCCGAGGATACGCAGATCTCGGGCGTCGGGGCACAAGAAGATTGCCTTGGCAACAAACATTAGTGGCTCCAAGTGCTATATTCTTTATGTCCCTGGGCCCACATGTCGGGGCCCAGTACCCTTGTGCATGCCCCCTTCAGCTATAAAAGGGGAGGCATGCGACGTTACACAAAAGCTCAGTCTTTTAGATCACACCTTAGACTGATAAGCTCACAAGCAATACATCTCACACTGGAGTAGAGTATTACACTCCGGCGGCCGAAACCACTCTAAATCCTTGTGTGTTCTTGAGTTCTTCCCGTTTTGTCGGGGACCATAATTAGGGGTACCCCCAAGACTCCTAATCTCAGCTGGTAACCCCCATCAGCACAAAGCTGCAAAGGCCTGATGTGCGCGATTAAGATCAAGGCTCAGTCCACTCAAGGGACACGATCTGGCCTCGCCCGAGCCCAGCCTCGGGCAAAGGCAGCCGACCCCGGAGGATTCACGTCTCGCCCGAGGGCCCCCTCGAGCAACGGACACACCTTCGGCTCGCCCGAGGCCCAGTCTTCGCAGAGAAGCAACCTTGGCCAGATCGCCACGCCAACCGACCATATCGCAGGAGCATTTAATGCAAGGATCGCCTGACACCTTATCCTGACGCGCGCTCTTCAGTCGACAGAGCCGAAGTGACCGCAGTCACTTCGCCGCTCCACTGACCGACCTAACAAGAAAACAGCGCCGTCTGCGTCGCTCCGACTGCTGTGCCACTCGACAGAGTGAGGCTGATAGCAGCTAAGTCCAGCCTTGGGCGCCATAGGAAGCTCCGCCTCGCCCGACCCCAGGGCTCGGACACAGCCTCAGCCTCGAAAGACGGTCTCCGCCTCGCCCGACCCCAGGGCTCGGGCTCAACCTCGACGCTGGACGACGGACTCTGCCTCACCCGACCCCAGGGCTCGGACACTGCCTCGGCCTCGGAAGACGGTCTCCGCCTCGCCCGACCCAGGGCTCGGACTCAACCTCGACCTCGGAGGAGCCTCCGCCTCGCCCGACCTAGGGCTCGGGCCGACCACGTCACAGGGGGCCATCATTACCCTACCCCTAGCTAGCTCAGACTACGGGGAACAAGACTGGTGTCCCATCTGGCTCGCCCCGGTAAACAAATAATGATGGCGCCCCGCGTGCTCCATGACGACGATGGCTCTCTGCCCCTTACGGAAGCAAGGAGACGTCAGCAAGGATTCGACAGCCCCAACAGCTGTCCTTCCATAGGGCCCAAGCACTCCTCCGACGGCCACGACATCACATGAACAAGGTGCCAAAACCTCTCCAACTGCCACGACGACATGTACTTAGGGCTCTAGCTCCTCTCTGCTAGACACGTTAGCACACTGCTACACCCCCATTGTACACCTGGACCCTCTCCTTACGCCTATAAAAGGAAGGTCCAGGCTCTCGTATGAGAAGGTTGGCCGCGCGGGAGAACGGGTCGACGCATAAGGCTCGCTCTCTCTCTCCCACGCGAACGCTTGTAACCCCCTACTGCAAGCGCATCCATCCGCCCTGGGCGCAGGACAACACGAAGGCCGCGGTTTCCCCTTACTGTTCTCCCCCCTTTGTGTCCCGTCTCGCGCCGACCCATCTGGGCTGGGACACGCAGCGACAATTTACTCGTCGGTCCAGGGACCCCCCGGGGTCGAAACGCTGACAGTTGGTGCGCCAGGTAGGGGCCTGCTGCGTGTTGACGAACAGCTTCCCGTCAAGCTCCAGATGGGTAGTCTCCAGCAACCTTTCCAACCCGGGACGATGCTCCATTTCGGGAGCCTTGAGTTCATGTCCCTCGACGGCAGCTACGACATGATACTCCTTCCTCCGCCGCGCGACAGCGACAATGGCGGCCGTCAGCCCGCCCGCCGGCGGCGGAATCAACTACGTCTTCCCCACATGGCGGAAGAACAACATCCGGGTTTGTCCCGTCACCTCCCCCACCGACGGAGGAGGAGGCGGGGCAACCATGGCCAAGCAGGAGGCGGCACCTCGTCGGCTGTCGAGCAAGTCGACGACGCCGGCGCTCCAGCGGGGGACACGTCGGGCTTCGACCTTGCGTCTAAGACGAAGACGAGCGCCGTTTCTCCGCAACACGCCAACCCCAAGCAGACGAACGACGCCAGCACGCTCGTGAAGGACTTACTGGGCGTCGCCCTTGTACTTGAGACAACGGTGCAGTCCGCCCCTGACGCGACTTCGTCACCGCCCATCGACCAAGAGGTACCGACCGATTCCCATCTCGTGCCTTTTGGATTCAGCTTCGACCCACCAAGCGACCTCGCTTCGGTGGAAGCCTTCATAGAGGCATGTACCAACCCTCCGGGGTACCATATGCGGTCGCCCTGGGACAAACTAACGGCCGTCTCGACCTACGGACCCTCGGGTTCCGAGGAAGATGACGAGCCCGACTTTTGTTGGGATTTCTCCGGGCTCGATAACCCCAGTGCCATGCGGGACTTCATGACCGCATGCGACTACTGCCTCTCCGATTGTTCTGATGGTAGCCGCAGCTTCGACGACGAGGACTGCGGCCCAAGTCGTGAATGCTTCCACGTCGATCTAGGGGGTCCCGGCGAAGGCAACCATCTTGGTATGCCGGAAAATGGCGATCCCCCTAGGCCTGCGCCTCGCGTTGACATCCTTCGGGAGCTAGCTGTGGTCCCAGTCCCTGCGGGGGGTCAGGACGCATAGCTCGAGCAAATCCGCGAGATGCAGGCCAGGCTCGATGAGGGAGCAGGAACACTTGAGCAGTTCCGGCGGAACATCGGCAGGAATGGGCAGACCAAGCTCTGACCGGAGAAGCGCGTCATCTACCCCAGGGCATCCAGCACCGCATTACCGACGACGTCAGGGCAAGGCCGCCACCGGCTTCCAGTGGGGTCGGCCAGAACCTGGCTATAGCAGCAATACTACTCGGCGCGATGCCGGAACCATCGACCACCGAAGGGCGGCGTATCCAGGGAGAGCTCAAGAATCTCCTGGAGGATGCCACGGTCCGACGGGCCGAAAGCTCTGCCTCCCGAAGGCAGGGGTACCCCTCGGAGCATCGCGCTGCGACTTCCTGATTCGTGCGGGAAGCCTCGGTCCACACCGGGCACACGCGCAACACGGCGCCTGCGGCCCCAGGTCGCCTCGGCAACGAGCACCACCACCGCAACCGTCAAGCCCACCTCGACGAGAGGGTGCGCCGAGGCTACCACCCCAGGCGTGGGGGACGCTACGACAGCGGGGAGGATCAGAGCCCCTCGCCCGAACCACCCGGTCCGCAGGCTTTCAGCCGGGCCATACGACGGGCGCCGTTCCCGACCCGGTTCCGAACCCCGACTACCATCACAAAGTACCCGGGGGAGACGAGGCCGGAACTGTGGCTCGCAGACTACCGAATGGCCTTCCAGCTGGGTGGAACGGACGATGACAACCTCATCATCCGCAACCTCCCCCTGTTCCTCTCCGACACTGCTCGAGCCTGGCTGGAGCATCTGCCTCCGGGGTAGATCTCCAACTGGAACAACCTGGTCCAAGCCTTCGCCGGCAACTTCTAGGGCACGTACGTGCGCCCTGGGAACTCCTGGGATCTCCGAAGCTGCCGCCAGCAGCCGAGAGAGTCTCTCCAGGACTACATCCGACGATTCTCGAAGCAGCGCACCGAGTTGCCCAACGTCACCGACTCCGACGTCATCGGCGCGTTCCTCGCCGGCACCACCTGCCGCGACCTGGTGAGCAAGCTGGGTCGCAAGACCTCCACCAGGGCGAGCGAGCTGATGGACATCGCCACCAAATTCGCCTCTGGCCAGGAGGCGGTTGAGGCCATCTTCCGAAAGGACAAGCAGCCCCAGGGCCGCCAGCCGGAAGACGTCCCCGAGGCGTCCGCTCAGCGCGGCACCAAGAAGAAGAATAAGAAGTCGCAAGCGAAACGCGACGCCACCGACGCGGACCTTGTCGTCGCCGATGAGTACAAGAACCCTCGGAAACCTCCTGGAGGTGCCAATCTCTTCGATAAGATGCTTAAGGAGCCGTGCCCCTATCATCAGGGGCCCGTCAAGCACACCCTTGAGGAGTGCGTCATGCTTCGGCGCCACTTTCACAAGGCCGGGCCACCGGCGGAAGGTGGCAGGGCCCACAACAACGACAAGAAGGAGGATCACAAGGCAGAGGAGTTCCCCGAGGTCCACGACTGCTTCGTGATCTATGGTGGGCCTGTGGCGAACGCCTCGGTCGGCATCGCAAGCAAGAGCGTCGGGAGGTCTGCTCGGTAAAGGTGGCGGCGTCAGTCTACATAGACTGGTCCGACAAGCCCATCACCTTCGACCAGGGCGACCACCCCGACCACGTGCCGAGCCCGGGGAAATATCCGCTCATTGTCGACCCCGTCATCGGCAACGTCAGGCTCACCAAGGTTCTCATGGACGGAGGCAGCAGTCTCAACATCATCTACGCCGAGACCCTCGGGCTCATGCAGATCGATCTGTCCTCGATCCGGACAGGCGCGGCGCCTTTTCACGGGATCATCCCCGGGAAACGCGTCCAACCCCTCGGACAACTCGATCTGCCCGTCTGCTTCGGGACTCCCTCCAACTTTCGGAGGGAAACCCTCACGTTCAAGGTGGTCGGGTTCCGAGTAACCTACCACGCAGTACTGGGGAGGCCATGCTACGCCAAGTTCATGGCCGTCCCCAACTACACCTACCAAAAGCTCAAAATGCCGGGCCCCAACAGGGTCATCACCGTCAGCCCCACGTACCAACACGCGTACGAATGCGACGTGGAGTGCATGGAGTACGCCGAGGCCCTCATCGCTGACCTAGAGAGCCTCTCCAAGGAGGCGCCAGATGCGAAGCGCCACGCCGGCAACTTCGAGCCAGCTGAGACGATCAAATCCATCCCTCTCGACCCTAGCAACGACGCCTCTAAGCAGATACGGATCGGCTCCGAGCTCGACCCCAAATAGGAAGCAGTGCTCGTCGACTTTCTCCGCGCAAACGCCGCAGTTTTTGCGTGGAGTCCCTCGGACATGCCTGGCATACCGAGGGATGTCGCCGAGCACTCGCTAGATATCCGAGCTGGAGCCCGACCTGTGAAGCAGCCTCTGCGCCGATTCGACAAAGAAAAGCGCAGAGCCATAGGCGAGGAGATCCACAAGCTGATGGCCGCAGGGTTCATCAAAGAGGTATTCCATCCCGAATGGCTTGCCAACCCTATGCTTGTGAGAAAGAAAGGAGGGAAATGGCGGATGTGTGTAGACTACACTGGTCTAAACAAAGCATGTCCGAAGGTTCCCTACCCTCTGCCTCGCATCGATCAAATCGTGGATTCCACTACTGGGTGCGAAACCCTATCATTCCTCGACGCCTACTCAGGGTATCACCAAATCAGGATGAAAGAGTCCGACCAGCTCGCGACTTCTTTCATCATGCCCTTTGGCATGTACTGCTACGTTACTATGCCATTTGGTTTGAGGAATGCGGGTGCAACGTACCAAAGGTGCATGAACCACGTGTTCGGAGAGCACATTGGTCGAACGGTCGAGGCTTACGTCGATGACATCGTAGTAAAGACGAGGAAAGCCTCCGACCTCCTCTCCGACCTTAAAACGACATTCCGGTGTCTCAAGGCGAAAGGCGTAAAACTCAATCCTGAGAAGTGTGTCTTCGGAGTCCCCCAAGGCATGCTCCTGGGGTTCATCGTCTCCGAGCGGGGCATCGAGGCCAACCCAAAGAAAATCACGGCCATCACCAACATGGGGCCCATCAAGGACTTGAAAGGCGTACAGAGGGTCATGGGATGCCTTGCGGCTCTGAGCCGCTTCATCTCGCGCCTCGGTGAAAGAGGCCTACCTCTGTACCGCCTCTTAAGAAAGATCGAGTGCTTCACTTGGACCCCCGACGCCGAGGAAGCCCTCGGGAACCTGAAGGCGCTCCTTACGAACGCACCCATCCTGGTGCCTCCCGCTGCCGGAGAAGCCCTCTTGATCTACATCGCCACTACCACTCAGGTGGTCAGCGCCGCGATCGTGGTCGAAAGACGAGAAGAAGGGCATGCATTGCCCATCCAAAGGCCGGTCTACTTCATCAGTGAGGTACTGTCCGAGACCAAGATCCGCTACCCACAAATTCAGAAGCTGCTGTACGCGGTGATTCTAACGCGACGGAAGTTGCGACACTACTTCGAGTCTCATCTGGTGACTATGGTGTCATCCTTCCCCCTGGGGGAGATCATCCAGTGCCGAGAGGCCTCGGGTAGGATTGCAAAGTGGGCGGTGGAAATCATGGGCGAGACAATCTCGTTCGCCCCTCGGAAGGCCATCAAGTCCCAAGTCTTGGTGGACTTTGTGGCTGAATGGGTCGACACCCAGCTTCCAGCAGCTCCGATCCAACCGGAACTCTGGACCATGTTTTTCGACGGGTCGCTGATGAAAACAGGGGCAGGCACGGGCCTGCTCTTCATCTCGCCCCTTGGGAAGCACGTCCGCTACGTGCTGCGCCTCCATTTCCCGGCGTCCAACAACGTGGCTGAGTACGAGGCTCTGGTCAACAGGTTGCGCATCGCCATCGAGCTAGGGGTCCGATGCCTCGACGCTCGTGGTGACTCACAGCTTGTCATTGACCAAGTCATGAAGAACTCCCGCTGCCGCGACCCGAAGATGGAAGCCTACTGCGACAAGGTTCGGCGCTTGGAGGACAAGTTCTACGGGCTCGAGGTCAACCACGTCGCCCGACAGTACAACGAGACTGCAGACGAGCTAGCGAAGATAGCTTCGGCGCGAACAATGGTTCCCCCGAACGTCTTCTCCCGGGACCTACATCAACCCTCAGTCAAGACAAACGACACGCCCGAGCCCGAGAAGGCCTCGGCCCCGCCCGATGCACCCTCGGCTATCAAGGGTGAGGCTCTGTGCATCGAGGAAGAGCGGAATGGGGTCACGCCTAATCGAAACTGGCAGATCCCGTACCTGCAATATCTCCACCGAGGAGAGCTACCCCTCGATAGAGCCGAAGCTCGACGACTGGCGCGGCGCGCCAAGTCATTCGTCTTGCTGGGTGATGGGAAGGAGCTCTACCACCGCAGCCCCTCCGGCATCCTCCAGCGATGTATATCCATTGCCGAAGGCCAGGAGCTCTTACAAGAAATACACTCGGGGGCTTGCGGTCATCACGCAGCGCCTCGAGCCCTTGTTGGAAACGCTTTCCGACAAGGTTTCTACTAGCCGACCGCGGTGGCCGACGCCACTAGAATTGTCCGCACCTGCCAAGGGTGTCAATTCTATGCAAGGCAGACGCACCTACCCGCTCAGGCTCTGCAAACAATACCCATCACATGGCCGTTTGCTGTGTGGGGTCTGGACCTCGTCGGTCCCTTGCAGAAGGCACCCGGGGGCTACACGCACCTGCTGGTCGCCATCGACAAATTCTTCAAGTGGATCGAGGTCCGACCCCTAAACAGCATCAGGTCCGAACAGGCGGTGGCGTTCTTCACCAACATCATCCATCACTTTGGGGTCCCGAACTCCATCATCACCGACAATGGCACCCAGTTCACCGGCAGAAAGTTCCTAGACTTCTGCGAGGATCACCACATCCGGGTGGACTGGGCCGCCGTGGCTCACCCCATGACGAATGGGCAAGTAGAGCGTGCTAACGACATGATTCTGCAAGGACTCAAGCCACGGATCTACAACGACCTCCACAAGTTCGGCAGGCGATGGATGAAGGAACTCCCCTCGGTGGTCTGGAGTCTGAGGACAACGCCGAGCCGAGCCACGGGCTTCACACCGTTCTTTCTAGTCTATGGGGCCGAGGCCATCTTGCCCACAGACTTGGAATACGGTTCCCTAAGGATGAGGGCCTACGATGACCGACGCAACCAGACCAACTGAGAAGACTCACTGGACCAGCTGGAAGAGGCTCGGGACGTGGCCTTACTACACTCGGCGCGGTATCAGCAGTCCCTGCGACGCTACCATGCCCGAGGGGTCGGTCCCGAGACCTCCAGGTGGGCGACTTGGTGCTTCGACTACGACAAAACGCCCGAGGGCGGCACAAGCTCACGCCTCCCTAGGAAGGGCCATTCGTCATCGCCAAGATTTTGAAGCCCGGGACGTACAAGCTGGCCAACAGTCAAGGCGAGGTCTACAACAACGCTTGGAACATCCGACAACTACGTCACTTCTACCCTTAAGATGTTTTCAAGCCGTTCATATACCTCGTTTACATATGAAGTCTAACCATCAAGGAAGGGTCAGCCTTGCCTCGGCAAAGCCCGACCCTCCCACGGGGGCTAGAAGGGGGGATGTCACACCCGGTTTTGAAGGTAAACCGAATGCGAACTATGTACGTGCCAGGATCAGAAATTCACGTACACAGCGATTACATAAATGACTCATCATAGCACAATGCTTCGTATGACAATAAAGAGTAAGTAATAATATTACAGACTAGAGCCATTTACATAATATAAATCAAAGTACACAGAATCGAAACGTAGCCAACGTAAACAACCCACCACAGGCAGCTGACTGGGGGAGGTCGCTAGCCTAATCCTCGAACTCGTCGAAGTCCTGGAACTATTGGAGATCCGCCTCGACATCGTTCCCCTTCTTCTTTACCTGAGCATAGATTGCACCAAAGGCAACCTGGTGTTTTGTGAAAGCAAGGGTGAGTACACATCAACGTACTCAGCAAATGTCCCGTTTGGCTGTAGTGGACTAGCTTTATGTGGGGTTAAGTCAAGCAGTTGCTTTTAGTTGGTCAGGTTATTATTACTAGTAGAAAGCCAGGTTTTAGCATTAACCCAAGTTCTTAACCCAAAGTACCCTTTCCAAACGGAAAGAATACCACTTACCATTACCATAATCATAATAAAAAAACCATCATTCTCATCACCACCTGCAATCCGAACATCTCTGATCAAGTATCACTAATCAAAGAGGATCCCAAGGCCGCTCATAACCGTGAGCACGACTGATATATCAGTTTCTAACCCTCTGCAGAGGTCGCACACTTTACCCATGAGCCGTGATTCCCGTTTTGCCCGGGGATCATGACTCCTCATTGATCACTTCCTAGGTGGTCCAGTAGGGTATCACTACGTAGCCTTTACAAAGATTCCCTAGAGGTCATAGCCGCCCGTTAGGTTTCTCCAGTTTGATAAACACAGTACCTCTCCCCGCAGGAGGGTGACTAACAAAAGCAAAACGAAAGAACCTCGGCACCCAGTCTCGGCAGAGCAAGCACTGTGCCTGGACCCCATTGACGGCGCGACGGCGAAGCAACTACACCTCTAGTTCCTCTAATTAATTAGCTAAGGGCGCCCCATTTCACCCTCATGGTTGCACTGTTATCCCGGGTTGTCACTCCCCAAACAGGTCCTTACGGAGAGGCACTCAGGAAACAGCCTGAGCCCCCTAAAGTATCACAGGAACATCATCGGGATAACATCATAGTATCATAAGTATTCACATCATGTTCATTGATTCAAGTAAAGCAATAGCATAATGCTAACCATGATAACCTAAAAGGTAAACAAGGATAAGGTAAATGGAAAGCTAGTCAATCCTTAGGTTTCAATTAAGTAATGCGGGACAGTGTATTATAAAGTAAATGGGACATAATGGGACAGAGGACACTTGCCTTCACCAAGCTGCTGCTGCTCAGGGTCCTCTCCTGCAATTACCTCAGACTCCACGAACGGCCCGATATCTACGCGAGTGCAAACATACATCCACATTCTTGAAACGGAAGGAAACAATACACCATACAACAATGTAGATCAAATAAATATGCACGCGACATAGAATTCGCATATATGACTACGCGAGAACGGAACTGAGACGACTGACGCTACGGTCGAGGGATATCACGTTTACGGCAAACAAGTATAACTATAACCTTTAATTCGACATTGTTAAATATAAATTATATCTAATATTTAGTTTCGCTTAACCTACTACACTAGCAGCTGTCAGTCAAACCGGTAATTTAATTAAAGCGAGAGATTCTAAGCGGGGCAAATTTATGACGCGCGAAACAACACGACAGCGTGCAAACGACGTACGACATAGCACGCTGACGACACACGAAACAATATGTGCGACCAGCACGAATGACGCGCGAATCAGCACGCGACCCCGAGCACATCACACACGAATAGTGCGCATACAGTGCTGCGACGCATGATAATCGCTAACAAATAACGCAATTACACTAAACACGTATTGTTAGAACATTAGTTCGGCATAATTATATTGATTGACATTTATCAACTGTAAACTAAAAAAAATACTATTTAGTTTTGACTAAATTACTATTTTAATAGTGAACGATTAAATGAATAATAAATTAAATGACCTGAGTGATTATAAGTGAACAATTTAATATTGCGCGCGACACGTGACGATGCTAGAAAACAGCGCGCGGACGACGCGCAGTAACGCGTGCGAACAGCACGCGCGACACGCGCGAACGATGCGCGACGAAGGGGACGAACAACATGTGTGATATGCGCGACCGACGCGCGACAACATGTGCGACAATATGAGAAACAGTGTGACGCGCGAAAGGCACGTGATTTAGCGCGCGGCAACACGTGAGATTCGCTAACAGATATCGTGTTTATACTAAACAAATATTAAATGAAAAACGTTTAAGTTGGTATTAATCAAGTTAACATTTATATTTATAAAGCGCAAGTTAAAACTATAAACTAGTTTTAATTAGAAGGTCAACTAATTAATTAATTAAAACTTATGTCGCGATAAAATAATATTTTCAACTTATTGATGGCATTATTATTAAGCTAATGCTATTGAAAAGGGTTGAAACAGATTTGTAACATAAAAGATACTGAATAATAATAAAAGATACTGAATAATAACAACTCACGGATTTTCGCAACGAGATTTTATTTGGCTGAATAATAGGCCACACAAAGGGCTACGTGACCGTAGGTGTAGAAGATTGAGATGAGGGGCTGTGGTTTTGCAGATCGTGAATGCGGCATGCATGCATGGCAAACTAGAGTGGAGGTCGTGTGTGTGCATGCTTGCAAGAGGGCCCACAAGGCTGTTTTCCAATTTTCCTACATGCAGATCGGACGTGGTGGGGGGGGGGGGCAAGCCTGCAGGTGGGGTTCCCAACGGTTCTCTTTTCCTTGACCGCATGCATGGCTGAAACTGCATCGGCGTTTTTTCTGCTACCTTAGAGACACACGCGATGCAACATAGGGAGGACGGGGATCGTCGGGCAGGGTGGAGACTCATCGGCGGCGCGGCTGCCTAGGCATGCAGCGGCAACGTTGGCTGGGGCACAACACGACGGTGGTAGCGGCTTGCCTGGCACAGGCTACAGCAGCCAGGGACGGACGCAGGCTGCAATGGCCAGGGAGGGACACGCGGTCTCTCGCCGGAGCGGCCAGAGCGGCTCGCCGACGGCGGTGCTCAGCCAGGGAGCGGGCCACGGCGGCATGCATGCACAACAACTTAGCAGGAAGGGGATGCGAGACCTTACCAGTCGGGGTGGCGTCGGCGATGTGTTGCGCACAGTGTTCCAGCGAAGCACGTCTATGGCGGAGCTCCAGACTTCTACCCGTGTCTCCACTAGCAGCTTCAAGGGAACCCCCTTCCTTGACACCACGAGGAGATACGGAAGTGAGAGTCTTGCCTTGCGTATGGGAGAGAATGAGAATATGGCGGATGGGGTGGTTTTGATCGGCCAGGACAGGACTGGGAGTTGCAGGAGGTAGTGATACGGGAAGAGAAGTTGAGGGTTGTGCGTGAGGCTGTGAGTCGAGGGAAGTTTGGATGTTGGACGAAAGTAGAGATTAAAGAAGATGTGGGCATATGACAAATGGGTCTGAAGGGCGACACAAATGCGTTGTGGATGGTGCGGCAACGATTGTGATGTGGCATGTGAGGAATGGTTTGCGGATTTTGGATATTATGCTCGCCGAGAGAAAGACAAATATATATAAAGGAGAGGACGTAGGACGTGGTTGCCAATTTTATTGAGGCTCACATCCTGATCGAGCGAGAGAGGTGGTTCACGATCTCGCGAAAAGGACACGAGATCTAGAACGGGCTCAACGAGAGGAAGATATATATATATATATATATATATATATATATATATATATATATATATATATATATATATATATATATATAATCAGGTTTTTTTGAAATATTCTGGTTCTCAAAATACCAAATTTTAGGTATTAAAATAATAATAAAAAAATCATAAATTCATATTTAATATTTTTAAAATGCTTCGAAGGATCCAAAAGCTCCCAAAAACATCCTCGAGATAGATCGACACAATTCAAGAACCTCTTGCACTTATAAACACTATGCAATGGCATGAATGCAACAATCAAAGCTTCTCTAGGATTTTATTTTACTAAGCTTAAACCTTATATATATATAATAAAATAACTCCATTATTTAGAAAAAAGAAAAGAAAAAAAATAAGGAAAAGAGAGGGTAACACCTGAATTTGGTGTATATTAAGAAAGAAATTTTTATACCCCCAAATTCAGGGTGTTACAAATCTAACCCCCTTAACTGGAATCTCGCCCCCGAGATTCAAGAAGAAGCTAGCAAGAAAACAAGGTTGATTCATAGGTTGTTCACGATTAATTGATCCTCACTATTGGATTCGTGAGACGATTTTGATCGCCGAGTTGACTTCTTAGGGACCCTGAGTCCTGTGGGTTAGGACCCACCACGCTTCCGCTGCGCCATATTGATCTTGTTTGTTGATGTTGATCGTATTGTCTTCATTGGGGTTAGCGGCTAACCCCCTTAACATGAGCGTTGATATGCATTTGGTGAAGATGTTGCCGACTCTAATCTTGACTGATTTGGAGGAGTTGGAGGTTGCCAAATGGACAGGTGCAAGAGGAAAGAATAGCGAGAAGAGGTACGTAAAGACGGATTAGAGAGAGCAGGGGAGAACCCAACTACTTAACTCTATGGTACTCAGCTAGTAAACTAATGCCATTGTGGACCAAGGGCAACAACACATCAACATTCATCACAAAGGAGCAAATCAGTCGTAACACAAAGACAGACAACACGAGCACACAACAACAAGCATCTCGTTGCTACACGTTAATATCAACTAGATGGTGGTCTTTCCTTACCAAGGGGAATCTACTCTAAGGCCATCGAAAGACAAGGGGAATGATAAGACATGCATGATAGGGGCATGAGCATAATAAAGGATGAAGCTAAAGCAAGGATTATAACCGGCAAGGGAGAGAATGCAACCAAGGTCAGGATAGGTAAAACACCATTCTCAGATCGAGATAGGAAAGATGATGATTCAAAAGGTAGGCATAAGATAACATCATGGAAAGATCTAGAGATTACAAAGGTAAGGGAGGTGAAAGGCAAAAGCACACCAAGAGATAGAGTTAGGACAATACTTGCAACACGACAGAGGGAAAAGGGAACGAACAAGAGCGGGGAGGGGATAAGACATCACTCTTGAAATAAAATGGGAGAGGCGGCTTTAAAATGCAGGTACATGATAAGCATCAAGGTAAAGATCAAGGGATGACAAAGGTTAAAGTGATAATGGACAAACACACAACAAAGGACGTATTTTAGACAAAACTTGCAAGGCATCAAAGAAGAGGAAGCAGCCAACGGTGAAGTGGGTGAGGCATTATCCCGAACAGGGATGGAAAAGAGGAGGCTTTAAAGGGTAGGTTCAAAGTAAGCATGTGGACAAGGGCATAGGTATCACGAGGGTTTAAAGGTGATAACGGACAAGGATGTAGGAGAGGAGGTAAATGTGCATAAGAACCAAGAATATAAATACCACAAAGGATGGAGTTAAGACAAGACCTGTAAATGGAAAAAGGAGAGGGTACGTCCAAGGTCCAGATAGGTAAACTGCCACTCTCAAATTGAGGTGGAAAAGAGTAGGATTTAAAGGGTAGGTTCAAAATAAGCACCAAGGTAAAGATATAGATGTTACAAGGGTTAAAGGCGATAACAAGCAAGGGTGTAAGAGATAAGAGGTGAAGGTGCACAAAAACAAAGGGTATGAGTACAATAAAGAATAGAGCTAAGGTAAGACTGGCACGTGGCAAAGATGAGGTTATGACCAAAGGCGGGATAAGTAGAGCACCACTCTCAAATTGAGAGGGGAGAAGGGAGGTTTTAAGTGGCAGACATACGACAAGCATCAAGGTAGGATCACAAGGGTAAAGGTGATAGCGAACAAAACACATTAAACAATGAAGTTGAAAGTTCGCAAGCAGCAAAGAATAGGATACATCTGAAGAAAAATGGGTAAGATACAACTTTCAAATTGAGACGGACGAGAGAAGATTTTAGAGGGCAGGTATGAGACAAGCAACAGGGTGAGATGTAGAGATGACAAAGGTAAAGATAATATCAATGAAAGCATGACAAAGGATAGAATTAGGGTAAGACTCGCGGAATGGCGAAGTAGAGGAAACAATCAAGGAAGTTAACGTACAATAGAAGAGTTGAAGTAAAAATCCATAACTGAAGGAAGTTACAAGGAAACAACGAGGTTACCACGGATGTGCAAAAATAAAATGACCGCTCATGGATCATCAAGAAACAAGGGTGGTCAAGGACATATTAACTGAAATGTCTTGAATAGTCATTAGGGTATGCCAGGCATACCAAGACAAGGGAATAGAAAGAGGCAAAGGATGACGACTTAACAGTGGAATAGAAAGGGATCTCAAAAGACAAAAGGTCATGGACATATAAACTGAAGTGTTTAAGTAGGCGGGAGAAATTCAGATGTAAGTATTTAAAACAAGAGTATTGAAGAATGTAGGGGTACGAGCATGTCAATACCAAGGGAATAGAGAGGGTCAAATGGTAGCAATTTAATAATGGAAGAGAAAAGAATCCCAAGAGACTAGGAGGTTATGGTCAGGGGGCATCTACAAAGATGTCGCAAGCACAAGAGTGAGATCAGATCTAATAGATTGAGAGAAGTATAGACCATATTAGAATAAAATACTTTTGGCAAAGGGGCGTATAGGAGCACATCATAGAATTAGTCGAGGTGACTAATATTTTGAAGCAGAATCAAGGATGAGGTAAAGTAGTAATCAATAAGTCCTTAGAACGGCCAGTGCTACTCTAGGTTAGCGGTCCTACAGTCAGCACGGCTTTGATACCACTTATGTCACACCCGGTTTTGAAGGTAAACCGAATGCGAACTATGTACGTGCCAGGATCAGAAATTCACGTACACAGCGATTACATAAATGACTCATCATAGCACAATGCTTCGTATGACAATAAAGAGTAAGTAATAATATTACAGACTAGAGTCATTTACATAATATAAATCAAAGTACATAGAATCGAAACGTAGCCAACGTAAACAACCCACCACAGGCAGCTGACTGGGGGAGGTCGCTAGCCTAATCCTCGAACTCTTCGAAGTCCTGGAACTACTGGAGATCCGCCTCGACATCGTTCCCCTTCTTCTTTACCTGAGCATAGATTGCACCAAAGGCAACCTGGTGTTTTGTGAAAGCAAGGGTGAGTACACATCAACGTACTCAGCAAATGTCCCGTTTGGCTGTAGTGGACTAGCTTTATGTGGGGTTAAGTCAAGCAGTTGCTTTTAGTTGGTCAGGTTATTATTACTAGTAGAAAGCCAGGTTTTAGCATTAACCCAAGTTCTTAACCCAAAGTACCCTTTCCAAACGGAAAGAATACCACTTACCATTACCATAATCATAATAAAAAAACCATCATTCTCATCACCACCTGCAATCCGAACATCTCTGATCAAGTATCACTAATCAAAGAGGATCCCAAGGTCGCTCATAACCGTGAGCACGGCTGATATATCAGTTTCTAACCCTCTACAGAGATCGCACACTTTACCCATGAGCCGTGATTCCCGTTTTGCCCGGGGATCATGACTCCCCATTGATCACTTCCTAGGTGGTCCGGCAGGGTATCACTACGTAGCCTTTACAAAGATTCCCTAGAGGTCATAGCCGCCCGTTAGGTTTCTCCAGTTTGATAAACATAGTACCTCTCCCCGCAGGAGGGTGACTAACAAAAGCAAAACGAAAGAACCTCGACACCCAGTCTCGGCAGAGCAAGCACTGTGCCTGGACCCCATTGATGGCACGACGGCGAAGCAACTACACCTCTAGTTCCTCTAATTAATTAGCTAAGGGCGCCCCATTTCACCCTCATGGTTGCACTGTTATCCCGGGTTGTCACTCCCCAAACAGGTCCTTACGGAGAGGCACTCAGGAAACAGCCTGAGCCCCCTAAAGTATCACTGGAACATCATCGGGATAACATCATAGTATCATAAGTATTCACATCATGTTCATTGATTCAAGTAAAGCAATAGCATAATGCTAACCATGATAACCCAAAAGGTAAACAAGGATAAGGTAAATGGAAAGCTAGTCAATCCTTAGGTTTCAATTAAGTAATGCATGACAGTGTGTTATAAAGTAAATGAGACATAATGGGACAGAGGACACTTGCCTTCACCAAGCTGCTGCTGCTCAGGGTCCTCTCCTGCAATTACCTCAGACTCCACGAACAACCCGATATCTACGCGAGTGCAAACATACATCCACATTCTTGAAACGGAAGGAAACAATACACCATACAACAATGTAGATCAAATAAATATGCACGCGATATAGAATTCGCATCTATGACTACGCGAGAACGGAACTGAGACGACTGACGCTACGGTCGAGGGATATCACGTTTACGCCAAACAAGTATAACTATAACCTTTAATTCGACATTATCAAATATAAAATATATCTAATATTTAGTTTCGCTTAACCTACTACACTAGCAGCTGTCAGTCAAACCGGTAATTTAATTAAAGCGAGAAATTCTAAGCGGGGCAAATTTACGACGCGCGAAACAACACGACAGCGTGCAAACGACGTACGACATAGCACGCTGACGACACACGAAACAATGTGTGCGACCAGCACGAATGACGCGCGAATCAACACGCGACCCCGAGCACATCACACACGAATAGTGCGCAGACAGTGCTACGACGCATGATAATCGCTAACAAATAACGCAATTACACTAAACACGTATTGTTAGAACATTAGTTCGGCATAATTATATTGATTGACATTTATCAACTGTAAACTAAAAAAATACTATTTAGTTTTGACTAAATTACTATTTTAATAGTGAACGATTAAATGAATAATAAATTAAATGACCTGAGTGATTATAAGTGAACAATTTAATATTGCGCGCGACACGTGACGATGCTAGGAAAAAGCGCGCGGACGACGCGCAGTAACGCGTGCGAACAGCACGCGCGACACGCGCGAACGATGCGCGACGAAGCGGACGAACAACACGTGTGATATGCGCGACCGACGCACGACAACATGTGCGACAATATGAGAAACAGTGTGACGCGCGAAAGGCACGTGATTTAGCGCGCGACAACACGTGAGATTCGCTAACAGATATCGTGTTTATACTAAACAAATATTAAATGAAAAACGTTTAAGTTGGTATTAATCAAGTTAACATTTATATTTATAAAGCGCAAGTTAAAACTATAAACTAGTTTTAATTAGAAGGTCATTTTTAATAACTATAGAATGAACAACTAATTAATTAATTAAAACTTATGTCGCGATAAAATAATATTTTCAACTTATTGATGGCATTATTATTAAGCTAATGCTATTGAAAAGGGTTGAAACAGATTTGTAACATAAAGATACTGAATAATAATAAAAGATACTGAATAATAACAACTCACGGATTTTCGCAACGAGATTTTATTTGGCTGAAAAATAGGCCACACAAAGGGCTACGTGACCGTAGGTGTAGAAGATTGAGATGAGGGGCGCTGGTTTTGCAGATCGTGAATGCGGCATGCATGCATGGCAAACTAGAGTGGAGGTCGTGTGTGTGCATGCATGCAAGAGGGCCCACAAGGCTGTTTTCCAATTTTCCTACATGCAGATCGGATGTGGGGGGGGGGGGGGGGGGCAAGCCTGCAGGGTGGGGTTCCCAACGGTTCTCTTTTCCTTGACCGCATGCATGGCTGAAACTGCATCGGTGTTTTTTCTGCTACCTTAGAGACACACGCGATGCAACATAGGGAGGACGGGGATCGTCGGGCAGGGTGGAGACTCATCGGCGGCGCGGCTGCCTAGGCATGCAGCGGCAACGTTGGCTGGGGCACAACACGACGGTGGTAGCGGCTTGCCTGGCACAGGCTACAGCAGCCAGGGACGGACGCAGGCTGCAATGGCTAGGGAGGGACATGCGGGCTCTCGCCGGAGCGGCCAGAGCGGCTCGCCGACGGCGGTGCTCAGCCAGGGAGCGGGCCACGGCGGCATGCATGCACAACAACTTAGCAGGAAGGGGATGCGAGACCTTACCAGTCGGCGATGTGTTGCGCACAGTGTTCCAGCGAAGCACGTCTATGGCGGAGCTCCAGACTTCTACCCGTGTCTCCACTAGCAGCTTCAAGTGAACCCCCTTCCTTGACACCACGAGGAGATACGGAAGTGAGAGTCTTGCCTTGCGTATGGGAGAGAATGAGAATATGGCGGATGGGGTGGTTTTGATCGGCCAGGACAAGACTGGGAGTTGCAGGAGGTAGTGATACGGGAAGGGAAGTTGAGGGTTGTGCGTGACGCTGTGAGTCGAGGGAAGTTTGGATGTTGGACGAAAGTAGAGATTAAAGAAGATGTGGGCATATGACAAATGGGTCTGAAGGGCGACACAAATGCGTTGTGGATGGTGCGACAACGATTGTGATGTGGCATGTGAGGAATGGTTTGCGGATTTTGGATATTATGCTCGCCGAGAGAAAGACAAATATATATAAAGGAGAGGACGTAGGACGTGGTTGCCAATTTTATTGAGCCTCACATCCTGATCGAGCGAGAGAGGTGGTTCACGATCTCGCGAAAAGGACACGAGATCTAGAACGGGCTCAACGAGAGGAAGATATATATATATATATATATATATATATATATATATATATATATATATATATATATATATATATATATATATATATATATATTATCAGGTTTTTTGAAATATTCTGGTTCTCAAAATACCAAATTTTAGGTATTAAAATAATCAAAAAAAATCATAAATTCATATTTAATATTTTTAAAATGCTTCGAAGGATCCAAAAGCTCCCAAAAACATCCTCGAGATAGATCGACACAATTCAAGAACCTCTTGCACTTATAAACACTATGCAATGGCATGAATGCAACAATCAAAGCTTCTCTAGGATTTTATTTTACTAAGCTTAAACCTTATATATATATAATAAAATAACTCCATTATTTAGAAAAAAGAAAAGAAAAAAATAAGGAAAAGAGAGGGTAACACCTGAATTTGGTGTATATTAAGAAAGAAATTTTTATACCCCCAAATTCAGGGTGTTACAGGGGAACCCCCACTACGTCAAAATTTTCCTCGGAAAAAGTCTTTCTGCCAGAATATCTTTCGTGCTTTTCGACTACTTCGGTAGTGGGATCATGAAAACGACGGAGTACATGTAAGCAAGCAAGGCCGACCGAGCCGAGGGACTCCTACGCCTCCGGGATACGGATACCTCACTCATCGCCTTCTGCGAGAAGTAACTCACGTTCGGATGAGCGATCCTGCTGACCGAACAAGCCTTAACGCTCAAAAGACTTTCTGCCGAAACAATTTTTCGGGTTTTCTCGGCTATGTCGATAAAAGAATCCCGCGGACGAGCAAGAGTACACGTAAGCGGCAAGGCCGACCGAGCCAAGGGATTCCTACGCCTCCGGGATACGGATACCTCACTCATCACCTTTCGTAAGAAGTAACTCTAACTCGGATAAACGGTTCTGCTACCGACGAGCAAGCCCTGATACTCAAAACAAGAGGAAAAGAAACACAACTTTACAACGCGACGACAGTATGTTTGGGCCTCGGCGGCCGCAAAAAACATATGCATACTACAGGCGAACCGATCCTGCAGGCTCAGACGTCGATGGAGGGGGAGCAGCAGCACCCTCGACAACAACTCCACCTTCGGCGAAGTCCGACCGAGCCTCGGACGGCAACACGGGCTAAGGATCTCCGCTCCGAAGGACGACGTCAGCACCACGCCCGGGCCATCGCCGCTAGGGTCTCCTCCAGGAACCCGGCCCGAGAAGACGGCTCGGCCGGCCGCTCCGTGGCCTCAGCCAGCTGTCGCCCGAGGACATTAGCCCGGCTCACGGACGACACCCGGCGGGTGCGCTCGCGCGCACCCACCGGAACGAAACGCAACCGAGAAAGGCCGGGCCCCTTGCAAAAAAGTGCGACAAAAGCCTCCAAGCGAGTATCAACACTCCCTTCGAGGCTCGGGGGCTACTGTCGGGGACCATAATTTGGGGTACCCCCAAGACTCCTAATCTCAGCTGGTAACCCCCATCAGCACAAAGTTGCAAATGCCTGATGGGCGCGATTAAGGTCAAGGCTCAGTCCACTCAAGGGACACGATCTCGCCTCGCCCGAGCCCAGCCTCGGGCAAAGGCAGCCGACCCCAGAGGATTCACGTCTCGCCCGAGGGCCCCCTTGAGCAACGGACACACCTTCGGCTCACCCGAGGCCCAGTCTTCGCAGAGAAGCAACCTTGGCCAGATCGCCATGCCAACCGACCGTATCGCAGGAGCATTTAATGCAAGGATCGCTTGACACCATATCCTGACGCGCGCTCTTCAGTCGACAGAGCCGAAGTGACCGCAGTCACTTCGCCGCTCCACTGAACGACCTGACAAGAAAATAGCGCCGCCTGTGTCGCTCCGACTGCTGTGCCACTCGATAGAGTGAGGCTGACAGCAGCTAAGTCCAGCCTCGGGCGCCATAGGAAGCTCCGCCTCGCCCGACCCCAGGGCTCGGGCTCAACCTCGACGCTGGACGACGGACTCCACCTCGCCCGACCCCAGGGCTCGGACACAGCCTCGGCCTCGGAAGACGGTCTCCGCCTCGCCCGACCCCAGGGCTCGGGCTCAACCTCGACGCTGGACGACGGACTCCGCCTCGCCCGACCCCAGGGCTCGGACACTGCCTCGGCCTCGGAAGACGGTCTCCGCCTTGCCCGACCCAGGGCTCGGACTCAACCTCGACCTCGGAGGAGCCTCCGCCTCGCCCGACCTAGGGCTCGGGCCGACCACGTCACAGGGGGGCATCATTACCCTACCCCTAGCTAGCTCAGGCTACGGGGAACAAGACCGGCGTCCCATCTGGCTCGCCCCGGTAAACAAATAATGATGGCGCCCCGCGTGCTCCATGACGACGACGACTCTCAGCCCCTTACGGAAGCAAGGAGACGTCAGCAAGGATTCGACACCCCCAACAGCTGTCCTTCCACAGGGCCCAAGCACTCCTCCGACGGCCACGACATCACATGAACAGGGTGCCAAAACCTCTCCAACTGCCACGACGGCATGTACTTAGGGCTCTAGCTCCTCTCTACTAGACAAGTTAGCACACTGCTACACCCCCCATTGTACACCTGGACCCTCTCCTTACGCCTATAAAAGGAAGGTCTAGGGCTCTCGTACGAGAAGGTTGGCCGCGCGGGAGAACGGGCCGACGCATAAGGCTCGCTCTCTCTCTCTCTCCCACGCGAACGCTTGTAACCCCCTACTGCAAGCGCATCCATCCGCCCTGGGCGCAGGACAACACGAAGGCCGCGGTTTCCCCTTACTGTTCTCCCCCCTTTGTGTCCCGTCTCGCGCCGACCCATCTGGGCTGGGACACGCAGCGACAATTTACTCATCGGTCCAGGGACCCCCCGGGGTCGAAACGCCAACAGTTGGCACGCTAGGTAGGGGCCTGTTGCGTGTTGACGAACAACTTCCCGTCAAGCTCCAGATGGGTAGTCTCCAGCAACCTTTCCAACCCGGGACGATGCTCCGTTTCGGGAGCCTTGAGTTCATGTCCCTCGACGGCAGCTACGACATGATACTCCTTCCTCCGCCGCGCGACAGCGACAATGGTGGCCGTCAGCCCGCCCGTCGGCGGCGGAATCAACGACGTCTTCCCCACATGGCGGAAGAACAACATCCGGGTTTGTCCCATCACCTCCCCCACCGACGGAGGAGGAGGCGGGGCAACCATGGCCAAGCAGGAGGCGGCACCTCGTCGGCTGTCGAGCAAGTCGACGACGCCGGCGCCCCAGCGGGGGACACGTCGGGCTTTGACCTTGCGTCTAAGACGAAGACGAGCGCCGTTTCCCTGCAACACGCCAACCCCAAGAAGACGAACGACGCCAGCACGCTCGCGAAGGACTTGCTGGGCGTCGCCCTCGTACATGAGACAACGGTGCAGTCCGCCCCTGACACGACTTCGTCACCGCCCGTCGACCAAGAGGTACCGACCGATTCTCATCTCGTGCCTTTTGGATTCAGCTTCGACCCACCAAGCGACCTCGCTTCGGTGGAAGCCTTCATAGAGGCATGTACCAACCCTCCGGGGTACCATATGCGGTCGCCCTGGGACAGACTGACGGCCGTCTCGACCTACGGACCCTCGGGTTCCGAGGAAGATGACGAGCCCGACTTTTATTGGGATTTCTTCAGGCTCGGTAACCCCAGTGCCATGCGGGACTTCATGACCACATGCGACTACTGCCTCTCCGATTGTTCCGATGGTAGCCGCAGCTTCGGCGACGAGGACTGCGGCCCAAGTCGTGAATGCTTCCACATCGATCTAGGGGGTCCCGGCGAAGGCAACCATCTTGGTATGCCGGAAAACGGCGATCCCCCTAGGCCTGCGCCTCGCGTTGACATCCTTCGGGAGCTAGCTGTGGTCCCAGTCCCTGTGGGGGGTCAGGACGCACAGCTCGAGCAAATCCACGAGATGCAGGCTAGGCTCGACGAGGGAGCAGGAACACTTGAGCAGTTCCGGCGGAACATCGGGCAGGAATGGGCAGACCAAGCTCCGGCCGGAGAAGCGCGTCATCTACCCTAGGGCATCCAGCACCGCATTACCGACGGCGTCAGGGCAAGGCCACCACCGGCTTCTAGTGGGGTCGGCCAGAACCTGGCTGCAGCAGCAATACTACTCCGCGTGATGCCGGAACCATCGACCACCCAAGGGTAGCGTATCCAGGGAGAGCTCAAGAATCTCCTGGAGGATGCCGCGGTCCGACGGGCCGAAAGCTCTGCCTCCATAAGGCAGGGGTACCCCTCGGAGCATCGCGCTGCGACTTCCCGATTCGTGCGGGAAGCCTCGGTCCACACCGGGCGCACGCGCAACACGGCGCCTGCGGCCCCGGGTTGCCTCGGCAACGAGCACCACCACCGCAACCGTCAAGCCCACCTCGACGAGAGGGTGCACCGAGGCTACCACCCCAGGCGTGGGGGACACTACGACAGCGGGGAGGATCGGAGCCCCTCGCCCGAACCACCCGGTCCGCAGGCTTTCAGCCGGGCCATATGACGGGCGCCGTTCCCGACCCGGTTCCGAACCCCGACTACCATCACAAAGTACTCGGGGGAGATGAGGCCGGAACTGTGGCTCGCGGACTACCGACTGGCCTGCCAGCTGGGTGGAACGGACGATGGCAACCTCATCATCCGCAACCTCCCCCTGTTCCTCTCCGACACCGCTCGAGCCTGGCTGGAGCATCTGCGTCTGGGGCAGATCTCCAACTGGAACGACCTGGTCCAAGCCTTCGCCGGCAACTTCCAGGGCACGTACGTGCGCCCTGGGAACTCCTGGGATCTTCGAAGCTGCCGCCAGCAACCGGGAGAGTCTCTCCGGGACTACATTCGGCGATTCTCGAAGCAGCGCACCGAGTTGCCCAACGTCATCGACTCGGACGTCATCGGCGCGTTCCTCGCCGGCACCACCTGCCGCGACCTGGTGAGCAAGCTGGGTCGCAAGACCCCCACCAGGGCGAGCGAGCTGATGGACATCGCCACCAAATTCGCCTCTGGCTAGGAGGCGGTTGAGGCCATCTTCCGAAAGGACAAGCAGCCCCAGGGCCGCCAGCCGGAAGACGTCCCCGAGGCATCCGCTCAGCGCGGCACCAAGAAGAAGAACAAGAAGAAGTCGCAAGCGAAACGCGATGCCACCAACACGGACCTTGTCACCGCCGCTGAGTACAAGAACCCTCGGAAACCTCCTGGAGGTGCCAATCTCTTCGATAAGATGCTCAAGGAGCCGTGCTCCTATCATCAGGGGCCCGTCTAGCACACCCTTGAGGAGTGCGTCATGCTTCGGCGCCACTTTCACAAGGCCGGGCCACCGGCGGAAGGTGGCAGGGCCCACAACAACGACAAGAAGGAGGATCACAAGGCAGAGGAGTTCCCCGAGGTCCACAACTACTTCGTGATCTACGGTGGGCCAGTGGCGAACGCCTCGGCTCGGCACCGCAAGCAAGAGCGTCGGGAGGTCTGCTCGGTAAAGGTGGCGGCGCCAGTCTACCTAGACTGGTCCGACAAGCCCATCACCTTCGACCAGGGCGACCACCCCGACCGCGTGCCGAGCCCGGGGAAATATCCGCTCGTTGTCGACCCCGTCATCGGCAACGTCAGGCTCACCAAGGTCCTCGTGGACGGAGGCAGCAGCCTCAACATCATCTACGCCGAGACCCTCGGGCTCCTGCAGATCGATCTGTCCTTGATCCAGACAGGCGCGGCCCCTTTTCACGGGGTCATCCCCGGGAAACGCGTCCAACCCCTCAGACAACTCGATCTGCCCGTCTGCTTCGGGACTCCCTCCAACTTCTGAAGGGAAACCCTCACGTTCGAGGTGGTCGGGTTCCGAGGAACCTACCACGCAGTACTGGGGAGGCCATGCTACGCCAAGTTCATGGCCGTCCCCAACTACACCTACCTCAAGCTCAATATGCTGGGCCCCAACGGGGTCATCACCATCGGCCCCACGTACCGACACGCGTACGAATGCGACATGGAGTGCGTGGAGTACGCCGAGGCCCTCGCCGAATCCGAGGCCCTCATCGCCAACCTGGAGAGCCTCTCCAAGGAGGCGCCAGATGCGAAGCGCCACGCCGGCAACTTCGAGCCAGCTGAGACGGTGAAATCCGTCCGTCTCGACCCCAGCAACGACGCCTCCAAGCAGATACGGATCGGCTCCGAGCTCGACCCCAAATAGGAAGTTGTGCTCGTCGACTTTCTCCGCGCGAACGCCGAAGTTTTCGTGTTGAGTCTCTCGGACATGCCTGGCATACCGAGGGATGTCGCCGAGCACTCGCTGAATATCCGAGCTGGAGCCCGACCCGTGAAGCAGCCTCTGTGCCGATTCGATGAAGAAAAGCGCAGAGCCATAGGCGAGGAGATCCACAAGCTGATGGCCGCAGGGTTCATCAAAGAGGTATTCCATCCCGAATGGTTGCCAACCCTGTGCTTGTGAGAAAGAAAGGAGGGAAATGGCGGATGTGTGTAGACTACACTGGTCTAAACAAAGCATGTCCGAAGGTTCCCTACCCTCTGCCTCGCATCGATCAAATCGTGGATTCCACTGCTGGGTGCGAAACCCTATCATTCCTCGACGCCTACTCAGGGTATCACCAAATCAGGATGAAAGAGTCCGACCAGCTCGCGACTTCTTTCATCACGCCCTTTGGCATGTACTGCTACGTTACTATGCCATTTGGTTTGAGGAATGCGGGTGCGACGTACCAAAGGTGCATGAACCACGTGTTCAGAGAGCACATTGGTCGAACGGTCGAGGCTTACGTCGATGACATCGTAGTCAAGACGAGGAAAGCCTCCGACCTCCTCTCCGACCTTGAAACGACATTCCGGTGTCTCAAGGCGAAAGGCGTAAAACTCAATCCCGAGAAGTGTGTCTTCGGAGTCCCCCGAGGCATGCTCCTGGGGTTCATCGTCTCCGAGCGAGGCATCGAGGCCAACCCGGAGAAAATCGCAGCCATCACCAACATGGGGCCCATCAAGGACTTGAAAGGCGTACAGAGGGTTATGGGATGTCTTGCGGCTCTGAGCCGCTTCATCTCGCGCCTCGGCGAAAGAGGCCTACCTCTGTACCGCCTCTTAAGAAAGACCGAGTGCTTCACTTCGACCCCCGAGGCCGAGGAAGCCCTCGGGAACCTGAAGGCGCTCCTTACGAACGCACCCATCCTGGTGCCTCCCGCTGCCGGAGAAGCCCTCTTGATCTACATCGCCGCTACCACTCTGGTGGTCAGCGCTGCGATAGTGGTCGAAAGATGAGAAGAAGGGCATGCATTGCCCATCCAGAGGCCGGTCTACTTCATCAGTGAGGTACTGTCCGAGACCAAGATCCGCTACCCACAAATTCAGAAGCTGCTGTACGCGGTGATTCTGACGCGACGGAAGTGGCGACACTACTTCGAGTCTCATCCGGTGACTGTGGTGTCATCCTTCCCCCTGGGGGAGATCATCCAGTGCTGAGAGGCCTCGGGTAGGATTGCAAAGTGGGCGGTGGAAATCATGGGCGAGACAATCTCGTTCGCCCCTCGAAAGGCCATCACGTCCCAAGTCTTGGCGGACTTTGTGGCTGAATGGGTCGACACCCAGCTTCCAGCAGCTCCGATCCAACCAGAACTCTGGACCATGTTTTTTGACGGGTCGCTGATGAAAACAGGGGCAGGCGCGGCCCTGCTCTTCATCTCGCCCCTCGGGAAGCACCTCCGCTACGTGCTGCGCCTCCATTTCCCGGCATCCAACAATGTGGCTGAGTACGAGGCTCTGGTCAACGAGTTGCACATCGCCATCGAGCTAGGGGCCCGACACCTCGACGCTCGCGGTGACTCGCAGTTTGTCATCGACCAAGTCATGAAGAACTCCCACTGCCGCGACTCGAAGATGGAAGCCTACTGCGACGAGGTTCGGCGCTTGGAGGACAAGTTCTGCTGGCTCGAGGTCAACCACATCGCCCGGCGGTACAACGAGACTGCGGACGAGCTAGCGAAGATAGCTTTGGCGCGAACAACGGTTCCCCCGAACGTCTTCTCCCGGGACCTACATCAACCCTTAGTCAAGACAAACGACACGCCCGAGCCCGAGAAGGCCTCGGCCCGGCCCGAGGCACCCTCGGCCCCGCCCGAGGCACCCTCGGCTACCGAGGGTGAGGCTCTGCGCATCGAGGAAGAGCGGAATGGGGTCACGCCTAATCGAAACTGGCAGACCCCGTACCTGCAATATCTTCACCGAGGAGAGCTACCCCTCGACAGAGCCGAAGCTCGGCGACTGGCGCGGCGTGCCAAGTCATTCGTCTTGCTGGGTGACGGGAAGGAGCTCTACCACCGCAGCCCCTCCGGCATCCTCCAGCGATGCATATCCATCGCCGATGGCCAGGAGCTCTTACAAGAAATACACTCGGGGGCTTGCGGTCATCACGCAGCGCCTCGAGCCCTTGTTGGAAACGCTTTCCGACAAGATTTCTACTGGCCGACCGTGGTGGCCGACGCCACTAGAATTGTCCGCACCTGCCAAGGGTGTCAATTCTACGCAAGGCAGACGCACCTACCCGCTCAGGCTCTGCAAACAATACCCATGACCTGGCCGTTTGCTGTGTGGGGTCTGGAACTCGTCGGTCCCTTGCAGAAGGCACCCGGGGGCTACACGCACCTGCTGGTCGCCATCGACAAATTCTCCAAGTGGATCGAGGTCCGACCCCTAAACAGCATCAGGTCCGAACAGGCGGTGGCGTTCTTCACCAACATCATCCATCGCTTTGGGGTCCCGAACTCCATCATCACCGACAACGACACCCAGTTCACCGGCAGAAAGTTCCTGGACTTCTGCGAGGATCACCACATCCGGGTGGACTGGGCCGCCGTGGCTCACCCCATGACGAATGGGCAAGTAGAGCGTGCTAACGGCATGATTCTGCAAGGACTCAAGCCACAGATCTACAACGACCTCAACAAGTTCGGCAAGCGATGGATGAAGGAACTCCCCACGGTGGTCTGGAGTCTGAGGACAACACCGAGCCGAGCCACGGGCTTCACACCGTTCTTTCTAGTCTATGGGGCCGAGGCCATCTTGCCCACAGACTTAGAATACGGTTCCCCGAGGACGAGGGCGTACGACGACCAAAGCAATCGAACCAACCAAGAAGACTCACTGGACCAGCTGGAAGAGGCTCGGGACGTGGCCTTACTACACTCAGCACGGTATCAGCAGTCCCTGCGACGCTACCACGCCCGAGGGGTTCGGTCCCGAGACCTCCAGGTGGGCGACTTGGTGCTTCGACTATGACAAGACGCCCGAGGGCGACACAAGCTCACGCATCCCTGGGAAGGGCCGTTCGTCATCGCCAAAATTTTGAAGCCCGGGACGTACAAGCTGGCCAACCGTCAAGGCGAGGTCTACAACAACGCTTGGAACATCCGACAGCTACGTCGCTTCTACCCTTAAGATGTTTTCAAGCCGTTCATATACCTCGTTTACATATGAAGTCTAACCATCAAGGAAGGGTCAGCCTTGCCTCGGCAAAGCCCGACCCTCCTTCGGGGGCTAGAAGGGGGGAACCCCCTCCGCGTCAAAATTTTCCTCCGAAAAAGTCTTTCTGCCAGAATATCTTTCGTGCTTTTCGACTACTTCGGTAGTGGGATCATGAAAATGACGGAGTACACGTAAGCAGGCAAGGCTGACCGAGCCGAGGGACTCCTACGCCTCCGGGATACGGATACCTCACTCATCGCCTTCTGCGAGAAGTAACTCGCGTTCGGATGAGCGATCCTGCTGACCGAACAAGCCTTAACGCTCAAAAGACTTTCTGCCGAAACGGTTTTTCGGGTTTTCTCGGCTACATCGATAATAGAATCCCGAGGACGAGCAAGAGTACACGTAAGCGGCAAGGCCGACCGAGCCGAGGGATTCCTACGCCTCCGGGATACGGATACCTCACTCATCACCTTCCGTGAGAAGTAACTCTAACTCGGATAAACGATTCTGCTACCGACGAGCAAGCCCTGATACTCGAAACAAGAGGAAAAGAAACGCAGCTTTACAACGCGACGACAGTATGTTTGGGCCTCGGTGGCCGCAAAAACATATGCATACTACAGGCGAACCGATCCTGCAGGCTCAGACGTCGATGGAGGGGGAGCAGCAGCACCCTCGGCGTCAACTCCACCTTCGGCGAAGTCCGACCAAGCCTCGGACGGCAACACGGGCGAAGGATCTCCGCTCCGAAGGACGACGTCAGCACCACGCCCGGGCCATCGCCGCCAGGGTCTCCTCCAGGAACCCGGCCCGAGCAGACCGCTCGACCGGCTGCCCCGAAGCCTCAGCCAGCTGTCCCCCGAGGACACCAGCCCGGCTCATGGCCTCGGCAACCCGACTCCGGCGCTGGTCCCGCCAGTGGACGGCCCAGCTAGGCTCCGGCAGACGAAGTCTTCTTTTCAAGCCAACTCTGCCTCTGTCCATGCTGACACCACTGCCCTCGGCCCCGGCTCACCGCAGAGCGACCGAGGGTTTCTTCGACTAAGCAAGTGAAGCCTCGGGCGGCAAGGCCGACCGAGCCGAGGGATTCCTACGCCTCCGGGATACGGATACCTCACTCGTCACCTTCCGCACAGAGCAACTCACATTTGGTCAAGCGGTTCGGCTAGCCGACAGGCGAGTTCCAGTGCTCGAAAATGAGGAAAAAACATGGTATTACACCCAAAAATACCTACATGTTCAGGCCCCGACAGCCACAATGAACAAACACCGGCACTCAAGGTGCCATTACAAACGGAACTCTGGTTCCACCCCCGCAGGTACGAACAACCCCCCACTTTGGATGGCCTGCGGGGCGACAAAACCCCTGGTGGCTCGCCGACGCCCGCTCCGGCAGTAGCGACAACGACCTCCGCTCCGGGCGACCAAACAGCAGCAGCGATGACCTCAGGGCAGACGCTGCTGCGACAAGGCCCTCGCCCACGTCCCCACTCGAGGGGCGAGGACAAGCTACCAAGGCCGTAGAGCTGGAGGTCAGTCCGCGGGTGGCACCGACTATCTCGTCGGCGGAGAAACCTCTTCGGGCTGCCTCGGTGGGAGGTGGCACCGGAAGCAGCGCCGAAGCCGCTCAGGCCAGAGAGCCAGACACGCGGCAGCTGCCAGCGCCACGGACGGCGAACGCCCTTCCCCCCGATCACTGAGGGAAGGAGCGGACCGCTGCCCGCGCGGAGATAGGCCCCAACTCGGCGCACTCCCCTCCCCAGCACTGATGATGAACATCCTTGAAGCTGAGGGCGGGGCAGAGGCCGCAGCCCGGCTCGCTTCTCCCCACCATCGAACTGGTGGTCACCGTCTTGGGTGACCACCGGCGAGGGGATGTAGCCGGGCTGCCTGATGAAAATCCTTGAAGCCGAGCGATGGCTGAAAGGTACCAACTTCCGCGAAGTTGCGTTCCTCCAATGACAGCAAGACGAAAGCGACGCGAGCGCTCCCCATCCGGGGGCTCGGAAGGTGGAAGGACGCGATACATGGAGTGCGAAGACATGGTTGCCATCCAAGGGGGTCACCCTCCTTTTAAAGGCGACTCTCCCCACTTGCGTCCTCAGCCGGCGCGGACTGAGTCTTCTCCAACACGCTCCAAGGTCCTCCCCCTACGACACGGGGGCTGGGTCCCACGCGTCATGCAAGCTGGCCCAGGACAGAAGAAGCCAAACCGCCGCACGCGGAGCGCACAACAACCCAACGGTTACAATCTTTCCTGCACTATCGCCCGGACCAGCGGGTGAAAGGGCGGACCGCCATGCAGGCGGCATGCAACCGCACCAAGGGGGCGCACCCTTTCGATTTCAACGTGTCCAGCGTGGAGGCCCAGGCCCACACGTCATGTAACCGGTGCACCGGTTACTACGTGCGAGAAACTGCACCACCACTCGTGCCAGTACCGCGCCTCCTCGACTGCGGAACCGGTGCCGCGACTCGAGGCGACCCTGCGCATGACCCGACAGTGGCAACCGAGCACATCGGTCATGGGTCAGTCAGCCGCGGGAGAAGGCGCGAGGGTCGATACGGCCAGAAATGGGCCGGCAGCAATGGCGGTGGCAGGCGGGCGGAAGCAGCAGTCAAGTCGTCAGCAAGCTCACGCCCCCTCCTGGGACAGCGAGAGAACCCTCTCCCACGGCATGAAGAAAACGCGCCCGTGTTTCGTTCCTCGAACGGCTCGCGCACGCACAACGGCTGCCCCGCGAACCACTCGTCCCGTCGCATTAACTCTGCGGCAGGACAGGTGACACCTTTGGCAGGCAAAGCAGGCGACGCTTCACCTCCGCCTTGATGACCGCGTCAAAAAAGGTGCGCCACGTCATTCGATTTCGTATCCTTTTCCACTTCCTCTTTCTCTCTCTTGCTACAGGGACCAGGAAAGGGGATACTCCGAAAGGGATCCTTCTCCACGAAGGAAGCGGGCCCCGAGCCCCCCTACTGATCAGAGGTTCGAAGGCTGGCCCCTCAGAAGGGTTCAACAGCCGCCTCAGAGCACTCGGGCTCCGTGCCCACTACTGGTCAGAGGTTCGAAGGTTGGCCCCTCGGAAGGGTTCAACGGCCGCCTCAGGCCACTCGGGCTCCGCGCCCACTACTGATCAGGGGTTCGTAGGCTGGCCCCCAAAGGGTTCGACAACCGCCTCAGAGCACGCAGAGCGAGGGATGACCCTGGGTATGTTCGATACATAACCAAGGCTCGGGCTACGCTCCCGAGGTACCCTAGGACATTTCCGAGACCGACGGGAACGATTTGTAACGGAATCCCACCAGAGGGAGGCATCGAGCCCTCGGACCCCGTCAAAAGGGGACCAGGTCCGGCGAATCACCTGCAGGTACTTTTGGAGCGCGCCTCTGGGCCACTAGCCAACCCCTAACGAATGGGGCACCGGCGTCCACTCGGGTTACCCGTTAGCAACTCACTGGAGACACCATGTTCGGCGCCCTCTGAGGGCAACATGGCGCTTTCCCCCCCTCCTCCTTGCGGAAAGGCAACGCAGGGGCGTATGAAAAAAGCCGAGTCTGTCCTTGACCGTTCTCTCGCTCTGTGCGGAGGCTCGAGGGCTGCTCTCGCAAACCCGGCTCCGGCCAAACCATTGACAGCGTCAACATACCAGCCCGAGAACTTGGGACTCGACTATGCACCCGGGCTACGGCCAGTTCGCATGAGGGAACAACCAGACCGGCCGAAGCATCACAAAACGCGCTAAGACCTCGAAGGAGTCAAACCACTCCTCCGAGGCCTCGAGGGCTACACCCGGCGGGTGCGCTCGCGCGCACCCACCGGAACGAAACGCAACCGAGAAAGGCCGGTCCCCTTGCAAAAAAGTGCGACAAAAGCCTCCAAGCGAGTATCAACACTCCCTTCGAGGCTCGGGGGCTACTGTCGGGGACCATAATTAGGGGTACCCCCAAGACTCCGAATCTCAGCTGCTAACCCCCATCAGCACAAAGCTGCAAAGGCCTGATGAGCGCGATTAAGGTCAAGGCTTAGTCCACTCAAGGGACACGATCTCGCCTCGCCCAAGCCTAGCCTCGGGCAAAGGCAGCCGACCCCAGAGGATTCACATCTTGCTCGAGGGCCCCCTCGAGCAACGGACACACCTTCGGCTCGCCCGAGGCCCAGTCTTCACAGAGAAGCAACCTTGGCCAGATCACCACGCCAGCCGACCATATCGCAGGAGCATTTAATGCAAGGGTCGCCTGACACCTTATCCTGACGCATGCTCTTCAGTCGACAGAGCCGAAGTGACCGCAGTCACTTCGCCGCTCCATTGACCGACCTGACAAGAAAACAGTGCCACCTGCGTCGCTCCGACTGCTGTGCCACTCGACAGAGTGAGGCTGACAGTAGCTAAGTCCAGCCTCGAGCGCCATAGGAAGCTCCGCCTCGCCCGACCCCAGGGCTCGGGCTCAACCTCGACGCTGGACGATGGACTCCGCCTCGCCCGACCCTAGGGCTCGGACACAGCCTCGGCCTCGGAAGACGGTCTCCGCCTCGCCCGACCCCAGGGCTCGGGCTCAACCTCGACGCTTGACGACGGACTCCGCCTCGCCCGACCCTAGGGCTCGGACACTGCCTCGGCCTCGGAAGACAGTCTCCGCTTCGCCCGACCCAGGGCTCGGCCTCAACCTCGACCTCGAAGGAGCCTCTGCCTCGCCCGACCTAGGGCTCGGGCCGACCACGTCATAGGGGGGCCATCATTACCCTACCCCTAGCTAGCTCAGGCTACGGGGAACAAGACCGGCATCCCATCTGGCTCGCGCCGATAAACAAATAATGATGGCGCCCCGCGTGCTCCATGACGACGGCGGCTCTCAGCCCCTTACGGAAGCAAGGAGACGTCAGCAAGGATTCTACAGCCCCAACAGCTATCCTTCCACAGGGCCCAAGCACTCCTCCGACGGCCACGACATCACATGAACAGGGTGCCAAAACCTCTCCAACTGCCACGACGGCATGTACTTAGGGCTCTAGCTCCTCTCTGCTAGACACGTTAGCACACTGGTACACCCCCCATTGTACACCTGGACCCTCTCCTTACGCCTATAAAAGGAAGGTCCAGGGCTCTCGTACGAGAAGGTTGGCCGCGCGGGAGAACAGGCCAACGCATAAGGCTCGCTCTCTCTCTCCCACGCGAACGCTTGTAACCCCCTACTGCAAGCGCATCCATCCGCCCTGGGCACAGGACAACACGAAGGTCGTGGTTTCCCCTTACTGTTCTCCCCCCTTTGTGTCCCGTCTCGCGCCGACCCATCTGGGCTGGGACACGCAACGACAATTTACTCGTCGGTCCAGGGACCCCCCGGGGTCGAAACGCCGACACGTTTATTCCTACTATCAAGCAAAACACCTAAGCCCCTCCTCATCTTAGGATTTAGGGCGGGTGCACTCCGCCACCCGGCCGGAGATTTACTCTCTGACATTTGGCGCGCCAGGTAGGGGCCTAGGCATTAGGTTTTTGCTTGATCCCTTGCCCAAGAATGATGGTGCAGATCATTGAGCACCATGCCGAGACTTCGGTAGACTTTGTGGTGGAGGGATAAGCTGCTTCCTCCACACCGCAAGTTCCCAGTCGCCCAGTGCCAGCCACTGCAGCTGTGCACGCCGCACGACAGCACACAGCAGCGCAAACGTCCCGGACTCCATCAAGAGCGTCTCTGGGGGCGTTGTCGGTGGCTAGGGAGTTGTCGCGACACCCTCCAAGCTCCACGGCTTCACCAGGAGCCATGAAGCAATGGCGGGACGACGTCGATCGACTGCTCGGTATGGCACATTCTACCTCGACCAGGTCGAAGGCGCGGTCATCCCGGCGCCAACACGAGGCATCAGCATCTGTGCGCTCTCCCTCAGTAAGGGGCTCACAGACCAATGACCTCCGGGCAGAGCTCAACCGCAGGCGTGCGGGAGAGGATGCCCAGGTCTCCTTGTAAAGGGCGCGTGAGCGCCGCCAAAACATCGATGGTCGCAACCTCGATCAAGACTTCACTGCGGTTGCACCGCAGACACCAATGGGCACCCGGTCCCAAACGGGTGTCCCCTTGGCCGGTGTCGGCTGCGCCGCTCTTGTGGATCATCTGAGTGTGGCGTCATGGCCACCCAAGTTCCGGCCGCACCTGCCGGAAAAGTATGATGGAACATCAAACCCGTTAGAGTTCCTACAGGTGTACGTCACCGCCATCACGGCAGCAGGTGGGAACACCGCTATGATGGCGACGTATTTCCACATGGCCTTGTCTGGACCTGCCCGGACCTGGCTCATGAACCTCACCCCGGGATCAGTCTACTCCTGGGACCTGAAGGACGACGGCGAGGTGGCCACAGTTGAGCGGGACCTCGGGTATCAGTCGCCTGAGGGGGACTTGAAGGATATCTTCGCCGGAGGCTCCTACTCTGGTGAAGACAACTAGACGGACCCCAGAGGGACCCCGTGTTCCCCGGTCTATGGAGCTAAAGCATGCCTTCCTCCGGAGGCCCTTCCGGATTCCCCCCGGGTCCGGGCTGCAGACAGGTACATGCAGAAGTGGCCATAGCCAGAGACGAGGGCTCCCATGTCAAATGCAGACGAGAACCCTGGGTCGGGACCTAGCCCCACGATGAGTACCATACCAAGAAGGGCTCCGCAACTCTCCCCTAGCTGGGAAGGACCCTTCGAGGTAACGGGAATGCATCGACCCAAGGGCAACCATCTGGCTACGACTGGAGGAGTACTTTACCCCGATGCAGAAACATCTTTGTAAGTTCTATCCATAGAGCAAGACTAAGGGGTCGAATCTGTTTCCCTTTTTTGTAACTAGATGACGCATACGTGTACGACAACCCGGTGGGGTTTGCCCCCATAAACCCGGTCTATTGGTCTGCACACATGCATGACAAGTTATAAAGAGAAACTACCCCCTCAGTTGCGCTTTTGTGATAGTTCCATCTTGCTGCTCCATGGTCCTACCTTGCAGTCTTTCAGATGGTACTTTTTAGCTAACCCACCCGTACGATTTCCATCTGTCCTGACGTTACGACATCCGAATTGAACAGCCAGGCTTGCAGTTTAGGGCCCTTGATATGAAAGTAGGGAGGTCCGACAGCTTGGGGGCCGGCTCTAGAGAATGGGACCCTGTTCCATGGAGTGGTCCGGAGCCCGTGTAGCCGCTCAGCCTGGTCCCGTATCGTGGGCTTGCATGCTCCGCCACCCCATGACGGGAACTTAGTATCTGGAGTTATAAGTCCTATGGGTCCGACAACCTCGGGACCGGAGCTAGGGAATGGACATTAGTCTCCTGGGGTGGTCCGGAGCCCGTGCAGCCGCTCAGCCTGGTCCCGTACCGTGGGCCTACACGCTCCACCGCCCTGCGACAAGTGTCCTAGTACCTAGAACCGCGACCCAAGGGGGTCCAGACACGCAACTTGGCCACTCGGACTAAAACCTGCGAGTCCTGAGCATGTATCAAAGGACGACTAATCTCAGACAGAGAACCCTATGAGGTGTACTACTAATGCTTCCTAGCTAAAAGTTGTGTACAGATCCAGATCCTGGCGAGTTTGCCTCTCGAGGATTGTTGACAACCTTTTCAGAAACACTGGTATCCAACCTCAACACATCAAGCCTGCATCCCAGGCGGGGGGCCAGGTACCAAGGAGGAGTCAACAATATCGCACATAGCAGGAACAAGTTGAAAAAAGATAAGTGCTAATACTGCTTAATAAATAGTACTCTTGAGTACCTTACAAAAATCTTGAGTACCTTACAAAAAGTGAAAGTATTACATCTATTTTCAAGTGGAGCCCTAGTTCCATTTCTACTCTGCAGGTATGAACTACCTCCACACCAGTAAGGGCCGCGGGATAGCTGGCTCCAAGCGGCTCGCCAGCGGAAGCGACTGCATCAGCTCTGACGGTGGCGGCCACCTCTGCACCGACAACTCGCCAGCAGCGGCGATCATCTTAGCATGTACGCCGCTGCGAGAGGGTCCTCGCCCCCGTCTTCCTATGGGGGGCGACAACGAGGCCATTAAAGCCAAAGAGTTGGAGGCCCGGCGACAGGTAGCACTGATGGTCTCACCAGCGGCGGCAACCACCTTTGCACCGGTGGGTGACGGCTACCTCAGCGTGCTTGAAGGTCCTCGCTCCCGTCTTTGCTAAAGGAGTGAGGACATCCAAGAACGTGGTCGCCGCCCCCGCGACGTACGACGTCATGTACGACCCTCCGGTACGGCCGGCGGCGCGGGAGAAGCCGTGGGTGTGGCAGACCCGCACACGGCGACGATCGTCGCCCGTGTGGTGAACGGGCAGCCACGCCCCGACCCAGCAGCAGAAGGCAGCGTCGGAGGCGGCGCCGAAGCCATCCAAGCCAAAGCATCAGGCACGCGGTGGCTGGTGGGACCCGTAGTCGGCCAGCCCCACGTACCCGAAGCTCGCCCCTTTTGCAAGGCTGGCGAACGCCCTTCTCCCCTGAATACTGAGGGAAAAAGCGGGCCGCTAGCCCATGCAGAAGGCGGGGCCCCAACTCGGCACACCCTCCTCCCCAGCACGGATGATGAACATCCTTGAAGCTGAGGGCAGGAGGGAGGCCGCAGCCCGGCTTGCTTCTCCCCACCACAAGGCTGGTGGTCATCCCCCTAGATGACCACTATTGGGATATTGCAGCCAGGCTGCATGATGAAAATCCTTGAAGCCGAATGATGGTGGAAGAGCACCAACCCCCATGAGGTTGCTCTCCTCCAACAGCAGCAAGAAGACAAGATCGGCGGCACCACTCGCGCCCCTTGGTGGTAGGGCGGAAGGTGTAAGGGCGCGATGGTCGCAAGAGGAGCGAGGCATGTCTACTGCCCGGGAGATCAACCCCTTTTTAAAGGCAGATCTCCCCACTTGTGCCCCTGAAGCGTCACAGGTGAAATCTCCCCCAACGTGCACCAAGGTTCCCACCTTATGACACGGGGGCTGGGCCCCACATGTCATACAAACTGACCCGAAAAAGGAGCGTGCAACTGCCCCACGGTTACGCGCCCCTTCATTTTCGGGGCTACCAGCGGTCAGGAAGGCGAACCGCCGCGCAAGGGGCATGCAACCGCCCCACGGTTAAGCACCCCTTCATCTTCGCCGTAACCAGCGGTCAAAAAGGCGGACCGCCGCAGAAGAAGTGTACAACCGCCCCGCGGCTGTGCGCCCCCTCAGCTTCGCTGCAACCAGCGGTCCAACATGGGGGCCCAGGCCCACATGTCATGCAACCGGCGCGGCGGTTACCGGGTGCGAAAAAACCACACCGCCGCTTGCGCCAATGCCACGTCTTCTCGGGGTCGTCACAGAAGTCTAAAAAGGTAATTTTTTCAGAACCAGTGTAGTGACTCGAGGCACCCCCGCGCATGGCCCAATAGTGACATTAAGTACGATGGTCATGGGTCAGTCAGTCATGGGAATAGGCGTAGCAGTTGGCATGGCCATAGGCGGACTGACGGTAATGGCATCAACAGGCGCGCAGGAGCAGCAGTACAACCGCCAATCAAACTCTGGTCCCACCTATAGACTCGCATCCTCCTCTAAGGTGGGCCCAGGGGCCACTGTCGGTACCCTGAATCAGGGGTACCCTCTTCTACAGTATGAAGACGTCGCACCCGTACGACACCTCCAGGTCACACGGAGAGCAGCACCCGACCCCACCACATGGGCAGGGCTAGGAGCACCACGTGGCAAGGAAAGATAATACCCCCTAGGGAGCATTAATGGGTCCGGACCTCCGCAGAAGGACGCTGGACCCCTGTACGTACGAGTCCGGAGCTCCCAAGAAGGCATACCAGGTCCCTCGGGTAAGCCCTAGGTCCCTCCAAATAAGGTCTGGGCCTTGGCAAGGTCCCGTGACGAGGAGGACCCCGACACGAGTAGGGGTCCGGTGCCGGCATGTGTCCAGCTGAAAGAGAAATAGGCTTACACCTTTTCCTATATGAATTTTGGTGGTTGAATTGCCCAACACAAATAATTGGACTAACTAGTTTGCTCTAGATTATGAGTTCTACAGGTGCCAAAGGTTCACAACAAACCAATAAAAAGACCAAGAAAGTGTTCAAACAAAGAGAGCAAAAGACTACCGAAGTGTGCCCTGGTCTGGCGCACCGGACAGTGTCCGGTGCACCAGGGAACCCGACTTCAAACTTGCCACCTTCGGTAATTCTGGGAGCCGCTCCGCTATAATTCACCGGACTGTCCGGTGCGCTAGCGGGGTAACAACTACACAGCGCCAACGTTCGTCTGCAACGAGCAATTAATGCGCTAAAGTGCGCGCAGAAGTCAGAGCAGAGCCAGAAGGCGCACCGGACAGTGAACAGTGACTGTCCGATGCACCACCGAACTGTCCGGTGGCCTAGAAGTCAGAAGCTCCAACGGTCGAACCCTAACGGTTGGGTGACGTGGCTGGCGCACCGGACTGTCTGGTGCGCCATGCGACAGCAGCCTCCACCAACGGCTCCTTTGGTGGTTGGGGCTATAAATCCTCAAGCAAAGGTGGGGGAAGGATTACAAACCTCGCTCCAAGAAGGTTTGCTACAAATGTGGTAAGCCCGGTCATTTTATCGCTAAATGTCCTTTGTCTAGTGATAGTGATAGGGGTGATGACAAGAAGGGAAAGAGAAGAGAAAAGGAGAGATACTACAAGAAGAAGGGCGGCGATGCCCATGTTTGCCGGGAGTGGGACTCCGACGAGAGCTCCACCGACTCCTCCTCTGACGAGGACGCCGCAAACATCGCCGTCACCAAAGGCCTTCTCTTCCCCAACGTCGGCCACAAGTGCCTCATGGCAAAGGACGGCAAGAAAAAGAAGGTAAAATTAAGATCCTCCACTAAGTATGCAACCTCTAGTGATGAGGAAAATTCTAGTGATGATGAGGATAACTTGCTTACTCTTTTTGCCAATCTTAACATGCAACAAAAAGAGAAATTGAATGAATTAATTAGTGCCATTCATGAGAAGGATGAACTCTTGGATAGCCAAGAGGACTTCCTTATTAAAGAAAACAAAAAGCATGTTAAGGTTAAAAATGCTTATGCTCTAGAGGTAGAAAAATGTGAAAAATTAATTAGTGAGCTAAGCACTTGCCATGACACTATTTCCAACCTTAGAATTGAAAATGCAAATTTGATTGCTAAGGTTGACAGTCAAATATTTGTGATGATTCAATTGCCAATCTTAGAAATGATAATGCTAGTTCAATTGCTAAGATTGAAAACTTGAATGCCTCTCTTGCTATCCTTAGAAATGAGAATGAAAAATTGATTGCTAAGGCTAAAGACTTAAATGTTTGCAATGTTTCGATTTCCAATCTTAGAGATGAAAATGTCATATTACATGCTAAGATTGTTGAATTAAATTCTTGCAAACCCTCTAAAAGATTACCTAATTTTGTTAAGGGCAAGGCTCCCATGCCTCAGGATAACAAGGGTTACGATTTGTACCCTGCCGGTTATCCCGAGCACAAAATTAGGAGAATTCAGTCTAGGAAGTCTCACTCTGGCTCTAATCATGCTTTTATGTATAAGAGTGAGGCATATAGTTCTAGGTAATCAACTCGTGCTAAATTACCTAAGAAGAAAACTCCTATTGCATCAAATGAACTTAACATTTCATTTAAGACCTTTGATGCATCATATGTGCTAACTAACAAATCAAACAAAGTAGTTGCCAAATATGTTGGGGGCAAACACAAGGGGTCAAAGACTTGTGTTTGGGTACCCAAGGTGCTTGTTTCTAATGTCAAAGGACCCAAGACCGTTTGGGTACCTAAGAACAAGGCCTAAATTTGTTTTGTAGGTTTATGCATTTGGTGGCTCAAGTTGGATCATCGATAGCGGGTGCACAAACCACATGACAGAGGAGAAGAAGATGTTCTCCTCCTACGAGAAAAACCATGATCCCCAAAGAGCTATCACATTCGGGGATAGAAATCAAGGTTTGGTCAAAGGATTGGGTAAAATTGCTATATCTCCTGACCACTCTATTTCCAATGTTTTTCTTGTTGATTCTTTAGATTACAATTTGCTTTCTGCTTCTCAATTATGCAAAATGGGCTACAACTGTCTTTTTACGGATATAGGTGTTACTGTCTTTAGAAGAAGTGATGATTCAGTAGCATTTAAGGGAGTGCTAGGGGGTCAGCTATACTTAGTAGATTTTGATAGAGCTGAACTCAACACTTGCTTAATTGCTAAGACTAACATGGGTTGGCTCTGGCACTGCCGACTAGCCCATGTTGGGATGAAGAATCTTCATAAGCTTCTAAAGGGAGAGCACATTTTGGGACTAACCAATGTTCATTTTGAGAAAGACAGGGTTTGTAGCGCATGTCAAGCAGGAAAGCAAGTTGGTGTTCATCATCCACACAAGAACATCATGACGACCGACAGGCCGCTTGAGCTACTCCACATGGATCTATTCGGCCCGATAGCTTACATAAGCATCGGCGGGAGTAAGTATTGTCTTGTAATTGTGGATGATTATTCTCGCTTCACTTGGGTGTTCTTTTTGCAGGAAAAATCTCAAACCTAAGAGACTTTAAAGGGATTCTTGAGAAGGGCTCAAAATGAGTTCAGCTTGAGGATAAAAAAGATTAGAAGCGATAACAAAACGGAGTTCAAGAACTCTCAAATAGAAGGCTTCCTTGAGGAGGAGGGCATCAAGCATGAGTTCTCTTCTCCCTACACGCCACAACAAAATGGTGTAGTGGAGAGGAAGAATAGAACTCTATTGGACATGGCAAGGACCATGCTTGATTTTAAGACTTCGGATCGGTTTTGGGCCAAGGCGGTCAACACCGCTTGCTACGCCATCAACCGGTTATATCTTCACCGAATCCTCAAGAAGACATCTTATGAACTCCTAACCGGTAAAAAGCCCAATGTTTCATATTTTAGAGTCTTTGGTAGCAAATGCTTTATTCTTGTTAAAAGAGGTAGAAAATCTAAATTTGCTCCTAAGGCTGTAGAAGGCTTTTTACTAGGATATGATTCAAACACAAGGGCATATAGAGTCTTTAACAAGTCCACTAGACTAGTTGAAGTTTCTTGTGACATTGTGTTTGATGAAACTAACGGCTCTCAAGTAGAGCAAGTTGATCTTGATGAGCTAGATGATGAAGAGGCTCTGTGCGTTGCGCTAAGGAACATGTCCATTGGGGATGTGTGTCCTATGGAATCCAAAGAGCCTCCACATACACAAGATCAACCATCTTCCTCCATGCAAGCATCTTCACCAACCCAAGATGAGAATCAAGCTCAAGATGATGAAGATGAGGATCAAGAAGATGAGCCACCTCAAGAGGAGGGCAATGATCAAGGAGGAGATGTCCATGATCAAGACAAGGAAGATGATGAGGGTCCAAGACTGCCACACCCAAGAGTCCACCAAGCAATCCAACGAGATCACCCCGTGAACACCATCCTCGGCGATATTCATAAGGGGGTAACCACTCGATCTCATGTTGCTCATTTTTGTGAACATTACTCTTTTGTTTCCTCTATTAAGCCACACAGAGTAGAGGAAGCACTTCAAGATTCGGATTGGGTGCTGGCGATGCAAGAGGAGCTCAACAACTTCACGAGGAATGAGGTATGGCATTTAGTTCCACGTCCTAACCAAAATGTTGTAGGAACCAAGTGGGTCTTTCGCAACAAGCAAGATGAGCATGGTGTGGTTACAAGGAACAAAGCCCGACTTGTGGCCAAGGGATATTCACAAGTCGAAGGTTTGGATTTCGGTGAAACCTATGCACCCGTAGCTAGGCTTGAGTCAATTCGCATTTTACTTGCCTATGCTACTTACCATGGCTTCAAGCTTTATCAAATGGACGTGAAGAGTGCCTTCCTCAATGGACCAATTAAGGAAGAGGTCTACGTTGAGCAACCTCCTGGCTTTGAAGATAGTGAGTATCCTAACCATGTATATAAACTCTCTAAGGCGTTTTATGGGCTCAAGCAAGCCCCAAGAGCATGGTATGAATGCCTAAGAGATTTTCTTATCACTAATGGCTTCAAAGTCAGAAAAGCTGATCCTACTCTCTTTACAAAAACACTTGCAAATGATTTGTTTGTATGCCAAATTTATGTTGATGATATCATATTTGGGTCTACTAACGAATCTACATGTGAAGAGTTTAGTAGGATCATGACTTAAAAATTCGAGATGTCTATGATGGGGGAGTTGAAGTATTTCTTAGGATTTCAAGTGAAGCAACTCCAAGAGGGCACCTTCATTAGCCAAATGAAGTACATTCAAGACATACTCACAAAGTTTGGGATGAAGGATGCCAAGCCCATCAAGACACCCATGGGAACAAATGGGCATCTCGACCTCGACACGAGAGGTAAATCCGTAGATCAAAAGGTATACCGGTCGATGATAGGTTCTTTACTCTATTTATGTGCTTCACGACCGGATATTATGCTTTCCGTATGCATGTGTGCAAGATTCCAAGCCGATCCTAAGGAAGTTCACCTTAGGGCTGTAAAACGAATCTTGAGATATTTAGTTGATACTCCTAAGTTCGGCCTTTGGTACCCCAGGGGATCCTGATGTGCACCCGTTGGGTGATTGCCCGATCTTTCGATGAGAGGGTGTGGAATAACTCGATTGGGGGAGGAGACGATGTTCACGGCCCGACTACAGCCTTCCAAAGACGCTGCACCTTAGCAACCGATACACCACCTCCTATGGCTGTTGTCGGTGTTTTGGGTCCGACCGCACACCCGGGGTTGCCCCTCAAGGTGTTTTTAGGAGTAGGACGGTGTCGACGACTGTAGCAAAATGGTTCGTGCCGATCGCACAGAGGACAATGGACAAGATTTGCAGGTTCGGGCCGCTTAGAAGTGCGTAACACCCTACGTCCTGGTGAGTATATGAGCGTGGTTACAAGAGGATTTTCTGGATAGAGGGCACAGAGAGTTTTTTGTGGGTGGCTAAGTAGAACCGGGTCGATCGATCTGAAGGGGTGCCCCCTAGGCCTTATATACTCGGCCGTGGAGCATTACAGGTGATATGATAACAACAAGTAGCTGAAAGATAGTGAACCTCTTGAGTTTATCCTTACGTAACCTCCCCCGACTTATCCTCGCATGGCTCCGTTGCATGGGGGCTTTAGCGCGGGAAAGTCGGGTCTCTGTTTGTGATTCATTCGTTCGACGTTGTGGGCCGCCTGTGCTTGCACTAATCAGTCCCACGTCTTCTTTATTGGTTGTCCTTCCCTAGGCCCACGAAAGAATGACCTTACGAACTATTGGGCCCTTGGGCTTTTCGTGAGGCCTTTTGCTTCTTTAGTGGACCCAGGGGATATCTATCCCCCACAAGCCCCCGATCTTTGAGTTAATTTAGAGGTAATCAACTCAAAGATCCAAGGTCCAGAAAATGACTTCCTGCTGTCTTCTCTGGCTCTGATCACTCGTTTAACCAAAGTTTGGTTTTGTGCTTGTGCCTTAGAAGTCGGCATTTTGTTTTGTAAGACTCTGGATTTCATTGGGTGCACCGGAGGTTCACCCAATGGGTGTAGCCCCCAACCTTTGAGTAGATTTTAGAAGATAATCTACTCGAAGGTCTTCTTCCAAAGGTTATCTCCATTCGCGCTCCTGCATCTCGGTTGAGGATTGGTCTTTTCAATTTTGCTCTACGCCTTAGAAGTCGGCGCTACGTCGGTTTAGAATAATACTCCATGGGGTGCACCGGAGGTGCACCCAATGGGTGTAGCCCCCGACCTTCAAATGGATTTTTTAAAGACAATCCATTCGAAGGTCTTCCTTCCGCTTGTGGAAACTGGCATGAAGCTACTTTGCATTATGCTTTTGAGGTCAGCATTATGTCATCAATATTTTGCTGCCTAGGTCAGCGTATATTTTGTCTTTAGCGGCCGAGTTTGCAATCCATCCATATTTTGCTAAGTAGTGCAATTTATTTGCTTCTGCGATTGATTGGACGTTTGACGGACGTTCTCTGTCTAGTCTTCACGTCGCTTCTGTCGGCCATATCTTGTACTTTGCTGGTTATATTTGGCTTTCCTCTGATCCTTACTGATATCTCATTTTTGTCTTGAGGTATTCACTGCATGCTCTGCACGGATGTGACCGTTTGAAAAATATACTGATAATTCCTGGGCGTCCCCCCCCAATGGGTGTGGGCAAGGGACGGCTTGGTACGCTGAGTGTTTTAGCCGGTTTCCTCTGAGTAGTAATGCGATGGGACGGCTAGTGTAATCATATCCTTTGCGCTGTTGACTGGAGACCCAATGGGTGTAGTGTTGCATGAAACGGCGTCCGCCGTCTGACGTGTCTTCGGGTGGGTGGAAGTGCTTATTGAATGCCTTGCGACTGTTCAGTGACCGCGGTTAGAAGTGAGCGGTTGCCTTTCCCTTCTATAAATAACCCCTTTGCTTCTCTGGTTTCTTCACATCTCTTCACTGCTCCTTACTGCCTCTTCCCTTTCTTCTCTCCCAAAGCTTCAACCATGGGCAAGAACAACAAGCGCAAGCGTGAGCCGACTCCTCCATCGGAGGAGTTTGGTGACTCGGAATACTCGGAGGAGGAGTTCTCCTCCGAGCCCGAGGGGTCTCCGACTCCCGCCTCTCCCCCGGCGTCGTCCGATGATTCGGACGACTCCCAGGGGATAGCCGCGGAGGTCTGGACATACATCCGGGCCGTCGAGCGCGCCGGGCTCGAAGGCTCGGATGAGTCGGAGTACTCCTCGGATGAGGAGGACTCGGACGGCGGCGACGAGGGTGAAGACGACGACGACGACGACGACGACGACGGCGACGGCAGCGGCAGGGGCGGCGGCGACGGCAGCAGGGACAGCACCAAGGGCGGCGGCGGCGGCAGGGGCAGGGCCAGTGGCTAGACGCCACTGGTCTTCTTAGATATTAGCATAGCTTAGTATAGCTAGAATAATGTAGTAGTAATTAGTGTATTTTAGTAGTAGTAGTAATGTAGAGTAGAATTAGGGAAGTACCAACTCATAAAGAGTTGGTTTGTAACTCGTTAACTTCCTTTTAATGAAGATTGTCGTTTATCCCCTCTTTTTGATGACTTGTCACTGCTTTTGCTGAACGTTGAACCGATTCTTTTGATATAGTAGAAACAGCGCCGAGCGATGTGAAGATTGACGTCAGCGTTTTAGAAGTAACACTGAGCAATCGAGCACAAGACCAGCGTTTTAGAGGCAATGCCGAATGATAGAAGGTCGGCATTGGCATTTTAGAAGTAATGCCAAGCGACAAAATACGGGGCCGGCATTTTAGAAATAACGCCGAGTGATAGAATATCGACGTCAGCGTTTTAGAAGTAATGCTGAGCGTTTGAACACGTGGTCGTCGTTTTAGAGGCAGCGCCAAGTGATTTGAAGGTCGGCGTCGGCATTTTTAGAAGTAATGCCGAGCGATTGAACACGTGGTCGGCGTTTTAGAGGCGACGCCGAGTGATTGAGGGTCGGCGTCGGCATTTTAGAAGTAATGCCGAGCGATTGAACACGTGGTCGGCGTTTTAGAGGCAGCGCCGAGTGATTGAAGGTCGGCGTCGGCATTTTAGAAGTAATGCCGAGCGATTGAACACGTGGTCGGCGTTTTAGAGGCAGCGCCGAGTGATTGAAGGTCGGCGTCGGCATTTTAGAAGTAATGCCGAGCGATTGAACACGGGGTCGGCGTTTTAGAGGCAGCGCCGAGTGATTGAAGGTCGGCGTCGGCATTTTAGAAGTAATGCCGAGCGATTGAACACGTGGTCGGCGTTTTAGAGGCAGCGCCGAGTGATAGCCAGCTTCTCAAGTTACTTTGAGGAAAATGGCCGAGTGATGAGGTGGCACATCGGCTTTATTGGAAATAACTGTTAGATATCCACGTGGCATGCTGGGATTTCGGAGATAACCGCCGGGTGATGACTGGGCACTTTTGAAAAGGTATCTGGCTCAAGAATATCCCTTAAGAGTCGCGCTTTCAGCCGCCTTTGCTTTCCGTGCCCTAGTTCTTGCATTTCCGCATCTGAATCTTCTCTGCCACTCGCCTCCTGCTCTGTTTCGCCAGCGAGAAACAAGATGGCGCCCAAGAGGAAGACCGCGAACTCGTCTGCTGCAGTGATCCCTGCCATCGACCCCAACAGCCAGTTACCCTTCGCAGGTAACCATATGTCTGTGATTTCTGAAGTTGAGCTTCTCCGCCTTGTTTCCATCGGGGTTCTCCCTCCACGGGAACTCTGTTCTTGGCGTTCTTGCCACGGGACTACTGTCCCTACCGAAGATACCCACGAGTCAGTGGTTTACACTCCTTTCCTTCTTCGCGGCCTCGGCCTTCCCATATCTCCTTTTTTCCGTGGCATCCTTGATTTTTATCACATCAACCTGACTCACTTGAACCCTAACTCCATTCTCCAAATCTCTATTTTCGTTCACCTTTGCGAAGCTTATCTTGGCGTGCTGCCGCATTTTGGCTTATGGAAGTATCTGTATCACTGCCGTCCTGGAATGGCCGGGGGGCAACATCAATTGGTCGGAGGTGCCAGCTTAGAGATGCGTCGGGGGCGGAAGACCGAGTATCTCGAGATACCCCTTAAAGACAGCATTAAAGGTTGGCGTCTGGAGTGGTTTATAATGGATAATTATGGAAATTCTCTCCCTTCCCGCTCGGGAAGACAGGCAGACGTTCGTACTCCGAGTTGGACTGAATCTCCCACGGACCAAGAAGTAGCCGAAGCGGGCGTGTTGCTTACTGAAGTTGGATTACTGAAAGAGAGAGGTCTGACTGCCGAAGCCGTGGTCACAGATTTTGTTTTCAAGAACATTCAGCCGCTGAAGGACAGGGCCTATCCGGCATATCTTTACCGAGGGCTGGCCGACTCAACCCGAGTTACCAATAGGAGAATTCCTTCTGTTGATTTGGTGAGCCGACTCGAGATGATCCTCAGGGGTAAAGTTTCAAACGTTGGAGCTCCAGTGGCATACTCGGCTTGGAACCTGCCTTCTCCCAAAGATTTCACTCTTTTTGTGTCCAATCCGCCCGTGACAGATAGCAACTTGGGTCTTAGAGTGCGACCTTCTGCTGAGGAGGTCCGTTCCTTAGCTTCGCTCGGGGAGATACCTGATGATGAACGGCAGATTTATTTTGAAGTGCCCCTGAACCCTAGTGACGCAGACATAAATGACATGCTCGATCTGCTAGCTGAGGATTCATCTGATACTGTTCCTGATGGTACATTGGCGGTGGTGCCGCTTCCAGAGGTTGATGTGACCTTGGATGTCTCGAAGCCTGTCAATACTCGCCCGAGGCGTCCCAGCCGAACCAGTCAGCCCGAGCCTTCTGCTGATGAGCAGAAGAAGAAAAGAAGACGCCTCCGGCGAGTGTCTAGCTTTGATGAGGATGCCAGCACCTTAGCTCCTGCTGCTGAAGAAATGACTGCAACTGGCCTTGCTGACATTGGTCCCAATGGGTGTGCTCCGCCTGCTGCTGACCCTAATGAGGATGCTGTTTGTGCTGTTGCTGTGGAAGATGAGGAGGAAGAGAACGAAACTCCATTAACTCGGAAAAACAGTCGGCAGTTCGTTGCTAGCGGTGGTAGTAGTGGGGTTCCTTCTCCTGCCTTGTCTGCTCTTATTGGCCTGCAAGAACTGTCCATGGCCAATTTCGATCAAGCTCTAGAGGATATGGTCCCTGAGAACTTGCTGTTGGAACCTGCAGACGCTGATGCAACAGAAACTTGTGCAGCCGTGCCAGATGCTGGGTTGAGGTCGTCCCGTGCCTCGTCGACCTTAGAGCACGATCTCGAGGGCCGGGATGATGACTTGGATCGTCCTGATCCTGTGGAAGTGGCTGAAGGCCCGTCGACCTTAGAGGTGGTCACGGCAGAGAGCTTGGATCCTTTGAATAGTGCTGACATGTGCCCAGCCCCCGAGGGTGTTGCCGGGGAGGACTCAGCTCAGGTGAGGAGCGTAGGCCACTACCCAGCCCCCGAGGGTGTTGCCGGGGGTGACCCGGCTCAAGTGGGCAGTGCCAACCTTGACCCAGCCCCCGAGGGTGTCCGAGCGAGGTCTCCCTCCTGCACTTCCATGGATGTTCATGTGGGTTCACCTTCACACTCTGACGGCATGATGGTGGCTCAAACTCCAGATCAGGGGGTCGCTTTGGAGGGCAGCATCCCCACTGGTCTGGCGTTAAGCTCTGCTGAATGTACTGAGCTCGTTCCTGTCGGTCTGCTGCAAGCTGCTCCGAGTGGTGGTCTGGCACCTGGTCATCATCTGATTTCTCCTGACTGGGGGATCCCTTCGCTTTTCTCCAACCTCCAGGTGCTGTGCTGTGCTTTAGTTTGATATTTATGTTGCATGAATTGTTGCCATTATGCTCATCCGCTCTTCTTATCAGGCTTTGGTGGATGGAATGGTCGGCCAGCTGAAGTCGCCGGGTGCTTCAATCCCGGAGGTGGCTTCATCTCTTGAGCGTTGGAATCCGGTGTTGCTTCGGGGTCGTGTATCTGAGTTGGAGGCCACCAATGCTGGTTAGTGTCCTTTATTCTTCTTCTTTGTTCTTGCCCGTGAGTTGTTTTTCCTTCTGACCTCATTTTGTTTGAATATTTCTTGATAGGAATGACTCGGCGGATCACAGTTCTTGAAGAAAAACACTCTCAAGATCAAGCTGAAATGGCTCGACGATGCGCTGACTTTGAGGAGAAGTATTCTCAAAGTCAGATCGAGTTGAGTCAGGTCTCTGCTGCTTTGGATGATGCCAACGCTCTGAGTTCTTCTCTTCATGCTCAGCTTGACTCTGAGAAGGTAGCTTACGAACCTGTGCTTCGCCTTATCATGCTCTAGGGTTCTGAATGAGTTTGATTTTTGCTTGTAGGAAGAAAGACGTATCCTTGCTGCTTCTCGCGACAACTTGGACAGATTGTATCGAGATTCCAGTAACTCGCTGACCATCTTGGAGAGGAGCCACCGTTTTACGTTGGAGGAGCTTGACAATCAGCGCCGTCAACTGCAAGAATCTTCGGACGAAGTGGCCCGCCTTACACAGTTGCTATCAGCAAAGGATGCCACCATCAAGGAACTCCGAGCTTCCAAGAAAACCATTGCCCGGGAGTTAGAAACTGCTCAGCTGGCCGCTAAAACCGCTGAAGAGACTGCTGCTACTCTCAAAACCCAGCGCGACAAAGCCATGGACAAGGCTATTCGAGCGGGGCGAATCTTGATGAGGAGGCCCAGAGTGGTAGTTCCTGAAGATATAAAAGCTGATGTGCGTGCCGCCCCTGATTCTTCGATTCGCCCTTCTTCATCGGTCGTTCCTGAGAAAGATATTGGAAAATAGAGAAACACTTTGCGTGCCGCGAGCACGCGGTTAGTATGAGCAAGCATTCATTTAGAGGACATCAGCTTATCATCTGAATGTTATGATTTCTTTTCTTGTCGTATCAGAATTTATTAGTTTGCAAGTTTGTGGTAACGCTGCATGATGATTATGAAGTTTGTTTGTGGGATATGGAAATCATCCCCTGAACTGCATAAGCGCGAGTATGCTATACCGGTTTAAGCCGTCAATGACTTTTAGCCGGTAACTTCCGTTAGTAGGGTTTAGTGATCGCCCTAGGTAAAGTAAGCGTAAGCATGTTACACCGCCTTAAGTCGTTGCCGACTTAAGTCGATTGCTCCGTTTGTAGGGCATAGTGGTCACCCCGAGTTAAGTAAGCGTGAGCATGTTGCACCGCCTTAAGTCGTTGCCGACTTAAGTCGATTGCTCCGTTTGTAGGGCATAGTGGTCACCCCGAGTTAAGTAAGCGTGAGCATGTTGCACCGCCCTAAGTCGTTGCCGACTTAAGTCGATTGCTCCGTTTGTAGGGCATAGTGGTCACCCCGAGTTAAGTAAGCGTGAGCATGTTACACCGCCTTAAGTCGTTGCCGACTTAAGTCGATTGCTCCGTTTGTAGGGCATAGTGGTCACCCCGAGTTAAGTAAGCGTGAGCATGTTGCACCGCCTTAAGTCGTTGCCGACTTAAGTCGATTGCTCCGTTTGTAGGGCATAGTGGTCACCCCGAGTTAAGTAAGCGTGAGCATGTTGCACCGCCCTAAGTCGTTGCCGACTTAAGTCGATTGCTCCGTTTGTAGGGCATAGTGGTCACCCCGAGTTAAGTAAGCGTGAGCATGTTGCACCGCCTTAAGTCATTGCCGACTTAAGTCGATTGCTCCATTTGTAGGGCATAGTGGTCACCCCGAGTTAAGTAAGCGTGAGCATGTTGCACCGCCTTAAGTCGTTGCCGACTTAAGTCGATTGCTCCGTTTGTAGGGCATAGTGGTCACCCCGAGTTAAGTAAGCGTGCGAGTCAATCATAAATGAGCCAAGTATCTTTGAAGTCTCTCTTTATTGATGACGTATTTCCATTATACAGAATACATGGTCGCTTTGGCTGTTTTGAAATACAGCTAGGGGTAGAACTTTCGGAGGTGCTCTATGTTCCAGGAGTTCCCAACTTCCGTGCCATCCATTTGGGTGAGGCAATATGATCCGGGACGAGTGACTTCTGCCACTATGAAAGGTCCTTCCCATAAGGGTGATAACTTGTGCCGTCCCTCCCCCGTTAGAATTCGGCGGAGGACGAGGTCTCCCATCGAAAAGAAACGTTGCCGCACAGCTTTGTCATGGTAGCGCCTTAGAGTCTGCTGGTATCGTGCTGATTGAATCACCGCATTCAGTCGTTCTTCCTCGAGTACGTCAATATCCTCCAGCCTAGTGGCTTCGGCTTCTGCTATGCTTTCGAAGATCAATCTTGGCGCCCCAAACTTGAGATCAGCGGGTAGCACTGCCTCCGATCCATAGACCATAAAGAAAGGAGTGTTTCCATGCAGGGCCCGGCTAGGTTGAGTTCTCAAGCTCCAAACAACATAAGGCAATTCTCTTATCCATTTTCCTGCGAATTTTTCATTTTTATCAAAGACCCTTTTTCTAAGTGCCTCCAATATCATTCCGTTGGCTCGCTCAACCTGCCCGTTGGCTCTCGGATGGGCTACAGATGCATACTTGATCTGAATGCTTTTTTGATCGCAGAAGTCAAAGAATTCTGAGCTGGTGAAGTTGGATCCTAAGTCAGTGATGATGCTGTTTGGTATCCCAAATCTGAATATTATATCCTGTATGAATTCCACGGCCTTAGCAGAGGTTAAAGAAGCAATGGGCTTGAACTCTATCCATTTAGTGAATTTGTCAATTGCCACCAATATGTGGGTATAACCTCCTTGAGCTTTCTTGAAAGGTCCAATCATATCCAATCCCCAGCATGCGAAAGGCCAAGTTATTGGTATGGTCTGTAGCTGCTGTGCTGGTATGTGCTGTTGCTTCGACAGGTATTGACAAGCTTCGCATCTCTGAACTAACTCGGCTGCGTCGTTTTTTGCTGTCGGCCAATAGAACCCTGATCTGAAGACCTTCCCGACTAGTGTTCTGGAGGCTGCATGTATTCCACATTGCCCTGCATGGACTTCCTCCAGAAGTTGCTTCCCAGTGGATGGGAGAATACACTTCATGAGAACCCCTGATGCGCCCCTTCTGTATAATATCTCCCCAATGAGTGTGTAGTGAGCCGACTGTCTGGCAATGCGCTCTGCTGAGTTCTTGTCGTCTGGCTCTTCTTCGTTCTTTATGTACTTAATGATCGGCCTCCTCCAGTCATCAGAGTCTGACTCGGGTTGATCTACGATGTTGCACTCTTCTGTTTGGTCTATTGAGATACTCGGCCGTGTAATTTCCTGCACGAAAACTCCGGGTGGGACCTGAGTTCGACCGGATCCGAGCTTGGATAGTGTATCAGCTGCTGTGTTACGATCCCTTTCCACATGATGAAATTCCAGACCCTCGAACTTATCTTCCAGCTTCCGAACGGCAGCGCAATATTTTCCCATTGAATCACTTGAACAATCCCATTCTTTGTTTATCTGGCTAATGACTACCAGAGAGTCTCCATATACCATCAATCTCTTGACGCCCAGTGATATGGCAATGTTTAATCCGTGTATCAAGGCTTCATACTCGGCTGCGTTGTTAGAGGCCGGGAATAGCAGCTGGAGAGCATACTTGAGGTGCTCGCCTCCAGGTGCAGTGAAGAGAATTCCTGCTCCTGCTCCTTGCAGTTTCAGCGAGCCATCAAAATACATTTGCCATACTTCTGCGGTTTCTGGATTATCCGGTACTTGCTGTTCTGTCCACTCTGATACGAAATCAACCAGTGCTTGAGTTTTGACGGCTGTGCGAGGTCGGAACTCGATATCATGGGATCCCAACTCGCATGCCCACTTGGCTATTCGGCCAATGGCTTCCTTGTTGTGAAGGATATCTCCTATTGGAAAACCAGTGACTACTATGACTTTGTGGTCGTCAAAGTAGTGACGCAGCTTGCGGGCAGTTAGAAGTACTGCATATAATAGCTTCTGAACCTGAGGATATTTTTTCTTCGGGGGACCTAGAACTTCACTGATGAAGTAAACAGGATGTTGTACCGGGTAGGCATGCCCTTCTTCCACTCGCTCAACTACCAACGCAGTGCTTACCACGTGAGTCGTGCAAGAGATATACAACAGCAGATCTTCAGCCGGTTGAGTCGGCGTAGCTCGCTGGGGCGGTTTCAATACTGGTGGTGTTGTCAGGAATTTCTTCAGTGCGTCTAGAGCTTCTTGTGCCTCTGAAGTCCATTGAAACTTATCCACCTTCTTCAGCAGTTTATAAAATGGCAGACCTTTTTCTCCCAGCCTGGATATGAATCTGCTCAGGGCTGCCATACATCCAGTGAGTCGCTGAACCTTCTTTTGTGATCGAGGAGCTTCCATCTTCATGATAGCTTCAATCTTATCTGGATTAGCTTCAATTCCCCGGTGGCTGTGAGAGCACCTAGAGGGGGGGGGGGTGAATAGGTGATCCTTTAAAAACTTCAAACTTAAGCCACAAAAACTTGTTAAGTGTTAGCACGGTTATTGCCAAGTGGCTAAGGTGAAGTCTCAACAATCTCAACAAAACACAGTACCACAAGAGAATCAAACACAGAGTGACACAGTGGTTTTATCCCGTGGTTCGGCCAAGACCAACGCTTGCCTACTCCACGTTGTGGCGTCCCAACGGACGAGGGTTGCAATCAACCCCTCTCAAGCGGTCCAAAGACCCACTTGAATACCACGGTGTTTTGTTTTCCTTTCACTATCCCGTTTGCAAGGAATCTCCACAAATTGGAGTCTCTTGCCCTTACAAGTATATGATCACAAATGAAACACAGAGTAAGGGAGGGAAGCAACACACACAAATCCACAGCAAAAGCGCACACACACGGCCAAGAATCGAGCTCACAAGACTATCTCAGAGTTCTCACTTAGAACGGAGCTCGAATCACTTAGAAACACAAACGAATGCGCAGAGACTTAGTGTGGATGATCAAGAATGCTCAAAGGTTGCTTGTGTGTCTCCTCCATGCGCCTAGGGGCTCCTTTTATAGCCCCAAGGCAGCTAGGAGCCGTTGAGAGCAAATCCGGAAGGCCATCCTTGCCTTCTGTCGTCGGGGGCACCGGACAGTCCGGTGCACACCGGACACTGTCCGGTGCCCGATTTGTTTCCTTAAACGGCGAAGACGACCGTTGCAGACCGTTGGCAGATCTGGCGCTGTTGGCGCACCGGACATGTCCGGTGCACACCGGACAGTCCGGTGCCGTCTTCCGACCGTTGGCTCGGCCACATGTCCCGCGCGGATTGCGCGGCCGACCGTTGGCCCTGGCCGACCGTTGGCTCACCGGACAGTCCGGTGCACACCGGACAGTCCGGTGAATTTTAGCCGTACGCCGCCGGCCAATTTCCCGAGAGCGGCCAGTTCGAGTCGCGCCAGCCTGGCGCACCGGACACTGTCCGGTGCACACCGGACAGTCCGGTGCTCCAGACCGAGCTGGGTCTTGGCAGCACACAGCCAAGTCCCTTCTCCTTTTCTCTATTCTTCTTCTTTCTGTTTCTAACACTTAGACAAATATATTAGTACTTAAAACCAATGTACTAAGGCTTAGAAACATACCTTTACTTCATGATTTTCACCTTGTTCATCCATGTACATAAATTCCCAATTAAGCACATGTGTTGGCACTCAATCACCAAAATACATAGAAATGGCCCAAGGGCACATTTCCCTTTCAATCTCCCCCTTTTTGGTGATTTATGCCAACACAACATAAAGCAACTAGAACAAGTGCAAACTCACTTCAAATAAAATAAATTTAAGTTTTATTCAATTTTGGCATATATGGATCATCCTTTGCCACCACTTGGTTTGTTTTTGCAAATCAAACTCAAATCTCTAAGTTAAACACACATGTTGAAGCATAAAGAGAATCATTCCAAAAGAGATTGATCAAAGATTTCAAAAACTCCCCCTATTTCCCATAATCAATACTTCTCCCCACAAGAAGCCAATTATTGACAAGAGAGACAACATAAGAATTTTGACAAACCAAAAATTCTATTCTACTATTTTCAAAATCTCTCAAGTGGTAGCTGATCCATTTATTGCTTTGGCCTTTATTTTCTCCCCCTTTGGCATCAAGCACCAAAACGGGATCAATTTGTGGCCCTTTAACCCCATTGCCTTACCAAAATCTTCACTTAAGAGCAAATGACAATAAGAGTTAATGAGATGGACTTGGAATAAGTTACCCTCTCATCGGAGTGCAGTGGAAGTCTTGCATGATCCAAGTCCACCTTTTCCCTTTCAGTTCTCCTTTGTGACTAAAACAAGCAAACTCAAACATATGGTTAGTCTCAAAGGGTCAAGTTGTAACACATCTCCCCCTAAACATGTGCATCACTTTGCAACGGACTTGTGAGGTCCAGGGAGTGTTTGTACAACTTGAGCACCATAATCAGCAACAAAATGCAAAAAGGAACATGATCAAAAGCATAACTACATGTATGCTACAATTCAATCCAGGTTCCGCGAATCTAAGACATTTAGCTCACTACGCAACCTGCAAAAGGTCTTCTCATCGAGAGGCTTAGTGAAGATATCGGCTAGCTGGTTCTCGGTGCTAACATGAAACACTTCGATATCTCCCTTTTGCTGGTGGTCTCTCAAAAAGTGATGCCGGATGTCTATGTGCTTTGTGCGGCTGTGTTCAACAGGATTTTCCGCCATGCGGATAGCACTCTCATTATCACATAGGAGTGGGACTTTGCTCAGATTGTAGCCAAAGTCCCTGAGGGTTTGCCTCATCCAAAGTAGTTGCGCGCAACACTGTCCTGCGGCAACATACTCGGCCTCAGCGGTGGATAGGGCAACGGAAGTTTGTTTCTTAGAGTTCCATGACACCAGGGACCTTCCTAAGAATTGGCACGTCCCCGATGTACTCTTCCTATCGACCTTACATCCAGCATAGTCGGAGTCTGAGTATCCAACTAAGTCAAAGGTAGACCCCTTTGGATACCAGAGCCCGAAGCAAGGCGTAGCAACCAAATATCTAAGAATTCGCTTCACCGCCACTAAGTGACACTCCTTAGGATCGGATTGAAATCTAGCACACATGCATACGCTAAGCATAATATCCGGTCTACTAGCACATAAATAAAGCAAAGAACCTATCATTGACCGGTATGCTTTTTGATCAACGGACTTACCTCCTTTGTTGAGGTCGGTGTGTCCGTCGGTCCCCATCGGAGTCTTTGCGGGCTTGGCGTCCTTCATCCCAAACCGCTTTAGCAGATCTTGCGTGTACTTCGTTTGGGAGATGAAGGTGCCTTCCTTGAGTTGCTTCACTTGGAACCCAAGGAAGTAGTTCAACTCGCCCATCATCGACATCTCGAATTTCTGCGTCATCACCCTGCTAAACTCTTCACAAGACTTTTGGTTAGTAGAACCAAATATTATGTCATCAACATAAATTTGGCACACAAACAAATCACCATCACATGTCTTAGTGAAAAGAGTTGGATCGGCCTTCCCAACCTTGAAAGCATTAGCAAGTAAAAAGTCTCTAAGGCATTCATACCATGCTCTTGGGGCTTGCTTAAGTCCATAGAGCGCCTTAGAGAGCTTACACACATGGTCGGGGTACCGTTCATCCTCGAAGCCAGGGGGTTGCTCCACGTACACCTCCTCCTTGATTGGCCCGTTGAGGAAGGCGCTCTTCACATCCATTTGAAACAACCTGAAAGAATGGTGAGCGGCATATGCTAGCAAGATACGAATTGATTCTAGCCTAGCCACAGGAGCAAAAGTCTCCTCGAAATCCAAACCTGCGACTTGGGCATAACCTTTTGCCACAAGTCGAGCCTTGTTCCTCGTCACCACCCCGTGCTCGTCCTGTTTGTTGCGGAACACCCACTTGGTTCCCACAACATTTTGCTTCGGACGAGGCACCAGTGTCCAAACTTCATTGCGCTTGAAGTTGTTTAACTCCTCTTGCATGGCCAACACCCAGTCCGGATCTAGCAAGGCCTCTTCTACCCTGAAAGGCTCAATAGAAGAGACAAAGGAGTAATGCTCACAAAAATTAACTAATCGAGATCGAGTAGTTACTCCCTTGCTAATGTCACCCAGAATTTGGTCGACGGGATGATCCCTTTGAATCATCGCTCGAACTTGAGTTGGAGGTGCCGGTTGCGCTTCTTCCTCTATCACTTGATCATCTTGTGCTCCCCCTTGATCAAGCGCCTCCACTTGAGGTACCTGTTCGTCATCTTTGGTTGGGGGTTGCACCATAGTTGAGGAAGAAGGTTGATCTCGTTCATCTTGTTCCTGTGGCCGTACTTCTCCAATCGCCATGGTCCGTATAGCGGCCGTCGGAACATCTTCTTCATCTACATCATCACAATCAACAACTTGCTCTCTTGGAGAGCCATTAGTCTCATCAAATACAACGTCGCTAGAGACTTCAACCAAACCCGATGATTTGTTGAAGACTCTATACGCCTTTGTATTTAAGTCATAACCTAACAAAAACCCTTCTACAGCTTTGGGAGCAAACTTAGAATTTCTACCCTTCTTCACTAGAATGTAGCATTTACTCCCAAATACACGAAAGTACGATACATTGGGTTTGTTACCGGTTAGTAGCTCATACGACGTCTTCTTGAGGAGGCGATGAAGGTAGACCCTGTTGATGGCGTGGCAAGCCGTGTTCACGGCTTCCGTCCAAAAGCACTCGGGGGTCTTGAACTCTCCTAGCATCGTCCTCGCCATGTCGATGAGCGTCCTGTTCTTCCTCTCTACCACACCATTTTGCTGTGGTGTGTAGGGAGCGGAGAACTCGTGCTTGATCCCTTCCTCTTCAAGGAACTCCTCCACTTGAAGGTTCTTGAACTCGGACCCGTTGTCGCTTCTTATCTTTTTCACTTTGAGCTCAAACTCATTTTGAGCCCTCCTGAGGAAGCGCTTGAGGGTCCCTTGGGTTTCAGACTTATCCTGCAAAAAGAACACCCAAGTGAAGCGGGAAAAGTCATCAACAATAACTAGACCATACTTACTTCCTCCTATGCTTAGATAGGCGACGGGTCCGAAGAGGTCCATATGCAGTAGCTCCAGGGGTCTTGACGTGGTCATCACATTCTTGCTGTGATGCGCTCCTCCCACCTGTTTACCTGCCTGACAAGCTGCACAAGGTCTATCTTTTTCGAAATGTACATTTGTTAGACCTATCACATGTTCTCCCTTTAGAAGCTTGTGGAGGTTCTTCATCCCCACATGTGCTAAGCGGCGATGCCATAGCCAGCCCATGCAAGTCTTAGCCATTAAGCATGCATCTAGACCGGCCTCTTCTTTTGCAAAATCAACTAAATAAAGTTTGCCGTCTAGTACACCCTTAAAAGCTAGTGAACCATCACATCTTCTAAAGACAGACACATCTACATTTGTAAATAAACAATTATATCCCATTTGACATAATTGACTGACAGATAGCAAATTATATCCAAGACTCTCCACTAAGAATACATTTGATATAGAATGCTCATTAGAAATTGCAATTTTACCTAGCCCTTTTACCTTGCCTTGATTCCCATCACCGAATATAATTGAATCTTGGGAATCCTTATTTTTGACGTAGGAGGTGAACATCTTCTTCTCCCCCGTCATATGGTTTGTGCATCCGCTGTCAATAATCCAGCTTGAACCCCCGGATGCATAAACCTGCAAGGCAAATTTAGGCTTGGGTCTTAGGTACCCAACTCATGTTGGGTCCTGCAAGGTTAGCACAAATGTCCTTAGGGACCCAAATGCAAGTCCTGTCTCCCTTGCATTTTGCCCCTAACTTCCTAGCAACTATTTTCCTATCCTTTCTACAAATAGCAAAGGAAGTGTTTAAAGCACAATAAATTATAGAAGGTTCATTCACTACTTTCCTAGGAGCATGAATAACATCCTTTCTAGGCACATGAGCAATATTTCTCCTAGGCATATCCCTATCATGCTTATAAGAAGAACTAGAGGCAAACATGGCATGAGAATCATAAACATGTGAATCAAAATCATTATAAGCATTTCTAGCATTTCTCCTATCATAATACATAAAAGCATGGTTCTTTTTAGCATTACTAGCCATAGGGGCCTTCCCTTTCTCCTTGACGAAGATGGGAGCCTTATGGCTTGTTAAGTTCTTGGCCTCTCTCTTGAAGCCAAGACCATCCTTAATTGAGGGGTGTCTACCAACAGTATAGGCATCCCTTGCAAATTTTATTTTATCAACTTCATTCTTGCTAGTCTTAAGTTGGGCATTAAGACTAGCCACTTCCTTATTTAATTTGGAAATTAAAACTAGATGTTCACTACAAGCATCAACATCGAAATCCTTACACCTAGTGCAAATCTTAACATGTTCTACACAAGAATTAGATTTATTTGCTACTTCTAACTTAGCATTTAAATCATTGTTAACACCTTGTAAAGTAGAAATGGTTTCATGACAAGTAGATAGTTCATAAGAAAGCATTTCATTTCTTTTTACTTCTAAAGCATATGATTTTTGTGCCTCTACAAATTTATCATGTTCATCATACAATAAATCCTCCTGCTTTTCTAAAAGCCTATCCTTTTCATTCAATGCATCAATCAATTCATTGATTTTATCTATCTTAGATCTATCTAAGCCCTTGAACAAGCATGAATAATCTATGTCATCATCACTAGACTCACTATCACTAGAAGAAGCATAAGTGGAGTCTTGAGTACTCACCTTCTTCTCCCTTGCCATAAGACATGTGAGACGCTCGTTTGGGAAGAGAGCCGATTTGTTGAAGGCAGTGGCGGCGAGTCCTTCGTTGTCGGAGTCGGAGGAGGAGCAATCCGAGTCCCACTCCTTTCCTAGATGCGCCTCGCCCTTTGCCTTCTTGTATTGCTTCTTCTTTTCTCTTTTGTTCCCCTTTTCCTGGTCACTTTCATTATCGGGACAGTTAGCGATAAAATGACCAAGCTTACCGCATTTGAAGCATGAGCGCTTCCCCTTGGTCTTGATCTTGCTTGGCTGCCCCTTGCGACCATTTAGCGCCGTCTTGAATCTCTTGATGATGAGAGCCATCTCTTCATCGTTGAGTCCGGCCGCCTCAATTTGTGCCACCTTGCTAGGTAGCGCCTCCTTGCTTCGTGTTGCCTTGAGAGCGAGAGGTTGCGGCTCGTTGATCGGACCATTCAAGGCGTCGTCCACATATCTCGCCTCCTTGATCATCATTCGCCCGCTAACAAATTTCCCAAGAACTTCTTCGGGCGACATCTTGGTGTACCTGGGATTTTCACGTATATTGTTCACCAAGTGAGGATCAAGAACGGTAAATGACCTTAGCATTAGGCGGACGACGTCGTGGTCCGTCCATCGCGTGCTCCCGTAGCTTCTTATCTTGTTGATAAGGGTCTTGAGCCGATTGTATGTTTGCGTTGGCTCCTCGCCCCTTATCATTGCGAACCGTCCAAGCTCGCCCTCCACCAACTCCATCTTGGTGAGTAAGGTGACGTCGTTCCCCTCATGAGAAATCTTGAGGGTGTCCCAGATTTGCTTGGCGTTATCCAAGCCGCTCACCTTATGGTATTCATTCCTGCACAAGGAAGCTAGAAGAACAGTAGTAGCTTGTGCATTCTTATGAATTTGTTCATTAATGAACATGGGACTATCCGAACTATCAAAATGCATTCCACTCTCTACAATCTCCCATATACTAGGATGGAGAGAGAATAGGTGACTACGCATTTTGTGGCTCCAAAATCCGTAGTCCTCTCCATCTAAGTGTGGGGGCTTGCCGAGTGGAATGGAGAGCAAATGAGAATGTGAACTTTGCGGAATACGAGAGTAATCAAAAGAAAAGTTCGAATTAACCGGTTTTCTTCTCTCGTAGTCGTTGTGGTCCTCGTCCTTTTGGGAAGAAGTAGACTCGTCGCTGTCGTAGTAGACGATCTCCTTGATGCGCCTGGTCTTCTTCTTCTTCCCTTCCTTCCGTCTTTGGCCCGAGCCGGAGTCGGTAGGCTTATCGTCCTTCGGCTCGTTGACGAAGGATTCCTTTTCTTTGTCGTTGATCACTATACCCTTCCCCTTAGGATCCATCTCTTCGGGCGGTTAGTCCCTTTGTGAAGAGAACGGCTCCGATACCAATTGAGAGCACCTAGAGGGGGGGGGGTGAATAGGTGATCCTTTAAAAACTTCAAACTTAAGCCACAAAAACTTGTTAAGTGTTAGCACGATTATTGCCAAGTGGCTAAGGTGAAGTCTCAACAATCTCAACAAAACACAGTACCACAAGAGAATCAAACACAGAGTGACACAGTGGTTTTATCCCGTGGTTCGGCCAAGACCAACGCTTGCCTACTCCACGTTGTGGCGTCCCAACGGACGAGGGTTGCAATCAACCCCTCTCAAGCGGTCCAAAGACCCACTTGAATACCACGGTGTTTTGTTTTCCTTTCACTATCCCGTTTGCAAGGAATCTCTACAAATTGGAGTCTCTTGCCCTTACAAGTATATGATCACAAATGAAACACAGAGTAAGGGAGGGAAGCAACACACACAAATCCACAGCAAAAGCGCACACACACGGCCAAGAATCGAGCTCACAAGACTATCTCAGAGTTCTCACTTAGAACGGAGCTCGAATCACTTAGAAACACAAACGAATGCGCAGAGACTTAGTGTGGATGATCAAGAATGCTCAAAGGTTGCTTGTGTGTCTCCTCCATGCGCCTAGGGGCTCCTTTTATAGCCCCAAGGCAGCTAGGAGCCGTTGAGAGCAAATCCGGAAGGCCATCCTTGCCTTCTGTCGTCGGGGGCACCGGACAGTCCGGTGCACACCGGACACTGTCCGGTGCCCGATTTGTTTCCTTAAACGGCGAAGACGACCGTTGCAGACCGTTGGCAGATCTGGCGCTGTTGGCGCACCGGACATGTCCGGTGCACACCGGACAGTCCGGTGCCGTCTTCCGACCGTTGGCTCGGCCACGTGTCCCGCGCGGATTGCGCGGCCGACCGTTGGCCCTGGCCGACCGTTGGCTCACCGGACAGTCCGGTGCACACCGGACAGTCCGGTGAATTTTAGCCGTACGCCGCCGGCCAATTTCCCGAGAGCGGCCAGTTCGAGTCGCGCCAGCCTGGCGCACCGGACACTGTCCGGTGCACACCGGACAGTCCGGTGCTCCAGACCGAGCTGGGTCTTGGCAGCACACAGCCAAGTCCCTTCTCCTTTTCTCTATTCTTCTTCTTTCTGTTTCTAACACTTAGACAAATATATTAGTACTTAAAACCAATGTACTAAGGCTTAGAAACATACCTTTACTTCATGATTTTCACCTTGTTCATCCATGTACATAAATTCCCAATTAAGCACATGTGTTGGCACTCAATCACCAAAATACATAGAAATGGCCCAAGGGCACATTTCCCTTTCAGGCTGACAATAAATCCGAGTAACTTTCCTGCTGGTACCCCGAAGACGCATTTCTCAGGACTGAGCTTCCATCTATATCTTCTCAGGCTATTGAAAACCAGCTGTAAATCTTCAATGAAGTTTTCTGGACTCTCTGTTTTAATCACCACGTCGTCTACGTAAGCCTCCACACGCTTGCCCCAGTGATCGGCTAAGCATGTTTGAATAGCTCTCTGATAAGTCGCTCCAGCGTTCTTGAGGCCGAACGGCATGGAGGTATAACAGAAAGCACCAAACGGGGTGATGAACGCCGTTTTTTCCTCGTCTTCTTTTGCCAAACTAATCTGATGATACCCGGAATAGCAATCTAAGAAAGACAGCATCGAACATCCAGCGGTGGAATCCACCACCTGATCTATCCTCGGGAGCCCGAAGGGATCCTTCGGACAGTGTTTGTTGAGATCAGTATAGTCGACGCACATGCGCCAATCCACTTTATTCTTTTTGAGTACAAGAACAGGGTTGGCTAACCACTCGGGGTGTAATACTTCTCTAATAAATCCGGCCGCGACCAAGCGAGCTAACTCGGCGCGAATGGCCTCTCTCTTGTCGGGCGTAAAACGATGCAGCTTTTGCCGGATCGGCCTCGCCTAAGGATAGACTTTCAATTTGTGCTCGGCCAATTCCCTCGGGACTCCCGGCATATCCGCAGTTTGCCATGCGAATACGTCTCGGTTATCTTGCAGGAACTGGACGAGCGCGCTTTCCTATTTGTCGCTCAAACTGGAGCTGATGATGGCCGCCTTGCGCTCATCAGCGAACCCCAGGTTGATCCGCTTGGTGTCCTCGGTCGGCCGCATAGAGGTCGCGACCTGAGCTTCGTTTGCCGGCACGTCGAGGTCTTCTTCAGGCTTAGAGTTCGCCGGTGTAGAAGAAACCATCGACGGTTTGGTGGTGAGGGCTGCTTGGATGGCCACTCGGAAACATTCTGCGGCGCCTTGGAAGTCGGCGCGCACAGTTATGATTCCTTGTGGTCCTGGCATCTTCAGTATCATGTACGTATAGTGTGGGATGGCCATGAACTTGGCCAGCCCTGGCCTCCCGATGATGGCGTTGTACCCGCAGTCGAAGTTCGCCACCTCGAACCTCAGGAACTCGGTTCTGTAGTTATCCGGAGTCCCGAAGGTGACCGGCATGTAGATGTGGCCCAGCGGGTATTCCCCTTCCGTCGGCACGATGCCGAAGAAAGGAGTGTCTGACTCGTGGAGCTCTTTGAGGTGAACTCCCAAGCCTTGGAGTGTACGGGGGAAGGTGACGTTGATGCTGCTCCCCCCGTCTACTAACACCTTCTTCACCCGGCTCTCTCGGATCACCGGATCGACAAGGAGCGGATATTTGCCCGGGTGGTCGAAGTTGAGCCATTGATCCCCCCGAGTGAACGTGATTGGGTGCTCCGACCACCGGTACGGGGCGGGAGGGCCGGTGGTCGCCACCAGTATCTGGCGATCGTTGAGCTTTTGTTGTCTCTTGTTCTCCTGCGACCCATGTCCACCGAAGATGACGTTGACCTCCCTGTCAACGCGCGGGAATGCTCCTCCTCCCCCCTCCTCCGGCTGATGGGGCTGTCGTGGTTCATCTGGTCCTCCCCTCGGCGGAGGAGGTGGTAGAGGTTGGAAAGGTCGGCCATGCCCGACGGAGTGCTTGAAATCCCGGCAGTTGCGGAGAGTGTGGCGCATATCCTTGTGGTACGGGCACTGGGCGTCGAGGATGTCATCCAGCGTGCGCTCGCCTCCACGAGGTCCTCCTCGGGCGCGAGAGGCGGGTGGTCCGGCGGCGTGTACTTCTTCGCGAGGCCTCTTCTCCCAGCGCTTGTCGGGCGGCTGGTTCGCGTCGCGTCGTGGTGCTGCTGCTGCGGGCTTTGCTCCTCCGATGAGGTCCTGGGCCCGCTCGTCAGCGGTGATGTAGAGGTCAGCTTCCCGGAACAGCTCCTCGGAGGTAGTCGGCGCCTTTTGCAGTATGGCTCGGACGAAAGCCGAGTCGTTAGATCCTCTGTAGAAGTCCTCGATTACGGCCGCCTCCGTGACCTCGGGGATGCGGTTTCTCATGGTCTGGAACCTCTTAAGGTACGACCTGAGAGTCTCATCCCCCCGGCGCTTGATGGATTTGAGGTCCCATGGTTGCGCTGGCTTGTCGGAGAGAGACTGGAAGTTGGCGGTGAAACGTCGACTGAAGTCTCCCCAGTCGTCGATGCAGTGTCGGGGTAGATGTCGTAGCCACTGCAGCGCGTCTTGCCCGAGGACGATGGGCAGATACGCAGTCATGACGTCCTCGGATGCCCCGGCAGCCCGAGCAGCGGTGGTGTAGACGGCCAACCAGCCCCCTGGATCCTGCTTAGGTTCATATTTGTCGACATTGGATACCTTGAAGTTGGGAGGCCATTGGATGGCCCTAAGGCGCGGAGTGAGGGCAGATACTCCGCACGTGTCCTCCTGTCGTCGAGGATGTCGTCTGTCCCGGGGAGGGGAGTGGCGGTGGTGGTTCCTCGACCGTCCCCGGGTGGTTCCACCAGTTGAAGCTGTCGCCGACTCAGTTCGGGTGGCCTGGCTTTGAGTCGGGAAGCCATGATCTCGATCATACTCCTCCCGACGGCGAATTTCGTTCTCGTGCCGCCGTTCGCGCGAAGCATTGATAGAGCTTCGCGCGTCTCGGCGACTGTTGATGGCGTGTCGCAGATCGTTCGGCGGGTGAGCGAGCGGTAGAAGATGGTTGGCTGCCTGAGTGAACAGGCGCCGGTATCCCTCGGCGTCAGGGGTCCGAGGAAGTCCGTCAGCTATCCGGGCTAGAACGCCTCCGACCTCGCTCGGCGTGTTCATCGCTCGGGCGAAGTCAGGGTTCAAGTTGCGCCCGAAGAGCGGATTCTCGCGTCGTTGCCTTGCGTCTTGCTCGGCTTGCTCCTGAGTCCGACGGCGATCACGTCGTCGGGAGTTCCTTCGTTCCCTGAAGACGCGTTCTTCCGGAGTTTCTCCTATCTCTGAGACCTCGTCTCGCGAGACAGGTTGCTCCGGATCCCGTTCTCCAGCTGCGTGATGTCGTCGAACGTTCCTGCGTCGGTTCCTTCGTCGGCGGGATTCTCGCTGGGGTGGTTCTTCTCCGGGCGCGGTCGGTTCATCGTCGGAGACGGCGGGCGACTCTGCCCTCCCGATGAAGAGGACGTCGGGGTAGAACGGTGTTTCTGCCGCGGCGACTTTCTTTCCGTTCTCCTTTGAGGTCGGAGGAACGGGAAGAACGACTGGCTTCTCCCTGATCTCCTTCCTTCTCATGACCTGTGTCCATTCTTTCGTCGGGGAAGTAGACAGCGGAGTCTTCCGGGTCAGCGAGCCTCTAGCTCCAGCCTCCCCGGAGACGATCTTGTTCTGAAGAACCGGAGGTAGCGTTTTTCCAGCATTTTCGGAGTTTGTTGGAGGAGACTTCTGTCCCGGCAGATCCGCGAGGCGGTGTAGAATTCCTTCTTCGTCCGCCACGGATGAGATTGCCCCGAAGCAGAATATGGATCCGGGACGCATGGTGATCTTGCTGTGGAAAGTGACGGCCATTGAGCTAGCTTGGATCGTCGACACACCCCCTACCTGGCGCGCCAGCTGTCGGTGTTTTGGGTCCGACCGCACACCCGGGGTTGCCCCTCAAGGTGTTTTTAGGAGTAGGACGGTGTCGACGACTGTAGCAAAATGGTTCGTGCCGATCGCACGGAGGACAATGGACAAGATTTGCAGGTTCGGGCCGCTTAGAAGTGCGTAACACCCTACGTCCTGGTGAGTATATGAGCGTGGTTACAAGAGGATTTTCTGGATAGAGGGCGCAGAGAGTTTTTTGTGGGTGGCTAAGTAGAACCGGGTCGATCGATCTGAAGGGGTGCCCCCTAGGCCTTATATACTCGGCCGTGGAGCATTACAGGTGATATGATAACAACAAGTAGCTGAAAGATAGTGAACCTCTTGAGTTTATCCTTACGTAACCTCCCCCGACTTATCCTCGCATGGCTCCGTTGCATGGGGGCTTTAGCGCGGGAAAGTCGGGTCTCTGTTTGTGATTCATTCGTTCGACGTTGTGGGCCGCCTGTGCTTGCACTAATCAGTCCCACGTCTTCTTTATTGGTTGTCCTTCCCTAGGCCCACGAAAGAATGACCTTACGAACTATTGGGCCCTTGGGGTTTTCGTGAGGCCTTTTGCTTCTTTAGTGGACCCAGGGGATATCTATCCCCCACAGCTGTCACGATCTTGTGGAGCGTGACACCCTGGCCACTAGGGCACTCGTCCTGCAAGCAATCGAAGAACTAGCAAGAACAAGTAGAACAAGTACTGAATTACCAGATCTAAATGTAGGTTTCAAAATCAAACTCCAATATGGTGGGGTTCCGAAGACAAGAAGACGGGCGGCTGAACCAGCACGCGCGCTTACAAGCAAGTAGCGAGAGCTAAACTTGATCTAAACAAAACCCACTGTTCTTGGTGGCGGCTAGGGGGTTTATAAACATGGGAGGACGACCACAAGGGTATTGTGGTCGTGCTGCAACCCTAGGATGCGTCCCTAATGGACCCAACTTGATACACGACCCATTGGGCCAAAATAAGGTCACGCAGCACCATGGGCAGAAAAGGCAGGAAATGTCTCGGTAAGGAAACAATGATTACGGCGGCCTCAGAACAGATATGACTATAATTCCGGATCCATATGAAAGTAGACTTGATAAGCTTTGCATGTTGTGCTTGAACATTCCAATCCGAGCCCGCATGTGACCGTGGTGACCGTCACAAGTTGGTGTTCTTCTGCAGTCCGAATCCAGCATGTTCAAATCCTTTTCCGTTTCGGTGTTCTCCCTGGTTCCTAAGCAAAACAAGAGTGCACGGGTCTCCATGGTCTAAATATGATGGACATGCACTCAAGAGTGTAATCACCTGATGGTTGAGTTGACGAGCACGAGCGCGAGTAATGGGACCAGAAGTAATGGGACCAGAAATTGGTACTTGTATTGGCATAGATGTATCAGTAGTGTGGATGTCTTCATCATTCTCCCCTTCTTGCATTTGAGTCGTCCTCGACTCAAGCTCAACGTCCTCTCCCAAGTAGGGCTTTAAATCTGCAATGTTAAATGTGGGGCTAACCCCAAAGTCTGCAGGCAGATCTAGCCTATATGCATTGTCGTTAATTTTCTCTAGCACTTTAAACAGTCCATCGGCTCGAGGCAACAATTTAGATTTTCGCAATTCAGGAAACCTTTCCTTTCTCAAATGCAACCAAACTAAATCTCCAGGTTCAAAATTTATTTCCTTTCTACCTTTATCACTAGCAAACTTATATCTAGCATTCATACGCTCTATGTTTTCTTTAGTAGTTTCATGCAGTTTTAACATCAATTCAGCACGCCTAGTAGCATCAAGATTTAGTTTTTCAGAAGATGGCAAAGGCATTAAATCAATAGGAGCACGAGGCAACAAACCATATACAATCTGAAATGGGCACATCTTTGTAGTAGAATGCAATGATCGATTATAAGCAAATTCAACATGAGGCAAACAGTCCTCCCACATCTTAATATTCTTCTTTAGAACCGCCCTTAACATAGTAGACAAAGTTCTATTCACAACTTCAGTTTGACCATCAGTTTGAGGATGACATGTAGTAGAAAATAAAAGCTTAGTCCCCAATTTTGCCCACAAAGTCCTCCAAAAATGACTAAGAAATTTAGCATCACGATCAGAAACTATTGTGTTGGGCACACCATGCAAGCGAACAATTTCACGAAAGAACAAATCAGCAATATGAGTAGCATCGTCAGTTTTATGACATGGTATGAAATGTGCCATCTTAGAAAATCTATCAACAACCACAAACACACTATCACGTCCCTTCCTAGTCCTAGGCAATCTCAGCACAAAATCCATAGAAATATCTTCCCAAGGAGCACTAGGAACGGGTAGAGGCAAATACAAACCGTGTGGATTTAACCGTGACTTCACCTTTTGACATGTCGTGCAACGAGCAACCAATCTCACCACATCTCTTCTCATCTTGGGCCAAAAGAAATGACCAGCAAGTATGTCCTCCGTTTTCTTTGTTCCAAAATGTCCCATTAAGCCACCTCCATGTGCTTCCTGTAACAACAACAAATGAACGGAGCTAGCTGGAATGCATAGCTTGTTAGCTCTAAACACAAACCCATCACTAACGATATATTTGTTCCATCCTTTCCCATCTTTACAATGCAGCAACACATCTTTAAAATCAGCATCATGAACATATTGGTCTTTAATCGTCTCTAATCCAAAGATTTTGTAGTCAAGTTGATTCAGCAAAGTATATCTCCTAGACAAAGCGTCAGCAATGATATTCTCTTTTCCTTTCTTGTGCTTGATAGCATAAGGAAACGATTCGATAAATTCAACCCACTTAGCATGTCTACGGTTCAGTTTTCCTTGACTACGAATATGTTTCAAAGATTCATGATCAGAATGAATAACAAACTCTTTGGGCCACAAATAATGCTGCCATGTTTCTAATGTTCGCACAAGAGCATATAATTCCTTATCATAAGTAGAATAATTTAGAACAGACCCACTCAATTTTTCACTAAAATATGCAACAGGTTTGCCTTCTTGTAACAAAACACCACCCAATCCAATTCCACTAGCATCACATTCAAGCTCAAAAGTCTTATTAAAATCAGGAAGTTGGAGGAGAGGTGCATGTGTCAACTTATCTTTCAGCATGTTGAAAGAGTGCTCTTGTACTTTGCCCCAACTAAAATGCACTCCCTTCTTCATAAGCTCATTCAAAGGAGCAGCAATGGTGCTAAAGTCCTTGACAAAACGGCGATAGAAGCCGGCAAGTCCTAGGAAACTCCGCACCTGTGTGATAGTCTTTGGCATAGGCCATCCATGTATCGCTTCTACCTTGGCTTGATCAACCTCAATTCCCTGTGGAGTCACAACATAACCAAGAAACGAAACTCAATCGGTGCAAAATGTGCACTTCTCAAGGTTACCAAATAAACGTGCATCTCGTAAAGCATTAAAAACAGCACGCATGTGATCAACATGTTCATCCATAGATTTGCTGTAGATCAATATGTCATCAAAGTATACTACCACAAATTTTCCAATGAAGGCACGCAAAACCTCGTTCATTAATCTCATGAAAGTGCTAGGTGCATTAGTTAACCCAAAAGGCATGACTAACCACTCATACAATCCGAACTTAGTTTTGAAAGCAGTTTTCCATTCATCTCCCAATTTCATACGAATCTGGTGGTACCCACTACGCAAATCAACTTTAGAAAAGACGATGGCACCACTCAATTCATCAAGCATATCATCTAAACGTGGAATAGGGTGTCGATACCGTATCGTGATATTATTAATAGCCCTACAATCAACACACATACGCCATGTTCCATCTTTTTTAGGCACTAAAATAACCGGAACAACACACGGACTAAGAGACTCACGCACGTAACCTTTGTCGAGTAGTTCTTGAACTTGTCGCTGAATTTCTTTTGTTTCCTCCGGATTTGTCCTATATGGAGCACGATTTGGCAAAGATGCACCAGGAATAAGATCAATTTGGTGCTCAATCCCTCGTATAGGTGGCAGCCCCTCTGGTATCTCACTTGGAAATACATCAGAATACTCCTGCAAAATGTTAGTAACAATAGGAGGCAAAGAATGCTGCATATCTTGAATTGAAATCAAAGCATCCTTGCATACCAAGGCGTAGGCAACAGAAGTGGAAGCAAATAATTCATTAACATCAGTTTTTGTCGCAAGCAAGCAATGTCCTTTCAATTTTATCCCATCTTTGTTATTACCAACAGCTTTAATATTCTTGTTGTTCTCAGTTTTAGCTTTGGTAGCTTTAGCAACATCATCACGCACAATAGCCTCAGGGGACATGGGAAGCAAAATAATTTTCTTATCATGGTGTATGAGAGAATATTGATTTGATCTACCATGATGCATACAATCTGAATCAAATTGCCATGGTCTACCTAGCAGAATATTACAAGCATCCATAGGCACAACATCACAGTCAACAACATCACGATATGAACCAATAGCAAAATTAATTCGTACCAGCTTGGTTACCTTGACCTTACCACTATTGATAAGCCATTGAATGTGATATGGATGCGGGTGCGGTTTGGTCGTAAGTGCAAGCTTCTCCACCATGTCGCTGCAAGCCAAGTTGTTGCAGCTACCTCCATCAATGATCAAACGACATGAACGCTCCTTAATGACACACTTTGTTTGAAACAACGTATGTCACTGATTCTGCTCTGCCTTCTCCATTTGTGCACTAAGCACACGCTGTACAATGAGGCTCTCATAATGCTCTGCATCATCTGCACCAATCTGTTCTTCGGGTGGTTCCTTAGTGCCTGCATCATCAGCCGCAAGCAAAGCAAGTGTAGCTTCATCCAAATCACTAGCAGAGGAATACCCACCATCGTCTTTTACCACCAAAACACGCTGATTAGGACAATCACGCTGCACGTGTCCATAGCCCTTGCATCGATAACACAGAACATCTCTTGTTCTACCCGTGGAGGCTACTGAAGAGGCACTACCTGCTGGTTTCTGGGCAGATTTGGTTGCTGAATTTGTGGAAGATGCACGTGGTTTGTCGCCGGAGGAAGGCGGTGGTGCTGGTCGACTTGGCGAGGGAGTTGGTGCTGGTGTACGGCTGGTCATGGATGTAGTCGTGCGCTGTTGCCATGGTGTAGATTTTCCTGCAGAAACATTAGACCTTGCACTAGCACGTCGTCCCTGCACTTCCCTTTCAGCTTTGCGAGCAAGATGAAACAATCGGGTTACATTAGCATAATCTTTATAAGCAAGGATGTCCTGAATTTCCCTATTTAACCCGCCCAAAAATCTAGCCATAGCAGATTCCTCACCCTCCTCTATGTTACAACGCAGCATACCCATTTGTAATTCCTGATAATATTCTTCTACACTTTTAGTACCCTGTCTCAATTGTTGCAACTTGTTTAGCATATCACGTGCATAATAAGAAGGAACAAATCTAGCCCGCATGACCCGTTTCAACGCATCCCAAGTTTGTGGCATGTTATTAGGATTCTTCTTACCATGTTCTATCCACCAAACAGAAGCAAATTCAGTAAACTCACTAGTAGCAGCTCTAACCCGCGCATTCTCAAGAAATTCATGGCATGCAAACTTTTGATCAACCGCAATCTCCCAAGTAATGTAAGCATCAGGGTCATATTTACCATCAAAAGGAGGTATTTTAAATTTAACCTTACTAAAAGCATCATCATTACCATGTACCTCACGTCGGCGAAAACCACCCATACCTCTACGGTTAGTATGTAGTCGCCGGCGATTAGGTGCTTCTTGGTCATCTTGTTCAGTATCAGCAACATAGTCATCCCAGTTACCTTCGGCACCCTCATCACGCCCACCATTGGTATTAGCATGCATCTCATCAAATCGCCTCAAGAGTGTGACAAGGCTCTTGTCAATATGAGCAACTGTCATTTCCACATTTGCAAGTTTGGTGTTTGTGTCGATCTGTGTGGCCTCCAATTGCCCCATCTTTTCATTCGTCACCTGCATGTCATTATCAAGACCTTCCGTGTGCGTCTTCACCAGCCTTACAAAGTGTTGTATGATACCCTTGGTGCGAGGAGAGTGTGGCATATTACGAGAAGCATCATCAACCTCCAATCCTGCCATGGTTAGACGAACAGAGGCAACAAGAAAAAAACGTGTAGGAATAAAAACTCTACAACTATTAGGATGTAGCTACTGCAAGGCGCTCACTCTCAACCTGTCACACAAGCTCTTACCAATTCTTACCTTGCACAACAGGAGGGGTCAGCAACCAACAAGTTTGCAACCGTGGAATAAGTGTATCGGTGCCGCAGCAACACGACCTGTCAAAATGTAGTCGAAATATGTAGAGTTGTAGGTGGGCTGAAGCAAGGAATACACTAGTACCACGTTAGTTACAAAAGCAAGCTGAATAATCGTTCAACGGTGGTACTGTGCTGGTCCTAGGCTAAACCATGCTAGAGACGTGAGCCTAGGCACAAAGGTAGTCACTGAAAAAGAACAACTAGCACAGCGCAAAGAGAAACAACAGATTTAGAGATTCAGCCCCCTTCTTTCTTCTTCTTTTCCTTTTTTTCCTTTTCTTTTTTTTCTTCTTTTTTTTGCAGGGGCCTAAACCCTTTTTTTCACTATGACAACCCAAACAATAAGGATATTGCTAACAGCCCCTTTAAATCAGATTTAACAAATCTTGTTAATATAGAAAGTCCAGAAATCTCTATGATGATTGCGGAGCGCTCAGAATGAATTTTGAGACAAGGTCAGATCCGTTGGAAAGAAGATAAGATAAGCTTTCTAGATTGTATTTAAACATCCAAATCGGACATGAGATGTATCCGTGGTGGCAAAAACGAACCAGAGATGTTTATGGTGATGGTGGATCTCGTGGTGACCAAAACGCGGTAGAACTCAAAACTCTAAAGGAATAAACTAAGACCAGCAACTCGAAACAACCGATGCAACCAAAAACTCAACAAGCCCTAGCTAAGTAGTACTAGTAAATGCTCAATGGTTTATAGGATTGCGGTAAAACTAATCTACTATTTTTTGGCTTTTTCTGGATTATAGGAGATAAGAAAACAGCGAAGAAAAGTAAATCTCTCACCGATAAACCTTGCTCTGATTACCAACTGATGTGCATTCATTGGGTGATTGCCCGATCTTTCGATGAGAGGGTGTGGAATAACTCGATTGGGGGAGGAGACGACGTTCACGGCCCGACTACAGCCTTCCAAAGAAGCTGCGCCTTAGCAACCGATACACCACCTCCTATGGTTGTCATGATCTTATGGAGCGTGACACCCTGGCCACTAGGGCACTCGTTCTGCAAGCAATCGAAGAACTAGCAAGAACAAGTAGAACAAGTACTGAATTACCAGATCTAAATGTAGGTTTCAAAATCAAACTCCAATATGGTGGGGTTCCGAAGACAAGAAGACGGGCGGCTGAACCAGCACGCGCGCTTACAAGCAAGTAGCGAGAGCTAAACTTGATCTAAACAAAACCCGCTATTCTTGGTGGCGGCTAGGGGGTTTATAAACATGGGAGGACGACCATAAGGGTATTGTGGTCGTGCTGCAACCCTAGGATGCGTCCCTAATGGACCCAACTTGATACACGACCCATTGGGCCAAAATAAGGTCACGCAGCACCATGGGCAGAAAAGGCAGGAAATGTCTCGGTAAGGAAACAATGATTACGGCGGCCTCAGAACAGATATGACTATAATTCCGGATCCATATGAAAGTAGACTTGATAAGCTTTGCATGTTGTGCTTGAACATTCCAATCCGAGCCCGCATGTGACCGTGGTGACCGTCACAAGTTGGTGTTCTTCTGCAGTCCGAATCCAGCATGTTCAAATCCTTTTCCCTTTCGGTGTTCTCCCTGGTTCCTAAGCAAAACAAGAGTGCACGGGTCTCCATGGTCTAAATATGATGGACATGCACTCAAGAGTGTAATCACCTGATGGTTGAGTTGACGAGCACGAGCGCGAGTAATGGGACCTGAAGTAATGGGACCAGAAATTGGTACTTGTATTGGCATAGATGTATAAGTAGTGTGGATGTCTTCATCAGATCCACTTTTGATTTAATTGGTTATTCCGATGTTGATTGGGCAGGGTGTAAGATTGATAGAAAGAGCACATCAGGGACATGCCAGTTCTTGGGAAGATCTCTGGTGTCTTGGGCTTCTAAGAAACAAAATTATGTAGCTCTTTCTACCGCCGAAGCCGAGTATATTGCCGCAGGTCATTGTTGCGCGCAATTGCTTTCGATGAGGCAAACCCTTAGGGACTATGGTTACAAATTAACCAAAGTTCCTCTTCTATGTGATAATGAGAGTGCAATCCGCATGGTGGATAATCCCGTTGAACATAGCTGCACTAAACACATAGCCATTCGATATAACTTTTTGAGGGATCACCAACAAAAGGGGGATATCGAGATTTCTTATATTAACACCAAAGAACAATTAGCCGATATCTTTACCAAGCCACTAGATGAGCAAACATTTACCAAACTTAGGCATGAGCTAAATATTCTTGATTCTAGGAATTTTGATTGATATTTTGCACACATAGCTTACTTATATACCTTTGATCATATCTCTTTCATGTGCTATGACTAATGTGGTTTCAAGTACATTTTGTGCTAAGTCATAGATTGAAAGGGAATTGGAGTCTTCGGCGAAGACAAGGCTTCCACTCCACTCCATCGAATTACTCATCCTTCGCCGTCGCTCAACACTGCTCTCCAATTTGGTATAATCTTCACTCATATATTATTTACCATAGGGGGAGAAAGTAGTTAAAAGGGCTTATATTTCACTCACAAGTATCCGTTTTTGGCGATTCATGCCAAAGGGGGAGAAAGTATTAGCCCAAAGCAAAAGGACCGCACCACCACCAATTTCAAAAATGTAGTATTTCAAATTTGTGTTAAGAAAAGATTTTTCTATTGGTATCTTATTTTTTATACAATTTCAAATTGGTATACCCTCTTTCAAAATTAATATCTAAAACCCTCTTGAACACTAAGAGGATGATTTCATTAAGGGGGAGTTTTGTTTAGTTAAAGGAAAAGCATTTGAAACAGGGGGAGAAAATTTCAAATCTTGAAAATGCTTCTCAAAATCCTATTCATTTACCTTTGACTATTTGCAAAAAGACTTTGAAAAGAATTTACAAAAGAGTTTGCAAAAACAAAAACATGTGGTGCAAGTGTGGTCCAAAATTTTAAATAAGAAGAAAGCCATCCATGCATATCTGGTAGAAATGATTATTGGTTTCATTCGAAGCAACCTTTGCACTTCCATTGTGCAAACTAGTTCAATTCTGCACTTTTATATTTGTTTTGGTTTGTGTTGGCATCAATCACCAAAAAGGGGGAGATTGAAAGGGAAATAGGCTTACACCTTTTCCTATATGAATTTTGGTGGTTGAATTGCCCAACATAAATAATTGGACTAACTAGTTTGCTCTAGATTATGAGTTCTACAGGTGCCAAAGGTTCACAACAAACCAATAAAAAGACCAAGAAAGGGTTCAAACAAAGAGAGCAAAAGACTACCAAAGTGTGCCCTGGTCTGGCGCACCGGACTGTCCAGTGCACCAGGGAACCCGACTTCAAACTTGCCACCTTCGGTAATTCTGGGAGCCGCTCCGCTATAATTCACCGGACTGTCCGGTGTAGCACCGGACTGTCCGGTGCGCCAGTGGGGTAACAGCTACACAACGCCAACGGTCGTCTGCAACGAGCAGTTAATGCGCTACAGTGCGCGCAGAAGTCAGAGCAGAGCCAGAAGGCGCACCGAACAGTGAACAGTGACTGTCCAGTGCACCACCGGACTGTCCGGTGGCCCAGAAGTCAGAAGCTCCAATGGTCGAACCCTAACGGTCGGGTGACGTGGCTGGCGCACCGGACAGTGTCCGGTGGCGCACCGGACTGTCCGGTGCGCCATGCGACAGCAGCCTCCACCAATGGCTCCTTTGGTGGTTGGGGCTATAAATACCCCCAACCACCAACCATTCATTGCATCCAAGTTTTCAGCCTTCACACCTCATACAAGAGTTATAGTATTCAATACAAGACACAAACAAAGAGATCAAATCCTCTCCCAAGTCCGAAAAACACTCCAACCAAATTAGTGACTAGAGAGAGAGACATTTGTGTTCATTTGAGCTCTTGCGCTTGGATTGCTTTTCTTCTTCATTCTTTCTTGATTCCAACTCAATTGTAACCAAGGCAAGAGACACCAATTGTGTGGTGGTCCTTGTGGGGACTTAGTGTCCCGTTTGATTGAGAAGAGAAGCTCACTCGGTCTAAGTGAACGTTTGAGAGAGGGAAAGGGTTGAAAGAGACCCGGTCTTTGTGACCACCTCAACGGGGAGTAGGTTTGCAAGAACCAAACCTCGGTAAAACAAATCACCGTGTCATCCGCCTTATTTGCTTGTGATTTGTTTTCGCCCTCTCTTTCTGACTCGTTTATATTTCTAAACGCTAACCCCGGCTCGTAGTGTGTGCTTAAGTTTATAAATTTCAGATTTGCCTATTGTTATACCCGGTTTGCAAAGAGGAGAAGTGGAGGTTATTCTTTTTGTTCTTTTTCCTCATTCGGGTGATGCGCTTTGGGAATTTGGAATTTGTGGAAAATATTCACTTGTAAGACAGTAGAATTTCTTTGGTTAGTTGTTTGCGACGGGGTCGGGAGCTGTCACATGGGCGAGTTGGGCCTTCAACCTTGATCCGGCCCATTAGTCTCCCCTAACCCTAGCCGCCCCCCCCTTTCCCCTTGGGATTTTTGCAGCTGCCCCCTTCCCCTCCCCTTCCTTTTGGACGTCACCCCTCCCCCCCTCTTCCATCGTCTTTCTCCTCAAACCTTTGCAGCCCTCACCACCCAAAACCCTAGCCCCCCCATTTCTCTTCCCCTCTCCAAGGTGCAGCCCTCCCGCGTGTTCTCCGTCGTGTGGCTGCGATCTCAATTGGAGTTTGGAGGGAGGAAGAAAGAAGGAAGGGAAGAACCCAAGGTGAATTCATGTTTAACTTTTGTTGTTTTTGTGCTGCAATCAATTGGATTATGCGTTTATCTTTGCGAATCGGTAGAGGTGCTGTCCAGGAATTTTGTGAGTGGGTGGACAGCAGTAGTTCTAAGGATTTCTGGGAATTTTCGTGGGTTAATTAGTGGGAATCAGTGGGATAATCATGTAGAGCTTTGTCATACCTTTCCAACAAGTACTTATGCGCTCGATTTGGAGTTATAATTTAGGAGATATCATTGTTTGAATCCGGATATGTTGCTGCCAAAAAAAACAGATTTTTCAGGTGGGTGAACAGCAGTAGTATTAGCAGTTTCTGGGAATTTTTCGTGGGTAATTAGTGATAACCAGTATGATAATAATGTAGGGCTTTGTCTTATCTTTCCAATGAGTACTTATGCGCTTGATTTGGAATTATATGTTAAAAGATATCGCTGTTTGAATCCGGGTATGTCGCTGTCCAAAAGAGAAAAACAGATTACAGGGTTTATCTTGAGGACTGTTTTGGGCTAATTAGATGTTGGAATTTTATTATAAATTGTATACAAAACTTGTGGAGAATTTGATGTAGATGCCTCTGGAGTTTTTGGTTGTCACCACTGCTGTCATAATTTTAAAGTTATGAAATTATTAAGCAGCGCCCCTGCAGTATGGTGGGTGCAGGGAGAATTGTTATCCATGGCGGGGTTTGAGATTGTGCGTAGGTGCGGCGTCGTTTATGAGGCTTATTATGTGAAATTGGTGCACTAAGTTGTGTGTCAAAAACAGGTGGTGGACTTCCGGATCGTACTTAGGGATTTGCCCAAACTTCCGGTGAAGGCAAATAAAACAGTGATGGTTATTCCGTCTGTCGAATGAAGAGTCTTATACTTGATTATGTTTGTGCTATTTGCGTTCGTATTCATATTTCTAATTGAGTACCATCGTTGGAAGATATTCATGTTTTATTGATTACATATGTTGAGTTTGTGGTTTGATCATGTTACCCATGTGGTTTATTATGTGGAATGGGTGGAAGTATATGTCTAGCACATTTTGTTTGGGAAGAACTCATGTTGTTGACTTGCATATTGCATTCATCATCCATTGCATTGAAGTTTCGTCACGATCTTATGGTCCGACCGTACCGGTACAATGAGCATCATATGTTGCCCGAGAAGGGGTATGATGCAGCTTCATATCCTTAGAGATATGAAGGCAGAAGTCATTAATGCATCTGTAGCCATGTGCATTCATGGGAGAGGTGTGGAATCTCTTATGTGGATGTGGATAGTGTGGATCTTTACATTGTGATTCATCTTGGCATTAGGTAATCAGTTACTTGCTTACTTGCTGCAAATTATTATTCAAGAAGGAAGTTTTGAACTACGTGGTTGTTTAAGCACGGTTGGTTTACATTGTCCAATTGTTGTTTGCTCTGTTTACTTGCTGAGATGTGTCATCTCACTCTTGCATTGTCAGATGCAGGCACCTGATTTCTGCTTTGGGAAAGAAGGGATATAGCAGCACGGCCACTACACCTTTAATAAAGGAACCACTGCTTAATAATGTTGTTAATCAGGGAGGGTCAAGTCTAGGGAATTATTATGTTCTAGCCTTTCATGGTAGTTGAGCTGATTTTTTGGGGGTGGGCTGAGTTACCTATTTTTTTAATTGGTCATGAATGTGCTTTACTACTTTTGCATTTTGATTATACTACGTGAATTATCTGTCTTTTATGTCCTGTATGAACTCTATGTCCCCCCCTTGTTATTCTTCTTTCAAGGGAGGTGCTGCCGGATTTTGCAATATTTTCTCTCTTTATTTCATTTCTTGTGTTGCATAAGTTTAGTGGGAAGGGTATTTGGTAACATCCATTGTGTGGGATCAGTGGGGGTGTTACAGTTGGTATCAGAGGAATAGGCTGTAGGTCCTAGCAAGTGGAATAACAATAAATTGACACACTACACATGTAGGATGGGTTTTCTGTTTTACTATTGATATGTTATGTTATTGTCTATGCTAGTTTGACATTATCTGAAGTGATGCTATGCCAATCTTATTTACTTATTATTCTCACCCCTGTGGCAGCAGCTATGCCGCCTCGTGGCGCTCGGGGTAGTTCGCAAGTTCCTAGTGGGGACTCGATGAGTCCGGCGGCAATGTTAGCCACGATGCAGGCCATGCAGCAGGAGTTGGCCATTTTGAGGCAAGCTATTCCTGTTGCCCCTGCGGGTGCTGCTTAGGGTGCTGGTGGAGGAGGAGTGCCCGGGGGCGCTGTCCCTACGGGTGCTGCTCCAGGTGGCGAGGCTGAGGTGCCTCTTCCAGTCAGTGGCCTTTCTCTGATGCAGTGGATGGGCATGAAGCTGGATGCTTTTGATGGCAGTGGTACTCCGGTCGAGGCGGCAGATTGGCTAACTTAAGTGGAGGATAAGATGAATGTCTTTGAGATTGTGTATGGTGATCGTGTTCGCTTTGGCACACAGCTGCTGAAGGGAGAGGCTCAAATTTGGTGGAGAGGCGTGCAGGCAGCGCACTCCTCCTCACCAGGAGTCCTGACTTGGGATGTCTTCATCAGACAGTTTGAAAGGAGGTTCTACCCGGTCACCTTCCTGGAGAAAATGAAGATTGATTTGCAGTCTTTCAAGCAAGAGAAGAAGTCTGTCACAGAGTATGAAGTGGGCTTCAACAAGATGGTCCGCTTTGTCCCTCATGTGGCTTTTAATGAGATGGAGAAGGCGAGCCAGTTCCGTCAGGGCCTAAAATCTTCTTTCAGGCATGCCTTGGGAGCCTTTCCGTTGGTGGACTTCCGTACTACAGTGGAGCAGGCACTGGGTGTGGAGATGCAGCATCAGTATACCATGGAGTCGTAGAAGTCTTCGGGTGTTGATCAACCTCGTGGCCAGGACGCGAGGAGGGGCAACACTGGAGTCCAGCCCACAAGAGGGGCAAGTCTCTGCATCAGCGCCACCATCCTTACCGTGGCAAATCTTCTGACTCGGGTACTTCAGGAGGAAGTACTCAGAGGTTTCGGGCTATTCCTAAGCCCGGGCTGGGGCTGGTTTGTTTCCGTTGTGGTGGTGTGCATCGCCGTGCAAAGTGCCAGTGGAGTGGCAGGTGTTCTATCTGTAGTCAGTACCATAAGGATGTGGTGTGTAGGAGGAATCCTAATGGGAAGCTCAGATGGGAGCTGGTCACTTCCTCCTCTTCTCAGGGCACTATCAACATGATGTCAAGTGCTGAGCAGCAGTTTTCAGTTCCACTTCCTCTGCAGTAGTTTTATGTGCCTGGGACTTCTCAATTCGTGCCGATGCAGGGTTTTCCTCAGTATCTGGCTACGCCTACTCCTTCACCAACTACTCCTATGCCGTCTCAGTTTGGAGCTCCGCGTCTGCCTCACCCGGCGGTTCAGTGGGGTTCTTCTGTTAATTTCACTCCAGGAGCTTCCTCTTCTGCGTGTATTTCCGGGGCTTATGTGCTACCCGCTGCGGATGTCAGAGAGAAAGGAGACGTGGTGACAGGTACAATTTCAGTTGATTCGTTTGTGGCCCATGCTCTTTTTGACTCTGGCGCTAGCTATTCGTTTGTTTCGGAGGATTTTGTGTCGCGGGCTGGTCTTTCGGTGCAGAGGTTGGGTCACCTAATTTTGGTTAGTTCTACTAATGGCTCCATTAGTAGCTGTTCAATTTGTCAGGAGTGTTCCGTCATTCTTGCTGATGAGGTCTTTTCGGCCAATCTGGTTGTGTTTTCCTTAGGGGCATTCGATGTTATCTTGGGTATGGATTGGTTATCCCAGTATTGCGCAGTTATATCATGTTTTTGGAAGACAGTGTTATTGCGGGCGCCGTCAGGTAGGGAGGTGGTATTCTTGGGAAGTTCCCCTAAGTTCACGTTATCCTTGTTGGCGCAATTGCTTCCGGATCGCCGATCCAGGAAGTCGGGAATCTTTTTCTCCATGGTGGTGGAGGGTGAGGCTGCCTTGCGGGTGCAGGACATCCGGGTGGTGTGTGACTTTGCTGACGTGTTTCCGGCAGAGCTTCCAGACATTCCTCCGGAGTGCGATGCAACTTTTGAGATTAAGCTGATTCCGGGTACGCAGCCCATTCATAAGGCTCCGTATCGAATGGCCCCAAAGGAGCAGGTTGAATTGAAGCGGCAATTGGATGATTTGCTGGCTAAGGGTTTCATTAGGCCTAGCAGGTCTCCATGGGCTTCCCCAGTATTGTTTGTTGAGAAGAAGGATAAAAGCAGACGGCTATGTGTGGATTATCGCACTTTGAATCAAGTGACTATCAAGAATAAATATCCACTCCCCCGTATTGAGGTTCTCTTTGAACAGTTGAGGGGTGCCCAGGTGTTCTCCAAAATTGATTTGAACTCTGGTTATCATCAACTGAGGATTCGTGAGGAGGATATTGAGAAGACCGCTTTTTGCACCAGGTATGGGCATTATGAGTTCATAGTCATGTCTTTTGGCTTAACTAATGCCCCTGCTTCTTTTATGGAAGCAATGAATAGGATGTTGCATGAGTTCTTGGACGACTTTGTGGTCGTGTTCCTGGATGACATTCTGATTTATTCTAAGACCGAGGCTAAGCATGAGCAGCATCTCCGTCTCGTTCTAGGTGCCCTAAGGGAGAATCAGTTCTATGGCAAGTTGAAGAAGTGTGCATTTTGGTTGTCCGAAGTGGCTTTCCTAGGGCATGTGATTAATCAGCAGGGCATTGCGGTTGATCCCAAGAATGTTGCGGTTGTGGTGGAGTGGAAGAGACCCTCTAGTGTCTTTAAAATTTGAAGTTTCTTGGGGCTCGCTGGATATTATCGGCGTTTCGTACCAAATTTTTCCAGCATTGCTAAGCCCTTGACTAGACTCTTGGAGAAGGGTGTTCTCTTCATCTGGTCCAGCGATTGCGAGGTCAGTTATCAGACATTAAAGAGCAAGTTGGTGGACGCCCCTATCCTAGCTTTGCTTGAGAGCGGTAAGCGTTTCACAGTTTATATGGATGCTTCACGTATTGGTCTTGGCTGTGTGTTGATGCAAGAAGGCAGAGTGATTGCTTATGGCTCAAGGCAGTTGAGGAAGCATGAGGGGAATTACCCAACTCATGATCTTGAATTGGCCGCGGTGGTTTTTGCTCTAAAGTCGTGGATGCATTATCTTTATGGCGAGGCTTGTGACATTTACACCGATCATAAAAGTCTCAAGTATATTTTTACTCAGAAGGAGCTGAATTTGAGGCAGCATCGGTGCCTCGAATTGATTAAAGATTATGATTTGTCTATTCATTATCACCCGGGGAAGGCAAATGTGGTGGTTGATGCCCTTAGCAGGTCCGGGGTTCCAAAAGTGGCCTTGCAGTTGATTGCTGATCTGGACCGTTTGGGGATCACCTTGTGCTATGTCGGCACCGCTAGTGAGGAGACTCATATGCTTATTCAATCTTCCCTCATGGAGAGAGTGCGTGCGGCTCAGCAGCAGGATCGTTTATTGCAAGAAGTTCGAAAGAGGGTTGGCGATGGTAAACCCTGGGAGTTCTCCATCGATGAGAATGATTTGGTTCGTTTCAGGGGTCGCCTTTGTGTGCCTCAAAAATCAGAGGTGAACATGGATATATTGAGAGAAGCTCATAAAACGCCTTACACCGTTCACCCTGGAGAAACCAAGATGTACCAAGATCTGAAGCAAAACTTCAGGTGGAAGCGGATGAAGGTTGATGTTTCTAAGTATGTGGCCGCCAGTGAAGTATGTCAGCGCGTGAAGGCCGAGCATAAGCGGCCTGCAGGTTTACTGAAGCCATTGGAAATTCCGGAGTGGAAATGGGAGCATATCACCATGGATTTTGTGGTGGGTTTACCTCGTTCTCCTCGGGGTAGAAATGCTATATGGGTGGTAGTGGATCGCTTGACTAAGTCTGCGCATTTTATTCCCATGAAGACCACAAATTCAGCTTCAGATTTGGTCCCCTTGTATATGAAGGAAGTAATCAGGCTTCACAAGGTACCTAAGTCCATTGTTTCTGATCGAGACTCCAAATTTGTATCCAAATTCTGGGAGAGTCTTCACAGTGCATTGGGCACCAAGCTTTCTCTTAGTGTCGCTTTTCATCCTCAGACTGATGGTCAGTCAGAGCGAACGATCCAAACCTTGGAAGATTTGTTGCGCGCTTGTGTTCTATCTTGGAAGAGTACCTGGAAAGATCATCTTGCATTGGCAGAGTTTGCTTATAACAACAGCTACCAGGCTAGCATCAAGATGGCACCATTTGAGGCTTTGTATGGCAGGCGGTGTGTCTCCCCTCTGTGCTGGGAGACCTTGGGAGAGAGATCCCTGGTTGGTCCTGATTGGGTACAGCAGACTTCAGAAAAGGTTCGAGAAATTCGTCAGAATATTTTGGCCACTCAGAACCGTCAGAAGAGTTATGCTGATGTGACGAGGTGGGATTTGGAATTTGCAGTGGGTGACCAAGTCCTTCTTAGGGTATCACCCACTAAAGGAGTTGTTCGGTTCGGTTTCTCCGGAAAGCTTAGCCCGAGATATATTGGACCGTTCACTATCTTGGCCCGGGTGGGCAGCTTGGCTTATCGCTTGCGATTGCCGGATTCCATGGCAGTGGTACACCCAGTTTTTCATGTCTCTATGTTGAGGAAGTTCTTGCGGGATCCGGACCATCAGATTGAGATGGAACCAATTGCGGTGCAGCGGGATCTGACCTTGGAGTGTCGTCCGGTGCGTATCTTGGAATCCTCGGAGTGTGTTTTGAGGAAGAGATCAATTAAGTATGTCAAGGTCTTATGGACTAATCAGTCTGAGCATGAGGCTACGTGGGAACTTGAGGAGCTGATGCGACATAAATATCCAGAATTTTTTGTTGTGGGTAAGTGTTGTTGATTCATTAATTTTTTTCCCTTTTGTCGTTCCGATAGAAGCGTCAGAATTCGAGGTCGAATTCTTTTTAAGGGAGGTAGAGTGTTATACCCGGTTTGCAAAGAGGAGAAGTGGAGGTTATTCTTTTTGTTCTTTTTCCTCATTCGGGTGATGCGCTTTGGGAATTTGGAATTTGTGGAAAATATTCACCTGTAAGACAGTAAAATTTCTTTGGTTAGTTGTTTGCGACGGGGTCGGGAGCTGTCACATGGGCGAGTTGGGCCTTCAACCTTGATCCGGCCCATTAGTCTCCCCTAACCCTAGCCGCCCCCCCTTTCCCCTTGGGATTTTTGCAGCCGCCCCCTTCCCCTCCCCTTCCTTTTGGACGTCACCCCTCCCCCCCTCTTCCATCGTCTTTCTCCTCAAACCTTTGCAGCCCTCACCACCCAAAACCCTAGCCCCCCCATTTCTCTTCCCCCCTCCAAGGTGCAGCCCTCCCGCGTGTTCTCCGTCGTGTGGCTGCGATCTCAATTGGAGTTTGGAGGGAGGAAGAAAGGAGGAAGGGAAGAACCCAAGGTGAATTCATGTTTAACTTATGTTGTTTTTGTGCTGCAATCAATTGGATTATGCGTTTATCTTTGCGAATCGGTAGAGGTGCTGTCCAGGAATTTTGTGAGTGGGTGGACAGCAGTAGTTCTAAGGATTTCTGGGAATTTTCGTGGGTTAATTAGTGGGAATCAGTGGGATAATCATGTAGAGCTTTGTCATACCTTTCCAACGAGCACTTATGCGCTCGATTTGGAGTTATAATTTAGGAGATATCATTGTTTGAATCCGGATATGTTGCTGCCCAAAAAAAAACAGATTTTTCAGGTGGGTGAACAGCAGTAGTATTAGCAGTTTCTGGGAATTTTTCGTGGGTAATTAGTGATAACCAGTATGATAATCATGTAGGGCTTTGTCTTATCTTTCCAATGAGTACTTATGCGCTTGATTTGGAATTATATGTTAAAAGATATCGCTGTTTGAATCCGGGTATGTCGCTGTCCAAAAGAGAAAAACAGATTACAGGGTTTATCTTGAGGACTGTTTTGGGCTAATTAGATGTTGGAATTTTATTATAAATTGTATACAAAACTTGTGGAGAATTTGATGTAGATGCCTCTGGAGTTTTTGGTTGTCACCACTGCTATCATAATTTTAAAGTTATGAAATTATTAAGCAGCGCCCCTGCAGTTTGGTGGGTGCGGGGAGAATTGTTATCCATGGCGGGGTTTGAGATTGTGCGTAGGTGCGGCGTCGTTTATGAGGCTTATTATGTGAAATTGGTGCACTAAGTTGTGTGTCAAAAACAGGTGGTGGACTTCCGGATCGTACTTAGGGATTTGCCCAAACTTCCGGTGAAGGCAAGTAAAACAGTGATGGTTATTCCGTCTGTCGAATGAAGAGTCTTATACTTGATTATGTTTGTGCTATTTGTGTTCGTATTCATATTTCTAATTGAGTACCATCGTTGGAAGATATTCATGTTTTATTGATTACATATGTTGAGTTTGTGGTTTGATCATGTTACCCATGTGGTTTATTATGTGGAATGGGTGGAAGTATATGTCTAGCACATTTTGTTTGGGAAGAACTCATGTTGTTGACTTGCATATTGCATTCATCATCCATTGCATTGAAGTTTCGTCGCGATCTTATGGTCCGACCGTACCGGTACAATGAGCATCATATGTTGCCCGAGAAGGGGTATGATGCAGCTTCACATCCTTAGAGATATGAAGGCAGAAGTCATTAATGCATCTGTAGCCATGTGCATTCATGGGAGAGGTGTGGAATCTCTTATGTGGATGTGGATAGTGTGGATCTTTACATTGTGATTCATCTTGGCATTAGGTAATCAGTTACTTGCTTACTTGCTGCAAATTATTATTCAAGAAGGAAGTTTTGAACTACGTGGTTGTTTAAGCACGGTTGGTTTACATTGTCCAATTGTTGTTTGCTCTGTTTACTTGCTGAGATGTGTCATCTCACTCTTGCATTGTCTGATGCAGGCACCTGATTTCTGCTTTGGGAAAGAAGGGATGTAGCAGCACGGCCACTACACCTTTAATAAAGGAACCACTGCTTAATAATGTTGTTAATCAGGGAGGGTCAAGTCTAGGGAATTATTATGTTCTAGCCTTTCATGGTAGTTGAGCTGATTTTTTGGGGGTGGGCTGAGTTACCTATTTTTTTAATTGGTCATGAATGTGCTTTACTACTTTTGACTTTTGATTATACTACGTGAATTATCTGTCTTTTATATCCTGTATGAACTCTATGTCCCCCCTTGTTATGCTTCTTTCAAGGGAGGTGCTGCCGTATTTTGCAATATTTTCTCTCTTTATTTCATTTCTTGTGTTGCATAAGTTTAGTGGGAAGGGTATTTGGTAACATCCATTGTGTGGGATCAGTGGGGGTGTTACACCTATTCACCCCCCTCTAGGCGACTTTCACCAGCCCTTGCCTTACGCTTCCCGCTCAGGTGGAGACCCGCTTCTGTCGCGTGGCTTGTGGCCCGTGACATAAGCCAACGGGCCGGGCCTGACGTAAGGCCCATACAGCCGTGCAGCCTCTGCATTTATTGTGGAGAGGACGCGCCGCCTGCCACCGCGCTGACAGGCGACGTGCCCTCTCGGCATTTAATGCGCCCTGTCCAATCTGCTGGTAGACGGCGTCAGGGTCGTCCAGCAGACGGCACGCCTGACCGGTTTGTTGGCGAACAGTGCGCCTGTTCCGAGCGGCACACTGTACTCATCATCCCTTCTACAAGAAGCTTCCCCAGCACGCCGAGGATACGCAGATCTCGAGCGTCGGGGCACAAGAAGATTGCCTCGGCAACAAACATTAGTGGCACCAAGCGCTATATTCTTTATGTCCCTGGGCCCACATGTCGAGGCCTAGTACCCTTGTGCATGCCCCCCTTCAGCTATAAAAGGGGAGGCATGCAACGTTACACACAAGCTCAGTCTTTTAGATCACACCTTAGACTGACAAGCTCACAAGCAATACATCTCACAGTGGAGTAGGGTATTACGCTCCGGCGGCCCGAACCACTCTAAATCCTTGTGTGTTCTTGAGTTATTCCCGTTTATTCCTACTGTCAAGCAAAACGCCTAAGCCCCTCCTCATCTTAGGATTTAGGGCGGGTGCACTCCGCCACTCGGCCGGAGATTTACTCTCCGACAGACTACAACTGTCTTTTTAGTGATATTGGTGTTACTGTCTTTAGAAGAAGTGATGATTCAATAGCATTTAAGGGAGTGTTAGAGGGTCAGCTATATTTAGTTGATTTTAATGAGAACACAACAGAATTCAACACTTGTTTAATTGCTAAGACTAATATGGGTTGACTCTGACATCGCCGACTAGCCCATGTTGGAATGAAAAATCTTCACAAGCTTCTAAAGGGAGAACACATTTTAGGACTAACAAATGTTCATTTTGAGAAAGACAGTGTTTGTAGCGCATGTCAAGCAGGAAAGCAAGTTGGCACCCACCGTCCACACAAAAACATAATGACAACGGACATGCCACTGGAACTACTCCACATGGATCTATTCGGCCCGATAGCCTACATAAGCATCGGCGAGAGTAAGTATTGTCTTGTAATTGTGGATGATTATTCTCGCTTCACTTGGGTATTCTTTTTACAGGAAAAATCTCAAACCCAAGAGACCTTAAAGGGATTCTTGAGATGGGCTCAAAACAAGTTCGGATTAAGGATAAAAAAGATAAGAAGCGACAATGGGACGGAGTTCAAGACTTCACAAATCGAAGGCTTTCTTGAGGATGAGGGCATCAAGCATGAGTTCTCTTCTCCCTACACACCTCAACAAAATGGTGTAGTGGAGAGGAAGAATAGAACTCTACTGGATATGGCAAGAACCATGCTTGATGAGTACAAGACACCGGACCGGTTTTGGGTAGAAGCAATCAACACTGCTTGCTACTCCATCAATCGGCCTACCTTCACCGAATCCTCAAGAAGACATCGTACGAACTCCTCACCGGTAAAAAGCCCAATGTTTCATATTTTAGAGTCTTTGGTAGCAAATGTTTTATTTTTGTTAAAAGAGGAAGAAAATCTAAATTTGCTCCTAAGGCTGTAGAAGGCTTTTTACTTGGATATGATTCAAACACAAGGGCATATAGAGTCTTCAACAAATCCACTGGATTAGTTGAGGTTTCTTGTGACATTGTGTTTGATGAGACTAATGGCTCCCAAGTGGAGCAAGTTGATCTTGATGAATTAGATGATGAAGAGGCTCTGTGCGTCGCGCTAAGGAACATGTCCATTTGGGATGTGTGTCCTAAGGAATCCGAAGAGCCTCCACAAGCACAAGATCAACCGTCATCTTCCATGCAAGCATCTCCACCAACTCAAGATGAGAATCAGGCTCAAGATGATGAAGATCAAGAGGATGAGCCACCTCAAGAGGAGGACAATGATCAAGGGGGCGATGAAGTTGATCAAGACAAGGAAGATGATCAAGAAATATAGGGTCAAAGACCGCCACACCCAAGAGTCCACCAAGCAATTCAACAAGATCACCCCGTCAACTCCATCCTCGGTGACATTCATAAGGGGGTAACTACTAAATCTCAAGTTGCTCATTTCTGTGAACATTACTCTTTTGTTTCCTCTATTGAGCCACACAGGATAGAGGATGCACTAAGAGATTTGGATTGGGTACTGGCAATGCAAGAGGAGCTCAACAACTTCACGAGGAATGAGGTATGGCATTTGGTTCCACGTCCTAATCAAAATGTTGTAGGTACCAAGTGGGTATTCCGCAACAAGCAATATGAGCATGGTGTGGTGACAAGAAACAAAGCCCGACTTGTAGCCAAAGGGTATTCACAAGTCAAGGTTTGGATTTCGGTGAAACTTATGCACCCGTAGCTAGGCTTGAGTCAATTCGTATATTACTTGCCTATGCTACTTACCATGGCTTTAAGCTTTATCAAATGGACATGAAAAGTGCCTTCCTCAATGGACCTATCAAGGAAGAGGTCTATGTTGAGCAACCTCCCGGCTTTGAAGATAGTGAGTACCCTAACCATGTGTATAAACTCTCAAAGGCGCTTTATGTGCTCAAGCAAGCCCCAAGAGCATGGTATGAATGCCTAAGAGATTTTCTTATCACTAATGGCTTCAAAGTCAGAAAAGCCGATCCTACACTCTTTACTAAAATTGTTGCAAAAGATTTGTTTGTATGCCAAATTTATGTTGATGATATCATATTTGGGTCTACTAACAAATCTACTTGTGAAGAGTTTAGTAGGATCATGATACATAAATTCGAGATGTCTATGATGGGGGAGTTGAAGTATTTCCTAGGATTTCAAATCAAGCAACTCCAAGATGGCACCTTCATCAGCCAAACCATGTACATTCAAGACATACTTAACAAGTTTGGAATGAAGGATGCCAAGCCCATCAAGACACCCATGGGAACCAATGGCCATCTCGACCTCGACACGGGAAGTAAATCCGATCAAAAGGTATACCGTTCGATGATAGGATCTTTACTATATTTATGTGCATCTCGACCGGATATTATGCTTTTTGTATGCATGTGTGCAAGGTTCCAAGCCGATTCTAAGGAAGTTCACCTTAGGGCCGTGAAAAGAATCATGAGATATTTAGTTTACACTCCTAAGTTTGGACTTTGGTACCCCAAGGGATACACTTTTGATTTAACAGGATATTCCGATGTCGATTGGGCAGGGTGTAAAATTGATAGAAAGAGCACGTCAGGGACTTGTCAGTTTCTGAGAAGATCCCTTGTGTCTTGGGCTTCAAAGAAACAAAACTCAGTAGCTCTTTCCATCGCCGAAGCCGAGTATATTGCCGCAGGCCATTGTTGTGCGCAATTACTTTGGATGAGACAAACCCTCAGGGACTATGGCTACAAATTGAGCAAAGTCCCTCTCCTATGTGACAATGAGAGTGTAATCCGCATGGCGGATAATCCCGTTGAACACAGCCGCACTAAGCACATAGACATTCGGTATCACTTTTTGAGGCCTCACCAACAAAGGGGGATATCGAGATTGCTTATGTTAGCACCAAAGAAAAATTACCCGATATCTTTACCAAGCCTTTAGATGAGAAAACCTTTTGCAAACTTAGGAATGAGCTAAATATACTTTATCCTCAGAATTTTGATTGAAACATTGCACACATAGCTCATTTATATACCTTTGATCATATCTCTTTCATTTTGGTACAAATGCATATTTCTTATTAGTCATGTACCAAAGCTATGACTAATGTGTTTTCAAGTGTATTGCCATAATAAGTCGTAGATTGAAAGGGAAATGGAGTATTCGGCGGAAACAAGGCTTCCACTCTACTCTAACGGTATCATTTATCCTTCGCCGTCACTCCACATCACTCTCAAATTGGTATAATCTTTCACTCATATTTACTTATACCAATGGGGAGAAAGTAAATAGGGCTCTCAAGTCTCCGTTTTTGGCGATTAATGTCAAAGGGGGAGAAAGTATTAAGCCCAAAGCAAAATGACCGCACACCAACTTCAAAAATTTTAGAAATGAAGATTTATTTGATTTTCACAAAAGTTTATTTTTAAATTGATATCTTGTGATAAGCAATTTCTTCAATTAGTATGATACTTTTAATTGGTATATTTAAAGATAGATTTTCAAATTGGCATCTAAATTACGAACATACTTCCAATTGATATCTACTACAACCCTCTTGAAAACTAAGAGGAGAATTTCATTCAGGGGGAGTTTGGTTTAGTCAAAGGAAAAGTATTTGAAACAGAGGGAGAAATTTCAAATCTTGAAAATGCTTCTTGCAATCTTATTCATATACCTTTGACTATTTGCAAAAGACCTTGAAAAGATTTTCCAAAAAGATTTGCAAAAACAAAACAAGTGGTGCAAATGTGGTCCAAAATGTTAAATAAAAGAAAGCAATCCATGCATATCTAGTAAGATTCTAAATTGGTTTAATTCCAAGTAACCTATGCACTTACCTTATGCAAACTAGTTCAATTATGCACTTATATATTTGCTTTGGTTTGTGTTGGCATCAATCACCAAAAAGGGGGAGATTGAAAGGGAAATAGGGTTAACCTTTTCCAATAATTAATTTTGGTGGTTGAATGCCCAACACAAATATTGGACTAACTAGTTTGCTCTAGATTATATGTTCTACAGGTGCATAAAGGTTCAACACAAACCAATAAAAGATTGAAGTTAGGGATCAAATTCAAAGGAGCAAAGAAACCGAGTGTGCCTTGGTCTGGCGTACCGGACTGTTCGGTGTGCCACCGGACAGTGTCCGGTGCACCAGGTCCGTACCAGAGTGACCTAGCCACCTCATGTTTCTCTAGGCGCGCTCCGCTATAATTCACCGGACTGTCCAGTGTGCCACCGAACTGTCCGGTGCACCAGCGGAGCAACGACTAATTCGCGCAACGATCGCCTGCAAAAGGTGAAGAACCAGAGCTACAGTAAAGAATAGTGCCCGCAGAGTCAGAGCCGCCCATCAGAGGCACACCGGACAGTGAACAGTGCCTGTCCAGTGCGGCACCGGACTGTCTGGTGCCACTAGAAGACAAAGCCTCCAAAGGTCAGAAGCTCCCGAACGCTAACGGTTGGGTGACGTGGCTAGCGCACCGGACAGTGTCCTGTGGCGCACCAGACTGTCCGGTGCGCCCATCGACAGCAGCCACCCCCAACGGTTGTTTGGTGGTTGAGGGCTATAAATACCCCCCAACCACCACCACTCCAAGCATCCAAGTTTCCAGCACTTCATTTTCAATACAAGAGCTAGTGCATTCACTCCTAGACACAAATCAAAAGAATCAAAGCCTCTCCAAGTGCCAAATCCACTTCGACCACTTAATGACTTGAGAGAGCGTTTTGTTCGTGTTCTTTGTGCTCTTGTTGCTTGGATCACGTTCTTCTTTCCTCATTCTTGTTCCCAAGTGAATTGTAATCAAAGCAGGAGACACCAAGTGTGTGGTGGTCCTTGTGGGGTATAAGTGACCCGTTTGATTAAGGAGAAAGCTCACTCGGTCTAGGTGACCGTTTGAGAGATGGAAAGGGTTGAAAGAGACCCGGTCTTTGTGACCACCTCAACGGGGGCTAGGTTCTTTAGAACCGAACCTCGATAAAACAAATTACCGTGTTCATCCGCTTTATTTCTTGGTTGATTTGTTTTCCCTCTCTTTCGGACTCGAAATCATTTCTAATGCTAACTCCGGCTTGTACTGTGTGCTTAAGTTTATAATTTTCAGATTCCGCCTATTCACCCCCCTCTAGCCGACTTTCAGGAGCCCTTTCGAGGGGTCAACTTTTGAACCCCTGATCAGTATTGGTCTCGACACCCTGAAGTCCTAAGGCGGTTCGTCTGAACCCTGCTGAGGGCTGAGGCTTCGAACCTCTAAACAGTATCTTTCCATGCCTTTTTCCTCCCGAAGCGTCAGGCCGAGGTAGAAGACAACTTTTTTTGATTCGCTGCTCCTTTTCCGAGGGGGGTCGCCTGAGGCAGATGATGTTTCTTCCTAGTTCGGTTGCCGAGGGGAGTAGGAGGCGGTATAGTCGAGGGGAGAGGGTGTACCTTTTGAGGTGAGTGTGGAACAACGCTCGTCATGTTTTTTCCTCGGAGGGGATATGGTCATTTAATGCGACGGGACGTTCTGCCTGCCAACTGACCGTTAGCGACACACGTGCTCGCGGAATTCAAAACGGTCATCGTCTAGCCACTTTTCGAATCATACATTGGTGGCTCTGTCCGTCCTATAAACCTGACCGAGAGGGAGGGCTTTGGACCGTTACCTTTGTAGTTTCAATCCTTTGCCTTCAAACACCATTTTCACCTTCTGCCCAGAGAGCTCTCCGTCTTCTGTTTGTTTCGATGGCGGAAAAGATCATCGTCCTTCCTCCCAGTGACCCGTGGACTATGTATTCCATTACCGACGTGGATCTAGAAGCGTTGGTTGATGCCGGCCTACTCTAGCATCGAACCACCGGCCCGCAGCCCGAGTGGATCGCGCCACACGATGAGCAGGTGACGAATCCGCGTGGGCTACATTGTTAGCTTTACCTCGTTCCATGAACAAGGCTTCAGGGTTCCGGCGAGTCGCTTCATGCAGGCCTTGTCACACTACTACGAGGTGGAGCTACACAACTTCAACCCCAACTCCATCGCGCAGGCAGCCATCTTCTCTGTCGTCTGCGAGGGATTCCTGGGGATTAAGCCCCACTCGGACCTGTGGCGCCACCTCTTTCGCACGGAGCCCTTCTCCCTACCTAGCGAGGTGAGGAAGGTGCGCCACATCGTTCACGCCAGTGGCTGCACACTCCAGCTACGCTTGGATCGGACGGCGCTTTACATCCCTGCCACCCTTACCTCGTTGAACAAGGGGTGGTAGAGTCGATGGTTCTACCTCCGTATCGATGATGGGCGGCTACCAGAGTTTACACACCACGTCGTCCTCGGAGCGGAGGATAAGTGGAGGTGGGGGCTGCCGCGGGATCTGTAGACCCACCTAAAGTCGCTGCTTGAGGGGCTGTGAAAGCTCCGGTACTGTGGTCTCACTGCAGCTGGAGTTGTCGTGGCCTTCCACCGGTGGTGGGTGCTGCCGCTGGCCGACCGTCGACTCCGCCACGACGAGATGACCCTCGAGGCCTCCGTGGACAGTTTCTGGATGGCCTCGGACGCCTTATCCACCGACGAACTCCTCCGACAGGTGAAGGGAATGGTGGGGAAGGCGGATTATTCCGCCGTAGTGCCGATGCACCCCGAGGAGGGCTACGTGTCCTTGGTGAGTCTTTTGTTTTTCATTTTTGATCTTCAGCTTCTTCTTTTTCATCCCAGTCTTACCTTCCTGTCTCTCGGCAAGGACTCTGGGGCTTCCGGACCGCCCGACCCCCGGTCCCAGAGGACGTGGTGGCCAGGCAGGTGCGCCGGCTGGCAGCCGAAGAGCAGAAGCGGAAGAAAGACGAGGCGAAGAGGTGGGCCCGCAGGAAGATGGTAGCCCTCGATGCGCTGGAGAAGCACCGCAGAGCGCAGGCGAGGGAGGGGCTCCCGCTCAAGTCCTCTCCCAGCACTAAGGAGGATGATGATGATGATGATGATGATGACGATGATGAGGGGATGGAGGTTCACGCTGGCTTCAGCCCCGAGGCCGGGCTCAGTTCCGCGCCAGCCCCGCGGGCCCTTCCGGCGGCGCAGACCTTCCCTCGCAGGGGCTGGCATCATCCCTGTTCGGGGGCATGGGCATCCGCAAGCCTACTCTCGTCCCTGCCGATGCAAAGAGGCAGAGGCCATGGACGAGGAAGTCGCGCCCCTTCCCGCTGAAGCCGTCGTCGTCCCTGCGGGTGCACCGGTGGGGTCCCCTCAGCGGCCGCCCGCTGGAGGGAACACAGAGGAGGGGCCTGTCACTCCCCCTCACGTTGTCGTCCGAGGGTTCGCGGTGGCCCTAGTTATTGCCCCACCCTCGGCCCTCGCGCTGAGGGTTGCAGAAGAGGTGACCACTACCCCTCCTTCGTCATTGGTGGGGCAGCATGGGCCAAGGATCTTGAGGACAAGGCATCCATTTTTACCTGTCTCCGGGTACGTATTCATAATGCGGGAAGTCTACTTGCGTACCATCTTTCTTTTTGACAGTCGTTTCTGTTTTTAGCACCAAGAGCTGGGCTGACGCGCAGATCTTTACTGCCACTGAGGCGGTGAAGCGCGCGACATGGGAACGTCTGCGGGGGCCTCGCCCCCCTTCTATCCAAGAGCCATCTCAGCAGGGTGCTGAGGTTGTTGTGCCCGTTCCTGGGGCACCGGTCGAGCCGGCACGGCTGCAGCTGAGGTGGCTCCCGCGCGTCCCATGTCGCCGGCTGGGGCCATCGTTGTCTCCTCCAAGGATGAGGCAGAGGCTACGCCGCGTGCCGCGACGCCCACGGTCTCTGACCTCCTCTGCGATATCCCTAACACCCCCAAAGTTGCGCCGAGCTCGGGGGCGGGACACGCAGAGGGGGCCAGCACCTCAGAGGGGTGGTGGAAGATACCCTTCGGGCCGCTGCGCAGCGACGTGATTATCGTCGAGCCCCCTATCGTGGGGGTTATCGGTGATCTCGTCCGCTCTAGGCCGGATACCTCGTTCCATTCAAAGGCGCCCCTAGTGTGGGTGTCTACCGAGGGCGATCCGTACTTCATTCTTGACGATGTCGACGAGCGGGGTGCCTGGGCCGAGTTCCGGGCACAGGGCCATGTATGGGTGTTGGCCTCTTCTTTGCCGAGGTTCCTTGTCCCTTAGCATATGGTGATGAGAGTTTCATTTCTTTATAAGATCTCATGATGCGGTCGATTGCTAAGTCCATCTTCCTCCGCCGTGAACGGGGGGTCTAGGAAGCGCTGCAGCATCACCAGGTCGCACTGCTTCGGTAAAATGAGCACCTGGCCCAGAGGAGCGCCGAAGTGGCTGACCTGACGTCTTGGTGCGCGGGACTGAAGGAGGAGGATGCGACTGATCGTGAGGAGGCCCGTCAACTGAGGGTTGAGGTCCTTGGTCTGAAGTCAGAGGAGGACCACCGTGAGGAGGTGCTGTGGCGGGCGAAGGAGAGCCTCCAGGCGGTGACGGAGGAACGTAACTCCCTCGCCAAGTCTCTAGAGGACGAATGGACCTCGGGTCGGGCCCTGGGTGCCTGGATAGAAGGTGTGTTGTTGTCATCTTGTTTTCGCTTTTTGGGTTCGGCTCTTTGTCTTAGCCTTGTCTTGACCCCTTCGTTCACTTTCCAGGTCTTGAGAAGAGTCTAGAGGGCGCGGCCCGGACCATGGAGCAATAAGGGGCCGAGCTGAGGGAGGTGTCCGAGGTGGTGGCGGACCTCTTTCGAGGCCTCGATGTGGTGGGCGTGCCTCGGGGTGGACCCATGCAGCGTTGGATGCAAGCCCTGGGCGACTTCATTCGAGGTGAGCTCCGCGGGGCCGTCCACCTCAGGGTGAAGCGAGCCCTGGCGGTGGTCGCTTCCCACTACGAGATCGATCTCAAGCGGTTGTGTGATGGCTTCGTGCTTCCCGACGAGCCCGAGCTGGCTGCTGCCGAAGGGCAGAGGTTGATGGACGCTGTCGAGGGACCAGGGACTTTGTTGGCTCATCACTTCGAGGACGTGGCGTTGCCTCTTCCTCCGTCGCCTGCGGCAGCTGAGCCTTCTGTAGGACCTCCTCCAGCGATGTGAAAGATGGCCCTAGCCCTGCGAGGAATTATCAATCTTTTTGTAATATATGCTAAGACTCTTTGCAGATACTAAGTGTTTAAACTCGTATCCTTTTGTTGTGTGTTTTTCTACTGTTTTGTGCCTGTTTCCTTAGTCCTACCGCGGTGTCCCCGTTAGAACACAAGTTTCCCTTTGGGGAGAGTGTAGTGAGTGAGGAAACCGTATCCCTAATGCATATGTGTTCCAGCGGCTCATCTATTCTTCCTTAGTTGGGACATCCTCTGTTCCTAGGGGTTTTCGCGTTACAACTTAGGGAAAGGCTACAAAACATGTTCGTTTTTCAAAACTGCTAGAAAAAAGGCAACACAGAGGAGGGGTTCCCCCTTCTAGCCCCCGAGGGAGGCTCAGTTTTGAAAGCAAGGTCGAGCCTCTCTTGATAGCCATTCTTTATTAAATATGCAGAACATAGTACAATTAGGCCTAGGCCTGTATGCCTAAGGGTAAAAGCGACGTAGCTATTCTATATTCTAGGCGTTATCGTAGACTTCTCCTTCCTCGTTGAAGAGCATGTATGTTCCTGGCTTCAGTACCTTGGCAATGATGAAGGGTCCTTCCCAGGGGGGAGTGAGCTTGTGGCGTCCTCGGTTGTCTTGTTATAACCGAAGCACCAGGTCGCCTTCCTGGAACCTCGGGGGTCGGACTCGCCGTTCGTGGTAGCACCGAAGGGATTGTTGATATTTTGCTGAGTGAAGGAGAGCTACGTCTCGAGCTTCGTCCAACTGGTCCAGCGAGTCTTCACGGTCGACTTTATTGTTGCTTTCGTTGTACGCCTGTAGCCTCGAGGAACCATACTCTACGTCGATGGGTAGGATAGCCTCGACCCCGTAGACCAGGAAGAATGGTGTGAACCCCGTGGCTCGGCTCGGAGTAGTCCTTAGGCTCCAGATTACTGAAGGGAGCTCGGCGAGCCATCGCTTGCCGAACTTGTTCAGGTCGTTGAAGATCCTCGGCTTTAGGCCCTGTAGGATCATGTCGTTGGAACGCTCTACTTGCCCGTTGCACCTCGGGTGTGCTACCGCTGACCAATCTACACGGATGTGATGGTCGCTGCAGAAGCTGAGGAACTTCTTCCCAATGAACTAGGTGCCGTTGTTGGTGATGATTGAGTTGGGGACCCTGAAGCGATGAATGATATCCATGAAGAACGCGACCGCCTGCTTGGACTTAATGTTGTTGAGGGGCCAGACCTCGATCCACTTGGAGAATTTGTTGATGGCGGCCATCAGGTGCGTGAAACCCTCGGGTGCCTTCTGCAGAGGACCGACAAGATCCAATCCCCACACCGCAAATGGCCACGTTATTGGAATCATCTGAAGGACCTGAGCTGGCATATGCATCTGCTTCGTGTAGAACTAGCAGCCTCGGCAGGACCACACGATCTTGATAGCATCCGCTACTGCAGTCGGCCAGTAGAACCCTTGCCTGAAGGCATTGCCGATGAGGGGTTGGGGCGCTGCGTGGTGCCCACAAGCCCCTGAGTGGATTTCTCCTAGCAAATCCTGCCCTTGGCTGATTGGTATACACTATTGAAGTATTCCCGAGGGGCTGCGTCGATACAACTCCTTTTCTTCTCCTATCAGCACAAAGGTCTCTGCTCGACGGGCGAGGCGCCGGGCCTCGGTCTTCCCTAGAGGGAGTTCTCCCTGGAGGAGATACTCCAGGTAAGGTGCCTTCCAGTCCGAAGCTGGTGCGGCTCGGTTTTCGTCGCCGTCGATTTGGATAACCTCAGGCCCGCCGCCTGGGGGTTCTTCTTCGTGGGGGGTGAGCTCGGACACCTCCTTAGGCATTACTGAGGGTTTGAAGATGTCCCTGGCGAAGACTTTCAGGGGACCGTGGTCCGCCCGAGGCGATTTTCGCCAGTTCATCAGCTACCTCATTGTACAGGCGTGTGACATGGTTGAGCTCCAGGCCGAAAAATTTATCTTCGAGGCGCCAAACTTCCTCGCAGTAAGCCTCCATCCTCGCATCATGACAACTCGAGTTTTTCATCGCCTGGTCAATGATAAGCTGTGAATCCCCTCGGACGTCTAGGCGTCTGACTCCTAGCTCGATGGCGATGCGCAAACCATTGACCAAGGCTTCATACTCGGTGATGTTGTTGGATGCAGCGAAGTGGAGACACACGACATATCGCAAATGTACGCCGAGGGGTGAGATAAAAAGCAATCCAGCGCCTACCCCGGTTTTCATCAGCGATCCATCAAAGTACATGGTCCATAACTCGACCTAGATCGGAGCCGTCGGCAGCTAGGTGTCGGTCCATTCGGCCCAAAAGTCTGCCAGGGCTTGGGATTTGACGGCCTTCTTAGGGGCGAATGAGAGAGCCCCTCCCATGCGTTTGATGGCCCACTTGGCTACCCTGCCTGAGGCTTCCCTATTCTGGACGATCTCTCCCAAAGGGAAAGACGATACCACCGTTACGGGATGGGACTCGAAATAATGACACAGCTTTCTTCGAGTTAGGATCATCGAGTACAACAACTTCTGGACTTGTGGGTAGCACACCTTTATTTATGATAGCACCTCGCTAACTAAGTACACCGGCCTTTGGACCAGCAAGGTGTGCCCTTACTCCTTTCTTTCTACCACGATAGCGGCACTGACCACCTAGATTGTTGCAGCTACATAGAGTAAAAGGGGCTCCCCTTCAGCAGGGGGTACTAGGATGGGGGCGTTAGAGAGAAGCTTCTTGAGGTTCTCGAGGGCCTCTTCAGCTTCGGGTGTCCAAGCGAAGCGCTCGGTCTTCCTCAAGAAGCGATATAGGGACAGACCCTTCTCGCCAAGTCGTGAGATGAAGCGGTTTAGGGCCGCGAGGCATCCCATGACCCGCCGAACTCCCTTGACGTCTTTGATGGGCCCCATGTTGCGCCCACTAGCGAGGCATCAAAAGCATTTACCTCACATGGAAACCATCAGGGTGTCCCTGGCCGTAGTCGGTGCTAGGATTGGTGGAGCAAGGCAGGGGAGGCGACGGGTCGAAGGTGAAGCCGTTGGAGCAGGAGGCGGCGGCGCTCCTCGATGGAGGTGGGCTCGGAGATCCAGACATAGTACCCAGAGGTTGTGGCGCTTGCTGCTACGACAGCGGTGGGCGGAGAGGATAAATAGACTGGGGATGCGGTGGGAGGAGTAAGAGAGAGAAAGGTGGAACTGCGGGAGGTCACCTAGAGCGCAGCGGTGGTGACCATAGGCGCGGGGTGTAGTGCAGTGGCAGCCAGTTGTAGAAGCCTAGAAGGGAGAGAAGATGGCCGGTTAGTTTGGAAGCATCGCGTCACTAGAGCCAAAACGACAGACTTGTGCCCGTGCGATGTCCATCGAATGGCTATGGAAGAAAGCTATGACGTGGATGCATGAGCTGCGATTTTTGCTCAGCGAAGATGAGAAATTCTAACTGTTTTGATCTATTTTTTTAGAAAATAAGACATCCTCAGTATCTTTTTATGAAGTTATTCTATGGCGAATTTATATGTAGCATTTTTCATAAACGAAAGGAATAACTTCATAAATATATTTTGACACTTTAATTTATTTTAATTAATATTAAATGTTTATATATTGTAATGACTTATAGTTCTCGGTTCTTATTGGTGATGTATGTTCTTTTAAGAGTTTGAGTTATAGCGGCAAAAGCTCATTACACTCTAATAATATATGACAACATGTCAAACAAAAAAGCCTATATGGAAATGTGACCTGCCCTTGATGGTGAGTCACGCGAGCTAATATGGATAATAGTTTTTTTTAAATACATCATATATCTATGAGATGTGCGCGTTGTCATGCAATATCATTGTAATTATTATGTTGAGAAGTTTATGACAAATTATTCATATGATGATTCCTATATCATCATAGAAAACTGTCACAAACATGATGCTAGAACATGTCATGACGGTTTTGATGACAGAGGTTAAATTTTTGTCACTATATTAAGTCATCTTCTGAAAATCGTTATAAACAAGGAGATCTAATGACGAATTACTCTAATATCATCGACTATTCGTCATAAAAGGCCATATATGTTGTAGTGTGATGGTGGTCTTGGAGGAGGCCCATTGACCTCGCGGGTACGCCTCCTTCAGACCGTTGTCCATCCCGCATCATCGTCTGTGTCAGAGCTGCAGATGGATGAGTGTGTTGGCAAGGCAGGAAATCCGGTAGGAGAAGCTGAGCTGTGGGTCGAAAGACCGAGTGCAACATTGAAGGAGAATATGTTGGCAGATACGTGCGACGTTGGAGTTAAGCTGCCAGCAGCGTGGAGAACAACATAGCTGCGGGGGGGAGGGAGTAATGGTGAAGCGTGTTAAGAACCACTTGCTACCGAGTGTAGTCCAAAGGCTCCTTAACTGAATAATAATAGAACACAGGGAGACAAGAGTGTAGAGAGGAACTGATTCTTTGTTACTATATGGTGCTGTTGTCCAAGGTTACATGATATGGGGATCTCCTCTCTATTTATAGACATAAACTAGGGGTTCATGCATATGGGTCACATGGGTCTTCCTGGCCTGTTGGGGCGAAGGCGAAGACGCCACCCTTCGCTCGAGGCCTTCGCCGCCCTCGCTGCACCAATGGAGACAAGACAACGGGCCGACTTACCCTTCGTCTCATACGCCATCGGACGAAGACCTGTGATGAGGTCGTCTCATATTGCGACCTCGTCCAGCATGGAGGCCCGCGTGTGATCCGGCCCATTGTAACAGGCCCTGCGTGGCCGTCGCGCGTTACGGGCCTAATTTGTAAAGGCCTCCCTGTAATTACGGTCTGTAACCCCGCTTTATGGGAATATTCCGGGGATAACCTAGGTGACTGAGGGCACATGCGTCCTTAACACAGGACGCTGGGCACTCAGATACCTATAAATACCCCCGCACAGTGCCCTTGAGAGGCTAGATTAACAGAGCTATTGCCGTCTCGTGCGAAAACCCTGTTTACGTCACTACACGCCCCCGTTGGATCATCTTGCACCGGAGAGCAAGTTCCAACATTTGGCGCCCACCGTTCGTGCTACGAAAAAACCACCCGCGATGGCACCCAAGAAAGCTAGCTCGAAGGCTGACGAGGCTGCGAAGGCAGCACTGCTGGCCGCAAAAAGGGGCAAGGCCCTCGCCCTCACCCACTCCACCCACCAAGAGGCTACTGAAGACGACGTTCTCCGCACCTGCGAAAGCGATGCTCTCCGCACCTGTGGCCCTGAAGGCCAGCCGCAACCTCCCCCAGGCTTCGCTTCACCAGAGGGCGCGGACTTCACTGAGGACGGCGAAATCATCGGCGTCTCAGCGGAAGAACAACTATAGCTGCGCGCCTTGCGCATCAAGAACCGCAATCTCCAGAGGCAAAAAGAGATAATGGAGGCCAAGCGCCAACGTGTGTCTGCACTAGCTAAGGTGCGGCAAATGATACACGACGAAGAGCAGAAGGCCCAGGACCTCGAGCAGGAGATCGCGCTGATGCAGCACGAAGGCCACCTCGGCCTGCAGCACGAGCCACCCCTGCAACAGCGCGCACAACTGGAAGACATGCGCGAAGGCCACCTCGGCCTGCAGCACGGGCCACCCCTGCAACAACGCGCGCAAATGGAAGACCTACACTTCCCCTAGCGCGACCACGCCTTCCCACACGCCGCGCCATTCCAAGGGGTCAACTACCTCGACGAGCGAAGTCCCCTGGCGCCACACCTGCAAGTGACACCCTGGCCTGCCAACTTTCGGGTAGGGACCTATCCCAAGTACAACGGCAGCACTGACCCAGCACAGTACATCATGAGTTATCAGGTCGCCGTTGCATCTTCCGGAGGGGACGACGCCACGATGGCCAAGTCTTTCATCATCGCCCTCAAGGGCCCAGCTCTCACCTGGTTCACCAGGTTGCCCCCGCTGTCCATTAACTCCTGGAGAAGCCTCCGGGACAAATTCCTGCTCAACTTCCAAGGGTACCGCCCAGACACCAACGCTTTGGCCGAACTCTCACTCTGCAAGCAGCTGGAAAAAGAGACTCTGCGGGAGTATTACCGCAAGTTTCTAACACTCAAGTCACAGCTGCCCTCAGTCGATGACTAGATCGCCATCCACTACGCCATCAGTGGCCTTCGCGCCGGCGTCCTTTATAGCCACTGCATCAGAGACTCGCCCAAGAACCTCCAGGAATTATATCAGCTATTCGAAAAATACGCCAAATCCGAAGAACTCCACCAGCGCAAGGTTGAGTCTCAGAGGAAACCCAAAGATGCTCCACAGTCCAGCCGCACGTGGACGAGAACTCTGCAGCCAGACTCTGGTCGAGACGGCCGCAATCAGCAGCAGGTGCACAACATCGCCAACCAGCGCCCCGCTGGTGACGCCCCTCGCCGCCAGGAATATCCCCCCCAGGGCCACGGAAATGGAGCTCGCGGTAGGGGTCGGGGACGTGCGTAGCCGTCGCGCTGATTCTACTTTCTTTTTCACGGCGAAGACTGCGCCCACCAAACCAGAGACTGCCCAGAGACGAAGGCCACCAAAGACAGGATGGCACGGGCGCAGCCAGCCGACAAACCTAGAGTTGTCGCGCACACTTATCAGCAACCCCCTCCACCATACATCCACGCCCCCGCCCCGCATCCACCGCACCACGCATACCAACACCACCAGGAAGTACAAATCGTACCTCCCCCACCCCCACCTCCACACCAGCAACAACAAAACATCCCCCACCCCCACGCCCCAAAACAAGAAGACTTCGCCGATCAGCCGTATCGCGGAGTCATTCATATGATCACTGGGGGGTCCAGCACCGGCTTCGACACAAAGCGGCAGAAGCGGGACCACTACCGCAGCATCAACCACATCGCCATCACCGGCACAGTCGTCCAGACGAAATGGTCCCACATACCGCTAACCTTCGACGCTCGAGACGTCGACCTGCGCAGCGCCCCCCACATCGACGCCATGGTTATCAACTGCAGCGTGGCAGGCTGGGACCTGCACAAAGTTCTAGTCGACAATGGCAGTCAAGCAGACATCATCTTCCTCCATGCCTTCAACCGCATGGGCATAAGCCACAGCCTGCTCAAGCCTTCGGACAACCCGTTGTATGGCTTCGGCGGCAAGGGCACTTTTCCTGTCGGCAAAATAGAACTGCCTCTCTCCTTCGGTGTAGCACCCAATGCCCGAAGTGAGCAAATAACCTTTGATATCGTCGATATGGTGTATCCGTACAATGCCATCATGGGTCGGGGCTCCATCAACAAGTTTGAGGCAACCATTCACGGACTGTACCTGTGCATGAAGATACCAGGTCCGTTAGGCGCCATCACGGTCTACGGCAATCAGTAGACTGCGCGCAACATAGAGCGGGACTTCGTCCCTGGGCAAAGAAATGTGCACTGCCTCACGGCCCAGCGCGAGGTCCCTGCGTCCGCAAGCCCAACCGACAAAGAACACGACAAGGCACAGCTGCAGAGCAACGACGGGACCAAGACTGTTCCCCTCGACCAGGCCAGGCCCAAGCAGACATTCACCATCAGCGAAGACCTCACTTCGCATGACGAGGAGAAACTCCTCTGCTGCTTGTCCAAGAACAAAGACGTCTTCGCCTGGTCCGCCCTCGACCTGATCGGGGTCAACCGATCCATAATTGAGCACAGCTTAGGAATCGACCCTTCGGTGAGACCGAAAAAACAGCAGCTCCGCAAAATGTCCAACGAGAAGACAGAAGCCGCCAAGGCCGAGGTACATCGCCTCCTGGAAGCCAAATTTATCGAGCCAGTGGTTTACCCCACGTGGCTCTCCAACGTTGTGATGGTGCAGAAAAAGAGCGGCAAGTGGCGAATGTGCATCGACTTCACCAGTCTCAACAAGGCCTGCCCAAAGGACAACTTCCCGCTGCCTCGGATTGACAAAATAGTCGATAGCGCGGCCGGGTGTGAAGTCTTGTCACTCCTCGACTGCTTCTCCGGTTACCATCAAATATATATGAAGGAGGAAGACAAGGCCAGCACCAACTTCATAACACCCTTCGGCACATATTGCTTCATCAGAATGCCGGAGGGACTCAAGAATGCCGGGTCCACCTTCTCCCGGCTTACCAAAACAGTGCTCGAGGGGCAAGTCGGCACAAATATATTCACATATGTGGACGACAGCGTCGTCGCCAGCAGGAGCAAGGAGGACCATCTTGCTGACCTCGCCGAGACATTCGCGAACATGCGGGACGCACGACTTCGCCTGAACCCCGAAAAGTGCGTCTTCGGCGTTCGCCAGGGGAAAATATTGGGCTACCTGGTATCACACCGCGGCATCGAGGCCAACCCAACCAAAATTCAGTCTATCATCAACATGATGCCCCCGCAGTCAGCTAGAGACGTCCAGCGCCTGACGGGCAGATTGGCCGCCCTCAACAGATTCATCTCCAAATCCACTGAGCGAAGTCTCCCCTTCCTCAAAACTCTCCGCGGCGCAAAAGACTTTGCTTGGGGACAAAAGCAGGCAGCGGCCTTTGCCTCATTAAAATAGTACATGTCGGAGTTGGCAGTCCTTACAAGCCCCGACTCTTCGCTACCCCTGTTGCTCTATGTTGCGGCTTCGCCGCATGCGGTTAGCGCGGCACTGGTGCAGGAGCAGACAGTTGAGGGCATGATCAGGCAGTGCCTAGTTTATTACGTCTCCGAAGTGCTAACACCATCCAAATGTAACATGACGGAACTCGAGAAGATTGCCTATGCAGTTGTTATGTCCTCGTGCAAATTGCGCCATTATTTTGAAGCATTCAAGGTCTGGGTCACCTTAGATAGGGGACTAGGTGAATTGTTCAGAAACCCGGAGGCATCGGTCAGGATTGCCAAGTGGGCGGCCGAACTCTCCGGCTACCACATCAATTTCGAGCCCAGGACAGCCATCAAGTCACAAGTTCTGGCAGACTTCGTCGTCGACTGGACTGGGCCAATAACATAGCCGGACCCGTCCGCAGAGAAGGTTTGGACGATCCACTGCGACGGCGCATGGTGCCATGCGGGGGCAGGCGCCGCTGCAGTCATCACCTCACCCACCGGGGTCAAGCACAGATACGCGGCACGCCTCAGCTTCGCTCTGGAATCTGACAGATGCACAAACAACATAGCAGAATACGAAGCCGTCATCCTCGGCCTCCGCAAGCTGAGGGCCCTTGGTGTCACCACCTGCATTGTCAGAACAGACTCCAAGGTAGTCGCCGGCCAAGTCGAGAAAGACTATGCAGCAAAGGACCCCGCACTTATGCAATACCTCGCGGCCATCCGAAGTCTCGAGAGACAATTCAAGGGATTCACCTTGCAGCATGTGGACCGGGCCAAGAATGAAGAAGCCGACGCATTGGCCAAGGCTGCCGCCAGAGGCGAGTCTCTGCCCTCCGACGTGTTCTACCATGTTATCAGCACGCCAGCCGTCCAGAGCTCCAAAGGGCTCCAAATAACCAATGACAGCGAGGGCCACCGCATAGTCAACCTTATTATGACCGAAGACTGGCGGGCACCAATAACCCTGTTCCTACAGGGGTACTACCACCCAACCGACATCAACGAGGCCAAGCGCCTCAAACATCGAAGCTGGGACTTCGCACTGATTGAGGGCCAACTCTACAAGAAGGTGGTCAGTCAGCCAATGCTTAAATGTGTCACCGAGACCGAAGGCGTCCAAATCCTGCGCGAAGTCCACAGTGGTACCTGCGGCTCTCACGCAGGGCCAAGGGCCCTAGCCGCAAAGGTGATCTGCTAAGGTTTCTACTGGCCCGCAATGATCTGTGCCGCAAATCGGGTCACAAGGTCCTGCGAAGCCTACCAGAAGTTTTCTCCTCGATCAGGCAGCCCCTTGCAATTCACAAAACTGATCGCCCACACATGGCCTCTCCAGCGCTGGGGCCTGGACATCGTCGGGCCCCTGCCCACGGCTCAGGGGAACCTCAAGTTCACCTTCGTCGCTGTCGAGTACTTTACCAAATGGATCGAGGCGAGGGCTGTTTCCACAATAACATCAAAGACTGCACAGAAATTCTTTTGGCAAAACATTGTTTGTCGCTTCGGAGTACCGTCCAAACTCACAGTTGACAAAGGCAAGCAGTGTGACAGCCAAGACTTCAAGGATTTCTGCTTCTCCATTGGCACCAAGCTTGCCTTCGCCTCAGTATATCACCCGCAGTCCAACGGAGTTGTGGAACGCGACAATGGAAAAATTTTCACAGCTGTCAAGAAGATACTCCTCGACGAAAAAAGGGCAGGTGGGACGACTTGTTACCTGAAGCGGTCTGGGCGCTAAACACGACTGAGTGCAGGGCGACTGGGTTCACCCCTTTCCGCCTTCTATATGGATCGGAGGCCATGACCCCACAAGAAATAAAGCATGGGTCCCCGCGAACAGTTGCGTCAGCTGTTCCCGACGTGGATGAACCCACTTCGAAGGATCTTATCGATGGAGATCGCGTCTTCGCTCTACAGCCTCTAAATAAATACCAAGCCCAGACAAAAGCATGGCGCGACCTCGCAGTCATCCCGCGGGAATTCAGCAAAGGGGACCTCGTACTCATCCGAACAGCTCGGATAGAGTCTAGGGGCAAGCTGGAGCCCAAGTGGGAGGGCCCTTTCATTGTCAAGACGAAGGCCTCCCCCAGCGCATACAGGCTCGCAACGCCAAACGGCAAAGACTTGGAGCATTCCTAGAACATCGATAATCTCTGCAAATTTTTTGTTTGACTCATCAGGGCCAGCTCGCCCTTGTAATTCGCAAAAACAATTTTATTCTGGCCCGCACTCTTTTCCTCCCAGGGGGTGAGGTTTTTAACGAGGCGGAGTCATGTAATATACAAGTGAAAAATCCCCCGCACAAATCCACGTCGAAAAAAGACTGCGTCGACGGTCTCTGACATTCGACCAATACAAAGTCACCGCGAGGCCGAGCTCTAGCTACCCTCGCGTGCGACACTCCGCGCAAAAGTCGCCTAAGGGTGCAGCCGGACTAGCACAACAAGTGCGAAAAAACGAAGTCTTCCGCGAAGACTATCCATGCAAAAGTCGCCTAAGGGTGCAGCCGGACTAGCACAACAAGTGCGAAAAATCGAAGTCTTCCGCGAAGACTATCCGTGCAAAAGTCGCCTAAGGGTGCAGCCGGACTAGCACAACAAGTGCGAACAATCGAAGTCTTCCGTGAAGACTATCCGTGCAAAAGTCGCCTAAGGGTGCAGCCGGACTAGCACAACAAGTGTGAAAAATCGAAGTCTTCCGCGAAGACTATCCGTGCAAAAGTCGCCTAAGGGTGCAGCCGGAATAGCACAACAAGTGTGAAAAATCGAAGTCTTCCGTGAAGACTATCCATGCAAAAGTCGCCTAAGGGTGCAGCCGGACTAGCACAACAAGTGCGAAAAATCGAAGTCTTCCGCGAAGACTATCCGTGCAAAAGTCGCCTAAGGGTGCAGCCGGACTAGCACAACAAGTGCGAAAAATCGAAGTCTTCCGCGAAGACTATCCGTGCAAAAGTCGCCTAAGGGTGCAGCCAGACTAGCACAACAAGTGCGAAAAATCGAAGTCTTCCGCGAAGACTATCCGTGCAAAAGTCGCCTAAGGGTGCAGCCGGACTAGCACAACAAGTGCGAAAAATCGAAGTCTTCCGCAAAGACTATCCGTGTGAAAGTCGCCTAAGGGTGCAGCTGGACTAGCACAACAAGTGCAAAAAATCGAAGTCTTCCGCGAAGACTATCCGTGCAAAAGTCGCCTAAGGGTGCAGCCGGACCAAGCACAACAATTGCGAAACAGACTACACCAAACTGTCCGCGCAAAGACCCTCACATACGCGCCAGACTGACATAACAAATACACCAGACCAAGTGCGCAACGCCTTCGTGAGCATAGCCGAAGGTGCGAAGGCACACAACCTCATCATACAAGCCATTATATATGTACAAGCGAGGGCATCACACTTTACATCGGCTCAACCTTCGGAATAATTCCCATCTCCCTATAGTTAAATAGCATTATCCTCAGCTCCTCACCCGCAAAATGACTCCGCAGCTCCCCCTCACCTGCACTCGCATCGGCCGGCAAGGACAACAGCTCCTGCCTGCCAACCCTGCCCACACGAAGTCGACCGCCGTCCGCCTCACTCACTCTACGCTTCGCAACCGCCCTTCGCCGCCTGCGCCCAGCACTTGGACCAGGCACAACTTGAGCATCCACAGCACGCGGCGAAGCCTCCGCCGCTGCCACATCCAAGGCCGCAAAGTAATCCAAGTCCTCATCCGACGACTCTTCAGTCCATTCAATCGAAGTCCCAGAGTCACCAAAATCAGAAAACTCAGATGCAGACTCATCCGATTTATTCCCATCATCCACGGTCGAAGCCGCCAAAAAATTAGCAGTAGCGGTTGCGTGCGCAGGCCCAAAATCTTGAACCTGCGCAACAACCAAGGTTCAACAACATATGCAAAATTCCCTAACTACCCACACCCACTAAGCTACCTGCGAAGACCCAGCCGCCGTGGGATCCTCCGCTGCCGGCTCCACTGCCATCTTCACAGGATCCTCAGCCCTTGGCGTGGCAGTTGGCGACGAGCCACCGCCGGCCGCAGTGGCTGCGGATGCATCAGGAGCGTCTTCGACGGTTTCTGGGGGCGGCGCCGGGGCGACCTCGGACACAGCCGCCACCGGGTTCGACTCCGAGTCAGGTTGCGCGCTGTTCAAAGCCCCGAAGTCCTCCACCTTCTCGTTACGCGCCGCCTGAGACACAGCACACAGATTCAGCAAACCCACATATAACCCACATTCAACAACACCAAACAAAAGTCAAACATTACCTGACCCCTCGCCGTCTCGGACCGCTCCCTGACGGGGAGCGCCAGCAACTCCTCCTGCAGCCACTCGAGGCAGCAAAGTCCGGGCTCTCGGTCTGGCACTTCGAAGTCAGCGGTACGTGCGCCCAGCTCGTGGTATGAGTCCATAAGCTGTTTGCGCGTCCGCTCAGCCTCCGAGCACGTCGAAGCCTCGGCCCTCTCCACACGGGTCTGCAGAGCGTTGAACCGCTGCTCCAATTCCTCGGCGCGCTGTCTGGCAAGACTACCCTCCGCCCGCGCCAAATTGGCCTCCGCCTGCGCAGACTGCGCCTTGGCGAGGGCCTCATTAGCCTCCTTTCTCTCCTCTGCTAGTTGGCGCCGGAGGTCAGTCCTCTCACTCTCCAGCGCGGCCACCTTGTCCGCCAACTTGCGGCACTTGCTGTCGACGGCCGACTTCTCCCGGACGGCGTCAGCATGTTGCGCCCGAAGTCTCTCAACCTTGGCAGACACAACTGTCGTAAGGGCCCCCGACGCCGCGCGGTCTGCGAATTCAGCCGCCTACAAGACACACATAAGACGACAACCCCAACGAAGCTGGTAAAAACCAAAGTCTAGCTCAGCTTACCTGACTTAATGCCTCCTTCAGCCGGCGGGACACAGCGCCCGCCTCGTCCCTGACGGCAGTGAATGCCGGAATCTCACCACCGGCACTAAGAGCACTACCCTTCGCCCTAGGCACCACGGCAGCCGCCGCGGTTGCCACGGCAGGCGGAACAACAACAAGATGGCCTTCGCCCGACCCTGCAACGTATCAACAGATTTAAAAAAACACGAGCTAACAACTTACCAACAAGATAATCATCCACGCTAATATCGGTGGCGAAGTAGGCAACGCGCTTGCCCGGCGGAGGCAGTTCTCGAGCCTTCGCGGCTCCGGCCGGGACAGACTTGGTACCGCCGGCGGCGGCCGCCTTCACAGTCTCCTGCACCCTGCTGGACCCAGGGGCAGCCGACTTCGCTGCCAGCGTCGGCTGGCTTCCGCCGGGGGCAGCAGCCTTCGCGGTCCCCCACGACCTCTTCAGTCTGGCCTCATGCAGCCTGACGACCGCCTGGCGCTTCTGCGCAGCTCCCTGACGATCCTTGTCCATCACTGCCGACACAACAGCAGCAATATTCCGCCCATAAGGAAACACTCTCCAATCACGAACCATACGAGATGTAAAAAATTCTTCGCCGGCCGCGCTGGGGATAGGAACATTCTTAGGCCACTAACCCCCGGAAACCCTCAGCATCCGCGCCGAAGACTCCCGGAGCTTGGGCGAAGACATCCTTCCCCCGGGGGCCGCGCATGTCCTCATCAATTCCATAGCAAAACCATCGGAAACCCCTAGTCCTCCCGTAGCAGTACCTAGCTTCATCTTCTTAGAGGATGGGGCGGCCGCCGGCGCGGGGTCATCTCCAGTCTCTACCGCCGGCTTCTTCCCGCGACGATCCACATCGTCTTGCCCGGGATAACCGCCATACGGCAGACGGTTCAACTCGAAGACCCTGTTCAAGCGATCGTTGGACCCGCGTATATCCCAGCTACGCTGGCCCTCTGTCTTCGGCACATACCGACCAATAATCCGCACCGCCCCATCCTCCGCTTCACGCACGAACGCGGCGGGATCGCGGCTATGCAAATCCAGTGCGAAGGCGGGACTTCGCACCAGCATCCCACCACATGAAGGCATCTGGCGAGGGCATACTTCGCCCAGCGCCCAGCCATGCGCCAAAGGCCACACCCCATACGCCACAAACTCCTCAACCAAATCGCGCCCGCTGCTCAGGCCGGCCGCGCACCGAAGGGCCCCTTCGTCTGCATCCTCCTCCGCCACTTCAAACTGCGGGTATGCTGAGTAATAATGCGAGCACATCTCGGCCACGGGGAGCCCCGGATGGTCTTCGACTGTGCCCTCCACAACGTAGAACCAAAACTCATGCCAGTTGCCCCATTTATTGCGGGCACAAAGAACCAACTCAACTACCTCCATCGAGGTCTTACCGGTCTTCGGCATAAATGTACAGGACCCAAACTGGGCAACCTTATTTCCGATCATCCTTTTCTGCCAGTGCAGGCAATAGTACTTCGCGAAGACTTCGACCGATGGCTGTCCGCCGTACGAAGTCGTCGCCCAGACATATTTCGACAGAGCCACCATGGCATTCGGAGTCAGCTGGTGGATCTGGACGTTAAATCAGCGCAGGACTTCTCCCACGAATCGGTGCGCAGGTAGGCGAAGACCAGCGGAAAAGAACGCCTCGAAGACAACCAACTCGCCTTCTGGCTCGGGGACCTCCTCTGTCCCTGGGACACGAGCGACTCCGCTGCCAAAGTAACCAAGCTGCTGTATATCTTGCACACGGACCGAGGACATCCGCGACGCACCGAAATCCACCGTGTCGCTGGCGCGCAACTCCTCCGCCGCCACAGTGCTCAGCGTCTCCTCAGACGACGCGTCGGCCGGCGGCGTAGCGGCAGCAGAAGAAGAGGTCGGCATCGCTACGTACCGTCGGCGGCGGCGGGCGGTCTGCTTCACACAGGCCAGATCTCCGGCGAACAAGAGCAAGGAGGGCAGACAAGCAGCAAGAGGTTTGAGACGGCGGTTAGGGTTTTCGCGGAGCGTGGAAAGATAAAGTTCAAAATGCGCCGCCCCCGTCCCCTTTTATACACAGGGCGCGGCGCTTCGGGAAACCTGCAATCCAACAGTACGGCGTCAATCAACGGTCATGTCAAAAACCCCCGCGGAACCACTTCGAGCGAGGGCAGCGTCTCCGCCATCTAGCGACGTCTTCGGCAGCAGATGACTTAGTCGAACTGGTCCCATGGAGGGCAAATGTTGGGGCGAAGGCGAAGACGCCACCCTTCGCTCGAGGCCTTCGCCGCCCTCGCTGCACCAACGGAGACAAGACAACGGGCCGACTTACCCTTCGTCTCATACACCATCGGACGAAGACCTGTGACGAGGTCGTCTCATATTGCGACCTCGTCCAACATGGAGGCCCGCGTGTGATCCAGCCCATTGTAACAGGCCCTGCGTGGCCGTCGTGCGTTACGGGCCTAATTTGTAAAGGCCTCCCTGTAATTACGGTCTGTAACCCCGCTTTATGGGAATATTTTGGGGATAACCTAGGTGACTGAGGGTGTGGCGGAACTGCCCGAATTATTCCAACTTAAGTGCCTAAGCCCCGCCTTAGAGGCTAGACCACACTTAAATGGGAATAACCCGTCAATCCCTCGGATCTAGTCCGACACGGCCACTGACAGGATCAAGTACCACAATCTCACTCGAAGGTGAGTCACAGAGCAAATACAATAAAGCATAAAACCATACATGTCAGAGTATTAGATTATTACATCACCATCATCATCATCGGAGTTTTTGCAAAAGTAACCATCATTGTTCGAAGTGCAGCGGAAATAAACTAACGGTAAATAAATGGAGAGATGGGGAAGCCTTTCCCATCACTCCTCATGCTCCTCCTCAGCCGAGGCAGGGTCCCACTCGACAGTCCAACCCGGTGGCAAGGTGGACGGCCAAGTTATCCCAGCAACCATCTCCTCCAGAGAACCTGTAAAAATTATGCCACAAGCAAGGCTGAGTATACTAATACTCAGCTAGACTTACCCGGTGTGAGGAGTCTACTCCTCTACCTCTAGACATGCAGCTGTTTGGCTGTGGGGTTTGGTTGCCAAAAGCACTAGCTGAGTTTCTAAATCAAGATTTTAACTTAGTCAAAGTTAAGTGTGACTCTCTTAAGGCTAAAAGTGGACTATCTACTCATACATGGTAGCAAGCATTATTAACAATCAACATCTTATCTCAACTCATCATACTTCCACTTATTACTCAATGCAGTACAATGGATCAAGCAGTCTCATTAGCTGCGAGAAGCAGACGATTCGAATCGAGTTTTTATCCTTGCAAGGTAAACCTAAACACACGACATGTAGGGGCACTCCGTCCCCACACACATCAACCGTCCCCATCGATTCCCCGTCAGCAGATCAGGGCTCACCGCCTTGGCGTACAATGCCTCACTGACCCCGACTGGCTGTCGTGCAGTGACCGCAATTGTACCCACCATAACCGGAATGGGAGACCTCGTCTCAGGACGCGTGAGGGGATATGTCCACTGCCGAGTTCACTCAGGTACTAGGCTTACCGATTTACCATATTTCTCGGCATGTGCTTAGTACGTTCAAACGCTTGACACAGGTATCCTCACGTTAATCCTTATTCCATTTTCCCATCTTGTAAACAATCAATCCCCATGGATTGTTGTCCACCAACTAGTATCATGACAGTGTGAAAGTGGGTACAATCAATTTCCTGATCTCGCGCGAGTGCTAGAAAAATTCACTCGTCTTCTAGCGAGATCCTAATTAAGTAAAGCAACTACTCGACCTGTCATACTAGTATTCATCTCAAAAGGATTCCTGAGATCATGCAACTAGGGTTTCAAACAATTCCTACACCTAAGTGCACAATCAATCCTACAATCATTAAGTGAAGTAAAATAGCGTAAATAACAGGTTATGCATAAGACCGGGGCTTGCCTTCCAAAGCAGTGGCAGGCAGGTCCTCTGGTGCAGGCTCGGGTGCTGGATCTGGGGCTACCTCCTGAGCAGCTCCTTGCTCCGGCACGAGGATGTACTCTCCGTCAGCAAGATTACAGTCTATCGAAATGCAATGAACATGTATGTCATGGTTATGCAAGATTTAAGAACATTAAGCTAAAGAAACTAAGTCAAGAATTAACTTAGGGTTTCCTGGTCATGTGGGGCTTCTAGTGGTATAGGCTTAATACTCTTTAGGCTTGGGTTTTCAGTGAGGATAACATAGTGGGTTGGCATTTCTTTGATACATTTTAGTGGACAGATTACAAAGGTTTTAGGATAACATTAATTTACATTATTCATTTTCCTTTCCTTAATTTCCATTTAGGGTTTCTAGTGTAGGTTTGAACTACGACAGTGTTTTAATAATTTCTAAAAATTCTGTAAAAATTATAGTGGGTTGTCAATTGCTATTCTAGCCTGTTTTAAGAAGTTGAGGCTCAAAGTACAAAGGCTATGCTTTAAACAAAAATAACAATAGTTAGGCAAAATGGGCCACTTTACACTACACCTCTTAGTTAGGGGTAGGTTCTGTCCTAAAGGTTATTTTTGCTGGCATCCCATAGTAATAATAGGCCTCTGTGCTAAAAATCACAGAAAAATAAGGGGTGGTTATTTAGTTATGATTTTCTCAAGTTTAATGTCAAAAAGGCTCTTTCTACTACATTATTATTTGAAAAATGTCAAACAGCAGATTTCATATTTTTCCTAAACTCTCCTTAATAAAACATTAGTTATCCCAAGGGTGGGGGTGTTTTTACCTTGGGGTTATTTTTGTAGAGTTTTTCTAAGTTTCACTTGTTTTATTAAAACAACAGGGATCCTACTTATTTTACACTAAAACAGGGTATGATATATTTTTCCAGTGAACTATGTTGAATAAGTAACCTAACAAAAATAGAGGTACTCTCTGGTTCATTAATTAAATTACATTTTCTATTTTCCTTATCCTTAAGCATATCATAGAATAAGGGGTCAAACTAATTTAAATGGGGTAGACAGAGAGGTTTAACATTTTTACTTGGTCTAGTAGGTAGATACAAACTTCTCAAAATTTTTCTAACCCTGGTCAAACAATATTCCTATTTTTCCTTCTAATATTGAGTTTTGAGTAGTTTTCTTATTTAATTCAAAACTTCAGAAAGAAATACAGAAACCATGGGTTCTAATATTTTTATCTGATAGTTCATAATTTCCAGAATCTAGCAAAATTGGTTTGAACATTTTTGGATGATTATTCTTCAAGTTATGCATTTATTTAGCTATCTGTTATAACAAAAGAAAAAGAATTTCAAAAATGGAAAAGAAAACAGGTTTACGCTGAGGCCCCTGGGGTTTATCTTTTTCTTTTCTCACAAAACAGTCCTCGGTCCACTATTGGCATGGGTCACTGACATTGCGCAAAGCCCCCTGAACTTAACTGAAATCTAACCCGCGCTCCCTGACCGGCTTAAACAGTACCCGCGGTAGAGATTACGGCGGTGGGGCTTACCGGCGGCAGTAGAGCTCCGGCGGGGTGGTCGGTGAAGTCCGGGAGGTCGCGACGGTCACGTCGGTGTGCGGGTCGGCGTCGGAGGTGGTCGGAGCTACCCTGGCCACGAGCACAGGCGGCGGGGGTCGTCGGCGGCTCCTGCTCCGGCCAAACCACGGCGGTATAATTCAATTGGGGTACACGAGGAGCTTCACGGGGTGATATAGAGGCCATGCGCGCAACGGATTGGAAAATGGTGCAGGGGCTTACCCGGTCCACGTACTCCGGCGGGTTCTTGAACTCTGGTGAGTACGATTGAGCTATTCCGGTGACGCGGGTCCACGGTTCAAGCTTGAGTAAGTCTCACGGCCTCACCAGGAAGCTATCTGAGGGCTTGGATCGAACGGAGGAGGACGGGAGAGGGGCTGGCCACGGTGGTTGCTCACGGGCGGCACTGGCGGGTCGCGGGGAGGTCGCCGGAGCTAATGGCTGGCTCGGGTAAGTCAGGCGAGGTACGGAGGAGGCAACGGGGAAGGCAGCCAAGCACTGGGGCGGGCTTTATAGCCGTGGCGTGGGCGTGGTCACGGGTGGCCGCGGGCGCGCGGGGGTTCGCGCACGGGCGTGCTCTGAGCGCGCCCCCGGATGTCAGCTCGCGTCGAACACGTGGAAGCTTGCTTCTGCCATGGTTCAACGGCGGATTAGAGCGTCCTAGCGTGCGTATCTTGGCAAAGTCACTGTGTACGGTCGCTTCTCTGCTCCAAATCCTATCTTTTTGCTGTGAGTTCCAAGTCGAGATATGGTCGAGGTAGGGAGATAGAGAGGGGAGAAGTTTGCTGTGTCAGCTAGGCCCGAACCGAGACAAAAGGGGTGTCAAGTCATGTCTAGCGCCCTAGGGTAGGTGTCATCTCTTTCCAGGGTGTTCTAGGGTTAATTTGGCGCCATTTTGTCAATTGGGTCGAAAGGGTTTTGAAAAGGGGATTAAGGTGAACATGTGGAGTCTTTGTGCAAGGGTTAGTTTTTGTACTTAGGCAAAAACTGTATTCTCCCTTGTGCTGAACCTTAGGTGAACTTTTTAGGGTTTTTCTGAAAACTTTTTGGGGGTACTTCCTTACTATTAATTGTAGGTTATCAAGTATATTACAACTTTTATATTTGGCCCAAACCATAATCATAAGGTTTACATGATCTTTTGATCATAGCTTCAATTAGGGTTCCAATTGCCCATGGGGGGGTTTGCTTTAGGGTTTTGGGAAATCCCCACTTAGATGTGCATGACAAGCTAGGGCATGATATCCAAGATAGTTTGCACTTGATTAGGACCTTGAATTCAAAGTTTGAGGTACTTTGCCCATACAAATCTTCATGTGATAATGGGTTAAAAGGGGGTAACCCTGGGGTGGACACCCTGAGTAACACCTGGGGTGTTACAGCCCTCCCCCCTTAAAGGAATCGCGTCCCGAGATTTCATGTAGAGTCCCTAGGAGGGATGCTTGAAGGTGTGCTGGTGCTGTTTTCCCTTTATACTTAAGTTTCTCTTATTAACTGCTCTTCGAATGTCATCCTCTTTGCAACTTCAGAAGGAAGCCCTTCTTAAGTTAAATCCAAAACTTAGACTATCCTTGTTATCTAAGTTTTTCTTATAATTGAATTCAAAGGGCAGGTGGGGGTGGGGTTTTGGGGTTACATACCGACTCCTTTGGGCAGAAAGTCGGGGAAGCGAGAACGTAGAAAATCCTCAGTCTCCCATGTAGCTTCTTCCGCTGAATGGTGACTCCACTAAACTTTGTACATTCTGATCGACCTTGCCCGAGTTGATCTCTCCTTTTGATCTAATACCTTGACGGGGTACTCTTGGTAAGACAAGTCTGGTTCTATCTCAATGTCTGGTTCCGGTAGCACTTCAGTGGGTAGGCGAACGCATTTCCGCAGCTGAGATACATGAAACACATTATGAACCGCTGACATGCAAGGTGGCAATTCCAATTGGTAGGCTACGGGCCCACAACATGCCTTGATCTCATAGGATCCAATGTAGCGAGGAGCCAACTTGCCCTTGATCCCGAATTTCTGAACCCCCTTGATGGGTGATACCTTAAGATAGACATGATCTCCCACCTCAAACTGTAGAGGCTTCCACCTCTTGTCATGATAGCTCCTTTGCCTAGCCTGAGCAGCTTCCAAGTTCTTGGCAATAACCCTGACCTTTGCCTCTGCCTCGAGTACCAAATCTGGCCCAAAAATTTCCCTTTCTCCTGCTTGAGACCAATTTAGTGGGGTCCTACACCTTCTCCCATATAATGCCTCAAAAGGTGCCATCTTTAGACTGGACTGATAGCTATTATTGTAAGAAAACTCTGCCAAGGACAAACACTGGTCCCAATCCTTTCCATAATGTAGTGCACATGCTCGCAACATGTCTTCCAAGATCTGATTCACCCTTTCTGTCTGGCCATCTGTTTGTGGGTGATATGCTGAGCTTCGGATTACCTGGGTCCCAAGTGATTCTTGCAGCTTCTCCCAAAAGCGTGCCACAAACAGTGCTCCTCTGTCAGATACAATGGTCTTTGGAATACCATGCAATCTTACTATCTGATCAACATAAATTTCTGCGTACTTCTCTGTCTTGTGGGTGGTGTGCACTGGCAAGAAATGAGCAGTCTTGGTCAACCTGTCCACAATAACCCAAATAGAATCATGGTGCCTGGAGGTATTGGGTAATCCCACTATGAAGTCCATGCAAATATCCTCCCATTTCCAAGATGGTATGGGAAGGGGTTGCAAAGGGCCTGCTGCCTTCAAGTGACTGGATTTAATTCTCTGGCAGGTGTCACATTCGGATATGTACTTGGCAATTTCCCTTTTCATTCTAGTCCACCAATATAAAGATCTGAGATCATGGTACATCTTGTTGCTACCAGGGTGCATGGAGAATTTGGAAAGGTGAGCTTCATCTAGTATCTGCTTTCTAAGCTCAGGGTCCTTGGGAACAACCAATCGATCTCCAAACCATAAAATTCCCTTGCTGTCCTGTCGGAAGCACTTGTATTTTTCTGCCTTTTGCTGGATCATATCTTTGATAAACTGAACACCCTTATCCTCAACCTGTGCCCTGACTATCTGCTCTTGCAACGTGGGCTCCACCGAGATATATCTTAGGTCACCCGAAGAAACAACTTCTAGGTTCAGCTTGCACAACTCATCGCACAGGGTGGTGACTCTCGCATCCATGCTCATACAATTGCATTGGGCCTTTCTGCTCAAGGCATCCGCCACAACATTGGCCTTACCAGGGTGGTAATGCACTTCCAAATCATAGTCCTTGATTAACTCTAACCATCTCCTTTGCCTCATGTTCAAATCTGCCTGAGTGAAGATGTATTTGAGACTCTTGTGATCAGTGTAGATGTTATAGTGAGCTCCCATCAAATAGTGTCTCCATATCTTAAGAGCATGAACCACAGCTGCCAATTCCAGATCATGTGTAGGGTAGTTCTGCTCATGGGGCCTGAGTGCTCGGGAAGCATAAGCAATCACTCTATTCTCTTGCATCAAGACACATCCCAATCCGGTACCAGAAGCATCACAATAAACTTCAAATGGCTTGGTGTTGTCAGGTTGGGCCAGCACTGGGGCTGTTGTCAAATGTTGCCTCAAGGTATGAAAAGCATCTTCACACTTTTGGCTCCACTCAAATTTGACTCCCTTCTTCAACAGTTCAGTCATTGGCTTGGCAATTCTGGAGAAATCCGGAATAAATCGTCGATAATACCCTGCCAATCCCAGAAAACTCCGAATCTGCTTCACTGTAGTCGGGGGTTTCCAATCCATCACTTCCTGCACCTTCTCAGGATCAACTGATATCCCATCCTGGGAAATTGTGTGACCCAAGAATTTAATCTCCTTCAGCCAGAACTCACATTTAGACAACTTAGCATAAAGATGATGATCGCGCAGTCGTTGAAGCACGATGTGCAGGTGCTCAGTATGTTCATCTTCATTCTTGGAATAGACCAGAATATCATCAATGAAAATGACCACGAACTTATCCAACTCTGGCATAAACACTGAGTTCATCAAGTACATAAAATAAGCCGGGGCATTGGTCAGCCCAAAAGACATCACCAAAAACTCATACAGTCCATATCTAGTAGAGAAAGCCGTCTTGGGAATGTCACTGGCACGGATCTTAATCTGATGGTAACCTGAGCGAAGGTCTATCTTGGAGAATACCTTGGCTCCTACCAACTGATCGAACAGAACATCAATGCGGGGCAGCGGGTATTTGTTCTTGATAGTCACCGCATTGAGAGGGCGGTAGTCAACACACATCCTCAAACTCTCATCCTTTTTCTTCACAAATAAAGCGGGGCATCCCCAAGGTGAAGTACTTGGGCGAATAAACCCCTTATCCAACAATTCTTGCAATTGCTTCTTCAATTCTGCCAATTCCGCGGGAGGCATCCTATAGGGTCTCTTGGAGATAGGAGCAGTCCCGGGTTGCAACTCAATTGCGAACTCAATATCTCGGTCAGGTGGCATCCCTGGTAATTCTTCCGGAAAAACATCCGGGTAGTCACGGACCACTGGGATCTTTTCCACTGGGGATTCTAACATAGCAAAAGCACAAGATCGGGTACAACCCTGGTCAGGCAAATACAGTGTGGTCTCACCACAAGTTGGTGAGTGCACCTCAATGGCCCTAGCCGCAATATCCATCACAGCCTGATTTCTGGTCAACCGGTCAGTTCCCAATATAATATCCACACTCTCCAAACCCAAAATGAGGAGGTTGGCTTTAATTATCAGACTACCAAACTTTATAGGCACATTCTTGTTAATTTGGTAAGTGGCAACCCTGCCTCCTGGGGTTGAAATTGTGATACCTCCATTGGTGTGGTGAAAAGGCAATTGGCACTTGGCACTAAATTTTGCACTGATAAAACTATGCGATGCACCAGAATCAAATAAAATAATAGCAGGATAATTCAAAACTGTAAAGATACCAGTCATGACGGGTGCTCCCTCTAGAATGTCAGCCATGGTGGTGAAGTTCAGCCTGCCCTGTCTCACTTGCACCTTCTGTCTCTTGCCTTGGTTCTGATTGACATTCTGCCCCTGCCTCTGCTGGTTCCTGGGGCAATTCTTGGCATAATGCCCAGTGTTGCCACATGTGAAGCATCGGTTGTCATGTGCCTGGCGGTACTGCTGCTGCTGCTGATTGCTCCTCTAAGCTGGAAATTGGGTGCGGTTGGGTGCCTGCTGCTGCTGCTGCGGTCGGATCACCCATCGCCCTTGCTGCTGCTGGGGTCCCCTGCCCTGGGTGTCGGACACAATCCTGAAGCGCTGTGGCTGAGCTGAGGGTCCTACCACAGGGGTCTTCCTCTTCTTCTCTGCCTGTCTAGCTGTAATACAGTCCTCTTGGGAGATAGCCATGTTGACCAACTCATTGTAGCTGTTGGCCCTGACGGTGTTGAGACGATCCTGGAGCTTAGTGTTGAGCCCCCTCCTGAATCTATCCCTCTTCTTCTCATCTGTATCTGCATGATATCCCGCATACTGGCACAAGTCATTAAAGGCCTGGGCATACTGCAACACTGTCCTGTTGCCCTGAGTGAGTGCCAAGAACTCATTGAGCTTCTTGTCCATAATCCCGGCTGGTATATGGTGTCCTCTGAAAACTGCCTTGAACTCCCTCCACTCCACCTCTCGGTCCTCTGGCTGCATAGCAAGAAAATGATCCCACCAAGTCCTTGCAGGTCCGCGAAGCTGCTGGGTGGCGAACCTGACTTTGGTGACCTCTGAGCAAACTCCATGTAGCAGTGGGAATTTAGATTCCACCACTCGCAGCCACACATCTGCGTCAAGTGGGTCCTCCGCCCTTGTGAACAATGGAGGCTGGGTGCTAAGGAATTCCTGGTATGTAGCCGCCGTGGGGTGACGCTGGTGGTCTCCACCACCATAATGCTGAGGTGGTGGCTGACGTTGAGCCAGCTGCCTCAGGATCTCATTCTGCTGAGCCATGAGCTCCTGCAGAGTGGGAGGTGGTGGCGGCGGTGGAGGAACGCGCTCGTTCTGGCCACGACGCTGCCTCCCGGCCATCTGAAAAACCACATACATACTTAACACCACAGTTCCAAGTTCAAGATTTTATCACGGAGAAAAAGTTAAAACAGCATGATAGACTCCGACTTCAACAAAAAGGATTTTTTTAAAAAAGGCATAAATTCTGCCTTCCAAATTTAAACTGACGACAGCATCCATCAGACAAGCTTTCAAGAGAGTTTAACATGATTACATCAATTTGTCCCAAAATGACTCAACTCTATCTAGCCTAGTACCCCAAGGGTGCAAAAGCTAAGCTAGCTGCGAGGAGTCCGACTATCCAACTTCTAAGCCTATCCTGAAACCTAGTGAGCGAACGAAGCAACGCTCAACTCGGGGGAAGGTGGTCTTCCCGAGCCAGCAGTGTCCACACTGGAGGCAGGCTCATCTCCTCCCTCAATGTCGACGTCCTCGTTTGCCTCTTGGTCCTAGATCTCCTGGTGATGCATGTTCAGGTGCTCGTTAGCCTCAGCAAGCTGCTGCTGAGTGTTAATGAGCTGATCCTCTAGGACCTCAATGGTGTTCTCCCTAGTGCCCACCAGCTCCTCCAACTCCTAAATATCGGTGGATAACTGCTCCACCTGCAAGTCCTTCTCCACCATTTCTTGAGATAAATCAACCACGAGTTCCTCTCTGTTATCCAACGTGATCTTTGTTGCCTCCAGCAGTGCCATCAAATGGGACATTGCCTCACCGCGCATCACCTGCAGACGGTACAGAGCATTCATGCACCGTACTGTCAAGTGCGCAGTCTGTCCTGGGTAGATGGCCCAAATATCCTTGGCATGCTCCACCCGGTCCTTCCACATTGGGTCGTCCTCCCTCTCAGCGGGGAACAAGCCAATGGGGTGGGTAGCCAGCTCCAAGGGATGGAATCCGCAGAAAGTAGTCAATCCATGCAGAGCGATCGCCTCGATCGTGTCCTCTGCTCGGTATCCGAAAGACTCGGAGTCCAAGGAGCGCCATCCTGGCTGCAGGGGATGAGGCTCCAAGGTCATCCTCACTCTGCAGCGAGGCACTCGGTGCTTCTCGAACTGCTGCACCGCGTACTGAGGGGGTGTCGTGTATCCGGCCCCCTGAAGTACCTCCCACAAAATGCGGGGGAAGCCCTCTCGTGCAAGTCCGTCAGTGTGGGTCAGTGCGTTTCCGTCATCGGAGGATCCGTGGGAAGTCATCTGTGTACGGTTAAGCGTAAGTAAAAGAAAAAGAATTATAAAAAGAACAAGGAAAAAATAAAACTCAGCCCTTCTCTAGTTAATGAAAAGGCACTGGAGACCTAGTTGGTTGTTATCTTGTTTTTAAGTTCTTTACTCAGTTATCCATTTGCTTAATTATGAATGCATGCATGCTCGTCCTGAACGGCCTCACAACAAGATAGAAGGAATAGGGAAGAACTCCCATCCTGTAAAAGTGGCCTGTAGGGCCTAGTTACTTAGCCACCTAGCTACCCTTCTATTACCCTAAGGCTTCACGTCCTAGGTCTATCCTGCTCGTCCTACTATCTATCCAACCTTGTTTCTATCAAGTTTTAATTGGAAAATTGATGGTATTTACATTTTATTGATTCCTCTGTGGTGGTACAAGCTCCGATACCAGCTGTGGCGGAACTGCCCGAATTATTCCAACTTAAGTGTCTAAGCCCCGCCTTAGAGGCTAGACCACACTTAAATGGGAATAACCCGTCAATCCCTCGGATCTAGTCCGACACGGCCACTGACAGGATCAAGTACCACAATCTCACTCGAAGGTGAGTCACAGAGCAAATACAATAAAGCATAAAACCATACATGTCAGAGTATTAGATTATTACATCACCATCATCATCATCGGAGTTTTTGCAAAAGTAACCATCATTGTTCGAAGTGCAGCGGAAATAAACTAATGTTAATAAATGGAGAGATGGGGAAGCCTGTCCCATCACTCCTCATGCTCCTCCTCAGCCGAGGCAGGGTCCCACTCGACAGTCCAACCCGGTGGCAAGGTGGACGGCCAAGTTATCCCAGCAACCATCTCCTCTAGAGAACCTGTAAAAATTATGCCACAAGCAAGGCTGAGTATACTAATACTCAGCTAGACTTACCCGGTGTGAGGAGTCTACTCCTCTACCTCTAGACATGCAGCTATTTGGCTATGGGGTTTGGTTGCCAAAAGCACTAGCTGAGTTTCTAAATCAAGATTTTAACTTGGTCAAAGTTAAGTGTGACTCTCTTAAGGCTAAAAGTGGACTATCTACTCATACATGGTAGCAAGCATTATTAACAATCAACATCTTATCTCAACTCATCATACTTCCACTTATTACTCAATGCAGTACAATGGATCAAGCAGTCTCATTAGCTGCGAGAAGAAGACGATTCGAATCGAGTTTTTATCCTTGCAAGGTAAACCTAAACACATGACATGTAGGGGCACTCCATCCCCACACACATCAACCGTCCCCATCGATTCCCCGTCAGCAGATCAGGGCTCACCGCCTTGGCGTACAATGCCTCACTGACCCCGACTGGCCGTCGTGCAGTGACCGCACTTGTACCCACCATAACCGGAATGGGAGACCTCGTCTCAGGACGTGTGAGGGGATATGTCCACTGCCGGGTTCACTCAGGTACTAGGCTTACCGATTTACCATATTTCTCGGCATGTGCTTAGTACGTTCAAACGCTTGACACAGGTATCTGCACGTTAATCCTTATTCCATTTTCCCATCTTGTAAACAATCAATCCCCATGGATTGTTGTCCACCAACTAGTATCATGACAGTGTGAAAGTGGGTACAATCAATTTCCTGATCTCGCGCGAGTGCTAGAAAAATTCACTCGTCTTCTACCGAGATCCTAATTAAGTAAAGCAACTACTCGACCTGTCATACTAGTATTCATCTCAAAAGGATTCCTGAGATCATGCAACTAGGGTTTCAAACAATTCCTACACCTAAGTGCACAATCAATCCTACAATCATTAAGTGAAGTAAAATAGCGTAAATAACAGGTTATGCATAAGACCGGGGCTTGCCTTCCAAAGCAGTGGCAGGCAGGTCCTCTGGTGCAGGCTCGGGTGCTGGATCTGGGGCTACCTCCTGAGCAGCTCCTTGCTCCGGCACGAGGATGTACTCTCCGTCAGCAAGATTACAGTCTATCGAAATGCAATGAACATGTATGTCATGGTTATGCAAGATTTAAGAACATTAAGCTAAAGAAACTAAGTCAAGAATTAACTTAGGGTTTCCTGGTCATGTGGGGCTTCTAGTGGTATAGGCTTAATACTCTTTAGGCTTGGGTTTTCAGTGAGGATAACATAGTGGGTTGGCATTTCTTTGATACATTTTAGTGGACAGATTACAAAGGTTTTAGGATAACATTAATTTACATTATTCATTTTCCTTTCCTTAATTTCCATTTAGGGTTTCTAGTGTAGGTTTGAACTACGACAGTGTTTTAATAATTTCTAAAAATTCTGTAAAAATTATAGTGGGTTGTCAATTGCTATTCTAGCCTGTTTTAAGAAGTTTAGGCTCAAAGTACAAAGGCTATGCTTTAAACAAAAATAACAATAGTTAGGCAAAATGGGCCACTTTACACTACACCTCTTAGTTAGGGGTAGGTTCTGTCCTAAAGGTTATTTTTGCTGGCATCCCATAGTAATAATAGGCCTCTGTGCTAAAAATCACAGAAAACTAAGGGGTGGTTATTTAGTTATGATTTTCTCAAGTTTAATGTCAAAAAGGCTCTTTCTACTACATTATTATTTGAAAATGTCAAACAGCAGATTTCATATTTTTCCTAAACTCTCCTTAATAAAACATTAGTTATCCCAAGGGTGGGGGTGTTTTTACCTTGGGGTTATTTTTGTAGAGTTTTTCTAAGTTTCACTTGTTTTATTAAAACAACAGGGATCCTACTTATTTTACACTAAAACAGGGTATGATATATTTTTCCAGTGAACTATGTTGAATAAGTAACCTAACAAAAATAGAGGTACTCTCTGGTTCATTAATTAAATTACATTTTCTATTTTCCTTATCCTTAAGCATATCATAGAATAAGGGGTCAAACTAATTTAAATGGGGTAGACAGAGAGGTTTAACATTTTTACTTGGTCTAGTAGGTAGATACAAACTTCTCAAAATTTTTCTAACCCTGGTCAAACAATATTCCTATTTTTCCTTCTAATATTGAGTTTTGAGTAGTTTTCTTATTTAATTCAAAACTTCAGAAAGAAATACAGAAACCATGGGTTCTAATATTTTTATCTGATAGTTCATAATTTCCAGAATCTAGCAAAATTGGTTTGAACATTTTTGGATGATTATTCTTCAAGTTATGCATTTATTTAGCTATCTGTTATAACAAAAGAAAAAGAATTTCAAAAATGGAAAAGAAAACAGGTTTACACTGAGGCCCCTGGGGTTTATCTTTTTCTTTTCTCACAAAACAGTCCTCGGTCCACTATTGGCATGGGTCACTGACATTGCGCAAAGCCCCCTGAACTTAACTGAAATCTAACCCGCGCTCCCTGACCGGCTTAAACAGTACCCTCGGCAGAGATTACGGCGGTGGGGCTTACCGGCGGCAGTAGAGCTCCGGCGGGGTGGTCAGTGAAGTCCGGGAGGTCGCGACGGTCACGTCGGTGTGCGGGTCGGCGTCGGAGGTGGTCGGAGCTACCCTGGCCACGAGCACAGGCGGCGGGGGTCGTCGGCGGCTCCTGCTCCGGCCAAACCACGGCGGTATAATTCAATTGGGGTACACGAGGAGCTTCACGGGATGATATAGAGGCCATGCGCGCAACGGATTGGAAAACGGTGCAGGGGCTTACCCGGTCCACGTACTCCGGCGGGTTCTTGAACTCCGGTGAGTACGATTGAGCTATTCCGGTGACGCGGGTCCATGGTTCAAGCTTGAGTAAGTCTCACGGCCTCACCAGGAAGCTATCTGAGGGCTTGGATCAAACGGAGGAGGACGGGAGAGGGGCTGGCCACGGTGGTTGCTAACGGGCGGCACTGGCGGGTCGCGGGGAGGTCGCCGGAGCTAATGGCTGGCTCGGGTAAGTCAGGCGAGGTACGGAGGAGGCAACGGGGAAGGCAGCCAAGCACTGGGGCAGGCTTTATAGCCGTGGCGCGGGCGTGGTCACGGGTGGCCGCGGGCGCGCGGGGGTTCGCGCACGGGCGTGCTCTAAGCGCGCCCCCGGATGTCAGCTCGCGTCGAACACGTGGAAGCTTGCTTCTGCCATGGTTCAACGGCGGATTAGAGCGTCCTAGCGTGCGTATCTTGGCAAAGTCACTGTGTACGGTCGCTTCTCTGCTCCAAATCCTATCTTTTTGCTGTGAGTTCCAAGTCGAGATATGGTCGGGGTAGGGAGATAGAGAGGGGAGAAGTTTGCTGTGTCAGCTAGGCCCGAACCGAGACAAAAGGGGTGTCAAGTCGTGTCTAGCGCCCTAGGGTAGGTGTCATCTCTTTCCAGGGTGTTCTAGGGTTAATTTGGTGCCATTTTGTCAATTGGGTCGAAGGGTTTTGAAAAGGGGATTAAGGTGAACATGTGGAGTCTTTGTGCAAGGGTTAGTTTTTGTACTTAGGCAAAAACTGTATTCTCCCTTGTGCTGAACCTTAGGTGAACTTTTTAGGGTTTTTCTGAAAACTTTTTGGGGGTATTTCCTTACTATTAATTGTAGGTTATCAAGTATATTACAACTTTTATATTTGGCCCAAACCATAATCATAAGGTTTACATGATCTTTTGATCATAGCTTCAATTAGGGTTCCAATTGCCCATGGGGGGGTTTGCTTTAGGGTTTTGGGAAATCCCCACTTAGATGTGCATGACAAGCTAGGGCATGATATCCAAGATAGTTTGCACTTGATTAGGACCTTGAATTCAAAGTTTGAGGTACTTTGCCCATACAAATCTTCATGTGATAATGGGTTAAAAGGGGGTAACCCTGGGGTGGACACCCTGAGTAACACCTGGGGTGTTACAGAGGGCACATGCGTCCTTAACACAGGACGCTGGGCACTCAGATACCTATAAATACCCCCGCACAGTGCCCTTGAGAGGCTAGATTAACAGAGCTATTGTCGTCTTGTGCGAAAACCCTGTTTACGTCACTACACACCCCCATTGGATCACCTTGCACCGGAGAGCAAGTTCCAACATGGCCCAAGAAGGGTTTCTTAACACTCCCCCTTGGCCCAATGCCGCGAGATGCATATGTCCCAAAACTCCATAAAAACCCATTGGGAAAAATTGGAGAAAGAGTACATAGCTCACGCTTGTTGTGTCGCACGAATTGCCTCATCAAAAACCTTAGTGAGAAACTTTCATGAAAACTCACATAAGGGAAAAAGAGTACAATTCACCCAATATAATAATTTTAATCTTCTAGATTATTTGGGTACTTCAAATTTACGTTTAAGATTTATTAGGGTGTGTGTGAATTTTCTCCCCCTGAGATCTGCAATTCTCTAAGTCCCATCATTCCAAGTCCTCGGACGCATCTTTCAAAGGATGACGCGGGGAGTGACTTTGTGAACATATCTGCGAGATTTTCACATGACTTTGTGTGCAATATTTTAATCTCATTCATCTTATGTAGCTCATGTACATAGAAGAATTTGGGGTTTATATGCTTTGTAAGATTGCTTTTTACATAGCCCATTTGAACTTGTGCAACACAAGCTGCATTATCTTCATAAATGATTGTGGGTGTTTGCTCAATATTCAACCCACATACAGATTCGATATGGTTGATCATTCTTCGAAGCCATGCACATTCACGCGAGGCTTCATATAATGCAATAATTTCTGAGTGGTTCATTGAAGTCGAGACCAAAGTTTGTTTTGACGACTTCCATGAAATTGTCGTTCCTCCACAAAGAAATACATATCCCGTTTATGATTTGCCTGAATGTGGATCAGACAGGTATCCAACGTTAGCGTACCCAATAAGATTCAGATCTTGATTTTTTCGATAAAACAAACCAAGATCCTTGCTTCCCTGTAGGTAACGGAAGATGTCCTTGATCCCTTTCCAATGCCTTTTGGTGGGTTCCATATTGTATCTTGCTAACAGATTCATGACAAATGCAATATCTGGTCTCGTGCTATTTGTTAGATACATTAGCGCTCCAATTGCACTTAGGTACGGGTATTCAACTCCAAGAACTTCCTCCCCCTCTTCCTTAGGTCGGTATGGGTCTTGGTCTATATGTAACGACCTTCCGATCATAGGTGTTTTGGCAGGGTATGCCTTCTCAAAACCAAATCTTTCTAATACTTTATGAGTGTTAGTTGATTGGTGGATTAATATTCCACCTTCAAAATGTTCAAGCTGCAAGCCTAAAAAAATTTGGTTTTACCCAAATCTTTCATCTCAAATTTAGACTTCAAGTATGAGCTTGTTGGGGCGAAGGCGAACACGCCACCCTTCGCTCGAAGACATCTACTTCGTGCTGCACGGACGAAGACTACATCCACAAGACCCGTTGGACAGACCAAGGATGTCGTCCATACGGAGGCCTGTTCGGCCCCCTTCGCTCTAGCGAGACAAGACGAAGGCCCCGCGAAGGCCATAGGACCTCCTCCCCCCTCAGGACAGGGAGAGGCCCATGTACAATTCGGCCCATGTAGCAGGGCCCCGCGTGAGCAGCGTGGGTTGGGCCGTGTCTGTAATAAAGTATGCCATAATGACTCGTTGTAACCTCCCCTCATGGGAATATTCTAGGGATAAACTAGGTAATTGAGGGTCTAAATGTCCTTGACAGGGTCGGGCAGTCCCTCGAGTACCTATAAATACCCACGTACTGTGCCAAAGCGCGGGGAGAGAAATATTGTGGCTTTGACGCCTCGTGTTAGCATTACAAATCCTTTCCCCCATTTCCGTTGGATCTACCTGTCCTGAAAGGCAGGTTCCAACATTTGGCGGCCACTGTTCGTGCGACGAAAAAACAACCCGCGATGGCCCCCAAGAGAGCAACCTCGAAGGCTGCCACATCCATCGACGACGCGGCGAAGACAGCACTCCTAGCGGAGAAGAAAGGCAAAGCCCTCGTGGATAACGCCCCCCAGGAGGCCTTCGAAGATGATGCTGTCAACAGCAAGAGACAGCGCTAGGATAACCCCACCCCCGACGGCACTGTGCACACTTGTAGTTCCGAGGGCGCACCACAAGCACCACCACCAGGCTTCGCTACCCTAGAGGGCGAAGACACCATAGAGGATGGAGAAGTCATAGGCATCTCGGCCTAAGACCAGCTAAAGATGCGAGCCCTGCGCATCAAAAACAACCACCTGCAAAAACAGAAAGAAATACTTGCAGCCAAACATCAACGAGTCACTATGCAAGCCAAAGTGCGTCAGATGATACAAGATGAGGAGCAGAGAACTCAGGAGCTAGAACAAGAGATCACGCTCATGCAAGGGGAAGGCCCATACAACCTGCAACATGGCCCCTCGCACCGCTAGTGCCTTTCCAGCAACACACACAGGCCGGAGACCCATTCCACTCACAGCGCGACCCCTTCATCCCCCAGCTGCCGCTTTCTAGGGAATCAACTATCTCGATGAGCGAAGTCCTCTGGCTCCGCAGCTCCAAGCATCACCCTGGCCATCCAACTTCAGGGTTGGTGCCTACCCCAAATACAGCGGCATCACCGACCCGACTCAGAACATCATGAGCTACCAAGTCGCTGTTGCATCATCCAGAGGGGACGACGCCACTATGGCCAAGTCCTTCATCATCACACTCGAAGGCCTGGCCTCAACTTGGTATACCAGGCTACCGCCACTGTCATCCGATTTCTAGAAGGAACTTCGCGACAAGTTCCTGCTCAATTTCCAAGGATACCGGCCCGACACAGATGCACTATAACACCCCAGGTGTTACCATGGCTAGAGCCCACCTTGGCACTAAAGGCTGTGATCACATGTGGTAGAGACTTAAGGGAACATATAAGAACCTTGGAGGTATTGTGTTAATCAAGTTGTTAATGTCCTAAGAAGTGTTAATCAAACCCTTGCACACTTATTACCTTGGATAAGAGGGGGGGAAAGAACCCTAGGCCCTCCTAAACCCTATCTCCCAAACCCTGGTTAAGGGGGGGGGAAAGAGAGTAAGCAAGATGCAAAACATGAGTGATCTTTAGCAAAGCCCTAGCTAACCTTATAACCATCAATTAGGGGAGGGTAATATTGCAAAAGACCCCTGGAGAAACCCCAATTCAAATCTCCAAGTGGAGAGAGAGCTAGAGCTCTCTATTTCTCTCTAAGTCCAATTTTTAACCCTAATCTAAAGATCAACCGTGTTCACTTTGAAGATGGCACCAAAACCACTTAGGATCTATACCAAAAATGTGGCATACCACCTAAGGCACCCCCTGGAAAAAGTGGAGACCGAGCCTTTGACGTTTGACAGGTCTTGGCATCAGTTTTGTCGTGATGTGGGCAGTGAGACAAGCCAGATTTGGCGCCCGTCTATCTCTTGATCTAGGGCGTATCCTCCATTGGAACTCACACATGAGAGATAGCCCTAGGTGCCAGGAAGAGGTCTGCGCCGGATTCATGGCAAGATTCGCACGTTTGTGATCTCTGCACGCGTTTGAACAATGGAAGAAACACGTCCACGTGTTCGACGCCTTCTGCCCGCGCCAGAGCATGCCCGCGCGCGCCCCCGCATGCCCAGCGCCGCGCCCGAGCCAAGCCAGCGCCATGGCCCGCGCCCGCGCCTATAAAGCCCTCCCAGGCTTCGACTGTACTCTTCCGCGCACACTCAAACCCCACCGGAGTTTAGCTCGCCGCCGTTTGCCCGTGCGCAGCGTGTCCGCGGCCGCCCAATCCCTCTGCCACCGTAGACCGGCCAATAGAGCCATTCCCAACCCCGTCCAGCCCTCGGAGAAGGCTGTGCACACCTCCGTGAAGCTCCCCGAGAGAGGAATCGGAGTTTGCTTCGCCGGAGAGGCCAGTCCACGCTCGCCGGAGCTCTCAACCCCGCCAGAGTACGTGGACCGGGTAATCCACTCAACCATCCTTCGATTCCTTGTGCACACGGTCACTACGTTACCCCGTGAAGCTCACCGTGCCCTTGGATTGAACCAGTTCGCCGTGGTTTGGCCGGTACACTCGCCGCCGACGAGAACACCCGCCTGCGCGCGTGGACCGAGCGATTCCGGCCATCCCCGACGTCAAGCTGTACCTCGACGTGACCGCCAGAGTCTCCCCGAGCCAACCCCACCCTTCGCCGGACCTCCCTCGCCGCCGGTAAGCCGCGCCACCCTTTTCTTTCGGTTACTGTTTACATTGGGGGAAGGACTGCGGGTGAGAGGGAGAGAAGGTCAGGGGGTTTTGTGAAATGTCAGAGACACAGGGGAATAGTGGTGCAAGGGTAGGATTGCGAGGATTGATTTGGTTTAAACCCAGGGACCTCGGTGTAAACTGTTTTTCCAGAAAACCTTTATTAAGTCTGTTTTTAATTTGAACAGAAACTTTAAAAACTCATAACTTCAGTTTAGTTCATCCAAATTTGGTCAAACCAATTTTGCCAGACCTTAATTAATGTAACCTACTTAAGAAAAATATAAAACCCCTTGGTAGTATAGAAAACTTTAAAGTTCTGATTTAATGTTAGTTTTAGCCAAAAGCTCAATAATAGAAAGAAAAATAGTTGTGCTATTTGACTAGGGTTGGAAAAATTTGGAGAAGTTTATATCTACCTACTGACCTGTTTAAAAATGTTAAACCTCTCTGTCCACCCCAATAAGTTAGTCTTTACCCCTTATTTTGCAATATGCTTAGGATTAAGCAAAATAGAAAAGGGGGTATAAATAATGAACCAGAAGGCACCCCTATTTTTGTTAGGATACTTATTCAATATAGTTCATTGGAAAAACATATCATACCCTGGTTTAGTATAAAATAAGTAGGATACCTTTTATTTTAATAAAATAAGGATAACTTAGAAAAACCCTACAAAAATAACCCCAAGGTAAAAACACCCCCACCCTTGGGATAACTAATGTTTTATTAATGAGAACTTAGGAAAAATATAAAATCTGCTGTTTGACATATTTCAAATAATAATGTAGTAGAAAGTGCCTTTTGACATTAAACTTAAGAAAATCATAACTAAATAACCACCCCTTAGTTTTCTGTGATTTTTAGCACAGAAGCCTATTATTACTATTGGATGCCAGCAAAAATAACCTTTAGGACAGAACCCACCCCTAACTAGGAGATGTAGTGTAAAGTGGCCCATTTTGCATAACTCTTGTTATTTCTGTTTAAAGCCTAGCCTTTGTACTTTAAGCCTCAAATTCTTAAAATAGGCTAGAATAGCAAATGGTAACCCACTGTAATTTTTACAAAATTTTTGGAAATTTTTAAAACACTATCATAGTTCAAACCTACACTAGAAACCATAAGTAGAAAATAAAAGAAAGGGAAAAGTGGGTAATAGAAAAATGGTGCCATCCTAAAATTCTTTATATCTTATCCACTGAAGGATACAAGAGCAATACAAATTCCCTATGTATATCCTCAACAAAAACCTAAGCCTAAAGGTGATAAGTCTAACCCACTAGAAGCCCCACATAAACAAGAAACCCTAAGTTACTTCTTGACTTAGTTTCTTTTTAGCATAATGTTATTAAATCCTGCATAATCATGACATACATGTTCATTGCATTCGATAGACTGTAACCTTGCTGACGGAGAGTACATCCTCGTGCCGGAGCAAGGAGCTGCTCAGGAGGTAGCCCCGGATCCAGCCCCCGAGTCTGCACCAGAGGACCTGCCTGCCACTGCTTTGGAAGGCAAGCCCCGGTTTATGCATAACCTGTTAATTATGCTATTTTACTTCACTCAATGATTGTAGGATGGATTGTGCACTTAGGTGTAGGAATTGTTTGAAACCCTAGTTGCATGATCTCAGGAATCCTTTTGAGATGAATACTAGTATGATAGGTCGAGTAGTTGCTTTATTTAATTAGGATCTCGGTAGAAGACGAGTGATTTTTCTAGCACTCGCGCGAGATCAGGATTTGGTTGTACCCACCTTCATACTATTATGATATTAGTGGTAGACAACAATCCATGGGGATTTGTTGACTACGAGATGGGAAAATGGAATAAGGATTAACGTGCGGATACCTGTGTCAAGCGTTTGAACGTACTAAACACATACCGAGAAATATGGTAAATCGGTAAGCCTAGTACCTGAGTGAACCTGCCCGCAGACTTTACCCCTCACGCGACCTGAGACGTGGTCTCCCATTCCGATTATGGTGGGTACAAGTGCGGTCACTGCATGACGGCAGTCGGGGTCAGTGAGGCATTGTACGCCAAGGCGGTGAGCCCTGATCTGTTGCCAGGGAATCGATGGGGACGGTTGATGTGTGTGGGGACGGAGTGCCCCTATATATCGTGTGTTTAGGTTTACCTTGCAAGGATAAAAACTCGATTCGAATCGTCTGCTTCTCGCTGCTAATGAGACTGCTTGATCCATTGTACTGCATTGAGTAACAAGTGAAAATGTGATGAGTTGATATAAGCTGTTGGTTGCTAATAATGCTTGCTACCATGTATGAATAGATAGTCCACTTTTAGCCTTAAGAGAGTCACACTTAAATTTGACAAAGTTAAAAAAACTTGATTTAGAAACTCAGCTAGTGCTTTTGGCAACCAAACCCCATAGCCAAACAGCTGCATGTCTAGAGGTAGAGGAGTAGACTCCTCACACCGGGTAAGTCTAGCTGAGTATTAGTATACTCAGCTTTGCTTGTGGCATAATTTTACAGGTTCTCTGGAGGAAATGGTTGCTGGAGTGACTTGGCCGTCCATCTTGCCACCGGGTTGGACTGTCGAGTGGGACCCTGCCTCGGCTGAGGAGGAGCATGAGGAGTGATGGGACAGGCTTCCCCATCTCTCTGTTTAATTACCGTTAGTTTTATTCCGCTGCACTTCGAACACTGATGGCTACTTTTGCAAAAATCCGATGGTGATGTAATAATTTTAATACTATGACATGTATGGTTTCATGCTTTATTGTATTTGCTCTGTGACTCACCATCGAGTGAGATTGTGGTACTTGATCCTGTCAGTGGCCGTGTCGGACTAGATCCGAGGGATTGACGGGTTATTCCCATTTAAGTGTGGTCTAGCCTCTAAGGCGGGGCTTAGGCACTTAAGTTGGAATAATTTGGGCAGTTCCGCCACAGCTGGTATCGGAGCTTGTACCACCACAGAGGAATCAATATAATGTGAATACCATCGTTTTTCCAAAGTAAAACTTGGTAGAAACAATGTTGGATAGATAGTAGGACGAGCAGGATAGACCTAGGACGTGAAGCCTTAGGATGATAGAAGGGGTAGCTAGGTGGCTAAGTGATTAGGCCCTACAGGCCACATTTACAGGATGGGAGTTCTTCCCTATTCCTTTTATCTTGTTGTGAAGTCGATCAGGACGAGCATACATGCATTCTTAGTTAAGCAAATGGATAACTGAGTAAGGACTTAAACACAAGATAACAACCAACTAGGTCCCCAGTGCCTTTTTATTTAACTAAAGAAAGGCTGAGTTTTATTTTTCTTGTTCTTTTTATAATTCTTTTTCTTTTTTTACTTACGCTTAACCATACACAGATGACTTCCCACGGATCCTCAGACGACGGGAATGCACTGTCTCACACTGACGGGCTTGCACGAGAGGGCTTTCCCCGCATTTTGTGGGAGGTACTTCAGGGGGCCGGATACACAACACCCCCTCAGTACGCGGTGCAGCAGTTCGAAAAGCACCGAGTGCCCCGCTGTAGGGTGAGGATGAACTTGGAGCCTCATCCCCTGCAGCCAGGCTGGCGCTCTTTGGACTCTGAGTCTTTCGGATACCGAGCGGAGGACACGATCGAGGCAATCGCTCTGCATGGATTGACTACTTTCTGCGGATTCCATCCTTTGGAGCTGGCTACCCACCCCCATTGGCTTGTTCCCCGCCGAGAGGGAGGACGACCCAATGTGGAAGGATCGGGTGGAGCATGCCAAGGATATCTGGGCCATCTACCCAGGACAGACTGCGCATTTGACCGTACGGTGCATGAATGCTCTGTACCGTCTGCAAGTGATGCGCGGTGAGGCGATGTCCCACTTGATGGCACTGCTGGAGGCAACAAAGATTACGTTGGACAACAGAGAGGAACTCGTGGTTGACTTGTCCCAAGAAATGGTGGAGAAGGACTTGCAGGTGGAGCAGCTATCCACTGATATCCAAGAGTTGGAGGAGCTAGTGGGCACCAGGGAGAACACCATTGAGGTTCTTGAGGATCAGCTCATTAATACTCAGCAGCAGCTTGCTGAGGCTAACGAGCACCTGGATATGCATCACCAGGAGATCCAGGACCTGGAGGCCAACGAGGATGTCGACATGGAGGGAGGAGATGAGCCTGCCTCTAGTTTGGACACTGCCGGCTCAGGGAGACCACCTTCCCCCGAGTCGAGTGTTGCCTCGTTTGCTCACTAGATGTCCAGGATAGGGTTAGAAGTTGGATGGTAGGACTCCTCGCAGCTAGCTTAGCTTTTGCACCCTTGGGGTACTAGGCTAGATAGAGTTGAGTCTTTTTGGGACAATTGATGTAATCGTGCTAAACTCTCTTGGGAGCTTGTTTGATGGATGCTTTTATCAGTTTAAATTTGGAAGGAAAAATTTATGCCTTTTAAAATCCTTTTGTTGAAGTCGGAGTCTATCATGTTGTTTTTGACTCTTTTCGCCGCGATAAAATCTTGAACTTGGAAATGTGGTGTTAAGTATGTATGTGGTTTTTCAGATGGCCGGGAGGCAGCGTCGTGGCCAGAATGAGCGTGTTCCTCCACCGCCGCCACCACCTCCCACTCTGCAGGAGCTCATGGCTCAGCAGAATGAGATTTTGAGGCAGCTAGCTCAGCGCCAGCCACCACCTCAGCACTATGGTGGTGGAGACCATCAGCGTCACCCCGCGGCAGCTACCTACCAGGAGTTCCTTAGTACCCAACCTCCATTGTTCACAAGGGCAGAGGACCCACTTGATGCAGATGTGTGGTTGCGAGTGGTGGAATCCAAATTCCCACTACTCCATGGAGCTTGTTCTGAGGTCACTAAAGTCAGGTTCGCCACCCAGCAGCTTCGCGGACCCGCAAGGACTTGGTGGGATCATTTTCTTGCTATGCAGCCAGAGGACCGAGAGGTAGAGTGGAGGGAGTTCAAGGCAGCTTTTAGGGGACACCATATACTAGCCGGGATTATGGACCGAAAGCTCAATGAGTTTCTGGCACTCACTCAGGGCAACAGGACAGTGTTGCAGTATGCCCAGGTTTTTAATGACTTGTGCCAGTATGCGGGATATCATGCAGATACAGATGAGAAGAAGCGAGACAGGTTCAGAAGGGGGCTCAGCACCAAGCTCCGCGACCGTCTCAACACCGTCAGGGCCAACAGTTACAACGAGCTGGTCAACATGGCTATCTCCCAGGAGGAATGCATTACAGCTCGACAAGCAGAGAAGAAGAGGAAGACCCCTGTGGCAGGACCCTCAGCTCAGCCACAGCGCTTCAGGATTGTGTCCGACACTCAGAGCAGGGGACCCCAGCAGCAGCAAGGGCGATGGGTGATCCGACCTCAGCAGCAGCAGCAGCAGGCACCCAACCGCGCCCAGTTTCCAGCTCAGAGGAACAATCAGCAGCAGCAGCAGCAGTACCGCCAGGCAAATGATAACAGATGTTTCACTTGCGGCAACACCGGACACTATGCCAAGAATTGCCCCCGGAACCAGCAGAGGCAGGGGCAAAATGTCAATCAGAACCAAGGCAAGAGGCAGAAGGTGCAAGTGAGGCAGGGCAGGCTAAATTTCACCACCATGGCTGATATTCCAGAGGGAGCACCCGTCATGACTGGTATATTTACAGTTTTGAATTATCCTGCTATTGTTCTTTTTGATTCTGGTGCTTCGCATAGTTTTATCAGTGCCAAATTTAGTGCCAAGTGCCAATTGCCTTTTCACCACACCAATGGGGGTATTACAATTTCAACACCAGGAGGCAGGGTTGCCACCTATCAAGTGAACAGGCATGTGCCCATAAAGTTTGGTAGCATTGTAATTAAAACCACCCTCCTCATCCTAGGTTTGGATAGCGTGGATATCATATTGGGAACTGACTGGTTAACCAGGCACCAAGCAGTTATTGATATTGCAGCCAGGGCCATTGAGTTGCACTCACCGACTTGTGGTGAAACCACACTATATTTGCCCAACCAAGGTTGTACCCGTTCTTGTGCCTTCGTCATGATAGAGTCCCCAGTGGAAAAGATCCCAGTGGTCCGTGACTACCCGGATGTTTTTCCGGATGAATTGCCAGGGATGCCACCTGACCGAGATATTGAGTTCGCCATCGAATTGCAACCCGGGACTGCTCCTATCTCTAAGAGACCCTATAGGATGCCTCCCGCGGAATTGGCAGAATTGAAGAAGCAATTGCAAGAAATGTTGGACAAGGGGTTTATTGTAACACCCTGAATTTGGGGGTATAAAATTTTTTTTCTAATATCCACCAAATTCGGGTGTTACTCTCTCTTTTCCTTGCTATTCTTTTCTTTTTCCTAAATAAGGGGGGATAGGTTTGTAACGCCCTGAATTTGGGGGTAGAATTTTTTCTTCTTTTCTCTCACCAAATTCAGGCGTTACTCTTTTCTTTTCTCGTTCTCTCGCTAAACCTTGACCTTTTCCAAAGTTATAGCGGGGTTTGGCTTGGATTTCCCGTGTTATGAAAAACCCTAAATTACTTTATGTTGTTTGATGCACCATGCCGAACTATGCATTCTTTGATTGCTTAGAGATGTAAGTGCATTCATCTAGAAAGATCGGATTTCGAAAAGGAGAAAAAACCCTTTTCTTTCTTTTCTTTTTCTTTTTCTTTCTCTCTCTCCTCTCTTTCTCTCTCCCGCGCCGTGGGCCGCCCCTGGCCGGCCCAGCCGCCCCCCCCCCCCGCGTGCCCCCTTTGGGCCCATTGACCCAACCGCCCCCTCCCTCCCCCCCCCCCCAAATCCCCCCAATTCCCCAATCCCTCTCCCTCCCTCTCATTTTCTCTCTTCCCCAACCCAACCGCCGCCCCCTGCCCTAGCCGCCGCCCCGCCGCTCGGCCGCCCGTCCCCGCCCCCGGTGAGGTCCCCCTCCCCCTCTCCTCCCTCCCCCATCTCCCCTCCCCTTTTCCCCTTGCCGCTCGGCCGCCCGCCGCCCAGCTCGGCCGCCATGGCCGGCTCGGCCGCCCCGCGCGCCCTGCCCCGTGCCCGCCCGGCTCGGCCGCCCCTGCGCCGCCCGGCCTCGGCCGCCCCGGCCCCGGCCCAACCGCCCGCCCGCCCCTGGCCGGCTCGGCCGCCCTTGTGCGCCGGCTCGGCCGCCCCCTGCCCCTGCGCCCCGCCGGTTCGGCCGCCCCCCCCGCCAGCTCGGCCGCCCGCCGCCGGTTCAACCGCCCCCTGGCCGGTTCAACCGCCCCCCCCTTTTCTTTATTTTTTTATTTATTTTATTTTCTTTCATTATTGTTACTTATTTTATTTTAGGTAGATTAATCATTGTCCATGTTATTGAAATAGGAAACTTAATTTAGAATTTCGTTACGCTAGTTAACTCATATAATTAATTGTTTATCCAGTTCAATGTTGATCAACTAAAAAGAGACTAGGTTTCCATTGGTGCATATAACTGAATTCTTTTGTTAGAACCAATTGTAGCCAATCATTAGTGCATAAGCTTTAACCCCCCCCCCCCCGCGAGACCTTCTCCCGTTTCTTTCTAACCATAATGAATGCGATATCGAATGTCATACTTGATGCATATTCACTTTCTTTGTTCCCTTGTATGATGTACTGTTTGTTTCCCAATTTGAATGGATGAATGTATGTATGCTTGCAATCGCATAGAGAACGATCCGGTTGAAGAGCCCGAGGAACTCGCAGGAGAAGCCCCTGAGCAGCAGTCGTTTGGTGGAGGCAAGTGTCCCTTGACCTATCTATGTCCTATTCATTATTTAATTCACCTCCCGCTTTACACATTTATGCCTAAGGATTGACTAGCTTTTGTTATCCATGTCCTTGTTCACCTATTTGGGTTGGATTATTACTGTTTAGCTTTATGCTATTGCTTAACTCTAATCAATGAACATGATGAGAATATCTATGATACGCTGTTTTCCCTTCTCTTATTATGATGTTGTACTTGTGGTCTTCAAGGGGGCTCGAGCGGTTTCTCGAGTGCCTCTCCGTAAGGACCTGTTCTATGGATGACCGCCCGGGAAAACAGTGCAACCATGAGGGTAGAATGGGGTGCCCTTAGCTGAATAATTAGAGGATCCGGGGTGTAGTTCACTTAGCCGTCGTGCCGTCAATGGGGCTCGGTGTATGCGGCTCGCTCTGCCAAGTTTGGGTTCGTCCCTTGGGGAGGAGTGCGGTGCATTTAGGAAACCTAACGGGTGGCTACAGCCCCGGGGAATCTTTGTAAAGGCTACGTAGTGATGCCCTGCTAGGCCACCTAGGTAGTGGTCAATGGGGAGTAGCTCTCTCCGGGCAGAATGGGAATCACGGCTTGTGGGTAAAGTGCACAACCTCTGCAGAGTGTTTGAAAAACTGATATATCAGCCGTGCTCACGGTTATGAGCGGCCAAGGGAGCTCCAGTGATTAGTGGTACTTGATCAGAGATACTTTGGTACAGGTGGTTATGAGATCGATGATTCTGGTTATGACTATGGAGCTGGTAAGTGGTATTCTTTCCGTTTGGAAAGGGTACATCGGGTTAATAACTTGGGTTAATGCTAAAACTTGGCTTTCTACTAGTAAGTAATAATCTGACCAACTAAAAGCAACTGCTTGACTCATCCCCACATAAAGCTAGTCCACTACAGCCAAACAGGATACTTGCTGAGTATGTTGATGTGTACTCACCCTTGCTCTACACACCAAACCCCCCATCCCTAGGTTGTCAGCATTGCAACCACTGCTCAGGCGAAGATGAAGCTGTGGAAGGAGACTTCCAGGAGTTCCAAGACTACGACGAGTTCTAGGTGTGGGTTAGCGGCAACCCCCAGTCGGCTGCCTGTGAAGGCCGCGGTTATCTACGTTTCTTTTCCGCACTTTGATTTATTGTAAGAACTATATGGACGTCTCAGACGTATGATGTAATCGACTATTTCCCTTATTAATACTATTTTGAGCACTGTGTGATGATGTCCATATTATGTAACTGCTGTGTACGTGAATAACTGATCCTGGCACGTACATGGTTCGCATTCGGTTTGCCTTCTAAAACCGGGTGTGACATAAGTGGTATCAAAGCCGTGCTGACTGTAGGACCGCTGACCTAGAGTAGCATTGGCCGTTTTAAGGACCTATTGATTATTACTTCACCTCATCCTTTCTGCTTCAAAATATTAGTCACCTCGACTAATTCTATGTTGTGCTCCTATATGCCCCTTGCCAAAAAGTATTTTATTCTAGTATGGTCTATACTTCTCTCAATCTATTAGACCTGATCTCATCTTGTGCTTGTGACATCTTTGTAGATGCCTCCTGACCATAGCCTTTAGTCTTTTGGGTCTCTTTCCTCATCCATTATTAAATTGCTACTATTTGACCATCTCTATTCCATTTTGTTATTGACATGCTCGTATCCTTGCATTTTTAATACCCTCATCCCTTAATCTAAAGCACTTACCCTTGTACCTCTACTACCTATTTAAACATTTCAGTTTACATGTCCATGATCTTACTGTCATTTGAGACCCTTTCCTATTCTATTGATAAGTCGCTATCTTTTTGGCAATTTGTACTTTCTTGGTCTTGGTATGCTCGTACCATTGGAATCTTGCATACTCTTATTTTTATATATGCTTACCTTTATGTCCCAATATCTGTTTGAAATATTTTAGTTAACATGCCCTTGACCACCCTTGTTTCCTAATGATCCATGAGTGATCATTTTATTTTGCACACCTGTAGTAATCTCGTTGTTTCCTTGTAACTCCACTCGGTAATGAATCTTTACTTCAACCCTTCTGTTGGAACCATACCGATCTTACCCTTGATTGTTTTCTCCACTTTGTCGTTTCGCGAGTCTTGTCTTAACTATATCCTTTGTTATGCTTTTTAATTATTATCATATGCACCCTTGACACCTCTATATCCTACATTGATGTTTGTCTCATACCTGCCCTCTAAAATCGCCCCTCTTCCGTCTCATACCTTCTTTTTCTTGGTCGTATCCTCTTCTTTGGCTCGCGAGTTTGTAACCTCATCCTTTGTTGTGCTTTTGTTTCTTATTGCCTTTACCCTTCTCATCTCTCAATCTTACCTTGGTGATTACGCTATGTTCGTTGTCTAAAACCTCCAATCTCCCACCTTAGTTCAAGCGTGGTCTCTTACTTATCTCACCCGTGGATATATCCTATACTTTACCACTTGCAAGACTTATCTTAACTCTATTCTTGGTTGTACCTAGATTCCTGGTTTTTATGCACATTTACCTCTTCCTTTATATCCTTATCTATTATCGCCTTTGACCCTTGTGATATTGAGGCCTTCCACCTAAATGTTTACTTTAAACTTATCCTTTAAAAGTTTCCCCTTTCTTTCAACCTAGTTTGAGAGCTGTGAGTTACCCATCTCTCCCTTGATTTCCTTTCAATTCTTGTTGCCTTACAAGTCTTGTCTTAATTCCATCCTTTGATGTGTGTTTTATTTGCTATAACCATTACCTTGTCATCCATCGGTCTTGCCTTGACACTTACCTTTATTCTTGCTTTTAAAATATCTCCTCTCTTCCACCTCAATTTGAGAGTGGCAGTTTACCTATCTGGCCCTTGGACGTACCCTCTCCTTTTCCATTTGTAGGTCTTGTCTTAACTCCATTCTTTATGGTATTTATATTCTTGGTTCTTATGCATATTTACCTCCTCTCCTACATCCTTGTCCGTTATCACCTTTAAACCCTCGTGATACCTATGCCCTTGCCCACATGCCTACTTTGAACCTACCCTTTAAAGCCTCCTCTTTTTCATCGCTGTTTGAGGATAATGCATCACCTACTTCACCATTGATTGCTTCCCCTTCTTTGATGCCTCGCAAGTTTTGTCTAAAATACATCCTTGGTTGCGTTTGTCTATTATCACCTTAACCCTTGTCATCCCTTGATCTTTACCATGATGCTTATCTTGCACCTGCATTTTAAAGCCTCCTCTCCCATTTCATTTCAAGAGTGATGTCTTACCCATCCCACTCTTGTTCGTTCCCTTTTCCTCTGTCGCGTTGCAAGTCTTGTCCTAACTCTATCTTTTGGTGTGCTTTTGCCTTTCATCTCCATTACCTCAGTAATCTCTAGATCATTTCATGATACTTACCTTACGCCTACCTTTTGAAATATCATCCTTCCCATCTTGATTTGAGAATGGTGTTTTACCTATCCTGACCTTGGCTGCATTCCCTCCCTATCAGTTTTAATCCTTGCTTTAACTTCATCCTTTATTATGCTCATGCCCCTACCGTGCATGCCTTATCATTCCCCTTGCCTTTCGATGGCCTTAGAGTAGTTTCCCCTTTGTAAAGAAAGACCACCATCTAGTTAACATTAACGTGTAGCAAAGATATGTTTGTTGTTGTATGCTTGTGTCGTTTGTCTTTGTGTTATGACTGATTTGCTTCTTTGTGATGAGTGTTGATGTGTTGTGGCCCTTGGTCCTCAATGACACTAGTTTACTAGGTGAGTGCCATAGAGTTAAGTAGTTGGGTTCTCCCCCTGCTCACTCTAATCCGTCTATACTTACCTTTTCTCGCTATTCTTTCCTCTCGCACCTATCCAGTTGGCCACCTCCAACTTCTCCAAATCAGTCAAGATCAGAGTCGGCAACATCTTCATCAAGTGCATATCAACGCTTTTGTTAAGGGGGTTAGCCGCTAACCCCAATGAAGACAATGCGAACAACATCAATCAACAAGATCAGAGTGGCGCAGCAAGAGTGTGTGTGGGTCCTAACCTACATGTCCAAGAGATCCTCAAGAATTGTATCAATTGGTCTCGAGCATCTGAAGGTCAAAGCAACCAGTCCGCAAGTTAAAGTTTCTAGAGTCAAAGTTGAGTCAGGAGAAGCTATGAAAGACCAATGAACCAATCTCATTTTCTTGCTAGCCTCTTCTTGAATCTCGAGGGCGAGATTCCTGTTAAGGGGGTTAGATTTGTAACACCCTGAATTTGGGGGTATAAAATTTTTTTTCTAATATCCACCAAATTCGGGTGTTACTCTCTCTTTTCCTTGCTATTCTTTTCTTTTTCCTAAATAAGGGGGATAGGTTTGTAACGCCCTGAATTTGGGGGTAGAATTTTTTCTTCTTTTCTCTCACCAAATTCAGGCGTTACTCTTTTCTTTTCTCGTTCTCTCGCTAAACCTTGACCTTTTCCAAAGTTATAGCGGGGTTTGGCTTGGATTTCCCGTGTTATGAAAAACCCTAAATTACTTTATGTTGTTTGATGCACCATGCCGAACTATGCATTCTTTGATTGCTTAGAGATGTAAGTGCATTCATCTAGAAAGATCGGATTTCGAAAAGGAGAAAAAAACCCTTTTCTTTCTTTTCTTTTTCTTTTTCTTTCTCTCTCCTCTCTTTCTCTCTCCCGCGCCGTGGGTCGCCCCTGGCCGGCCCAGCCGCCCCCCCCCCCCCCCCCCCCCCCGCGCGCCCCCTTTGGGCCCATTGGCCCAACCGCCCCCTCCCTCCCCCCCCCAAATCCCCCCCAATTCCCCAATCCCTCTCCCTCCCTCTCATTTTCTCTCTTTCCCAACCCAACCGCCGCCCCCTGCCCTAGCCGCCGCCCCGCCGCTCGGCCGCCCCTGCAGCCCGGCCGCCCGTCCCCGCCCCCGGTGAGGTCCCCCTCCCCCTCTCCTCCCTCCCCCATCTCCCCTCCCCTTTTCCCCTTGCCGCTCGGCCGCCCGCCGCCCAGCTCGGCCGCCATGGCCGGCTCGGCCGCCCCGCGCGCCCTGCCCCGTGCCCGCCCGGCTCGGCCGCCCCTGCGCCGCCCGGCCTCGGCCGCCCCGGCCCCGGCCCAACCGCCCGCCCGCCCCTGGCCGGCTCGGCCGCCCTTGCGCGCCGGCTCGGCCGCCCCCTGCCCCTGCGCCCCGCCGGTTCGGCCGCCCCCCCCGCCAGCTCGGCCGCCCGCCGCCGGTTCAACCGCCCCCTGGCCGGTTCAACCCCCCCCCCCCCTTTCTTTATTTTTTTATTTATTTTATTTTCTTTCATTACTGTTACTTATTTTATTTTAGGTAGATTAATCATTGTCCATGTTATTGAAATAGGAAACTTAATTTAGAATTTCGTTACGCTAGTTAACTCATATAATTAATTGTTTATCCAGTTCAATGTTGATCAACTAAAAAGAGACTAGGTTTCCATTGGTGCATATAACTGAATTCTTTTGTTAGAACCAATTGTAGCCAATCATTAGTGCATAAGCTTTAACCCCCCCCCCCCCCCGCGAGACCTTCTCCCGTTTCTTTCTAACCATAATGAATGCGATATCGAATGTCATACTTGATGCATATTCACTTTCTTTGTTCCCTTGTATGATGTACTGTTTGTTTCCCAATTTGAATGGATGAATATATGTATGCTTGCAATCGCATAGAGAACGATCCGGTTGAAGAGCCCGAGGAACTCGCAGGAGAAGCCCCTGAGCAGCAGTCGTTTGGTGGAGGCAAGTGTCCCTTGACCTATCTATGTCCTATTCATTATTTAATTCACCTCCCGCTTTACACATTTATGCCTAAGGATTGACTAGCTTTTGTTATCCATGTCCTTGTTCACCTATTTGGGTTGGATTATTACTGTTTAGCTTTATGCTATTGCTTAACTCTAATCAATGAACATGATGAGAATATCTATGATACGCTGTTTTCCCTTCTCTTATTATGATGTTGTACTTGTGGTCTTCAAGGGGGCTCGAGCGGTTTCTCGAGTGCCTCTCCGTAAGGACCTGTTCTATGGATGACCGCCCGGGAAAACAGTGCAACCATGAGGGTAGAATGGGGTGCCCTTAGCTGAATAATTAGAGGATTCGGGGTGTAGTTCACTTAGCCGTCGTGCCGTCAATGGGGCTCGGTGTATGCGGCTCGCTCTGCCAAGTTTGGGTTCGTCCCTTGGGGAGGAGTGCGGTGCATTTAGGAAACCTAACGGGTGGCTACAGCCCCGGGGAATCTTTGTAAAGGCTACGTAGTGATGCCCTGCTAGGCCACCTAGGTAGTGGTCAATGGGGAGTAGCTCTCTCCGGGCAGAATGGGAATCACGGCTTGTGGGTAAAGTGCACAACCTCTGCAGAGTGTTTGAAAAACTGATATATCAGCCGTGCTCACGGTTATGAGCGGCCAAGGGAGCTCCAGTGATTAGTGGTACTTGATCAGAGATACTTTGGTACAGGTGGTTATGAGATCGATGATTCTGGTTATGACTATGGAGCTGGTAAGTGGTATTCTTTCCGTTTGGAAAGGGTACATCGGGTTAATAACTTGGGTTAATGCTAAAACTTGGCTTTCTACTAGTAAGTAATAATCTGACCAACTAAAAGCAACTGCTTGACTCATCCCCACATAAAGCTAGTCCACTACAGCCAAACAGGATACTTGCTGAGTATGTTGATGTGTACTCACCCTTGCTCTACACACCAAACCCCCCCATCCCCAGGTTGTCAGCATTGCAACCACTGCTCAGGCGAAGATGAAGCTGTGGAAGGAGACTTCCAGGAGTTCCAAGACTACGACGAGTTCTAGGTGTGGGTTAGCGGCAACCCCCAGTCGGCTGCCTGTGAAGGCCGCGGTTATCTACGTTTCTTTTCCGCACTTTGATTTATTGTAAGAACTATATGGACGTCTCAGACGTATGATGTAATCGACTATTTCCCTTATTAATACTATTTTGAGCACTGTGTGATGATGTCCATATTATGTAACTGCTGTGTACGTGAATAACTGATCCTGGCACGTACATGGTTCGCATTCGGTTTGCCTTCTAAAACCGGGTGTGACATTTATTCGTCCAAGTACTTCACCATGGGGATGTCCAGCTTTATTTGTGAAGAAAAAGGATGAGAGTTTGAGGATGTGTGTTGACTACCGCCCTCTCAATGCGGTGACTATCAAGAACAAATACCCACTGCCCCGTATTGATGTTCTGTTTGATCAGTTGGTAGGAGCCAAGGTATTCTCCAAGATAGACCTTCGCTTAGGTTACCATCAGATCAAGATCCGTGCCAGTGACATTCCCAAGACAGCTTTCTCTACCAGATATGGGCTGTATGAGTTTCTGGTGATGTCTTTTGGGCTGACCAATGCCCCGGCCTATTTTAGGTACCTGATGAACTCAGTGTTCATGCTAGAGTTGGATAAGTTCATGGTCGTTTTCATTGATGATATTCTGGTTTATTCCAAGAATGAAGCCGAGCACACCAAACATTTGCATACTGTACTTCAGAGACTGCGTGACCATCAGTTGTATGCTAAGTTGTCTAAATGTGACTTCTGGCTGAAGGAGATCAAATTCTTGGGTCACACAATTTCTCAGGATGGGATATCAGTTGATCCTGAGAAGGTGCAGGAGGTGATGGATTGGAAACCCCCGACTACAGTGAAGCAAATTCGGAGTTTTCTGGGTTTGGCACGGTATTATCGACGATTTATCCCGGATTTTTCCAGAATTGCCAAACCAATGACTGAACTGTTAAAGAAAGGAGTCAAGTATGTTTGGAGCCAGAAGTGTGAAGATGCCTTTCATACCTTGAGGCAGCATTTGACAACAGCCCCAGTGCTAGCTCAACCTGACAACACCAAGCCATTTGAAGTTTATTGTGATGCTTCTGGTACCGGATTGGGATGTGTCTTGATGCAAGAGAACAGAGTGATTGCTTATGCTTCCCGAGCACTTAGACCTCATGAGCAGAACTACCCCACACATGACCTGGAATTGGCAGCCGTGGTTCATGCTCTTAAGATATGGAGACACTATTTGATGGGAGCTCACTGTAACATCTATACTAATCACAAGAGCCTCAAATACATCTTCACCCAGGCAGATCTGAACATGAGGCAAAGGAGATGGTTGGAGCTAATCAAGGACTATGATTTGGAAATGCATTACCATCCGGGCAAAGCAAATGTTGTGGCAGATGCCTTGAGCAGAAAAGCCCCGTGCAATTGTATGAGCATGGATGCAAGAGTCACCACCCTGTGCGATGAGTTGTGCAAGCTGAACCTGGAAGTTGTTTCTTCGGGTGACTTAAGTTATATCTCGGTGGAACCCACATTGCAAGAGCAAATAGTAAGGGCACAGATTGAGGATAAGGGTGTCCAAATGATTAAGGAAATGGTCAAGCAAAAGGCAGAGAAATACAAGTGTTTCCGACAGGACAGCAAGGGAATTCTATGGTTTGGAGATAGAGTGGTTGTTCCCAAGGACCCTGAGCTCAGAAAGAAGATACTGGATGAAGCTCACCTTTCCAAATTCTCCATGCACCCTGGTAGCAACAAGATGTACCATGATCTCAGATCTCTATATTGGTGGACCAGAATGAAGAGGGAAATTGCCAAGTACATATCCGAGTGTGACACCTGCCAGAGGATCAAGGCCAGTCACTTAAAGGCAGCAGGCCCTTTGCAGCCCCTTCCCATACCATCTTGGAAATGGGAGGACATTTGCATGGACTTTATAGTGGGATTGCCCAATACATCCACGCACCATGATTCTATTTGGGTTATTGTGGACAGGTTGACCAAGACCGCTCACTTCTTGCCAGTGCACACCACCCACAAGACGGAGAAGTATGCAGAAATTTATGTTGATCAAATAGTGCGATTGCATGGTATTCCAAAGACCATTATATCTGACAGAGGAGCACTGTTTGTGGCATGCTTTTGGGAGAAGCTGCAAGAATCACTTGGGACCTAAGTAATCCGAAGCTCAGCATACCATCCCCAAACAGATGGCCAGACCGAAAGGGTGAATCAGATTTTGGAAGACATGTTGCGAGCATGTGCACTACACTACGGGAAGGATTGGGACAAGTGTCTGTCTTTGGCAGAGTTTTCGTACAATAACAGCTATCAGTCTAGTCTGAAGATGGCACCTTTTGAGGCATTATATGGGAGAAGGTGTAGGACCCCACTGAATTGGTCTCAAGCAGGAGAGAGGGAAATTTTTGGACCAGACTTGGTACTTGAGGCAGAGGCAAAGGTTAGGGTTATTACCAAGAACTTAGAAGCTGCTCAGGCCAGACAAAAGAGTTATCATGACAAGAGGCGGAAGCCCCTACAGTTTGAAGTGGGAGATCATGTTTATCTCAAGGTATCACCAACCAAGGGTGTCCAGAGATTCGGGATCAAGGGCAAGTTAGCTCCTCGCTATATTGGACCCTACGAGATCAAGGAAGCTTGTGGACCCGTTGCCTATCAATTGGAATTGCCACCTCACATGTCAGCAGTTCACAATGTGTTCCATGTATCTCAGCTGCGGAAATGTGTTCGCCTACCCACTGAAGTACTACCGGAACCAGACATTGAGATAGAACCAGACTTGTCCTATCAAGAGTGCCCCGTCAAGGTATTAGATCAAAAGGAGAGATCAACTCGGGCAAGGTCGGTCAGAATGTATAAAGTTCAATGGAGTCACCATTCAGCAGAAGAAGCTACATGGGAGACTGAGGATTTTCTACGCTCTCGCTTCCCCGACTTTCTGCCCAAAGGAATCGGTACGTAACCCCAGAACCCCACCCCCACCTGCCCTTTGAATACAAATATAAGAAAAACTTAGATAACAAGGATATTCTAAGTTGTGGATTTAACTTAAGAAGGGCTTCCTTCTGAAGTTGCAAAGAGAATGACATTCGAAGAGCAGTTAACAAGAGAAACTTGAATATAAAGAAAGAGTAGCACCAACACACCTTCAAGCACCCTCCAAGGGACTCTACCTAAAATCTCGGGACGAGATTCCTTTAAGGGGGGAGGGCTGTAACACCCCAGGTGTTACCATGGCTAGAGCCCACCTTGGCACTAAAGGTTGTGATCACATGTGGTAGAGACTTAAGGGAACATATAAGAACCTTGGAGGTATTGTGTTAATCAAGTTGTTAATGGCCTAAGAAGTGTTAATCAAACCCTTGCACACTTATTACCTTGGATAAGAGGGGGGAAAGAACCCTAGGCCCTCCTAAACCCTATCTCCCAAACCCTGGTTAAGGGGGGGGGGAAAGAGAGTAAGCAAGATGCAAAACATGAGTGATCTTTAGCAAAGCCCTAGCTAACCTTATAACCATCAATTAGGGGAGGGTAATATTGCAAAAGACCCCTGGAGAAACCCCAATTCAAATCTCCAAGTGGAGAGAGAGCTAGAGCTCTCTATTTCTCTCTAAGTCCAATTTTTAACCCTAATCTAAAGATCAACCGTGTTCACTTTGAAGATGGCACCAAAACCACTTAGGATCTATACCAAAAATGTGGCATACCACCTAAGGCACCCCCTGGAAAAAGTGGAGACCGAGCCTTTGACGTTTGACAGGTCTTGGCATCAGTTTTGTCGTGATGTGGGCAGTGAGACAAGCCAGATTTGGCGCTCGTCTATCTCTTGATCTAGGGCGTATCCTCCATTGGAACTCACACATGAGAGATAGCCCTAGGTGCCAGGAAGAGGTCTGCGCCGGATTCATGGCAAGATTCGCACGTTTGTGATCTCTGCACGCGTTTGAACAATGGAAGAAACACACCTCCACGTGTTCGACGCCTTCTGCCCGTGCCAGAGCACGCCCGCGCGCGCCCCCGCATGCCCAGCGCCGCGCCCGAGCCAAGCCAGCGCCATGGCCCGCGCCCGCGCCTATAAAGCCCTCCCAGGCTTCGACTGTACTCTTCCGCGCACACTCAAACCCCACCGGAGTTTAGCTCGCCGCCGTTTGCCCGTGCGCAGCGTGTCCGCGGCCGCCCAATCCCTCTGCCACCGTAGACCGGCCAATAGAGCCATTCCCAACCCTGTCCAGCCCTCGGAGAAGGCTGTGCACACCTCCGTGAAGCTCCCCGAGCGAGGAATCGGAGTTTGCTTCACCGGAGAGGCTAGTCCACGCTCGCCGGAGCTCTCAACCCCACCAGAGTACGTGGACCGAGTAATCCACTCAACCATCCTTCGATTCCTTGTGCACACGGTCACTACGTTACCCCGTGAAGCTCACCGTGCCCTTGGATTGAACCAGTTCGCCGTGGTTTGGCCGGTACACTCGCCGCCGACGAGAACACCCGCCTGCGCGCGTGGACCGAGCGATTCCGGCCATCCCCGACGTCAAGTCGTACCTCGACGTGACCGCCAGAGTCTCCCCGAGCCAACCCCACCCTTCGCCGGACCTCCCTCGCCGCTGGTAAGCCGCGCCACCCTTTTCTTTCGGTTACTGTTTACATTGGGGGAAGGACTACGGGTGAGAGGGAGAGAAGGTCAGGGGGTTTTGTGAAATGTCAGAGACAAAGGGGAATAGTGGTGCAAGGGTAGGATTGCGAGGATTTATTTGGTTTAAACCCAGGGACCTCGGTGTAAACTGTTTTTCCAGAAAACCTTTATTAAGTCTGTTTTTAATTTGAACAGAAACTTTAAAAACTCATAACTTCAGTTTAGTTCATCCAAATTTGGTCAAACCAATTTTGCCAGACCTTAATTAATGTAACCTACTTAAGAAAAATATAAAACCCCTTGGTACTATAGAAAACTTTAAAGTTCTGATTTAATGTTAGTTTTAGCCAAAAGCTCAATAATAGAAAGAAAAATAGTTGTGCTATTTGACTAGGGTTGGAAAAATTTGGAGAAGTTTATATCTACCTACTGACCTGTTTAAAAATGTTAAACCTCTCTTTCCACCCCAATAAGTTAGTCTTTACCCCTTATTTTGCAATATGCTTAGGATTAAGAAAAATAGAAAAGGGGTATAAATAATGAACCAGAAGGCACCCCTATTTTTGTTAGGATACTTATTCAATATAATTCACTGGAAAAATATATCATACCCTGGTTTAGTATAAAATAAGTAGGATACCTTTTATTTTAATAAAATAAGGATAACTTAGAAAAACCCTACAAAAATAACCCCAAGGTAAAAACACCCCCACCCTTGGGATAACTAATGTTTTATTAATGAGAACTTAGAAAAAATATAAAATCTGCTGTTTGACATTTTTCAAATAATAATGTAGTAGAAAGTGCCTTTTTGACATTAAACTTAAGAAAATCATAACTAAATAACCACCCCTTAGTTTTCTGTGATTTTTAGCACAGAAGCCTATTATTACTATTGGATGCCAGCAAAAATAACCTTTAGGACAGAACCCACCCCTAACTAAGAGATGTAGTGTAAAGTGGCCCATTTTGCATAACTCTTGTTATTTCTGTTTAAAGCCTAGCCTTTGTACTTTAAGTCTCAAATTCTTAAAACAGGCTAGAATAGCAAATGGTAACCCACTGTAATTTTTACAGAATTTTTGGAAATTTTTAAAACACTATCATAGTTCAAACCTACACTAGAAACCATAAGTAGAAAATAAAAGAAAGGGAAAAGTGGGTAATAGAAAAATGGTGCCATCCTAAAATTCTTTATATCTTATCCACTGAAGGATACAAGAGCAATACAAATTCCCTATGTATATCCTCAACAAAAACCTAAGCCTAAAGGTGATAAGTCTAACCCACTAGAAGCCCCACATAAACAAGAAACCCTAAGTTACTTCTTGACTTAGTTTCTTTTTAGCATAATGTTATTAAATCCTGCATAATCATGACATACATGTTCATTGCATTCGATAGACTGTAACCTTGCTGACGGAGAGTACATCCTCGTGCCGGAGCAAGGAGCTGCTCAGGAGGTAGCCCCGGATCCAGCCCCCGAGTCTGCACCAGAGGACCTGCCTGCCACTGCTTTGGAAGGCAAGCCCCGGTTTATGCATAACCTGTTAATTATGCTATTTTACTTCACTCAATGATTGTAGGATTGATTGTGCACTTAGGTGTAGGAATTGTTTGAAACCCTAGTTGCATGATCTCAGGAATCCTTTTGAGATGAATACTAGTATGATAGGTCGAGTAGTTGCTTTATTTAATTAGGATCTCGGTAGAAGACGAGTGATTTTTCTAGCACTCGCGCGAGATCAGGATTTGGTTGTACCCACCTTCATACTATTATGATATTAGTGGTAGATAACAATCCATGGGGATTTGTTGACTACGAGATGGGAAAATGGAATAAGGATTAACGTGCGGATACCTGTGTCAAGCGTTTGAACGTACTAAACACATACCGAGAAATATGGTAAATCGGTAAGCCTAGTACCTGAGTGAACCTGCCCGCAGACTTTACTCCTCACGCGACCTGAGACGTGGTCTCCCATTCCGGTTATGGTGGGTACAAGTGCGGTCACTGCACGACGGCAGTCGGGGTCAGTGAGGCATTGTACGCCAAGGCGGTGAGCCCTGATCTGTTGCCAGGGATTCGATGGGGACGGTTGATGTGTGTGGGGACGGAGTGCCCCTATATATCGTGTGTTTAGGTTTACCTTGCAAGGATAAAAACTCGATTTGAATCGTCTGCTTCTCGCAGCTAATGAGACTGCTTGATCCATTGTACTGCATTGAGTAACAAGTGAAAATGTGATGAGTTGATATAAGCTGTTGGTTGCTAATAATGCTTGCTACCATGTATGAATAGATAGTCCACTTTTAGCCTTAAGAGAGTCACACTTAAATTTGACAAAGTTAAAAAAAACTTGATTTAGAAACTCAGCTAGTGCTTTTGGCAACCAAACCCCACAGCCAAACAGCTGCATGTCTAGAGGTAGAGGGGTAGACTCCTCACACCGGGTAAGTCTAGCTGAGTATTAGTATACTCAGCCTTGCTTGTGGCATAATTTTACAGGTTCTCTGGAGGAAATGGTTGCTGGAGTGACTTGGCCGTCCATCTTGCCACCGGGTTGGACTGTCGAGTGGGACCCTGCCTCGGCTGAGGAGGAGCATGAGGAGTGATGGGACAGGCTTCCCCATCTCTCTGTTTAATTACCATTAGTTTTATTCCGCTGCACTTCGAACACTGATGGCTACTTTTGCAAAACTCCGATGCTGATGTAATAATTTTAATACTCTGACATGTATGGTTTCATGCTTTATTGTATTTGCTCTGTGACTCACCATCGAGTGAGATTGTGGTACTTGATCCTGTCAGTGGCCGTGTCGGACTAGATCCGAGGGATTGACGGGTTATTCCCATTTAAGTGTGGTCTAGCCTCTAAGGCGGGGCTTAGGCACTTAAGTTGGAATAATTTGGGCAGTTCCGCCACATGCACTGGCCGAGTTATCCCTCTGCAAGCAGCAGGAAAAGGAAACACTTTGCGAATACTACAGAAAATTCCTGACACTCAAATCACAACTGCCATCAGTTGACGATCACATAGCAATCCACTACGCCATCAGTGGTCTTCGGTCCGGTGTCCTGTACAGTCATTGTATCAGGGATCCGCCCAAGCACCTATAGGAGCTCTACCAACTGTTTGAGAAGTATGCCAAGTCTGAGGAGCTCCATCTGCGTAAAGTTGAATCCCAGAGGAAGCCCAAGGACCCTCTGCAGTCCAGCAGAACTTGGATCCGGCTGGCGTAGTCATATTCCGGCAGGGACAATCGCAACCAGCAATAGGTGCACACCATAGCCAATCAGCACCCAGCCGGAGAGCCCACACGCTGTCAGGAATACCCCCTCAAGGCCGCGGCAACGGCGCAAGAGGAAGGGGCCAAGGACGGACCCAACAGTCGCAACGATTCTATTGCTTGTTTCACGGCGAAGACTGTGCGCATCCAACAAGGGACTGTCCAGAGACTAAGGCCACCAATGACAGAATGGCCAGAGCCCAACTAGCCGACAACCAGCGGGTCGTCGCGCACACTTACCACCCCCAACAACACCAACAACCCTACCATAACGAGCAAATTCAACACCAACCCAATCATGCTTACCATCACCATCAAGAGGTGCAGGTTCTACCACCACCGCCTCCGCACCACCCAAATCCTCCACGTCACAACCCCCCACCGCCAACACTCAAATAAGAAGACTTCGCCGAGCCAGCATACCGCAGAGTCATCCACATGATCATTGGGGGATCCAGCGTGGACTTCGACACCAAGCGACAGAAAAAGGACCACTATCGAAGTGTGAACCACGTCGCTCTCACTCGCCCAGTGGTGCAAACGAAGTGGTCCCATGTACCGCTCACCTTCGACGCCAGGGATGTCCCTTTGCGCAGCGCTCCACACGCAGACGCCATGGTAATCAACTGCAGGGTAGCAGGTTGGGATCTGCACAAAGTGCTGGTCGACAACGGCAGTCAGGCTGACATCATTTTTCTGCACGCCTTCGATCGTAGTGCCACTGTCGATAATACATATATCCTCCATAGACCTTTCATAATACAATTATTGCAATTACTAATTATCATAAGGGAAATATTGCATAGTAAATTTAAATAGTTCAACATTCATGAAATAAAGATAATGCTCTTATAGAGCTTACATACCATAATTTATGTTTTTTTGAACTCTGAAAAATAAATGTGCATGCAAGCACTGAAATGGAATCAAGGAAGGCTTCGGTGTCAGCCTCCACTAGAGCTATGGAGGTGTTCTCTTCGGTGGCAATCATCTTCACAGCACCTGCAAGATCAAGAGGCATGCCATATGCTTCAAGTGTAGGGTCTTCTTCTATGGCTTCATTGTTGGTTGCCATGGTGAAGTGTGCCTCAGGTTTATGTTTGTGTATGTTCTTTGCCTTATATGCTTCTATGACATGCTTTGGTGACTGACATGTTTTGGACAAATGTTCCCACATGCCACATTTGTAGCATGTTTGATCTTGCAATCCAAATGGCTTGTGTTGCGGCTTCTCTTTGCTTGTTTTCTTTCCGTGAGCATTGATGGGATTAATTGTGGTTTCTTTCCGTGAGCATTTGTAACATTTGTACCATGCTTGTCTCTCTTTCTCTGGATATGCTTTCTTATCTTGTACGAGGCGACATTAACTTTAGTGCTAATACCCTTTCCATTTGGATAAGCATTAAAGTTCGTCTTCAATGCATCATCTTGTACCTCATTTACTTGCACCATATCGATAAGATCGCTATACTGCTTGTATGCGTCTTGTCGATAGTTGCGGGCAGATTGAATGGCGCTTGGGTGGAAGGTAGTTTTTTCAATCTTATTCTCATCTGTTATCACCTTACCACAAAGAGATAATTTGGTGCATATTCGGTGCAGTGCTGCATTGTATTCTCCCATAGTTTTGAAGTCGGCATATCTAAGACGAGCCTAGTCTTATTGTGCTTGGGGCAAGACTGTGTATTTTAACCTCTCAAAACGCGGTTGCAATGCATTCCAGAGGTTGCTTGCCTTTCTCTCTGACATGTACTCATTCTTGAGTGTAGGGGAGAGATGGTGCCGCAAAAAGTGCAATGCTTGATCATTTTGCTCGTCGGTGGCCACTTCATCTTTTTGGCCAAGCCTGATTGCGGCTTTGAGTTTCTTGCCTCCAAGCACAATCTGCACATAAGATGCCCACGTGAGGTATTTTGGCCATGTAGGGCTAACACCTCAAATTCACGGCTCACAATATCGGCCATCTACATGTAATAAATTCCATAATTAGATTACTTCTTGTAATCATTTTAGAGAATGAGATGAATAATTGCAAAAAATACTCTTAAATAAAATGTACTACATACAAATATAAATGCACGAGCAGGTACACTTCTATACTTCAGATACAAATTTCTAGATTCGTTACAATAATTAAATAATTAAATAAATTTCAAGTTTTTTTTGTAGAGAGAGGCACCGCTACCCATGGCCACTGCCATAAAGTCTAAGCCTTGACATGTGTGCATGAGCAGGTATCCATGTGCGCATGCTGTTTTTTTCTTTTTACTCCAGCGCATTTAAGATGACAGGTGTGCCAGGATCTTTTGGTTTTACTAGACGTCGCCTACATATTTCCCTCTTTTTTTATCTACTTCCCTTTGCGTTGGACATAAAATAAATGGGAGCGGGAGCGACAGCCCTTAGCTAGCGTGCAGCCTAGGCGACCGTGGAACCCGTTCCCGCATGGTTGTGCAGCAGCAGCGACACTGCGGTGTCTGCGTGTTCACATGCATGTGCTGCAGCGATGGTGCAGGGCCTGCTTGCTCGAGCAGTGAGGCCACGGAGGCTGCGCGTTCTAGTGCGGTGACGACAGCGACGCTAGCACAACTGTTTTTGCTTATTTTTTTGATGCAGTAAAATAAAACATGTTCATCACACGTAATTGATCGACGTGTGTCGGTGACTTCGAATCAGTAGCAATCACGTGTACATCCCACCGGCTTCGTGCCGACGATAAGATCTGCTAGAGGATGTGTTTGTTTCGATACTTGTGCTCAAATAGAAAATAAAAATAGAACTTCAAGTGAGCATAATACATAAAATATATAAGTTCAATACCTTTTTACTTCCTTTTCTTGCTCTCCTTTGTAGAGCCACGTGCGTGATAACGTGTTAAGAACCCCTTGCTACCGAGTGTAGTCCAATGACTCTTTAACTGAATAATAATAGAACACAAGAAGACAACAGTGTAGAGAGAAAATGATTCTTTGTTACTATATGGTGTTGCTGTCCAAAGTTACATGATATGAGAATCCCGTCTCTATTTATAGACAGAAACTAGTGTTTCGTGCATATGGGCCAAATGAGTCTTCTTGGCCCAAGAAGAATTTCTTAACAAAGTGCATCCGCTTAGGGCATATTCGGTTACACCAATCCTCCCAATCCTCCGAACATGCCCTTGGTGGGGAGAGAAACGGTGGTGGTGGAGGTGGAGGTAGGGGCGGGGGCGGGTCCGGTTACTAGGTGTGCCGGATCGCTGCCGGCCGGCGGGACACTCGGCGAACGAGGAGACTGGATGGCGCGGGCTGTGGTAAATTGGTGCTTGGGAGGGAGCTCACGATCTGATCTAGAGGTCTTGGCTGCCGGGAAGGGCAGGCAGGCGGCGGTGGGGCGGGCGGGGCAGCTTGGAGCGGCAGTGGGGGAGGGCTCGCTTGCCGTGGGGGCAAGGCGGGAGGGCGAACCGGACATGCTCAGTTCTGGCTATATGAGTGATGCAGTTGTGACTTCCTTGAAAGATAGGTCTTGTTTAATCAGCAGACAGTTCCCCTTTGTGTATTTCATGGATGGTGCAAAGACTTGGTACGAACATATTTGGGTAAACTAGACCTACATAATAAATAATTTGAGTATTAGCTATTGGACTATCTTGCACTGTGAACTGGTGAAGCATCATGATCCTGACTCCTGAGTGGTCGCATGCTTCTTCACACTACCAACCTGACATATCTTAGTTTTCAGATGCATATTTTTGGTATTACTTAGCACTGGTATCATTAGTTCTGACTCATCAACATCCTTTAGTTCAGATATATTCTGGTTCTTCTAAAATTATACTTTCATTTTCAACAGTTCAAACCAGTAGTGAAGAATCAAGAGGAGGAAGCATCCCAAAAGGTGTCAAAAAAGAAACTGGACAAAGGAGCTAACAAACTTGGTGCTGCCCAAGCTGCATCATGATCTTCCTGTGAGAAATGTTGCCGGTGCCTTCAGTTGCAGTGGCTCCAGTCTCCAAATGTACAAAGATGGTTAATACGAATGAGGAATGCACTTCATGACAGGAATCAGCTGATTTTTTCTTGGGCTATTGATGTTATCAGCAGATCCTGTGCCTCGGCATATTATTTTTCATAGAATGTATAGCATCAATTTCACTAGTTGTACAGAAATATGACATGCTCAATCAAAGAGTTTTTGCATAATTCATTCTTCAGTTCTTACAGGATTAGCACGGGCAGGTACGCAGAACTCTGAATTAAGCAGCAGAAAATATTTACTGAGTACACTACCAAAATCCGGCAGAATTCTAAATTTAGCAGGATAAAATATTTACTGGGTATCTTACTCTTTGCAACGATTTATTAAGTGCAATTTATCGGACATTCGGCAAAACACACATGTCGAGTGCCATTCTTGATGAATAATGACGGGAACATTTCTCACACCTGAGAATAAGCAATATATCGACGAAAATTAGTAATTCTCGTCGGTTCTTGAGAACCGATGGGACTTTGTGGACAAGGTTTAATTAATTTCTGTTGACCACCGACGAGAATCAATTAATTCCGTCGGCTTTTAGTGGCCCACGAGAGTTATGCAAGCTGCAGCGGACACGGCCGACGTGTGCGGCACAAAGCCACAGGGTACAACAACATGAGCCTGTCTGTCTGTGATCATATGATGTTGCGGCATGTTCCGTCGCAGGGGTAGGGGCAGTCGATCGCCTTGACTTGAGCTCGACCGAAGTACCAGTCGCCCACTGACTTGGCAATCCCCTGCATTCATAATTTGCTTTCGTAATACTAATATATGTATGGCTGCAATGCAACGGTTTGGTTGGTTTATTACCCTGCTTTGGATGGCGGGGGAGGCACCTGCCGCGTGGCTCCAGCTCCAGGTGGCCGGCAGCTCGGACTGGCAGTGCGCGAAGCAGGAGTTGATGAAGAGCCCGTTGTTGCTCCTGGAGCCGGCGAAGCGCCCGCCCAACACGGACGCTACCATCTGGTCCCTGAAACCTGCACGCGCTAGCTGTCGCACTAATTGGTGGATCGGATCCAGTGGTGTAGAAACAAACAAAGGCACGGGTGGGTTGGACCTTGCAGGAATTTCATCTGGGTCGCGTCGCAGGCAGAGTGGTTGGACTTGCAGGCTCGCCAGGCTCCGCTGGGGTCAGCTCCGCTGGGTGCCAGGCTCTCCTGTATCTGTAGATCGCATAGCTAGATCGTTGGATCGATCTTTATATTAACGCAACGCAAGTGTGCATGTAGTATATATGTACCTGCCAGGCGTCGTACGCTGCGTTGAGCAGGAAGATGGGGGTGTTTACGCCATCGATCACGTTCTGAGGGAAGAAGCACTGCATTCAACTCACAAGGAAATTAATTAAGGAGCATGCATGCCTGCCTGCCATTTGCTAGCTACTGGAACTGCAAGTGCGAGGAGGAAGCTAAAGCTAGCAACAGCGGCTAGCGCGGCGGGCGTACTACGCACGTACCGAGGCGGTGTCCAAACGGGCAGTGCACGCCGGCGGCAGGTTGGGACCCACCCCCTGCATGGCCACGATGTCGGAGTAGTAGGACCGAAGGCTGCGCCCGCCGGAGACGTCGATGCTGCACCAGGCACCAGAGATATTGATGGAGCAATGCAACAGATACTGTAACAAACAAATAAATAAAAGGTTCGTTAATTTGGTACGTCTCCCCCACGTACGTACGCGTCGAGGAAGAGGCCGGCGTCGGCGAGGCACTTGACGGTAGTAGTGGTGGTGGTACCGCCGGCGGCGGCGGCGTTGTTGGACCGAGGGAAGAAGGCCTGGAACTGGTCGCAGTGCAGTATGACCGCCAGCCCGCCGGCGGAGCAGCCAGCGAGCAACACCTGGTCCGCAGCGGCCATCCCGATGGAGAGGAGGTGCCGGACGGTGGCGTCCCAGACGCGCTGCCCGCGGAAGTAAAACCCGTTCACCTGCAATTAGTGTATTGATCGTCAGGTCCACTAATCGAATTGAGCATGCCCATGATATGGCTATGTCGAAATGATGTGATTTTTAACAATATACTAGTTTCTACTCCTATGCAGGTAGTGTTCAGAGGAACCCACTGGATAAGACAATGGTCCGTGTTGCAAAAAGAGGAAAACATGACACAAATCAAGTGGGGATGTCGTGCGCTTGAGACTACAATGATGCAAATTTTCTCATACAACGGATGGAGTTTTAGTAATCGAATTGGTTTTTAGTAGATTTCGAAATATGGTTGTTCTTGAAATATTAAACATCATGTGTTTTGGTTTGAGATGTAATAATTGAACAGCCACATGCATCTATTGATGCAGAAGCTGGAATATTTCAATATATTCCCTATTCTAAAAAAAATGATATATAGACGACGAGGGTTGTCGCTGTGCCTTGTCGAAGGCTTCGCCGGCGAAGGACGCGCCGTCGCAGTAGCGGATCTTCACCCGGTTCCAGTTGTAGAAATCTGTCCGGACCGATGCAGGGCGACGTACGATCGAGAAAAGGATCGATCGGAGTTGGTTATATATGTATACATATATACATTGTCATTCAAATTAGACGATGGCGTGAACGTGAGACAGCGTACGGACCAGGGTTGTCGACAGGGCTGCTGCTCATGATGCCGGAGAAGGGGATCTCCTTCTCCATCAGGTCCGACGAGCCGCGCCGGCTCGCCTTGCGGAACTGGCACGCCCTCACGTTGTTGCACCAGCCGCCTCCCTGTTCAGACGACGTGCAGACAGACAGTAGGCGTTGCGTTTATATATTAGTATCAACTGTAGAATAAAGGCGGAGGTAGAATTAGGAATACAGAAGACGCGCTGAGGCTGCCTCCGACGGCGACGAGACGCATGCTGCGGCCTGCGGCTGTGTTACGGGAGCCGCCTGATTCAAATTTGAATTCTCGTTTTATTGGAACGGCTGGTATTCAGGCGGAACAACAAGGATCGCACTCGCACGCATGTTTAAGAGTGTGTTTGGTTAGGAAATCAATTAGAATGAAATAGTTCTATTCTCGTTTTTGACAATGTAGTCATTCTATTCTTCGTTTGACAAGTAGAACGGGGCCACTCTATTTTTTGTTTGTTGAAGAAAAGCATATGAGTATAGAGGGGAGAAGATGAGGGAACGCTTGCATCTGACCATTTTGGTGGAGCGGAAGCACGCCAACTATTTATGATAATTTTCTTATGAAAATTTCAGGAGCCGTTCCGCTCCCTTTTTATTAGAAACCAAACATAAAAAAACCAGAATAGAGTTGTTTCATTCTTCTCCATTGCTCAACCAAACATACCCTAACTTCGGAATCAAGATTTTTTGGCTCGAACAAATATGAAAAAATCAAACTGGGAGGGCCTAGCGGCTGAAACTCAGCCCTAGGATCCCATACAGGCCCACGTCAGGATTGGTTTGCCTCTTTGCACGTGCAGGCACCAGGCCAGCTACTGCTAGGGCAATTCATTTGCCTATCAGGGCGTCGGCTCATAGCTCTTTCGTGGCTACGGGTAGGTAAGCGTTGGCGATGGGTGGTGATCATGGCGGCCGTGGAGGTGGTAGATGTGAGGGACAGATATCCCCGAATCCACTAGAAGGCGAAAGACTTTTGCATGGGGCCACAGACCAATTACCCCGCAAGGCCATCTCGTCGTGGGCCGGGCAAAGACTACAAGTGGAATGGGCCGACCCAAGAAGGCAATGGACTCATGTCCGGATCGTCCGTCGGATCGTGCACAATCTCAAGAAACCGTTCGTTTTTCCCGCGCCTGGCGCCCTTGAATGCCAGGGTGGTTCGGGGTAGACTCGACGGGTTTTTCTGGAGATCGGTTGAGTTAGTTCGCTATTAGCTAGGAGATATGCTGAAAGAATGTGATCATCATGTACGTAGGGAGTATCCCACGGTCGTGTATATAAGGCCCAGGGGAACCCCATCATTTTCATCTCATTAGCCTTTCTCCATTTAGGAGATGCCACTTGTAACACATCACACATATAGACCCATCCCAGGAAGTAGGGTATTACACCTCTTAAAGCGGCCCGAACCTACAGAAAATCGTCGGTCTCTCTCTCTCTCTCTCTCTCGTGCTCCTAGCACGAACCATCGAGCTACAATCAACAACACCGTCCTACCCAAAAGTACCGCAAGGGTATCCCTGGGTGTGCGGTCGGACTCTAAACACCGACAGCTGGCGCACCAGGTCCGCTGATCGGAGCTAACTCAATGGCCATCGTCTTCAAGAGCAAGATCACTCTTCGCCCAGGAGCTATGTTCTGTTTTGGAACCATATCATGCATAGCAGACAAAGAGGGAACTCTGCACCACGTAGCGGATCCACCCGAGAAAAAGCCTTCCTCGGGAATCCCGAGGGAAGCCAGAGCAAGACTGTGGGAGGCGCCACCGCTCGCAACTCAGGAGAAGATGATCCCTCACAGACCAAGGATCGGGAACCCTCAGGAAAAGAAAGATCGACTGGTCGGGGTCTCGCTTACCCAGAGAACTCTGTTGTCCACCTCGCCCACAAAGGAGTGGACACAAATCACTCGGAAGAAGGAAACAAATGTACCGAGTCAGGGGATGAGAACACACCGAGCCACATTTCCGATACTTCCGCCCTCAAAGGAGGACGGAAAGAAGAGCACCGTCGCGCCATCTCCTTTCTACCCCGACATCCTCTTCATACAGGGGAGATTAGAGTCAGCACCTGTCTTCGACGATGAGCCTACCATGCAAGGGGAGGTGCCTCCCCAGCGTGAAGCGCGGTGACGGTGGAACAGACGCCGGAACATGCGGTGACATCATGAAGCCGGGGAACAGGATCCGGCGCAGCCCGTATACCGAGACGAGGCCTCATAAGTGGGAGAAACTCTCGACGAACGAGTATACCGAGAAAGGCGTAACTCTCGCCATCGCGATCGCCGACAAGCTCAAGACCGGGAGCGAGAGCTAGCTGAGCAGGATGCCCGGCTACGACGAGAAAACCTTCTCTTCGCTCGAAACCTGTATCCCGATTTTGCTCAAGCAATGAACACACCGAGTGAAGTCAGAGGGGTACTGGCACAGATAGCTGACGGTCTCCCGCGAACCCCAGACGCGGAAGGCTACCGGTGGCTTCTTACTCAGGCAGCTAATCACCTTCTACCCCTCGCTCATCCTGTGAACGACCTACGTCACGCCATCAACAGCCGGCGAGACGCGCGAAGCTCCATCAACGCTTCGCGCGACCGATGACACGAAAATGAGATAAGGTGCCATGAGGAGTACGACCGGGATCATGGCGTACCAGCACGGAGTCATGCCACCCGAGTTGAGTCGGCTACAGCCTCAACTAGTGGGCCGTTTCAGGGACAGTCGAGACGACCTACTACCGACTCCCCTCCCCGGGACCAGCGACACAAACACCGGCAGGAGGACACATGCGGAATTTCCACTCTTACTCCACGTCTCCGGGTCATCCATTGGCCTCCCAACTTCAAGGTCCCCAACGTCGACAAGTACGAGCCTAAGCAGGACCCGGGCAGCTGGTTGGCTGTATAAACGACTGCCGCCCAGGCCACCGGGGCGATAGAGGACGTCATGACTGCGTACTTGCCCATTGTCCTGGGGCAAGACGCGCTACAGTGGCTCTGAAACCTACCCGACACTGCATCGACGATTGGAGCGACTTCAGTCGTCGCTTCATCACCAATTTCCAGTCCCTCTCTGACAAACCGGCGCAGCCATGGGACCTCAAATCCATCAGGCGCCAGAACGATGACCATCCGATCATTCCTCAAAAGGTTTTAAACAATGAGGAACGACATCCCCGAAGTCGCTGAAGTGGCCGTAATTGAAGACTTCTATCGGGGATCCAACGACTCGGTTTTCATCCGAGCCATACTCTAGAAAGCACCAGCCACCTCCGAACAATTGTTCTGGGAGGCGGACATCTACATCACTACGGATGAACGGGCCCAGGACCTCATCAGGGGCACAAAATCCGCGCCATCCGCACCACGGTGGGATGCAAACCAGCAGCTGGACAGGCGCTGGGAGAAGAGGCCTCGCGAGGAGGTGCACACCGCCGGACCACCTGCCGCTCGGGCTCGCGGCGCACCCCACGGAGGGGTACGAACACTAGATGAAATCCTCGACTCCCAGTGTCCGTACCACAAGGACATGCGCCACACCCTGCGGAACTGCAGATACTTCAAGCACTCCATCGGGCACGACCGACCATTCTAGCCGCTACCGCCTCCCCCGCCACGAGGAGAGCCTAGCAAGCCTAGGCAGCCTCAGTAGCAGGAAGGGGGAGGGGTGGAGCTTTCTCGCGCGTTGACTCGGAGGTCAACGTCATCTTTGTAGGTCATGGGGCACAAGAAAACAGAAGGCAGCAAAAGCTCAACAACCGGCAGGTCTTAGTGGCCACCACCAGTGCCATAGCTCCCTACCGGTGGTTAGAGCACGCAATAACCTTCAGCCGAGCTGATCAATGGCTTAACTTTGATCATCTCGGCAAGTACCTGCTACGGTTGATCCGGTGATCCGAGAAATCTGGGTAAAGAAAGTATTGGTAGACGGGGGAAGCAGCATCAATGTCACTTTCCCCTGGACACTCCAGGCCCTGGGGGTTGCTATCAAAGACCTCACTGAGTCGGATACCCCCTTCTTCGGCATCGTGCCGACTGAAGGGGAGTACCCACTCGGACACATCTACCTGTCCGTCACCTTTGAAACCCCAGAGAACTTCTAGAACCGAGTTCCTGAGGTTCGAGTTGGCACGTTTCGACTGTGGGTACAACGCCATCATCGGAAGACCAGGACTGGCGAAGTTCATGGCTATTCCGTATTACCCGTACATGATATTGAAGATGTCGGGACCTCAGGGGGTCATCACCGTGCATGCTGATTTCCAAGGCGCCACAGAGTGCTTCCAGGGAGCCATTCAAACAGCTCTCACTGTTGGGCCCCCGGTAGCTCTTCACTCACAGGCAAACAGCGGACTGGAGGAAGAAAGTCTCACGATCCTCTTAAACAAAGCTCAGACCGTGACCTCTATATGCCTGACTGAAGAAACTAAGAGGGTTAATCTGTGATTCTTTGATGAACGCAAGACTACCATCATTAGCTCCAGCCTTGATGACAAATAGGAAAGAGCGCTCGTCCGATTCCTGCAAGATAACCGATATGTATTCGCATGGCAACCTGCAGATATGCCGGGAGCCCGAGAGAATTGGCCGAGCACAAACTTAAAGTGTATATTCAGGCAAGACCGATTCGATAGAAGCTGCGTCATTTCACGCCTGATAAAAGAGAAGTCATAAGTGGAAGCTAAACCCGGAAAAGTGTGTATTCGGAGTACCAGGCTGAAAGCTGCTCGGGTTCATTGTCAGTCATCGGGGAATAGAAGCAAATCCAGAGAAGATTCAGGCCATCATAAGAATGGAAGCGCCACGGTCGCAGAAAAAGCTGCAAAGGCTCACTGGGTGCATGGCAGTGCTGAGCAGATTCATATCAAGGCTAGGCGAGAAATGAATGTCATTCTATAAATTTCTCAAGAAGGTGGACAAATTTCAGTGGACCACAGAAGCGCAGGAGGCTCTAGAGGCACTGAAGAAATTGTTGACCACTCCGCCAGTACTGAAGCCACCACGCCGAGCTATGCCCGGCCAGCCAGTAGAAGATTTGCTGCTATATATCTCCTGCACGACTCACGTGGTAAGCACCCATTAGTAGTCGAGCGGGCGAAAGAGGGGCACACATACCCAGTGCAACATTCGGTTTACTTCATCAGCGAAGTCCTCGGACCCTCAAAGATAAGGTATCCTCAAGTTCAGAAGCTGTTGTACGTGGTACTTCTAACCGCTCGCAAGCTCCAGCACTACTTTGACGACCACAAAGTCATAGTAGTCACAGGATTTCCAATAGGCGATATTCTTCACAACAAGGAAGCTATTGGGAGAATAGGCAAGTGGGCGTGCGAGCTTGGAGCTCATGATATAGAATTCTGACCCCGCACGACGATGAAAACTCAGGCACTGGTTGACTTCATATCAGAATGGACTGAGCATTAGGTCCCGGAAAGCCTAGAGGTCACTGAAATATGGAGGATGTACTTTGATGGCTCGCTGAGACTACAAGGAGCAGGAGCAGGGTTTCTCTTTATTGCTCCCAGAGGTGAACAACTCAAGTATGCACTCCAGCTTTTGTTTCCAGCATCCAATAATGCAGCAGAGTACGAAGCACTGGTCCATGGGCTAGGCTTCGCGGTTTCACTCGGCATCAAGAAGTTAATGGTGTACGGTGACTCACTGGTGGTCATAAGTCAAATAAACAAAGATTGGGATTGCTCGACCGACTCAATGGGCAAATATTGTGCAGCAGTGCGGAAGTTGGAAGACAAGTTTGAGGGATTAGAATTCCACCACGTGGAAAGGGATCGCAATGCAGCGGCTGACGCATTGTCAAAACTGGGATCCAGTCGGGCCCAAGTTCCACCTGGGGTCTTCGTCCAAGAAATACAGCAACCGAGTATTGCCACAGATCAGATGGAGGAATGCAACGCTCTGAGTCAGGCAGAGGCAGATCCCAATGACTAGAGAGAGCCAATCATTAGATACATAAAAAAACAAGGAGGAACCGGATGACAAGGCCGCGACAGAGCGCATCGCGAGACAGTCGGCCCAGTATATCGTCATAGGAGGCCTGCTGTATAGAAGAGGCGCAGGAGGGGTCTTCATGAAGTGCATCCACTTGGCTACTAGGAAGCAGCTATTAGATGAGATTCATGCCGGGCATTGTGGCATACATGCAGCATCAAGGACTCTGGTGGGAAAGGCTTTCAGATCCGGGTTTTACTGGCCGACTGCGAAGAACGACGCTGCCGAGTTAGTCCAGAAGTGCGAGGCATGTCAATTCCTGTCAAAGCAACAACATCTACTGGCACAGCAGTTGCACACTATTACTATAACCTAGCCGTTTGCATGCTAGGGTGTAGCATCCCAAAAATTCAAATTCTGAAATTTTCTCAAACTCGCCCTAAATTCAAAATGAATTTCAAATTTCATTTCAAAATGTTTGTTTGCGAGTTGATATCAACAAATAAAGTATAGTGGTCTATATTCTCTCTAAAATCCTCCTCAAAATACCCTACAAATATTTCCTCAGTGATCCCCCTCAAATTGTTTACAGAAATACTGCCCAGATATTTCCCTAGTGATCCTCTTCAAGTTCTTTCCAGAAATACTGCCCAAATATTCCACCGATATATCTCCAGATATTTTCCTCCTGAGAAATACCTTCAGAATCATTTTTCAAGTCCCTATAAATATTTTCTTCATAACTTTCCTCATGCTCATACGTATGCGTATGCCTCCAGTGTCATACGGTGAGCTCTACAAGCAAATCTCACTTATACAAGACAAATACATGCTAATCTCCCACTAATCCTCTCATCCTCCCACTAATCCTCTCATCCCTCCCCCTAATCCCCCCACCATGGCTATAAATAGAGGGGCAAGGGCCTCCTCTCATCCCACCCCAAGCCATTTCATGGCAACTCTCTCCCCCCCCCACACACACCCACTCCATGTTCCACACAAGCACACACTAGCACAAGGATCGTTCGATCGTTCTTCGATCGTTCGTCCCCCTGTTCTTAGTTTGTTCGTTCGTTCGTCCGATCGTTCGATCGTTCGTCCGATCGTTCATGGTTCGTTCGTCCGTTCGTTCGATCGTTCGATCGTTCGTCCGTTCGTTCGTCCAAATAATCTTTTTCCTACCGTTATGCTGCCGAAATTCCGATCGTTCGTTCGTTCGATCATTCGATCGTTCATCGTTCGTTCATAGTTCCTATTCATCGTTCATCGTTCGTTCATAGTCCCTATTCATCGTTCTTCCAGATAATCTTTGTCCTGCCGTTATGCTGCCGAAATTCCGATCGTTCGTTCGTTCGATCATTCGATCGTTCATCGTTCGCTCATAGTCCCTATTCATCGTTCATCGTTCGTTCATAGTCCCTATTCATCGTTCTTCTAGATAATCTTTGTCCTGCCGTTATGCTGCCGAAATTCCGATCGTTCGTTCGTACGATCATTCGATCGTTCGTCCGTTCGTTCGTCCAAATAATCTTTTCCTGCCGTTATGCTGCCGAAATCCCGATCGTTCGTTCGTCCGATCATTCGATCGTTCGTCCGTTCGTTCATAGTTCCTATTCATCGTTCATCGTTCGTTCATACGAACTATTCACTATCACTATTCACCATTACTATTCATTGCTACTATTCACATACACTATTCATCATCGTTACTATTTATCATTACTATTCATCATCGTTACTATTCATCATCGTTACTATTCATCGATGATATCTATAATTTCTTTTCCATCGCCACTATTCATCGTTACTAATCATCGTTACTATTCATCGGTCATCTAGTCATCCCAAATTTCAACTACTTATCCATCATGCTGTCCAGTCCACCTAAGACCAGCCAGACCCATGTTCCAATCATACGAACTCCGGTGACTGTGGTTTTCCTTCCAGTGGGAACTTCCCATCTGGTCACCCATCCCAGGTTTCTCCAAGTTGAGCACGCTTAACTTTGAGATTCCTTCGAACCAGGCTCCCAAACTCAGATTCCAATAATTCTCGTTTCTAAATTCTTATCAAACTATTCCCAATCCAACCATGTCATCCCTTAAGCATGGTCCATATTCTAGAAAACTCCCAAAATACTCTTGTCCCATATCATGCCTATAACTCTTCTGTTCATACTAAGTCAGACGATTCATTCGTCACTATTCTCACCAACAGTGAACTTCACTGTGCTACACCACATACACCTAGCTATAAATACCCCCAGCTACCCTCTCCCACTCCACACACTCAACACCCTCAGCCAAGGCTAACACCCCACCCACTCAGTTACTCTGCTCTACCGACTACACGCATAGTGTCGCTTCGCCTCCAGTCCACCCTCCTGGTAAGCACCTCCGCTCCACCACTAGTAGTATCACAACACCACATGACACATATTCTACTCAAGACTCTACCCATCCATGTATCACTATTCTGACCACTATACTAAATATTTGTTGGTATACTTGCTCGTTTGTATGTTTGCTTGTTCATGTTGCATAGTTATCGGAGCGTTCGTGCCGTCTCGTGGAGGCCAGATCCGCGAGTCTACGCTAAGCGGTGGAGCCAGAAGCCAGTTCCGCGAGCTCCCCTTCCCCCTTCGCCGAATAAGCACGGCAAGCTCACTGGATCCCTTTGATGCATAAATTACCTATGTTTTACAACCACAACCCTCAGCCTGTTATTTTATGCATGATATGATTTTAAGACAAGTTATTATGGCCACCCAGCCGCTTGCCGCAATCAATCCCTGATATATTTGTTACAAAAGATTTGAGGAAAGGTGTGAGTTTTCAAAAGAAAATGTTTTTCAAAATGTGTATGATGAAGGGTTTTCACCCTTATCACCTTTGAGTAGGGATAATCAGGGACTCCCTGGTTTAGGGGAGGGCCTAAGGTGTTGGCTCAGCTGGTTTAGGCGTGAGCAGAAGGATTGTCCCCTCGTATAAGGACCGGTTTGTCATCTTCACTACCTGTACTCTTTAATAGTACAACCACTCGAGACTGTGTGGGCAGTCACTCAATCTGAACTCGTACGGTCCAACCCCAGGGTTATGAAGGCTGGGGAGCACCGGGAGGATAAGGAGGGGGAAAGTTTTGTCCGGTTTGGACATGGTGGTGGCCTGACTCCTTCCGGATAACCGTTAAGGTTAGGACGTGCGGGGAAAGAAAGAGATTTGGATTCGGATCTCATCGGCCATGAGATCGCAGAGCCGGACTAGTGGGTAAAGTGTACACCTCTGCGCAGAGTTTGAAAACCTATTCGAATAGTCTGTGTCCACAGGAATGGACGAGTCTGGTATGGTATGGCAATTAATGTTTTGTTTTCCAAAAAAAAAGAGATGCCTTTTGAAAAGTGGTTTTTAAAAGGTTCGGCGGTTGAGCCGTGAGCTATGGTGGACGGGAAATCCAGTAGCTGTTTTTGAAAATGAAAACTAGTGGGAAACTGCTGAGATACCTGGATGGTTTAGTCCAGGGGATTTTGTTATAATACTGAAAAACTTCCTGCTCCTTTTGGAGAGGATGCGCTTTGCAAAAATACAAAATGTTTTTCAAAACAACTCTGCATAAAATATTGCTGTTTCTGCAAAATATCTTGAGCTCCACATATTCCATGCATTATATCTGATTTCCCCATTCCGCGGGTGAAGGTGGGCTGCTGAGTACGTTTGTACTCACCCTTGCTTATTTGTTGTTTTTTTCAGAAAAAGGAGATCGGGTAAGAGTTACGACTGTTCCCAACCTTGTCTGTGGCTGTTGGACCGCTGATTTGCTTCGCTGCGTATATCGGGCTGCTTCAGCCCCACTCTGATGATATGTCCCGAGTTGTGGACCAACTCTTAAAGTTGTTCGCCACCTTTATAGGTTTGTCTCGTTTAAGCAGATCTGAAATCATCTGATGTATAAATGTGTTTACTAGCCTCCTGGGACTAGTAATTGTATCACATTTGAGTCCCAGAGGATTGGGGACGCTTCAGGTGGTATCGGAGCTGTTAGGTTGGCCGCAGGACGTAACCCTTAGCCTGATCAGAAGATTTTGAGTCCAAACTATTTTCTTAAAAAATCTTGCTCTCATCCCTTCATTTCAAAAATGCTTTCCCCCTTTCCTTCTCTCAGAAGTCAGATGGAGGTTCAGTGCCAAACCAGCTTCTGCCAGAATGAAGATGGTTTCCCCAAGTTGCTGAGAGCATGCACAGTCCGCCTCGGAATCAGGAGTCTGCCAGAGTATGATGGTCGTGAATTCGTCGAGCAAGGCACAGAGAAGTGTGTCGTGACTGTATACATTGGATCCAGTCCATACCATGTGGAATGGAGTGTCACTGCTGCTGGGCACAGATTCAAAGACACCTGCCAAGTCGTCACCCGCAAGGCATTGAGGACCCTGTGTCAGATCTATGAAGAAGAAGTGGCCGACACCCCGCTCAGATTCTTTCCGCCCTTTCAGAGAGACCGTCCCGCTTGGATGGCCAGGATGCGTGCATTGGAAGGGCAGCAACTGCTTGAGGATGACCCCACAGTCGTGTACCTCACTGCATACCTGCTCACCCTTGATGCACAGTATGATTTCTTGGCTCGGCACCACCGTCAAATGATTGCCCGAGCAGAAGATGCAGAGAAGCGCAACCGTCAGTTGCATGTGGATCTCACCACAACTCAAGCCCGTGTAGCTGCCTTAGAAAGTCGTGAAGTCATTGCTGTTGAAGCCCTGAAGCAAGCCAAGGATGAGCATGTCCAGAAGCTGATGGAGGCCTACTTGGTAACCCATAACCAACGTAGAGCCCTGCGGATCCAAGAGCCCGCTCCATCCAACCATGTTGAACCCACCAAAGCTGAAGACCCCCAGATTCTTGAAGGTCACCCGGTCTCTATCAGAGGAGAGAAGAAGGCTTGGGAACTACCGGAAGGAGCCATAGTCTTGGAAGGAATTCCAGTCTTCCCTCAGGCTATGGATAAGCAAGAGCACCCTGAATCCTCCCAAGATCCCCCGCTAGAGATGTTTGAGCCCCTCACCATGAAGAAGATTCCAGCACCATCCCTTGAGGTCAAGGAAGAAGCTGCAAGCACCCCGCCAGCACCACCGCCCTTTGAGGAGCTACAAGAGCCAGTCCCGCTTGAAGAAGAGTTCGACCCCGTGCTGCCATCTCAGTCGCTGCCAGAAGAAGTCATCAACATCAGCTCCCTGTTGACCCATCCAGGAGATGTCTCAGATTGAAGTTGTGAGCCAGCCTTGCCAGAAGAGAAGCTGCCTAGTCTGAAGTTAGTTATGCCAAGTCCTCTGCATGCATTGGGTAGTGAAGTTTTTCTTCACTTTGGCTAGAGCCCTGCATGTATGAGAGGTAATCGTGTAGCCTCGTGTTTTCAAAAACTCTAATTGTGTGGCCCCCTAGGGCATTTCAAAATGAATTTTGCTTGATGTTTTCTCCCCTTTTGAGTGCATATGTGATGCTTTAACGTTAGTGCTCATAAGTTGCAATTAGCATAGTTCTCAATTCAGGAGCCAAGCAATAATAGTTATGCTTAGCCCCGAATCTGAGTAGTCCGTGCTTTGGAAAAACTCTATTCTTCCCTTATTCAAAACATTTGATTTGTTTGTGCTTATCATTACTGAGCTTGTGTGTTTTCTTTTTTTTAAGAAAGGTTTTCTCTAAAAACATAGATCACAAATTAGAGCTAATCCTTACCTTATGCTTCCATTCTCATCTTAACCCATCTGAAGAGCAAAGTGCCTTACCCAAGAAGATACTGGGAAGCTTACCCTTGAAGCCTGGAACAAGCTACAGAAGAAACCAGTCCAGCCGCTCAGTCAAAAGGACCGACCATGAGAATCAAAGCACTGCCCCTGAGTCAAAGTAAATAGGAAAAGAGGACAGAAGGAGTTATTACCATACAGAGAGGCAAAGATTCTTGGAACCAGAGACCACAAACATCAGGGTCATCGACCCCACCACCCACCTGTGCCCCCGCACGCGTGCCCGCCTCCATGCGCACTACCACCGCCCCACGCCCCCTTTGCAGCGCACTACCGCCACCCACCCCCCTTTGCAGCGCACCCACCGCCGCCATCGTCGCCGGCAACACCAAGTCCCCCCTCCCCTTGTCGCGTCTACTGCCGCGTAGCACCTGCTCCATCACCACCACTCCGCAACCGAGCACCCACACTCGCCTATAAAACCCCCCACCAGCTCCCTCAGTCCCCATCCCAAGCAAAACACTCCAGATAAAACCCCCTCTTCCAAATCTCAAGCAACTCCATTTTCCACTCCCTCGCCCCTAAGATCACAATGCTCGGTGATTCTTGGGTTGAAGACTGTTGTATATGGTTCAACATCTTTGGTTTCCTCCTCTATATGATGGTAATACTCTTTGATAGAATCCTCCAGTGGGAAGAGCAAAGAGAAAGAAAGGGTCAGTGAAAAGAAGATAGCGAAGAGAAGATGAGAAGAAGGTTGTCCCAGAATCAACCTTGTGTCAGTCATCCCTCCACAGCCAGCTCAAGCAGCAACAGCAGCAGAAGGACCCGTAACACCCTTGTTATGTGGTACTTCAAGGAGTTCAAATCCCCAAGATTCAAGAGTTCTACCCTCATTCTTTTTAAGTGGGGTAGTATTCTAGCAAGGTTCCTGCTATGGAGAAAAAGAAGAAGGCCTGTAGCAAGCTTGTGGAGGACCAGATCACCAAAGCATATAAGTTTCTGGATGAGAAGTGGTCACCCAAGTTCCGTTGATGAAGCACTAGAAGAGCAATCAAGGAAGGAATCCATGTGGGAGTTCGCAAGAGAAAGGTTTGTGTGTTGGCATCTATGCTCCTTCAATAAGCAAGCTGCCAAGCGAAAGCTAGAAGCCTGAAGATGATCCTTGAGTAGCCAGAATCAGCGTTTGCAATCAGCAACCAGATGCCCCTCAAAGGCCAGATCTTGTTGAAGTTCCATCTCCTCGAAGAGTTGCAAAGTGAAGATATGTAGCTGAAGTAAAGCTATACCCATAACCCTTCTAAGCCGAATCTCGAGGACGAGATTCCTTTTAAGTGGGGTAGATTTGTAGCATCCCAAAAATTCAAATTCTGAAATTTTCTCAAACTCGCCCTAAATTCAAAATGAATTTCAAATTTCATTTCAAAATGTTTGTTTGCGAGTTGATATCAACAAATAAAGTATAGTGGTCTATATTCTCTCTAAAATCCTCCTCAAAATACCCTACAAATATTTCCTCAGTGATCCCCCTCAAATTGTTTACAGAAATACTGCCCAGATATTTCCCTAGTGATCCTCTTCAAGTTCTTTCCAGAAATACTGCCCAAATATTCCACCGATATATCTCCAGATATTTTCCTCCTGAGAAATACCTTCAGAATCATTTTTCAAGTCCCTATAAATATTTTCTTCATAACTTTCCTCATGCTCATACGTATGTGTATGCCTCCAGTGTCATACGGTGAGCTCTACAAGCAAATCTCACTTATACAAGACAAATACATGCTAATCTCCCACTAATCCTCTCATCCTCCCACTAATCCTCTCATCCCTCCCCATAATCCCCCCACCATGGCTATAAATAGAGGGGCAAGGGCCTCCTCTCATCCCACCCCAAGCCATTTCATGGCAACTCTCTCCCCCCCCACACACCCACTCCATGTTCCACACAAGCACACACTAGCACAAGGATCGTTCGATCGTTCGTCCCCCTGTTCTTAGTTTGTTCGTTCGTTCGTCCGATCGTTCATCCGATCGTTCGATCGTTCGTCCGATCGTTCATGGTTCGTTCGTCCGTTCGTTCGATCGTTCGATCGTTCGTCCGTTCGTTCGTCCAAATAATCTTTTTCCTACCGTTATGCTGCCGAAATTCCGATCGTTCGTTCGTTCGATCATTCGATCGTTCATCGTTCGTTCATAGTTCCTATTCATCGTTCATCGTTCGTTCATAGTCCCTATTCATCGTTCTTCCAGATAATCTTTGTCCTGCTGTTATGCTGCCGAAATTCCGATCGTTCGTTCGTTCGATCATTCGATCGTTCATCGTTCGCTCATAGTCCCTATTCATCGTTCATCGTTCGTTCATAGTCCCTATTCATCGTTCTTCTAGATAATCTTTGTCCTGCCGTTATGCTGCCGAAATTCCGATCGTTCGTTCGTACGATCATTCGATCGTTCGTCCGTTCGTTCGTCCAAATAATCTTTTCCTGCCGTTATGCTGCCGAAATCCCGATCGTTCGTTCGTCCGATCATTCGATCGTTCGTCCGTTCGTTCATAGTTCCTATTCATCGTTCATCGTTCGTTCATACGAACTATTCACTATCACTATTCACCATTACTATTCATTGTTACTATTCACATACACTATTCATCATCGTTACTATTTATCATTACTATTCATCATCGTTACTATTCATCGATGATATCTATAATTTCTTTTCCATCGCCACTATTCATCGTTACTAATCATCGTTACTATTCATCGGTCATCTAGTCATCCCAAATTTCAACTACTTATCCATCATGCTGTCCAGTCCACCTAAGACCAGCCAGACCCATGTTCCAATCATACGAACTCTGGTGACTGTGGTTTTCCTTCCAGTGGGAACTTCCCATCTGGTCACCCATCCCAGGTTTCTCCAAGTTGAGCACGCTTAACTTTGAGATTCCTTCGAACCAGGCTCCCAAACTCAGATTCCAATAATTCTCGTTTCTAAATTCTTATCAAACTATTCCCAATCCAACCATGTCATCCCTTAAGCATGGTCCATATTCTAGAAAACTCCCAAAATACTCTTGTCCCATATCCTGCCTATAACTCTTCTGTTCATACTAAGTCAGACGATTCATTCGTCACTATTCTCACCAACAGTGAACTTCACTGTGCTACACCACATACACCTAGCTATAAATACCCCCAGCTACCCTCTCCCACTCCACACACTCAACACCCTCAGCCAAGGCAAACACCCCACCCACTCAGTTACTCTGCTCTACCGACTACACGCATAGTGTCGCTTCGCCTCCAGTCCACCCTCCTGGTAAGCACCTCCGCTCCACCACTAGTAGTATCACAACACCACATGACACATATTCTACTCAAGACTCTACCCATCCATGTATCACTATTCTGACCACTATACTAAATATTTGTTGGTATACTTGCTCGTTTGTATGTTTGCTTGTTCATGTTGCATAGTTATCGGAGCGTTCGTGTCGTCTCGTGGAGGCCAGATCCGCGAGTCTACGCTAAGCGGTGGAGCCAGAAGCCAGTTCCGCGAGCTCCCCTTCCCCCTTCGCCGAATAAGCACGGCAAGCTCACTGGATCCCTTTGATGCATAAATTACCTGTGTTTTACAACCACAACCCTCAGCCTGTTATTTTATGCATGATATGATTTTAAGACAAGTTATTATGGCCACCCAGCCGCTTGCCGCAATCAATCCCTGATATATTTGTTACAAAAGATTTGAGGAAAGGTGTGAGTTTTCAAAAGAAAATGTTTTTCAAAATGTGTATGATGAAGGGTTTTCACCCTTATCACCTTTGAGTAGGGATAATCAGGGACTCCCTGGTTTAGGGGAGGGCCTAAGGTGTTGGCTCAGCTGGTTTAGGCGTGAGCAGAAGGATTGTCCCCTCGTATAAGGACCGGTTTGTCATCTTCACTACCTGTACTCTTTAATAGTACAACCACTCGAGACTGTGTGGGCAGTCACTCAATCTGAACTCGTACGGTCCAACCCCAGGGTTATGAAGCCTGGGGAGCACCGGGAGGATAAGGAGGGGGAAAGTTTTGTCCGGTTTGGACATGGTGGTGGCCTGACTCCTTCCGGATAACCGTTAAGGTTAGGACGTGCGGGGAAAGAAAGAGATTCGGATTCGGATCTCATCGGCCATGAGATCGCAGAGCCGGACTAGTGGGTAAAGTGTACACCTCTGCGCAGAGTTTGAAAACCTATTCGAATAGTCTGTGTCCACAGGAATGGACGAGTCTGGTATGGTATGGCAATTAATGTTTTGTTTTCCAAAAAAAAAGAGATGCCTTTTGAAAAGTGGTTTTTAAAAGGTTCGGCGGTTGAGCCGTGAGCTATGGTGGACGGGAAATCCAGTAGCTGTTTTTGAAAATGAAAACTAGTGGGAAACTGCTGAGATACCTGGATGGTTTAGTCCAGGGGATTTTGTTATAATACTGAAAAACTTCCTGCTCCTTTTGGAGAGGATGCGCTTTACAAAAATACAAAATGTTTTTCAAAACAACTCTGCATAAAATATTGCTGTTTCTGCAAAATATCTTGAGCTCCACATATTCCATGCATTATATCTGATTTCCCCATTCCGCGGGTGAAGGTGGGCTGCTGAGTACGTTTGTACTCACCCTTGCTTATTTGTTGTTTTTTTCAGAAAAAGGAGATCGGGTAAGAGTTACGACTGTTCCCAACCTTGCCTGTGGCTGTTGGACCGCTGATTTGCTTCGCTGCGTATATCGGGCTGCTTCAGCCCCACTCTGATGATATGTCCCGAGTTGTGGACCAACTCTTAAAGTTGTTCGCCACCTTTATAGGTTTGTCTCGTTTAAGCAGATCTGAAATCATCTGATGTATAAATGTGTTTACTAGCCTCCTGGGACTAGTAATTGTATCACATTTGAGTCCCAGAGGATTGGGGACGCTTCATAGGGGCTAGATATGATCGGGCCCTTCAAGACAGCTCAAGGGGGATACACTCACGTACTGGTTGACATTGACAAATTTACAAATTGGATAGAATACAAGCCAATCGCCTCTTTGACATCAGCAGAGGCAGTGGAGTTCATTCAGGAGATAATATTCAGATTTGGAATACCTAACAGCATCATCACTCACCTAGGGTCTAACTTCCCCAGCTCGGAGTTCTTCGACTTCTGCGAGCAGAGGAGCATTTAGATCAAGTACGCATCAGTGGCACACCCAAGAGCTAATGGGCAGGTGGAAAGAGCCAACGGGATGATACTCGATGCACTCAGAAAGAAGGTGTTTGACAAAAGCGAGAAGCTTGCAGGGAAGTGGATCAGGGAACTACCATATGTGGTCTGGAGCCTGTGAACCCAGCCGAGCCGAGGTCTACATGGAAACACCCCATTCTTCATGGTGTATGGGTCGGAGGCAGTGCTACCAGCCGATCTGATCTTTGGGCGCCCAAATTAACCTTTGAAAGCATAGTCGAAGCAGAAGCAACCAGGCTAGAGGACATCGATGTCCTGGAGGAGGAATGGCTAAATGTGGTAATTCAGTCGGCTAGATACCAGCAGACCTTGAGGCGCTACCACAACAAAGCAGTGCGACATCGATCCTTCGCAGTGGGAGACTTGGTCCTCCGCCGAGTACTTCGGGTCAAATGACGATAATGATTTTCAGGACAATAACAAGAATGGTAACTTGGGTGGAAAATGGAGTAGGGGGTCGGGTTCACTAGAACCATCAAACAGAACAACAGTGATGTTGCCAATGTTTCAGCATCTAAGCAAAACAACAATAAGGTCTATGTTAATTTTGAGTGATGGGAATCGGCTGCCACACCTTGCCTTGCACAGATGGATTTGGCACAGCCACAAGAGATCAGGTCTACGGTTAGTATTGCCATCATTGAAGCATTTGGTGGTATTCAGGAACTGTGCAAGACCATCGTCGCAGTAAGCATCGCACCAATTCGGTGAGTGAAGACTCGCTTGTTCGGATGGAAAAGCTTAAGGTAGGATACAATTTGGATGACCAGTATTCTAAAGGTAACGACGATTCCTCTGTTGGCTTCTCAGATAGTTTTGTTTATAATTCCTTTAAAACCATTGGTCTTCTAGCGAGCAGCAATCCTAGTTCAGTTGCTTTGTCTATTAGTCAGTTAAAACAATTAGAGATTAATAGAGTAAGGACCAGCAAGAACGTACGCCTAAGAATGCATTAGCTGTTTTTATGGAAAAGGATTTAGAAGAGGAGGAAAAGTTCGATCGTTTCATTTTAAATAATTTGTGTGGAGATATTATGCATGATGTGATGGATGGTAATGATGAGCTTATTAATTCAGCCTGTACAATACCATATAGTCATAGTTCCCCATTTTCAAAAAAGAAACCAAGATTGATTATTAATTAATTGTTTCCCAATGAAATGTATCTTTTGGAATAGTAATGAGTTTAAAGGCCTTAAAACATAGATTTGTTTTGGATCTCACCAAAGAATACAATCTTAGTTTTGTTGCCATTTCTAAACAGTGCGTAAAACCATTATAGATCAAGTACTAAGGAATTTGTGTGCTGGGAAAAATTACATCTGGCACTGCAATGAACCTCATGGTCGATCTGGTGGATGCTTTTAGGAATTGATCTTGATGTTTTTCATATAGGTGCCATTGAGGAAGGTGATTTCTTTATAAAGTTTAAGTTACATAATAAAGCAGATGGTTTTAAATGGGCTCTTGTTTCTGTATATGGACCTGCTCAAGATAGTCTCAAACAAGACTTCCTTTTAGAGTTAGTTCGTTTGAACAATACTAAGAGATCACATATTATCATTAGGGGAGATTTTAATATTTTAAGATCTCCATTTGAGAAAAATAATGATAGATTTGACCATCGATGGCTGTTCCTATTCAACGCCATAATTGATGGTCTTGATCTGAGAAAATGAATATGTCTGGCCGAAGGTACACATGGGCTAACTCTAGGGATAATCCGATATATGAGAAATTGGATCGGATTCTGGTAGCCACTAAATGGGAGGAAAATTACCCTAGAGCTTCAGTGCTTGCCCTCTCTAGAAATTTATCTGACCATACCCCCTTGCTCCTTAATACATGAGTTGTAACTGTTCAAACAATATCCCCATTTAAGTTTGAACTAGGATGGTTTCTTAGGGATGGTTTTGTGGATATGGCAAAAGATATATGGATCAATGAGACATGAGGATATAATCTGATGGAGAGATGTCAAGCTAAGATTAGGAAGGTGTGTCAATACTTAAGGGGTTAGGCAAAGCATACCTCTGGTATTTTAAAAAAAGAAAAAAGGAGATTATCTTTAAGCTTGATGAAATTGATAAGAGAGCTGAATCATCACCGTTGAGTACAACAGAGTTAGATCTTCGTAATTACTTCTAGAGCAGGCTAGCACAACTTCTTCGTGGAGAGAAAATAAAGTGGTACCAAAGAGTGAATGTCAAGGAGCTCCTAGAGGGTGACAGTAATACCAAATATTTTCAAATGGTAGCCAATGGAAAACATAGAAAGAATCGTATCTTTCAGATGCAAAATGGAGACCATATGCTCTATGATGATAGTTTCAAATTCATATAACCAGGTATTATAAAAATCTCTTTGGCCCACCATAAAGTTCGTCCTTTTTTCGGGACGAGGATCTTAGGGACAATATAATACAAGTTACACAAGCTGAGAATGAAGAACTATAACACTCCAAAATCCTATTCTAGATAAATTAGAAAAACTCATTACGTGATTTAAATAAATGTGTTTTTAAATAATAGATTACTTAAAAGGTTCTTATGTGAACTATCCTTTGTGCTAAAGATCTATTCTCTAAAAAGAGAATTAAGTTAAAACATCTCTTAATATAGGTTTTACATAAGAAATTATATCCTTTTAAATAAATATGTGAAGATTATAAATTTATTTTATTGTACTTCTAAAATGTGGCTATGTGTTCGAATTATTTTATTTAATAAATAGTATTGTAAAACATCTTACATGAATTATTTCTACTAATTTTTATTTTCTTAAATGGATAAATTAATTAATAAAAATGCTTTGCATTCAAGTTGAGTTTTTGTTTGTTGCAATTTATGCTTGAAATAAAAAATTTAACTTAGCTCTAAATTAGACTTGAATTTTAAATTTAAAATAGAAAGCATAAATTATAAATATAAGATAATATAATGGATCGATGTATGTTTGGTTAGTTTGTTTGTACACGACGTCCTTTAGGTAAAGTCGATACAAATTAGGATATCACAATAAGATATTTAAGAAAATATTCCTTTCAGCTCGCGTATAACACCCAAAAATTTAATTTAAAGTTTTAAATAAAAATATATTCTAAGATTTATTTAAATTGAAGGTCTAATATGATTAGTACAAATTAACAACAATAATATTAGAATAAAAGAGAGAAGTTAGAGTTCCTAACAAATAAGATATGATTGTAACAGAAAAGTACAATATTAGATCTGTCATGTAACCACACAGCTCCCAGCCTATATAAATACATGCCACCATAACACCTCAAGCCATCAATCATAGACTCATCTCCTCTATAGCCTCACAGCAGCGCTGCCACCATCCAAGCCACAGCAGCCCGCCGCTAGCTAAGCTCACAACCATAAGCCTCCATGACTAGCTCGTCGAAGTTTCACTCCCGGCTAAACTCTAGCGACAACTCCAGTGAGGAATTTATCTCTGCCCGTTCATCTTTTGGGGCAACCTAGAACATTGTCGTGACCAGCTCGGCGAGAGCTTCGTCACTGTGCTTCCGGTTCGTCGATCGAATCTCTCGTTCATCGTCAAAAACTGAGATGACCAATAACAACACGAGGTTGAAGGGTTTGATTGTAAGGTAAGTTAGTGGTAGGTTAGGCGTCTTTCCCACAAAATAGGTTTGACACTTCCCGTCTAATAGATAATCACCACCATAGGTCCTTTTACATGCAAGACTGTCATACAACATGAATGTAACAGTAGGTACAATCATGATAAGTTGGCAACAGATAGGTCATGCATATGTAAACAAACCTTTCTCATCTTTAACGAACTTAATTAACCAATCAGATTACGTCATGTCACCTATTTCTGTGCAACCCTACATATAGGTGATATGGGACGCCCTTGGCTGACTAATTTGGAAAGCTAGTGGAGGACTACCTTACTCGAAAGGGGCAAGGGCGATAGAGGAGTTGCTGGTGTAGGGAGGTTCTTGGGTCGATCATGTTGCGTGGCTTTTCGAATGAGGGATTCCTATATCGCTCTTCTCACGAAATTGTAGCGTGTTTTCTAAAGCTAGTTTAACTTTGTAAATGCCTCGTACTGGATCCCTAGCCATTCACCTCAGAAGAGTCTAAGGGCCTTGCAAACCCTGGTTAGATGGGATACACGACTTGTGGGTAAAGGGTGCAACCTCTATAGAGTGTAAAACTGGTATATCAGCTGTGCTCACGGTCATGAGCGGCTCGGACCCTCACATGATTAACTTATGGAATTAAACTTAATCTATCATTCACATTGCATTGTGGGTTTTATTGTTAATTGTGATCAATTATTTAATTGGGTTGGTATCTACTTATACTCGGTAACTGCTAATAAAATTTTGACAAACTTGTTAAAAGTAATGCTCAGCCTTAACCATTTTCTTTATTAAGCCTTACACTTCACATGAGCCCCCACTATAAGTGAGCTCATGCACATTATTTCCAACAACTTGTTGAGAGATGAACGTATGTGAGCTCACTCTTGCTGTACTCACATCCCCTCAGGTCAAAAATAGGTACTACAAGATGAGGAGCATGAAGGATGCCGTGATGAGTTCGTGAGAGGTCTAGACCGTCGTCTCCTAGTCAACTATGGTTGTGGAGGATCATTGTCTTTGTATGATGTATTTATTTAGCTATTTTGTACAGAACCTCTATTATATAAAAAATGTGACATTCATTTCTGTACCATGAGTTATCATATGTGTGAGACTTGATCCTAGCACACATTTGATTCGTGCCTGAACTTGCCCTTAAATCTAAGTGTGACAAGAACTCATACAGGCTTTTTAAGAGGAAGAAGTCAAAGCGGCGGTGTTTAGTATGGAACACAATAAGGCACCAGGGCCTGATGGATTCCCAGTGGAATTTTATTAAGTCTGTTGGGATGTTATAAAAATTATCTTTTGGCTTTGTTCCAGGAGTTCCATGCTGGGAACCTCCCTTTGTATAGTCTTAACTTTGGGACTATAATCTTGCTTCCTAAAAGTAATGAGGCGATTACTGTTCAACATTATTGACCGATATGTCTTCTAAATATCAGCTTCAATTTTTCACAAAAGTTGTGACTAAGAGGATTACAGAGGTTGCGCAAAAATGTAATCAGTCCCTCGCATACTGTATTTCATCCAGGAAGAAATATCATGGAGGGTGTGGTGGTCCTACATGAGCTTCACACCAAGAACAGAGATGGGGTCATTTTCAAAATTGACTTTGAGAAAGCTTACGATAAGGTGAAGTGGAGCTTTGTCCAGCAAACCCTTCATATGAAAGGCTTCTCAAGTATGTGGTGTAGTTGGATTGACACATTTATGAAAGGGGGGCATGTTGTGGTTAAAGTTAATAATCAAATGGGTCTGTTTTTCCAGACTCAAAGAGGGGTGAGACAGGGTGATCCATTGTCACCCATACTTTTTAATTTGGTAGTAGATATGCTTGCTACTCTGATTAATAGAGCAAAGGAAAATGGGCAAGTAGAGGTTTTGATACCGCATTTGGTAGATGGAGGGCTTCCCATTATGCAATACGCAGATGATACAATCTTGTTTATGCACCACTACCTGGAGAAGGCAACGAATATGAAACTCATATTATGTGCCTTTGAGTAGCTGTCGGGTATAATGGGAAGGCAAAAGAGGATGAAGGGAGGTACACAATGTTGTTTGGGTATAAAAGTGAAGCATCCCTTTTAGATATCTTGGTATTCCAATGCACCATCGCAGGTTGAATAATGGTGATTGGAAAATAGTGGAAGCAAAATTTGAGAAAAAGCTGAGTAGTTGGAAAGGAAAGCTCATGTCAGTGGGAGGGCATTTAGTGTTAATTATTTTTGTACTGACCAGTCTAGTGATGTTTATTATATCTTTCTTTGATGTACGAAAAGGGGTGCTAGAGAAGATAGATTATTTTAGATCACGTTTTTCTGGCAAGGTGAGGGCCATAAGAAAAAATATTGGCTGGCTACATGGGATGTAATTTGTCAACCTAAAGAGTTAGGCGGGTTAGGCATACTGAATTTAGAGATACAAAATAAATGTCTACTAAGAAAATGGTTGTATAAACTTCTTAATGAAGAAGGAATGTGGCAATCTTTACTGAGACGAAAATATTTGGCCAATCAAACATTATCGTAGGCACAACGACGGGCTACAGATTCACACTTTTGGAGTGGCCTTATGAAGATTAAGGATCTATTTATTATTAAAGGTACCTTTAAAGTACATGATGGGTCCCAAGTGCGTTTGGGAGGACAATTGGCTTGGGTTGGGGGCGCTAAAATTTCGATTCTCTCTTCTGTATAACCTAGAAAGGAGGAATAACTCAAGTGTTGCATTTGTCTTCTCCACGATACCCTTAAACTTATCCTTTCATAGGGGTTTGGTACACCAGCCAAGGGCCCAATGATTTCAACTAGTAGCGCTGGTGGCGCATACTAATTTGAATACTAATAGGGATTCATTCAGATGGGACTTGACTGCTAATGGGTTGTTTACTGTTAAATCCTTGTACCGGGCAGTTCTCAACAATGGAGTGGTAATTAATAACAAGGACCTTTGGAAACTTAAGATACCTTTGAAAATAAAAGTTTTATGTGGCACCTCAAAAGAGGTGTGTAACCTTAACAATGGATAACTTGGCTCGGAGAAATTAGCAAGGTAATCAGAGCTGTTGCTTTTTAGCACACCGGAGACAATAAACCACCTATTTTTAGGTGTACTTATGCGTCTTTCATTTGACGTTTGGTATAGATAAGCACATGGTTAAGACCTCCCCGTGATGTGAATGATTTGTTTGGGGACTCGGCAAGGGTACTGTTGGTCAAATCACGCCGTTTACTACTAACTGTAGCATTTGCAATTTGTTGGGCCATTTGGTTAAATAGGAATAATGTGATTTTCAATAAATCTTCTCCTAAATCTTATTTGCAGGTAACCTTCAGAACAACCTATTGATGTCGCTTCTGGCCACAACTACAGCTTAAGATGGAGGACCAAGAGGTAATAAAGTCTTCATGTTGTAATGTGGAGACGGTGCTTCTACAATTTTTTTCACAATTTTGAATGGAGATTCGCTTTGCGTTTGACTTTGTAGTTCCTTTGGTTATGTCTTTTGGTGAAGTCGTCTCATGTGTCAAGAAAGTATGCTGCCTCCAGTTGTAAATGTTGGTCATAACCTCGTTTGAGGCTAAGATTAGACTATATTTCTATTATCTTAAAAATATATATACATAGCCATCAGTTGATGAGCAATTAATCATCAGGCATCGATCACCGGCTGGTGCATGCATTCAGGGGGTGGTAAAACAATTGCAGGTAGTAACTCATCACCTCCAGGTTGACGATCCAGCTGTTGTTCCCTGCTCCGGAGCCCGGGTGCAGGTGGTAAGCAGGCGGTGTTCCGTCCATGCACACTGCCCCCCAACAGATAGTACGTACACACCGTTATTAATAAAACACCGGCAAACATGGCGCTAAGCATAATAATCATACCGGCTCCCAAGTCGACGGCGGACTCGAGGATGGTGATGGGCACCATGAGGGGCGCAGGCGGCGACGTCACTGCCGCCGCGGCCCGCCTCCTGCGGCTGCGACGACCAGCTCCTCTATTCCTGCTTTTCTGCTCGTCCGCAGCGGCGGCGGCGGCGGCGGCGAAGTAGCTACCTATGAGAATAGCGACGACGAGGAGGAGGAGATGCTGCCTGCTGCAGGGTCGTTTGGCAACAGCCCCATGCACCCCCATCTATCGTCGACCCTGATCTCTCCCTCGGCTCTAGCTATCCTGTCGTCTCTGTAAAGAAAGCTAGCAGAAGCAGATAGGTGTATCCAAGGAGCTCAAGCCAGCAGCAAGACTTTATATACTTTTTATATACTGTGTATATATACTTAACCCGCGCATAGCAAGGGGATGACGCACCTAGTAGCTAGCAGCATATATATCTAGCCAACAGCAAAGAACCATCATAGAACCATATCACGCCGCGGCTGCGCTCTATTGTGTGTAGCTAGACTGCAGAGTTGAGCTAAATATTGTGTGTTTCCATATATGCATATATATGCATGTGGTGAGCAGTAGTGTCCGAAATCAGTCTCTTTGCCGAGGACAACCAACACTCAGCAAAATATGCTTTAGCGAGTACCACACTCTCGACAAACAAAAACACTCTGTATAGACCTTCTCTACCGAGCGTAAAACACTCATCATACGCTGGCGCTCGGTAAAGGAGGTTTTACCGAGTGTTAAGCTCTCGGTGAAATACAACGTTCGGCAAAGGACCGTTACTAGCTGTATATATTTGACGGCCGATAACTATATCGACCGTAAGGGGTACTAGTGTTTTCAACTTGCTAGCTAGGTAATGCGTGATTGTATGGATTCGCAAAAATCTCGTTTGGTTTAACAGTGTATAATAACAATGATTTCCAGATTATCGATCGGCAAAGTCAGTTCGCCAGCTGACTCATTTAATCATCATCAACCAGATATCGTATATACGGTGCTGGATCGGGTAGCCATCGATTTCGGCGGTCCACTCACCGGTATCATTCAAAGCCATGATAAATACAAACACGTTTATTTCATCAAAAAAGCTAAAAAACAACTCTACGATGTCGACCTCTCACTAGCTAGCCCGCGCTCGCTACGTACGTATGGTGCCAGCTCGCAAAAGGTACACATTGTCATCGCCGCCTACTACTAAATGATAGTCTATCAAATCCATGTTTTAGGGCGTCCTCAACAGACTTATACAAGTCGCTAGCAGAGAGTAAATAAAGAATAGAAGAAAACGCCAGAAGAAAAAAAAGGGAGAATGGAGTTGGAGACAGTAGATTTTTTAGACTTCATGTCATGCGAGCTTGCTGTTTGAGTCCTAGCGCTAGAGATTGTGTTTTAGCCAATCTATTTCATCTTCACTACCGGAATCGCCGCCTTTGCCGAGTGCCTGAAGCACTCGACAAAGCCTTAAAAACACTCGGCAAAATCTTTGCCGAATGTCGCACTCGGCAAAGAGGGCTCGGCATATAGTGCATCGGCAAAGCCGTCTTTGCCGAGTACTTTTTCTCGGGCACTCGGCAAAGTGGTTTGCCGAGTGCCAGAGAGCACTCGGCAAAGAAAAGCAGTCGTTACGGCGACGGGTGACGAAGATGGAGTCTTTGCCGAGTGCGGCAAATGAGTTAACTTTGTTGAGTGTCTGCCTGACAGCACTCGACAAAGAATCCGCGAGAGGGGTCCCTCCTATCAGATACTTTGTCGAGTGCCTGGTATGGCACTCGGCAAAGCGTGGTTCTTTGCCGAGTCCAGAGCCACTACACTCAGCAAAGAACCTATACCGGTGCCCATGTCTTGGTTCTTTGCCGAGTGCTATGGTTCTGACACTCGGCAAAGCAGCTATTTGCCGAGTGTTACACTCGACAAAGTGACCAGTAGGCACCTTTTTTATTTGTTTTCCCTATTCCATCCAAACAAACAAAAGATATTTGACAGATATCACATATATACATCACAGATCATCACAGACATATATAGCCAACACAAACAGTATTAACACAAATTCTAACATAAGTATTCAACATAAGTTGAGAGGTTCTCAACACAAACAGTATTAACAGAAGTTCAGAAGTATCAACACAAGTTCACAAGCTCTGACAAGTATTCAACATAAGTTTTGTGTTCGAAACACTAAAAACATAACTCGGCACTCATGGAGATGGGCGGTTGGTCTGGTGCTGCGTTGGGCTGAACCCTTCATGAGGGTTGTTGGATGCCGCCCCCAGATTAGCCCTGCACAGAGAAGAGATTACATGTGTTATACCATATGCATTACCAACATGTAACTACAATTTTAATACTCACATGAGTATGGAACTGAGCAGGGTCAACTGAAGGGAACAATGGAGGTGGTGGAGCGAAACCCTGTGCGGCGCCAAGGCTTTGCATGTACTGGAACATCTTCGCCATCCTCTGATCAGCCGCCAGGCGAGCCTCCCGCTCCGCCATCATCCTCGCCTCCATCTCTTCTAGTTGGGTCTGTAATATTACAAGCCAACGTTATAGTAACTCAAAGAGAAAGTATATAACTCAAGGAAGGACGAGTTACAGAAGCACTAACCTCGAGTTGCTGTATGCGATGATGTGAGCTATCGTGCCGAGGTCGTATGGCTGGACTCGAGCCCGTGCTCCTTGCTCGCACCTGAGACATAGTGGGAGTGGAGGACGAGTCGATTGCCCCGTCGGCAATCCAGTACCGCCCATGTCTCTTGCCTCCTCCGACCCTCATGAGCACATTGGGGTCGATCGGCTCGGTGCTCGGATCATAGTCTGGGCCATGGACCTCCTGCGCCATGGCGGTGTAGTCATGAAGGCGGCTGTAGACAACGGGGTTGGTGTAGGCCTCGGGCCCATCATCCGGGTTGTAGGTGACGTTGAACGTCGCCTTGCCCTTATGGGCCATAGCATAGGCCGAGAAGGTGGAGCAAGGTCGGCCACCATGTGACACCGACTGCAAGAAAACCAACGAGATAGTTAGAAATAATATCTAATCCAGTGCTATATACCTAAATAAAAAAGGGGGCGTACCCATGCTTCTGCATATTGGCCCAGGCTCCGGCTGCCTTGGTGGTGGGAGGGACCTTGCATCATCATACGCCGTTCCCGGCTAGCGTTGTGCGCCTCGTCCCACTCAGCCAAACACCACCTATCCACCATCTGCTCCCAGCACAGAGGATGTGCAGCGCACCAATGTGGAATCATCTACAAAGTAAACACGTTAAGCTTCTTACAGCTCGTGGTGGCCACCACATCCGCCCTAGCCTCGTATCTAGCCTCGCATCTGAAGAAATCCTGCATACAAAAACGATGTATCCATACATTATTTCAAGAATTTGCAACGAATGCGACATATTTTACATTATACTAAGACTTACCCATAGCTCTTGCTTCACCCGCTCCGCCTTGTTATTGAATTCCCGGCTGTCCCAGTCTACTGCATCGGGGGCGACGACGTAGTGGTCAAAGGTGTAGGCTGGGCCCGTCACTCCAACGTACTCAACCAGTCCAGGGAAGTGTTCCCTGCACAGCAGGCCGAGGATGCCATTGGGGAGGCGACGAACACGGGCCAACATGTGTACGGGGCAGCGCTCATTCCATAGGGATTGAACCCATCTGTGGCCAACGCAACACATACATTACGAGCCTCTTCGGATTTTTCACGGTGAATGGCATCAAAGTGTTTCCATGCTTCACCATCAGATGTGTGCACCATCTTGTCAGGATTGTATCGTTTTCCATTTTTGTGCCATGTCATCTGTTTCGCGGATTCCTCTGTCATGTACAGACGCTAGATCCTCAGTATGAATGGAAGGTGTCGTAGGATTGTCAAGGGGATATCGAGCTGCCTCTTCTGTCCATCACCAGAGTCTACCTCCATGAACCTAGACGAATTACACTTGGGATAGTACTTTGCCTCCGCGTATTCTTTCCTAAATAGCACGCAGCCCTTCGGACAAGCATGAATCTGCTCATACGTCATCTTGAGTGCACGAAGGAGTTTCTGTGCCTCGTACATGCTCTTTGGCAGAAAGTGATCATCTGGAAGCAGGCTCCCAATAACCGTCAACAAGCCATTGAATGCGTCTCTACTCATGTTGTACTGCGACTTGAACGCCATTACACGCCCAATGGTATCCAGTTGAGAAACCTTTGTCTGGCCGTGAAGGAGCTTCAGTGCCGCGTCGAACATGTCGTAGAACGCCTTTGCAGTCGGCTCTAGCTTGTCATCCATACATCCTCCCGTGTACTGTGCCTCCTGATAGTCGTTCAACATATCCACTACCCCCTCATCCACGTCATAATCCTCGACACGTTGTCTCAGCACCTCCTCTCTCGTACGATGTGCTTCACCATGAAATATCCATCGAGTATAGCCGGGCGTAAATCTATTCTTCCAAATATGTTCTACCATGGCCTTCTTTGGTTTTCTTTTCCGGTTGGCACATTTGCTACACGGGCATGGGACTAGACTCGCTCCTTTAGCAGCTTCGCCATATGCCCGTTCCACGAAATCATCGGTCTTTCTAATCCATTCAGTGGTGACATCATTTCTTCCTCTACGGCCCGTGTACATCCACTCACGGTCCTCCATCCTCTAATAAATGTAACACCCCAGGTGTTACCATGGCTAGAGCCCACCTTGCCACTAAGGACTGTGAGTTATATGGGGTAAAGGCTTAGGGCAACACATAAGAACTTGGAGATCATGTGCTATCAAGTTGCCAATGACCTAAGAAGCATTACTCAAATCCTTGCTCACTTACTACCTTGGATCAGAGGGGAGAAGAACCCTAGACCTCTCTTAAAACCCTATTTTCCATTACCCTAGGTAAGGGGGGAAAGAGAGTGAACAAGTGTGCAAAGCATGTGTAACTTTTACCCAAACCTTAACTAACCTTGTAACCATCAATTAGGGGAGGGAAATATTGCAAAAAGACCCCTGGAGAAACCCCAATTCAAATCTCCAAGTGGGGAGAGAGCTAGAGCTCTCTATTTCCCTCTAAGTCAAATTCTAACCCTAATCCAAAGACCAGCCGTGTTCACCTTAAAGATGGCGCCAAAACCACTTAGGTTCTATACCAAAAATGTGGTATACCACCTAAGGCACCCCCTGGAAAAAGTGGAGACCGAGACTTGGACGTTTGACAGGATTTGGCATCAGTTTTGTCGCGGTGTGGGCAGTGAGACAAGCCAGATTTGGCGCCCGTCTATCTCTTGATCTAGGGCGTATCCTCCATTGGAACTCACACATGTGAGATAGCCCTAGGTGCCAGGAAGAGGCCTGCGCCGGATTCATGGCAAGATTCGCACGTTTGCGATCTCTGGAGACGTTTGAACAATGGAAGAAACACACCTCCACGTGTTCGACGCCTTTTGCCCGCGCCAGAGCACGCTCACGCGCGCCCTCGCACGCCCAGCGCCGCGCCCGAGCCAAGCCAGCGCCATGGCCCGCGCCCGCGCTTATAAAACCCTCCCAGACTTAGATTGTACCCTTCCGCGCACCCTCAAACCTCACCGGAGTCTAGCTCGTCGCCGTTTGCCCGTGCGCAGCGAGTCCGCGGCCGCCCAATCCCTCTGCCACCGTAGACCGGCCAGTGGAGCCATTCCCAACTCCGTCCAGCCCTCGGAGAAGACTGTGCACACCTCCGTGAAGCTCCCCGAGCAAGGAATCGGAGTTTGCTTCGCCGGAGAGGCCAGTCCACGCTCGCCGGAGCTCTCAACCCCGCCGGAGTACGTGGACCGGGTAAACCACTCCACCATCCTTCGATTCCTTGTGCACACGGTCGCTACGTTACCCCGTGAAGCTCACCATGCCCTCGGATTGAACCAGTTCGCCGTGGTTTGGCCGGTACACTCGCCGCCGACGAGAACACCCGTCTGCGCGCGTGGACCGGGCGATTCCGGCCATCTCCGACGTCAAGCCGTACCTCGACGTGACCGCCAGAGTCTCCCCGAACCAACCCCACCCTTCGCCGGACCTCCCTCGCCGCCGGTAAGCCGCGCCACCCTTTTCTTTTCCGCGGTTACTGTTTGCTTAAGGGGAAGGACTGTAGGTGAGAGGGAGAGAAGGTCAGGGGGTTTTGTGAAATGTCAGAGACACAGGGGAATAGTGGCGTGGGGGTAGATTTGCGAAGGTGGATTTAGTTTAAACCCAGGGACCTCGGCGTAAACTGTTTTTCCAGAAAACCTTTAGTAAATCTGTTTTTAAATTAAACAGAAACTTTGAAATTTCATAACTTCTGTTTAATTTATCCAAATTTGGTCAAACCAATTTTGTCAGACTCTAAATAATGTAACCTACTTAGGAAAAATATAAAACCCCCTATGTACTATAGAAAACTTTAAAGCTCTGATTTAATTATAGTTTTGACCAAAAGCTTAATAATAGGGCAAAAATTAGTTGCACTAATTGACTGGGGTTAGAAAAATTTTGAGAAGTTTGTATCTACCTACTAAACCAAATAAAAATGTTAAACCTCTCTGTCCACTCCATTAAGTTAGTTTTTACCCCTTATTTCATAATATGCTTAAAGGTAAGAAAAATAGAAAATGCAATTTAAACAAAGAACCAGAGAGTACCTCTATTTTTGTTAGGATACTTATTCAATATAGTTCACTGGAAAAATATATCATACCCTGTTTTAGTATAAAATAAGTAGGATCCCTTTTGTTTTAATAAAACAAGTGAAACTTAGAAAAACTCTACAAAAATAACCCCAAGGTAAAAACACCCCCACCCTTGGGATAACTAATGTTTTATTAATAAGAACTTAGGAAAAATAGGAAATCTGCTGTTTGACATTTTTCAAATAATAATGTAGTAGAAAGTGCCTTTTTGACATTAAACTTGAGAAAATCATAACTAAATAACCACCCCTTAGTTTTCTGTGATTTTTAGCACAGAAACCTATTATTGCTATGGGATGCCAGCAAAAATAATCTTTAGGACAGAACCTACACCTAACTAAGAGATGTAGTGTAAAGTGGCCCATTTTGTATAACTCTTGTCATTTTTGTTTAAAGCCTAGCTTTTGTACTTTAAGCCTCAAATTCTTAAGACAAGCTAGAATAGCAAGTGACAACCCACTGTAATTTTTACAGAATTTTTGGAAATTATTAAAACACTGCCGTAGTTCAAACCTACACTAGAAACCCTAAATGGAAGTTAAAGAAAAGAAAATGAATAATGGAAATTAATGTAGTCCCAAAACCTTTATAAAATTGTCCACTGAAATCTATAAAGACAATACCAATCCACTATGTTATCCTAAAGGAAAACCTAAGCCTAAAAGGTAATAAGTCTATGTATATGTATACCACTAGAAGCCCCACATAACCAGGAAACCCTAAGTTAATTCTTGACTTAGTTTCTTTAGTAATGTTCTTAAATCTTGCATAATCATGACATACATGTTCATTGCATTTCGATAGACTGTAATCTTGCTGACGGAGAGTACATCATCGTGCCGGAGCAAGGAGCTGCTCAGGAGGTAGCCCCAGATCCAGCACCCGAGCCTGCACCAGAGGACCTGCCAGCCACTGCTTTGGAAGGCAAGCCCCGGTTTTATGCATAACCCGTTATTTATGCTATTTTACTTCACTTAATGATTGTAGGATTGATTGTGCACTTAGGTGTAGGAATTGTTTGAAACCCTAGTTGCATGATCTCAGGAATCCTTTTGAGATGAATACTAGTATGACAGGTCGAGTAGTTGCTTTATTTAATTAGGATCTCGGTAGAAGACGAGTGATTTTTCTAGCACTCGCGCGAGATCAGGAAATTGATTGTACCCACTTTCACACTGTCATGATACTAGTTGGTGGACAACAATCCATGGGGATTGGTTGTTCACGAGATGGAAAATGGAATAAGGATTAACGTGCGGATACCTGTGTCAAGCGTTTGAACGTACTAAACACATACCGAGAAATATGGTAAATCGGTAAGCCTAGTACCTGATTGAACCTGGCAGTGGACTTTACCCCTCACGCGACCTGAGACGAGGTCTCCCATTCCGGTTATGGTGGGTACAAGTGCGGTTACTGCACGACGGCCAGTCGGGGTCAGTGAGGCATTGTACGCCAAGGCGGTGAGCCCTGATCTGCTGACGGGGAATCGATGGGGACGGTTGATGTGTGTGGGGACGGAGTGCCCCTGCATGTCGTGTGTTTAGGTTTACCTTGCAAGGATAAAAACTCGATTCGAATCGTCTGCTTCTCGCAGCTAATGAGACTGCTTGATCAATTGTACTGCATTGAGTAATAAGTGGAAGTATGATGAGTTGAGATAAGATGTTGATTGTTAATAATGCTTGCTACCATGTATGAGTAGATAGTCCACTTTTAGCCTTAAGAGAGTCACACTTAACTTTGACTAAGTTAAAATCTTGATTTAGAAACTCAGCTAGTGCTTTTGGCAACCAAACCCCACAGCCAAACAGCTGCATGTCTAGAGGTAGAGGAGTAGACTCCTCACACCGGGTAAGTCTAGCTGAGTATTAGTATACTCAGCCTTGCTTGTGGCATAATTTTTTACAGGTTCTCTGGAGGAAATGGTTGCCGGAATAACTTGGCCGTCCACCTTGCCACCGGGTTGGACTGTCGAGTGGGACCCTGCCTCGGCTGAGGAGGAGCATGAGGAGTGATGGGACAGGCTTCCCCATCCCCCTATTTATTTACCGTTAGTTCATTTCCACTGCACTTCGAACAATGATGGTTACTTTTGCAAAAAAAACTCCGATGATGATGATGATGCTGTAATAATTTAATCCTCCGACATGTATGGTTTTATGCTTTATTGTATTTGCTCTGTGACTCACCTTCGAGTGAGATTGTGGTACTTGATCCTGTCAGTGGCTGTGTCGGACTAGATCCGAGGGATTGACAGGTTATTCCCATTTAAGTGTGGTCTAGCCTCTAAGGCGGGGCTTAGGCACTTAAGTTGGAATAATTCGTGCAGTTCCGCCACAGCTGGTATCGGAGCTTGTACCACCACAGAGGAATCAATAAAACATGAATACCATCCTTTTTCCAAAGTAAAACTTGATAGAAACAATGTTGGATAGATAGTAGGACGAGCAGGATAGACCTAGGACGTGAAGCCTTAGGGTAATGGAAGGGTAGCTAGGTGGCTAAGTAACTAGGCCCTACAGGCCACTTTTACAGGATGGGAGTTTCTCCCTATTCCTTTTATCTTGTTGTGAGGTCGTTCAGGACGAGCATGCATTCATAATTAAGCAAATGGATAACTGAGTAAAGGACTTGAAAACGAGATAACAACCAACTAGGTCCCCAGTGCCTTTTTCATTTAACTAGAGAAAGGGGTGAGTTTTATTTTTCTTGTTCTTTTTATAATTCTTTTTCTTTTACTTACGCTTAACCGTACACAGATGACTTCCCACGGATCCTCCGATGACGGAAATGCACTGACCCACACTGACGGACTTGCACGAGAGGGCTTTCCCCGCATTCTGTGGGAGGTACTTCAGGGGGCAGGATACACAACACCCCCTCAGTACGCGGTGCAGCAGTTCGAGAAGCACCGAGTGCCTCGCTGTAGAGTGAGGATGACTTTGGAGCCTCATCCCCTGCAGCCAGGCTGGCGCTCCTTGGACTCCGAGTCTTTCGGATACCGAGCAGAGGACACGATCGAGGCGATCGCTCTGCATGGATTGACTACTTTCTGCGGATTCCATCCTTTGGAGCTGGCTACCCACCCCATTGGCTTGTTCCCCGCTGAGAGGGAGGACGACCCAATGTGGAAGGATCGGGTGGAGCATGCCAAGGATATCTGGGCCATCTACCCAGGACAGACCGCACACTTGACCGTACGGTGCATGAATGCTCTGTACCGTCTGCAGGTGATGCGCGGTGAGGCGATGTCCCATCTGATGGCACTGCTGGAGGCAACAAAGATTACGTTGGACAACAGAGAGGAACTCGTGGTTGACTTGTCTCAAGAAATGGTGGAGAAGGACTTGCAGGTGGAGCAGCTATCCACCAATATTCAGGAGTTGGAGGAGCTGGTAGGCACCAGGGAGAACACCATCGAGGTTCTAGAGGATCAGCTCCTTAACACTCAGCAGCAGCTCGCTGAGGCTAACGAGCACCTGGACATGCATCACCAGGAGATCCAGGACCAGGAGGCCAACGAGGATGTTGACATCGAGGGAGGAGATGAGCCTGCCTCCAGTGTGGACACTACTGGCTCGGGAAGACCACCTTCCCCCGAGTCGAGTGTTGCTTCGTTCGCTCACTAGGTGTTCAGGATAGGCTTAGAAGTTGGATAGTCGGACTCCTCGCAGCTAGCTTAGCTTTTGCACCCTTGGGGTACTAGGCTAGATAGAGTTGAGTCATTTGGGACAATTGATGTAATCATGCTAAACTTTCTTGAAAGCTTGTTTGATGGATGTTGTCATCAGTTTAAATTTGGAAGGAAGAATTTGTGCCTTTTTAAAGTCTTTTTTGTTGAAGTCGAAGTCTATCATGTTGCTCTAACTTTTTCTCCGCGATGAAATCTTGAACTTGGAGATGTGGTGTTAAGCATGTATATGGTTTTTCAGATGGCCGGGAGGCAGCGTCGTGGCCAGAACGAGCGCGTTCCTCCACCGCTGCCACCACCTCCCACTCTGCAGGAGCTCATGGCTCAGCAGAATGAGATCCTGAGGCAGCTGGCTCAACGTCAGCCACCACCTCAGCATTATGGTGGTGGAGACCATCAGCGTCACCCCGCGGCGGCTACATACCAGGAATTCCTTAGCACCCAGCCTCCATTGTTCACAAGGGCGGAGGACCCACTTGACGCAGATGTGTGGCTGCGAGTGGTGGAATCCAAATACCCACTGCTCCATGGAGCTTGCTCAGAGGTCACCAAAGTCAGGTTCGCCACCCAGCAGCTTCGCGGACCTGCAAGGACTTGGTGGGATCATTTTCTTGCTATGCAGCCAGAGGACCGAGAGGTGGAGTGGAGGGAGTTCAAGGCAGCTTTTAGAGGACACCATATACCAGCCGGGATCATGGACAGGAAGCTCAATGAGTTTTTGGCACTCACTCAGGGCAACAGGACAGTGTTGCAGTATGCCCAGGCTTTTAATGATTTGTGCCAGTATGCGGGATATCATGCAGATACAGATGAGAAGAAGAGGGATAGGTTCAGGAGGGGGCTCAACACTAAGCTCCGTGATCGTCTCAACACCGTCAGGGCCAACAGTTACAATGAGTTGGTCAACATGGCTATCTCCCAAGAGGACTGCATTACAGCTAGACAGGTAGAGAAGAAGAGGAAGACCCCTGTGGCAGGACCCTCAGCTCAGCCACAGCGCTTCAGGATTGTGTCCGACACCCAGGGCAGGGGACCGCAGCAGCAGCAAGGGCGATGGGTGATCCGACCGCAGCAGCAGCAGCAGTAGGCACCCAACCGCACCCAGTTTCTAGCTCAGAGGAACAATCAGCAGCAGCCGTACCGCCAGGCAAATGACAATAGGTGCTTCACATGTGGCAACACGGGGCACTATGCCAAGAATTGCCCCAGGAATCAGCAGAGGCAGGGGCAGAATGCTAATCGGAACCAAGGCAAGAGGCAGAAGGTGCAAGTGAGGCAGGGCAGGCTGAACTTCACCACCATGGCTGATATTCCAGAGGGAGCACCCGTCATGACTGGTATCTTTACAGTTTTGAATTATCCTGCTATTATTCTATTTGATTCTGGTGCATCACATAGTTTTATCAGTGCCAAGTTTAGTGCCAAATGCCAGTTGCCCTTTCACCACACCGATGGGGGCATTACAATTTGAAAGCTCTCTTGTGGTTTTGGTGTTTGGATGACAACTCAATTAAAGGACTAACAAGTGTGTTAAGTGTTGAACAGGTGCTTAGTGTAAAGCTGACAGGGTTCAACACAAGTGAACAAATGTGATGGTCCAAGAACTGGATTATGGATACATGATGGACATCACAAGTAAGATGGACATTGCAAAAGTGATACTCGGGTGAGTAGCTCGGAGACAACTGATCAAGCCAAGGACTGAGGCAAGAAGAGCTTCGAGGTACCAAGTGCACGGGAGAAGGTCAAGGAGACTGAGGAACCCAAAGCCAAGGGTGAAGAAGAAGGCTTGCAAAGTCAAGGGTGATCGAGTTGAGAACAGCTACGACACATCAAGGATCACTACATAAGGACGTGACTTACAATCAATGAGGTAAAAGCTACAGTCATGTGGTGTAAGTCATAAGGCTCAAGATCAAGCTCTAAGAAGGAGATCAAGGTCACTAGAAGGAGAACAAGTGTCAAAACCAGAACTGGAAGCAGCCCAAAAGAGCTAAGTTCATGTCGATCTTTAGTTTGGGTTGTTCCTATGTTTGGAGATGTTCTATGTGACCTTTGCAGGATGTTGGAGCTAAGAAATGTCAATCTAGATCAAGTCAAGCCAACTTGATGATTTATGAGTCCAACATCAAAGCTCAAGCATGTGGAATGCTATAGATTTAATGGTTAAGAGAAGGTATGTTTCTATACTTAGTACATTGGTTTTGTGGACTAATATACTTGTCTAAGTGTTAGAAACAGAAAGAAGAAGAAAAGAAGAGAGGTGCAAAGGGCTTGGCTATGTACAGCCAAGGCAGCTCAGTCTGGCACACCGGACTGTCCGGTGGTGCACCGGACAGTGTATGGTGGTGCACCGGACAGTGTCCGGTGAGCCAGGCTGAACTCCAGTGAACAGGCCGCTCTCGGGAGAAGTCTGGCGACGATCGGCTATAATTCACCGGACTGTCCGGTGTGCACCGGACTGTCCGGTGAGCCAATGGTCGGCCGGGCCAACGGTCGGCCGCGCGATCTGCGCGGGACACGTGGCCGAGCCAACGGCTAGATGGAGGCACCGGACTGTCCGGTGTGCACCGGACATGTCCGGTGCGCCAACGGCTCCCGCATCTGCAACGGTCGGCTTCGCCATAGAAGGAAAGAAATCGGGCACCGGACAGTGTCCGGTGTGCACCGGACTGTCCGGTGCGCCACCCGACAGAAGGCAAGATTTGCCTTCCTGGTTTGCTTCCAACGGCTCCTAGGCCCCTTGTGCCTATAAAAGGGACCCCTAGGCGCCTCAAGCAAGATACAAGTGCAGCCAACAAGTGTAGACATCACTCGAATCAATTCTCACTCTCCCTCGTGTGTGTAACTCTATAGTTTGTGTAGAAGGCACAGCTATAAGCCTTAAGAGAAAGGAGAAGTGCTGCTTAGAGCTAGAGCAAGGTCTTGAGCGTGTCGTTACTCTGCCGGAGTGCTGCCAAGAAGTTTGTAAGCAGTCGCGGTTCTGTTGTAACCCCACTCAATAGTGAAAGGCTCTATCTGTCATATTGACAGATCTGAGCAAACGGAGGAAGGAGTTGAAATAGACTCCAAGCCCAGGTGTGGCTAACTCCAACGAGGACTAGGCAAGCATTTCAGGCTTGGCCGAACCTCGGGATAAACCCTTGCGTCTGTGTGCTCTGTTCTATCCTGACTCTCTGCCTTACTCGTTTTTATATCTGCACTTCAATACTTATCTGTGTTATAAGCTTGATTTGAAGTGCAGGACATATTGAGACAGGATCTTCCATTCCGCTGCGACCTACTCGAAGAGTCTTCTCATTCCACTGCGTACTAAGTCTTCGAGTAGAGTAAGAATTTAAGTTTTAAAGTAATAAGTTTTATTCGCCTATTCACCCCCCCCCCCCTCTAGGCGACATCCAGATCCTGTTCCCGGGTCAAAGGGAACTTTCAATTGGTATCAGAGCTAGGCCTCTCCAGTGTGGGCTTAGCCGTCCGGAGATAACGATGTCGTCACAAGAGGTAACTGTAGAACTTCTTTTAGGCGATGGCTCTAATTACAAATCTTGGTCTGTCTCTATTTATAATGCTTTCATGAGTGTTGATCCTGATTTGAGACAGATCTTTAGGAGAAGTATTTTTCCATCTGATATTAGTAAAAATCCCTCTAATGATGAACTAAGATGTTTTTCTCTCAATCACCGTGCTTGCAGCATCTTAGTTGATTCTCTTTCTAGAGGTGCTTATTTTGCCATCATGAGTAGTGGTAATAATTTAATTGTTGATGCTCATGATTTATGGAATAGAATTAAAGAAAAATATTCTATGGCAAACTGTGATGCTCCTACTCCCTACATTACTTGTGATACTAACCATTCAAAGGGAGAAGAACAAGAACGATGGCACCCAAACGATGAATCCACCTCGTCGACAGGTTTGTTCTCCACTAGTGATAAATGTTTTATTGCTAACAATGACGGTGGAGACGAAAGCCATGATGAGGAGGAATATGAGGATGATAGCGAGGATGAATCTTCATCATCACAAGGTACATTTTCCTATATTGCTTCCACTGACATTAATGACAGGGAAAATGAGACCGATGATATGGAAGAAGAGGAGATTCGCCGTTTCTACAACCATCTCAACAAAGCAGACAAAGCTCTCCTGGTTAAGTTGTTGAGAAGGAACAAGGAACAAGGCGAGACGCTTCTCAGGCTAGAGGAGACTCTCATCAAAACCAATGATAGCCTGGAGAAGATGACCAAAGAACATGAGGAGCTAAAATACTCTCATGGGAATTTGGTCCAACGGTATGAATCGATTCTAATTGAGCAAAGAAATAATCATGATGTATTATCTAATGCTGCTCAACTTAAAATTGAAAATTCTATGCTTAGGAATAAAATAGAATTGTTGAGTCATGATAACCTTGCTCTGACTCAAAAATATGACTTATTGTCTTGTTATCATGATAATCTCTTGGATAGGCATATCATGCTTGAAGTTGCTCATGAGGTCATAATTACGAACTTAAATTCATGTGAACTTCATTCTTGCACAAGTACACATTCAGATATTTCATCACCATGTGCTAACCCCTGCTGGTCAAAAGAAAGCCAATGTTTGAATAAGCATCAAGCTGCAGGGTCACAAAAGAAATTGTGTGGGAAAAAGAAACAAAGACAACTAAGGAGAAGACGCATTGCTCAACTCTCTCAAGATATCCACGGGCGCGTGGTGAAGAAGCTTGAGAAAGGAAAAACTGCAGCAAGTGTCAAGCTCAATAAGAAGAATGTTCCTAAAAATGAAGAAATCAACATGAGCTTGGAAAAAGGTAAAGATTCAATTAATCATGTTGTTTGCACTGATCTTTTCTCTATGTCATCTAAGAACAAAAAGAGAAAAGGGAAAAGGAGGTGTTTTAAGTGCAACAAGTCAGGACACCTCATCGCATCGTGTCCATACACCAACAAGGGTGAAGGGATAAGGAGATGCTTTGGATGCAATGACAAGAACCACACGATCATTGCTTGTCCTCTACTGTGTGGTGAGCAGGGTCATCTATCGAAGGTATGTAATAACGGTGAGGTCTCTAAGCAAGTAAATTTGTCTCAATCTCATTCGCTTAGGAGACCCAAATCATACACCTGTGCTAGATCTATAACAAGATCACCGAGAACTAGCATAAAGGCTATTTGGGTACCAAAGGCACATTTAGATGATTATGGACCCATACCGAGGTGGGTACCAAACTGTGCTAACTAGACCATGCAGGTACCTTGAGATGAACTGGAGACCCTGGGAGAGCTTAAGATGGTTAATTCGAACTCTATGCTTAAGCTATCAATTTTAATGTCTATTTATTGATCCAAGGTTGAATTATTGTGCAACACTAATCCCATGTTCATCTCAAGTGAAATAAGGTGAATAGGTCCTTAATCATTATTGGTGAATCAAACAAAGGACCTTGATGAGAATCTGCAACTTGCTCTCCAAAGGACGGTACCCGTGAATTTTAAGTACATAACTGCAATTTAGTATTGCTCTTAAGTTGGCTTGTTGTGCTACCTATCTTTGGAGTAGTGATGCTTTATGATGGCCTGTGTTAAATGAATCATAATGATGTTTGTTTAATCATGACTGGTGCTTTATAGGGAATATATCTTGAATCATTCAATGGGTAGCTTTTCATTTGATATATCCACCATGATTAACTCTCTTAGTGTATGTGGATAAACATGTATCTTTTTGTAAGTCATGCTATGTGTTTTTTTTTCAATGATTAACCTATGTGCAAGCATGATAGTTTTGTTTAGTCCATGTTCACATGATTACTCTGTCTTGGTACTCTGTGTATACCAAAACAAGAAATCCATGTTGTGTCTCTAATGCACCCTCTCGAGCTATGAGGTGCATGAGCAAAAGGAGCCCTAAATTGGTGACAACATGTGCTCTCACTACACAATACCTAAAAGAATGAATCTCATGGCATTCAGGTAAAAGGCAAAGGTATGGAGAATGGAACTATGCAATTTCATTGAATATCTTGAAGTTCCGTTGATTGTGATCATAGCTATGTTCTTGCCTTTCAATTGGTAGTATCTAGGCTTAGGTGCTTTATGCTTTAAAATGTTGTTTCCTTTGGTGTACCTAAGAAAATACTTCTTAATCATGGTGTGCTTAGACATTGTGCTTTATATGTATGATCTTGTCGTTTTTCAATTAGTATATGTGTTGCAATGATCATCATGTGTGAAGCGTGCTTTGGTGTTTTTAAATGTTATATATCATGAGGCATGCATTGTTTCCACTAGTCATAAGTTGTATTATCTCATCTATTCAATTGGTATCTTTTTGTGATGTAATTGATATATTATGCCTAGACCAAGGTATGTTTCCCCTTTACTTCTGAGGATGCTAGAACGTGCAAGGTGCAAGTCATTCAAATACTTGATGCACAACTTTAGGGGGAGCACACATAACTTGTGTCTTTTGAGACTAACTGTTTTTTGAGTGATCCTATATAGTCTCAAGGTGGAAAAGGGAAGATGAGCAAGAAATGGAGCGATCAGGACTTGGGTACCTCCACAAGTCTAGTAATTGGTATCTAAAGTTGTAAGTAATTACGTATTTAAAGGTTGCTCGTGCTCTATAATAGTTGGTGATCCTAGATGCTTATCTTGAAATATCATGGAGCTATGCAAGTGATGATTTTTTCAATTGGTAGCCTTGGTAGTGTGCTTCAATTGGTATCTTTTGGTAATCACTAGAATAGAAGTTTCTTCTTGTGTCCAATACTATAACTTGTTCTAAGTTTGGTGTCTTAGCAACATGAAAAGGTTAGGATAAAGAATCAGGCACAAGTGTGGAGAAGCTCTCGAGAGATTAAATACTCTTAAGATGGGAAGTACACTACAACATGGTAAAGGTACAACAGGAAGTAGTAATCTTTTTGCGTATTTGTATCTTACTTAAATGTTGGTAGTGCATATGCTCAATAAGTAAGGGGGAGCTTTGGTAATGTGTCTCTCCTCCTTAACACCCTGCTGGCCCTTGACATCATCCTATGTTCTTGCTTGAATATGGTTTTGGTGTTTGATGTCAAAGGGGGAGAATATGTGCATTAAAGCTTATATCTCAACCTGAGAGGAAAGCTTATCCTAAGGGGTGATGTGTTAGTTTGAGCTTTGGTGATGTGTTAGTTTGAGCTTTGCTAGTGTGTTATTCATATGCTTCTTGCAGTATTATATGTGTTGCATCATATGGACTAGTGCTTCCGTTGCTATGAATTAATTGGCATCTATTGTGTTCATTCTGAAATAGACAGTCATGTTGATAATGATGCATATGGTTTATGGTGCTTAAGATTGCTTTAAATTAGTATCTGAGTTTAAATTGGTATCTTAATGGTGAATAGTGGTAGGTTGATATTCCTGTGAGATATCCACTAAATTGAATGGTGTTTAACTCTGATTATGTGCATTTGTGTGTTATAGCATCATGGTTTGATCTTTGACACAATGCATTCCAAAAAGTGCTAAGGTGTAGAAATGCTTCGAATTGCCTAAGTATGTGCAAATTGGCACATTAGGCCAAAATTATGATTTTGAAGTAAGCACATATTTAGGGGGAGCAATTCTATAAACTTAGATTTCAAAGTTTGTGCTTTAAATCATATTCTAATGTAAGCTTTAATTGCGTTGCCATCAATCACCAAAAAGGGGGAGATTGAAAGCTCTCTTGTGGTTTTGGTGTTTGGATGACAACTCAATTAAAGGACTAACAAGTGTGTTAAGTGTTGAACAGGTGCTTAGTGTAAAGCTGACAGGGTTCAACACAAGTGAACAAATGTGATGGTCCAAGAACTGGATTATGGATACATGATGGACATCACAAGTAAGATGGACATTGCAAAAGTGATACTCGGGTGAGTAGCTCGGAGACAACTGATCAAGCCAAGGACTGAGGCAAGAAGAGCTTCGAGGTACCAAGTGCACGGGAGAAGGTCAAGGAGACTGAGGAACCCAAAGCCAAGGGTGAAGAAGAAGGCTTGCAAAGTCAAGGGTGATCGAGTTGAGAACAGCTACGACACATCAAGGATCACTACATAAGGACGTGACTTACAACCAATGAGGTAAAAGCTACAGTCATGTGGTGTAAGTCATAAGGCTCAAGATCAAGCTCTAAGAAGGAGATCAAGGTCACTAGAAGGAGAACAAGTGTCAAAACCAGAACTGGAAGCAGCCCAAAAGAGCTAAGTTCATGTCGATCTTTAGTTTGGGTTGTTCCTATGTTTGGAGATGTTCTATGTGACCTTTGCAGGATGTTGGAGCTAAGAAATGTCAATCTAGATCAAGTCAAGCCAACTTGATGATTTATGAGTCCAACATCAAAGCTCAAGCATGTGGAATGCTATAGATTTAATGGTTAAGAGAAGGTATGTTTCTATACTTAGTACATTGGTTTTGTGGACTAATATACTTGTCTAAGTGTTAGAAACAGAAAGAAGAAGAAAAGAAGAGAGGTGCAAAGGGCTTGGCTATGTACAGCCAAGGCAGCTCAGTCTGGCACACCGGACTGTCCGGTGGTGCACCGGACAGTGTCCGGTGAGCCAGGCTGAACTCCAGTGAACAGGCCGCTCTCGGGAGAAGTCTGGCGACGATCGGCTATAATTCACCGGACTGTCCGGTGAGCCAATGGTCGGCCGGGCCAACGGTCGGCCGCGCGATCTGCGCGGGACACGTGGCCGAGCCAACGGCTAGATGGAGGCACCGGACTGTCCGGTGTGCACCGGACATGTCCGGTGCGCCAACGGCTCCCGCATCTGCAACGGTCGGCTTCGCCATAGAAGGAAAGAAATCGGGCACCGGACAGTGTCCGGTGTGCACCGGACTGTCCGGTGCGCCACCCGACAGAAGGCAAGATTTGCCTTCCTGGTTTGCTTCCAACGGCTCCTAGGCCCCTTGTGCCTATAAAAGGGACCCCTAGGCGCCTCAAGCAAGATACAAGTGCAGCCAACAAGTGTAGACATCACTCGAATCAATTCTCACTCTCCCTCGTGTGTGTAACTCTATAGTTTGTGTAGAAGGTACAGCTATAAGCCTTAAGAGAAAGGAGAAGTGCTGCTTAGAGCTAGAGCAAGGTCTTGAGCGTGTCGTTACTCTGCCGGAGTGCTGCCAAGAAGTTTGTAAGCAGTCGCGGTTCTGTTGTAACCCCACTCAATAGTGAAAGGCTCTATCTGTCATATTGACAGATCTGAGCAAACAGAGGAAGGAGTTGAAATAGACTCCAAGCCCAGGTGTGGCTAACTCCAACGAGGACTAGGCAAGCATTTCAGGCTTGGCCGAACCTCGGGATAAACCCTTGCGTCTGTGTGCTCTGTTCTATCCTGACTCTCTGCCTTACTCGTTTTTATATCTGCACTTCAATACTTATCTGTGTTATAAGCTTGATTTGAAGTGCAGGACATATTGAGACAGGATCTTCCATTCCGCTGCGACCTACTCGAAGAGTCTTCTCATTCCACTGCGTACTAAGTCTTCGAGTAGAGTAAGAATTTAAGTTTTAAAGTAATAAGTTTTATTCGCCTATTCACCCCCCCCCTCTAGGCGACATCCAGATCCTGTTCCCGGGTCAAAGGGAACTTTCACAATTTCAACACCAGGAGGCAGGGTTGCCACCTATCAAATCAACAGACACGTGCCCATAAAGTTTGGTAGTCTAATAATTAAAACCACCCTCCTCATTTTGGGTTTGGATAGCGTGGATATTATATTGGGAACTGACTGGTTAACCAGGCATCAAGCAGTTATTGATATTGCAGCCAGGGCCATTGAGGTGCACTCACCAACCTGTGGTGAAACTACATTATATTTGCCCGATCAGGGATGCACCCGTTCTTGTGCCTTCGTTATGATAGAGTCCCCAGTGGAAAAGATCCCAGTGGTCCGTGACTACCCGGATGTTTTTCCGGAGGAATTGCCAGGGATGCCACCTGACCGAGATATTGAGTTCGCCATCGAATTGCAACCCGGGACTGCTCCTATCTCCAAGAGACCCTATAGGATGTCTCCCGCGGAATTGGCAGAATTGAAGAAGCAATTACAAGAATTGTTGGACAAGGGGTTTATTCGTCCAAGCACTTTACCATGGGGATGTCCAGCATTATTTGTGAAGAAAAAGGATGAGAGTTTGAGGATGTGTGTTGACTATCGCCCTCTCAATGCGGTGACTATTAAGAACAAATACCCACTGCCCCGTATTGATGTTCTGTTTGATCAGTTGGTAGGAGCCAAGGTATTCTCCAAGATAGAGCTTCGCTCAGGTTACCATCAGATCAAGATCCGTGCCAGTGACATTCCCAAGACGACTTTCTCTACCAGATATGGACTGTATGAGTTTCTGGTGATGTCTTTTAGGCTGACCAATGCCCCGGCTTATTTTATGTACCTGATGAACTCAGTGTTTATGCCAGAATTGGATAAGTTCATGGTCGTTTTCATTGATGATATTCTGGTCTATTCCAAGAATGAAGATGAACATACTGAGCACCTGCACATCGTGCTTCAGCGGCTGCACGATCATCATCTTTATGCTAAGTTGTCTAAATGTGAGTTCTGGCTGAAGGAGATTAAATTCTTGGGTCACACAATTTCCCAGGATGGGATATCCGTTGATCCTGAGAAGGTGCAGGAGGTGATGGATTGGAAACCCCCGACTACAGTGAAGCAGATTCGGAGTTTTCTGGGATTGGCAGGGTATTATCGACGATTTATTCCGGATTTCTCCAGAATTGCCAAGCCAATGACTGAACTGTTAAAGAAGGGAGTCAAATTTGAGTGGAGCCAAAAGTGTGAAGATGCCTTTCATACCTTGAGGCAGCATTTTACAATAGCCCCAGTGCTGGGCCAACCTGACAACACCAAGCCATTTGAAGTTTATTGTGATGCTTCTGGTACCGGATTGGGATGTGTCTTGATGCAAGAGAACAAAGTGATTGCTTATACTTCCCGAGCACTCAGACCCCATGAGCAGAACTACCCCACTCATGATCTGGAATTGGCAGCTGTGGTGCATGCTCTTAAGATATGGAGACACTACTTGATGGGAGCTCACTGTAACATCTATACTGATCACAAGAGTCTCAAATACATCTTCACTCAGGCAGATCTGAACATGAGGCAAAGGAGATGGTTAGAGTTGATCAAGGACTATGATTTGGAGGTGCATTACCACCCTGGTAAGGCCAATGTTGTGGCAGATGCCTTGAGCAGAAAGGCCCAGTGCAATTGTATGAGCATGGATGTGGGAGTTACCACCCTGTGTGATGAGTTGTGCAGATTGAACCTGGAAGTTGTTTCTTCGGGTGACCTAAGCTATATCTCGGTGGAGCCCACGTTGCAAGAGCAGATAGTCAGGGCACAGGTTGAGGATAAGGGTGTTCAGATTATCAAAGATATGATCAAGCAAAAGGCAGAAAAATACAAGTGCTTCCGACAGGACAGCAAGGGAATTATATGGTTTGGAGATCGATTGGTTATTCCCAAGGACCCTGAGCTCAGAAAGCAAATACTGGATGAAGCTCACCTTTCCAAATTCTCTATGCACCCGGGCAGCAACAAGATGTACCATGATCTCAGATCTCTATATTGGTGGACTAGAATGAAAAGGGAAATTGCCAAGTACGTATCCGAGTGTGACACTTGCAAGAGGATAAAGGCTAGTCACTTGAAGGCAGCAGGTCCTTTGCAACCCCTTCCCATACCATCTTGGAAATGGGAAGACATTTGCATGGACTTCATAGTGGGATTACCCAATACCTCCAGACACCATGATTCTATTTGGGTTATCGTGGACAGATTGACCAAGACTGCTCATTTCTTGCCAGTGCACACCACCCACAAGACAGAGAAGTATGCTGAAATTTATGTTGATCAGATAGTAAGACTGCATGGTATTCCAAAGACCATTATATCTGACAGAGGAGCACTGTTTGTGGCACGCTTTTGGGGGAAACTGCAAGAATCACTTGGGACCCAAGTAATCCGAAGCTCAGCATATCACCCACAAACCGATGGCCAGACAGAAAGGGTGAACCAGATTTTGGAAGACATGCTGCGGGCATGTGCACTACACTATGGAAAGGACTGGGACAAGTGTCTGTCTTTGGCAGAATTTTCTTACAATAACAGCTATCAATCCAGTCTGAGGATGGCACCCTTTGAAGCCTTATATGGGAGAAGGTGTAGGACCCCACTAAATTGGTCTCAGGCAGGAGAAAGGGAAATTTATGGGCCAGACTTGGTACTTGAGGCAGAGGCAAAGGTCAGGGTTATTACCAAGAACTTGGAAGCTGCTCAGGCCAGGCAAAGGAGCTATCATGATAAGAGGCGGAAGCCTCTACAGTTTGAGGTGGGAGATCATGTCTACCTTAAGGTATCACCCACCAAGGGTGTCCAGAGATTCGGGATCAAGGGCAAGTTAGCTCCTCGCTACATTGGACCCTATGAGATCAAGGCAAGTTGTGGACCCGTAGCTTACCAATTGGAATTGCCACCCCACATGTCAGCAGTTCACAATGTGTTCCATGTATCTCAGCTGCGGAAATGTGTTCGCCTACCCACTGAAGTGCTACCGGAACCAGACATTGAGATAGAACCAGACTTGTCCTACCAAGAATACCCCGTCAAGGTATTAGATCAAAAGGAGAGATCAACTCGGGCAAGGTCGGTCAGAATGTACAAGGTTCAGTGGAGTCACCACTCAGCAGAAGAAGCTACATGGGAGACTGAGGATTTTCTACGCTCTCGCTTCCCCGACTTTCTGCCCAAAGGAGTCGGTATGTAACCCCAAAATCCCACCCCCACCTGCCCTTTGAATTCAATTATAAGAAAAACTTAGATAACAAGGATAGTCTAAGTTGTGGATTTAACTTAAGAAGGGCTTCCTTCTGAAGTTGCAAAGAGGATGACATTCGAAGAGCAGTTAATAAGAGAAACTTAAGTATAAAGGGAAAACAACACCAGCACACCTTCAAGCACCCTCCAAGGGACTCTACCTAAAATCTCGGGGCGAGATTCCTTTAAGGGGGGAGGGCTGTAACACCCCAGGTGTTACCATGGCTAGAGCCCACCTTGCCACTAAGGACTGTGAGTTATATGGGGTAAAGGCTTAGGGCAACACATAACAACTTGGAGATCATGTGCTAATCAAGTTGCCAATGACCTAAGAAGCATTACTCAAATCCTTGCTCACTTACTACCTTGGATCAGAGGGGAGAAGAACCCTAGACCTCTCTTAAAACCCTATTTTCCATTACCCTAGGTAAGGGGGGAAAGAGAGTGAACAAGTGTGCAAAGCATGTGTAACTTTTACCCAAACCTTAACTAACCTTGTAACCATCAATTAGGGGAGGGAAATATTGCAAAAAGACCCCTGGAGAAACCCCAATTCAAATCTCCAAGTGGGGAGAGAGCTAGAGCTCTCTATTTCCCTCTAAGTCAAATTCTAACCCTAATCCAAAGACCAGTCGTGTTCACCTTAAAGATGGCGCCAAAACCACTTAGGTTCTATACCAAAAATGTGGTATACCACCTAAGGCACCCCCTGGAAAAAGTGGAGACCGAGACTTGGACGTTTGACAGGATTTGGCATCAGTTTTGTTGCGGTGTGGGCAGTGAGACAAGCCAGATTTGGCGCCCGTCTATCTCTTGATCTAGGGCGTATCCTCCATTGGAACTCACACATGTGAGATAGCCCTAGGTGCCAGGAAGAGGCCTGCGCCGGATTCATGGCAAGATTCGCACGTTTGCGATCTCTGGAGACGTTTGAACAATGGAAGAAACACACCTCCACGTGTTCGATGCCTTCTGCCCGCGCCAGAGCACGCTCACGCGCGCCCTCGCACGCCCAGCGCCATGGCCCGCGCCCGCGCTTATAAAACCCTCCCAGACTTAGATTGTACCCTTCCGCGCACCCTCAAACCTCACCGGAGTCTAGCTCGTCGCCGTTTGCTCGTGCGCAGCGAGTCCGCGGCCGCCCAATCCCTCTGCCACCGTAGACCGGCCAGTGGAGCCATTCCCAACTCCGTCCAGCCCTCGGAGAAGACTGTGCACACCTCCGTGAAGCTCCCCGAGCAAGGAATCGGAGTTTGCTTCGCCGGAGAGGCCAGTCCACGCTCGCCGGAGCTCTCAACCCCGCCGGAGTACGTGGACCGGGTAAACCACTCCACCATCCTTCGATTCCTTGTGCACACGGTCGCTACGTTACCCCGTGAAGCTCACCATGCCCTCGGATTGAACCAGTTCGCCGTGGTTTGGCCGGTACACTCGCCGCCGACGAGAACACCCGCCTGCGCGCGTGGACCGGGCGATTCCGGCCATCTCCGACGTCAAGCCGTACCTCGACGTGACCGCCAGAGTCTCCCCGAACCAACCCCACCCTTCGCCGGACCTCCCTCGCCGCCGGTAAGCCGCGCCACCCTTTTCTTTCCCGCGGTTACTGTTTGCTTAAGGGGAAGGACTGCGGGTGAGAGGGAGAGAAGGTCAGGGGGTTTTGTGAAATGTCAGAGACACAGGGGAATAGTGGCGTGGGGGTAGATTTGCGAAGGTGGATTTAGTTTAAACCCAGGGACCTCGGCGTAAACTGTTTTTCCAGAAAATCTTTAGTAAATCTGTTTTTAAATTAAACAGAAACTTTGAAATTTCATAACTTATGTTTAATTTATCCAAATTTGGTCAAACCAATTTTGTCAGACTCTAAATAATGTAACCTACTTAGGAAAAATATAAAACCCCCTATGTACTATAGAAAACTTTAAAGCTCTGATTTAATTATAGTTTTGACCAAAAGCTTAATAATAGGGCAAAAATTAGTTGCACTAATTGACTGGGGTTAGAAAAATTTTGAGAAGTTTGTATCTACCTACTAAACCAAATAAAAATGTTAAACCTCTCTGTCCACTCCATTAAGTTAGTTTTTACCCCTTATTTTATAATATGCTTAAGGGTAAGAAAAATAGAAAATGCAATTTAAACAAAGAACCAGAGAGTACCTCTATTTTTGTTAGGATACTTATTCAATATAGTTCACTGGAAAAATATATCATAACCTGTTTTAGTATAAAATAAGTAGGATCCCTTTTGTTTTAATAAAACAAGTGAAACTTAGAAAAACTCTACAAAAATAACCCCAAGGTAAAAACACCCCCACCCTTGGGATAACTAATGTTTTATTAATAAGAACTTAGGAAAAATAGGAAATTTGCTGTTTGACATTTTTCAAATAATAATGTAGTAGAAAGTGCCTTTTTGACATTAAACTTGAGAAAATCATAACTAAATAACCACCCCTTAGTTTTCTGTGATTTTTAGCACAGAAACCTATTATTGCTATGGGATGCCAGCAAAAATAATCTTTAGGACAGAACCTACCCCTAACTAAGAGATGTAGTGTAAAGTGGCCCATTTTGTATAACTCTTGTCATTTTTGTTTAAAGCCTAGCTTTTGTACTTTAAGCCTCAAATTCTTAAGACAAGCTAGAATAGCAAGTGACAACCCACTGTAATTTTTACAGAATTTTTGGAAATTATTAAAACACTGTCGTAGTTCAAACCTACACTAGAAACCCTAAATGGAAGTTAAAGAAAGGAAAATGAATAATGGAAATTAATGTCGTCCCAAAACCTTTATAAAATTGTCCACTGAAATCTATAAAGACAATACCAATCCACTATGTTATCCTAAAGGAAAACCTAAGCCTAAAAGGTAATACGTCTATGTATATGTATACCACTAGAAGCCCCACATAACCAGGAAACCCTAAGTTAATTCTTGACTTAGTTTCTTTAGTAATGTTCTTAAATCTTGCATAATCATGACATACATGTTCATTGCATTTCGATAGACTGTAATCTTGCTGACGGAGAGTACATCCTCGTGCCGGAGCAAGGAGCTGCTCAGGAGGTAGCCCTAGATCCAGCACCCGAGCCTGCACCAGAGGACCTGCCAGCCACTGCTTTGGAAGGCAAGCCCCGGTTTTATGCATAACCCGTTATTTATGCTATTTTACTTCACTTAATGATTGTAGGATTGATTGTGCACTTAGGTGTAGGAATTGTTTGAAACCCTAGTTGCATGATCTCAAGAATCCTTTTGAGATGAATACTAGTATGACAGGTCGAGTAGTTGCTTTATTTAATTAGGATCTCGGTAGAAGACGAGTGATTTTTCTAGCACTCGCGCGAGATCGGGAAATTGATTGTACCCACTTTCACACTGTCATGATACTAGTTGGTGGACAACAATCCATGGGGATTGGTTGTTCACGAGATGGAAAATGGAATAAGGATTAACGTGCGGATACCTGTGTCAAGCGTTTGAATGTACTAAACACATACCGAGAAATATGGTAAATCGGTAAGCCTAGTACCTGATTGAACCTGGCAGTGGACTTTACCCCTCACGCGACCTGAGACGAGGTCTCCCATTCCGGTTATGGTGGGTACAAGTGCGGTCACTGCACGACGGCCAGTCGGGGTCAGTGAGGCATTGTACGCCAAGGCGGTGAGCCCTGATCTGCTGACGGGGAATCGATGGGGACGGTTGATGTGTGTGGGGACGGAGTGCCCCTGCATGTCGTGTGTTTAGGTTTACCTTGCAAGGATAAAAACTCGATTCGAATCGTCTGCTTCTCGCAGCTAATGAGACTGCTTGATCCATTGTACTGCATTGAGTAATAAGTGGAAGTATGATGAGTTGAGATAAGATGTTGATTGTTAATAATGCTTGCTACCATGTATGAGTAGATAGTCCACTTTTAGCCTTAAGAGAGTCACACTTAACTTTGACTAAGTTAAAATCTTGATTTAGAAACTCAGCTAGTGCTTTTGGCAACCAAACCCCACAGCCAAACAGCTGCATGTCTAGAGGTAGAGGAGTAGACTCCTCACACCGGGTAAGTCTAGCTGAGTATTAGTATACTCAGCCTTGCTTGTGGCATAATTTTTTACAGGTTCTCTGGAGGAAATGGTTGCCGGAATAACTTGGCCGTACACCTTGCCACCGGGTTGGACTGTCGAGTGGGACCCTGCCTCGGCTAAGGAGGAGCATGAGGAGTGATGGGACAGGCTTCCCCATCCCCCTAATTATTTACCGTTAGTTCATTTCCGCTGCACTTCAAACAATGATGGTTACTTTTGCAAAAAAACTCCGATGATGATGATGATGCTGTAATAATTTAATCCTCCGACATGTATGGTTTTATGCTTTATTGTATTTGCTCTGTGACTCACCTTCGAGTGAGATTGTGGTACTTGATCCTGTCAGTGGCCGTGTCGGACTAGATCCGAGGGATTGACGGGTTATTCCCATTTAAGTGTGGTCTAGCCTCTAAGGCGGGGCTTAGGCACTTAAGTTGGAATAATTCGGGCAGTTCCGCCACAATAAAAGCCTAGCAACAGAAAATTTCGGCAGCACCCCCCTGCACGGGGAGGTTTCGAAATCCTGCGAATAAAACTATCAGCACAATGGATAACATCCACACATAATTCAACGGCACGATGGCCGGTAATCAACAATACTACATATTAACCTAATCATACACGTACATAAATTTAACACAACAAGACTACATATTAACCTAATCATACACGTATATAATTAACTCAATATTAAACCTAATCATTTCATATAAATCATACACGTAGAACATAAAGCTTTTTAATTACAATATCACAAAACGAAAGTAAGCAATCACCTTGGAGGTTTGGTCGTGGGCGAGACGGCGGGTCGCGGGCGAGACAATGGGGCGCGGGGGTTTGAGGTCGACCGCGTGCACTTTCCCGGCGTGCACTTTGGCGGCGGGCGGGCGAGTGCGCGGCGGGCGGGCGAGGGCAGGGAGGGCACGGCAGCGCGGCGGGCCGAGGGCGAGGTCCCGGGCAGGGAGGGCACGGCGGTGGGCGAGATCCCGGGCTAGCGCGCGGGCGCGGGCGAGGCGGCGACCGAGGGAAGGGTGTGGCGCGGCGGCAGCGAGGGGCGTCGGGTGCGGCGACGTTGGGCCGAGGGCACGACGGCGTGAGGGCCGAGGGCGCGGCGACGTGGTGGCAGAGGGCAGCGGCGGCGTGGAGCAGAGGGCAGCGTTGGCTGAGGGCGTCGGCGCCGAGGGGCGTCGGGCGCGGCGGCGTGGAGCAGAGGCCAGCGGCGGCAGAGTGAGAGTGAGAGAGTGAGAAAGGAAGAACTTACCAGGCGCTATGTACATGTTCTTTGCCGAGTGCCGTGATCTGGCACTCGTCAAAGATTTTTTTAAAATTTTAAAATACTCTTTGCCGAGTGCCCCCCAGGCGACACTCGGCAAAGATTATTTCAATGTACTTTATCGAGTGCCACATATTTGACACTCGGCAAAGGCTTATGTGCCGAGTGTCATCTTTGGACACTCGACAAAGTATATTTTTATTTTTTTAATTTTGACAACCAAACTTTTTGTGGTATGTTCCTACACTATGTAGACCTACATGTACCATTTTGGGACAATCAGAAAAGTGTTTTCTATAGCTAGTAGATTTAGTTCGTTTATTTGAATTTCTTCGGAAAATTCACATTTGAAATGCAAGTCACTCGAAACTTGCAAAACCGTGCATGCAAACAAAGTACCTATGCGATTTAGCACAAGTTACGACCAATTTCATGAGGGGACCGGAAACTTCGAGCACCATGCTCACTCAACATGGTCGTGAACTTGTCATCGAGTTGTTTAAAAATTGTATAAAACACAAACAAAGTCAAAAAATCATGAAACTTGTCCTCTGGAGATGATATCATATGTAGAGGCTGTGATAAAAATTTGAGAATGTTTCGAGAAAGTTGTGACATACTATGTGTAGAAACCTAGGAGAACTACATTGAAACTCTATGATTTCATGTGTAGTTCTCTTAGGTTTCTACACATAGTACGTCTCAACTTTCTCGAAACTTTCTCAAAATTTTATCACATCTATATATGATATCATGACACGTGGACAAATTTCATGATTTTCTGACTTTGTTTGTATTTTATATAATTTTTAAACATGTGGATGGCAAGTTCACGACCATGTTTAGTGAGCATGTTGCTCAAAGTTTTCGGTCCGCTCCTGAAATCGGTCGTAACTTGTGCTAAGTAACATGGATATCATTTTTGCATGCACGGTTTTTCAAGTTTTGAGTGATCTGCAGTTCAAATCTGAATTTTCCCAAGAAATTCAAATAAACGAACTAAATCTACTACCGATTGAAACCTCTGTTATAATTGTTCACAAATAATACATGTAGGTCTACATAGTGTAGGAACATACCACAAAAAATTTGGTGGACAAAATTTAAAAAATAAAAATATGATTTGCCGAGTGTCCAGAGAAGACACTCGGTAAAGAGTTCTTTGCCGAGTGCCGACCCTTGGCCCTCGGCAAAGGCTGATGACCGTTAGCTTTAGGACGGTCGCTGACGGCCCTTTGCCGAGCGCCACCTTTGCCGAGTGTTTGACACTCGGTAAACATGTCTTTGCCGAGAGTTTTTCTGTGCCGAGTGTCTTGCACTCGGTAAACTAGCTCGTTACCGAGAGCAGGACTTCGCCGAGTGCGGCTCTCGGTAAAGCCTCCTTTGCCGAGTGCCCGACAAAAGGCACTCGGCAAAGAGTCCGGCACTCGACAAAGGCCCAGATTCCGGTAGTGCTTTACAGAATAAAATATAATTTGTGCTACCTGTTTGAGTCCTTGTTGGGACGCCCTTAAGTGCATGCGCATGCTACAACTTTTAAAATGAAGACAACTAAGAGCAAATTTAATAAGAATCTTTATAGCCTACCATTTAGCTCATCTGTATAATAGTTAACTCTTCATTATTAATGTAGGACATCAGTTGTCTCACTTACAAAGCTTCTTGGTTCTTGTGTCTAAGTAGACTATAAATTTACACCCTACGTACTTCTCTTCTCTCTCCTATTATCTCTCATCCACTGCTAGCTTATATCCTCTTATTATACTTGCTCTAAAACCCCTTTGCAAATTAGACTTACATTACATCTTTTCTGTTAAACTTTCCTCTCTAAAAGTAGGGAAATTCTAATCTTATATTATTTATCAGACAACTCAGCTCAATGCCATTTATTTGTTTATGGCTCATATTCTTGTTTTAGCCAATCTCTTAATTTGTGCTAGCTGTTTGAGTCCTCTATCCTCGTTGGGACGCCCTTATGTGCATGCTACAAATTTCGTGCGCTCTTAATTAGTGCGAGTGGGGCACTCAGTGCAAGCTCCCTAGCAATGGAGCCATGACCCAAACTTTGACTCGGGCGGAAGTGGAGCAGTCGCGCCGGGCTATATGCATTAGTTTGTTTTTCCCATCCTTTTCTTAACCCCGTCACTTATTCGCCCTTTCATGTTAAACTAGGTGTTTACTTTCTTCCTTGACGACGACGAACAACCACTATGCACAATGGTGGATAATGGGTCTGAGGACGACGACACCATGTCCCCTCTTAGACCGCATGTATTCCCTTTTTTGATTTGTAGTTTTAGTTTGCACAAGAGAGAGCCTGATTAGTTTGCACAATAAGGATATTTTTGATTGGGAATGTTGATGGCACTCCAATCTCTACTATACCTTAAGGACACAGTGAGGGCGTCCACCAAGCATCACCGTGCCCCCGCCAATCTCCCCACGCGTGTCTTGCTTCCCCGCTGCCGACATGCCGCACGCGCCCCGCCAGCCATCGCCGCCGGGTATTCCGCCCCCAAGCCCGCGCCCCCTCCCGTCTCCAACGCGCCCGCCGCCCCCGGCTGCCCGTGCCCCTGCAGCCCTGCCCCCGCGACACGCTCTACCCACCGAGCACGCCCGAGCAGGAAGCCGCGGATCCTACCGGATCCTGCCCACACCTGAGCAGGCAGGTAGGGATCTCGCCCACGCCGGATCAGGCAGGCGTGGATCTCGCCCCCGCTGTGCCCCCGATGCATGGCTCCTTGCCCCCACCGTGTCACGCCTGCGGGGCCACGGATCTCGCCAACACGCCGGTGGATCTCTCCCTTCCCCCGTCGTGCCCCAGGCCCTGGTGCGGGAGTCCGGGGAAGCGAGCGTCGGCTCCTTTAGGATCGGGTCGTCGATGCTGCTGGGCCGCGGGGTGATGCTCTGTGTGCTCCTCTTCAGCTCTCTGTGGCGCCTGCGGGCGCGCGCGTACGCCACCATCTCGTGCGTGCGCAGCGCGGCGCTGCCGGTGGCGGCGTCCTGGCTGCGCCTCAGGAATACCCACGTCCTCCTCCTCATGGTCGTCCTCTTCGCCCTCTTCTTACGGAAGCTCTCCGGCGCGCGGTCTTGGGCGACGCTCATGCGTCGGTGCAGGCAATACGAAAAGCTCACTTAATTCTCCGCGTGTCTTTTTTTGCTATTAATCTTCTTGTTTGATTGCACCATCTTATTTTGTGTTTGATTCTAACCTGCTATTGGTTAGTTAGCCTTTTAACTCCATCGCTTCTGCTGTTGTGCTTGCCCTCTTTTTTTTGTTTGCTCTAACCATGGACGCAGGCTCTCACTCGATCTCCTCGGAGAAGAGCCACGCCGCCGTGCCCCGGCCGCCGCCGCAGGAGGCGGGCTTCCGCCCCTACATGCCATGCTGAGCTCGAGATCTTGTAACCCGTCGGCCAAGTGCTACGTGAGTCCATTCTCTTGCTACTTGGGCAAGCATGGTGGGTGTTCGATGGTTTGCCTGACCAAGTTTGTCTGGTTCTCCACTTCTCCTCATGTGTTGTGTCCTGCACGACGACAGGTTCATCCCCGACAGGTCGGCGATGGACATGGACATGGCACACTACCTGCTCACAGAGCCCAGGAAGGATAAGGAGAATGTGGCGGGCATGGTGGCATCCCCGTCCAAGGAGGCATATAGGAGGCTGCTCGCGGGGAAGCTGTTCAACAACCGGACACAGATCCTTGCCTTCAGGAACAAGCTGCCAGAACCCGAGAACATGTCTATCACCAATGTCGCTTCCTCCAACCTGTAGGCCGAGCCGGCCAAGCAGCGGCGCCATATTCCCTAGGTACGTGTAATAGCTCTTCTGATTCCGCATCTAGCAATCTTATGCAACGGTGTAGTGGCATATGAAAATGGTGGATCACTGATGTGGTTGAGTCAAAATATGTACAGTCTGCCGAGAGGACCGTAAAGGCACCAGAGCTTGTTGATGACTACTACCTCAACCTGCTTGACTGGGGGAGCAACAACGTGATGTCCATTGCTTTAGGAAACACCGGGTGCCTGCGGGATGCATTGAGCGGATCCACATCTGAGCTTGTGACCATCTGTAACACCCCCACTGATCCCACACAACGGATGTTACCAAATACCCTTCCCACTAAACTTATGCAACACAAGAAATGAAATAAAGAGAGAAAATATTGCAAAATCCGGCAGCACCTCCCTTGAAAGAAGCATAACAAGGGGGGAAACATAGAGTTCATACAGGATATAAAAGACAGATAATTCACGTAGTATAATTAAAATGCAAAAGTAGTAAAGCACATTCATGACCAATTAAAAAATGGGTAACTCAGCCCACCCCAAAAAAATCAGCTCAACTACCATGAAAGGCTAGAACATAATAATTTCCTAGACTTGACCCTCCCTGATTAACAACATTATTAAGCAGTGGTTCCTTTATTAAAGGTGTAGTGGCCGTGCTGCTACATCCCTTCTTTCCCAAAGCAGAAATCAGGTGCCTGCATCAGACAATGCAAGAGTGAGATGACACATCTCAGCAAGTAAACAGAGCAAACAACAATTGGACAATGTAAACCAACCGTGCTTAAACAACCATGTAGTTCAAAACTTCCTTCTTGAATATTAATTTGCAGCAAGTAAGAAAGTAACTGATTACTTAATGCCAAGATGAATCACAATGTAAAAATTCACATTATCCACATCCACATAACAGATTCCACACCTCTCCCATGAATGCACATGGCTACAGATGCAGTAATGACTTCTGTCTTCATATCTCTAAGGATATGAAGCTGCATCATACTCCTTCTCGGGCAACATATGATGCTCATTGTACCGGTACGGTCGGACCATAAGATCGCGACGAAACTTCAATGCAATGGATGATGAATGCATTATGCAAGTCAACAACATGAGTTCTTCACAAACTAAATGTGCTAGACATATACTTCCACCCATTCCACATAATAAACCACATGGGTAACATGATAAAACCACAAAATCAACATATGTAATCAATAAAACATGAATATCTTCCAACGATGGTACTCAATTAGAAATATGAATATGAACACAAATAGCACAAACATAATCAAGTATAAGACTCTTCATTCGACAGACGGAATAACCATCACTGTTTTACTTGCCTTCACCTGAAGTTTGGGCAAATCCCTAAGTACGATCCGGAAGTCCACCACCTGTTTTTGACACACAACTTAGTGCACCAATTTCACATAATAAGCCTCATAAACGACGTCGCACCTACGCACAATCTCAAACCCCGCCACGGGTAACAATTCTCCCCGCACCCACCAAACTGCAGCGGCGCTGCTTAATAATTTCATAACTTTAAAATTATGACAGCAGTGGTGACAACCAAAAACTCCAGAGGCATCTACATCAAATTCCCCACAAGTTTTGTATACAATTTATAATAAAATTCCAACATCTAATTAGCCCAAAACAGTCCACAAGATAAACCATGTAATCTGTTTTTTTTTCTTTTTTGGACAGCGACATACCCGGATTCAAACAGCGATATCTTTTAAAATATAATTCCAAATCAAGCGCATAAGTATTCATTGGAAAGATAAGACAAAGCCTTACATGATGATCATACTGGTTATCACTAGTTACCCACGAAAAATTCCCAGAAACCGCTAATACTACTGCTGTTCACCCACCTAAAAAATCTGTTTTTTGGACAGCAACATATCCGGATTCAAACAATGATATCTGCTAAATTATAACTCCGAATCGAGCGCATAAGTACTTGTTGGAAAGGTATGACAAAGCTCTACATGATTATCCCACTGATTCTCACTAATTAACCCACGAAAATTTCCAGAAATCCCTAGAACTACTGCTGTCCACCCACTCACAAAATTCCTGGACAGCACCTCTACCGATTCGCAAAGATAAACGCATAATCCAATTGGTTGCAGCACAAAAACAACAAAAGTTAAACATGAATTCACCTTGGGTTCTTCCCTTCCTCCTTCCTTCTTCCTCCCTCCAAACTCCAATTGAGATCGCAGCCACACGACGGAGAACACGCGGGAGGGCTGCACCTTGGAGGGGGGGGGAAGAGAAATGGAGGGGGCGGCTAGGGTTTTAGGGCTGCAAAGGTTTGAGGAGAAAGAAGATGGGAGAGGGGGGAGGGGTGACGTCCAAGAGGAAGGGGAGGGGAAGGGGGCGGCTGCAAAAATCCCAAGGGGAAAGGGGGGCGGCTAGGGTTAGGGGTGACTAATGGGCCGGATCAAGATTCAAGGCCCAACTCGCCCATGTGACAGCTCCCGACCCTGTCACAAACAACTAACCAAAGAAATTCTATTGTATTACAGGTGAATATTTTCCACAAATTCCAAATTCCCAAAGCGCATCACCCGAATGAGGAAAAAGAACAAAAAGAATAACCTCCACTTCTCCTCTTTGCGAACCGGGTATCACACTCTACCTCCCTTAAAAAGAATTCGACCTCGAATTCTGACGCTTCTATCGGAACGACAAAAGCGAAAAAATTAATGAATCAACAACACTTACCCACAACAAAAAGTTTCGGATATTTCTGCCGCATCAGCTCCTCAAGTTCCCACGTAGCCTCGCGCTCAGACTGATTAGTCCATAAGACCTTGACATACTTAATTGATCTCTTTCTCAAAACACGCTCCGAGGATTCCAAGATACGCATCGGACGACACTCCAAGGCCAGATCCTGCTGCACCGCAATTGGTTCCATCTCAATCTGATGGTCTGGATCCCGCAAGAACTTCCTCAGCATAGAGACATGAAAAACTGGGTGTACCCCTGCCATGGAATCCGGCAATTGCAAGCGATAAGCCAAGCTGCCCACCCGGGCCAAGATAGTGAACGATCCAATATATCTCGGGCTAAGCTTTCCAAAGACACCGAACCGAACAACTCCTTTAGTGGGTGATACCCTGAGAAGGACTTGGTCACCCACTGCAAATTCCAAATCCCGCCTCCTCACATCTGCATAACTCTTCTTACGGCTCTGAGGGGCCAAAATATTCTGACGAATTTCCCAAACCTTTTCAGAAGTCTGCTGTACCCAATCAGGACCAACCAGGGATCTCTCTCCCAAGGTCTCCCAGCACAGAGGGGAGACACACCGCCTGCCATACAAAGCCTCAAATGGTGCCATCTTGATGCTAGCCTGGTAGCTGTTGTTATAAGAAAACTCTGCCAATGCAAGATGATCTTCCCAGCTACCCTTCCAAGACAGAACACAAGCACGCAACATACCTTCCAGGGTTTGGATCGTTCGCTCCGACTGACCATCAGTCTGAGGATGAAAAGCGACACTAAGAGAAAGCTTGGTGCCTAATGCACTGTGAAGACTCTCCCAGAATTTGGATACAAATTTGGAGTCTCGATCAGAAACAATGGACTTAGGTACCCCATGAAGCCTGATTACTTCCTTCATATACAAGGGGACCAAATCTGAAGCTGAATTTGTGGTCTTCATGGGAATAAAATGCGCAGACTTAGTCAAGCGATCCACTACCACCCATATAGCATCTCTGCCTCGAGGAGAACGAGGTAAACCCACCACAAAATCCATGGTGATATGCTCCCATTTCCACTCCGGAATTTCCAATGGCTTCAGTAAACCTGCAGGCCGCTTATGCTCGGCCTTCACGCGCTGACATACTTCAGAGGCGGCCACATACTTAGAAACGTCAACCTTCATCCGCTTCCACCAGAAGTTTTGCTTCAGATCTCGGTACATCTTGGTTTCGCCAGGGTGAACGGTGTAAGGTGTTTTATGAGCTTCTCTCAATATATCCATCTTCACCTCTGATTTCTGAGGCACACAAAGGCGACCCCTGAAACGAACCAAATCATTCTCATCGATGGAGAACTCCCGGTGTTTACCATCGCCAACCCTCTTTCGAGCTTCCTGCAATAAACGATCCTACTGCTGAGCCGCACGCACTCTCTCCATGAGGGAAGATTGAATAAGCATATGAGTCTCCTCACTAGCGGTGCCGACATAGCACAAGGCGATCCCCAAATGGTCCAGATCAGTAATCAACTGCAACACAACTTTTGGAACCTCGGACCTGCTAAGGGCATCAGCCACCACATTTGCCTTCCCCGGGTGATAATGAATAGACAAATCATAATCTTTAATCAATTCAAGCCACCGACGCTGCCTCAAATTCAGCTCCTTCTGAGTAAAAATATACTTGAGACTTTTATGATCGGTGTAAATGTCACAAGCCGCGCCATAAAGATAATGCCTCCACGACTTTAGAGCAAAAACCACCGTGGCCAATTCAAGATCATGAGTTGGGTAATTCCCCTCATGCTTCCTCAACTGCCTTGAGCCATAAGCAATCACTCTGCCTTCCTGCAAACACACAACCACGACCAATACACGAAGCATCCGTATAAACTGTGAAATGCTTACCGCTCTCAGGCAAAGCTAGGATAGGGGCGTCCACCAACTTGCTCTTTAATGTCTAATAACTGACCTCGCAATCGCTGGACTAGATGAAGAGAACACCCTTCTCCAAGAGTCTAGTCAAGGGCTTAGCAATGCTAGAAAAATTTGGTATGAAACACCGATAATATCCAGCGAGCCCCAAGAAACTTCGAATTTCAAAGACACTAGAGGGTCTCTTCCACTCCACCACAGCCGCAACATTCTTGGGATCAACCGCAATGCCCTGCTGATTAATCACATGCCCCAGGAAAGCCACTTCGAACAGCCAAAATGGACACTTCTTCAACTTGCCATAGAACTGATTCTCCCTTAGGGCACCCAGAACGAGACAGAGATGTTGCCCATGCTCAGCCTCGGTCTTAGAATAAATCAGAATGTCATCCAGGAACACGACCACAAAGTCGTCCAAGAACTCATGCAACATCCTATTCATTGCTTCCATAAAAGCAGCAGGGGCATTAGTTAAGCCAAAAGACATGACTATGAACTCATAATGCCCATACCTGGTACAAAAGGCGGTCTTCTCAATATCCCCTCACGAATCCTCAATTGATGATAACCAAAGTTCAAATCAATTTTGGAGAACACCTGGGCACCCCTCAACTGTTCAAAGAGAACCTCAATACGGGGGAGTGGATATTTATTCTTGATAGTCACTTGATTCAAAGCGCGATAATCCACACATAGCTGCTTGCTTTTATCCTTCTTCTCAACAAACAATACTGGGGAAGCCCATGGAGACCTGCAAGGCCTAATGAAACCCTTAGCCAGCAAATCATCCAATTGCCGCTTTAATTCAACCTGCTCCTTTGGGGCCATTCGATACGGAGCCTTATGAATGGGCTGCGTACCCGGAATCAGTTTAATCTCAAAAGCTGCATCACGCTCCGGAGGAATGCCTGGAAGCTCTACCGGAAACACGTCAACAAAGTCACACACCACCCGGATGTCCTGCACCCGCAAGGCAGCCTCACCCTCCACCACCATGGAGAAAAAGATTCCCGACTTCCTAGACCGTCGATCCGGAAGCAATTGCGCCAACAAGGATAACGTGAACTTAGGGGAACTTCCCAAGAATACCACCTCCCTACCTGACGGTGCCTGCAATAACACTGTCTTCCAAAAACAAGATATAACTGCGCGATACTGGGATAACCAATCCATACCCAAGATAACATCGAATGCTCCCAAGGAAATCACAACCAGATTGGTCGAAAAGACCTCATCAGCAAGACTGATGGAACACCCCTGACAAACTAAACAGCTACTAATGGAGCCATTAGCAGAACTAACCAAAATTGGGTGACCCAACCTCTGCACCGAAAGACCAGCCCGCGACACAAAATCCTCCGAAACAAACGAATAGCTAGCGCCAGAGTGAAAAAGAGCATGGGCCACAAACGAATCAACTGAAATCGTACCTCTCACCACGTCTCCTTTCTCTCTGCCATCCGCAGCGGGTAGCACATAAGCCCCAGAAATACCCGCAGAAGAGGAATCTCCCGGAGTGAAATTAACAGAAGAACCCCACTGAGCCGCCGGGTGAGGCAGACGCGGAGCTCCAAACTGAGACGGCATAGGAGTAGTCGGTGCAGGAGTAGGCGTAGCTAGGTACTGAGGAAAACCATGCATTGGCACGAACTGAGAAGTCCCAGGCACATAAAACTGCTGCGAAGGAAGTGGAACTGAAAACTGCTGCTCAGCACTTGACATCATGTTGATAGTGCCCTGAGAAGAGGAGGAAGTCACCGGCTCCCATCTGAGCTTCCCATTAGGATTCCTCCTACACACCACATCCTTGTGGTCCTGACTGCAGATAGAACACCTGCCACTCCACTGGCACTCTGCACGGCGATGCGCATCACCACAACGGAAACTCACCAGCCCCAGCCCGGGCTTAGGAATAGCTCGAAACCTCTAAGTACTTCCTCCCGAAGTACCCGAGTCAGAAGATTTGCCACGGTAAGGATGGTGGCGCTGATGCTGAGACTTGCCCCTCTTGTGGGCTGGACCTCCAGTGTTGCCCCTCCTCGCGTCCTGGCCACGAGGCTGATCAACACCCGAAGACTTCTGCGACTCCATGGTATACTGATGCTACATCTCCACACGCAGTGCCTGCTCCACTGTAGTACGGAAGTCCACCAACGAAAAGGCTCCCAAGGCATGCGTGATAGAAGGTTTCAGGCCCTGACGGAACTGGCTCGCCTTCTCCATCTCATTAAAAGCCACATGAGGGACAAAGCGGGCCATCTTGTTGAAGCCCACTTCATACTCTGTGACAGACTTCTCTTGCTTGAAAGACTGCAAATCAATCTTCATTTTCTCCAGGAAGGTGACCGGGTAGAACCTCCTTTCAAACTGCCTGATGAAGACATCCCAAGTCAGGACTCCTGGTGAGGAGGAGTGCGCTGCCTGCACGCCTCTCCACTAAATTTGAGCCTCTCCCTTCAGCAGCTGTGTGCCAAAGTGAACACGGTCACCATACACAATATCAAAGACATCCATCTTATCCTCCACGTAAGTTAGCCAATCTGCCACCTCGACCGGAGTACCACTGCCATCAAAAGCATCCAGCTTCATGCCCATCCACTGCATCAGAGAAAGACCACTGACTGGAAGTGGCACCTCAGCCTCGCCACCTGGAGCAGCACCCGCAGGGACAGCGCCCCTGGGCACTCCTCCTCCACTAGCACCCTGAGCAGCACCCACAGGGGCAACAGGAATAGCTTGCCTCAGAATGTCCAACTCCTGTTGCATGGCCTGCATCGCGGCTAACATTGCCGCCGGACTCATCGAGTCCCCACTAGGAACTTGCGGACTACCCCGAGCCCTACGAGGCGGCATAGCTGCTGCCATAGGGGTGAGATAATAAGTAAATAAGATTGGCATAGCATCACTTCAGATAATGTCAAACTAGCATAGACAATAACATAACGTATCAATAGTAAAGCAGAAAACCCATCCTACATGTGCAGTGTGTCAATTTATTGTTATTCCACTTGCTAGGACCTACAGCCTATTGCTTTGATACCAACTCTAACACCCCCACTGATCCCACACAACGGATGTTACCAAATACCCTTCCCACTAAACTTATGCAACACAAGAAATGAAATAAAGAGAGAAAATATTGCAAAATCCGGCAGCACCTCCCTTGAAAGAAGCATAACAAGGGGGGAAACATAGAGTTCATACAGGATATAAAAGACAGATAATTCATGTAGTATAATTAAAATGCAAAAGTAGTAAAGCACATTCATGACCAATTAAAAAAATGGGTAACTCAGCCCACCCCAAAAAAATCAGCTCAACTACCATGAAAGGCTAGAACATAATAATTCCCTAGACTTGACCCTCCCTGATTAACAACATTATTAAGCAGTGGTTCCTTTATTAAAGGTGTAGTGGCCGTGCTGCTACATCCCTTCTTTCCCAAAGCAGAAATCAGGTGCCTGCATCAGACAATGCAAGAGTGAGATGACACATCCCAGCAAGTAAACAGAGCAAACAACAATTGGACAATGTAAACCAACCGTGCTTAAACAACCATGTAGTTCAAAACTTCCTTCTTGAATATTAATTTGCAGCAAGTAAGAAAGTAACTGATTACTTAATGCCAAGATGAATCACAATGTAAAGATTCACACTATCCACATCCACATAACAGATTCCACACCTCTCCCATGAATGCACATGGCTACAGATGCAGTAATGACTTCTGCCTTCATATCTCTAAGGATATGAAGCTGCTTCATACCCCTTCTCGGGCAACATATGATGCTCATTGTACCGGTACGGTCGGACCATAAGATCGCGACGAAACTTCAATGCAATGGATGATGAATGCATTATGCAAGTCAACAACATGAGTTCTTCACAAACAAAATGTGCTAGACATATACTTCCACCCATTCCACATAATAAACCACATGGGTAACATGATAAAACCACAAAATCAACATATGTAATCAATAAAACATGAATATCTTCCAACGATGGTACTCAATTAGAAATATGAATACGAACACAAATAGCACATACAAAATCAAGTATAAGACTCTTCATTCGACAGACGGAATAACCATCACTGTTTTACTTGCCTTCACCGGAAGTTTGGGCAAATCCCTAAGTACGATCCGGAAGTCCACCACCTGTTTTTGACACACAACTTAGTGCACCAATTTCACATAATAAGCCTCATAAACGACGTCGCACCTACGCACAATCTCAAACCCCGCCACGGGTAACAATTCTCCCCGCACCCACCAAACTGCAGCGGCGCTGCTTAATAATTTCATAACTTTAAAATTATGACAGCAGTGGTGACAACCAAAAACTCCAGAGGCATCTACATCAAATTCCCCACAAGTTTTTTATACAATTTATAATAAAATTCCAACATCTAATTAGCCCAAAACAGTCCACAAGATAAACCATGTAATCTGTTTTTTTCTCTTTTGGACAGCGACATACCCGGATTCAAACAGCGATATCTTTTAAAATATAATTCCAAATCAAGCGCATAAGTATTCATTGGAAAGATAAGACAAAGCCTTACATGATTATCATACTGGTTATCACTAGTTACCCACAAAAAATTCCCAGAAACTGCTAATACTACTGCTGTTCACCCACCTGAAAAATCTGTTTTTTTGGACAGCAACATATCCGGATTCAAACAATGATATCTCCTAAATTATAACTCCGAATCGAGCGCATAAGTACTTGTTGGAAAGGTATGACAAAGCTCTACATGATTATCCCACTGATTTCACTAATTAACCCACGAAAATTCCCAGAAATCCCTAGAACTACTGCTGTCCACCCACTCACAAAATTCATGGACAGCACCTCTACCGATTCGCAAAGATAAATGCATAATCCAATTGATTGCAGCACAAAAACAACAAAAGTTAAACATGAATTCACCTTGGGTTCTTCCCTTCCTCCTTCCTTCTTCCTCCCTCCAAACTCCAATTGAGATCGCAGCCACACGACGAAGAACACGCGGGAGGGCTGCACCTTGGAGGGGGGGGGAAGAGAAATGGAGGGGGCGGCTAGGGTTTTAGGGCTGCAAAGGTTTGAGGAGAAAGAAGATGGGAGAGGGGGGGAGGGTGACGTCCAAGAGGAAGGGGAGGGGAAGGGGGCGGCTGCAAAAATCCCAAGGGGAAAGGGGGGGCGGCTAGGGTTAGGGGTGACTAATAGGCCGGATCAAGGTTCAAGGCCCAACTCGCCCATGTGACAGCTCCCGACCCCGTCGCAAACAACTAACCAAAGAAATTCTACTGTCTTACAGGTGAATACTTTCCACAAATTCCAAATTCCCAAAGTGCATCACCCGAATGAGGAAAAAGAACAAAAAGAATAACCTCCACTTCTCCTATTTGCAAACCGGGTATCACACTCTACCTCCCTTAAAAAGAATTCGACCTCGAATTCTGACGCTTCTATCGGAACGACAAAAGCGAAAAAATTAATGAATCAACAACACTTACCCACAACAAAAAGTTTCGGATATTTCTGCCGCATCAGCTCCTCAAGTTCCCACGTAGCCTCGCGCTCAAACTGATTAGTCCATAAGACCTTGACATACTTAATTGATCTCTTCCTCAAAACACGCTCCGAGGATTCCAAGATACGCATCGGACGACACTCCAAGGCCAGATCCTGCTGCACCGCAATTGGTTCCATCTCAATCTGATGGTCTGGATCCCGCAAGAACTTCCTCATCATAGAGACATAAAAAACTGGGTGTACCCCTGCCATGGAATCCAGCAATTGCAAGCGATAAGCCAAGATGCCCACCCGGGCCAAGATAGTGAACGGTCCAATATATCTCGGGCATCCTGGCATGGATGGCAAGATTGTGAACAATGACGTGAGGATTATAAACCATGTTGTGCAGACATATGAGAGGCACATTTGGGATCAGGGCAGCAGCTGGCCAGGAGGTGTGCGGACTCAAGTAGTCTGGAGCAGGGCAGCAGCTGGCCAGCGGAGGCAACGACAACCTTCTACACATTTGGTATTTTCTAGCTGCAAGGAGAACTAGCTGCTTGTAAATCATGATGGTGAAAAATGGGCAAAGCACAGGAGAATTCTTAATCCTGCATTTCACCATGAAAAAATAAAGGTATTTTCTAGCTGCTTGTTCTATAAATGGATAATTTTTTTACTATTTTACATTGCATTTGTGATACAAGTTCCCTAAATAGACTACTGGTGCTGTTCTATTCACAGGGGATGATGCCAGTATTTTCTACTTGCTGTATTGAAATGATTACTAGATGGGATAATTCAATGCCGTCTGAGGGATCTTCTGAGATAGATGTCTGGCCTGAGTTCTAGAATCTTACTGGAGATGTTATCTCAAGAACTGCGTTTGGGACAACTATCAAGAAGGGTGGAGAATTTTCGAGCTGCAAGGAGAACTAGCTGAACGCCTCATCCAATCTGTTCAGACAATATTTATCCCAGGCTATTTGTTTGTTACGCTTTCCTCTACTAACCAGCAGCAACGTTTTATTCAAGTGAAATTGCATATCCAAGCATTTCAATACATGAAGATTTGTTTCATCAATTACTCCTTAGCCCTATTCATGGTTTTGTAATTATAAAATTTGTCATGAAAATAACATTTTTAGAATTGTTGGCGTTTTGTACTAAAATTGGTTGCTCAAGTGTCAAATGGAAAGAAAAGATTTTATAAACAGATCAGCATAGCAGAATGCAAACCTTCCGTGATAACAATGTTGAGCATATGCAGGTTCTTGCCCACCAAAAACAACAGTAGGATGAGAGCAGGATACTAAAAACAGAGAAACTCAAGGATACTAAAAACAGAGAAACAAATGTGCTTTCAGTTGGAGACCCGCTCTCCTCCTACATTTTCTAATGTTCAATGAGGTATATTTCTTTCAGTTGGAGAACCTACAAATGTGCTTTTGGTCATTTGGCACCTCATGACTGTTTTAGCTTGTTCCTGTCATTTAGTCTTTTCTGCCTGCCTTGGAAGAGCATTCTGTTATGCGACTCTTTTACCTATATGTTGAAATTTGTCTTTGGAGCATATGCCTGCAGAACACCAGTTAACTGTAGGTTCAAGCTGAAATTCTATAATAGCTTTGGTCTGAGTTAAATCGGAGATCGACAAATTAAGCGGGTTTATGAGTTACGAGTTGATGTTGTTGAACAACTAAACAAAACTGGTTTTTTCTCCTACACATGGCAACTCTGCGGGGCATTTGATTATCTTTTGAAGGGGAAGTCTAAAATAGAATTTGAATGTCCTGGATCATTTTGTATGCTAATTTTAACAAATTTGTTTGTTGTAAAGGAAGCTCCAGACAGAGAAGGCACCGGTGGCACTAGGACCTAATTCTCAGGCCATCGAAGCAAACACTGTCCAATTAACTGGTCATAGCATTTTTTTACAATAACAGATAGGTTCATCACTATTATATAGAATATTGTTGGGTCGTATCAGATCTCTTGAGCAATAAAATAATCACTTTCTTCTCCTTATTCATTCATGGTCTTAGTTTTTTTCATTTGCTAACAATAGTTTGCTGAGAGTCGAGATTATAGGAGCCATGGATAAGACAGAGAGCTTCTGGTGGTAGAGCTAATGGTGATGGATCCAAGAAGACGGAGAACATGTGATCGACCTAAGGCAGTTTCAGCTCCAGAGGCAAATACTGAACTTCAAGTAAATATTGATGTATGTTGAATGAACTTGTTACTTATGGTACAGTTTGTTACTGTGACATGATCTTTTAGATGTTAATAAGATAAGCTTAGAATAGAGTTAGTCTTCGCACATTCAATATTTCACATAAGCTCTACGTTTTGTGAATTACATCCTACATCCACGTAGACTTCACGATAGATCCTCTCATTCTTGTCCGCCATGGTAAAAAAGGAAGCCCATAATACCATAAAGCAAACTCGACAGTATCGCTAACTTGTGCATATCCTTTTTTTTACAGAAAGGAAGGTCCATTACTCATGCAAATGCTAAAGCAAGAGTGAAAAGTTCCCTCCCCTCGTGCGGTTGGTGTCTCCTTGGATGCTTCAGTACCCTTTTCCTCTGTACTCTTTTAATGCTCCTGGTGGTATATATGGAATCAAACATTTTCAAGGTGAAGAACGGGTAAGTTCTACAATTCCATTGATACGATAGTGACACAAAAGCTCAAATGTTTGTAATATTTTTCTTTTGTGCTAAACATTTTTGAATCATGCATTCTGCGGTGGGTTCAATGTGACAAATGTGAATGCTAGCAACACCAAATTTGTGCTCTATTTGATGGAAGAAGGAATGATGAAGGACAAGCTGAATATACTTGTCCCAATTGCTACGTTAAGGAGGTCAAATGTGGGTTGCGCAAACCTTTATCATAGTGTGTTGTTCTTGGGGGCAAAAGATTTGCCAAGAACTGTTCTTAGTGATCATATAGAAGATCGGCTATTTAAACGACTTAAGTAGTGCTGGCAAAAGTATTGATGAGGTTAGTGATACCATGCAGCTGCTGCAGGAGAAACAAGATCATGCTTCAAATGTCTATCTATCTATTCGCTTGTTAATTCGAGATGTATTTGAGATTGAGTGTATACTATTTTGCGAGGGATGCACACTATGAACAATGCTAACATCTTGGAATTCGATATCACCACCATGCTATGTTTTTCATACTTGTTATCTAACCATAGACTTTGTTTGTATTGGTCGAACAAAGAAGGTAGCGATAATTACGTCCGAAAGTCTGTTTCCGTTATTATATGACGTTGCAACACACGTGCACCTAACTAGTATGACTAAGAGGGAGCTAATTGATCAGTTTATCCAATTGGGATCATGGACGCATGCTTAGCTATTTTGCCATTCAGTGCTAAATGTGTAACTATATGTGAATGCACATGAACCATAATGCTTGGATTAGTTTTAAGCATTTGAGTTAGCATTGTTTCAGTTTTAGTTAGTTGTTACAGTGATAATATATCAGCCTTGAATTATCAGCAAGGTGCTCCATTTAAATTTCACACTGCAGTTTTTAACTTCCATTTGATATTAGTTGACTGTTGTTTTCCTTTTGAAATTAGTTGAGTGCGTTTTTTCTAACTATGCAGATCATTTGTATGGAGTATTCAAGTGCATGTTGGGGTGAAATTTGATGATAGTGAAGATGGATATTCTGGTGACATGGCTGGTGTTGGGGGTCTTCTTCTCCGCCGAAGGTCCTTAATAAAAAAACACCTTCGACAAAATAATACAAAGAATCGCCGAAGCCACCTTCAGCCTTGATTTAGCTCCTCAAGACGAAGACTCTGTATAGAGGCGACAGTGCAAGATGTCGAAGCTCAATGGCCTCAGCCTAGACCAAGCAAAGAAGGAAAAAGGACTAGATAGCCCTTATTGGTTTTAGTTACATGTAAACAAGTGTTCAAGGGCATGGATGTAATTTTACCCAGGCTGCGTCCCGTGACTATAAATAGATGAACAATACCCCATACTGTTCACGCTGGATTGTAATCACTCTCGTGTCATCCTCGTTCTCTCACCTTTTGGCAAGCCGAAGGTACCAATGTAATATCAATATTGTTGATGTTTATTCATGTTTATGGAATATAAGAATAAGTGGATCATTGATAGATAGTTATTATTATCTTTATTCTTTTGTATTCCTTCGCTTTCTTATTTACATTCACGTTAATATGCTGAAATGATGAAGGTATGTCATTCATGATCTTCGTCTGAAGATCATTATATCCGAGAGGAAATAATGCTTCGAAGGACAAAGGTCTTTAACCATTAACAATTGTGTTGCCTTGTTCTTGATTTATAGCATTTGAGAACAAGTGACCAACATTGGCGCCCACCTCCGGTGAACTCACTTCCAGAACTGCGACAATGGCTTCGCAAGGCAACCAAGCTGCGGCACCTTCGGCTACGAGGCTGGTGCTCCCAATCACAGGCAGCTCAAGTTCTGAACCAGCCAACAAGAAGCAGAAGAATGAAGCAAAGAGAAGGGTACAACATGTTGGTGTGCAAGGAGCCTTCATCAGGTCCAAATGGTCTCACATACCAATTACCTTCTCTCATGAAGATCTTCAGCTTAAAGATTATCCTCACAATGATGCAATGGTCATATCTTGTGTCATCAAGGGATTTCTGGTCCACAATGTCCTGGTGGACACAGGCAGCGCAGCGGATATCATTTCCGCGAAGGCTTTCAGGCAAATGCAAGAGCCAGATGACAAGATATATGATGCAACACACCCCCTTTGTGGTTTCGGAGGAAGACAGATTGTGGCGCTCGGCAAGATAACCATGTCGGTCACCTTCGGCTACGTTCACAACACAAGGACAGGACAGGTTGTCTTCAACATTATTGATATGGAGTATCCATACAATGCAATCATTGGTCGAGGGACGCTCAATACCTTCGAAGCAATACTCCATCCAGCATATCTTTGCATGAAGATACCTTCGGAACAAGGGCCCATTGTTGTACATGGGAGTCAAGAAGCTGCCAGGAGAGCCGAAGGAAGTTGGACGGATTCAAAGGCCATCCATAATATAGATGAAGCCGAAGCTTATCAGCAATATAAGCATAAAAGAGAAAAGGCTGCTTCGGCAGATCAACCAAAGCCCATGCTTTTGTGTGAAGACATAGCTGAGGAAAAAGTGCTATTGAGATCTCAATTATCTGATGAACAAGAGAAGACCTTGCTGAGATTTTTGTTTAACAACAAAGATGTTTTTTCTTGGTCAGCCAATGATCTCTGTGGTGTCAATAGAGATATTATTGAGCATTCACTTAATGTAGACCTGTCCTTCAGACCAAGGAAGCGGAGGCTTCGGAAAATATCCGATGATAAAGCCGAAGGTGCACGAAACGAAGTGAAAAGACTTCTAAGTGCTGGCGTTATCAGAGAAGTGACATACCTAGAGTGGCTAGCTAATACCGTCATGGTAAAGAAAGCTAACGGAAAATGGAGAATGTGTATTGACTTTAAAGATCTCAATAAGGCATGTACGAAGGATGAATTCCCATTGCCAAGAATAGATTCCCTTGTGGATGCAGTAGCTGCTTCAGAGCTTATGAGCTTATTGGATTGCTACTCAAGCTATCATCAAATCTGGATGAAGAAGGACGATGAGCCGAAGACAAGCTTTATAACTTCTAGTGGGACCTATTGTTATCTTCGGATGCCTGAGGGGCTCAAGAATGCTGGAGGAAGCTTCAGCAGAATGATTGCCTAAGTTCTTCACTCCCAAATTGGCAGAAATGTGCTGACATATGTTGATGATATCATAGTAAAGAGCACGAAACAAGGAAACCATGTTGCTGATTTGCAAGAGACATTTGCCAACTTCAGACGGGCTGGTCTTAAGCTAAATCCAGAAAAATACGCCTTTGGAGTGAAGAAGGGCATGTTTCTTAGCTGTTTGGTATCAACAAAGGGTATTAAAGCTAACCCAAGCAAAATCGAAGCTATCCTTCGGATGGAATCGCCAAATTCAAGAAAGGGGGCTCAAAGGTTAGCAGGAAGACTGGCATCATTGAACAGATTTATCTCAAGATCAGCAGAGAGGAACATGCCTTTCTTTGAAGTATTGAAGTCAGCCGAAGTCTTTCAATGGGGTCCAGCTCAGCAGAAAGCATTCGAAGAGCTGAAGCAGTATTTGATAGATCTAATAACTCTAACCCCACCTTCGTCAGGAACCCCATTACTTCTATATGTGGCTGCTTCCCATGCTGCGGTTAGTGCGACGCTTGTACAAGAGAAACAAGAAGGCCAAGTAAAAAAATTAAGCACCAGTATACTTCGTCTCTGAGGTACTTAGTCCATCAAAGAAGAATTACACAGAGCTGGAGAAGGTATTGTATGCTGTATTGATTGCCTCAAGGAAGCTTCGACATTACTTCCAAGCATACCACATAATAGTGCCTTCATCACAACCCCTGAAGGATATAATGAGGAACACAGAAGCTACAGGAAGGGTCGGAAAATGGGCCGCAGAACTCAATGAATTCACCATTGATTATGTTCATAGACCTTCGATCCAGTCTCAGGCGTTAGCAAACTTCATTGCTGATTGGACGCCAGGGGCTTAGGATGAAGAAATAATAAATGATGCTGAAGCTTGGACGGTATTTTGTGATGGGTCTTGGGGGACCTTCGGCGCAGGGGCAACTGTCGTTCTAGTTGCACCATCCAAAGTCAGAACCTGTTATTGAAAGGGAAATGTGCCCTTACATTAAGGAAATGAGTATATGCCAAAGGGTGGACAAAGTGCAAATCAATACAAAGGTATGATTCTAGACTCAGTACATTGGTTTTGTGTACTAACATATTTGTCTAAGTGCTAGAATCAGAGAAAAGACAATTGGAAAAGACTTGGCTGAGCAGCCAAGACTCTGCTCAGTCTGGGTGCGCCGGACAGTGTCCGGTGCGCCAGGCTGGCTCTGGTGAAAAGGTCGCTCTCGGGAATTCGTCGGCGGCGTACGGCTAAAATTCACCGGACTGTCCGGTGAGCCAACGGTCGGTCGAGCCAATGGTCGGCCGTGCAATCCGCGCGTGACGCGTGGCCAGGCCAACGATCTGAAGGGGGCACCAGACTGTCCGATGTGCACCGGACAGTGTCCGGTGCGCCAACGGCTCCAAACCTTCAACGGTCGGCTACGCCAAAACAGGAAAGAAATCCGCATCGGACAGTGTCCGGTGGTGCACCGGACTGTCCGGTGCGCCAGTCGACAGAAGGCAAGAATTGCCTTCCTGGAATGCTCTCAACGGCTCCTAGTTGCCTTGGGGCTATAAAAGGGACCCCTAGGCGCATGGAGGAAAATACCAAGCACACTTTGAGCATTCTTGATCATTCACACTTCGTCTTTGCGCACTCGTTTGACATTCTTAGTGATTTGAGCTCCGTTCTAGTGAGAACTTTGAGATATTCATTTGAGCTCAAGTCTTGGTCATGTGTGTGTGCGTATTGATGTGGACTTGTGTGTGTTGCTCATCCCATCCTTACTTCCATGTTCATTTGTGATCATCTTTTGTAAGGGCGAGAGACTCCAAGTTGTGGAGATTCCTCGCAAACAGGAGATAGTGAAAGGAAAAGAAATACCGTGGTATTCAAGTAGATCTTTGGATCACTTGAGAGGGGTTGATTGCAACCCTCGTCCGTTGGGACACCACAACGTGGAGTAGGCAAGTGTTGAACTTGGCCGAACCACGGGATAAACCACTGTGCCTCTCTGTGTTGATATCCTTGTGGTTATTGTGTTTTGCAAGAACTCCTTTCTAGCCACTTGGCTTTGTTGCTCTAACACTTAATCAAGTTTGTGGCATTAAGTTTTAAGTTTTTACAGGATCACCTATTCACCCCCCCCCTCTAGGTGCTCTCAATTGGTATCAGAGTCGTTCTCTTCAAGAAAGGGACTAATCGCCTGAAGAGATGGATCCTAAGGGAAAGGGGATGGTGGTCAACGACAATGAGAAGGAGTCCATCTTCAACGAGCCAAGGGACGACAAAGTCAATGACTCCGGCTCGAGTCAAAAGAAGAAAGATGGAAAGAAGAAGAGGCGCATCGGGAAGGTTGTCTACTACGACAGCGACGAATCTTCCTCTTCTCAAAAGGACGACGAATACGAGGAGAAAAAGAAAATGGTTAACTCGAACTCTTCTTTTGATTACTCTCGTATTCCGCATAATTCCAATGCTCATTTGCTTTCTATTCCACTTGGTAAACCTCCTCACTTTGATGGAGAGGACTACGGATTTTGGAGTCACAAAATGTGTAGTCATTTGTTCTCTCTTCATCCAAGTATATGGGAGATAGTAGAAAACGGAATGCAATTTGATAGTTCGGATAATTCTATGTTTATCAATGAACAAATCCATAAGAATGCACAAGCTACTACTGTTCTTCTAGCATCCTTGTGTAGGGAAGAATACAATAAGGTGAGCGGCTTGGACAATGCCAAGCAGATCTGGGACACCCTCAAGATCTCACATGAGGGGAACGATGTCACCATGTTCACCAAGATGGAGTTGGTGGAAGGCGAACTAGGAAGGTTCGCAATGATCAGGGGGGAGGAGCCAACCCAAACGTACAACAGGCTCAAGACCCTCGTCAACAAAATAAGGAGCTATGGAAGCACGCGATGGACGGACCACGACGTCGTCCGACTTATGCTAAGGTCTTTCACCGTCCTTGATCCTCATCTTGTTAACTCTATTCGTGAGAATCCTAGGTACACCAAGATGACGCCCGAGGAAATACTTGGAAAGTTTGTAAGCGGGCGGATGATGATCAAGGAGGCAAGATATGTTGATGATGCATTGAATGGCCCAATCCACGAGCCTCAAACCGTTGCTCTCAAAGCAACGAGGAGCAGGGAGGCGATACCTAGCAAGGTGGCGCAAGTTGAGACGGTCGGGCTTAACGAGGAAGAAATGGCCCTCATCATCAAGCGTTTCAAGATGGCGCTCAAAGGTCGCAAGGAGCATCCCAACAAGAGCAAGACGAAGGGAAAGCGCTCCTGCTTCAAGTGTGGTAAGGTTGATCACTTTATTGCTAATTGTCCCGATAATGATAGTGACCAGGATCAAGAAAAGAAGAGGGAAAAGAAGAAGACCTACAAGAAAACTAAGGGCGAGGCACACCTTGGCAAGGAGTGGAACTCGGATTGTTCATCGTCCGACTCCAATGACGAAGGACTCGCCGCCTCGGCCTTCAACAAATCATCCCTCTTCCCCAACGAGCATCACACATGCCTAATGGCAAAGGAGAAGAAGGTAAGTACTCGAAATAATACTACATATGCTTCTTCAAGTGATGATGAATCTAGTGATGATGAAATAGACTATGCATGTTTATTCAAAGGATTAGATAGAACTAAAATTGATAAGATCAATGAGTTGATTGATGCTTTGAATGAGAAAAAATGACTTTTAGAAAAGCAAGAAGATCTCTTATATGAAGAGCATGATAAATTTGTAAGTGCGCAAAATTCTCTTGCTTTAGAAGTTAAAAGAAATGAAATGCTTTCTCGTGAATTGTCTACATGCCATGAATCCATTTCTAGCTTAAAGAGTATCAATGATGACTTGAATGCTAAGTTAGAAATAGCTAATAAATCAACCTCTTGTGAAGAACATGTTGTGATTTGCAATAGGTGTAAGGATTTTAATGTTGATGCTTGTAGTGAACACCTAGTTGCCATTTCTAAATTAAGTAATGAAGTGACTAGTCTTAATGCTCAACTTAAGACTAGCAAAAATGAATTCGATAAATTAAAATTTGCAAGGGATGCCTACACGATTGGTAGACACCCCTCAATTAAGGATGGGCTTGGCTTTAAGAGAGAAGCCAAGAACTTAACAAGTCATAAGGCTCCCTTTCCCGCCAAGGAGAAAGGGAAGGCCCCTATGGCTAATAGTGCTCTAAAGAATCATGCATTTATTTATGATAGGAAATTTTCTAGAAATGTTCATCATGATAGGAGTTGTAATGCTTATGATTCAAATGCAATGTTTGCTTCAAGTTCTTCCTATGTGCATGGTAGAGATATGCCTAAGAAAAATGTCATTCATCATATGCCTAGGAGAAATGTTGCTCAGGATCCTAGGAAAATAGTTAATGAACCTTCTATTATCATGCTTGCAATGCTTCCTTTGCAATTTGTAGAAAGGATAAGAAGGTGATTGCTAGGAAATTAGGGGCAAAATGCAAGGGAAATAAAACTTGCATTTGGGTCCCTAAGACCATTGTTACTAACCTTGTAGGACCCAACAAGAGTTGGGTACCTAAAACCCAAGCCTAAATTGCCTTGCAGGTTTATGCATCCGGGGGCTCAAGCTGGATTATCGGCAGCAGATGCACAAACCACATGACGGGGGAGAAGAAGATGTTCACCTCCTACGTCAAGAACAAAGATTCCCAAGATTCAATCATATTCGGTGACGGGAATCAAGGCAAGGTTAAAGGGTTAGGAAAGATTGCTATTTCTTCCGAGCACTCCATTTCTAATGTGTTTTTAGTTGAGTCGCTCGGTTATAACTTATTGTCCGTTAGTCAACTTTGTAATATGGGTTATAATTGCCTATTCACAAATGTAGATGTGTCTGTCTTTAGAAGAAGTGATGGTTCATTAGCTTTTAAGGGTGTACTAGACGACAAACTTTATTTAGTTGATTTTGCAAAGGAGGAGGCCGGTCTAGATGCATGCTTAATAGCCAAGACTAGCATGGGCTGGCTGTGGCATCGCCGTTTAGCACATGTGGGGATGAAGAACCTTCACAAACTTCTAAAGGGAGAACATGTGTTAGGTCTAACAAATGTGACTTTCGAAAAAGATAGACCTTGTGCAGCTTGTCAAGCAGGTAAACAAGTGGGAAATGCTCATCACAGCAAGAACGTGATGACCACATCAAGACCCTTGGAGCTGCTACATATGGACCTCTTCGGACCCGTCGCCTATCTTAGCATCGGGGGAAGTAAGTATGGTTTAGTAATTGTTGATGATTTTTCCCGCTTCACTTGGGTATTCTTTTTGCAGGATAAATCTGAAACCCAAGGGACCCTCAAGCGCTTCCTAAGGAGAGCTCAAAATGAGTTTGAGCTCAAGGTAAAGAAGATAAGGAGCGATAATGGGTCCAAGTTCAAGAACCTTCAAGTGGAGGAGTATCTTGAGGAGGAAGGAATCAAGCATGAGTTCTTCGCTCCCTACACACCACAGCAAAACAGTGTGGTAGAGAGGAAGAACAGGACGCTCATCGACATGGCGAGGACGATGCTTGGAGAGTTCAAGACGCCCGAACGGTTTTGGTCGGAAGCCGTGAACACGGCTTGCCACGCCACAAACCGGGTCTATCTTCATCGCCTCCTCAAGAAGACCTCGTATGAGCTTCTAACCGGTAACAAACCCAACGTTTCATACTTTCGTGTATTTGGGAGCAAATGTTATATTCTAGTGAAGAAAGGTAGAAATTCTAAGTTTGCTCCCAAAGCCGTAGAAGGGTTTTTGTTAGGTTATGACTCAAATACAAAGGTGTATAGGGTCTTCAACAAATCATTGGGTTTGGTTGAAGTCTCTAGCGACGTTGTATTTGATGAGACTAATGGCTCTCCAAGAGAGCAAGTTGTTGATCTTGATGATATAGATGAAGAAGATGTTCCAACGGCCGCCATACACACCATCACAATTGGAGATGTGCGACCACAGGAACAAACGGAGCAAGATCAACCTTCTTCCTCAACAATGGTGCAAACCCCAACTCAAGATGATGAACAGATTCATCAAGAAGAGGCGTGTGATCAAGGGGGAGCACAAGATGATCATGTTATGGAGGAAGAAGCACCTCAAGCCCCTCCAACTCAAGTTCGAGCGACGATTCAAAGGAATCATCCCGTCGACCAGATATTGGGTGATATTAGCAAGGGAGTAACTACTTGCTCTAGATTAGTTAATTTTTGTGAGCATTACTCTTTTGTTTCTTCTATTGAGCCTTTCAGGGTAGAAGAGGCCTTGCTAGATCTGGGCTGGGTGTTGGCCATGCAGGAGGAGCTCAACAATTTCAAGAGAAATGAAGTTTGGACACTGGTGCCACGTCCCAAGCAAAACTTTGTGGGAACCAAGTGGGTGTTCCGCAACAAACAAGACGAGCACGGAGTGGTGACAAGGAACAAGGCTAGACTTGTGGCAAAAGGTTATACCCAAGTCGCAGGTTTGGACTTTGAGGAGACTTTTGCTCCTATGGCTAGGCTAGAGTCAATTCGCATATTGTTAGCCTATGCCGCTCACCATTCTTTCAGGTTGTTCCAAATGGATGTGAAGAGCGCTTTCCTCAACGGGCCAATCAAGGAGGAGGTGTACGTAGAGCAACCCCCTGGCTTTGAGGATGAACGGTACCCCGACCACGTGTGTAAGCTCTCTAAGGCGCTCTATGGCCTTAAGCAAGCCCCAAGAGCATGGTATGAATGCCTTAGAGACTTTTTAATTGCTAATGCTTTCAAGGTTGGGAAAGCCGATCCAACCTTATTCACTAAGACGTGTGATGGCGATTTATTTGTGTGCCAAATTTATGTCGATGACATAATATTTGGTTCTACTAACAAAAAGTCTTGTGAAGAGTTTAGCAGGGTGATGACTCAAAAGTTTGAAATGTCGATGATGGGCGAGTTGAACTACTTCCTTGGGTTCCAAGTAAAGCAACTCAAGGACGGCACCTTCATCTCCCAAACGAAGTACACTCAAGACTTGATCAAGCGGTTTGGGATGAAGGACGTCAAGCCCGCAAAGACTCCAATGGGAACCGACGGACACGTCGACCTCAACAAAGGAGGTAAGTCCGTTGATCAAAAAGCATACCGGTCTATGATAGGTTCCTTGCTTTACTTATGTGCTAGTAGACCGGATATTATGCTTAGTGTATGCATGTGTGCTAGATTTCAATCCGATCCAAGGGAATGTCATTTAGTGGCCGTGAAGCGAATTCTTAGATATTTAGTCGCTATGCCTTGCTTCGGGATCTGGTATCCAAAGGGGTCTACCTTTGACTTGATTGAATATTCAGACTCCGATTATGCTGGATGTAAGGTTGATAGGAAGAGTACATCAGGGACGTGCCAATTCTTAGGAAGGTCCCTGGTGTCTTGGAGTTCTAAGAAACAAACTTCTGTTGCCCTATCCACCGCTGAGGCCGAGTATGTTGCTGTAGGACAGTGTTGCACGCAACTACTTTAGATGAGGCAAACCCTCAGGGACTTTGGCTACAAGCTGAGCAAAGTCCCACTCCTATGTGACAATGAGAGTGCTATCCGCATGGCGGGCAATCCTGTTGAACACAGCCGCTCAAAGCACATAGACATCCGGCATCACTTTTTGAGAGACCACCAGCAAAAGGGAGATATCGAAGTGTTTTATGTTAGCACCGAGAACTAGCTAGCCGATATCTTTACCAAGCCTTTAGATGAGAAGACCTTTTGCAGGCTGCGTAGTGAGCTAAATGTCTTAGATTCACGGAACTTGGATTGATTTATAGCATGCATGTGTTTTATGCCTTGATCATGTTCCTTATGCATTTTGTTGTTTATTTATGGTGCTCAAGTTGTACAAGCACTCCCCGGACCTCACAAGTCCATTTGCAAGTGATGTACATATTTAGGGGGAGATGTGCTGCAACTTGACTCTTTGGGACTAACCATGTGCTTGAGTGTTCTTAAATTAGTCTCAAAGGTGGATTGAAAGGGAAAGGTGGACTTGGACCATGAAAGACTTCCACTGCACTCCGATAAGAGAGTAACTTACTTCAAGTTCATCTCCATGTTTCTTATTGTCTTTTGCTCTTAATTGACAATTTTGGTGAGGCAATGGGGTTTTAGGGCCAAAAATGATCCTGTTTTGGTGCTTGATGCCAAAGGGGGAGAAATTAAGGGCCAAAGCAACAAATGGATCAGCTACCACTTGAGAAATTTTGAAAATAGTAGAGTTAGGACTTTTGATTTGTCAAAATTCTAAATGTCTCTTTTTGTCAAAAGTTGGTCTCTTGTGGGGAGAATGTTTGATTATGGGAAATAGGGGGAGTTTTTTTGAAACAGTGATCAATTTCTCTTGGAATACCTTTCTCTATGCCTCAAAAGTGAATTTGACTTAGAGATAGGAATTTGAGTTTGATTTGCAAAAACAAACCAAGTGGTGGCAAAGAATGATCCAAATAAGCCAAATTTGAATCAAAACAAATTTGTGTTCTCATTTGCATTGATGTTGCACTTCCTTTTGTTGCTTTTTGTTGTGTTGGCATAAATCACCAAAAAAGGGGGAGATTGATAGGGAAATGTGCCCTTGGGCCATTTCTATAAGATTTTGGTGATTAAGTGTCCAACACACATTAAGGAAATGAGTATATGCCAAAGGGTGGACAAAGTGCAAATCAATACAAAGGTATGATTCTAGACTCAGTACATTGGTTTTTGTGTACTAACATATTTGTCTAAGTGCTAGAATCAGAGAAAAGACAATTGGAAAAGACTTGGCTCGAGCAGCCAAGACTCTGCTCAGTCTAGGTGCACCGGACTGTCTGGTGGTGCACCGGACAGTGTCCGATGCGCCAGGCTGGCTCTGGTGAAAAGGTCGCTCTCGGGAATTCATCGGCGGCGTACGACTAAAATTCACCGGACTGTCCGGTGTGCACCGGACTGTCCGGTGAGCCAACGGTCGGCTGCGCAATCCGCGCGTGACGCGTGGCCAGGCCAACGGTCTGAAGGGGGTACTGGACTGTCCGGTGTGCACCGGACAATGTCCGGTGCGCCAACGGCTCCAAACATTCAACGGTCGGCTGCGCCAGAACAGGAAAGAAATCTGCACCGGACAGTGTCCGGTGGTGCACCGGACTGTCCGGTGCGCCAGTCGACAGAAGGCAAGAATTGCCTTCCTGGAATGCTCTCAATGGCTCCTAGCTGCCTTGGGGCTATAAAAGGGACCCCTAGGCGCATGGAGGAAAATACCAAGCACACTTTGAGCATTCTTGATCATTCACACTTCGTCTTTGCGCACTCGTTTGACATTCTTAGTGATTTGAGCTCCGTTCTAGTGAGAACTTTGAGATATTCATTTGAGCTCAAGTCTTGGCCGTGTGTGTGTGTGCGTATTGCTGTGGACTTGTGTGTGTTGCTCATCCCATCCTTACTTCTGTGTTCATTTGTGATCATCTTTTGTAAGGGCGAGAGACTCCAAGTTGTGGAGATTCCTCGCAAACGGGATATAGTGAAAGGAAAAGAAATATCGTGGTATTCAAGTAGAACTTTGGATCACTTGAGAGGGGTTGATTGTAACCCTCGTCCGTTGGGACGCCACAACGTGGAGTAGGCAAGTGTTGAACTTGGCCGAACCACGGGATAAACCACTGTGCCTCTCTGTGTTGATATCCTTGTGGTTATTGTGTTTTGCAAGAACTCCTTTCTAGCCACTTGGCTTTGTTGCTCTAACACTTCATCAAGTTTGTGGCATTAAGTTTTAAGTTTTTACAGGATCACCTATTCACCCCCCCTCTAGGTGCTCTCAGTTATGCAGTAAATATAGACTTCAGCTGCACAAATAATATTGCAGAGTATGAAGCTCTTCTCTTCGGGCTTCAGAAACTTAAGGCAATGGGTATAAGAAGGGAAATCCTCAAGACTGATTCACAAGTTATCTCGGGTCATGTGGACAAAAACAATAAGGCAAGAGATCCGAAGCTTCAAAAGTATCTAGATGCAGTTCAAAGGTTGGAAGCCTCTTTTGAAGGTTTCTCTGTAAAGAATATCCCAAGGGGAGAAAATGAACATGCAGACTTATTAGCCAAATCAGCGGGACAGGGGCTCCCACCAGCTTCAGAAGTATTTTTTGAAACAATAAAAGCACCTTCAGTCGAGCTCATGGAAAGAGCGGTGCTCACAATTTCACTGGTACATAGTGAAGATTGGAGGACTAAAATTGTAACTTTCCTCCAAGGCAACTGTCTTTCGGATGATGAAGTTTACAATAAAAGAATGGAAGCAAGGACAAGGCCATATGTAATCATAGAAGGGGAATTATACAAGCACGGAGTTTGCTCTCCATTGCTCAAGTGCTTGTCCAGAGCTGAAGGTCAAGAATTGATGAAGGAAATACATACGAGGTTATGTGGAGCCCACATTGGGTCTAGGCCTCTGCTGGGGAAGGTTTTCAGACAAGGTTTTTACTAGCCAAAGGCAGCTTCAGATACAGCAGATTTAGTTCAAAAATGTGAAAATTGTCAAAGATGTGCCAGAGACCATAAGCAACCTTCGTCTCTAACCCAGCTAATACAACCAACTTGGCCACTGCAAAGATGGGGCTTGGATTTGTTAGGTCCACTCCCACCAGCACAAGGCAATTTGAAATATGTTGTGGTGGCAGTAGAATATTTTTCTAAGTGGATTGAGGCAAGGCCCTTGGCTACAATAACTTCGGCCACAGTCCAGAAATTCTTTTGGCAGAATATTCTTTGTCGCTTCGATGTGCCGAAGGCCATAACAGTTGATAACGGAACTCAATTTGATGTTGAAACATCCAAAACCTTTTGTAGTCAGATTGGCAAAAAAATACACTTCGCATCAGTGAGGCATCCGGAGTCAAATGGATTGGTAGAAAGAGCAAATGAAATCATAATAACAGGAATAATGAAGTCAATCTTCAATCAACCCAAAGGAAAGTGGCCAGACGAACTAATAAAAGTGGTGTGGAACCACAACACTGCGGTATCAAGGTCAACAAGATTTACCCTGTTCAAGCTTTTATTCGGTGACGAAGCAATTACACGGGAAGAAGCAAGAACGGGTTCAATAAGAACTCTAGCTTCGATAGAGGACGAAGGTGATTGCCAAATAACAAAAGACACCATAGAAGGGACCAGACTACAAGCAATAGAGCACATCAATAAATACCAGGCCAAAACGATCAAATGGCGTGATAGAAAAGTAAGATTGAAGAATATCAAGCTAGGTCATTTGGTGCTCCAAAGGGTGGCCAACTTTGATACAGTGGGGAAGCTTCAGCTCAAGTGGGAAGGTCCCTTTTTGGTGGTATCTTCGTCAAGACCCGGGTCTTACAGACTGAAAGACATGGACGACAACGACATACCCAGGTCTTGGAATACGGATGAGCTTCGACTATATTATGTGTAAACAATGTAAATTTCTTATTTTTCCCCTATGGCACCCTTTTCCTTTCAAGAGGGGAGAAAGGTTTTTAATGGGGCCATAGATTGTAATTTTTATTTTTTGTTTAGCCCTCTGCAATAAAAGGGACAAATTCCCCCACATGTAAAATGTAACATCAGGATTCGCACCATCGAGTGCAAGAGGTCATGGAGAAGCTCAAAAGTCGTCCCTAAGGGGATGCAGAGCTAAAATGCCAACTAAATCAAAGGTGAAGAAGCTCCAAAGTCATTCATAAGGGGATGCAGAGCTTAAATGCCACCTAAGTCAAAGGTGAAGAAGCTTCAAAGTCGTTCCTAAGGGGATGCAGAGCTTAGCTCCAAAGTCGTTCCTAAGGGGATGTAGAGCTGAAATACCACCCAAGTAAAAGGTGAAGAGAGTCCAAAGTTGTTCCTAAGGGGATGTAGAGTCTGGGTGTGTTCTTGGCATACATTTGCATATTTCATCACATCATCTTTTGCATCCATACAAACATTCATTAGACATTCGTAGGATCATCATCATGACATAAAGCATAGACATTAACAGGAAAGACAGAAGATGACTGTCTCCGGTGACAAAATGCTTCATTGAATATGAAGCTGCTTCGTCTCAGATAAAACTTCATGGTGTATGGAGATACTTCGTCTTTAATGAAAAAATGCTTCGATGTGAATGAAAAGAAGGGAAGGTGTTTTTCGCCTTCGGCTCAAAAGATTGCAAGCATTGGTTTTGTCCACAACGAAGCAGTTTATACAGGAGCGAAAAGGTAAAATTATATTACAAGGTATTCACAAATAAGTACAATATTTTGTTCAACTGACAATTACAATTTTTTGCCAAATGATGCAAAGAGTTCCTAAGTCTTCTACAGATAGATACAAAAGGAAGTTCTAGAATCTTCAGTCCTTCGGAACGAGCTTCGGCTTAACGACCTTTGGCGCCACCATCTTGCAGAGAGATGAAGGTATAAATTAATCGAAAATATAATAAAGGAAAACCAAGGTAAAGAAGACAAAGGTAAAAGTTTCATACCGAGTTTAGCAGTTTTCGTGCTTCATCCCCGGCCAGTTCACGCCCGCCCTTTGCCCAAATTTGGGTAATAAATCTGTTCCCTATGCTTTGGGCTTCGTCTAGAATATCAACTAGATCTGATGTTGAAAGATTGAAATTTGGCTTATTAATAGTTTTGGCATGATTGCACCCGGCCTTCATAAATGATGCAGCTGTGCCGCATGAAGCCACCAGGGCACAGAAATCTTCGTGCCCGGTTATAACTTCATCAAGGGCTTCAACTTCATTTCCAATATGTTCGAAGGCCCCTGGGATATCTTTGGCCGAAGGGTTAGTCTCTTCAGAAGCAGCTCCAACCGAGTTAAATATTCCCTTCAACCGATTAATGCACCGAGTGGCAAAGTCAGAGCACTTGTTCCGAAGGTTCTCAATAGCTTTGTGTAGCTTCAAATTTCTTTCACCTTCAGCTTCGACCTTTGCTTTGGGCTCCTTTGTCTCGTGGTCAAAGCGCTGTGAACTTTCGTTCAAAATTGTCCGAGCTTCATCTAGTTCCTCGCTCAACTTAGTATTCTGAGATCGTGCTTCTGCGAGGGAGCCTTCGGCTGATTGCAGCAGGACGTCTTTTTCCTTTAAAGAAGCTTCAAGTTCCTTGATTTTATCCTGTAAGCCTTTAATTATAACTTTGTTTCTTCTATCCTCATTATCCTGCTTCATTTTCAAGGCCTTGCTTAATAACATGCTCTACAAAACAAGTTAAAATTAGAACACTCAATCCACTACTAAGGTAATAAAAAATCTAGACAAAACTCTCACCTTGAAGTTGGAATAAAATAGGCTACCGATAATATGTTGCCGTCGATAGCAACTAATGTCAGTCTCCAACTTCGGGAATCCAACACTCTTGGATAGGGTGCCAACTATCTTCGCCCCGCTGCGGTCACGAATGCATCCTAAGATTTCCTAATCGACCCCGCCGAAGAGCTTGGACCCCGGTTGGTAACCACAAGATATAGCAAATTCTTTTAATTCCAACTTGTCCTCGTTAGAAAGTTCTTGGCCGCCTAGGTGACGAAGATCAAAACCTTTCTCGTCCGAAGGAGTATTATCAATTTTCTTTCATTTATCTGGCACTGCGGCCATTTTTTCCTCTATGACTACACTTGTCTCCTCTGCAACCACATCTGATACAAGCCTGTCAATTTCTGACAATGTGGCTGCAAGTTCTTCATCTTCGGCTTTGCCAGTATCTTCGGCATTCGCAGGAATTGTTGCTTTCGTCGCCGAAGCTCAAGGCGGTGTTTTCTCAATTGCTTGCATTATATTCACAATTCACCGTTTCTTTTGCCCTTCAATCTTCTCTTCTATAGCCAAAGGTGTTGCCCTCCTCTATAAAAGTTTTGTCAGTTCCAATCCCAGAGGACTTAGCAGCTTGAATGGCGGAGATTCAATCATTACCTTCAAAATTTCGACCACTTCGGTAGCAGACGGCGACAGAGGGGTTTTCTCTGCTGCTTCGTCTACCTTCGGTTCAGTAGAGGGTATCTGGTCAAGCTTTCGCTTCTTAGAAATTGTTGCCTTCAGCTCTGGCGTTGTTTTTGCTTTCTTCAAGGCCTTTTCATCTTCTTTTACGGACCGGGCAACTTGCTAACCCTTTTCTTTTCACACCCCCGGCCCCTTCGTCAAACCTTTCATAATCTGGATATTCAAAGTTCAATGCATCCATTACCCGGTTCAGCCTTCATTTCGGCCAGGTACCGAAGGCAGCAGTCATTAGCTGGTCCTCCTTCTTCGTATAATTGCCAAGAATTTCATTGCACATGGTCTCGATCATTTCCATCCATTCATTGCATGGTTTCTTGAACTATTTCTAAAATTTGAAGCGATAGGGGAGCCGAACATGCTCATACTTTTTCCCCTTCCTTTTTCTTCGGCATCCCCCAGCCGCTGGAGGTTGGAAATGTTCTATTTGCCAAATATTTCTGCACTAGATCTCTAGTGCTAATCTCGGCAGCTACCACTCTAAATTCAACTTCGGCCAGCTGGTACGGGGAGCCAAGTTGCATGCGGCACAAGGGCCTTGTCATTCCGAAGCTTAATTTCATCAGACTCATGACCATAGTCATCAATTTTTTCCTCTTTTTCTCATCATCTTTTATATAGAACCACTCACTTGTCCACCCGGTCGGCCACTTGGTACGGTAGCCGATTACCAGGGCTTTGGTATCCTTTCGATACGCAAAATTACAGCAACCAAAGTTTTTGTGAAGGACATCCGCTCTGGCCTTCGTCTGGTAGTGCAACTCATGCACTGGGCAGAAACCTTCGGCATTAGCGCTCATGCCCTGACTTCGGAGAGCCCATATGTAAATATTGAGCCTGACGATGGCATTTGGCGTTAGCTGATGAAGATATATCTCAAAGTTCTTTAAAACTTCTCCTATCATGTCATATAAAGGGAACCAAAGCCCTGCCCTGAAGAAGCTCTTGAAAACAACGACTTTGTCCTCTTTTGGCTCCGGAACCACTTCCTCCCCAGCAAAGCGAACAAGTTTGCTCTCAGCTTCTCCAAAATAACCTAGCTTCTTCATCATAATCATGTCCTCTGTCATCACGGTAGATTTTCCAAATTCGATGTGGCTTGGCTTCGACGGGCTCAAAATATTTTAGTCTTCCTCAGCTTCATCATCACTCCCGTCTTCAGCCGCAATCTGCTCAGCTTCAGTAGCTTCATCTTCGAAAACAACTTTTTCCATTATCACTAGACCTGATCGCCTCATCATTTCCGATAATGGCGTTGTCTCTGTTGTCTCAGGATCATCTCCCTCGCGGGACACGCTAGCAGTTGATCTAACTCGAGCCATCTTAAGTTTCGCGGTTCCTTAAGCCGAAGTTGACCCCGAATGACGAAGCACGTATCTGCAGGGAACAATCCGAAAAAGCTTCGGCTTTGGTTAAATTTTTTTTAACAGCGCAACAGTGCAATGGCAATGAATGATGTGGTACCTCCTCACCAACCTGTCTATTTATATAGTGCTGCAGGGGAAGAAGGCGAACCGCCACACCGCCTACACTGGCTGAGCGGTGGACCATTCGACATTCAGAATATTTTAATCGTTTTTCGACAGCAAGCTCAGGGAAGGTGTTTTTCGGACCTTCGGCTTCCGAACCCTTCGTGTTTTTCGCGGATCGAGCTCGTTTCGAAAAAAACGATCTAGCACCGCGAAGGGCTACTGTTGGGGTCTTCTTCTCCGCCGAAGGTCCTCAAGGAAAAAACAGCTTCAGCAAAATGATGCAAAGGATTGCCGAAGCCACCTTCAGCCTCGATTTAGCTCCTCAAGATGAAGACTTTGTATAGAGGCGACAGTGCAAGATGCCGAAGCTCAATGACCTCAGCCCAGACCAAGCAAAGAAGGAAAAGGACTAGATATGCCTTATTGGTTTTAGTTACTTGTAAACAAGTGTTCGAGGGCATGGATGTAATTTTTACCCGGGCTACGTCCCATGACTATAAATAGATGAACAGTACCCCCGTACTGTTCACGCTGGATTGTAATCACTCTTGCGTCATCCTCGTTCTCTCACCTTTTGGCAAGCCGAAGGTACCAATATAATATGCATATTGTTGATGTTTATTCATTTTTATGGAATATAAGAATAAGTGGATCATTGATACATAATTATTATTATCTTTATTCTTTTGTATTCCTTCGCTTTCTTATTTACATTGACGTTAATATGATGAAATGATGAAGGTATGTCCTTCATGACCTTCGTCTGAAGATCATTATATCCGAGAGGAAATAATGCTTCGAAGGACGAAGGTCTTTAACCATTAACAATTGTGTTGCCTTGTTCTTGATTCATAGCATTTGAGAACAAGTGACCAACAGTTGGTTCTATGACATTTATGGAGCCACAAAGGGTTGATTGATTTGTAATGCTGGAAAATCTTGTGTGTCATGGTTGAAAAGAAATGCCACCTTGTAGTGTTTGAAACCTGATCATAGACCATTGCAAGGTCTTGTTTTGATGGAGAGTGCAGAACATGTACAACAATTGATGAAAGAACATGAGGGCCTAAAGGTGCATAAATTGTTCATTTTGCATCGTCATAGAATGTCAAATCCACATGGTAGGAAAAAATCAATCCTAATGGATATGATAGTGAGAACTTAGATAATAGTGAGGCATGGGAAGTCGAAGAAGGATATGATGCATGGAAAGATGAAGAAGGATATGTCCCATGAGAAGATGAAGAAGGGGATGAAGATTTATATGTGATCAAAAGAATAGCATTGACTTAAAAAATCAGAGCCTACCATAAAGTTGATAATTGAAATCGATAATGCAAGTTTATTTGATAGATGAACCTAATTGAGATGGTCATAGTTCCTTCAATCTGATGTTGAGGGTATATATGTGCATAGGTCCCTCACGGTTGATTATGTGAGGTTTGATGATGCAGTCATGAGACATGAAATTATGAATGTTGGAACATTTTGTACTGATGTGAAGCAATTTAGAGAGGCACTAAGAATTTTGACCATTTGCGAGGGTAGAGATGTTATGAGGCCTAAGAATGATCTCGTGCAAGTTCCAGACAAGTGTAAAACTGCATATTGTCCTTGTTATATCTATACCTCTAGACTCCTTAATGATTGTTCCTTCAAGATCAAGAAGCATATAAAAGTCCATAAATATGGGAAAAGCCATACAGTCAAGCAAATGGATGCTCAATAATAAGTTCTCTTCTTTGAGATAAAAAATGTATTAGAAGTCATTAAGTTCAATAACACATAACTAGTTGTAACGCCTTGGTCTTAGTGTATCTATGCTAATCTATTAAGAATCTAATGTGGGCGCTTCACCCTCCGCATTGACAATCTAGGCCCACCCACTATACCGCTCAAAAAATAGTGTAGAACGAGCACTCGAACCCACACTCACATATTTCAGAAATTTGGGGCTAACCACCAGACCATATGTACCTTAGTGTTTAGAAATAACAATAATTATATTTGAATAAATATCTCAATACATATTTATATGATACTCCGTCTCAGTGTATAAGGTGTAACAACCTCTTGTTCAAAGACCAAGAAATATATTTAATTCTTTCTATACCACTGCATCGATGTACATTGCATAGAGAGAGAACGACTTATATCATGGGACAAGAACAAAAAGTGGTTACATTTTATATTATAGGACGAAGGGAGTATATAACAACAGTAGCAAAGCACGAACAACTGGCTAGTTGATCTATTAAGAAGTGAGAACAGTAAGTTGAAAAACTAAGAAGATGAGGAATTAAGTTTGAAGTATAAGCAAGTAAGTGCGAGATAAGCGAGAGAAGGTTGATCTTATCAAGAGACTATCGCATACTGATCAGGGACACAACGATCTGTTGGTGGCGGCCTTTTTTTCACACCGTGTATATTAACACAGTAAGAGGCTGACATATGACCAAGTGTTCACAATATCGATCCTCTTCGTCACGCATGCACCAAGATCTAATCTATCTTTGCGTGGTACCGGACGTCACTGTTGTAGGCTACCGGACGTCAACGTAATGACATCCTCCTAAAAACCTGAAGGTATTCCTATATTCTACCATTTACAACTGGCAAGAGTTACAAGCTAAGGTCTAAAAAAATCTAACAAAATAAAATAGAGACTATAATTTTTATCCCGTTGCATTAGACTTCATGTACCCCGATGCTTTTTTTACCCTCATGTTATAAATTTTGTTCTTCTATTTTATCGCACCTCCGTATATGCCCGAAACGTGCTTAACTGAAACATTAGCTTTGCTCAACTGCGATTGCTCATTTATTATTCTTGATTAATATCCAGATCTCGTTATCTGCAACTGTGAATCACTATATTAGTCGATCGTATGCATAACGGTGACATGAGTTTTCTTGGTAACATATATAAAAAATGTCTCGATTAATTTCTTGTTCTTTTATGCCAGAGATTGCAATTTGGAAACAATTAGATCCAATGTTCATTATTGACAATAATAATTGAATATAAATTGATGTCTAGAATTACATTAAAAAAAACTTGTAAAATCTATGTACATCGATGCTCACAATTACATTTCTTTTAGAACTTCTAAATTCATCTTTTTTATATATAACATAATTATAAATATTAGCGTGGAAACTTCAAAAGAAATCTATAGTTATTAATATAGAAAGATGCCCTGAACAAGTTGCAAACGCTCAAAATTATACATGCTTCTACTAGTAGTTTGGAGGGTAAATTTCGTGGTTGACAAATGCGCGCGCAAACACGCTGTGTTAGCAGCAGCATAAATTATTATGCGCAAAATCAAAATCTAAATAAAAATAATTGTGGCTGCTGGGATTCGAGCGCAGGTCTCCACGGCCACAACGTGGAATTCTCACCACTAAACTACAGCCACAAGCTATGCCAAGACTACCTATAAACTATATGTAAACTGTATCCCATGAAAACACATTTACTTATCAATTGAAGTAGCCAATGTTCGAGAAGGATCAACACGCAATACGAGTGAGTTCATCATCTCTACAAATACTTTCGCCAAACAATTTATCAAGAATTATAAACATAATCACAAAGTTCCCAGATCAACGAGTAGAAAAATAAGGTCAAGAAACGTAGTACACAACTTGTAATAGGTTTTTACATGGTCGATACTTTGTTGTGACTACGATTATGGAGTAAAACACAGTAACAGCATAAACTCTAATAAAAATATCAAAAAAAACTTTGTTCTAATGTCTTTATTCCTTCATGTGCAAATAACGCCACCACTATTGACTATCCAAATCCAGAATAAGGTATTTTACATTCTTTTGACGCCAATTAAGAATAAAAGGTGACCGGCAACCTCTCCGAAAAATGAACTGCAGCCGACAAGGATTCCGTCCGTTCTCGAATATTTGTAGCTCAAGTCAGTTATACTAAAACGCGATAAATAAATAGAAAACAGAGGGAGTATTTCAGTTACATAAGACATCGAAAACGAATTTCTTTGACCCTACTATCCAGCACTAGATTCAACGTCTGAATGGCCGTCGCTGAAATTATATTGCTCGTAAACTTGGAACAGGATCTCTCTGCAGGGTACAACTGCCCCAATCTTGATGCAGGCAAGGAATGCACCTGACAGCTTTCTATGGAGGCTGTACACTTCATCCGGTGGTGGGGTCAGCCTGTGCTTCAACATGGTGGCCCCAAGATTGGAAACACTATGCGTGATATTATTCGCTCGAAAATCGTGACCGCCTGGCTTTGAGAACGGCACACCAACAATGAAGGCTGCTTGGACATGAGCATCCAGCATGACTTCTGGTTCCTCCCCAGTAAGGAATCCTAGTCTGCGGGACATCTCTAAGACACCGGTCCGATCTCTATTTGCACAGGCAACTACCTGAGAAACAATACAATATAAATCAGAAACCAACCATCTTGAAAACAATAAATATGGCAAAATTCTGATAATGGACTCTGAGACACTCAAAGTGTGCACTGCAATTTTTTGTACCATTCGTAGATAATCATCTACAAAGTGTTTTGCAAAATCACGGGCTGCTCCAAAATCTATCAGATTGAATTTCCTTGTAGCATCATCATACAGAAAATTACTCCAATTTGGATCCGTCTGCACCAAAGTAGTAGACTAGTAGTAATTAAAGATCAGCATAAAAGAGTAGTTTACATTAAAGGTTTCCAGTGTTGACAACGAGCACCATAAATTATCAATTGATGGAATTTTAGCATGATGCTAATTATAAAACAAGACAACTCTAACTACTAGTTATTTAGGAATTTAGCAGATGGGATGAGAGCCGGCACATGCCTGCATGAATCTGAAGACAAACAACTCCTTTATTGTAAGCTCAAGCAGTTTACAACCAACATAATTGCGGGTTTCCTGACTTAACTGAGCCACCTTATCGATAGGAATGCCTGAACCAGTAAGTAGATGAAGCTGTTAGGATCTCCAGTAAACATATAAATATAATGAGTCAATTCATGAAAAACTGCTGGCATGGATTACAAAGTACAGCAGAAAATATATGTTTGAATCCAAATTGCAAAATAAATCAGGCTCATAAACAACATAATAAGCATCTTCACCTCTCTCTTTGGTTGTACAGTTAGTGTTGGCAATGGAAGAGGCAGGAAAACTCACACACATTCATGCCAACATTTCATGCTCAACGTTTACACAAGGAAGTTGAAATGGATAAGCCACATTAACAAGTATCACATGCAAATTTCCGGGATTATTACAAATAACAGTTGAACAGAGATCAGCAGATTGTCATCGTTATTAACTGGTAACATCAAAGAATAAATACAAGGCAAAAAAAATAGCATTATTGCTCAGAATAAGTAGAAATACCTGGAACAAACTCCGAGGTCAGCACTTTCCTGCTAGACAATTGATCAATGACCTTTGGGACATTATAACCATCACTATCACATAGCAATTCTTTGTAACGCTTCTGGTTACTTGCTTCTAGCACATAATCACACTCCCTTGCCAGCTCCTGCTTTGCCACCTGAATTGTATAACATGAATATCAAAGAGCTTATTCTTTATGTTCATAAGATTGCATCAAAGTGCTTTTTACGCTATTACCAGAATAGAACATAAAATACGGAAAATATCAATGTATGACCAGTATGTGTGGTTAACAGATTATAAAATTTATGAAAAGAGACAATAAAGAGAGCAATTTGCTTGATGTGACAATTGAAAATTCCATAAATGTTTTTGGGTTTCCTTTTCATTTGCATATCAAGTAAAGACCAACTATTGTTCATGTCATACAGAAAAGAGCTTAACATACTCATAAGTGCAGCACTTCACAGTACAATCTAGTTTATGTTTGCACAACAATTATAATTTTAACAGAAGAAAGAACAAAAACACAAATGCGTGCTGTGACAGCAGGCAGAAATAAGACAATGAAAAAAAAGAACAGGATGAATAATCCATATTTTATCAAAATAATGAAGAAAAAAAATATTTACCTTCATAGCTCTATCAAGAAAAAGACCTTTAGGAATGAGATTTGTGTAAGTTAGAAGTAGCCTAACATTCTCAATATCACTTTCTATACTATCTGCAACCCCAGGGTATTGTATTTTCATGACAACATCTGATCCATCCTTCAAAACTGCTCGATGGACCTGGTTGAAAGAAAAAAGAAATGATATATAAATAAAGGATATGCTTAACACTTTAACAGAGAGAGCAGCACACAACAACATACTTAGTATAATAGAGTGCTAAGATAAATGCTCAAATTTCACAATTGGTGGATTTTTTACATAGGTAGGGCAACTTTCGCTGCTGAACCAACCTGGCCAATGCTAGCTGCAGCTAGCGGTTCATAGTCGAAACTCCTCAACCTGGAGGACCAGTCAGGACCAAGCTCGGCATCAAGGACTGAATTTAGCTGCTTCCTTGGCATAACATCAGCACCTTGACGAACAATATCAAGAGCTGCTAACACCTACATTAAGTTGGTCAAAGATCAATTTGAATACACTTGGTGGACATCACAAGGCTATGGCAAACGAAGCATTAAGCAAAAGGATGGACTAAAACTGTGGCATCAAAATTAAGATCCTACCGGCGGAGGTACAAGGGATTCGTCCTGGATGCTCAGCATCTGCCCCACCTTGAGCGCTGCTCCCCGCATCCTGCAGAGCGCAAGTGCAACACGCTCGGCATTCTGATCAGACAAGAATGGGGAGAGCGCTGATCGCTTGCCCTCTGTGTCCACCGGGGTGCCATACATTACCCGACGGGCCGACTCCTGAACAGTGCCCCACGCTAACCCGGCGCCCAGTCCTGCAAACCTTAGTTGTACCGGCACATCACCAAAAAAAAAAAGACACAAATCATTCATCATCTCCAATTCAGATGAGCAGACTCAAACTGAAACAAACGTGCATTATTTTAAATTTCAGTTGAGATGGATGTGAGTTCAATACCGTACCCGAGTGCTCTGGTGAAGGGCGTGGATGGAACCTTCCGTTCCCGCAGCCGCCTCCTCTTCTCCCCAGGCGCCGCTGAGGCCAAAGGGGGCGCCTGTTGGGGCAAAGGCGAGGGATCGGGAGGAGGTGCCGCAGGTTCGGGCCTGTCCGCCGCGACGGCAGCAGGTTCGGCTGCAACGGAGGCGGTTGTACCAGTTCGGACGGTCTCCTGCGTCCGCGCGGGGTGCGGGGCCTCTTGCGCTGGCGGCGGACGCTCCAGTGCATGATCTTGCGGCGACGCCGTGGCTTCATCGTGGGAGAAGTACACGACGGAGGAGGGGCGGGAGGATTCGGTGGCGGGCAGCGGTCCTGCGCCTGGAGGGTGCGGCGGACGGCGCGGGGTGCCTCTGGTGAGGCCGGCGAGGTCGGTGGTGGCAAGGAGCGCAGACCTGAGGACATCACGCAGGGAGGTACCCCGCGTGGCCTCGCGCGCGACGAGGGCGACACCGTCGAGCAGGCGCCGGAGATCCCTGGACGCCATGGAAAGGGAAGGCGTGGAAGGCCCCTGGACCAGGAACCAGAGCGGAGCTGCGTGGTCCGCGGAGGCGGGGCAAGCGCGGTGAGACTCGCACGGGCACGGCACCGCTTGGTGTTGGGCCCCTCACAAGTTTCACTTTGTTGTGGGCCGCCTACGTGGCTTGTTAGCTAGGCCGAAGCCCATCAGTGGTCTAGTTGCTTCCACGACAATGGCTACCGCCGGCCTCAAACGTAAACCATTATCATTATTAAACGTAAATCATTATCATTCACGTTACATTTCATAAATAAAACAGCATCTAATAAGTTAGTTGATAGCTTTTGATAGTGTCCTGCATGGTCAGTATGGAGTGGAGACTGCGGACTACATTGAAAGGATAGAGAGAAATACTATTTTTGTAAGTTTTAGCTGATTTTAGTTGTCCAACCCAGCTAATAAACTAATTATTAATTGGGAACCCGATCTTCAAATAATAATGATGTGGTAAATGCACATGATATTATCTTAACTACATATTCAACATTTGAATATATTTTTATATATAGCTTGGAATACTCTGGTTTTACTTTACTGCTCGGTTCTATCTATTCTATATTACTTTATTTCTTCTTCCTTATGGATTTATATACACTGGAATACTCTTGGTTAAAAGACTATGCGCTTGAGGATCATATCTAATTGATATAAGAAACGGCAGTAGAGTCATCTATTGGTGTTTTTAATTTATTCATTTCATTAAAAATTCGGTCGGGAAAGAATGATCGCCCAACCAGCACCATATTAAGAAAAGACCGAAATAATGGTCCTAACCGAAAAAATCATCGAACTTTGGCTTTTCTATCACTAATGGGTCGACGTCAACCATCCACTTTGCAATGCCCCAACCGGAGGGTGGCGCATAGGACATCGTAACCTAAGAGTGGATGAGCCACAACAAGGGGATTTTGTAATGTTATTATTCGATGAGCCACACCAAGCCCGAAAATTTGTCCCGGGTGGAATCGAACCTAAGACATGGAGGTGCTACTCGAAAGCCTTAACCACTAGGCTAGAGGTCCTTTCGCATTCATTCATTTCATTAAGACAATTGATTTTGCAACGTTATTATTCGATATTAATAAAGCAATGTGTTTTTTTTGTATATGCACTATATGATGACGCTATGCATGTCATTGCAATCCTAGCACATGTATAGTGAGAATTCGGTTTGGTTCTTAAAATCGTGTGTAATAGAAGTGGTATTCGAGTCGTGCTAACTATAGGACGTGAGCCTAGAACAGATCTAGCCAATAGAAAAAAAATCGCCTAAATATGTGTTTTTGTCAAAAGGTTATTGTTAACTCATCCATACTCATCTATTCAATTCGGAATCTTACCTTGTAAGTCTTATATCTTTTTGTCCATAAGATGGCATATACCAATTAGGCTGCTAGCAAGTGCCCCAAAGGTCATGTCGATTTTGGTTCCAAGGAACCTGTCGGTATCCTGAAACTAGGGTACCCCTTACTACTATATAAAGACGCAGTACCCACACGACTATCTTTAGTCACGTGGTAAAAGAGCTGTATGTGGGACCAGGCCATGACTCGCCCCAGCCTCGGGTGACTACTCTGGGCCAGTAAACAGCGCCTGACCCCACCACATGGGTGGGTCCGGGGCCGCCACGTGTCCAGAGAAAGTGATATACTCCAAGGCATCAACAGTGAGTCCGGACCCCATGGGAGAGTGCTGGGCCCGTGCCGGACCCCTATATATACGGTCCAGGCCTCCAAGTTTGGCCCAGGACCTCCACGTGTGCGAACCGGACCCCTAGAATGGGATCCGGACCCCCCGTATGGGGTTCGGGCCACCCACAGTGGGGTCCTAGGGTTCTAGGACAGAACATACCCGGGCCTTAATCAAGACCCAGGTGGGGGTCCGGAGCCGACACGTGTCCAGACCTAGTCTGGTGGGATCCGGACCTATCCGCATACACTCCTGCTCCCCGCTCAGGCGGAGACCCGATACTGCCACATGGCATACTGCGCGCGGCATAAACCAACGAGCGGAACCTGGCATGACACCTCTGGACTACGCGCACCTTCGCATTCATTACGGATATCGAGGGCAATGACTCACCATTACTCGTACGTTTCCAAGAAAAGGGTTAGTACCTATCAGTGCTGCATGGACTGCAGTCATCATGACTCCCGCTGATTACTCATGCGTTACTTTGTCAACACTAGTTATTCACATAATGTATTTCTTCCATTATGCTCCTCGGCCCGCATGTCAGGGCTCAGCATCCTTGTATGTGCCTCCCTTAAACTATAAAAGGGAAGGCACACAGCGTTACAGGGGACAGGCTCAATTACACTCAATACAACTTACACAAAGTGGAGGTAGGGTATTACGCTTCGGCGGCCTGAACCACTATAATACCTCGAGTCCTCTAGTGTTCGTCCGAAATTCACCAAACAGGCAGACCGCTTAGGCCCCCTCCTCATCTTAGCTTAGGGTGGGTGCATTCCGCCACCCGGCCGAAGGATTTTCCCGCCGACATTTGGCGCGCCAGGTAGGGGGTCTTTGGCTTTAGGTTTTTCGCCTGTTTTCTTGCTCGACACAATGGTTCAGATTGTCGAGCACCGCGGGTTGTCTCCCGAGGACTTCCTGATGAAGGGGCAGCATCTTCCGTGCCACGAGGCTCTTATCGCCCTGCACCTGGTGCTGCTGCTATGCACGCTGCACAGCAACACACGCCCGCATAGACATACAGGGCTCCGTCGAGGGCTGCTCATGGTGGGGCGTTGTCTGCAGCCAGGGAATTACTGCGTAACCCACCGAGTTCCACGGCCTTGCCGGGGGCCATGAGGCAGTGGCGCGAAGACGTCGACCGTCTCCTCGGTATGGCCCATCCTGGATCGGCCAGGTCCAGGCCTCGATCGTTCCGGCGTCAACGCGAGGCGTCGGCATCTGTGCGCTCACCCTCAGTAAGGGATGCACAGACTAACGACCTGCGGGTAGAACTCAACCGCAGGCGTGCGGGCGAGGATGCTCGAGTCTTTCTAGAGAGGGCACGTGAGTGCTGGTAAAACTTTGAGGGACGCAACCTTGACCAAGACTTCACTGCAAGGGATGCCCGAATCTAGGCGGGTGTCCCATTGGTCAGCGTGGGCTGTGCCGCACTAGTGGATCATCTCCGCGCGGCGACTTGGCCCCCAAGTTTCGGCCACACCCGCCGGAGAAGTACGACGGTACATCAAACCCGTCGGAATTCTTGCAGGTCTATGTCACTGCCATTACGGCATCTGGTGGAAACACTGCTGTAATGGCAAGCTACTTCCATGTAGCCTTGACCGGGCCGGCCCGAACCTAGCTCATGAACCTCACCCAGGGTCGGTCTACCCCTGGGAAGAGCTCTGTGCGCGGTTTACAGCAAACTTCGCCAGTGCTTATCAGCAGCATGGCGTGGAGGCTGATCTCCATGCAGTGAGGCAGGAACCCGGGGAGACTCTCCCAGCTTTCATCTCTCGTTTCACCAAGGTACGGGGGACTATACCTCGCATCTCCGATGCCTCCATTATCACAGCTTTCCGACAGGGGGTGCGTGATAAGAAGATATTGGAGAAATTGGCGATGCATGACGTGGAAACCGTCACTACGCTCTTCACTCTGGCCGATAAATGTGCCAGTGCTGCTGAGGGTCGTGCATGGCACTCGGTGCCGCAAACCAGAGTTACCTAGACGGGCGGCTCAGGTGCCACCACCCAGGGCGGTGGCAAGAAGAAGAAGAATCGCGGTTACGATAAGCCACAGTCTGGTGCTCCGGTCGCCGCATCTGCGGCTGGGGGCCGGGACGAGCGCAGCAAGCGCCCACGGCAACAGGCAAGTGACAGTGGGTCATGCCTTGTCCACCCCCAACAGTCGCCATAGCGCCTCGGAATGCCGAGAGATCCTGAAGCTCGTGAAGCGCATCAGCGAGCGGCATGAGCAGGCCTCCAAGGATGGCTCGGTGCCGGCCTGGCAAGGAGAAGGTCGACGAAGGTGACGTAGCTGCGGGAGAACGGGACCTCGTGTATCAGGCCCCCGAGCAAGTCCTCAAGGACATCCTCACTAGAGACTCCGACTTCGGTGATGACAACGACCGCCGCAAGAAGTTGTACGTGATGTATGGCGGAAGCTGGGAGCTCACCTCCCGTAGGAACGTAAAGTCCCTACGCCTCGAGGTTCTTTCGGCGACCCTAGGGGTCCCGAAGGCAGCCCCCATCAGCGGTGGCGGAGCACCACTATCTCCTTCGGGGCATCCGACTACCCCAAAAACATGGCAGGGGCTGGTATACTACCACTCATCACTGCCCTTGTCATTGCCAACATGAAGATGCATCATGTTCTGATTGATGGTGGGGCTGGGCTCAACGTCATCAGCCATGCTGCGTTCAAGCAGCTACAGATCCCAGGATCCAGACTGGGACCCTCTCGTCCATTCTCCGGAGTGGGCCCTCAACCGGTGTATCCCCTTGGGAGGATCGCACTCCCGGTTACATTCAGGACTGAGGAAAACTTCTACACTGAGAACGTCCAGTTTGATGTTGCGGAGGTTAACCTCCCTTTCAATGCCATCATTGGCAGGTCGGCCCTGTACCGGTTCATGGCCATTGCCCATTACGGGTACTTGGTCCTCAACATACCGTCCTCTGCTGGGGTCCTCACGGTGCGGGGCGACCGCCCCGCTGCGCTTGTAGCTGTCGAGAAGTTACACGCCCTGGCGGCAGAAGTCGCTCGCCCCGATGACGGGGGGAGGGACCCCTCGACTTTCTGTACCAAGACGCCTGCCAAGGTGCCTAAGGTGCAACCAACTGGAGCAGACGACATCTCTGTCAAGACCATCCGGCTCAGCGGAGATTCCTCCCAGACCACTCACATCGCGGGCGATCTGGAGGAGAAATAAGAAATCGCGCTCATCGCCTTCCTCTAGGCAAATGCCGACGTATTCGCATAGGAACCGTCGCAGATGCATGGGATCCCCAGGGAGGTGATCGAGCACCATATGAAGATCCACCCTGACGCCAAACTGGTTAGTCAGAAGCCTCAGAGACAGTCCATTGAGCGACAGGATTTCATCCGTGAGGAGGTCCGGAAGCTGCAGGACGCTGGCTTCATCGAAGAGGTCCACCAACCTCAATAAGGCCTGTCCCAAGGACCCATATCCACTTTCACAAATAGATCAAATCGTGGATTCTACCTCTGGGTGCGACCTCCTGTCCTTCCTAGATGCTTACTCTGGTTTCCATCAGATCCAGATGTCTAGGCAAGATAGGAAGCATACCGCTTTTGTAACTGTGGATGGGCTTTACTGTTATGTTGTAATGCCTTACGGTCTGAAAAATGCCTTACCAACATTTGTACGGGCGAAGAGTAAGACTTTTGGTGACCTGATTAGGGACAGGGTGGAGGTATACGTTGATGACATCGTAGTCAAGACTAAGAGAGGGTCGACCCTGGTGGAAGACTTAACCCTGGTCTTTGACAAGCTGCGGGCAACACGCACGAAGCTGAACCCGGGCAAGTGCGTCTTTGGTGTCTCTGCAGGGAAGTTGTTGGGATTCCTGGTTTCGCATCGAGGCATTTGTCGGAGAGAAAATCCTCTGGCCGGGTGGCGGAATGCACCCGCCCTAATCCTAAGATGAGGAAGGGGCCTAAGCATTTTGCCTGTTATGTGGATTTGGGACGAACACACGAGGACACGAGGAATTAGAGTGGTTCAGGCCACCGGAGCGTAATACCCTACCTCCACTGTGTGTATGTAGTATTGAGTATGTGTAAAACCTGTGAGCTTGAGAGTCTGAGAGCTCGTCCCATGTAACGTTGTGTGCCTTCCCTTTTATAGTTTAAGGGAGACACATACAAGGATGCTGAGCCCCGACATGTGGGCCTAGGAACATAATGGAAAGAATATATTATGTGAGTAACTAATGCTAGTAACGCCTTAGCAATCATCGAGAGTCTTGATGACCGTAGTCCATGCAGCATTGATAGCTGAAACGTACGAGTAATGGTGAATAACTGCACAGCCCATGTATCGTGGACTGTGCATGCCACCTATCAGTGGAATGGACAGGTGCACGTGTTATCCGTAATGAATGCAGAGGCACGCGTAGCCCAGAGGCGTCATGCTCGGTTCCGCTCGTTGGCTTAAGCCGCGCGTAGTATGCTACATGGTAGCATTGGGTCTCCACAGAGCGGGGAGTAGGAGTATATGCGGACAGGTCCGGAACCCACCAGACTAGGTCCAGACATGTGTTGGCACCGGACCCCCGCCTGGGTTCTGTTCAAGGCCCGGGTATGTTCTGTCCTGAGACCTTGGGGCCTCATTATGGGCGGCCCGAACCCCATACGGGGGGGGGGGGGTCCGGATCCTATTCCAGGGGTCCGGCTTGCACACGTGGAGGTCCTGGACCAACCTTGGAGGTCCGCACTGTATATCCAGGGGTCTGGCACTCTCCCACGGGGGTCCGGACTCATTGTTGAGGCCTTAGGGAATATCACCTTCTCTGAACATGTGGCGGCTCCAGACCCACCCATGTGGTGGGGTCAGGCGCTGTTGTGGACCTAGAGTAGTCGCCCGAGGCTGGGACGAGTCATGGCTCGGTCCACACACAACACCTTTACCACGCGACTAAGAGATAGCCGCATGGGTACTGCGTCTTTATATAGTAGCAACCGGTACCCTAGTTTCAGGGTACCGACAGTGGCCCCCGGGCCCACCTTAGGGGAGGATGCGAGCCTACAGGTGGGGCCAAAACTTGTACTTTGCTTTGACATGGCTTGATTGATGATTGGCGTGCCGTTTCAGCGCGTCTGCTGACGCACCCACCGTCAATCTACCTTAGGTCACACCAACTGCCATATCTATCCTCGCGGCTGACTGACCCATGGCCCCCACGCCTGGTGGTTTCATCAGACGATGCGCGGGGCGGCTCGTTGCTGCTGCCTCAGTTTAAAATATGACCTTCTGTCTTCTGCAGCGGTCTTGAGGGGGCGCACTACCGGCGCTTGCGGCGGTTCGCTCTTTCTGCACCCGAGATCCGGCACCCAAGGTGTATGACTCGTGGACCCGGGCCCCCGTGTCATAGACTGGGTTGTTGTCTCTTGCAGCGGAAATGAGGAGGCACGCTACCACATGTGGCGGTTCCAACACCCGAAATCTGGCACCCACGTTGCATGACTCGTGGACCCGGGCCCCCGTGTCATCGACTGGGCTACCTGGATCCTAGGTGCCCGTCCCGCGTGATTTCCTGCGGCGAATGAGGGGCGCGTGGAAGGGTTTCCTTGAGCGAGGACTCTGGTTTCCTTGAAAAAGGGTTCACCCCCGCGTGCAGCAGTTACCCTTTCACAGTCTCTTCCAATCGACTGCGCCTCTTTGCCTTCGTGCTCCTCTGTGCCCCTTTGCCTTCGTGCTCTTCTGCTCTACACCCGCGCCACCGCACAAGCCATGACTTCGCTCGGCCATCTTGACCGCTTTCAGTCTGAGGGGGCACTCAATCTAGTGCGCGGCCTGCTCGGGTGGAGCGCGCCGGGGCTCAACGGAAGAATCCGCGCCGGCGCTGCTCCCCTCGGTGATCTCGTCGCCGGGGAGTTCGTGCTGTTCACCTCCTACATCTCCTGTGGGTTAGCGCTGCCAATCTCGCCCTTCTTCTTGCTGCTGCTGGAGGAGTTCGGGCTTCAGCTTCAGCACCTCACGCCCCACTCCATCCTTCAGGCGACCATCTTCGTCCACCTCTGTGAGATGTTCATAGGGGTGGCTCCCTGCACTTCCCTCTTCCACCACTTCTTCGTGCTGGTCAAGTCTAGGAAGACCAAGGACCACATCAGGGCCTACTATTTCCATACGAGGCTAGATCCGGTCATCGTCTACATCCCCACCCTTGGTGGAGTGAGGTGGGAGAACTGGCGAAGCGACTGGGTGATCGCCAGCACCGAGGCCAACGACTGCCTCGTCTTGCCATCCAATGGGCCGGCTCTCGACCGCAAGTAGTGGAGGACCAAGCCACCCTGGCGCCGGAGTTCCTGCCCGTACTAGACAGGATCAAGGGCTTGGCTACAGGCGGCCTGGCGTCGATGCACGTGGTCAGCGACTTCCTGAAGCGCCGGATCGCGCCGATGCAGAGGAGGGCGTGCCTGTGTTGCTGGTTCACCGGCGCCAACGACATCGGCAGGATCCAGCGCGGGCCGGGCACCGACCTGTCCTAGGACGAGCTGGCGGTCCTGGTGGGAGGGATTACCGAGGAAACCTTCATCCCTGAGTACCTGATCCTCCCCTAGAACATCCCTGCGCTCTGCGACGACGTAGGGCTGAGGACGACGATCTTGGCCACTCTACCGACCCTCGACGAGAGCGGCATGGCGGTCTGCCAGACTGGAGGCCAGGACCCCCACCGCAGGATCCGGATCTCCAATGCACCAGCCGGAGGTCCCTAGCCCTCCGGTGCGACTCCCAGCGCCCCCGCCGTGGCCCCCAGCCCCTTGGACAAGGGTAAAGGGGCTACGAGCAGCGCCTCCGCCCCAGTTGGCTCCGGGGGGTCGGAGAAGGAGAGGCGACGCTGGCTGCGTCACTCCGACGGGTCACTTGTTTCGGACCCCCCAGAAGCGTCAGAGGACTGCTGGTGGGGTCGAGGAGGCCAGCTCCCAAGCCCAGGGCGTGCAGAGGCACGTCAGTCCTCCGGTCCCACCGCCACCACCACCATCGGCCCCGCCGTCACCACCACCACCACCACCATCGGTCCCACCGCCACCACCACCACCTGGGGGTGATCTCCCCTAGGGGCACCAGCAGCAGCAACAACAACAGCAACAACAACAACAACAGCAGCAGCAGCAACAGCAACAGCAACAACAGCGGTCACCCCGCTTCCAGGGTCGCTGGAAAGTCCAGGGCCCCAAGTAAGTGTAGCCCCTTTTTCCATGAGTCTAATTATCACGTCGACAGGTCTTAACCCTTCGTCTGTTCGCTAGGGATTCCTCCTCCACCACTCCTAAGGCCACACCCCCTCCACCAGGCACCAGGCCCACCGATGGGTCCAGCTCTCAGCAGCAGGAATCTACTGGGAGTGGTGCTGGCGGTGCACCTCCAGCCGCTGCTCAGACAGCGCCAGCGGCTTCTCATGCTCCAGCCGGGGTCCGACGGCGGCGGTGCTAGCATCAGGCGGCGTCAAAGCAATAGAGGAGGTCCCAGCTGGGGGATCTGCGCCCGCCTCCGACATCGCGCCCACTCCTGACGTTGGGGGTGACACCGAAGGCGCATCCAGCTCCAACCCCCCGCCTGCACCGGAGGAGTTGGAGGTGGTGTTCGGGCGACGACTCCAGTCAGGTGCCAAGGAAGAAGCTACGCCAATCCCCCTCCCCCGCATGCTGTCCCGCGCCCACCAGGTCCTTAGTGACACTGGGGCAGCAATTTTGCGGGAGTGGGAGGCGCTTGAGGCTAAGCACCAGTGCCTCAGCGACTGGCGCACCCAGCTGGAGGAGCGCACCAGGATGGTGTCCCTCCAATTCATCTCTGAGCGGTCCCAACTTGAGCGGGACCGTAAGGAGTACAAGGAGGACCTCCTAAAGGTGTATGCTAGGGAGCTGGAGGCGCACCGGAGGGAGAAGAAGGTGGCCAGGAGGGAGGAGGTCGTGTCTCAGTGGGAGGCTCTCGTGATAGAGTTTTGGGCCAAGCTAAGTGCCCTGGACTAGACCCTGGAAGAGCAACGGGTCCAGCAGACCAAGGCTGTGGAGAGGCTGCAAAAGTTGCAGCAAGAGCTCGAGGGCAAGGCCAGCGACGCCGCCCTCGCCGAGGAGAAACTTAAAGCGAAGGAGCAGTCCTTGGATAGGCGGGAGACGGACCTCGCTAGGCGGGAGACGGATCTCACCTTCCGGGAAGAAATGCTGACCCGACGAGGCGAGATGCTGGCCAAGCACGAGCTCGAGGCGGAGAAGAAATAAAAGGAGCTGGAGGAGTGGATCCGGCAATTCCAGGCGGCGCAGGCAGCACCGGGCCCCTAGGCGGTGGAGGCCACTAGGAAGGCTCTTGAAGACCTTCAGGCGGAGCACCGCGCTGGGGTCCAACACATCACCGCATGGGCCAGCGAGGCGAGCACGACACTGGTGCCGCTAGGGATGAGTCCCATCCTAGTGTCGGAGCTGCCGACGTCTATCTCCGACGCGCTCCCGGTACTGGACTCCGCCGCCAATCGCCTCCGACACCTGGACCAGCTTCTTGGAGCCCGCCTGGAGGCAGAGGGCAGCAAGCTTTGTCGGGCGGTGATCGAATATATCTTGACGTGCTTCTGGAGTCACGACCCGGCCATATCCTTGGAGCCGGTGATCGCTGGTCCGGTGGCCGCCACTGAAGACGCCGCCCGGGAGGGCGTACAAGACGCCGTGGAGCTCGTGGCCGTGCGCTTCCAGCGGGATCCTGCTAATGACGAGTAGCTGAATATGCAGAAACAAGGCTAGGGTCCTGCTGGGGAGCGACTTGTAATAGTTTTTGGTGATGTAAGATACTTTTGAGAACTATTAATCAAACAACACTTATCTGTATACTATTTGTCCTCGCTGTGTGTAGCGTTACCAACTTCTCCCTGGTACTTGGCCCCCCTAGGATGTAGGCTCGACGTGCCAAGGTTGGATACCAGTATACCTAAGAAAAAGTTTGTGGTACGGCCCATAGAAGGTAGTCTCTACAGTTTGAGACTACCTACCTCTAGGTGGGACTGGATCTACACACAGCTTCGGCTTTGAAGCGTTAGTAGTACACCCATAGGGCCCATCGTTTGGTATGTGCCATCCTTTGATTCATGCAACAGGACCTGCATGATTTGGCCTGGGAAGCCAAGCCGTATGTCCGGACCCACATGATCATAGCTCCAAATACTAGGGTACCCATTACAGAGCGGTGGAGGTGCAGGCTTAGGGTACGGAACCAGGCTAAGCGGCTACATAGCTCCGGACCACTGCGGGGAACGAGCACCCATTCTCTAGAACCAGACCCGCAGGTTGCCGGACCCCCTATAGCAGTAGAGTGGTCCTGAACTGCAAGCCTGGCTTACTCAATTCGGATGTCATCATACCAGCAAGGGTGGGAACTGTATGGGTGGGTTAGATAAAAAATAATGTCCGTAAATTATAGTAGAATGAACCAATCACAAAAGCTCCTCTGGGGGCAAATTATTTCCTTATAACTTGATATACATGGGTGCAGACCAAAAGGTCGGGCTTACGAGGGTGGACCTCACCGGATTGACGTACACATATGAACAACCCAGTTACAAAGGAAGAAAACTCAACCCCCCAGCTTCGCTTTTATGGGTAGAACTTACAGAGATGCTCTATGTTCCAGTGATTGGGAAGAGGCACTCCGTCAGTTGTGGCAAGGCGGACACACCCGGGTTGGCATATTTCCATCACCTTGAAGGGTCCTTCCCAACTGGGGGAGAGTTTGTGGAGCCCTTCTCGGTTCAGTACTCGCCTTAGGACTAGGTCCTCGACCCTGAGCTCCCTACTATGCATGAATCGTTGGTGGTAGCGCCTGAGCGCTTGGTTGTACCGTGCATTTCGGATCGCCGCTCGCCATCTGCGCTCGTCGATGAAGTCCACGTCCTCACGCCGTAGCTGTTTCTGCATAGACTCATCGAAAGACTGGACCCGTGGGGAGCCCATAATGATTTCCGGGGGAAGGCAGGCTTTGGCCCCGTAGACCAGGAAGAACGGGGTCTCCCCGGTAGCTCGGCTGGGTGTGGTCCGATTCCCCCATAGTACAGACGGAAGTTCATTGACCCAATTTGCTCCATGCTTTTTCAAGCGGTCATAGGTGCGTGTCTTGAGCCCCCTGAGGATTTCTGCGTTTGCCCTCTCAGCTTGGCCGTTGCTCCTGGGATGAGCCACAGACGCAAAGCAGAGCTGGGTGCCGATGCCCTCGCAATACTCTTGGAAGAGCTGACTTGTAAACTGGGTCTTGTTGTCCGTAATGATATGGCTTGGGACCCCAAATCTACAGACAATCGACTTGAGGAAGGCAACAACAGCACCCTGGGTGATATTGACCACAGGGGTGGCCTCTGGCCACTTTGAACTTGTCGATGGCGACGAAGAGGAAACGGTACCCGCCGACGGCCCTAGGGAATGGTCCCAGGATATCCACCCCCCATACGACGAATGGCCAGGAGGGTGGAATCATCTGCAGAGAATCTGCTTTGCATGGAACTGACATGCCTTGCAGGACTTTACCATCTCAGCTGCATCCTGGAGAGCGGTTGGCCAGTAGAAGTCGTGCCGGAAGGCCTTACCGACCAGCGTGCGGGATGACAAATGACTTCCGCACTCTCATCCATGGATCTCCATGAGCAACTCACGGCCCTCCTCCTGGGTGATGCACTGCATGAGAATGTCGTTGGCACCACGGCGGTAGAGATCCCCTTCTACCACCGCGTATCGCTTAGCCAACCGCACTATGCGTTCTGCGAACACATGATCTTCAGGAAGGATATTTTCCTTCAGGTAGTCCTGGATCTCGGAAATCCATGCATCGGGACCACTTTGAGATAATGGCTGTGGCGCTAAGGGGTTGGCAGGACCCCCTGTAGCACACACAATCCTTGGTGGGTTCTGCAGATGTAACGCCACCGGGACCGCTAGCTTCGAGGTGCTACTCTCACCCCCTTCGTCTGGCTCAGCAGGCTGGGCGGTAGGTCTCAGCAGCCGTCTTTCAAAGATGCCCTCGGGCACGGGTGCCCAAGTTGATGCCCTCGTGGAGAGTTCATCTGCCGCTGAATTGTTAGCCCGAGGAACATGTTGCAGTTCCAGGGTCGTGAAGTCCTTTTCTAGCTTCCTTACATGGAGGAGGTAAGCTGCGAGCCTGGGCTCGTTGCAGCTACATTCCCCGTGGACCTGCTTGATAATGAGCTGGGAGTCCCCCTTTACGAGGAGCTGACGGATCCCTAGGGATAGGGCCGCAGATAATCCGAAGATTAGCGCTTCATATTCCACCATGTTGTTGGTGGCCTTGAACTCAAGGTGCACCATGTACTTCACTTGATCTCCGCTTGGGTCGATGAGGACCACCCAGGCACCGCCACATTACTAGCAGGTGGATTCGTCGAAGAAGAGCGTCCAGTGTGGCTCGGTGAAGACTGGGACCCTGGGCTCCACAAGTGTGGGGTCCGAATCGGGATCCGAACCCCCAGGAGCACTTGGGGAAGGGGTCCACTCCACGATGAAGTCAGCCAGGACCTGGCTCTTGACAGCGTGGCGAGGCTGGAACTCCAGTTGGAACTCGGCAAGCTCCGCCGCCCACTTGGCGATGTTGCCCGTGGCACATTAGAGTTGTGGAGGATGGCCTTTAACGGGTAGGAGGTCACCACCACAACCCTGTGCACCTAAAAATAGTGGCGCAACTTCCTGGACGCAACAAGTATAGCATAGAGAAGCTTGTGCATCTGAAGGTACCTGGCCTTTGCCTCGTGGAGGACCTCGCTGACGTAGTAGACCGGCTTCTGGATGGTTCGGACCCCTATGGTTAGTCCCGGGTCCTCAACCTCTTGGCCTTCCGTCAACATCGTGGTGGTCGAACCACCACCTTCTCCTGGGGGAACTTGTTGACTCCCCTGTGGTTGTTGTGCCGCCCTCTCGGCGACCAGCACCATGCTCACCGCCTCGGAAGCCACTGCAATGTATAAGTACAACGACTCCCCTGGCTCCGGAGTTACCAGTATTGGCAGGGATACAAGGTGCTGTTTCAACTCTTGAAAGGCATGTTCTGCCTCTTCGGTCCAAGAGAATGGACCGGACTTCCGCAATAGCCTGAAAAAGGGCAACACCCTCTCAGCTAGTCTTGAAATGAAGCGGCTAAGGGCGGCCAATGACCCCGTAAGCTTCTGGACGTCCTTGATGCGGGCCAGAGGCCTCATTGCCTCAATTGCCTTGATCTTCTTCGGGTTTGCTTCAATGCCCCGGTGTGAAACCAGGAACCCCAGCAACTTCCCTGCAGAGACACCAAAGACGCACTTGTCCGGGTTTAGCTTTGTGCGGGTTACCCGCAGCTTGTTGAAGACCAGGGTTAAGTCTTCTACTAGGGTCGACCCTCTCTTAGTCTTGACCACGATGTCATCAACGTACACCTCCACTCTGTCCCTAATCAGGTCCCGAAAGTCTTACTCATTGCCCGTACAAATGTTGGCAAGGCGTTTTTTAGACCGTAAGGCATTACGACATAACAGTAAAGCCCATCCACTGTTACAAAGCGGTATGTTTTCTATCCTGTCTAGACATCTGGATCTGATGGAAACCAGAGTAAGCATCTAGGAAAGACAGGAGGTCGCACCTGGAGGTGGAATCCATGATTTGATCTATTCGTGGAAGTGGATATGGGTCCTTGGGATAGGCCTTATTGAGGCTGGTTTAGTCAATGCACATCTGAAGCTTCCCATTAGCCTTGGGGACGATGACTAGATTGGCCAGCCATACCGGGTGATGGACCTCTTCGATGAAGCCAGTGTCTAGCAGCTTCTGGACCTCCTTGCAGATGAAGTCCTGCCGCTCAATTGACTGTTTCCGAGGCTTCTGACTCACCGGTTTAGCGTCAGGGTGGATCTTCAGATGGTGCTCGATCACCTCCCTAGGGATCCTAGGCATCTACGACGGTTCCCAAGCGAATACGTCGGCATTTGCCTGGAGGAAGGCGATGAGCGCGAGTTCCTATTTATCCTCGAGATCACCCGCGATGCGAGTGGTCTAGGCGAAATCCGCGCTGAGCTGGATGGTCTTGACGGGACCGCCGTCTGCTCCAGATGGCTGCACCTTTGGCACCTTGGCAGGCGCCTTGGTACCGGAAGTTGAGGGGTCCCTCCCTCCGTCGTCCGGGCGAGCAGTTTCTGTCGCCAGGGCGTGCAGCTTCTCGACAACCGTAAGCACAGCGGCATGGTCGCCCCGCACGGTGAGGACCCCAGCAGGGGATGGCATCTTGAGGACCAAATACCCGTAATGGGCAATGGCCATGAACCGGTACAGGGTTGGCCTGCCAATGATGGCATTGAAGGGGAGGTTAACCTCTGCGACGTCGAACTGGACGTTCTTTGTGCGGAAGTTTTCCTCGGTCCCGATTGTAACCGGGAGTGCGATGCTCCCAAGGGGATATACCGGTTGTGGGCCCACTCCAGAGAATGGATGAGAGGGTCCCAGTCGAGACCCTGAGATCTGTAGCTGCTTGAATGCAGTGTGGCTGATGACGTTGAGCCCAGCCCCACCGTTAATCAGGACGTAATGTAGCCGCATGTTGGCGATGATAGGGACGGTGATGAGCGGTAGTGTACCGGCCCCTGCCATGTTTTCGGGGCAGTCGGATGCCCCGAAGGAGATAGTGGTGCTCCTCCACCGCTGATGTGGAGCAGCCTTCGGGACCCCTGGGACCGCCGAAAGGACCTCTTGGCGCAGGGACTTGACGTTCGTGCGGGAGGTGAGCTCCCAGCTCCCGCCGTACATCACATATAGCTTCTTGCGGCGGTCGTTGTCATCACTAGAGTCGGAGTCTCCAGTGAAAACGTCCTTGAGGACCCCCTCAGGTGACTGATACCCGAGGTCCCGTTCTCCCGCGGCCGCGTCACCTTCATCGACCTTCTCCTTGCCAGGTCGGCGACGAGGCTGTGAGCCATCCTTGGAATCCTGCTCGCGCAGCTCGCTGACGCGCTTCGCAAGCTTGATGATCTCGCGGCATTCCGAGGCGCTATGGCGACTATTGGGGTGCACAGGGCATGACCTACTATTGCCCCCCTGTGGCTGTGGGCGCTTGCCACGCTCGTTCTAGCCCCTAGTCGCAGCTGCGACGACTGGAGCAGCAGACTGCGACCTCTCGTGGCCACTGTTCTTCTTCTTCTTGTTGTTGCCGTTCTGGGTGACAGCACCCGAGCACCCGTCTGGGTGACTCCGGTCTGTGGCGCCAAGTGCCATGTGTGGCCCTCGGCAGCTCTGGCACATTTGTCAGCCAGAGCGAAGAGCATGATGACGGTTTCCATGTCATGTGTCGCCAGCTTCTCCAACATCTTCTCATCACGCACCCCCTGTTGGAAAGCAGTGATGATAGAAGCATCAGATACGTGAGGTATGGTCCCGCGTACCTTGGTGAAGCGGGCTATGAAAGCCCGAAGAGTCTCCCTGGGTTCTTGCCTTACGACATGGAGATGAGCCTCCACGCCATGCTGCTGATAAGCACTGGCAAAGTTCACCGTGAACCATGCGCATAGCTCTTCCCAAGAGTAGACGGACCCCGGGGTCAGGTTCATGAGCCAGGTCCGGGCCGGCCCAGTCAAGGCTACATGGAAGTAGCTCGCCATCACAGCAGTGTTTCCACCAGCTGTCATAATGGCGGTGACGTAAACCTGCAAAAATTCCGACGGGTTTGACGTACCGTCGTACTTCTCTGGCAGGTGTGGCTGAAACTTGGGTGGCCAAGTCGTTGCGGGGAGGTGATCCGCTAGCGTGGCACAGCCCACGCCAACCAATGGGACACCCATGTGGATTCGGGCACCCCTTGGAGTTTGTGGCGCAAGCGGAGCGAAGTCCTGGTCGAGGTTGCGACCCTCGAAGTTTAGCCGGCGCTCACGCGCCCTCTCCAGAGAGACTCGTGCGTCCTCACCCGCACGCCTACAGTTGAGTTCTGCCTGTAGGTCATCAGGCCTCTCCAGAGAGATTGGAGCATCCTCAACCGCACGCCTGCAGTTGAGCTTCGCCCGCATGTCCTCAGTCGGTGCAGCCTTCACTGAGGGTGAGCACACTGACGCCGACGCCTCATGTTGACGCCGGAATGACTGAAGCCTGGGTCTGGCCGAGCCAGAATGCGCCATGCCGAGGAGACGGTCGACATCGTCACGCCACTGCTTCATGGCCCTCGGCGAGGCTATGGAGCTTGGAGGGTGGCATAACAACTCCCTGGCTGCAGACAATGCCCCAGGAGCAGCCCTTGACAGAGCCCGGGATGTCTGTGCAGGCGTGTGCTGCTGCATAGCGTGCACAGCAGCAGCACCAGGCGTAGGGCGGTTGGAGCCTCGTGGCATAGAAGACGCAGCCTCTTCCTCCATCGGGAAGTCCTCGGGAATGAAGTAACGGTGCTCGACGATTTGAACCATGGTGTCGAGCAGGAAAACAGGCAAAAACCTAATGCCAAAGCCCCTACCTGGCACGCCAAATGTCGGAGAGAAAATCCTCCGGCCGGGTGGCGAAATGCACCCGCCCTAATCCTAAGATGAGGAAGGGGCCTAAGCGTTTTGCCTGTTATGTGGATTTGGGACGAACACACGTGGACACGAGGGATTAGAGTGGTTCAGGCTGCCGGAGCGTAATACCCTACCTCCACTGTGTGTATGTAGTATTGAGTATGTGTAAAACCTGTGAGCTTGAGAGTCTGAGAGCTCGTCCCCTGTAACGTTATGTGCCTTCCCTTTTATAGTTTAAGGGAGGCACATACAAGGATGTTGAGCCCTGACATGTGGGCCTAGGAACATAATGGAAAGAATATATTATGTGAGTAACTAATGCTAGTAACGCCTTAGCAATCACCGGGAGTCTTGATGACCGCAGTCCATGCAGCATTGATAGCTGAAACGTACGAGTAATGGTGAATAACTGCACGGCCCGCGTATCGTGGACTATCCATGCCACCTGTCAGTGGAATGGACAGGCGCACATGTTATCCGTAATGAATGCAGAGGCGCGCGTAGCCTAGAGGCGTCATGCTCGGTTCCACCCATTGGCTTAAGCCGCACGCAGTATGCCACGTGGTAGCATCGGGTCTCCGCCTGAGCGGGGAGTAGGAGTATATGCGGACAGGCCTGGAACCCACCAGACTAGGTCCGGACACGTGTCGGCACCGGACCCCCGCCTGGGTTCTGTTCAAGGCCCGAGTATGTTTTGTCCTGAGACCTTGGGACCCCATTGTGGGCGGCCCAGACCCCATACGGGGGGGGGGGGGGTCTGAATCCCATTCCAGGGGTGCGGCTTGCACACGTGGAGGTCCTAGACCAACCTTGGAGGTCTGGACTGTATATCCAGGGGTCCGGCACTCTCCCATGGGGGTCCGGACTCACTGTTGAGGCCTTGCGGTATATCACCTTCTCTGGACACGTGGCGGCTCCGGACCCGCCCATGTGGTGGGGTCAGGCGCTGTTGCGGACCTAGAGTAGTCGTCCGAGGCTGGGATGAGTCATGGCTTGGTCCACACACAACACCTTTACCACGCGACTAAGAGATAGCCGCATGGGTACTACGTCTTTATACACTAGCAAGGGGTACCCTAGTTTCAGGGTACCGACAACATTGAAGCAAACCCAGAGAAGATCAAAGCAATTGAGACAATGAGGCCTCCGGCTCGCATCAAGGATGTCCAGAAGCTTACGGAGTCACTGGCTGCCCTTAGCCGCTTCATCTCAAGATTGGCCGAGAGGGCACTACCCTTCTTCAAGCTATTGCGGAAGTCCGGCCCATTCTCTTGGACCGAAGAGGCAGAACGAGCCTTTCAAGAGTTGAAGCAGCACCTTGTGTCCCTACCAATACTGGTAGCTCCAGAGCAAGGGGAGCCGTTGTACTTATACATTATTGCGGCTACAGAGGCGGTGAGCATGGTGCTGGTCGCCGAAAGGATGGCACAACAACCCCAGGGGAGTCAGAAAGTTCCCCTAGGAGAAGGTGGTGGTCCGACCACCACGATGTTGACGGAAGGCCAGGAGTCTGAGGACTTGGGGCCAACCGCAGGGGTCCGAACCATCTAGAAGCTGGTATACTACGTCAGCGAGGTCCTCCACGAGGCAAAGGCCAGGTACCTTGAGACGCACAAGCTTATCTATGTTGTACTTGTTGCGTCCAGGAAGTTGCGCCACTATTTTCAGGCACACAGGGTTGTGGTGGTGACCTCCTACCCATTAAGGGCCATTCTCCACAACTCTAACACCAAAGGCAACATTGCCAAGTGGGCTGCGGAGCTTGCTGAGTTCCAACTAGACTTCCAACCTCGCCACGCTGTCAAGAGTCAGGTCCTAGCTGACTTCATCGTGGAATGGACTCCATCCCCGAGTGCTCCTGGGGGTCCGGATCCCGATTCGGATCCCACACCTGTGGAGCCCAGGGCTCCGGTCTTAACCGAGCCCCACTGGACGCTCTTCTTCGATGGATCCGCCTGCCAGCAGGGTGGTGGCGCTGGAGTGGTCCTCATCGACCCAAGTGGAGATCAAGTGAAGTACATGGTGCACCTTGAGTTCAAGGCCACCAACAACATGGTAGAGTATGAAGCACTGATCTTCGGCTTGTTTGTGGCCCTATCCCTAGGGATCCGCCAGCTCCTCGTGAAGGGGGACTCCCAGCTGATTATCAAGCAGGTCCACGAGAATGTAGCTGCAACGAACCCAGGCTCGTAGCTTACCTCCTCCACGTAAGGAAGCTAGAAAAGGACTTCATTACCCTGGAACTGCAACATGTTCCTCGGGCTAACAACTCAGCGACAGATGAACTCTCCACGAGGGCATTAACTTGGGCACCCGTGCCCGAGAGCGTCTTCGAAAGACGGCTGCTGAGACCTACTGCCCAGCCTGCCGAACCGGGTGAAGGGGGCAAGACTAGCACCTCGAAGCTAGCGGTCCCGGTGGCGTTCCATCTGCAAAACCCACCAAGGATTGTGTGTGCTGCAGAGGGTCCTGCCAACCACTTAGCGCCACAGCCAGTATCTCAGAGTGGTCACGATCTCCGAGATCCGGGACTACCTAAAAGAAAATATCCTTCCTGAAGATCATGTGTCCGCAGAGCGCATAGTGCGGTTGGTTAAACGATAACGGTGGTAGAAGGGGATCTATACCGTCATGGCACCAACAACATTCTCATGCGGGGCATCACCCAGGAGGAGGGCCGTGAGTTGCTCGCGGAGATCCATGGAGGTGAGTGCGGAAGTCATTCGTCATCCCGCACACTGGTTGGTAAGGCCTTCCGGCACGGTTTCTACTGGCCAACCGCTCTCCAGGATGCAGCTGAGTTGGTAAAGTCCTGCAAAGCATGTCAGTTCCATGCAAAGCAGATACATACACCGGCTCAGGCTCTGGAAATGATTCCACCCTCCTGGCCATTCGTCGTATGGGGGGTGGATATCCTGGGACCATTCCCCAGGGCTGTCGGCGGGTACCGTTTCCTCTTCGTCGCTATCGATAAATTCACAAAGTGGCCAGAGGCCACCCCTATGGTAAGTATCACCCAGGGTGTTGCTGTTGCCTTCCTCAAGTCGATATCTACAAATTTGGGGTCCCAAGCCGTATCATTACGGACAACGGGACCCAGTTCAAAAGTTGGCTCTTCCAAGAGTATTGCGAGAGCATCGACACCTAGCTCTACTTTGCGTTTTTGGCTCATCCCAGGAGCAATGGCCAGGCTGAGAGGGCAAACGCAAAAATCCTCAGGGGACTCAAGACACGCACCTATGACTGCTTTAAAAAGCATGGTGCAAATTGGGTCAATGAGCTTCCGTCCGTACTATGGGGGAACCGGACCAGACCCAGCCGAGCTACCGGGGAGACCCCGTTCTTCCTGGTCTACGGGGCCGAAGCCTGTCTTCCCCCGGAAATCATTATGGGCTCCCCACGAGTCCAGTCTTTCGATGAGTCTATGCAGGAACAGCTACGGCGTGAGGACGTGGACTTCATCGATGAACGCAGATGGCAAGCGGCGATCTGAAATGCACGGTACAACCAAGTGCTCAGGCGCTACCACCAACGATTTGTGCATAGTAGGGAGCTCAGGGTCAGGGACCTAGTTCGAAGGCGAGTACTGAACCGAGAAGGGTTCCACAAACTCTCACCCAGTTGGGAAGGACCCTTCAAGGTGACGGAAATATGCCGACCCGGGTGTGTCTGCCTTGCCACAACAGAAGGAGTACCTCTTCCCAATACCTAGAATATAGAGCATCTCCGTAAGTTCTATCCATAATAGCAAAATTGGGGGGTTGAGTTTTCTTCCTTTGTAACTAGGTTACGCATATGTGTACGTCAATTCGGTGAGGCCCGCCCTCGTAAGCCCGTCTGTTGGTCTACACCCATGTATATCGAGTTATAAGGAAAGGATTTACCCCCTGGATGTGCTTTTGTGATGGTTTTATTCTACTTCGGTTTACATGCATTATTTTTATCTAACCCACCCGTACAGTTTCCCACCCTTGCTGGTATGATGACATCCGAATTGAGTAGCCAGGCTTGCAGTTCAAGACCCCTCTACTGCTACAGGTGGTCTGGCAACCTGCGGACCAGTTCTAGAGAATGGGCGCTCGTCTCCTGGAGGGGTCCGGAGTTGTGTAGCCGCTTAGCATGGTTCCGTACCTTAAGCCTGCACGCTCCACCACTCTGCAACGGGCACCCTAGTATTTGGAACTGTGATCCTGTGGGTTCGGGCATACGACTTGGCTTCCCAGGCTAAATTCTGCAGGTCCTGTTGCATGAATCAAAGGATAGCAGATACCAGACGATGGGTCCTATGGGTGTGCTCCTAACACTGCAAAGATGAAGCTGTGTGCAGGTCCAGGTCCTAGTCCAGAGGTAGGTAATCTCAAACTGTAGAGACTACCTCCTAGGGGCTGGGTCATCAATTTTTTCTTCGGTATACTGGTATCCAGCCTCGACACGTCAAGCCTACCTCCCAGGGGGCCAAGTACTAGGTGGAAGTTGATGACGCTACACATAGCAAGGGCAAGTAACATACAGATAAGTTTCACTGTTGTTTGATTAACGGTTCTTAAAGTATGTTTCATGGCCAAAAGTTATTAGAGCCGCTTCCCATCGGAACCCTTGCTTTGTCTCTACAGGTCATCAGCAGGATCGCGCTGGAAGCGCTCGGCCACCAGCTCCATGACGTCTTGTACACTCTCCCGGGCTGCATCTTCAGTGGCGGCTACCGGACCAGCGATCACCGGCGCCAAGGATATGGCGGGGTCGTGACTCCGAAAGCACGTCAGGACATAGTCCACCACCGCCCAGCAGAGCTTGCTGCCCTCTGCCTCCAGGCGAGCACCAAGGATCTGATTCAGGCGTCGGAGGCGATCAGCGGCAGAGTCCAGCACAGGGAGCACATCCGAGATCGACGCAGGCAGCTCCGACACTGGGATGGGGCTCATCCCTAGTGGCACCAGTGTCGTGCTTGCCTCGCCGGCCCACGCGGCAATACGCTAGACCTCGGCACGGTGCTCCGCTTGGAGATCTTCAAGAGATTTTTTGGTGGCCTCCACCGCCTGGGGACCCGGCGCCGCCTGCGCTGCATTGAACTGGCGGATCTGCTCCTCCAGTCTCCTCTCCTTCTCCTCGGTTTCGAGCTTGAGCTCATGCTCGGCCAGCAACTCGCCTCACCGGGTGAGCATTTCTTCCATGAAGAAAAGATTCGTCTCTCGCCTGGCAAGGTACGTCTCCCGCCTGTCCAAAGACTGCTCCTTCACCTTAAGGTTCTCCTCAGCGAGGGCGGCGTCACTAGCCTTGCCCTCGAGCTCTTGCTGCCACTTTTGCAGCCTCTCCACAGCCTTGACGTGCTAGGCCCGCTGGGCTTCCAGAGTCTGGTCCAGGGTGCTCAGTTTGACTTGGTACTCTGTCGTGAGGGCCTCCCTCTAGGACACGGCCTCCTCCCTCCTGGTCACTTTTTTCCCTCTGAGCCGCCTCTAGCTCCCTAGCGCACACCTTTTGGAGGTCTATCTTGTACTCCTTGTGGTCCCGCTCGAGTTGGGACCGCTCGGAGGCGAACTGTCGGGACGCCGTCTTGGTCCGTTCCTCCAGTTGGGTGCGCCAGTCACTGAGGCACTAGTGCTCAGCCTCAAGCGCCTCCCACTCCCGTAAGATTGCTGCCTCAGTGTCACTGAGGACCTGGTGGGCATGGGACAACATGCGGGGGAGTGGGACTGGCGCCGCTTCTTGCTCGACGCCCGACCGGAGCCGCCACCCAAACACCACCTCCATCTCCTCCGGCGCAGGCGGGGGGTTGGAGCTAGACACGCCTCCAGTGTCACCCCCAGTGTCGGGAGTGGGCACGGATCCCCCAGCTGGGACCTCCTCGGCCACTGCGATGCCGCCCGACGCTGGCGCTGCTGCCGCGGGATCCCGGGCTGGGGCATGGAAGCCGCTGGCGCTATCTTGGTAGCAGCCGGGGGCGGACCGCCGGCACCACCCTCAGCAGATTCCTGCTGCTGAGAGCTAGACCCGTCGGTGGCTTGGTGTCTGGCGGAGGAGGCGAGACCTTGGGAGCAGTGGGGGAAGAAGCCCTGACAAACAAATGATGGGTTAAGACTCGTCGGCACGATGATTAGACTCGTAGAAAAAGGGACTACACTTACTTGGGGCCCTGGACCTTCCAGTGACCCTGGAAGCGAGGCGATCGCCGCTCCTGCTACTGTTGCTGTTGCTGCTGCTGGTGCCCCTGGGGGTGATCACCCCTAGATGGTGGTGGTGGCGGCGGGACCGGAGGACTGACGCGCCTCTACGCGCCGTGGGCCTGGGAGCTGGCCTCCTCGGCCCCACCTACAGTCCTCTGGCGCTTCTGGGGGGCTCCAAAACGAGCGACCCATCAGCGCGATGCAGCCTGCGTCGCCTCTCCTCCTCCGACCCCCGGAGCTACTTGGGGCGGAGGCACCGCTTGCGGCCCCTTTGCCCTTGTCCAAGGGGCTGGGGGCCACGACGGGATTGGCACTGCGAGCCACACCAGTGGGCTGGGGACCTCCAGCCGGTGCATCAGAGATCCGGATCCCGCGGTGGGGGTCCCGGCCACCGGTCTGGCGAATTGCCACGCCGCTGTCGTCGAGGGTCGGCAATGTGGCCAAGATCACCGTCCTCAGGCCTGGGTCATTGCAGAGCGCCGGGATGTTGTGGGGGAGTATCAGTGACTCAGGGACAAAAGTTTCCCTAGTAATCCCTCCCACTAGGACTGCCAGCTCGTCCCAGGACAGATCGGTGCCCGGCCCACGCTGGATTCTGCCGATGTCGTTTGGGCCGGTGAACCAGCAGCACAGGCGTGGCCTCCTCTGCAGCGGCGCGATCCAGCGCTTCAGGAGGTCGCCGACCACATGCATTGATGTCAGACCGCTTGTAGCCAAGACCTTGATCCTGTCCAATACGGGCAGGAACTCTGGCGAGAGGGATGGCTTGGTCCTCCATTACTTGCGGTCGAGTGCTGGCCCATCGCTCGACAGGATGAGGCGGTCGTTGGCCTCGGTGCTGGCAATCACCCAGTCGCTGCACCAGTTTTCCCACCTCACACTGCCAAAGGTGGGGATGTAGACGATGGCCGGATCTGGCCTCATCTGGAAGTAGTAGGCATCAATGTGGTCCCTAGTCTTCCCGGACTTGACCAGCACGAAGAAGTAGCGAAAGAGGGAAGTGCAGGGGGCCACACCTACGAACATCTCACAGAGGTGGACGAAGATGGCTGCCTGGAGGATGGAGTGGGGCGTGAGGTGCTGAAGCTGAAGCCTGAACTCCTCCAGCAGCAGCAGAAAGAAGGGCGAAATCGGCAGCGCCAACCTGCAGGAGATGTAGGAGGTGAACAGCACGAACTCCCCGGCGGCGAGATCGCCGAGGGGGGCAGCGCCAGCACGAATTCTTCCGGCGAGCCCTGGCGCACTCCACCTAAGCAGGCCACGCACCAGGTTAAGCGCTTCCTCAGACTGAAAGCGGTCAGGGTGACCAAGAGAAGCCATGGCGTATGCGGCGGCGTGGGCGTGGAGTAGAGGAGCACGAAGGCAAAGGGGCATAGGTGATTGGGAGAGAATGCGAAAAGGTAACTGCTGCACGCGGGGTGAATCCTTTTTCAAGGAAACCTGAGTCCTTGTTCAGGGAAACCCTTCCGCGCGCCCCTGAATCGCCGCAGGAAATCCCGTTCGACGGGCACCAAGGACCAAGGCAACCCAGTCTGTGACACGGGGGGCCATGTCCACAAGTCATACGGTTTGTGTGCCGGATTTCGGGTGCAGAAAGAGCGAACCACCGCACGCGATAGCGCGCCGCCTTGGGGCCGCTGCAGAAGACAAAAGGTTATCTTTTAAACCAAGGCAACGACAACGAGGCGCCCCGCGCGTGGCCTCACAAAACCACCAGGCGTGGGGGCCGCGGGTCAGTCAGCCGTAGGGATAGATATGGCAGTTGACGTGACTGAAGGTGGATTGACAGCGGGCGCGTCAGCAGACGCGCTAAAACGGCACGCCAATCACTGATCAGGTCATGTTGAGGCAAAGTACAAGCTTTGGCCCCACCTGCAGGCTCGCATCCTCCCCTGAGGTGGGCCCGGGGGCCACTGTCGGTACCCTGAAACTAGGGTACCCCTTACTACTGTATAAAGATGCAGTACCCACGCGGCTATCTTTAGTCGCGTGGTAAAAGAGCTGTATGTGGGACTAGGCCATGACTCGCCCCAACCTCGGGCGACTACTTTGGGCCAGCAAACAGCGCCTGACCCCACCACATGGGCGGGTCCGGGGCCACCACGTGTCCAGAGAAAGTGATATACTCCAAGGCATCAACAGTGAGTCCGGACCCCCATGGGAGAGTGTCGGGCTCGTGTCGGACCCCTATATATACGGTCTAGGCCTCCAAGTTTGACCTAGGACCTCCACGTGTGCGAACCAGACCCCTAGAATGGGATCCGGACCCCCCGTATGGGGTCCGGGCCACCCAAAGTGGGGTCCCGGGGTTCCAGGATAGAACATACCTGGGCCTTAATCAGGACCCAGGCGGGGGTCCAGAGCTGACACATGTCCAGACCTGGTCTGGTGGGATCCGGACCTATCCACATACACTCCTGCTCCCCGCTCAGGCGGAGACCCGATGCTGCCGCGTGGCATACTGCGCGTGGCATAAACCAACGGGCGGAACCTAGCATGACGCCTCTGGGCTACGCGCGCCTTCGCGTTCATTACGGATAAGACATGCACCTGTCCATTCCACTGACAGGCGGCGTGCTCAGTCCACGATTCGTGGGCCGTGCAGTTACTCACACGTTACCATATCGAGAGCAATGACTCACCATTACTCGTACGTTTCCAAGAAAAGGGTTACTACCTATCAATGTTGCATGGATTGCAGTCATCATGACTCCCGCTGATTACTCATGCGTTACTCTGTCAACATTAGTTATTCACATAATGTATTTCTTCCATTATGCTCCTGAGCCCGCATGTTGGGGCTCAGCATGCTTTATGTGCCTCCCTTAAACTATAAAAGGGAAGGCACACAGCGTTACAGGGGACAAGCTCAATTACACTCAATACAACTTACACACAGTGGAGGTAGGGTATTACGCTCCGGTGGCCTGAACCACTATAATCCCTCGAGTCCTCTTGTGTTCATCCGAAATTCACCAAACAGGCAGACCGCTTAGGCCCCCTCCTCATCTTAGGATTAGGGCGGGTGCATTCCGACACCTGGCCGGAGGATTTTTCCCTCCGACAGAACCCATGTCGTCGCCACCCTTTGAGCCAGAGATAGAAGCTAAGGTCGAGATGATAATCATTAAGGTAGCTCTAGGAAATAAACATAACTTCCTACAGTATTTTATAAAAGCTGTAGAAAGTTAGCTTTCACATGCTGACCCGTGCGTGTGGTCAAACGAGCCGCTAACTTCCTACGACCTACTCTAGGAAGTAAGATTCTCCTGCTAACTTCCTACGACCTACTCTAGTAAGTAAGCTTCTCCTGTTAACTTCCTACGACCTACTCTAGGAAGTTAGCTTTCAGTTGCTAACCCGCGGGTGTGGTCAAACGAGCCACTAACTTCCTACGACCTCCTCTAGGAAGTTAGCTTTCAGCTTTTGACCAGTCAAATGAGCCGCTAACTTCCTACGGCCTACTCTAGGAAGTTAATTAACTTCCTAGAGTACATGTACAACCTATAGGAAGTTAAGTAACTTCCTATGGATTTACTCTAGGAAATTATATTTTTTTATCTTAACCCGCGAATCTACCTTATCTTGCCCTCACTATCCTTTCTCGCTCCCGTTCGTTGCAGCCGTCGCCCACCGCGCCCACAGCCATAAGCTTGTGTCACACCCAGATTTAAGGAACAAAGCTGGATGCATCTCATATATGCACCAGAGAAGACAACACATATAATAACAAAGTGCATAGATATAAATGTCATAGATATCATAAATGTACTTATTACATAGTGGAAGTCTTACAAGAATAAATGATAAAATAAAGTGAACTATATATTATTCCCTGGCGCCACAAAGCTGACTGGGAGACGCCACCTAGATCAAGTCAAAAGCCTCAGTGTTAGGCGGCTCCTCTTCGACCATCTGTTCTTCTCCTATGGGGGGTGTGAGACAGCAAGAGTGAGCTCATACATGTTCATCGCTTAACAAGTTGTGGGGAATAATATGCATGAACTCACCAAAGGTGTGAGTTCATGTGAAGTGTAAGGCTGATCAATAAAATAAAGGTTGCAGCTGAGCATTGCTTTTATAAGTTGGTCAACATTTTAATAGCAATTACTAAGTGTAAGTAAATACCAAACCTTAATAATAGTAAGTAAAAGTAATAATAAAATAATCCCAGATGCAATGAAATGACAAATTGAGGTTAATTTCATAAATTAATCATGTGAGTGTTCGAGCCGCCCATGACCGTGAGCACGGCTAGTATACCAGTTTTACACTCTACAGAGGTTGCACATCTTTACCCACAAGTCGTGTTACCCATTTGCCACGGAGTTGATCAGACCCCATACACCTGTACCAAGGAAGCGAGGCAGTGTACCACTATGAGGCCTTTACAAAGTTCCACTAGCTTCAGAAAACCGACTACAGTTTCTAGGAAGCTCCAGTGCAGGAATCCCTCGCCTGACCGCCATTGCAGCAAAATCAACCCAAGGACCTCCCTACACTGACCACTCCCCTACTGCCCTTGCCCCTTTCGGGAAAGGTAGTCATCCACTAGCTTTCCTATTTAATCACCCAAGGGCGTCCCATACCACACTTGTGGTAGCACTGTTTTTCCGGGTGGTTCTCCATGTTCCCATTAACATAATGATCTTATCATGAACAGTAAATAATAACTGATAACAGAAGTGTAACAATGAGTGATGTATATCTCCATACCCAAAACCACATAAAGCAATAGCATATACTACCCAAAAATATTCAGTGATAAAACAAGGTATAAAGGTAGCCAAAACTGGGATAACCTATTGGATCCCATCAAAATTAACCTATGTAGATCATTATGATTAATAAGAACATGACTAGGTAAAAAGGAAGTGATCAAGGGCACAACTTGCCTTCCACGAGCTCCTGCTCATCAGTCTCTACCAACTGAACCTCAGGATCCTTAGTGACTTGTTCGTCTACTCGCATCAATACAAACATACATAATATAAAGGAGAAATTAACATCACACCAAACATGTGAATAAAATATACATTGAAAATCTAAACAGTAAAATAAGATCCTAGGAACAGGAATCATTAATTTTGGAGTTATAGATTTTAAGATATGAATTTCTAAAGGTTTTATGTATCTAATACAAGATTAAGTAATAGATAAATTTTAGTGTGTCTTTCATGCCAAAACAGTGGCACTAATGGATAAACAATAATATTACAAAAATTTAGGAACTGGAATGGACCAATTTGAAGTTCATATGAATGTTCTACAAATTAAACAAGTTTTTGCAATTAATTTAATAATAAAAATCTATTTCTAATTTTATTTCCCTGGTTTTTCTGTTCTCTAGACTAGGCCTCAACATCTGGAAAACGCAGGGGTTCTGGCGTAAAAGAAACCGAGACACAGGGACACACATGGTGGACTACGGGTTCTATTTTTCAGAACCCCAGGGTTCATATGTAAAAGAGCACAGCGAAGCGGTACTGACCACGATGAGCCGTTGGATATAAAAGGTGTGTCCCAGATTAGAATCGCGCATAATCAAACCGGTATGCCTCCACGATCGTCGGATCTGAATCCAACGATGCGTATTTTAAATTCTAGGGATCCGATCATGGCCGTCTATCCCCGATCTAATGGCCCACGATCGCCCTGGCCGAAACGTTACCTATTGTCTAATCTCCACCGTCGGTAATCGGATCAACGGTGCCCATGACTATTCCACTCTCTCCTTCTCTCTCCGTTCAACCCCAGACGGCGGCGCCCGATGTCCACGGCGGCGCCATGGCTGTGGACAGCCAAACTGCCAAATTCGAGCCCGAAACTCCCTCCTATTGCCCTCTACACGATGCGCGGATAAACACAAAGCCCCTGGGGAGGTACTCACCGGGGTTAGAGGCGAGGAAGAGGCTGCCCACGGGACGGCGCGGTTTCCGTTGCCGGTGACACGCCGATGAGCGATTCCTCCTACCCTGACTCTTGATTCGCCTCGTCGAGACCACAGACAACTTCACCATGCGATGCTCCGCGGCCCAACAACGCGCCCAGATCGGCGAGGGGGAAGGCTTGCCCCGTGCAGCGGCGCGAGCTCCAGCTCCGGCGCATATGGCAATAGGCGCGCAACACTGGTTTTCGGTTAACTCGCGATGGGAGAAGGAGGTGAGAGCAGAGGAAGATGCTGCAAGACCCAGGAGCTTTTATGCTTTGGATGACCACTCCGCCCCCGGAGATTTGGCCCGCGGAAATCGCCGCGAGGAGCGGGTTGTTCACAACAACCCCGACTACGCGGAGACGACCGGGTGACGTGGGACCCACATGTCGGTGATAGCCGCAGACACGACGTGCGCAGGAGTGGATAAATGGCCAGCTAACCGGACGGCCCCACCTGTCGGGTGCGGGCGCGCGGAAATGGGAACCTAGGCCGCGCGAGGGTAGCTTTAGGTGGGCCGTCTCAGGGAGATTGAGCCCACACGACATCTCCTTTACTCTTTTCTTTATTCTTTTTGGTTTTCTTTTTCTTTATTTCCAAATTCCACTTTAACTTCAAATTTAAATTCAAATCTTGTGCCAAATTATCCTCAAATTATATTGTGAAGTTAGAAGTACCAAATTTAGAAATATAATTACATACATATCATTTATTATTATTATTTTTTCATATCCTTTCTCTTTTTCTCCTTTTTCCTCAAATATTCTTCTTACTATTATTTTTTTATTCATATTATTATTGTTTTAAATGCATGAACAAAGATCTAGTATGATGCAATGGTTTATTTGTGTCTTAGTAAAGTTTTACTCATTTTTAAACATGATCAGTCACATGTGATGATAAATATAGATACACACACATATATAAAGGAGAGCAATTTCTACTTTTATTCTTCCTTACAATTTGGGTATTACAAATCCTACCCCCTTACAAAGAATCTCGTCCTTGAGATTTAGGAAGGACTAGGGAAAAGATGGGGAAAATCTATGCGAAGCTCTTCTTCTCTCTCTCAAGTAGCTTCATCTTCTCTATGGTGACTCCATTGCACTTTGCACATCTTTATCACCTTATTTCTTGTAACCTGAGTTAAAGTGTCAAGAATCTTGATAGGATATTCTGTATAGGTCAGATCATCTTGAACACTAAGGTCCTCCATTGGTAGCTGCTCCTCAGGTACCCTGAGGCACTTCTTCAGCTGAGATACATGGAAGACATCATGTACATCTACCAGGAGATTGGGTAGTTCTACTTGATATGCAACTTTTCCCACATGCTTTAAGATCAAGAAAGGTCCAATGAAGCGAGGGGACAACTTTCCTTTAACTTTAAATCTCCTCATTCCCGGATTGGTGACACCTTCAGATACACGTGATCACCCTCCTCAAACTCTAGTAGTCTTCTTCTATTATCAGCATAGCTCTTTTGCCTGGTTTGAGCTACCCTCAAATTCTTCCGAATTATACGGACTTGTTCTTCTGCCTCTTGAATAAGTTCAGGCCCAAAGAACTGTCTTTCTCCAGTCTGATCCCAATATAGAGGAGTCCTGCACTTCCTGCCATATAAAGCCTCAAATGGTGACATCTTCAGACTGGCCTGGTAGCTATTATTGTAAGAGAACTCCGCATATGGTAAGCTCTTATCCCAACTTCCACCATGTTTAAGAGCACAATCTCTTAACATATCCTCTAGCACTTGGTTAGTCCTCTCTGTCTATCCATCAGTCTGAGGATGGTAGGCCGAACTATTCTCATGAAAACTTTTCCAAAATATGGAGGTAAACTATGATCCTCTATCCGAAACGATCTTCTTTGGTACACCATGTAGAGACACAATCTGAGCCATATATACTCCGCCAATTGAGATCCCTTATAAGTAGTCTTGACCGAAATGAAATTAGCCACTTTGGTCAGTCTATCCACAATAACCCATATAGAATCATATTCTTTCGAGGTGCGAGGCAATCCAGTAATGAAGTCCATACCAATCTCTTCCCACTTCCACTCGGGTATCTTTAGTGGATGCAGTAGTCCAGCTGGCCTCTGGTGTTTAGCCTTAACTCTTTGACACACATCGCACATATACCAGTTTCTAACACTCTGCAGAGGTCGCACACTTTACCCACAAGCCATGATTCCCTTTCTGCCCGGGGTTCTAGCCTCCCCATTGATCACTACCAAGGTGACCTAGCAAGGTCTCACTACGTAGCCTTTACAAAGATTCCCTAGAGGTCATAGTCGTCCATTAGGTTTCTCCAGTTTGATAAACATAGTACATCTCCCCAAATGAAGGGTGACTAACAAAACCAAATCGAGAACCTCTGCAACCAGCCTCGGTAGAGCAAGTACTATGCCCAGACCCCATTGATGGCCCTATGGCGAAGCCAACTACTCCTCTGGTTCCTCTAATTAATCAGCTAAGGGCGTCCCATTTTACCCTCATGGTTGCACTGTTATCCCGGGTTATCTCTCCCCAAACACGTCCTTACGGAGAGGTACTCAGGAAACAGCCTGAATCCCCTAAAGTATCACAGGAACGTCATTGGGATAACATCATCGTATCACAAATAATCACATCATGTTCATTGATTAAGTTAAAGCAATAACATAAACTAACCATGATTAACCCAAAAAGGTAAATAAGGATAAGGTAAATACAGACTAGTCAATCCTTAAGTGTTAAATAATGTAATGCGGGATAGTGAATTATAAAGTAAATAGGACATGATAGGACTGAGGACACTTGCCTTCACCAGGTTGTTGCTCAGGAAGATCTTTGGCAACACACTCAGGAACCACGGGCTGCTCGTTGTCTAAATAAAGCGATCATTCATTCAATACATTTGGAAAGTACAAATGAACATCACATCAAACATGTACAATCATTAGAACACATCTCCAAAGGTATAGTATTAATTAAAGAAGAAGGAGATCAAATTATAAAATGAACTAATCTTAATTAGGAGTTGATTACTCTTTAAGTGTTGTCCATGATTACATAATCTAATACTATTCATTTTATTGAGACCTAAAGGTTAGACCAGAGATTAATTCTTATCTTACACATTATTAAACCACAAGATTAAACATCCATTTACCCCTAGGGTTCTCTTTCTTATTTTTTCTATTAAAGGAATAAATCTACATATACATTAATCTTATATTCTAGGTATAAAATTAAAGTGTACAGACTATAGCTGAACATAATTTATTTGGACAGAGAATAACATTATGAACATTTTGCAATTTGAACCACTAAATTTGGAGTTCATATGAAAAAGATATGAAATAAACAAGTTTTGAAGTTTAAAATATGAAATTAGGTCTAATGCTGTAATTATTTAAAAGCAGAGGGGGCTGTTTAAAAGAACACAGGGTCCTGCGCGCGAAAACCAGGGACGGTAGGTTCATTTCCTAAAACCCGAGTGTCTCTTAAGCAAAAATACCCGTGAAGGGGTATCAGACGATCTCAACCATCGGATCGTAGATCAACGGACAGGATTAGATCCGCGGACATGCGCGCGGGAGCGGGCGCGACTGACAGGCGGGGACGGTTGTCAGCGACCAGAGGGGGAGACGGGCTGACCGGTCGGGCCCAATGCCAGGGGCACAGGCACTGACTGGTGGGCCTGGGGACAGGGCGTGAAGGTGCGAATCGGTATCCGGTGATCTGGACCGCGCTGGGAAGGTTTTACGGATGAGGGAGGCGCCGCTCGGCTCCACGGCGAGGTCTCGCCGGAGATGAGGGGGATGGCCACGACGGGGCTCTAGGGGTTTGGGGAATAGCTCGAGCGCGCTCAGGGCAATCTGGCGAACCCGAGCGTGGGCACCACGTCGGCACAAGAGCACCAGAGAGCGCGGGACACGGTGAGGCGGGCTAACGACGGCACAAATCAACTTTTGTGAGGAATTGCGTGGGCAAAAGGACAGTAACGGACGAATTAAGGGCACAGGAAGGTTGCTCACCTCGAGTGCGAACTCTAGAGCGCTTGGGGGACGACGGGGGTGCGGTGGAGCCTCAGGTCGACAGCGGCGGGCTCCGACTGTGCAAGAAGTGCTCCAGTGAGCGCGGACTGGGCAAACCAGGGAGGGAAAAGGCAAACCGAAGGGTGTCCTGAGTTGCGGGTGATACGGTGGTGCTTACCGAGGCCACGGACGCAACGGGGACTCAAACGACGGTCGCGGAACAGCGGCGGTCTTTGGTGAGCGGCGGCGGAGCTTGTCTGGTCGCGTGCGTAGGGTGAGAGAGGGGGCGAGGGCGTTCTCTTCTTCTGGTGTCAGCATAGCTTCACTGTCTGGACTGCGCTGCCTTCAGATTCTCTCAGACCATTCTGATATTATCTTCAGCTTCAAGCAAAATATCTGGACCGAACACCTGCCTTTCACCGGGTTGGTCCCAATGCAACGGGGTTCTGCAATTCCTCCCATAAAGCGCTTTGAATGGTGACATCTTCAAACTGGCCTTATAGTTGTTGTAGGAGAATTCTGCATACGGTATCCTCTTGTCCCAACCTAACTTGTCTTGCAAAGCACAAGCTCTCAACATGTCTACAAGAATCTGGTCGGTTCTCTCAGTCTGACCATCTGTCTGCGGGTGATAAGCTGAAATGAGCTTCAAGTGTGTGCCCAAAGCTTCATGCAACTGCTACAAAAAATGAGAAGTAAACTGGGTGCCTCTGTCCAATACTATCTTCTTTGGAATGCCATGCAAGCACAGAATCTGAGACATGTATAATTCTGCCAACACCGCACTGTTATAAGTGGTCTTGACTGGTATGAAATGGGCCACCTTTGTTAAACGGTCCACTACTACCCAGATGGAGTCATAACCAGCTCGAGTGTGGGGCAGACCAACTATAAAGTCCATCCCAATCTCATCCCATTTCCACTGAGGAATCTGCAACGACTGCAACAACCCTACGGGTCTCTGAAGTTCTACCTTGGTCCTCTAACAACTGTCGCATCTGGCCACATACTCTGCTATCTCTCTTTTCATACCATACCACCAGAATCTCTTCTTCAGGTCTTGGTACATTTTCTCGCTACCAGGGTGTATAGAATATGTTGTCTCATGAGCTTCCTTGAGAATCAGTTCCTAGATAAATTTGATGTCGGGAGCACACATCCTATCCTTGAACCATACCACTCCTTCTGCATCTTCACGGAAATCTGGACCTTTTCCATCTATGATCAGATGCTGGATCTCGTTGATCTTCTCATCATCCTTTTGGCCCTTCCTGATATCTTGCTCTAGGGTGGGTTCCAGCTTGACTGTCACTCCTTAAGTGTTGTTTAGAAATCCGAGACTTAGCCTGTCGAATTCCTTTGCTAGCTCAAACGACATCGGGTGAGTGGCCAACATATTAACTTGACTCTTTCTGCTCAGAGCATCTGCAACCACATTTGCTTTGCCTGGGTGATAATGGATCTCCAGCTCATAATCTTTGATCAATTCTAGCCATCTTCGCTGCCTCATGTTTAACTCTAACTGAGTGAATATGTACTTGAGGCTCTTGTGGTCCGTGTAGATATCACACTTCTGCCCATAAATATAGTGTCTCCAGGTCTTCATTGCATGAACCACTGCTGCTAGCTCCAAATCATGAGTGGGGTAATTCTTCTCATTAACTTTCAACTAGCGGGACGAGTACACCACTACTTTCCCTTCCTGCATTAACACACATCCCAGTCCGGTGTTCGAAGCATCACAATATACCGAGAACGGCTTGTGAACATCTGGCAGAACCAATACCGGTGTCGTTGTCAACTTCTGCTTCAACATCTCAAATGATTCTTGGCACGCTGGGGTCCACTAGAACTCAACCTTCTTTGCTAGCAAGACTGTCATTGGTCTGGCAATCTTGGAGAAACCTTCAATGAAACGCTCATAGTAGCCGGCCATTCTAATGAAACTCTTGATTTCTCGAACATCTTTTGATGCTTTCTAGTCTAGAATCGCTGCTACCTTCTTTGGATCCACAACTAGTCCATCTCGGTTTATAATATGACCCAAGAACAGAACTTCGCTAATCCAGAACTCACACTTGCTAAGATTGGCGTACAACTGGTAATCTCGTAGCCTCTGAAGTACTTTCCTCAAATGTTTCTCATGCTCTTGCTCATTCTTGGAATATATAAGAATGTCATCAATGAACACCACTACGAACTTGTCGAGGTAGTCCATGAACACACTGTTCATCAGATATATGAAGTAAGTGGGTGCATTCGTCAAACCGAATGACATAACCATGAACTCATATAGCCCATACTTGGTGATGAATGATGTCTTCGGTATATCTGAAGATTGGATTCTGAGCTGATGGTAACCTGACCTCAGATCTATCTTTGAGAACACACTGGCTCCTCTCAACTGATCAAATAGGTCCTCGATTTGAGGCAGGGGGTACTTGTTCTTGACAGTGACTTCATTCAAAGCTTTATAATCAATGCACATCCTCTTCGTACCATCCTTCTTCTCCACAAATAGCACTGAGGCTGCCCAAGGTGAGGTACTTGGTCTGATGTAACCTTTCTCCAACAACTCATCAATTTGCTTCTTAAGTTCCACCAACTTTGATCCGGACACTCGATAGGCTCTCCTGGAGATAGGGGCGGTGCCTGGGATAATCTCTATGGCAAATTCAACCTTTCTTTCAGGTGGCATACCTGGTAACTCTTCAGGGAACACGTCCAGGAATTCCAACACAATTCTAATTGCCTCAATCGGATTGGACTCGTTGTCATCTACTGATAAATGGTGATAGGCTTCTTCTTCTAGTTCAGGCAAGTACAGCTTAGTTACTACTTCCTTTCCGGATGGGGACACCAACTTAACTGTTCTCTTGTCACAACTGACAGTGGCTTGGTTTCTGTGTAGCCAATTCATCCCTAGGATAATGTCACACCCGGTTTTGGAAGGCAAACCAAATGCGAACCATGTACGTGCCAGGATCAGAAACTCACGTACACATCAATTACATAATTGGACATCATCACACAATGCTCGAAATAAATAGCGGAAAGGTACTTGATTACATCAAGATGTTCAAGACATCTACAGAATCTATTACATAACCATTGTCTTTAACATAACTATCAAAGTGCGGAAATACGAAATGTAGAAGTTAAGCCTACACAGGCAGCTGACTAGGGGTTTGCCACTAAAGTAAACTAAAACTCGTCATATTCCTAAAACTCCTCGAAGTCATCCATGTTGCCAGCATCACCTCCTGAGCACTGGGTGCAGTGGGGACAACCTGGGGTGGGGTGGTTTGTAAAGCAAGGGTGAGTACACATCAACGTACTTAGCAAATGTCCCGTTAGGCTAAGGTGGACTAGTTGTATATGGTGTTGAGGACAAGCAGTTGCTTTTAGTTGGTCAAATATTTATTATTATTAGTAGAGCCAAGTTTTAGTAATAAACCCAGTTATTACCCAAAAGTACTTCCTCAAAAGAGGAAATACCAGAGATCAGATTTATATCATCATGGTTAACCATCATCATAAAAGTATCCAAAGTTCTTCTAATCAAAGAGTATCCCAAGGCTGCTCTTGACCGTGAGCTCGACTGATATACCAGTTTCTAACACTTTTCAGAGGTTGTACACTTTACCCACAAGTCGTGATCCCATTATGCCTCGGGTCGATCAAACCCTCAAACACTACCAAGGTGAGTCGGCAAGGTTTCACTATGTAGCCTTTACAAAGACTCCCCTGGTGCATAGTTGCTCGTTAGGTTTCGTGAGTCGTACAAACGCAGTACACCTCCCCAAGGTGGGTGACTAATAAAACCAAATCGAAAGAACCTCTGCACCCCAACCTTGGCAGAGCGAGCACTACGCCCCAGCCCCCATTGACGGCCCTCCAGCAAAGCCAACTACACCCCCATGTTCATCTAATTAATCAGCTAAGGGCATCCCATTCCACCCTCATGGTTGCACTGTTATCCCTGGTGGTCACTCCATGAACAGGTCCTTACGGAGAGGTACTCAGGAAAAAGGCCTGAGCCCCCTAAAGTATCACAATATCATCCACATAATCAGGATAACAATATCGTATCATAAATAGCCACATCATGTTCATTGATTAAGTTAAGGCAATAGCAAAGATGCTAACCATGATAACCCAAAAGGTAAACAACGTTAAGTGAATACAGACTAGTCAATCCTTAGGTTTCATAAAGTAATGCGGGACAGTGAATTATAGAGTATGTAGGACATAATGGGTCAGAGGACACTTGCCTTCACCAGGTTGTTGCTCAGGGAGATCTCCAACAACACACTCAGGAACCTCGGACTGCTCGTTGTATAAATAAAGCGAGCATGCATTAAATACATTTGGAAAGTACAAATGAACATCACACCAAACATGTACAAACATTGGAACACATCTTAAAAAGACACAATACTACATAAGGGATAATGAATTCAAAGTATGACATGAACTATAACCTCAATTTACTTCATTTGGAAATAGATTATTATTTCCCTATGTGTTACTTACAAGTACGTAATTATAGTTCAATTTATTTTATGGTGACATAAAAATTAGAACAGAGGTGAACTCATGTAATACACATTATTAATCTCACAAGCTTAAACATGTTTAAATCCCTAAGGTTTTCCTTTTATTTATTTTATTAAATAAATAAATCTACATCTACATTAGTTCATACTTAATCATAAAAATTAGAATGTGCAGACAGTAAATGAAACCATTTTATTTAGACAGAGAATAATTCTATGAACATTTTGCAATTTGAATCACTAAATTTGGAGTTCATATGCAAAAGTTATGAAATAAACAAGTTTGGGAATTCAAAGTATGAAATTAGGTCTAATTCTGTGAATATTTAAAAGTCCAGGGTTCAATCTGCAAGAGTATAGGGCCTGCGCGCAAAAACCAGGGACGGTGGGTTGATTCTAAACAAACTGAGGGTCTCTTTAATAAAACTACCGCGCGAAGGGGTATCGGGTGAATCTAACCGTCAGATCTAAAACCAACGGCTGAGATTAGATCTGCGGCCGAGGGCGAGCGCGCGCGGGCGGGCGAGCACTAACAAGCGGGCCAGGGGCGTCAGCGGCAGAGGGGGATAGCGCACTGACCGAGCGGGCCCAGCGCCAGGGGACTTGGGTGCTGACAGGCGGGCCAGGGGTGCAGGGCGCGCGTGCGTGAAGCGGTATCCCGAGATCTGGGCCGTGCGATCAGGATCAAACGGAAGAGATCAGACCGAGGAGGGGTGAACAGTTGCGGGCGGCGCTGCTCCTCTCCGTAGTGGTGAGGTCGCCAGAGTTGAGGCAGGCGCGAGCTAGGGTGGCTCCGGGGTCGCCCAGAGTTGGACAGAGAGGGAGAGAACGCCACGACAAACTCAATGGCGGGGAAGAGGCCAAGAATCTGAGGGCAGAGAGGGGAGAACGGTGGGGAGAAGGTGTCGGGCGGGCCGGAGTAACTCTGGTGAGAAATCTCGACCGTTAGAGGGGGCAATCGACCGTGATAGGGCTCGGGCTAGTTCCAGTGGAGGTGGGGGAACACCCTGGGCCAAAGCCCAGGCACTAGACGAGGTCAGGATGGCCGGACACCGTGCGGGCGCGGCGAGCAGGCACGGTCGCACGCCGGTGAAGCCGAATTAGCTAAAAGCAGACACAAATACGGTAAACCAAGCACGGGGGCGGGAGTCTCACCTCGGGGCAGAGCTCGGGGAGGCTTGGCGCGGTCTCCGGCGAGCTGGATGGCCGGGAACGCGGGCGCGGGTCTCCGGCGGCTGCTGGCGGCGTGGGCAGAGCCCGAGAGAGGGCGGAGCTGCGTGAAATGAGGGGGGGGGGTGAGCGCGGGGCACTAGCGGGGCTCTAAGAAGGGAGCTAGGCGCATGGGCGGGCGTCGTGGCCGAGAAATCCAACGACGTGCGCGAGTGCGCACTCGCCAGTCCACGGCGGGCGCGGGGAGGGCAGAACTGACAGGGCAGGCCCACAACGCAGAGAGAGGAAAGGGGACGCGCGGGGCAACGGCTCAGAGCCTGGCGAACCGGGCCCACGAGGCAGAGAGAGGAGGGGCGCGCGGGTGGAGAAACCAGCGCCGACAGGTCAGCCCCACTGGGCAGTGAGCGAGAGAGGGAGAGCGCGCAGGAGAGAGGGCTGCCGATGACAGGCGTGGTCCGCCTATCAGGCGGCGCGGGCGCGAGGGTGCGTGGCCTGGCTGGGCCGAGTTGGGCCGGCTGGGATACATTTCCTTTTTCTTTTTCCCTGGATTTTCTAATTCCTTTTCTATTTCTTTTCTATAGGGTTTTCAATTCCAAATTCATATTAGGTTTCAAATTCAAATAAATTCATACATGTGCGACACCTCAAAGAATATTTTAAGCCCAGCATGATGCAACATGTCATGACTCATAAATGTTTTGGCAAAAATAAATAATTAAATCCCCCTAACTTTAAGCTAGTTCTACTTAAAAGGGAAAAAGGGAGAGAGAATCTAGAGAGAGATGAAACCTAGAGTGAGAGAGAAGAGTAACACATTAATTTGGGTGATAATTAGAAAGAAATTTTATACCCCCAAATTCAGGGTGTTACATATGACATCTAACCCTTGAGTTCCCATTACTACTAGGCTAGCGGGGAAGTCTATCCCCCTTATTTCAATCCTTAGATTCAGACAAATCCTATCAGACTGAACTTTTCCCCCAACTGAATTAACTCTTAAAGGTGGGATCATTGGTTCTATGGGAATGTTATGTGCTTGTACCCAAGATGTAGAAACAAAAGAATGCATGGCACCAGTGTCAAATAATACTTTTGCTGGATAGGATTCGATTGGAAACATACTTACTGCCACGTCCTGAGCATCCTGGATTGCTTCGGTCTCCAGGTGGTTCACCTTTCCACGGTTGTAGGCCTTACCACGGCTTCCAGGTGCTTGCTGTGGCGCTCCTTGTCTTGCTGGGGTATTGACTGCTGGCGACTATTGAGCTGCTGTCTTTGGACAGTTTTTCGCCTGGTGGTTTTGTTCTCCACAATAGAAGCATGCACGACCTCCTACTTGCGCTGGAGCTGCTTGGCTATTCTGGTTGGTTGCTGGGACAGGAAGGCGAACTGCCTGGTTGTTCTGACGTTAGTACTAATTTCCTCCCTGCTGGTTGCTCTGACAGTACTGCTGCTGCTACTGAGGAAACTGCCTCTGGTACTGTTGCTGATGGTTCTGACATTGATGTTGGTGACCTTGCTTGAATTGCTGAGGTGAGTTGCTTGAGTAGCGGGGACGGCTGCTACTCCTGACCTGAGATCCACCAATCTTGCGCTTCGTGTCCTCCATCTCTCGATGCTTCTTTTCAGTCATGATTGCTCTGTCGAACAAGTGTTGGAAGGTGGAGAAAGTGTGATTCATCAGCTGTTAGTGGAGGGGATCAACCAATCCTCTCAGGAAACAGTGCTGCCTCTTAGCATCCGTGTCGACATCTTCTATGGCGTAACATGATAGCTGCAGAAATTTGTCCCTGTACTCACTGATAGATAGGGGACCTTGTTTCAATGCCAGAAACTACTCCTTCCTCACTATCATCAGTCCCTCGGGCACATGGTAGCGACGGAAGTTATCCCTGAACTCCTCCCAGGTGACGGCATCAGGGTTGGAATGAGTGGCGAGGTAAGACTCCCACCAAGACTGTGCTGCTCCCCTTAGCTGTCGTGGACCATACAACACCTTTTCACGATCGTTGCACTGAGCAGTGTGCAACTCACATTCCATGGTACGCAACTAATCTTCAACGTCCATGGAATCAGCAGAGTGGGCAAAGACAGGGGGATGGCCCCTCATGAATTTTGTCCACTTGTCTCTGGGCACTTGTGGCATCTGAACTTGCACTTGAGGCTGAGGTGGGGGTGGCTGCTGCTGCACCTGCTGCATTGCTGCTAGGATCTGACCAATTGCTTGGACTGCCTAAGTTTGCATCATGAACATCTGTTCAACTGTCATTGGGGGTGGCGGTGGCAGCTGCTGGGCTGCATCTTCCTAGGTGCTTGCTGTTCCGGCTGCGGACACCTTGCACCTCTACGCCTGTTCTCAGACATCCGTTGAAAGCACATACACATCATATCTGACTGCAGTCTTTCAGCATAAGAAAAGATATACGGAAATCTTCATAACAAATGACCATCTTCACTGACAGCTTCTCAGATAAAGAGGAAAGTGGAAATAAATGGATTACCCAACTAAATAACTGACTTCATTAATAACTACACTAAGTTGCAGGGGATACCCACACCTTGATGACAATCATTACAAAGATCCAACTTCATTACATGTTCATCACGACAAGCATCCAACTTATGATAAGCAAACTAACTCTAACTAATACCGACTAGACTAAGACACTAAATTAAGCATTATTACAGACTCCGACTCTGTCAATCTATGGATCCAAATCTAATCGGGTCCTGCAGTCTAGGGTACCATAGTCAAAGCGACCACGGGGCAGTGAGCGGTAAGGGTGCAGAATCTCGACAGGGGCGGGAGAACCACCATCTAGATAGTAGCGTGCTGCGCACTCAGCACGCAATTCCGTAACCTCCGCCCGAACCTTGCCCAACTCGTCAAGGGCGTGGTCCAGCTCGGTGTTGAGCATGGTGGCCAGGTTGACCATGTTGTTCAGCATGGGATTGCCTTCACCAACTAGCGAGACAATCACACCTCCAGCACTGCCAGTCAAACGGCGAGGGTAGTACTTTAGGTCAATGCCATCAACTACCCCGCTGAACAATGAGCAATACTCAGAAAGTGCACATCGTGCTGCATCTTGCATGGCTACCTCGGCAGTATCCCTCTCAGTAATAGAATAGTGCTCTAAGAAGGCCTCTGCACCTCGAAGATCATCGTTCGGACGGCACACCAAGCAAGTAGCCTCCCACTGGTCCGGGTATAACCCGCGACGATGCTGGTAGACTACACAACGGTACTCGATGGACCAAGTGTGTTGGTCAAATGCCCGACGCAGCAAGGTGTCGAGAGCGTCGTGGAAGTGACACCCGCAAGCGACGTCACGAGTGATGGGTCTAGCGATCCATCCCTCCGGCTCCGGCTCCTCCGAGAGCTCCGTGTCGTGGCTCTAACTGCCACCAACGTCATCGTCGTCTCTGTCTCCAACTCCGTTAGGGTCTCCTCCAGCAGCCGGGATGCCCTCTGGTGGTGCAGGGGGCATCTCTGGCTGAGGTGCAGGGGAAGGCGGCCTCCTAGACTCCACCTCCTACTGAGGCGAGGGGGAAGAGTCATGTTGCTCCTGCTCCTGCCGTCGCGTTCCTGCTCCTCGTGCAGGCGACGATGTTGTCTCTCCAGGTGACTAGACTGACCTGGCACTGTGCGACGCACTGGACGCTCCACTAAGCGAGAAGGCAAAAAGGGGATCACTGACTTACGTGTCGTGCATCTAAGACGAGCCATCTACAAAAGGCTTCATGAGCACAAGAGTGAGAGTAGAACTATAAGACCAGAAAGTAAACAGAAAGAAAAGTGAGACAAAACTTTTGAGATAAGTAAATAACATAGAGTTGGTTAAGATGGCCAACTTTTGAAAGGACACTAAGGTCAATGTAAGGGTAGAGGTCTATAGTCCTTAGGGCGACCATTCTAGTCTAGGTTAGCGGTCCTACAGTCAGCAAGGCTTTGATACAACTTATGTCACACCTGGTTTTGGAAGGCAAACCGAATGGTGTCCTGAGTTGCAGGTGATACGGTGGTGCTTACCGAGGCCACGAACGCGACGGGGACTCAACGACGGTCGCGGAACGACGTCGATCTTCGGTGAGCGGTGGTGGAGCTTGTCTGGTCACGTGCATAGGGTGAGAGAGGGGGCCAGGGGGTTCGGCTGAGGGCGCAAGTGAGCGGGGGTAAGTGGGCGAGCGGGACGCGGGGATCAAAAGGGGCGAGGACGTGTGGAGGTGGCCAGAGAATGCACGGTCGTGGGCGCGTCCACGGCGAGGGACATCGGTGGGAGGTTGGGGACGGCCTGACAGGTGGGGTACGCGGGACACACACACACACAGAGAGAGAGAGAGAGAGAGCGGGCGCGCGTGCGAGAGGAATGGCGCCGAAAAGACTAGCCCACTGGGCAGCTGGAGGGAGAGAGGGGAGAGAGCGCAGGGGCGGGCGCTCGGGCTGGGCCGACTTGGGCTAACTGGGCCACATTGGATTTTTCTATTTCTAGGGAATTTCTAATGCCTTTTCTATTTATTTTCTCTAGGATTTTCAATTCAAATTCAAACCAAGTTTCAAATTCAAATTAAATCAAACATGTGCAATAATTTAAAGAATATTTAGAGCTCAACATGATGCAACATTTCATGACTCATATGGTTTTGACAAAATAAAATAAACAATCCCTTACTAATCAAGCTAATTCTACAAAAAGAAAGGAGAGAGAGAAACTAGAGAGAGAGAAGAGTAACACCTGAATTTGGTTGATAAATAGAAAGAAATTTTATACCCCCAAATTCAGGGTGTTACAAACAGCGTGCAGATCGGCTTTTCTTGCTGAAGGTGATATTAAAGACGCCAATACTACTGTAGATTCATTTATTTTTGCTATCTTTTTACCATGTCTTTTGAACTTACTAGTATTGGATGAGATGTGTCTTGTTATGACTATGTATGAGATATTGTCTCTTATTAGTACTGGCTGAGATGTGTCTTATTATGACTATGGATGAGACTTTTGTGATGTAATTGATGAGACTATGGATTTAAATATTGTTATGTGATTGTGTGTGAGATGTTTTATGTGAAAATATGTTGTGTTATATAGCTGTTGGTATATTTGTTATGTTGTGGAATGTAGTGTAAAATAAAAATAAACAACCTTTGTAATGCTGGTCAAATTAACTTCCTAGAGGCCAGTAACTTCCTAGGGGCTATAGTCAGAAGTTAGCCAGTAACTTCCTAGGGGCTATAGTCAGAAGTTAGCCAGCTAACTTCCTACGGGCTACAGTCAGCCGTAGGAAGTTAGTCGTAGGAAGTTAGTCAGATGACGGCGCTGACGACATGAAGCTACTAACTTTCGAGAGGCTCCTTTGGCTATAGGGAGTTAGCTAACTTCCTAGAGCCCTCTAGGAAGTTAAGCTAACTTCCGACAAAAAATTTTCGAGAGCCAAACTTCCGACGGGATGGCTTTACTTTCGAGAGTTTAGCTAACTTCCTAGAGTTTAGTGCTAACTTCCTAGGGTTTAGGCTCTAAGAAGTTCACTATTTTGGTGTAGTGTAAAATGAGGCACCATCTAACCTCACTCCATGAAAGCATTTGGAATTTTGTTGAGTTTGGAGCACAGGCACCACATGTGGTGATGAGAAATACGACTCCGATGAGGCCACCCAAGTGAGGCACTTCAACTACCAAGCCACCACCATACTCCTTGCTTCCTTGTGTAGGGAGGAGTATAACAAGGTGCAAGGGTTGAAGAGTGCCAAAGAAATTTGGGACATCCTTAAGATGGCACGCGAAGGGGATAAACTCACCAAGATCACCAAGCGAGAAACAATTAAAGGTGAACTTGGTCGGTTCGTCCTCAACAGAGAAGAGCCACAAGCCATGTACAACCGGCTCAAGACCATGGTGAACCAAGTCTGCAACCTCTGGAGCACCAAGTGGGATGACCATGAAATGGTCAAGGTTATCCTAAGATCTCTTGTTTTTCAGAACCCCACTCAAGTACAATTAATTCGTGAGAATCCTAGGTATGAGCAAATGTCTCCCAAGGAGGTGATTGGCAAGTTTTTGAGCTTTGAACTAATGGTCAAAGTCTCCAAACATATTGTCAACTTGGAGCAAGGCGGCACCTCCACACCTGAGCCGCAACCCATTGCGTTCAAGGCAACAGAAGAAAAGAAGGAGGAGCCCACGCCAACCAAAAGGCTTGTTTGACTAGAGTTTAATAGAATGACGCTTTATCTTAAATCTAATTTATGATTTCGAATTGCGCATCTATAAATCAACATCAGAGCAATTAATTTTAATTGAACTATTCTTATTAAATAATTGTTTAGTTCAATCATGTTACCTATTAGTTAGTTCTCGTGTGTAGGTCGGCCCGTGCGCCATACGCGTGTTGTGCACGTGCTGCCGTGCTATTTCGCGCGTGGCAATTTTCGTCTCGCGCCGTTACTTCATCTTGCTTATAGCCGCTAATGCTATATGAATTATTTATCTAACTGAAAGTTGTTAGCGTAGCAAACTAATTAAAACTAGGCGATAGTTTTAATTGCATTTAATAAAGGTTGAGTAATGCGAGTATGTCGAATTAAATGTTCTATTTCATATTTGTATAACGTAGACGCAATAACTTCTCAATCGTTGTTTCGACCTTGGCATTTCTTTCTCTCGTGTGACCGTAGAAGCGAGCGCTATTCTGTATTGCACGTGTTTTCCTTTGTATGGTGTACTGTTTTTTCTGTTCCAAGAATGTTGAATGTATGTTCGCACTCGCTTAGATAACGTTTCGTCCGTGGAGGCCGAGGAAGTTGTAGAAGAAGCCCCTGAGCAGCAACAGTTTGGTGCAGGCAAGTGTCCTTTGACCTATTATGTCCTATGTACTTTATAATCCAGTGTCTCGCATACTATGATTAACCTAAGGATTGACTAGCTTTCTATTTGTCCTATCCTTGATTACCTTTTTGGGTTGGGTTATTATAATCAGCTACTTGCTAGTGCTTTATCCTAATCAACGAACATGATGAGAATTACTTTATGATACTATGATTCATTATGATTATGATCTTGTGGAATTTTAGGGGTCTCGGGCGGTTTCCCGAGTGCCTCTTCGTAAGGACCTATTCGTTGAGAGACCACCCGGGATAACAGTACAACCATGAGGGTGGAACGAGACACCCTTAGTGAGAGCACCTAGAGGGGGGGGTGAATAGGTGATCCTGTAAACTTCAAAACTTAAGCCACAAAACTTTGATTAAGTGTTAGCACAGTTAATGCCAAGTGGCTGGAGAGAAGATCTTGCACAATATGATAATCACAAGGAGTTCAACACAGAGAAGACACAGTGATTTATCCCGTGGTTCGGCCAAGTACAAAACTTGCCTACTCCACGTTGTGGCGTCCCAACGGACGAGAGTTGCACTCAACTCCTCTCAAGTGATCCAATGATCAACTTGAATACCACAGTGTTACGCTTTTCCTTTCAATTTCCCGTTTGCGAGGAATCTCCACAACTTGGAGTCTCTCGCCCTTACACTTGAGATTCACAAAGAAATACGGAGTAAGGGAGGGAAGCAACACACACAAATCCACAGCAAAATGCGCACACACACGGCCAAGAATCGAGCTCAAAAGACTATCTCAAAGTTCTCACTAGAACGGAGCTCGAATCACTTAGAATGACAAACGGATGCGCAAAGACTGAGTGTGGATGATCAAGAATACTCTAAGGTTGCTTGGTGCACTCCTCCATGCGCCTAGGGGTCCCTTTTATAGCCCCAAGGCAGCTAGGAGCCGTTGAGAGCAAATCTGGAAGGCTGATCTTGCCTTCTATCGTCGGGCGCACCGGACAGTCCGGTGCACACCGGACACTGTCCGGTGCCCGATTTCCTTCCTTAAACAGCGCAGTCGACCGTTGCTGATCTGGGAGCCGTTGGCGCACCGGACATGTCCGGTGCACACCGGACAGTCCGGTGCCCCCTTCCGACCGTTGGCATGGCCACGTGTCGCGCGCAGAATCCGCGGCCGACCGTTGGCCCTAGCCGACCGTTGGCTCACCGGACAGTCCGGTGCACACCGGACAGTCCGGTGAATTTTAGCCGTACGCCGTCGGCGAATTCCCGAGAGTGACCTCTTCGGTCGAGGCAGCCTGGCGCACCGGACACTGTCCGGTGCACCACCGGACACTGTCCGGTGCACCACCGGACAGTCCGGTGCCCCAGACCGAAACAGCCTCTTGGCTGTACACAGCCAAGTCTTCTCTTCTCTTCTTCTTTCTGTTTCTACCACTTAGACAAATATATTAGTACACAAAACCAATGTACTAAGACTTAGAAACATACCTTTGCTCTTGATTTGCACTTTGTTCATCCATTGCATAAATTCACATTTTAAGCACTTGAGTTGGCACTCAATCACCAAAATACTTAGAAATGGCCCAAGGGCACATTTCCCTTTCAATCTCCCCCTTTTTGGTGATTTATGCCAACACAACATAAAGCAACTAGAACAAGTGCAAAAACACTTCAAATAAAACTCAAATTGATTTTGATTCAATTTTGGCATATATGGATCATCCTTTGCCACCACTTGGTTTGTTTTTGCAAATCAAACTCAAATCTCTATCTCTATGTCAAACACACATGTTGAGGCATAAAGAGAGTCATTCCAAAAGAGATTGATCACAGATTTCAAAAACTTCCCCTATTTCCCATAATTACATCTTCTCCCCACAAGAAGCCAACTTTTGACAAGAGACACAATAAAAGAGTTTTGCCAAAACAAAAAGCTCTATTCTACTATTTTTCAAAATTACTCAAGTGGTAGCTGATCCATTTATCGCTTTGGCCTTTATTTTCTCCCCCTTTGGCATCAAGCACCAAAACGGGATTAATCTTGGCCCTGTAACCCCATTGCCTCACCAAAATCTTCAATTAAGAGTACAAAGGCAATAAGATCATAGAGATGAACTTGGAATAAGTTACCCTCTCATCGGAGTGCAGTGGAAGTCTTGCATGGTCCAAGTTCACCTTTCCCTTTCAATTCACCTTCGAGACTAAATCAAGCAAACTCAAGCAAATGGTTAGTCTCAAAGGGTCAAGTTGTAACACATCTCCCCCTAAACATGTGCATCACTTTGCAACGGACTTGTGAGGTCCAGGGAGTGTTTGTACAACTTGAGCACCACAATAAGCAACAAAATGCAACAAGGAACATGATCAAAAGCATAAATACATGTATGCTACAATTCAATCCAGGTTCCGCGAATCTAAGACATTTAGCTCACTACGTAACCTGCAAAAGGTCTTCTCATCTAGAGGCTTAGTGAAGATATCGGCTAGCTGGTTCTCGGTGCTAACATGAAACACTTCGATATCTCCCTTTTGCTGGTGATCTCTCAAAAAGTGATGCCGGATGTCTATGTGCTTTGTGCGGCTGTGCTCAACAGGATTCTCCGCCATGCGGATAGCACTCTCATTATCACATAGGAGTGGGACTTTGCTCAGATTGTAGCCAAAGTCCCGGAGGTTTGCCTCATCCAAAGTAGTTGCGCGCAACACTGTCCTGCGGCAACATACTCGGCCTCAGCGATGGATAGGGCAACAGAGGTTTGTTTCTTAGAATTCCATGACACCAGGGACCTTCCTAAGAATTGGCACGTCCCCGATGTACTCTTCCTATCGACCTTACATCCAGCATAGTCGGAGTATGAGTATCCAACTAAGTCAAAGGTAGACCCCTTTGGATACCAGAGCCCGAAACAAGGCGTAGCAACCAAATATCTAAGAATTCGCTTCACCGCCACTAAGTGACACTCCTTAGGATCGGATTGAAATCTAGCACACATGCATACGCTGAGCATAATATCCGGTCTACTAGCACATAAGTAAAGCAAAGAACCTATCATTGACCGGTATGCTTTTTGATCAACGGACTTACCTCCTTTGTTGAGGTCAGTGTGTCCGTCGGTCCCCATCGGAGTCTTTGCGGGCTTGGCGTCCTTCATCCCAAACCGCTTTAGCAGATCTTGCGTGTACTTCGTTTGGGAGATGAAGGTGCCGTCCTTGAGTTGCTTCACTTGGAACCCAAGGAAGTAGTTCAGCTCGCCCATCATCGACATCTCGAATTTCAGCGTCATCACCCTGCTAAACTCTTCACAAGACTTTTGGTTAGTAGAACCAAATATTATGTCATCGACATAAATTTGGCACACAAACAAATCACCATCACATGTCTTAGTAAAAAGAGTTGGATCGGCTTTCCCAACCTTGAAAGCATTAGCAATTAGAAAGTCTCTAAGGCATTCATACCATGCTCTTGGGGCTTGCTTAAGTCCATAGAGCGCCTTAGAGAGCTTACACACGTGGTCGGGGTACCGTTCATCCTCGAAGCCAGGGGGTTGCTCCACGTACACCTCCTCCTTGATCGGTCCGTTGAGGAAAGCGCTCTTCACATCCATTTGGAACAACCTGAAAGAATGGTGAGCGGCATATGCTAGCAAGATACGAATTGATTCTAGCCTAGCCACAGGAGCAAAAGTCTCCTCGAAATCCAAACCTGCGACTTGGGCATAACCTTTTGCCACAAGTCGAGCCTTGTTCCTTGTCACCACCCCGTGCTCGTCCTGTTTGTTGCGGAACACCCACTTGGTTCCCACAACATTTTGCTTCGGACGAGGCACCAGTGTCCAAACTTCATTGCGCTTGAAGTTGTTGAGCTCCTCCTGCATGGCCAACACCCAGTCCGGATCTAGCAAGGCCTCCTCTACCCTGAAAGGCTCAATAGAAGAGACAAAGGAGTAATGCTCACAAAAATTAACTAATCGAGACCGAGTAGTTACTCCCTTGCTAATGTCACCCAGAATTTGGTCGACGGGATGATCCCTTTGAATCATCGCTCGAACTTGGGTTGGAGGTGCTGGTTGCGCTTTTTCCTCCATCACTTGATCATCTTGTGCTCCCCCTTGATCAAGTGCCTCCACTTGAGGTACCTGTTCGTCATCTTTGGTTGGGGAATGCACCATAGTTGAGGAAGAAGGTTGATCTCGTTCATCTTGTTCCTGTGGCCTCACTTCTCCAATCGCCATGGTTCGTATAGCGGCCGTCGGAACATCTTATTCATCTACATCATCACAATCAACAACTTGCTCTCTTGGAGAGCCATTAGTCTCATCAAATACAACGTCGCTAGAGACTTCAACCAAACCCGATGATTTGTTGAAGACTCTATACGCCTTTGTATTTGAGTCATAACCTAACAAAAACCCTTCTACAGCTTTGGGAGCAAACTTAGAATTTCTACCCTTCTTCACTAGAATGTAGCACTTGCTCCCAAATACACGAAAGTAAGATACATTGGGTTTGTTACCGGTTAGTAGCTCATACGAAGTCTTCTTGAGGAGGCGATGAAGATAGACCCTGTTGATGGCGTGGCAAGCCGTGTTCACGGCTTCCGACCAAAAACACTCGGGGGTCTTGAATTCTCCAAGCATTGTCCTCGCCATATCGATTAGCGTCCTGTTCTTCCTCTCTACCACACCATTTTGCTGTGGTGTGTAGGGAGCGGAGAACTCGTGCTTGATCCCTTCCTCCTCAAGGAACTCCTCCACTTGAAGGTTCTTGAACTCGGACCCATTGTCACTCCTTATCTTCTTCACCTTGAGCTCAAACTCATTTTGAGCTCTCCTGAGGAAGCGCTTGAGGGTCCCTTGGGTTTCAGACTTATCCTGCAAAAAGAATACCCAAGTGAAGCGGGAAAAGTCATCAACAATAACTAAACCATACTTACTCCCTCCTATGCTCAGATAGGCGACGGGTCCGAAGAGATCCATATGCAGCAGCTCCAGGGGTCTTGAAGTGGTCATCACATTCTTGCTGTGATGCGCTCCTCCCACTTGTTTACCTGCTTGACAAGCTGCACAAGGTCTATCTTTTTCGAAATGCACGTTAGTCAAACCTATCACGTGTTCTCCCTTTAGAAGCTTGTGAAGGTTCTTCATCCCCACATGTGCTAAGCGGCGGTGCCACAGCCAGCCCATGCTAGTCTTAGCTATTAAGCATGCATCTAGACCGGCCTCCTCTTTTGCAAAATCAACTAAATAAAGTTTGCCGTCTAATACACCCTTAAAAGCTAGTGAACCATCACTTCTTCTAAAGACAGACACATCTACATTTGTAAATAGACAGTTATACCCCATGTTGCATAATTGACTAACAGATAGCAAATTATATCCCAAGGACTCAACTAAAAACACATTGGAAATTGAGTGCTCATTTGAGATTGCAATTTTACCTAATCCTTTTACCTTGCCTTGATTCCCATCACCGAATATAATTGAATCTTGGGAATCCTTATTCTTGACGTAGGAGGTGAACATTTTCTTCTCCCCCGTCATATGGTTTGTGCATCCGCTGTCGATAATCCAGCTTGAACCCCCGGATGCATAAACCTGCAAGGCAAATTTAGGCTTGGGACTTAGGTACCCAACTCTTGTTGGGTCCTACAAGGTTAGTGCAAATATCCTTAGGGACCCAAATGCAAGTTTTGTCTCCCTTGCATTTTGCCCTTAACTTCCTAGCAACTATCTTCCTATCCTTTCTACAAATAGCGAAGGAAGCATTTAAAGCATGATATATTGTAGAAGGCTCATTAACTTTCCTAGGAATATTAACAACATTTCTCCTAAGCATATTATGAACAACATTCCTCCTACCAACTTTTCTATCATGCACAACATGAGAACTAGAAGCAGTCATAGCATAAGAATCATAAGCATGATATCTTCTAAAAGCATTTCTAGAATTTTTCCCATCATGATACAAAAAGGCATGGTTCTTTTTAACACTAGTAGCCATAGGGGCCTTCCCTTTCTCCTTGGCGGAGATGGGAGCCTTATGGCTTGTCAAGTTCTTGACTTCCCTCTTGAAGCCAAGCCCATCCTTAATTGAGGGGTGTCTACCAATCGTGTAGGCATCCCTTGCAAATTTTAGTTTATCTAAATCATTCTTGCTAGTCTTAAGTTGGGCATTAAGGCTAGCTACTTCATCATTTAATTTAGAAATGCACTCTAGGTGTTCACTACAAGCATCAACATTAAAGTCTTTACACCTAGTGCAAATCACAACATGTTCTACACAAGATATTAATTTACTAGATTTTTCTAGCTTAGCATTTAAATCATCATTTTTGCTCTTTAAAGTAGCAATGTTTTCATGACAAGAAGATAATTCACTAGAAAGTACTTCATTTCTTTTAACTTCTAAAGCATAGGATTTTTGTGCCTCTACAAACTTATCATGCTCATCATACAACAAATCCTCTTGCTTTTCTAAAAGCCTATTCTTATCATTCAAGGCATCAATCAATTCATTAATTTTGTCTATCTTAGATCTATCTAAACCCTTGAATATGTATGAATAGTCTATGTCATCATCATCACTAGACTCATTATCACTAGAAGAAGCATAAGTGGAGTCTCGAGTACTCACCTTCTTCTCCCTTGCCATAAGGCATGCGTGACGCTCGTTGGGGAAGAGGGATGACTTGTTGAAGGCGGTGGCGGCGAGTCCTTCATTGTCGGAGTCGGAGGAGCAATCCGAATCCCACTCCTTTCCGATGTGTGCCTCGCCCTTGGCCTTCTTCTAATTCTTCTTCTTTTCCCTCTTGTTTCCCTGTTCCTGGTCACTATCGTTATCGGGGCAGTTAGCGATGAAATGACCAATCTTACCGCACTTGAAGCATGAGCGCTTCCCCTTTGTCTTGGTCTTGCTTGGCTGCCCCTTGTGACCTTTTAGCACCGTCTTGAAGCGTTTGATGATGAGAGCCATCTCTTCATCATTAAGTCCGGCCGCCTCAATTTGTGCCACCTTGCTAGGTAGCGCCTCCTTGCTTCTTGTTGCTTTGAGAGCAAGAGGTTGCGGTTCGTTGATTGGTCCATTCAAGGCGTCGTCCACGTATCTTGCCTCCTTGATCATCATCCGCCCGCTTACGAATTTTCCGAGTACCTCCTCGGGCGTCATCTTCGTGTACCTGGGATTCTCACGAATATTGTTCACGAGATGAGGATCAAGAACGGTAAATGACCTTAGTAATAGTCGGACGACGTCATGGTCCGTCCATCGCGTGCTTCCATAACTCCTTATTTTGTTGATAAGGGTCTTGAGCCGGTTGTATGTTTGGGTTGGCTCCTCGCCCCTTATCATTGCAAACCTTCCAAGCTCGCCCTCCACCAACTCCATTTTAGTGAGCATGGTGATGTTGTTTCCCTCGTGAGAAATCTTGAGGGTGTCCCATATCTGCTTGGCATTGTCCAAGCCGCTCACCTTGTTGTACTCGTCCCTGCACAAAGAGGCTAGCAACACAGTAGTAGCTTGTGCATTTTTATGAATTTGTTCGTTAATAAACATAGGACTATCCGAGCTATCAAATTTCATTCCATTCTCTACAATCTCCCATATGCTTGGATGAAGAGAGAATAAGTGACTACGCATTTTGTGACTCCAAAATCCGTAGTCTTCCCCATCGAAGTGTGGAGGTTTGCCAAGAGGAATGGAAAGCAAATGTGAATTCGAATTATTTGGAATACGAGAATAATCAAATGAAAAGTTCGAATTGACCGTCTTCCTGTAGTCGTTGTCGTCGTCCTTTTGGGAAGAGGAAGATTCGTCGCTGTCGTAGTAGACAATCTCCTTGATGCGCCTTGTTTTCTTCTTCTTCCCATCTTTTCGTCTATGACCCGAGCCCGAGTCGTTTGACTTGTCATCCTTTGGCTCGTTGACGAAGGACTCCTTCTCCTTATCGTTGATCACGATTCCCTTCCCCTTAGGATCCATCTCTTCGGGCGGTTAGTCCCTTTCTTGAAGAGAACGGCTCTGATACCAATTGAGAGCACCTAGAGGGGGGGGTGAATAGGTGATCCTGTAAACTTCAAAACTTAAGCCACAAAACTTTGATTAAGTGTTAGCACAGTTAATGCCAAGTGGCTGGAGAGAAGATCTTGCACAATATGATAATCACAAGGAGTTCAACACAGAGAAGACACAGTGATTTATCCCGTGGTTCGGCCAAGTACAAAACTTGCCTACTCCACGTTGTGGCGTCCCAACGGACGAGAGTTGCACTCAACTCCTCTCAAGTGATCCAATGATCAACTTGAATACCACAGTGTTACGCTTTTCCTTTCAATTTCCCGTTTGCGAGGAATCTCCACAACTTGGAGTCTCTCGCCCTTACACTTGAGATTCACAAAGAAATACGGAGTAAGGGAGGGAAGCAACACACACAAATCCACAGCAAAATGCGCACACACACGGCCAAGAATCAAGCTCAAAAGACTATCTCAAAGTTCTCACTAGAACGGAGCTCGAATCACTTAGAATGACAAACGGATGCGCAAAGACTGAGTGTGGATGATCAAGAATACTCTAAGGTTGCTTGGTGCACTCCTCCATGCGCCTAGGGGTCCCTTTTATAGCCCCAAGGCAGCTAGGAGCCGTTGAGAGCAAATCTGGAAGGCTGATCTTGCCTTCTATCGTCGGGCGCACCGGACAGTCCGGTGCACACCGGACACTGTCCGGTGCCCGATTTCCTTCCTTAAACAGCGCAGTCGACCGTTGCTGATCTGGGAGCCGTTGGCGCACCGGACATGTCCGGTGCACACCGGACAGTCCGGTGCCCCCTTCCGACCGTTGGCATGGCCACGTGTCGCGCGCAGAATCCGCGGCCGACCGTTGGCCCTAGCCGACCGTTGGCTCACCGGACAGTCCGGTGCACACCGGACAGTCCGGTGAATTTTAGCCGTACGCCGTCGGCGAATTCCCGAGAGTGACCTCTTCGGTCGAGGCAGCCTGGCGCACCGGACACTGTCCGGTGCACCACCGGACAGTCCGGTGCCCCAGACCGAAACAGCCTCTTGGCTGTACACAGCCAAGTCTTCTCTTCTCTTCTTCTTTCTGTTTCTACCACTTAGACAAATATATTAGTACACAAAACCAATGTACTAAGACTTAGAAACATACCTTTGCTCTTGATTTGCACTTTGTTCATCCATTGCATAAATTCACATTTTAAGCACTTGAGTTGGCACTCAATCACCAAAATACTTAGAAATGGCCCAAGGGCACATTTCCCTTTCACTTAGCTGATTAATTGGATGAACTTGGGGGTGTAGTTGGCTTTGCCGTTGTGCCGTCAATGGGGGCCGGGGCATAGTGCTTGCTCTGGTAAGGGTCGGTGTCGAGGTTCATTCGATTTGGTTTTGTTAGTCACCCACCTTAGGGAGGAGTATTGTGTTTGTACGACTAGCGAAACCTAACGAGCAACTATACACTAGGGGAATCTTTGCAAAGGCTACATAGTGATACCCTACCAGGCCACCTAGGTAGTGGTGAATGGGGAGTACCGCTCCTTGGGCAGAAAGGGAATCACGGCTCGTGGGTAAAGTGTGCAACCTCTGCAGAGTGTTAGAAACTGGTATATCAGCCGTGCTCACGGTTAAGAGCAGACTTGGGATCCTCTTTGATTAGAGATACTTTGGATTCATTTAGGTTGATGGTTTAATGACGATGGCTATGATTATGTTATTTGGTACTTTCCTCTTGGAGGAAGTGCTATCTTTTGGGATTATCAACTTGGGTTTTATGATTAAACTTGGCTTCTATTAATGATAAATACCTGACCAACTAAAAGCAACTGCTTTGATCTTAACCCCACATACAGCTAGTCCACTTCAGCCAAACGGGACATTTGCTGAGTACGTTGATGTGTACTCACCCTTTCTTAAACACCAAACACCAGGTTGTCCCTATTACAACCATTGCTCAGGAGAAGATGAAGGAAATGCAGAGGATTTCTAGGAGTTTCAGGACTTTGAGGAATGCTAATCTAGACTAGCGGCGAACCATCAGTCGGGTACCTGTGAAGGCCTTTTATTACTGCGTTTTGTTAAGCACTTTGATTTATGTTTAGGTTAATGACTATATGGATGTCTTGGGCATCATGATTTAATAAAGTTATACTTATTTCCGCTATTATTTGAGCATTGTGTGATGATGTCCAATTATGTAATCGTTGTGTACGTGAATTTCTGATCCTGACACGTACTTGGTTCGCATTCGGTTTACCTTCTAAAACTGGGTGTGACATAAGTGGTATCAAACCATGCTGACTGTAGGACCGCTAACCTAGAGTCGAATGGCCGCTCTAAGGTTTATGGACCCTTATTCTCACATTGATCTTTGTTGTCACTTCAAAAGTCGGTAGTCTTGACCAATCCTATGCTTCACTTCGTATATACTATACCTTGATAAAATTTTGTTTTATTTTGTTTCCTAATATGTCTATGGTTTACTTGCTAGTCCTATTAACTCCAATCTCATCCTTATGCTTGCGGTGTCTTTTGTTGATGGCTCGCCTTAGACACACAGAATGCAAATCAATGATTCCTTTTCTGCCCTCTCGTCTCGTGGAGCGTCCGCTTCATCGCATAGTGACCGATCTGTCCAGTCACTTGGAGAGGCTGCACCACCACTTGCTAGAGGAGCAAGAGCGTCGGTGATAGGAGATGGACCAATAAGATTATTCGTCCCTGCCACAACAGGAGGTGGAGTCTACGAGGCATCTCTCCCCTGTGCCCCCACTGGAGGCGCCCCCTACACCACCCTAGGGCGTCCCGATCGCAGGAGGAGCTGATGGAAGAGATCCCGATGACAACGACGACGACAGTGGTAGCTCTAGCCACATCACCGCGCTTTCTGAGGAGTAGGAGCCGGAGGGATGGATCGCTCAGCCCATCACTCGTGACGCTGCTCGTGGATGTCACTTTCACGACGCACTCGACACCTTGTTCCACCGAGCCATGGACAGACACACCTGGTCAATCGAGTACCGTTGCGTAGTCTATCAGCATAGTCGCGGGTTATACCCGGACCGCTGGGAGGTTACCTTCTTGGTGCACCTATGGGAGGACGACCTCCGGAGGTGCAGAGGTCTACTCAGAGCATTATTCTATCTTTGAGAGGGACACTGCCAAGACAGCCATGCAGGATGCTGCACGGCGTGCACTTTTGCAGTATTGCTCGTTGTACAGCGGGATGACTGACGGTCTTAACCTGAAGTGTTACCCCTGCCGCTCGACTGGCAGTACTGGAAGTGTGATTGTCTCACCAGTAGGTGAAGGCAATCCTAGGTTGAACAGCGTAGTCAACCTAGTCATTGTGCTCAACACGGAGCTGGACCACACTCTAGACGAGGTGAGCAGGGCTCGTGGTGAGATCGCAGAGTTGAAGGCGGAGCACGCGAAGTGCCTTCATAAGGACTATAATTCTCCTGCCCCCGCTAAGACACAGCACCCGTACCTGTAACACTACAAAACCATCAACTAAAAATAATATATTTAGATTATTAGTGGTAAATATGGTAATGAATTTTTCTTTCAAGTGTTTGATTTTTATTTGTATTTAGAGTAATTTTGTTTGCTCATAATTGATTTATGGTTGTTTAGTAGAATTTCTTTTATATTGAAAATCCAATTGATTAATATAGAAATATTGGTCCAAAAATAAATATTTTAGTTAAAAATAATTTTGGTATAATTATTATGATTTTTAGAATTATTTAAAAATATATTTATTTATATTTTAAATAGAAAAATAAAAAAAAGAAAAGAGAAAAATAAAAGAAAAGAAAAAAATCCTTATCGCTCGGCCAGGGCGAAGCCCACTAGGGCAGCTGCCGCGCCCTCCACCTCCCTCCTCTCTCTATCTATGATGCATGGGACCCACACCCCAGCTGTCTTCCTCGCGGGCGCATCCCTGCGCGTCGCCGACCGCGCGTGTGGCCGCCGAACTAGCGCTTCGCTCGGCCACCCCGAAGCCGCTCCGCCTCACTGCAGTTGATGACGACGTGGACAGCCGTTTCCCTCTCTCCCTCCCCCACTTCCCTCTCCTTCAAGCCGGTAACGGTCGGAGTTATGGCTAACGCCATCAATGGCATTTTGATGGTGTCGCCGCCGTCTTCCTCCCTCCCCGTCTCTTCTCCTCCTCCCTTCTCTCTATAAATAGGAGCCGGCCAAGCCCATTCTCTCTCCCTCCATACCCTCACTCCCTACTCCTCTTCCCTGCTCGCGCCTTCGCCGTTCGTCACGCCGCCGATCGCCGGAGCCGCACCCGCCGAGCGCCTCGCCCGCGCCCGGACCGTCCGCCCGGCCGCGCCCAAGCCGCCGGACCATGCACACCCTGCTCGCCCAATCCCCTCCCCATCGAGCTCCTTCCCTATGCACAAGCGCTAGCTCAAGGTAGAAGAAGCACATTTTGCATTTTAGTCCCTGCGTGTAAATGAAATTAATTCCAAGATTTTTAGTTTAGAAATTATTGAAAAGAGACCCTGATGTATACACTAAATCGTGAACAAGCCCCTGCAACAATATTTTGACACGAGTATTATTTTATATTTCAAAAATAAATAATGTCACTATTCACTAACTTGGTGATTTAAATATTAGAAACGTTCACGATTAACTTCGCTTTAGCAAATGGAACAATATTTGTTAGTAGTGATTTAAGTATAATTTTATTGATATAAGAAAGTAGAAGAAATACTAGGTCACGTATTTTTGGCTAGATTAAAATATAGGTTTTACTAGTCATGATAAATGTATTCATATGTATAGCACTTAATTATTAAGAATTAGTAAAATATTTCTTTATGTCAAAATCATCATGATTATATTACTAAAGTCCAATTAGTACTCTACATTAACCTTGGAATATTAATGTTAGGTAATTTAGAAATAAACAATTTTTACTATACTAAAACATCTATCTAGGAAGAAAAGGATAAAATCCAAAAGTCTATTATTAGTAATAAAGTCCGTAAAGTTTGTTAACACATTTTTATCTATATTATACTAGATAAAACTAGTATCATAGTCACCTACTCATATTTTCAACAATAATAACTCGTAGTGGAAGATATAGTGGATTAATAAATATTTATGATGTAGACACATTTATGAGTACAGTTGTGTGATGTATGAATGGGTATGTAATGGTGAATGATTACCTATGTAATGGTGTATGTTTATTTATTTGGCGTACGTATTCTTTTGTATGTACGATACGCAAGTCGATGCTAGAAGTTGACTGTGAGGTAGACGAACCAAACTCGTTCGAGGACGACCCACAGGACACTTTCGTGCAAGGAAAGTGGATGTTTAGTAGAATTTCTTTTATATTGGAAATCCAATTAATTAATATAGAAATAATGGTCCAAAAATAAATATTTTAGTTATAAATAATTTTGGTATAATTGTTATGATTTTTGAATTATTTAAAAATATATTTATTTATATTTTAAGTAGAAAAGAATAGAAAAGAAAAAAAGAAAAAAAAAACCTAATCACTCGGCCAGGCCGAATTCGGCCCAGCCGAGGCCCACTAGGGCAACAGCCGCGCGCCCAACCCTCCCCTCTCTCTCACCGACCGGTGGGGCCCACCCGAGCCTGTCTCCTCTTCTCCCTCCAGCCACCACCGCCTGGCCCGTGCGCGCTCTACACCCGGCCGCCCACGCCTCGACGTCCGCGCCCGCTCGTCTTCAGCTGCCGGAAACCGCCCGGTCGTTTCCCTCTCTCTCTCCCCCACTTCCCTCACTCAATGTCGAGTTATGGCCGACCGTCTCTCTCTCCCCTGGCTCTCCCTCTCCTCCCCTCTCTCTATAAAAGCCACCGAGCTCCCTCCTCTCCCTCACTCCTCGCGCTCTCTCTCTCCCTTGCCGTCGTGCCGAACCGCCGTTTGCCGGAGCTCCACCGTCGACCGCGCCCGAGCCGCCTTGTCGGACCGTCCGTGCGCGCCCTGTCGTCCGCACCCCGGCCGGACCGTCCACGCCCGTCCCCGGCCACTTGACCGAGCCCCCTGCTCCTCTCCTGCCCGGCCGAGCCCCTCCCCTGCTCGCCAACCCCCCTCCGCGTGAGCACAAGCTCAAGGTAGAAGAAGCACATTTTTCATTTTAGCCCCTGGTTTTGTATAAAATTAATTTCGAGATTTTCAGTTTAGAAACTATTGGAAAGAGACCCCAAAGTATACGTGTAATCATAAACAAGTCCTACAACAATATTTTGGACAGGTGGATTATTTTATATTTCAAAAATAAAAAATGTCACTATTCACTAACTTGGTGATTTACATACTAGAAACGTTTACGATTAACTTCGCTTTAGCACATGGAACGATATTTGTTAGTAGTGGTTTAAGTATAATCTTATTGATATAAGAACGTGTAAGAAATAATAGGCCACGTATTTTCAGTCAGATTAAAATATAGGTTTTACTAGTCATGATAATTGTATTCATAATATAGCACTTAATTACTTAGAATTAGTAAAATATCTATTTATGTCATAATAATCATGATTATGTTACTAAAGTCCAAAATTAGTAATTTACATTAATTCTTAGAATATTAATGTTAGGTGATTTAGAAATAAACATTTTTAGCTATACGTAACATCTAAGTTATTAAAACCTCACCCGTTTTGAAGCCATGTCCGCACTCGACGCTACCGTCCCATATCAGCCGTTGACACGTGTTAGCGCTGGCGCAGAAGCCGCCCCCGCCATCGGCGCAGCAGACTACCGCGGAGGGCAGGCGCGAGAACATGCTGGCGTGCATGGCGGCGCTGGAGGCCACGCTGCTGCCGTGCTTGCTCGCGCGCTCCCTCCAGTCCGTCGACCGCTCCCTCCAGTCCTCCCACCAGAGCACGGAGCGCCGACCCCCCATCGTTTCCTCCCTCTCTTCTTCTCTACTTCGCTCTGCGCTGCTACGGTACTAGCCAAGCCTCGTGGTGCTCGTTCGGTCCACGGCGTCGTCGCGCGCCAGGTGTGCGTTGTTTTGCCTACGAGAATCCGAGATGGATGACAGGGCCTTCCTCTTCCTAGAGGAATATTTTGCATCTTTCTTGTTCCCAGGCAAATGCATAGCGATTAGTTGATTAGGTCCTAAGATTGAGGAGAACCAATCTTGTATCAAAGATCACGTCGCGATCAGAGTTCCAAGATAATCTCATTTTTTTTAATGTGCAGACTTAAATTGTGCACAATGGTTATTAGATAAGTAAAATTGCACTTTGACATTCGGTCCTACCAAACAGGATATTTAAGTGTTGCGGTTTCTACTGAGTTGCACAGTTGATGTTGAAAGGCACGCGAGGGATTTCATGGAGGCTGCGAAGAAGCTCCAGTCTTATTTCATCAGCCTGCAGCGTGAGGATCAACCAACTGCAGAAGAGATGCTTCGAAAGGTATGTTTCGCTTCATGTTTCTATGGTTAGGAGTGCAGTAGGGAGGGTCGGTTAAACTAAAGTGGGGATAGTATGGAGGATTGACTCATCTTCTCATTTGTAGTAGGATGGACATTTCACGTGATTCAATGAGCCCAACTAATCATTTTTGGTTGGCGCTATCCTTATTCCTTAGAAATAGCTAACTTTAATCACCTATTACTACTTGCTTCAAGCAGTTTATCTTGGTTACTTTTGTGGATGGACATCTTGGTCGCTTTTATGGTTGGCTTTTGTAGATGGAGTGAAGCTGCAATTGTAGTTGTGTAAGATTTATGTGCATACCTCCCGCGTAGCTGCCTACCTGTCCCTAACTTGCGACCCCTAAACGTAGACTTCAATCCTATAATCTTATTTGGGATCAATTTCAGGCTATAATAGCCCCGGTCGTCTTACTATGGAACACATTAAAGTATGGTCTAAAACTTTAATGCGGATTATGTTTAGTCTATCCATGTTTGGTCTCATAGTTGCTTTGTTGCTCCCTGCGCTAAACAGTTTTATTGGAGACTCAATCATCCTTTGCTGAATTTTAATATAGCATATATAATTGCTTGCTCATGTTTTACCTTGTGTTGGATAGGGCGCTCGAACGGGCGCCGCCTGATCTAGTTTCTATTTAGAAAGAAAAGAAATAAAACTCAAAAGTCTATTATTAGTAATAAAGAAAATAATTAACAATTATTTTCCGTAAAGTTTGTTAAGACATTTTTATCTATATTATACTAGATAAACTAGCGTCATAGTCACCTACTCATATTTTCACCGATGATAACTCAAAGTAGAAGTTATAGTGGATTAATAAATATTTATGCTGTAGACATATTTATGAGTACAGTTGTGTTATGTATGAATATGTATGTAATGGTGTATGTTTAATTATTTGGAGTATGTATTCTTTTGTATGTACGATACGCAAATCGATGCTAGAAGTTGACTGTGAGGTAGACGAACCAAACTCGTTCGAGGACGACCCACAGGACACTTTCGAGCAAGGCAAGTGGATTCTCCCTCTGCATTTCTATTTGTACCCAAATAATACATACAATAATGTTTACTTTTGGATATATATATTGCATAATTTGATGGGATTTGCCTAAATAAGGATTTCCTAGAATTACCAACCATATTCCTTGAATTACCCTAGGATAAATGCTATGCTTAGCAATTTTTGCTACTGCTCAACTTGATAAATATGATGTCACTCTTTTAATGATACTATGTTCTGGAAATGAAGTTTTATTATGATGTTAACCCAATGGTTAAACAAGAACATTTTGTGTTAAATGGAACATGGAGTGACCACCTAGGATAACAGTGCAACCACGAGTGCTATAATGGCTCTAGCATTGGTAATTAGCTCTATAGACTTAGTGCTTAGCAACCTTACCTGAAAGATGGGCAAGAGGGGGCGGCAGTGGTTTGGTGGCAGCTCATGTTAACATGGGGTGATAGTCTTGTTTAAGTTACCTCACCCATAGGGCCATCAATACTGACGTGAAAACCTTAGCGAGTGACTTTGTACTAAGGATATTTTGTGAAAGCCTCATCATGGATCCCTAGCCATTCACCTCGGCAGTGTTTACGGATCCGATCAACCCAGGCTAGATGGGATACATGGCTTGTGGGTAAAGTTGTACCACCTCTGTAGAGTATAAAACTGATATGTTTGCCGTGCTCACGGTTAAGAGCAACCTGGACCCTCACATGATAATTGAACTTAAAGATGGAAAATAAATCGTGATCTGATGATCTACTAGTGGTTTGCTTAAGTGATTTCATTTAAGTGTTTTTGATATAATCTTATACCTTTGATTAATTGGGATATTTGGGATATACACTTATTAGTAAGACAGGTGTTGCTAATAAAATATTGACCAACTAAAATGCTTACCGCTTATCTATAGCCTACCTTGTTAACTTGCATTAATTTCCCCCACTTGCTGAGCCCTGACCATAAGTGAGCTCACCCTTTCTAATATTTTGATCAGAGGGTGATGAAGAAGACTTTGATGGAGATTTTGATGAATACTGAGTCTAACGATGCGCCAGTAATCTTCCTGTGGGAGATCACTCATGTTATTTCCACTATACTTTGATGATACTGTTTAAGATACTTATGTCTGGATGATGTAATAAAGTTATTCTACTCTCTTTACGCCTTTATTGCATTGTCTTTTGATATATTACACTTGTGACGTTAATATATGTGTGGAAAATGGATCCTGGCACACATATGCTATGCATTCGGTTTTGTCCTGAGAACGGGTGTGACAGAATTTAGAAAGAAAGAAAAGAGAATAAAAAGAAAAGAAAAGAAAAGGAGAAGACTAATCATCTGTAATGGGCCACCAGGTATGGATTTTGGCCCAATACCCTTTTCCCCTCGCGCACTTCCACCCTAGCTTCGCGCCCGTGTGAGGATCGGCCTTGGGCGCCTACAGGCGGGCCTGCCCCGTCGGTCGCTCATACGCGCCTAAACCACCGCCATGTGGGCCCCAGGGCGCAGTGTCTCCACCTCCCTTCTCTCTGGGTCGCAACGGAAGCGTGACAAAGTCGCCGCCAGGGATCTCACGCGCTCCAGGCCAAGACTTGCCCCATATTTCGGTTCCAGCTATAAAGCCGCGCTCCTGGACTCCCTTCCCTCTCCATTAAACTAGCTTCTGACCCCGAGCCGTCCATCGCTAGCTCCATTGTCATCGCGGTAACAAAACTTGGTCCGCCGCAGCCGATGATCCCGCTGTGGCTGAAGCACGCGACCGCTGTCGTCGGCCTGACCTGAGTCATTGAGGGAGCTTTGCCTCAACACCCTGAGGATATCCATAGTCTCGCCATGCAAGTTTTGAGGCTGGTGTGGCGTGAATTTGTCGTCGGAGGATAGGCTCCAACGTGCGATCGCACTCCGCCGCGACCAGCCATTATCGCATCATCAACGCCAGTAATAACCCTCCCCTGTTGTTCGTATTGGTATGCGCTTTGTTTAGCACGCCTTGGATTGGGGTCAGGGGCGCCGGAATGGCCATCGCGCGCCGCTCCGGCGATGCGCCATCGTCTGTCGCGCGCGCCGCCGTGTTAGTGGATCAGGACGAAGAAGAAGGCGCCTCGTTCGTTGATCTCGGAGTGGATGACCCAGATTAGGAGGGTAACGTTTTGCTTCAAAACAATCCGAACCGCAGATTCGTGGATGGGCGGAGGAAAAGGGTTAGCGTGTACTTAAAATCTCCACCGTAGATATTTGATCTTGCGGTCGTTGTCGCGCGCCAGCTCTGAGGGATCACAATATAATCTGAACTGCACACTAGAGATCGAACGACTAGGGGTTAACGGTACCACTTCGCGGGTACACATTTTCATATGAGCCCTTACATTTTACTGATATCAACCCGCAGTCCAGTATGATGGTAACCTGAGTCTTAGTTACTTTTGCGCTAGGACCCCTGCACTTCTTGGGAATTGACGTGCAATACAGGAAATAGAGAAAACAGGGAAATAATTATCAGAATTGATTATTCAATACAAAAATAATTCTAAAAACTTGAGAAATTTATATTTAATTCATTTTAGCTTCAAATTGATCCATTCCAGTGGCATTAATTTTGTAATAATATTTTCTATCATCTAGTACCTCTGTTTATCCATGAAACTTGAATTAAAAATGTTCATTTGAATTAATCTATTCTAGGTGCTTAAAAACTTCATAAATTCATAACTTAGTAACCGTAACTCCGAATTTAGTAATTCTTGTTCCTTCGATCTCGTTACACAGCATAGAATATTATAATGCATTTTAATCTGTTGTTTGGTGTGATGTTAATTTCTGATATACCATGTTTGTTTGTATTGATGCGAGTAGACGAGCAAGCCACTGGGGATCCAGGGGTTGAACAGGTGGAGACTGCTGAGCAGGAGCTCGTTGAAGGCAAGTTGTGCCCTTGATCACTTCTTTTTTACCAAGTCATGTTCTTATTAATCATAATGATTAGCATAGGTTAATTTTGATGGGACCCCTTTAGGTTACCCTAGTTTGACTATCTTTATACCTTGATTCCACTGAACTTTTTGGGTAGTACTTGCTATTGCTTTATGTGGTTTTAGGTATGGAGATATACATTATTCATGATCACTCTTTTATTATCGGTTGTTATTTACTGTTCATGATAAGATCATTATGTTAATTGGAACATGGAGCGACCACCAGGGAAAACAGTGCTACCACAAGGGTGGTATGGGACGCCCTTGGTTGACTAACTAGGAAAGCTAGTGGAGGACTACCTTACCCGAAAGGGGCAAGGGCAGTGGGGGAGTGGTCAGTGTAGGGAGGTCCTTGGGTTGATTTTGCTGCGATGGCGGTCAGGCGAGGGATCCCTGCATTGGAGCTTCATAGAAACTGTATCGGGTTTTCGGAAGCTGGTGGAACTTTGTAAAGGCCTCGTAGTGTTACCCTGCCTCGCCTCCTTGGTAGAGGTGTATGGGATTCATGACCCCTTGGCAGATGGGTAACACGACTTGTGGGTAAAGATGTGCAACCTTTGCAGAGTGTAAAACTGGTATACTAGCCGTGCTCACTGTCATGGGCAACTTGGACCCTCACATGATTAATTTATGGAATTAAATTCAATTTGTCATTTGCATCGTATTGGGATTACTAGGTGTGTGCCCGTACATTGCAACGGGAACATATAATATCATGATAACTTATATATAAATATGTTACATTGTTATGAGAAGATTTTGTAATCTATTGGTGATCTTGACCATACATATAAATTTTGTTATTTTAATCTACCTGTTTCACCACTACATTGTAACCATCAATGTGCTATTAGTTTTGATATTTTTGTTCAGGTAAATTCTCTGGCATCTCATTGTTTGGTAAATCAATTGATGTTTCCCTACTAATGGATAATTATTATTAAATAGTTGTAGGATATTACAGATCTACCAATCACTGCAAATATGTTGAAACCGCATCTCATTATTGCATCGAAGTACCCTCCATCACTGCAAATATGTTGAAACCGCATGGTCTTTCAGTCTGTGTGTACAAGTTACTGATTATAATTTAATTTATATATTACTAATTGTCTTAATATCTTTGTCTTAGGCTTTGAACTTTGCGTTTAAGGACTACTCCAAGAGGCTGTTCAACTTCAAGAAGGCTGGCAACCTGGCCTCTGGTGGTGCTGCTGGCTCCCTCGTAGTCCAGGTGGAACTCAAATTCACCTGAACATTTGCACAGCTGATCACAGTGTTATAAATTATAACGATTGATTTCAGCAAAATAAGGGGGCATGTTGATTAAAAAAATAAGAAGAAAAACATAGATAAAATTTGCATAAAGAGGTACACATGGAAATGTCGTTATGAAAAAAGTTAAACTATATGAAGAAAAGGTAAATATACTCCTAATATCAACAATTCAACATAGAAGGGTTGCCAGCTATGAAGCCTGAACAAAATAGAATAGAAATCAACCTACATAAGTAGTGCTTGATAATTCTTTGGAGTCATCCGAATGGGAGTTGCAAAAGTATTGGCAGATTCATCTCATTCAGTCTCGCCCCTAGCAGCAAATATGCCACTTCCTGTCATTTCCTTCCACTTGGGAGCTGAGCATGGTTTCCTGAAGGGGAAAAGGGAACGGGGAACGACTTGGTGAGCCACGGGTCCCTTCATCTATAGAACTTGACAAAACATAGACAAATCATGAGCCTTGTGATCAACACAGATTCACCGATTGCGTACCAAAGCTGGATTAGTTGTTTAAATAGTGCGATTGACCTTGGATGAAAAACTATCTATGCAAAAGTAGGGAGATGTTAGACAAATCAAAGAGTCAGAGATGGAAGGAGATTGGAGAGTTGAACTTACGTGTAGCAAAGATTGTTGGTCAGTGACTGCAGTGCATCAGCAGTTAATTCGTTCTCATCATAGAGCACATGGTAATGGGTCGGGCGACTTGTTCCCTGACAAGAAATATTTTTGACACTCAATGTCTGATAAGTGTTGTTCTGGAAAAGAATGTGCAACGTACCTGAATGCCAGCATGACTACACAAGTAGAAATCAAACTCGGTAGGGTGGCAAATCTTTTGGTCAACCACAGTTCCTGCAGCACAAGTGAAGCGCAAAATAAGGCCCAGACAGCAAATGCTTATAGAAGTAGCAGCTTTATGAACCCAATAACAGCCTGACACAAAAACACTAACCAAGAAGAATGTTTCCACTTTTATCAGTCATATCACGCCTTCCGTGAACCTCAGGGAAAAGCCTTGTGTGATGCCTTTTCTGAACAACCACAAACGTCACTGGGGGTAGATATCCCTCCTCCAAAGAAGCACAAGCCTTGAAATGGAAAGGGAAAAAACCATTGACATGGGCATGACAATGCAAACCATATTTCACCGACAAATTCTGATGCTGGAAATCATACCTTTCTGATGGCATCCATTTCATGAAGGAGAACATGGTTGAATTGACCTTCACTTACACCATCCCTGCATAGGAGTTATAAGTCAACATACTTCTCTCAACAGCATACAATAAATGAACCAAAAACAGGAATCTGGAACACATGCCTATAGAATATTATCCTCTCAGGCTTTCTGTTTGTCTTCTTGCGGAAAGCAATCAGTAGTTCCCTGCAATGCCAGTTACCCAGATGAACCATTCGACAACTTTCAATAGGTCAACTCAAATCAATAAAAAACCTTACCTGATCATGCCACCATTAACGTTGTTCCCCATCTGTGGATCTTTACTGACAGTAAATAAATCTTCTATTATCTCTTGGTGTGGTTGAGCAGAAACCAGACCTCTGTACTTGGTGATTTCAGGCCAGTCCATTGATGCCACCACCTGCACAATTTGAATGTTTGAAGTTAGCAACATGATAACTTATTTTTGCATAGTTCAGATTGCACCAAATTACGAGCATGAATATCACATTATAAGAAGATCATACAACTGAATTATGATTGATTAAGATGAAACTAACAGCAGCAATGGATGATGCAGAGTCCTCTCCTGGTGGGGGTGTGTGACATCTACGCCAAAGATGATTGTTGGGACTTCAGAGACAAAAGGTATACCATTGTGTGCAAAGGCTCGCTCAAGAACCGTGTTACGCCCACCAACCTGCTCGACGAAAGGAATCGTTACATTCCTGCAGGAAAGAACCAAAATAAAAAAACATAATGTAAAAAATATAGGTATTGAGAGACCTTGACATTGATTTTGAGTGCAACATTTTCCAAGTATTGCTTGTTTGGCCTGCTAGCATGCTTTGGCAAGCAACATTGAGATACAATTCCAATGTCAGTCTCACAGACTCTTTTAAGTTTACCTGCAAAAGTAGGAGTAATTTATATACCAAAAATTCTAATAAACTGTAAGGTGTGTATGACCCAGAACAAGAAGAAAGTATGCATACCATAAGAACCACTAACTTCAGGAAGAATTACAATTAAAAGCTGGAGCTGATTTCCCACTGCTTGTTGGGCAAGCATTTGGGTGGCTCTCTTGTGTACATCTCTCAAAGCATTCTCTATATGGTTAGGAGCAGCAGACCGGACTTCAATAAATGGGCGTGGATTGACAACCTACAGAGATGATTAGAAGTAAAAACTACAGTATATATAGTGAACTATTTGGAATAACTTGATAACACATACAAATAGTAAAAAACTTACCATTCCAGTGGCGATGTCGCGGATGTTGTCCGGATCCTTGGAGACCAGCACCAGGCCGCCCGGCGGCGCCCCGTGCACCCGTGAGCCCGGCCTGCCACCGGCGCCCGGCACCGTCCCCGAGGTGGCATTCCGCGGTGGGGCGGCGATGGGAAGATTTGGGAGGCACGAAGCCACGGCGGCGGCGCGGTACTGCGAGGAGAGCGAGTCGAGCAGGTAGAGGAGCGGCCACAGAGTTCCCATGATTCAAATGAACAAAATATTATCTAGCGAGTCGAGCCGCATGATTCAAATGAAGCCAAGTTGCTGACTCATATATTACTCAGTTCTGTGCAACACCCTCATGGGGCAGCTTCACAATTCATCCTTAAGCAAGCACTCTGTTTGCACTTGCTTGTGCTCATAAAAATCTACCAGATTTTAAAACAAACCAGTATATAGGATGGCTACTAATCATATAAAACCTATTATAAGAAAGTTAGAGAATCATTTAGCTGTTGTGCAACACCCTCATGGGGCAGCTTCACAATTCATCCTTAAGCAAGCACTCTGTTTGCACTTGCTTGTGCTCATAAAAATCTACCAAATTTTAAAACAAACCAGTATATAGGATGGCTACTAATCATATAAAACATATTATAAGAAAGTTAGAGAATCATTTAGCTGCTGTGGCATACTGGCATATAGTTGTCTTAGACATTTGGCCCTCAGAGCTCCAGGAAGTATATTTAATATGCTTGCAGACTATCATGGCTATAGTTTGAATTTTTGGTGAAGTACATTAGCCAAAATCTGAAGCTTTGTTAGGCCTCCAGTTGCTTTTGGTTACACACAGAGTTATTTTTTACACTGTCCTGTTGTTTTTTATTTGCTAACATCTGTTGGTTTGATGATTCTTAATGCATCTCTATATCTCTTACTTTCCTGTAAAGCATGTGTTTAGCTTATTAAATTTTGTGTAGGGAATAAGGCCAAGTATGTTGGTCAGTACAAAATTACTGATGAAGATGCCAGAAAGGCTGCAATGGATGCAGGTGGTAGAATACGATTGACAATAGAAGCTAAACTTTCTCCTGGTCCTCTTCGTAGGCATGGTGTTATTGGACGCTGGCATGGTCTTGTGGATAGCATTGCAAGTGGCAATTTCCTTGGTGCATTATCTAACTACTGATGTGATCCAGTTAGAACCAAGAGTTGACAATTGACCAGACCGATTTTGGGCTGTCTAAGGCTCAGAGCGAGTTAGGTAAAAAAATATGGCAACTAATCCTACTAAAACCGATTCAAGCATCACAAAACAAAGATCCAAAATGGAACCGTGGCGACAGAGCATACATGTTTTCTCAGCCATAAATGATTTGCCAACTTATAGGAATTAAATGTATGACTTTCATACAATACGTATGAATTATGTTCCTTCATTACATTAATTCAATATTCATAATGTATTGCTAATAGGAGTTTTACAGCTTCCACAGGGGTACTTGGATGCTTTTCTCTTATGTCACAGTTCAAGATTTCCACGAATCATGTACTGTTCATTTACTCTATTTTCTTACTGATAATCTCACAGCGTTGGTAGATCAAACATGCAGAGTATATATGAAAAGTAAATGAACATTCACAGATATTTGGCATTTGAATGAGGTTTAGCAGAGATCAGAAACAGGGAAAAGAAAAAGGAAGCAGACCTTACGGAGGGTACTCGAGCGATCCTCTTCGAAGATATGCAAATTTATCCAGGAGAATGTCCACCCCGACCACTATATTGCACTCCGCGCATGGGAACACAGCGAGGCGGGCAGAGATTTTCCAGATTGGTCGCGGCTTTGTGGGCGGGGTGTCGGGCGTGGACTTTGTGGGGCGGGTGCGAGGCACGCGCAGAGAGCCGGCAGAGAGGAGGCGTAGCGGGCACGGGGTATGCGGCTGCCGGTGCGGAAGCCATTGCCGGCTTGAGGACGGGCGTGGGGTTTGCGGCAGTCGGGCGCGGGGTTTGCGGGGCGTGGGGATTAGGATTTGAGCGCGTACCAAACATCTCTGCTGGCTTTCGCGCTTGCGACGGCGGATTGGGCTCGGGGCCGGGCTTGGGGTATTGAGCTCGGGGCTTCGCGCGAGCGGGAGTATGCGGCGGAGTCGGAGCGCGCGGGGCGGCGGTTGCGCTCCGCCCGCCCGAGTGCGGATGAAAAGTAAATGAACATTCACAGATATTTGGCATTTGAATGAGGTTTAGCAGAGATCAGAAACAGGGAAAAGAAAAAGGAAGCAGACCTTACGGAGGGTACTCGAGCGATCCTCTTCGAAGATATGCAAATTTATCCAGGAGAATGTCCACCCCGACCACTATATTGCACTCCGCGCATGGGAACACAGCGAGGCGGGCAGAGATTTTCCAGATTGGTCGCGGCTTTGTGGGCGGGGTGTCGGGCGTGGACTTTGTGGGGCGGGTGCGAGGCACGCGCAGAGAGCCGGCAGAGAGGAGGCGTAGCGGGCACGAGGTATGCGGCTGCCGGTGCGGAAGCCATTGCCGGCTTGAGGACGGGCGTGGGGTTTGTGGCAGTCGGGCGCGGGGTTTGCGGGGCGTGGGGATTAGGATTTGAGCGCGTACCAAACATCTTTGCTGGCTTTCGCGCTTGCGACGGCGGATTGAGCTCGGGGCCGGGCTTGGGGTATTGAGCTCGGGGCTTCGCGCGAGCGGGAGTATGCGGCGGAGTCGGAGCGCGCGGGGCGGCGGTTGCGCTCCGCCCGCCCGAGTGCGGCGGGTGCGGGGATTGTTGGGGACACCCAATTCGTGAAAGGATTGGCAGGGGGACGAGCGTGGTTTGCGAGCTGTTTGCGGTGGCGAGGATCCCGGAGGGTAGGCAGGCGGAGGGCGGGCAGGGGCGGTCTAAGCTCGGCGGCGCGCGGGTAGGGAGCGGGGGCAGTCTACACTGCCCCCTTAATAGTTAGTACAGATTATCTTCTCACTCAAATCCTAGCTGAAGAAACGTGAAGGAAAGCAAGGAACTTCACAAATCAGCCTCTGCCGGAACACCGCATCAATAGATATCGTGCGGGCGACAACACCAAGAAACGTCGAACACATCGCTGTAGCTAGAGCTGCAGGCGAGCAGGATTGGAGGTCCATTTGTGTACCTCATCATGTGGTTCCAGGGAGGTCGGATTGGAGCCGCGGAGGCCGCCGGCGAGGAGACGACGAAGGCAGCGGTGAACACAAGCACTGTCTGGATCTCTGGCAAAACCAAGCACATCAACATCGATTCGCATGGGTCAACACAACTCAACAACACGATCCGGATCGGGCACACAGGGATCTCTGAAGCTTACCAGACGGAGGAGGTGGTCGTGTAGCGGGGATCGAGAACGACGGCTCCAGGCGGCCATGGCGACCGCGAATACCACCACGTTCCTCGGCGGCTGGCGAAACGTCGGCCACGTGCTTGCTGCGGGCCACGCGCCGCTACAAGCGGGATGGGGAGTGGGCGGAGGCGTCGGTGGAAGTGCTTGCCCTCCCACCGTCGACGGAGGCAGAAGAGGCGGCGCTTCGGGGTGGGGGAAGGAGCGGCGGCGACGCTAGGGGAGGGCAAGACACCGACGCCAGGAAGGATGGAGGTGGCGCGCAGGCGGGGTGAGAATATTGAGGGCGGGGGCAAGCGCGTCAGGGAGTAGGGTGGAGGCCGATGTGAAGGAGATGAGGAGGGAGGCGAGCGCGGCCGGCGGGGATGGGCGCCTGTCACGACGGGCCAGCGCGGATGAAACGCGTGTGGGCGAGGATGGAAGGGGCGGGGAAGAGGGTGGAAGGGAGGCGGGGAGGAGGACCACAGTCGGTTTTGCCCGGCGAGGCTCGCGGGAGGATGGGGCAGTGTCGCAGCAGGGGAGGGAGGAGGCGCGGGCGGGCGGGCGGGATTCGCCGCGGGGTCGCGGCGGGGGTGGTGGTTGGTTTCGCGGCGGGGGAGGCGGGATTCGCCGCGGGGTCGCGGTGGGGGTGGTGGCTGGTTTCGCGGCGGGGGAGGCGGAGCGGCGGGTGGGATTCACAGGCGGGGGCAGTCTACACTGCCCCCTTAATAGTTAGTACAGATTTATTATTACTTTGATTTATTATTACTATGGTTTGGTATTTACTTACTGTTGGTCACTTGTTCTCAGATGCTACAGATCAAGAACAAGGCAACACAATTGTTAATAGTTAAAGACCTTCGTCCTTCGAAGCATTATTTCCTTTCGGATATAATGATCTTCAGACGAAGGTCCTGAAGGACGTAGCTTCATCATTTCAATATGTAAATATGAATATAAATGTAAATATGAATAAGAGTGTGAAAGAACACTAAAGAATGAAAGATAATGATTATATCCTCACAATTTATTTATATTCATATTCACATATCGTAATCAACATTAATGATATTTATAATACAATTGTACCTTCGGTTCACCAGAAGATACGAATGCAAAGATGACGCGAGAGAGTGAGAGAGAGAGAGAGATTACAATCCAGCGTGAACAATATGGGGGTATTGTTCATCTATTTATAGGCACGGGACACGGCCCGGACACAATTACATTTATGCCCCCGACATTTACATACAATCATAATGCGGGTGATCAAGGACTAAATAGTCTTTTTCCCTTGAGTCGGTGACGACTTTCGGCTTCGTCACAATGCTAAGCCGAAGCTTCTTCAGCCATAGCTTCGGCTTCCATCCGTGTCATCATGTCGCATATGCCTTTTGTGTTATCTTGCCGAAGGTGTTTTTGCCTTGAGGACATTCGACAAAGAAGAAGACCCCCAAAAGTAGCCCCATCGCGGTGCTAGATCGTTTTTCGTAACGAGCTCGATCTGCGAAAAACACAAAGGATTCAGAATGCTGAAGGTCCGAAAAACACCTTCCCTGAGCTCATTGGTGGGAAACGATTAAAGTATTCCGATCGTCGGTTGGTCCACTGCTGAGCCAGTGTAAGCGGTATGGCGGTTCGCCTTCTCCCCCTGCAACACTATATAAACAGACGGGTTGGTGAGAAGCTACCACAAAGCATTCATTGCTATCACATCGTTGTGCTATTAAAATTTTTAACCATAGCCGAAGCTTCCTGCGCTGCATTTTCAAGCGAGCGCTTCGTCACCTGAGATCAGCTTCGGCTCAAAGAACTTGAAAACACAAATGGCCAGGGTGAGATCCACTGCTAGGGTATCTCATGAAGGAAAGGAGACCGAAACCAGCGAGGCAGCACCAATTTCAGAAGTGATGAAGCGGTCGGGTCTGGTTGTGTCAGAGGAAATTGCTGTCGAAGGTGCCTCCAATACTGAAGCTGAACATATTGTAGCAGGAGGCGAAAGTGACAATGAAAGTGAAGAAGATAACAACATCCTGAACCCAACAAAGCCTAGTCACATTGAGTTTGGGAAGTCTACTATAACGGAGGATGACATGGTTATGATGAGGAAACTTGGTTATTTCGGGTAGGCTGAAAGTAAGCTTGTCCGGTTTGCTGGGGAGGAAATTATTCCGGAACCAAAAGAAGACGAAGTTGTCATTTTCAAGAGCTTCTTCAGAGCAGGACTTCGGTTCCCCTTGAATGACATGATAGGGGAGGTTTTGAAGAACTTTGAGATATACCTTCTTCAATTGACACCCAATGCTATCGTTAGGCTTAGTGTTTTTATATGGGCTCTATGAAGCCAGGGTATGGATGCTAATGTCGAAGCTTTTTGCCGGGTACATGAACTACATTATCAGATGAAGGCCAGGGTAGATGGTCTTCATAAGAACTTCGGTTGCTACAACTTTGCTTATAGAAAAGATATGAAGGCTCCAGTGATTGGCTATCGCACCAAATGGCCAACCAGGTGGACAAATGAATGGTTTTATGTGAAAGCAGACGAGAAGAGAAGGGAGAAGCTGATGACTATGGTCATGAAGTCTATGAAACTAAGCTTCAGGATGACCAGGTCCTTGTGCCATATGCAACTTGGCTCTCCATGCCAGGTAGCCGAAGTTGAGTTTAGGGTGGTTGCTGCCGAAATTAGTACTAGGGATCTAGTACAAGAATATTTGGCAAACAAGACATTTCCAACTTCTAGCGGTTGGGGAATGTCGAAGAAGAAAGAAGGGGGGGGGGGAAGAAACATGAGCTTGTACAGCTCCCCTTAATATGAGAAGCTCGACGGAGGAGCCAAAAGGATAAAAAGAAAAAGAATAGTCATCATTCTGAATAGGCAAGCTGCCCGATTGGTAAAGGAAGATGAAAAAGCTTTGAAGAAACCAAGAACAGCTGAAGAGCCAAAAATAGCAATTTCTAAGAAGTGAAAGCTTAACATAATGCCTTCTTCTGAGCTAGAGGCAGAGAATGAAACTCCTTCGATGCCCTCTGCTACCGAAGTAGCAGAAATTCTGAAGCTAATGACTGACTCTCCATCCTTCAAGCTGTTAAGTCCACTAGGATCAGAACTGACACAATTTTTACAGAAGAAAGGGCAACCTTCGGCTACATAGGAGAAAGTGAAAGAACCAAAGAAACAACAAATAGTAAATGTGATGCAAGCCATCGAATGAACACCGCCTTCAGCTTCGACAACTACAGGTGTCGAAGCTAAAGCTTCTGCTGCTATGGAAGCTAAGGACGCCGATGAAGCCAAAGCTACAATGTCAGATATTGACAGAATTATATCAGTGGTAGCTAGAGATGTTACTGTAGATGAGAACGTGGCCACAACGCTAGTTAAAGAAATGGAAATTGATTCCGGTCCTTCGGGCGAAGAAGACTTCGACCTTCAACACCTGGGTGGTCAGGAGCTTTCCGAAGAAGAAAAATTGGAGCTAAAAGAATTCACCATGTTGTGTGGATACCAACCGGGAGCTTTGGTCTTCGGCGGGGTTGATGAGGAGGTCTTGGGATGTATCCGTGACCGTGCCGGAGCGAAGATAGTCGGCACTTTATCAAAGAGTGTCGGCTTTCCAAAGCTAGAGGCTGATATCAGCGGCTACCGACGACAACATATTGTCGGTAGCTTATTCTACTCCAACTTCAAGGTGAGACCTTTGACTAAGTTATTATTATTATCCTCGTGATGAATTGAATGTTCTGACTATAACTTGTTGTTGCAGAGCATGCTGCTGAGCAAAGCGCTGAAAATGCAGCAGGATAACGAAGATAGGAAAAACGAAATTATAATTGAAGGCTTGGAAAATAAGGTAAAAGATCTTGAAGCTTCTCTAGAGAAGAAAGATTTACTGCTGCAAGCAGCCGAAGGCTCCCTCGCGGAAGCACAATCTCATAACACTAAATTAAGCGAGGAACTTGACAATGTTCAATTTTGAAGAAAACATCCGAGCGCTTTGACCAAGAAACAAAAGAACTTTGAGCAAAGGCTGAAGCTGAGGCCGAGAAGAATACGAAGCTGCATGAGTCTTTGAAAGACCTTCCAAACAAGTGCGCGAATTTTGCCACCCGGTGTGTAAACCGACTAAAGTGAATTTTCAACTCAGTTGGAGCTGCTGCCGAAGAGATTACCCCTTCAGCCGATGAAATCCCTAGGGCCTTCGAACATATTGAAAACGAAGTTGATGCCCTTGATAAAGTTATAAGCGGGCATGGAGATTTCTGTGCCTTGGTGGCTTCTCGCGGGACGACTGCTGCGTTTATGAAGGCGGGATGTACTCACACCAAGGTGGTTAACAAGCCAACTTTTAATCTTTCAGCGTCAGATATAATTGATATCCTGGCCGAAGCCCGAAGTATAGGGAACATATTTATTACTCAAATTTGGGCTAAGGGCGAGCGCGAGCTGGCTGGGGACAAAGCTCGAAAATTGCTTGATTCGGTATGAGACTTTTACCTGTCTTTTACCTTATTTTCCTTTATCTCTGATTACCTTATACTTTCATTTGTGTGCAGGATGGTGGCACCGAAGGTTGTTGAGCCGAAGCTTGTTTCAAAGGGTTGAAGACTCTTGTAGCTTTGTTTTGTAATAATCTATAAAAAAACTTAGGAACTCTTTGTCTTATTTGGCAAAAGATTGTAATTATTAGTTGAACAAAACATTGTATATTTTTTTCCATACCTTGTAATATAATTTTACCTCTTCGTTCATGTGCGAATTGCTTTGCTGTGGACGAAACCCACACTTACAATTTTTGAGCCGAAGGCAAAAAACACCTTCCCTTCTTTTCGTTCACATCGAAGCATTTTTTCATTAAGAACGAAGTGTCTCCACACATCTTGAAGTTCTATCTGAGATGAAGCATCCTTGTATTCAACAAAGTATTTTGTCACCACAGACAGGCATCTTTTTCCTTTCCTATTAACATCTGTGCTTCATGTCATGATGATGATGATCTTACGAATGTCTAATGAATGTTTGTATGAATGCAAAAATGATGTGATGGAATATGCAAATGTATGTCCCAAACGCTCATGAAACCACACCCAGACTCTGCATCCCCTTAGGAACGACTTTGGAGTCTCTTCACCTTTTACTTAGGTGGTATTTCGGCTCTGCATCCCCTTAGGAACGACTTTGGAGCTAAGCTCTACATCCCCTTTGGAACGACTTTGGAGCTTCTTCACCCTTTACTTAGGTGGTATTTAAGCTCTGCATCCCCCTTAGGAACAACTTTGGAGCTTCTTCACCTTTTATTTCGGTGGTATCTTGGCTCTGCATTCCCTTAGAAACGACTTTTGAGCTTCAGAACTTACTCTGTGCTCCCTTAGGAATGACTTTGTAGCTTCGTCACCTCTTAGGTGACATTTTAGCTCCGCATCCCCCTAGGGATGACTTTTGAGCTTCTACATATGGTGCGATTCCTGGTATTACATTCTACATGTGGGGGAATTTGGCCCTTGTATTACATGGGGCTAAACAAGAAAGATTGAAAATTACAACCTATGGCCCCATTAAAAAACCTTTCCCCCTCGTGAGAGAAAAAGGGTGCCATAGGAAAAATAAGAAAATTATATCAGTTACACATAATATCGCCGAAGCTCATCCGCATTCCAAGACCTGGGTATGTCGTTGCCGTTCATATCCTTCAGCCTGTAAGAACCGGGTTTTGACGAAGATACTACCAAGAAGGGGCCTTCCCATTTGAGCTGAAGCTTTCCTACTGTATCGGGGTTAGCCACCCTTAGAAGCACTAAATGACCTAGCTTGATGTTTTTCAATCTAACTTTTCTGTCACGCCACTTTATTGTTTCAGCCTGGTATTTGTTGATGTGCTCTATGGCTTGAAGCCTGGTCCCTTCTATGGTATCTTTTGTTACTTGGCAGTCAGTTTCATCCTCTGTTGAAGCTAAGGTTCTTATTGAACCCGTTCTTGCTTCCTCCAGTGTTATTGCTTCATCACCGAACAAAAGCTTGAACGGAGTAAACCCTGTTGACCTTGATACAACAGTGTTGTGGCTCCAAAATACCTTTATTAATTCATCTGGCCACTTTCCTTTAGGCTGATTGAAAATTGACTTCATTATTCCTGTCATTATGATTCCATTTGCCCTTTCTACCAATCCATTTGACTTAGGATGCCTCACTGATGCAAAGTGTATTTTTGTGCCAATTTGGCTACAAAAAGTTTTGAAAGTTTCAGCATCGAACTGAGTTCCGTTACCAACGGTAATAGCCTTCGGCACTCCGAATCGACAAACGATACTTTGACAGAAGAATTTTTGTACTGTAGCCAAAGTTATTGTAGCCAGAGGCTTTGCCTCAATCCACTTGGAAAAGTATTCCACTGCCACCACAACATATTTTAGGTTACCTTGTGCTGGTGGTAGCGGTCCTAACAAATCCAAACCCCATCTTTGCAGTGGCCAAGTTGGTTGTATTAGCTGAGTCAAAGACGAAGGTTTCTTCTGATCTCTGGCGCATCTTTGGCAATTTTCACATTTCTGTACTAATTCTACTGCATCTAAAGCTGCCTTCGGCCAGTAGAAGCCTTGTCTGAAAACCTTCCCCAGCAGAGGCTTAGACCCAATGTGAGCCCCACACAGTCTTGCATGTATCTCTTTCATTAATTCTTGTCCTTCGGTTCTGGATAAACATTTGAGCAATGGAGAGAAAACTCCGTGCTTGTATAACTCCCCTTTTATTATTACATATGGTCTTATCCTTGTCTCCATTCTTTTATTATAACCTTCGTCGTCCGGAAGACAGTTGCCCTAAAGAAAGGAAACAATTTTAGTCCTCCAATATTCACTATGTACTGGTGAAATTGTGAGCACTGCTCTTTCCATGAGCTCAACCGAAGGTGCTTTAATTATTTCGAAAAATACTTCTGAAGGTAAAGGGAGCCCCTGTGCCGCTGATTTAGCTAATAAGTCTGCATGCTCGCTCTCTCCATTTGGGATATTTTTTACAGAAAATCCTTCAAAAGAGGCTTCCAACCTTCGGACTGCATCTAGATACTTTTCAAGCTTCAGGTCTCTTGCCTTACTTCTTTTATCCACATGACCCGAGATAACTTGTGAATCGGTCTTGAGGATTGCCCTTCTTATTCCCATTGCCTTTAGCTTCCGAAGTCACAAGAGAAGAGCTTCGTACTCGGCAATATTATTTGTGCAGCTGAAGTCCAATTTTAATGCATAACATGTTCTAACTTTGGAGGGCGCAACTAGGACAGCAACTGCCCCTGCACCGAAGGTCCCCCATGACCCATAGCAAAATACGGTCCAAGCTTCGGCATCTTTTATTGTTTCTTCATCCTGAGCCCCTGGCGTCCAATCAGCAATGAAGTCTGCTAATGCCTGAGATTGTATTGAAGATCTATGTACATAATCAATGGTGAATTCATTGAGTTCTGCGGCCCATTTTCTGACCCTTCCTGTTGCTTCCCCGTTCCTCATTATGTCCTTTAAGGGTTGTGATGAAGGCACTATTATATGATATGCTTGGAAGTAATGCCGAAGCTTCCTGGAGGCCATCAATACAGCATACAGTACCTTCTCCAATTTTGTGTAATTTCTCTTTGATGGGCTAAGTACCTCGGAAACGAAGTATACTGGTGCTTGCTTTTTTATTTAGCCATCTTGCTTCTCCTGTACAAGTGCCACACTAACTGCAGCATGGGAAGCAGCCACATAAAGAAGTAATGGGGCCCCTGATGAAGGTGGGGTTAGGGTTGTTAAATCTATCAAATACTGCTTCAGTTCCTCGAAGGCTTTCTGTTGAGCTAGACCCCATTGGAAGACTTCGGCTAATTTCAATATTTCAAAGAAAGGTAGATTCCTTTGTACTGATCTTGAAATGAATCTTTTTAATGATGTTAGCCTTCCTGCTAACCGTTGAGCCCCCTTTTTTGAATTTGGCGGTTCCATCCGAAGGATGGCTTCGATTTTACTCGAGTTAGCTTCGATGCCCTTTGTCGATACCAGGCAACCAAAAAACTTGCCCTTCTTCAATCCGAAGACACATTTTTCTAGATTCAACTTGAGGCCAGCTTGTCTGAAATTGGCAAATGTTTCTTGTAAATCAGCGACATGGTTTTCTTGCTTTGTGCTTTTTACTATAATATCATCAACATATGTCAGCACATTTCTGCCAATTTGAGAATGGAGAACTATGGCAGTCATTCTGCTGAAGCTTCCTCCAGCATTCTTGAGCCCCTCAGGCATCTGAAGGTAGCAACAGGTGCCACTAGGAGTCATAAAGCTCGTCTTTGGCTCATCCTCTTTTTTCATCCAGATTTGATGATAGCCTGAGTAGCATTCCAATAAGCTCATGAGTTCCGAAGTAGCTGCTGCATCTACAAGGGAAACTATTCTTGGCAATGGAAATTCATCCTTCGGACATGCCTTGTTGAGATCTGTAAAGTCAATACACATCCTCCATTTTCCATTTTCTTTATTTACCATAACTGTATTGGCTAGCCACTCTGGGTATGTTACTTCTCTGATAACACCGGCACTTAGAAGTCTTTTCACTTCATTTTGCGCACCTTCGGCCTTATCATCAGACATTTTCCGAAGTCTCTGCTTCCTTGGCCTGAAGGACGAGTCTACATTGAGTGAGTGCTCGATGATGTCCCTATTAACACCGCAGAGATCATTGTCTGTCCAAGCAAAAACATCTTTGTTGTTAAACAAGACTCTTAGCAAAGTCTTTTCTTGCTCATTGGATAACTGAGACCCCAGTAAAATTTTTTTCTCTGCTATATCTTCACACAAAAGCATAGGCTTTGGCTGATCTGCCGAAGCAGCTTTTTTCTATTTTATGCTTATACTGCTGATAAGCTTCGGTTTGATCTATGTTATGAATAGCCTTCGAATCCGTCCAACTTCCTTCGGCTCTCCTAGCAACTTCTTAACTCCCATGCACAATAATGGGCCCTTGTTTTGATGGTATCTTCATGCAAAGGTATGCTGGGTGGAGGATAGCTTCGAAGGCATTGAGTGTCTCTCGACCAATGATTGCATTGTATGGATATCCATGTCAACAATATCAAAGACAACTTGCTCTGTCCTTCTGTTGTGAATGTAGCCAAAGGTGACTGGCATAGTTATCTTTCCAAGTGCTACTATCTGTCTCCCTCCGAAGCCACATAGAGGATGTGTTGCATCATGTATCTTGTCATCTGGCTCTTGCATTTGCGTGAAAGCCTTTGCAAAGATGATATCCGCTACACTGCCTGTGTCCACCAGGACATTGTGGACCAGAAATCCCTTGATAACACAAGATATGACCATTGCATCATTGTGGGGATAATCCTTAAGCTGAAGGTCTTCCTTGGAGAAGGTGATTGGAATATGAGACCATTTGGACTTGATGAAGGGTCCCTGCACCCCAACATATTGTACCCTTCTCTGTTCTTCTTTCTTCTGCCTTTTGTTATCTGGTTCAGAAGTTGAACCGCCTATGATCGAGAGCACTAGCTTCATAACCGAAGGTTGGTTGCTTTGCAGAGCCATCATCACAGTTGTGGAAGTGAGTTCACCGGAGGTGGGCGCCAATGTTGGTCACTTGTTCTCAAATGCTACAGATCAAGAACAAGGCAACACAATTGTTAATGGTTAAAGACCTTCGTCCTTCGAAGCATTATTTCCTTTCGGATATAATGATCTTCAGATGAAGGTCATGAAGGACGTAGCTTCATCATTTCAGAATGTAAATATGAATATAAATGTAAATATGAATAAGAGTGTGAAATAACACTAAAGAATGAAAGATAATGATTATATCCTCAAAATTTATTTATATTCATATTCACATATCATAATCAACATTAATGATATTTATAATACAACTGTACCTTCAGTTTGTCATAAGATACGGATGCAAATATGACGCGAGAGAGAGAGAGATTACAATCCAGCGTGAACAGTACGGGGTACTGTTCATCTATTTATAGGCGCGGGACGCAGCCCGGGCATAATTACATTTATGCCCCTGACATTTACATACAATCATAATGCAGGTGATCAAGGACTAAACAGTATTTTTCCCTTGAGTCGGTGACGACTTTCGGCTTCGTCACAATGCTAAGCCGAAGCTTCTTCAGCCATAGCTTCGGCTTCCATCCGTGTCATCATGTCGCGTATGACTTTTGTATTATCTTGCCGAAGGTGTTTTTGCCTTGAGGACCTTCGACGAAGAAGAAGACCCCTAACACTTACATTTAGTAACTGCTAATAAAAATTTGACCAACTTATAAAAGCAATGCTCAGTTTCAACCTTTATTTTGTTGATCAGCCTTACACTTCACATGAACTCCCACTTTTGGTGAGTTCATGCACATTATTCCCCACAACTTGTTGAGTTATGATCTTTTGTGAGCTCACTCTTGTGATATATAAACCCCCCCACAGGTGAAGAGCAGGTGGTCGAAGAGGAGCCGCACAACGAGGAGTTCGACTTGATCTAGGTGGCGTCTCCCAGTCAGCTTTGTGACGCCAGGGAAATAATGTTTAGTTCATTTTATATTTATCATTTATTTTGTAAGACTTCCGCTATGTAATAAGTACATTTATGATATTTATTACATTTATCTCTATGCACTCTTTTATTATATGTGTTGTTCTTCCTTGGCGTACATATGAGACGCTCCCGGTTTTATCCCTTAAATCCAGGTGTAAGAGATGGTATATTTTTTTTACTCCTAGGCATTCTACACAAACATCACACACACAGTCGTTACACCATACACACTAAAGAATTTCGCATTGCTTAGGAAGGACTTACTACACAAACTGGGTTATCCTAACAGCAAGAATTTATGGCTATCAACCTTGTATTAACCATAACAAAACAAAACCACTCCAATTCACTTAAATCCCTATATCCTTACTTAATTGAACTTACACTGCAACTACCATTTTGATTCTTCCTAAAATACCATAAAAATTACAGTGAGTAGGTTTTAGCTAATAGAGTTCAACATAAAAATATTATCTCATTTGGACCAATAATTCTCACTGCACAAAGATAACAAATAAAAGGGCAGAGAAGCACTTTAGACTACTTTGCACTGGCAAACTAACCAAACAGCATATGTTATAATTTTCCCATAAATTACTTAGCATAAGAACATTGCAAAAACAATTCCATAGTTATTCTCACTAGAATCCTTTTTCTATGATTTTCTAAAGAAAATAGTTTTTTCTGTTTTAAATCTTAACTCAAAATATTTCTGTAGAAACAGTAGCTCATATTTGATTGAGAGGTGATGAAACATATAAGAAATGCTCACAAAAAGTTTCACACCAAACTCACAACATTTCCTATTTATTTCTTATTTTCTAAGGAATCAACACTTTTCATTTTTCTATTACAAAATCCATTTCATTCACAAAGCATATTCACCATATATTTATCACAAATAGGTAATCTTAAGAGAAGCCTAACAAAATTGGAATCATATTTTTTGACCATTGTCCCAGTCACTAAAAGTTTTTGAAGAAAAAGTCAGTTTCTTTGTTTAAATCAAAACTATGTATAAAAGTATTAGAAACTCGACATGCAACATTTTTAAACTATAAATATATTACAAAAAAGTACCACAAAATTTGTTACACAAGTTTTAGTGCTCTGAAACTCAAGTTATAGATTTTTAAAGAGTCTCTGCAACTTTATCCCGAGGAAAAACAAAAAACTAAAGAAAGATAATCTTCTGCACAGGCCCCTGGACTCAACACAAATAAAAAATCATAGATATACCCTTATCTCACAATTGCAGTGAGTCTATGACAATACGAAAAACCCCAAGGCTTTACACTATTCCTACACGCGGTCCCATTTCTTCTTCCTCCAGCCAAGAGACAGGGAGAGATAAAAGCGAGCACGACCGACGACTTACCGGCGATGGAAACAGTGGGGCGAGGCTACAACAAGCGGCGGCTAGTGAAGGCAATCTTAGTGACGGTCTCGGGGCGGCGGGAGACGGACAGAGGCATGTCGGCCACGTACACCGTCATGAGCAAAGGCATGATGACGTCGATGTCGGGGTTTTCAGCGTGCTCCAGCTCCGGTGTCACATCCGGTTTTAGGGGCAAAACCGAATACATAGCATATGTGTGCCAGGATCTATTTTCCACACATACGTTGACGTCACAAGTGTAATATATCAAAAGATAATGCAATAAAGGCGTAAAAGAGAGTATAATAACTTTATTACATCATCCGAACTTAAGAGTCTTAAACAGTATCATAATCAAAGTACAACAGAAATAACATGGGCAATTTCCCACAGAAAGATGACCGCATCATTGCTAGACTTAGAACTCATAAAAATCCTCGCCAAAGTCTTCCTCATCACCTTCTGATAAAAAAATAAGGGGGTGAGCTCACTTATGGTGGGGGCTCAACAAGTGGGAGGAATATACAAGGTTACAAGGTAAGACTAAGGTTCAATGCAGTTAGCATTTTAGTTGGTCAATATTTCACTATCAACATCTGATTACTATGTATAAGTGTATCCCATCCCAAAATTAAATATGAAAAAAATAATTATATCCAAAAGCACTTATGTGAAAACACTTAAGCAAACCACATTATCCCAAGAGATCATGATTTAATATCCATCTTTGATTTGATTATCATGTGAGGGTCGAGGCCGCTCCTAACCATGAGCACGACTGATATATCAGTTTTACACTTTGCAGAGGTGGTATAACTTTGCCCACAAGCCATGTATCCCCTCTAGCCTAGGTTCGCGAGTCCAATATTCACTACCGAGGTGAATGGCTAGGGATCCACTATGAGGCTTTTACAAAATACACTTAATATAAAACAACCCACTGTCACACCTGATTTTGGAAAGCAAACCGAATGCAAACCTTGTACGTGCCAGGATCAGAAACTCACGTACATATCGATTACATAGTTGGACATCATCACACATTGCTCAAAATAAATAGCGAAAAAGGTACTTTATTACATCAAGATGTCCAAGACATCCAAAGAGTCATTAACATAACATAGTCATTAACGTGGTCAAAGTGCGGAATGCGAAACGTAGAGATAAGGCCTTCACAGGCAGCCGACTGGGGGTTTGCCACTAACACAACTAGAACTCATTGTAGTCCTAAAACTCTTCTAAGTCCTCCATGTTGCCTGCATCTCCTCCTGAGCACTGATTGCGATGGGGACAACCAGGGGTGGGGTGGTTTTTAAAGCAAGGGTGAGTACACATCAACATACTCAACAAATGTCCCGTTTGGCTAAAGTGGACTGGATGTATGTGGAGTTAAGGTCAAAGCAGTTTCTTTTAGTTGGTCAAGTATCCCACATTGATAGCAACAATTCTATCATTCTTACAATAAATTACATAGGACGCATAAAAGTATGAAATAGAATAGAAGGTCCATGAGATGCTTTTCTATCCTTAGGCACGTGAGAAGTAACATGAGATGTATGTCGCCTAGTTCTACTCCTACTATGAGCATAAGAACCAATAGATGAGTCAATCATAGTGCGAGGAGTAAAAACAACATCATGGCGCTTTGGTAAAGCATAATATTATTACAAGTATCATGATGTGCACTATGAGAAATATTCTTAACATGAGAATACAAATAAGCATGGTTCTTCTTTTCATGAATAGAATGGGAGCTACTGGCCATGGGCGCCTTCCCCTTCGCCTTAGTGAAGTTGGGGGCCTTTTGGCTTTTTGTGTCCTTGGTTCCCTTTTGGAAACCAATACCATCCTTAATTGAGGGATGTATACCAATGGTGAAGGAAGAACTAGAGGCATGCTCCAAGGAAGAACTAGAGGCATTCAACTTGTCTATTTTAGTATTTAAATCATCATTTGCATTTTCGAGACTAGAGATAGTTGAATGACATGAAGATAAATCACAAACAAGTCTTTCATTCTTCTTTACTTCTAAAGTAAGGGATTTTCAACTTCTAAAACTTTATCATGTTCCTCATAAAGTAAATTATCTTGCTTCTCTAGCAATCTATCCTTTTCATGAAGTGCATCAATTAATTCATCAATTTACTTTAGATCTACCTAAGCCCTTAAAAAGGTCACTATAATCCATATCATCATCAGACCTCATAACAAGAAGTGTACTTAGGAGCGTCACGCATACGTACCTTCCTTTCCTTCGCCATAAGGCATGTGTGTCGCTTGTTGGGAAAGAGAGAAGACTTGTGGAAGGCAGAGGCAACAAGTCTTTCATCGTTAGAGTTAGATGAAGAGTAGTCAGAGTCCCATTCCTTGCAGATGTGCACCTTGCCCTTCTTCTTTCTATAGAACTTCTTATTCTCCTTCTTCCCTTTTTGGTCTTGGTCCTGGTCATTTTTATTATCGGGACATTGAGCAATAAAATGACCGGAATTACCGTACTTGAAGCATGAACGCTTTCCCCTTGATTTGTTCTAGTTGAGGTAGTCCTTGCGTCCCTTCAAAGCGGTCTTGAAGCGCTTGATTACAAGCGCCATTTCATCCTCATTAAGGTTGGCCGCCTCAACTTGTGCCACCTTGTTAGGGAGCGCCTTCTTGTTAGTCGTTGCTTTGAGTGCAATGGGTTGCGACTCATATTAAGGAAGAGGTCTGTTGGCAATGTCATTGACGTACCTTGCTTCTTTTACCATCATGTGCTCGCTCACAAACTTACCAAGAATTTCTTCGGGTGACATTTTGGTATACCTAGGGTTCTCACAAATAAGATTAACAAGATGAGGATCAATAATAGTAAATGACCTGAGCATGAGGCGCACAACGTCATGATTCGTCGATCTACTACTTTCGTAGATTCAGATCTTGTTCACCATGGTCTTGAGCTTGTTGTACGTATAAGCTGGCTCCTCACCCCTCTTCATGGCAAACCTCCCTAACTTGCCTTCCACCAACTCCATCTTGGTGATCATCGTGACCTCATTTCCCTCATGAGCGATTTTGAGGGTGTCCCATGTATCCTTGGCATTGTCCAAGCCACTAAACTTGTTATATTTATCACTGCATAGAGATGCTAAAAGCACAGTAGTGGCCTAGGCATTTTTATGAAATAGCTCATGAATACATATAGCATTATCACTACTATCAAAATGCATTCCATTTTGCTACTACTTTCCAAATGCCAGGATGAAGAGAAAACAGATGACTACACATTTTATGGTTCCAAAAAAAAAATCTTCTCCATCAAAGTGAGGGGGCTTGCCAAGAGGAATAGACAATAAATGAGCATTGAAGTTGTATGGAATGGAGGAATAATCAAAAGAGTAATTTGAGTTAACCGTCTTTTTCTTGGAAGAAGATTCGTCAACGTCGTCGTCCTTAGGTGAAGACAAAGAGGCATCGCTGTCGTAGTAGACTATTTTCTTGATGTGCCTCTTCTTCTTCCCGTCCTTCTTCTTGTTATTTGAGCCTGAGTCAATGGACTTTTATCCCTTTGGCTCATTGTTGTTGACGGTCTCCTTCCCCTTCTTATCAATCACAATCCCCTTACCCTTAGAATCCATATCTTCGGGCGGTTAGTCCCTTGATGAAGAGAATAGCTTCGATACCAATTTACAGGACCTATAGGGGGGCGTGAATAGGTAATCCTGCGAAATTAGCTCTAAACAACACAAACTTGATTTATAAACTGTGTTAGTGAGAACTAAAACTAAGTTAGGATGAGAAGAGAGAAGAAAAGAGAACTCTTCACTTGGTTGCTCCTCTAAGATGAGTATTAAACTTAGCAGCAATATTTCAAGTGAGTATGAGAACTCAAGAAGAAGTAATCACAATAAGTACAATGAACAAGAGGCACAATGATTTTTATTGTGGTTTGGCAAATGCCTACTCCACATTGTGATGACCTCCTTTGGTCAAGGGTTGCAATCAACCCTTCTCAAGTGATCCAAAGATCAAACTTGAGTGCCACAGTTGTCTTCCTTATATCAATATTGAAAGTCACCTAGAGGGGGTGGATAGGCGGAATCTGAAATTTACAAACTTAAGCACACACTATAAGCCGGGGTTAGCGTTAGAAATGAATTCGAGTCTGAGAGAGGGGAAAAAATCAACCAAGAAATAAAGCGGATGAACACGGTGATTTGTTTTACCGAGGTTTGGTTCTAAAGAACCTAGTCCCCGTTGAGGTGGTCACAAAGACCGGGTCTCTTTCAACCCTTTCCCTCTCTCAAACGATCACCTAGACCGTGTGAGCTTTCTCCTTAATCAAATGAGTCACTTAGACCCCACAAGGACCACCACACACTTTGTGTCTCTTGCTTTGATTACAATTCACTTAGGAACAAGAATGAGGAAGGAAGAAAGCGATCCAAGAAACAAGAGCTTAAAAACACGAACAAACTCTCTCTCAAGTCACTACGTGAGTGGAATGTATTTGGGACTTGGAGAGGCTTTGATTCTATTGAGAATGTGTCTAGGAGTGAATGCACTAGCTCTTGTATTGAATGTGAAGTGCTGGAAACTTGGATGCTTGGAGTGGTGGTGGTTGGGGGTATTTATAGCCCTCAACCACCACATAGGTGTTGGGGTGGCTGCTGTCGATGGGTGCACCGGACACTGTCCGGTGCGCCAGCCATGTCACCCAACCGTTAGGGTTCGGGAGCTTCTGACCGTTGGAGGCTTTGTCTTCTAGTGGCACCGGATAGTCCGGTGCCACACCGGACATGTACTATTCACTGTCCGGTGCGCCTCTGACAACTGCTCTGACTTCTGCGCACACTGTTCGCGCACTGTAGCTCTGCGTCCACGCTTTTGCAGTCGACCGTTGCGCTGGATAGTCGTTACTCCACTGGTGCACCGGACAGTCCGGTGGCACACCGGACAGTCCGGTGAATTATAGCGGAGTGCGCCCTGAGAAACCGGAGAGTGGAGAGTTGGATGTTGTACGGTCCTGGTGCACCGGACAGTCTGGTGCGCCAGACCAGGGCACTCTTGGTTTCTTTACTCCTTTGTTTTTGAACCCTTTCCTCAATCTTTTATTGGTTTGTGTTGAACCTTTATGCACCTATAGATCGTATAATCTAGAGCAAACTAGTTAGTCCAATATTTGTGTTGGGCATTCAACCACCAAAATTATTATTGGGAAAAGGTTAACCCTATTTCCCTTTCAATCTCCCCCTTTTTGGTGATTGATGCCAACACAAACCAAAGCAAATATATAAGTGCAGAATTGAACAAGTTTGCATAAGGTAAGTGCATAGGTTGCTTGGAATTAGACCAATTTATAGTTTTACTATATATGCATGGATTGCTTTCTTTTTATTAATATTTTGGACCACGCTTGCACCACTTGTTTTGTTTTTGCAAATTCGTTTTGGAAAATCTTTTCAAAGTCTTTTGCAAATAGTCAAAGGTATATAAATATGATTGCAAGAAGCATTTTTAAGATTTGAAATTTCTCCCCCTGTTTCAAATGCTTTTCCTTTGACTAAATAAAACTCCCCCTGAATTAAATTCTCCTCTTAGTTTTCAAGAGGGTTTTAGTAGATACTAATTGGAGATATTTTGAAAATATATCTTTAAATATACCAATTGAGAATAATCATACAAATTTGAAATATACCAATTAAAAATTTCAAAACACCAATTTACAAATTTGGTGGTGGTGCGGTCCTTTTGCTTTGGGCTTATACTTTCTCCCCCTTTGGCATTAATCGCCAAAAACGGGGACTTTCGAGAGCCATTTTTACTTTCACCCGATTGGTATAAGTAATAAGAGTGAAGATTATACCAATTGAGAGTAATGTAGAGTGACGACGAAGGATAGAAGATATCGGTAGAGTGGAGTGGAAGCTTTGTCTTCGTCGAATACTCCATTTCCCTTTCAATCTACGACTTAGCATAGAAATATACTTGGAAATACATTAGTCGTAGTCTTGGTACATAAGTAATAAGAAATATGTATTTGTACCAAAACGAAAGAGATATGATCAAAGGTATATAAATGAGCTATGTGTGCAATGTTTCAACCAAAATTCCGAGAATCAAGAATATTTAGCTCATTCCTAAGTTTGCTAAAGGTTTTCTCATCTAAAGGCTTGGTAAAGATATCGGCTAATTGTTCTTTGGTGCTAACATAAGCTATCTCGATATCCCCCTTTGTTGGTGATCCCTCAAAAAGTGATATCGAATGTTTATGTGCTTAGTGCGGCTGTGTTCAACGTGATTATCCGTCATGCTGATTGCACTCTTATTATCACATAGGAGAGGGACTTTGCTCAATTTGTAGTCATAGTTCCTGAGGGTTTGCCTCATCCAAAGTAATTGCGCACAACAATGGCCTGCAGCAATATACTCCGCTTCGGTGGTAGAAAGAGCTACGAAGTTTTGTTTCTTTGAAGCCCAAGACACCAGGGATCTCCCTAGAAACTCACAAGTCCCTAATGTGCTCTTCCTATCAATTTTACACCCTGCCCAATCGGCATCTGAATATCCTATTAAATTAAAAGTGGATCCCTTGGGGTACCAAAGTCCAAACTTAGGAGTATAAACTAAATATATCATGATTCTTTTCACGGCCCTAAGGTGAACTTTGTGGCGGAACCGCCCGAATTATTCCAGCTTAAGTGCCCGAGTCACGCCTTGAAGGCAGCAACACACTTAAATCGGAATAACCCGTCAGTCCCTTGGATCTAGTCCAATAAAGCCACTTATCCAGGATCGAATACCACTAGCTCACTCGAAGGTGAGGCATAGAGAAATATAATAAAGCATAATACCACAAATTTAAGAAGTATTGTCGGCGTTTTGACCCTGGGGGGTCCCTGGACCGACGAGTAAATTGTCGCTGCGTGTCCCAGCCCAGATGGGTCGGCGCGAGACGGAACACAAAGGGGGGAGAAACAGTAAGGGGAAACCGTGGCCTTCGTGTTGTCCTGCGCCCAGGGCGGATGCGCTTGCAGTAGGGGGTTACAAGCGTTCGCGTGGGAGAGAGAGAGAGCCTTGTGCGTCGGCCCGTTCTCCCGCGCGGCCAACCCTCTCGTACGAGAGCCCTGGACCTTCCTTTTATAGGCGTAAGGAGAGGGCCCAGGTGTACAATGGGGGGTGTAGCAATGTGCTAACGTGTCTAGCAAAGGGGAGCCAGAGCCCTATGTACGTGCCGTCGTGGCTGTCGGAGAGGTTTTGGCGCCCTGTTCATGTGATGTCGTGGCCGTTGGAGGAGCGCTTGAGCCCCATGGAAGTACATCTGTCGAGGCTGTCGGATCCTTGTTGACGTCTCCTTGCTTCCGTAAGGGGCTGAGAGCCGCCGTCGTCATGGAGCACGCGGGGTGCCATCATTACTTGTTTACCGGGGCGAGCCAGATGGGACGCCGGTCTTGTTCCCCGTAGCCTGAGCCAGCTAGAGGTAGGGTAATGATGGCCCCCATGTGACGTGGTCGGTCCGAGTCCGAGGTCGGGCGAGGCGGGGGCTCCTCCGAGGTCGAGGCTGAGTCCGGGCTCGAGGGTCGGGCGAGGCGGAGACTGTCGTCCGGGGTCGAGGTTGAGTCCGAGCCCAGGGGTCGGGCGAGGCGGAGATCGTCGTCCGAGGTCGAGTTTGAGTCCGAGCCCTGGGGTCGGGCGAGGCGGAGACCGCCTTCCGAGGTCGAGGTTGAGTCCGAGCCCTAGGGTCGGGCGAGGCGAAGTCCGCCTTCCGAGGTCAAGGTTGGGTTCGTCGTCCGGGGTCGAGGCTGAGTCCGAGCCCTGGGGTCGGGCGAGGCGGAGTCCGTCGTCCGGCGTCGAGGTTGAGCCCGAGCTCTAGGGTCGGGCGAGGCGGAGCTTCCTATGGCGCCCGAGGCTAGACTTAGCTGCTGTCAGCCTCACTCTGTCGAGTGGCACAGCAGTCGGAGCAGGGCAGGCGGCGCTGTTTTCCTGTCAGGTCGGTCAGTGGAGCGGCGAAGTGACTGCGGTCACTTCGGCCCTGTCGACTGAGGAGCGTGCGTCAGGATAAGGTGTCAGACGATCCTTGCATTAAATGCTCTTGCGATACGGTCGGTTGGCGTGGCGATCCGGCCAAGGTTGCTTCTCCACGAAGCCTGCCCGAGCTGGGCCTCGGGCGAGTTGAAGGTGCGTCTGTTGCTTGAGGGGACCCTCGGGGGAGACGTGAATCCTCCTGGGTCGGCTGCCTTTGCCCAAGGCTGGGCTCGGGTGAGGCGAGATCGTGTCCCTTGAGTGGACGGAGCCTTGACCTGAATCGCGCCCATCAGGCCTTTGCAGCTTTGTGCTGATGGGGTTTACCAGCTGAGATTAGGAGTCTTGGGGGTACCCCTAATTATGGTCCCCGACAGTAGCCCCCGAGCCTCGAAGGGAGTGTTGGTACTCGCTTGGAGGCTTGTGTCGCACTTTTTTGCAAGGGGACCGGCCTTTCTCGGTCGCGTTTCGTTCCGGTGGGTGCGCGCGAGCGCACCCGCCGGGTGTAGCCCCCGAGGCCTCGGAGGAGTGGTTTGACTCCTCCGAGGTCTTAGCGCGTTTCGTGATGACTCGGCCGGTCTGGTTGTTCCCTCATGCGAACTGGTCGTAGCCCGGGTGCATAGTCAGGTTCCAAGTTCTTAGGCTGGTATGTTGACGCTGTCAACGGTTTGGCCGGAGCTGGGTTTGCGAGAGCAGCCCCCGAGCCTCCGCGCAGGGCGAGAGGACGGTCAAGGACTGACTCGGCTTTTTTCATATGCCCCTACGTCGCCTTTCCGCAAGGAGGAGGGGGGAAAGCGCCATGTTGCCCTCGGAGGGCGCCGAACATGGTGTCTCCAGTGAGTTGCTAACGGGTGATCCGAGTGGACGCCCGTGCCCCGTTCGATAAGGGTCGGCTAGTGGCCCAGAGGCGCGCTCCAAAAGTACCTGCAGGTGATTTGCCGGACCCGGTCCCGTTTGATAGGGTTCGAGGGCTCGATGCCTCCCTCTGATGGGATTCCGTTACAGAATCGCTCCTGCTGGTCTCGGAAATTTCCTAGGGTACCTCGGGAGTGTAGCCCGAGCCTCGGCCATGTATCGGACGTACCTAGAGTCATCCCTCGCTCTGCGTGCTCTGAGGCGGCTGTCGAACCCTTCGGGGGCCAGCCTACGAATCCCTGATCAGTAGTGGGCGCGGAGCCAGAGTGGCCTGAGGCGGCTATCGAACCCTTCCGAGGGGCCAGCCTTCGAACCTCTGACCAGTAGTGGGCGCGGAGCCCGAGTGCTCTGAAGCGGCTGTTGAACCCTTTCGAGGGGCCAGCCTTTGAACCTCTGATCAATAGGAGGGCTCGGGGCCCGCTTCCTTCGCGGAGAAGGATCCCTTTCGGAGTATCCCCTTTCCCGGTCCCTGTAGCAAGAGAGAGAAAGAGGAAGAGGAAAAGGATACGAAATTGAACGACGTGGCGCACCTTTTTTGATGCGGTCATTATGGCGGAGGTGAAGCGTCGCCTGCTTCGCCTGCCAAAGGTGCCGCCTGTCCTGCCGCAGAGTTAATGCGACGGGACGAGTGGTTCGCGGGGCAGCCGTTGTGCGTGCGTGAGCCGTTCGAGGAACGGAACACGGGCGCATCGTCTTCACGCCGTGGGAGAGGGCTCTCTCGCTGTCCCAGGAGGGGACGTGAGCCTACAGACGACTTGACCGCTGCTTCCGCCCGCCTGCCGCCGCCATTACAGCCGGCCCACTTTTGGCCATATCGACCGTTGCGCCTTCTCCCGCGGCTGACTGACCCGTGATCGATGTGCTCGGTTGGCACTATTGGGCCATGCGCAGGGTTGCCTCGAGTCGTGGCACCGGTTCCGCAGCTGAGAAGGCGCGGTACTGGCGCAAGTGGTGGTGCAGTTTCCCGCACGTAGTAACCGGCGCGCCGGTTACATGACGTGTGGGCCTAGGCCCCCATGCTGGACGCGTCGGAGTCGAAAGGGTGTGCCTCCTTGGTGCGGTTGCATGCCGCCTGCATGGCGGTCCGCCCTTTCACCCGCTGGTCTGGGCGAAAGTGGAGGAGCGCTTGTAACCGCTGGGCAGTTACGCGCACCGTGCGTGGCGGTTTGGCCTCTTCTGTCCTGGGCTAGCTTGCATGATGCGTGGGACCCAGCCCCCGTGTCGTAGGGGGAAGACCTTGGAGCGTGTTGGTGAAGACTCAGTCCGCGACGGCTGAGGACGCAAGTGGGGAGAGTCGCCTTTAAAAGGAGGGCGACCTCCTTGGATGGCAACCATGTCCTCGTACTTTCCTCATGCATCGCGTCCTTCCACCTTCCGAGCCCCCAGATGGGGAGCGCTCGCGTCGCTTTCGTCTTGTCGTCGTTGGAGGAACGCAACTTCGCGGAAGTTGGTACCTTTCAGCCATCGCTCGGCTTCAAGGATTTTCATCAAGCAGCCCGGCTGCATCCCCTCGCCGGTGGTCACCCAAGACGGTGACCACCAGTTCGATGGTGGGGAGAAGCAAGCCGGGCTGCGACCTCTGCCCCGCCTTCAGCTTCAAGGATCTTCATCATCCTTGCTGGGGCGGAGGCCAGGCTGAGCCGGAGCTCTACCTCCCACGCGGGTTCGTGGGTCACCTTCTCCCTCAGCACTCAGAGGAGAGGGTGCTCACCGGCTTAGCGGAAGGGGCGGACTTCGACAACGCGGGGCCGAGCGGCCGCAAGCGTCGTCAGCTCCCGCGTGCCCGGTTCGCTGGCTCAGCTGGCTCTGGCGCAGCTTCCGGTGCCACCTTCCACCGCTGGGCGGAGCGCGGCTATCTGCCCGACGTACGGGCGGCTGTCGCGCCACGCGCACCGGGGGACCGCCCAAGATGCCGCCTGCTGCTAGGGCGACGTTCGTGTTCTTGGGCTGTCCTGCCTTTGGTCTGGTACGACGCCCCTGCACGGAGGTCGGTGTTCGCCCGTCCGGGAGGACTCGAGTGGGGATCTGCCGGTGGGCAGACGGCTGCCATCGTTGGTGCCGAGGTGGTGGCGGCTGAAGAAGTCCTCGTCGCCGACGAGATCGCCACCACCATCCGCGCTCCGGGCCTCTGGCTCTTTGGCTTTGATAGCTTATCCTCGCCCCTCGAGTGGGGATGCTGGCGAGGACCTTATCGTAGCAGCGTCTGCCCTAAGGTCATCGCTGCTGCTGTTTGGCCGCCCGGAGCGGAGGTCGTTGTCGCTGCTGCCGGAGTGGGCGGCGGCGAGCCACCTAGGGTTTTGTCGCCCCGTAGGCCCTCCAATGTGGGGGGTTGTTCGTACCTGCGGGAGCGGAACCGGAGTTCTGTTTGTAATGGCACCCTGAGTGCCGGTGTCTTGTTCATTGCGGCTGTCGGGGCCTGAACATCTAGGTATTTTGGATGTAATACCATGTTTTTTCCTCATTTCGAGCACTAGGACTCGCCTATCGGCTAGCTGAACCACTTAACCAAGTGTGAGTTGCCTCGTGCGAAAGGTGGCGAGTGAGGTATCCGTATCCCAGAGGCGTAGGAGTTCCTCGGCTCGGTCGGCCTTGCCGCCCGAGGCTTCTCTTGCTCAGTTAAAGAAACCTTCGGCCGCTCTGCGATGAGCCGGAGGCAGCGGTGTCAGCATGGACAGAGGCAAAGTTGGCTTGAAAAGAAGCATCGTCGGCCGGAGCCTGGCCGGGCCGTCCACTGGCTGGACCAGCTCCAGAGTCGGGTTGCCGAGGCCATGAGCCGGGCTGATGTCCTCGGGGGACAGCTGGCTGAGGCTACAGAGCGGCCGGTCGAGGCGTCTGCTCGGGCCGGGTTCCTGGAGGAGACCCTGGCGGCGATGGCCCCGGCGCGGTGCTGACGTCTTTCTTCGGGGTGGAGATTCTTTGACCGTGTTGCCGTCCGAGGCCGGGTCAGATTCCGCCGAAGGTGGAGTCGACGCCGAGGGTGCTGCCGCTCCCCCACTGATGTCTGATCCTGCAGGAATCAGTTTAACTGTAGTGTGCGTATGTTTTTTGGCGGCCGCCGAGGTCCAAACATACCATCGTCGTGTTGTAGAGCTGCGTTTCTTTTCCCCTTGTTTCGAGTATCAGGACTTATTTGTCGGTAACAGAATTGTTCGTCCGAGCGAGAGTTACTTTTCACGGAAGGTGATGAGTGAGGTATCCGTATCCCGGAGGCGTAGGAGTCCCTCGGCTCAGTCGGCCTTGCCGCTTACGTGTACTTTTACTCGTCCGTTGGATTCTATTATCGATATAGTCGAGAAGGCACGAAAAATCGTTTCGGCAGAAAAGTTTTCGATCGTTTAAGACTTGTTCGGTCAGCGGAATCACTTATCCGAGCGTGAGTTACTTATCGCAGAAGGTGATGAGTGAGGTATCCGTATCCCGGAGGCGTAGGAGTCCCTCGGCTCGGTCGGCCTTGCCTGCTTACGTGTACTCTGTCATTTTCAGGATCCCACTTTCGAAGTAGTCGAAAAGCATGAAAGATGTTCTGGCAGAAAGACTTTTTCCGAGGAAAATTTTGACGCAGAGGGGGTTCCCCCTTCTAGCCCCCGAGGGAGGGTCGAGCTTTGCCGAGGCAAGGCTGACCCTTCCTTGATGGTTAGGCTTTGTTGGCGTATGTAGACGAGGTATATGAACGACTTGAAAACATCTTAAGGGTAGAAGCGACGTAGCTGTCGGATGTTCCAACCGTTGTTGTAGACCTCGCCTTGGCTGTTGGCCAGCTTGTATGTTCCGGGCTTCAAAATCTTGGCGATGATGAATGGCCCTTCCCAGGGAGGTGTGAGCTTGTGGCGCCCTCGGGCGTCTTGTTGTAGCCGAAGCACCAAGTCGCCCACCTGGAGGTCTCGGGACCGAACCCCTCGGGCGTGGTAGCGTCGCTGGGACTGCTGATACCACGCTGAGTGTAGTAAGGCCATGTCCCGAGCCTCTTCCAGCTGGTCCAGTGAGTCTTCTCGGTTGGTCCGGTTGCTTCGGTCGTCGTACGCCCTCGTCCTCGAGGATCCGTATTCTAAGTCTGTGGGCAGGATAGCCTTGGCCCCATAGACTAGAAAAAACGACGTGAAACCCGTGGCTCGGCTTGGCGTCATTCTCAGACTCCAGACCACCGAGGGGAGTTCCTTCATCCATCGCCTGCCAAATTTGTTGAGGTCGTTGTAGATCTGTGGCTTGAGTCCTTGCAGAATCATGTCGTTGGCACGCTCTACTTGCCCATTCGTCATGGGGTGAGCTACGGCGGCCCAGTCCACCCGGATGTGGTGATCCTCGCAGAAGTCTAGGAACTTTCTGCCGGTGAACTGGGTGCCATTGTCGGTGATGATGGAGTTCGGGACCCCAAAGCGATGGATGATGTTGGTGAAGAACGCCACCGCCTGTTCGGACCTGATGCTGTTTAGGGGTCTGACTTCGATCCACTTGGAGAATTTGTCGATGGCGACCAGCAGGTGCGTGTAGCCCCCGGGTGCCTTCTGCAAGGGACCGACGAGGTCTAGACCCCACACAGCGAACAGCCAGGTGATGGGTATTGTCTGCAGAGCCTGAGCGGGCAGGTGGGTCTGCCTTGCGTAGAATTGACACCCTTGGCAGGTGCGTACAATCCTAGTGGCGTCGGCCACCGCGGTTGGCCAGTAGAAACCTTGTCGGAAGGCGTTTCCAACAAGGGCTCGAGGCACTGCGTGATGACCGCAAGCCCCCGAGTGTATTTCTTGTAATAGCTCCTGACCTTCGGTGATGGATATGCATCGCTGGAGGATGCCTGAGGGGCTTCGGTGGTAGAGCTCCTTCCCGTCACCCAGCAAGACGAACGACTTGGCGCGCCGCGCCAGTCGCCGAGCTTCGGCTCTGTCGAGGGGTAGCTCTCCTTGGTGGAGATATTGCAGGTATGGGGTCTGCTAGTTTCGATTAGGTGTGACCCCATTCCGCTCTCCCTTGATGCGCAGTGCCTCACCCTCGGGCAGGGCCGAGACCTTCTCAGGCTCGGGCGTGTCGTCGGTCTTGACAGAGGGTTGGTGTAGGTCTCGGGAGAAGACGTCCGGAGGAACCGTTGTCTGCCCCGAGGCTATCTTAGCCAGCTCGTCCGCAGTCTCGTTGTATCGTCGGGCGATGTGGTTAAGCTCGAGCCCGAAGAACTTGTCCTCCAAGCGCCGAACCTCATCGCAGTAGGCTTCCATCTTTGGGTCGCGGCAATGGGAGTTCTCCATGACTTGGTCGATGACAAGCTGCGATTCGCCGTGAGCGTCGAGGCGTCGGACCCCTAGCTTGATGGCGATGCGCAACCCGTTAACCAAAGCCTCGTACTCGGCCATGTTGTTGGACGTCAGGAAATGGAGGCGCAACACGTATCGGAGGTGCTTCCCGAGGGGTGAGATGAAGAGCAGGCCCGCACCCGCTCCTGTTTTCATCAACGACCCGTCAAAAAACATGGTCCAGAGTTCCGGTTGGATCGGAGCTGCTGGAAGCTGGGTGTCGACCCATTCAGCCACAAAGTCTACCAAGGCTTGGGACTTGATGGCCTTCCGAGAGGCGAACGAGATTGTCTTGCCCATGATCTCCACCGCCCACTTTGCAATCCTACCTGAGGCCTCTCGGCACTGGATGATCTCTCCCAGAGGGAAGGATGACACCACAGTCACCAGATGAGACTCAAAGTAGTGTCACAACTTTCGCTGCGTCAGAATTACCGCGTACATTAGCTTCTGGATTTACGGGTAGCGGATTTTGGTCTCGGACAGTACTTCACTGATGAAGTAGACCGGCCTCTGGACGGGCAATGCATGCCCCTCTTCTCGTCTCTCGACCATGATCGCGGCTCTGACCACGTGAGTGGTAGCGGCGACGTAGATTAGGAGGGCTTCTCCGGCAGCGGGTGGCACCAAGATGGGCGCGCCTGTAAGGAGCGCCTTTAGGTTCCCGAGGGCTTCCTCGGCCTCGGGGGTCCAAGTGAAGCGCTCGGTCTTCTTTAAGAGGCGGTACAGAGGTAGGCCTCTTTCGCCGAGGCGTGAGATGAAACGGCTCAGGGCCGCAAGGCATCCCATAACACTCTGTACTCCTTTCAAGTCTTTGATGGGCCCCATGTTTGTGATGGCCGCGATTTTCTCCGGGTTGGCCTCGATGCCCCACTCGGAGACGACGAACCCCAGAAGCATGCCTCTGGGGACTCCGAAGACACACTTCTCGGGATTGAGTTTTACGCCTTTCGCCTTGAGACACTTGAATGTCGTTTCAAGGTCGGAGAGGAGGTTGGCGGCTTTCCTCGTCTTGACTACGATGTCATCAACGTAAGCCTCGACCATTCGGCCAATGTGTTCTCCAAACACGTGGTTCATGCACCTTTGGTATGTCGCACCCGCATTCCTCAAACCGAATGGCATAGTAAAGTAGCAGTACATGCCAAAGGGTGTGATGAAAGAAGTCGCGAGCTGGTCGAACTCTTTCATCCTGATTTGGTGATACCCTGAGTAGGCATCGAGGAAAGACAGGGTTTCGCACCCAGCAGTGGAATCCACGATTTGATCGATGCGAGGCAGAGGGTAGGGAACTTTCGGACATGCTTTGTTTAGACCAGTGTAGTCTACACACATCCGCCATTTCCCTCCTTTCTTTCTCACAAGCACAGGGTTGGCAAGCCATTCGGGATGGAATACCTCTTTGATGAACCCTGCAGCCATCAGCTTGTGGATCTCCTCGCCTATGGCTCTGCGCTTTTCTTCGTCGAATCGGCGCAGAGGCTGCTTCACGGGTCGGGCTCCAGCTTGGATATCCAGCGAGTGCTCGGCGACATCCCTCGGTATGCTAGGCATGTCCAAGGGACTCCACACAAAAACCTCGGCGTTCGCACGGAGAACAAGACCGGCGAGAGGGACGGACTTAACCGTCTCAGCTGGCTCGAAGTTGCCGGCGTGGCGCTTCGCATCTGGCGCCTCCTTGGAGAGGCTCTCCAGGTCGGCGATGAGGGCCTCGGATTCGGCGAGGGCCTTAGCGTACTCCACGCACTCCACGTCGCATTCGTACGCGTGTCGGTACGTGGAGCCGACGGTGATGACCCCGTTGGGGCCCGGCATCTTGAGCTTGAGGTAGGTGTAGTTGGGGACGGCCATGAACTTGGCGTAGCATGGTCTCCTCAGTACTGCGTGGTAGGTTCCTCGGAACCCGACCACCTCGAACGTGAGGGTTTCCTTTCGGAAGTTGGAGGGAGTCCCGAAGCAGACGAGCAGATCGAGTTGCCCAAGGGGTTGGACGCGTTTCCCGGGGATGATCCCGTGAAAGGGCGCTGCGCCGGCCTGGATCGAGGACAGATCGATCTGCAGGAGCCCGAGGGTCTCGGCGTAGATGATGTTGAGGCTATTGCCTCCGACCATGAGGACCTTGGTAAGCCTGATGTTGCCGATGACGGGATCGACAACGAGCGGGTACTTTCCTGGGCTCGGCACGCGGTCGGGGTGGTCACCCTGGTCGAAGGTGATGGGCTTGTCGAACCAGTCTAGGTAGACTGGCGTCGCCACCTTTACCGAGCAGACCTCCGGGCGCTCTTGCTTGCGGTGCCGAGCCGAGGCGTTCGCCACATGCCCACCGTAGATCATGAAGCAGTCGTGGACCTCGGGGAACTCCTCTGCCTTGTGGCCCTCCTTCTTGTCGTTGTCATGGGCTCTGCCACCTTCCACCGGTGGCCCGGCCTTGTGGAAGTAGCGCCAAAGCATGACGCACTCCTCAAGGGTGTGCTTGACGGGACCCTGATGATAGGGGCACGACTCCTTGAGCATCTTGTCGAACAGGTTGGCGCCTCCGGGAGGCTTCCGAGGGTTCCTGTGCTCGGCGGCGGCGACAAGGTCTACGTCGGTGGCGTCGCGTTTTGCTTGCGACTTCTTCTTGCCCTTCTTCTTGGTGCCGCGCTGAGCGGACGCCTTGGGGACGTCTTCCGGCTGGCGCCCCTGAGGCTGCTTGTCCTTCCGGAAGATGGCCTCGATCGCCTCCTGACCAGAGGCGAACTTGGTGGCGATGTCCATCAGCTCGCTCGCCCTGGTAGGAGTCTTGTGACCCAGCTTGCTCACCAGGTCGCGACAAGTGGTGCCGGCGAGGAACGCGCCGATGACATCCGAGTCGGTGATGTTGGGCAGCTCGGTGCGCTGCTTCGAAAATCGTCGGATGTAGTCCTGGAGGGATTCTCCCGGCTGCTGGCGGCAGCTTCGGAGATCCCAGGAGTTCCTAGGGCGCACGTACGTTCCCTGAAAGTTGCCGGCGAAGGCTTTGACCAGGTCGTCCCAGTTGGAGATCTGCGCAGGAGGCAGATGCTCCAGCCAGGCCCGGGCGGCGTCGGAGAGGAACAGGGGAAGGTTGCGGATGATGAGGTTGTCATCGTCCGTCCCACCCAGCTGGCAGGCCAGTCGGTAGTCCGTGAGCCATAGTTCCGGCTTTGACTCCCCCGAGTACTTGGTGATGGTAGTCAGGGTTCGGAACCGGGTCGGGAACGACGCCCGTCGTATGGCCCGGCTGAAAGCTTGTGGACCGGGTGGTTCGGGCGAGGGGCTCCGATCCTCCCCGCTGTCGTAGTGATCCCCACGCCTGGGGTGGTAGCCTCGGGGCACCTTCTCGTCGAGGTGGGCTCGACGGTCGCGGCGGTGCTCGTTGCCAAGGCGTCCCGGGGCCGCAGGCGCTGTGTTCCGCGTGCACCCGGTGTGGACCGAGGCTTCCCGCATGAATCGGGAAGTCGCGGCGCGATGCTCCGGGGGGTACTCCTGCCTTCAGGAGGCAGAGCTCTTGGCCCGTCGGACCGCGACATCTTCCAGGAGATTCTTGAGCTCTCCCTGGATACGCCGCCCCTTGGTGGTGGATGGTTCCGACATCGCTCGGAGTAGTATCGCTGCTGCAGCCAGGTTCTGGCCGACCCCACTGGAAGCTGGGGGCAGCCTTGCCCTGGCATCGTCGGCAATGCGGTGCTAGACATCCTGGGCCAGATGACGCGCTTCTCTGGCCGGTGCCCGGCCTGCCCACTCCTGCCCGATATTTTGCCGAAGCCGCACAAGTTGTCCTGCTTCCTCATCGAGCCTGGCCTGCATCTCGCGGATTTGCTCGAGCTGTGCGTCCTGACCCCCCGCAGGGACTGGGACCACAGCTAGCTCCCAAAGGATGTCAACGCGAGACGCAGGCCTAGGGGGATCACCGTCCTCCGGCATACCAAGATGGTTGCCTTCGTCGAGACCCCCTAGATCGACGTGGAAGCATTCGCGACTTGGGCCACAGTCCTTGTCGCCGAGGCTGTGGCTACTATCGGAGCAATCGGAGAGGCAGTAGTCACATGCGATCATGAAGTCCCGCATGGCATTGGGGTTATCGAGCCCGGAGAAATCCCAACCAGAGTCGGGCTCGTCACCTTCCTCGGAACCCAGGGGCCCGTAAGTTGAGACGACCGTCAGTCGGTCCCAGGTTGACCGCATATGATACCCCGGAGGGTTTGGACATGCCTTTATGAAAGCGTCCACCGAAGCGGGGTTGCTTGGTGGGTCGCAGCTAAATCTAAAAGGCATGGGATGGGAAACGGACGGTACCTCTTGATCGATGGATGGTGACAAAGTCGCGTCAGGGACGGACTGCACCGTCATCTCAGGTACGAGACTAACGCCCAGCAAGTCCTTTGCGAGCGTGCTGGCATCGTTCGTCTGCTTGGGGTTGGCGTGTTGCGGGGAAACGACGCTCGTCTTCGTGTTAGACGTGAGGTCAACACCCGACGTGTCCCCCATTGGGGCGCCGGTGCCGTCGACTCGCTCGACAGCCGACGAGGTGCCGCCTCCTGCTTGGCCATGCCTGCCCCGCCTCCTCCTCCATCGGCGGGGAAGGTGACGGGACAGACCCGGATGTCGCTCTTCCTCCACGTGGGGAAGACGTCGTCGATTCTATCGCCGGCGGGCGGGCTGACGGCCGCCATTGTCGTTGTCGCGCGGCGGAGGAAGGAGTCTCATGTCGTAGATGCCGTCGAGGGACATGAACTCAAGAATCCCAAAACGGAGCACCGTCCCGGGTTGAAGTGGTTGCTAGAGACTGCCCATCTGGAGCTTGACGGGAAGCTGTTTGTCAACACGCAGCAGGCCCCTACCTGGCACGCCAACTGTCGGTGTTTCGACCCCGGGAGATCCCTAGACCGACGAGTAATTTGTCGCTGCGTGTCCCAGCCCAGATGGGTCGGCGCGAGACGGAACACAAAGGGGGGAGAAACAGTAAGGGGAAACCATGGCCTTCGTGTTGTCATGCGCCCAGGGCGGATGCGCTTGCAGTAGGGGGTTACAAGCGTTCGCGTGGGAGAGAGAGAGAGATCCTTGTGCGTCGGCCCGTTCTCCCGCGCGGCCAACCCTCTCGTACGAGAGCCCTGGACCTTCCTTTTATAGGCGTAAGGAGAGGGCCCAGGTGTACAATGGGGGGTGTAGCAATGTGCTAACGTGTCTAGCAAAGGGGAGCCAGAGCCCTATGTACGTGCCGTCGTGGCTGTCGGAGAGGTTTTGGCGCCCTGTTCATGTGATGTCGTGGCCGTTGGAGGAGCGCTTGAGCCCCATGGAAGTACATCTGTCGAGGCTGTCGGATCCTTGTTGACGTCTCCTTGCTTCCGTAAGGGGCTGAGAGCCGCCGTCGTCATGGAGCACGCGGGGTGCCATCATTACTTGTTTACCGGGGCGAGCCAGATGGGACGCCGGTCTTGTTCCTCGTAGCCTGAGCCAGCTAGAGGTAGGGTAATGATGGCCCCCCTGTGACGTGGTCGGTCCGAGCCCAAGGTCGGGCGAGGCGGGGGCTCCTCCGAGGTCGAGGCAGAGTCTGGGCCCGGGGGTCGGGCGAGGCGGAGACCGTCGTCCGGGGTCGAGGTTGAGTCCGAGCCCGGGGGTCGGGCGAGGCGGAGATCATCGTCTGAGGTCGAGGTTGAGTCCGAGCCCTGGGGTCGGGCGAGGCGGAGACCGCCTTCCGAGGTCGAGGTTGAGTCCGAGCCCTAGGGTCGGGCGAGGCGGAGTCTGCCTTCCGAGGTCGAGGCTGGGCCCGTTGTCCGGGGTCGAGGCTGAGTTCGAGCCCTGGGGTCGGGCGAGGCGGAGTCCGTCGTCCGGCGTCGAGGTTGAGCCCGAGCTCTGGGGTCGGGCGAGGCGAAGCTTCCTATGGCGCCCGAGGCCGGACTTAGCTGTTGTCAGCCTCACTCTGTCGAGTGGCACAGCAGTCGGAGCAGGGCAGGCAGCGCTGTTTTCCTGTCAGGTCGGTCAGTGGAGCGGCGAAGTGACTGTGGTCACTTCGGCCCTGTCGACTGAGGAGCGTGCGTCAGGATAAGGTGTCAGACGATCCTTGCATTAAATGCTCCTGCGATACATTCGGTTGGCGTGGCGATCCGGCCAAGGTTGCTTCTCCGCGAAGCCTGCCCAAGCTGGGCCTCGGGCGAGTTGAAGGTGCGTCCGTTGCTTGAGGGGACCCTCGGGCGAGACGTGAATCCTCCTGGGTCGACTGCCTTTGCCCGAGGCTGGGCTCAGGTAAGGCGAGATCGTGTCCCTTGAGTGGACGGAGCCTTGACCTGAATCGCGCCCATCAGGCCTTTGCAGCTTTGTGCTGATGGGGTTTACCAGCTGAGATAGGAGTCTTGGGGGTACCCCTAATTATGGTCCCCGACAAGTATCATTAATGATTACATTATTGGAGTTTCAGAAATAATAACAATAAGTTTTTAATGCAGCAGAAATAACTAACGGAGAAAACCGAGTAACATGGCGAAGCCTGGCCACGCTACTCCTCCTGGTCCTCTCCTGCGGAAGCTGTAACCCACTCGACCATCTATCCTGGTGGCAGGGATGGAGGCCAATTCACACCATCACCCAAAACAAGGAGGTACATGCAAAAATTATGCCACAAGCAAGGCTGAGTATACTAATACTCAGCTAGACTTACCCGGTGTGAAGAGTCTACTCCTCTACCTCTAGACATGCAGCTGTTTGGCTGAGGGGTTTGGTTTGCCAAAAGCACTAGCTAAGTCTAAAATCAAGTTTTAGCTTTTCAAGTTCTAGAATAATAACTTAGACTAGATGATAACCTATCTATTCATACATGATATGAAACATTATATCAATCAATATCTTTTGTCAGTATCTCATTTCCACTTATTACTCAATGCAGTACAATGGATCAAGAAGTCTCATTAGCTGCGAGAAGCAGACGATTCAAATCGAATTTTAACCTTGCAAGGTAAACCTAAACACACGACATGTCAGGGCACTCCGTCCCCACACATGTCAACCATCCCCATCGATTCCCCGTTCGCGGCCAGGCCTCACCGCCTTGGCATACAATGCTCCACTGTCCCCGGCCGCCGCCGTGCAGTGGCCGCACATGTACCCACCATATCTAGAATGGGAGACCCAGTCTCAGGACAAGTGAGGGTAAAGTCCGCGCCCGACTTCACTCAGGTACTAGGCTTACCGGTTACCATATTTCCCGACATGTGTTTAGTACGTTCAAACGCTTGACACAGGTATCCGCACGTTAATCCTTATTCCAATTTTGTCTTGTAGACAACACATCCCCATGGATCCCTGTCCATAGACCATCATCATTCTGTTATCAAAATGGATACAACCAATTCCTGACCTCGCGCGAGTGCTAGAAAAATCACTCGACTTCTACCGAGATCCTGATTTAGCATAGCAGCTACTCGACCTAGCATACTAGTATCCATCTCAAAAGGAATCCTGAGTTCATGCAACTAGGGTTTCAGGCAACTCCTACACTTAAGTGCACGGTACAAGCCTACAAACATTAAGTGCATTAAAATAGCATATATAACGGTTATACACAAAACTGGGGCTTGTCTTTAGTTTAACACTTAGATAGTGTTTGATGGGGTGGGTACTCGCTTGGCGAACTCCACTGGTCATGTCCATCATTCTTCAAGTTGCCCACCAACTGCATCTTGTGGCTGGCACCACATCACTTGCACGATCACCATCTCTCGGTCCTAAATGAGATGCAAGATGCATATGTATGAATATAATGAAAGATATCACAAGATATATAAATACACAGTAGCGAACTAAACCTTAAGTTGGAAGACACCATAAACAACCACATGTTAGCATTAGTTATCTACACGTGAGCGGGCATACGTAGTCACTACTACTGGAAAGATGACGACACTTAGTATACCTAACATTAAATTAGTTAAGTACACAAGTTCGTTACGACTTATATATAGATAGAATTAGTTGAAAAGGAACTAGACACTTAATTGGGCTTTACAATTTTTTACAAGGCAAACACTTATTAGACCCTCACTAATTAGGTTCACTAACTTAGTGAGACGTATACTTATTACTTATATAATTAGGCCCAATTGTATTAGTTATATTATCATTACTACGGGTTCAACTAATCAGCAAACGAGGAAACAGTCGACTCGAGTCAAACACAACAGAGTAGAGCATTCACCAAACATAACAAAATCAGGACAGCAGCACAGTAGGTACTTGTTTCAGTCGTAACTCTTCAAATATTAATCCAAACAAAGCAAACTAGTACTTTCTGGAAAGCTTAAAATGTGCTCTACAACTTTGGTATTGTCATCACAACATGATTCAACACTTAGCAAGGTCAAAACGTGCTAATACAACAGCTCTGTCCAGATTTGGACAGATTCAGACTTGCAACTTCAAAAATTCACAACTAAAGATTCAGACATCCAAGCAAAGTAATCTTAGACTTTCTGGAAAACTAATTAAATATTCTACAAATTATTTATAAACATACCTGGCTGGTTTAATTCGTATAAAGGGTAAAATACACTATGAAGGCTGTGCTGTCCAGAACTGGACAGATTCAGTCTTCACACTTTAAATATCCATAACTTAATATTCAGACCACCAAAAAGAGTGATCCAAGACTTTTTGGAAAGCTTGGCAAAATCACTACATAACTTTTATAATCACCAAGAAGTGATTTCAGGTTTAATCAAATCAAACATTACAGTTTTCGAAATTTGTTCTGATAGTAGACAGAACACAACAACCAGTTTGTAAAATTCATAACTCCTAAACTGTCAGGCCTATGGTTGTGAAATTTTAACACAAGCAAGATAAGAAAAATATCTACAACTTTTTTATAACGACCATGAACAGATTGTAATATTAACTTAAGCAAACAATGCAGTTTCTAAAATCAATACAGAATTTGGACAGATTCAGTTACTGACTTTGTAAAAAGCATAACTCCTAAACGATCAGACTTGTGCCTGTCAAATTTTAACACAAGTAAGATAATAGAGTTATCTACAACTTTCTTGTAACCACCAATAACTGATTTCAACATTAACTTAAGCAATCATTGAAATTTCGGAAATCTATTCAGAAATTCGACAGATTCAGGTGCTGGTCTTGTGAAAAGCACAACTCCTAAACGATCAGGTTTATGGCTGTCAAATTTTAGTACAAGCAAGAGGATAAGGTTATCTACAACTATTTTATATAATGTTTCTACATAAACATTATTTAGTTTATCAAACATACAACACGAGGAAATCACTCCGTGCAGTCCAAAACAGCAATTACTAAATTTCAGCTCCTATATAATTCAAGAATTGCCATGTTTTAGAGACTTGAATTATTCTAAGACTTTACCATTTGTTATGGTTAAATTAATCAAAGGAGGACTAACAAGTAGACTTACAAATTTTACTCAAGTCATTTAGTGCACTAAAATTACCACATACATTTAACAAATCCATTCACCATGTACATAGCATCATCACACATGACCTCGACTCAACCGCAAAGGAAGCGATGACTACTTCGGCATGTCACCACCTCTCTACCGACCAAATCAAAATTAACTATATCGATCGGACCTCATATCACGCAACACTTATAATTTACTATCTCAAATACAACCATATCACGGCATGTACTTGGGACACTTCGGTTCAACTTACGCCATCACTACTACAACGCACTTCGGCACACATGTTTGATAACACCTTTCTAAATTAACCTATATCATCTTCCAAACACCAATTATATGCCACATAATTTACATTTTTCACCTAATTTAACCTACACCAACGATGAATACATAAATATAATTATCCTAGACCAACTCATTAGCCGAGTGCGGAAGTCACCGAGCATGCTTTAGGATTTACCAAATTTTTGCCGCACTAACACATTAATTTACGATGAAGCATGTTAGCGAACAATTAACACATTCGCGACCAATCCCTACGACGCACAAAAGAACTATCGCAGCCACATATCTATCCAATCCAACAGCAAAATAACACCTTGGCTGACCCACGCACCTACGTGTCCCCATAATACGCACAAGGCATCAACCGCACAAGTGACTCCAACAGGACTAATCATACCCTCATTTGCATTGACTATCACAATCACCGATCACATGCATAAAACCAATACACTCTTCACATAAACATCTACCGATGTATTCCCTAAAATATGATCCGCATTTATTTATTTAAACTTAGTCTTCGCATCAAACAATCCCATCGCATATATTCCTATCGAAATATAAAAACATTCAAGTTCTTTTCTACTTCTTTTTCTTTCGCCACAACTTCAATCCATACCAATGCGCATAACCGAAACATTTTACACACATCCATTCAATTTATTAATCGAGTCGATCAAGAGCGACATGCATCGGCTCACCATAAACAAACCCAATCGGCGTTCGTAAGAACGATGGCGATTTCGATTTGTGCATAGCTCTGAACGTCGACGAGCGTTGAGCGGCTTGCCTTCTCCTCCACGAAAAACACGGGGTTCCTCTCCACAAAACAAAAACAAAACAGCACACATACACAATTAATCATAGGAAAACAACGTCGATACGGAATCGAACAAGGATCGTCGCGGTCTCACCGGGGGTGAACGACGACGATGTTGGGGCTGCGCAAAACAGCAAACACCCGGCGGGCATCCCGGCGTGCTGTCCACTGGCTTCACAAAACAACGAGCCGACAGCGTGCGGAGACGTCGGGGCTGCTGCGCGCAACACAATATTTCCCACGGGCATTCCGTCGAACAGCCAAGGGGGAAGATTGCAGGGGGCGCAATGGACGACGGCGAGCTCGCTGCGGCTGCTGTTTTGTGGGGAAGAGAGGAGGAGCAGGGAAGGGCGTTGGCTTCTTGCTGTTGTGTGCGTACGGGAGCTTGGGGCGGGAGACGCTGCGCAGGGTGCCGGGAAAAGCAGGCCACGGGCATGGTGAGAGCAGGGGCGAGGGGAGGTGGAGCTGCTGCTGGGCGCTGGCCATGGAGGGATGCCAGCCATGGCTGCGCGCTAAGGAGAGAAGGTGCTGGAGACCCTTGACGTGAGCAGGGAGGGGCACGTCCATGGAGAAGCCTCTGCACGACGTCCATTGCAGGGGGTGGAGCTCGCGCCCGTGGAGCAGCAAAGGACGTAGGCTGGGAGGTGCTGCGCAGGGAGGTGCACCAAGCAGCTGGAGGAGAACAGGGGCGCCATGGGAGGGGAGAAGCCGAGCTGGAGAGGGGCTTCAGCTGCTGGTTCCCCTGGCCGGCATCCTGCTGCATGTGCGCCGAGCGCCATGGCGAGGAGGAGGACAGGGCTGCTGCTCGGCAGGGGAGGGAGACAACGTGATGTCTGCTGATGCCGTGAAGGAGAAGGAGATAGGGAAAGAGAAGGTGGCGGCTATGGAAAATAGAGGGGTGGGAGTGAAAAACTGCCTAGTGCAAGGGGAGAGGGGTCCATATTTATAGACATGTGCTAGGGTTAGGGTTTCTTAGTGGGCCAATTGGGCTGGAATGGGCTTGGCCCAAAACACTAAATCGGGCCGCGCTAAATTATTTTTCCGGAATAAAATGCTCATGCAGATTTCGTCTGAACGCAAAACAGAGTGAACTGGTGCTCGGTCGGACATAACGAAGGATTATCCATACTAGGAATTGGATTTGTTTAGCGTCGCTCGGAAAACAATTCCTCGCACCCAATTAGGAAGAAAAATGAATTGAGACCGATTGGTTTCAGATTCGTGATCGAGATCAATCGGGTCGGGTTAAATAAATATCATTGCCAGTGTTGATTTTCGAATTTACATTTGCTCCGAGAAATAAAAGTTTTAACAGGCTCCAAATTTGGTTGTTCTTGAGATCGAATAATTCCAAATTTGGTGAAACATTCATGAGTAACTTGATAAATGGAGATAAATGTGATAAAGAGATAGAAATTTTCACTGAGCATCCGAGATTAGGATAAATCTCCCAACGTAACATGAAATAGACACCTGGGGTGTCACAGCCTTCCCCCCCTTAAAAGAATCTCGTCTCGAGATTCGAATGAGGAGCTTTAAGGGTGGAGAAGCATGTAACTCCCACGCTGAAGATAGATGCAAATTCATGAGATGGTATCTGACAAGATACAGAAGATAGATTTGGACAGAATATCACAACATTATTGAGATAAAATGCAGCAATCACTTAAGAGAATGTCCATAAAAGATAGCACATCGGTATAGTTCCATAATGGATCACGACCATTAATCGCGATACCAGCGCGTGGCGAGCAGCTCAACCATGTGTGCGTGCCCACAGGAGGCTCTCGGTTTCATCGCGGCACCATCAGTCATTAGCCATAATACCATTATCAAACGCAACCAACGATAAATCCATGTGACATAAATAGATGGAGCCCATGAGAGTATGGCTCAGAAAATAAGAATGTGATCGAAGTTGAAGCAGAGATTGTTGGCAAAAGAGCATCACATGAGAATTTTCTTCAACTCAGAGAATTATTTTATGATTAACACGGAGATTATCAGGTAAGAGACTGGTATGATATTTTATATGAGGAGGAACCAACCATGAGATCAGGATTGATGAGCTTTTAGAGACATCAGAGAACCAAAGACAACATCAACATCCATTGAACCAAATGGATATGTCGTTTAGAGATAAGGTGGATAAAACTACAACATGATGCCTGGAGGAAGAGCATCAAAAGACTAGAAATGAGAGATTAGGTGGATCAACATCCAATACTTGAGAATGGTGATAGCAGATAACCAGATAACGAGGCAGAATCAATAAGGGATCCAGAGATTTTGGATGATAAGCCATAACATGATTCACAAGGAAAATGATTACTAGATCGAGGTGAAAAGAGAGGTAGTCGCATGAGATTGCTTAGGATGAGCACGAGGAAGGTTATGAAGATTCGGGACAGGATCTATGGAAAGAAACATGGGCTTACTAATGGGATATATAGGGTTTGTGCAACTAGACACCAACAACAATTTTTTTGACACTACAAGTGCACAAGGAGACTCGGGTTAGTCTAGCGGTCAAGCTATGGGTATCTATAAGTTGTGCAGGTGTAACTTCAAGTGTAAAACACACAAGGGCTAGAAACACCAAAACAAGCACATGATAAAAAAATTAAAAGGTTTTACTAGGGAACCACTAGGTTGTTTGGAGAAGGGGGTCTTTTTATGAACAGAACAGATAACACATTTTTTTGTAAAAAGGGTTTAACAATTGCAATACCACCTAGATAGCAAGACAAGAGAAACAAATAACACGACCTAACAAGACTTACCAATTTGATATGAGGTAAGGCATTTCTTACAGTTCCTAACATAGCAGTACATCACATTATTCACAAGTTATTATTATTGGAATAAAGGTGAGAAAAGCATGTTGATGCACAAGAGACAATTATAATGCGACAATCATGATGCATGCTCATTCTAGTTGTCTTCTCAGACCTAACTACTTTTTCGGATGTTTCTACAACATCCTAATAGTAGAAATAGTAGCCTTTACGGCCTAAATAGCCACCTAGCTACCCATCTGTTTCCTAAGGCTTCACATCCTAGGTCTAACCTTATCGTCCAGACGATCTATCCAACATTGGTTTCTAAGCATGTTTTACTTTTAAAAAGTTGGTATTCATGACTTATTGACCTCTCTGTAATGGTATTCGCTCCGATACCAGCTGTGGCGGAACCGCCCGAATTATTCCAGCTTAAGTGCCCGAGTCACGCCTTGAAGGCAGCAACACACTTAAATTGGAATAACCCGTCAGTCCCTCGGATCTAGTCCGATAAAGCCACTTATCTAGGATCGAATAACACTAGTTCACTCGAAGGTGAGGCACAGAGAAATATAATAAATCATAATACCACAAATTTAAGAAGTATCATTAGTGATTACATTATCGGAGTTTCAGAAATAATAACAATAAGTTTTTAATGCAGCGGAAATAACTAACGGAGAAAACCGAGTAACATGGCGAAGCCTGGCCACGCTACTCCTCCTGGTCCTCTCCTGTGGAAGCAGTAACCCACTCGACCATCTATCCTGGTGGCAGGGATGGAGGCCAAGTCACACCATCACCCAAAACAAGGAGGTACCTGCAAAAATTATGCCACAAGCAAGGCTGAGTATACTAATACTCAGCTAGACTTACCCGGTGTGAGGAGTCTACTCCTCTACCTCTAGACATGCAGTTGTTTGGCTGAGGGGTTTGGTTTGCCAAAAGCACTAGCTGAGTCTAAAATCAAGTTTTAGCTTTTCAAGTTCTAGAATAATAACTTAGACTAGATGAGAACCTATCTATTCATACATGATATCAAACATTATATCAATCAACATCTTTTGCCAGTATCTCATTTCCACTTATTACGCAATGCAGTACAATGGATCAAGCAGTCTCATTAGCTGCGAGAAGCAGATGATTCGAATCGAATTTTAACCTTGCAAGGTAAACCTAAACACACGACATGTCAGGGCACTCCGTCCCCACACACGTCAACCGTCCCCATCGATTCCCCGTTCGCGGCCAGGCCTCACCGCCTTGGCATACAATGCTCCACTGACCCCGGCCGCCGCTGTGTAGTGGCCACACTTGTACCCACCATATCTAGAATGGGAGACCCAGTCTTAGGACAAGTGAGGGGTAAAGTTCGCGCCCGGCTTCACTCAGGTACTAAGCTTACCGGTTACCATATTTCCCGACATGTGTTTAGTACGTTCAAACGCTTGACATAGGTATCCGCACGTTAATCCTTATTCCAATTTCGTCTTGTAGACAACGCATCCCCATGGATCCGTGTCCATAGACCATCATCATTCTGTTATCAAAATGGATACAACCAATACCTGACCTTGCGCGAGTGCTAGAAAAATCACTCGACTTCTACCGAGATCCTGATTTAGCATAGCAGCTACTCGACCTAGCATACTAGTATCCATCTCAAAAGGAATCCTGAGTTCATGCAACTAGGGTTTCAGGAAACTCCTACACTTAAGTGCACGATACAAGCCTACAAACATTAAGTGCAGTAAAATAGCATATATAACGGTTATACATAAAACCGGGGCTTGCCTTTAGTTTAACACTTAGATAGTGTTTGATGGGGTGGGTACTCGCTTGGCGAGCATCCACTGGTCATGTCCATCATTCTTTAGGTTGCCCACCAACTGCATCTTGTGGTTGGCACCACATCACTTGCACGATAATCATCTCTCGGTCCTAAATGAGATGCAAGATGCATATGTATGAATATAATGAAAGATATCACAAGATATATAAATACACGGTAGCGAACTAAACCTTAAGTTGGAAGACACCATAAACAGCCACATGTTAGCATTAGTTATCTACACGTGAGCGAGCATACATAGTCACTACTACTGGAAAGATGACGACACTTAGTATACCTAACATTAAATTAGTTAAGTACACAAGTTCGCTACGACTTATATATAGATAGAATTAGTTGAAAAGGAACTAGACACTTAATTGGGCTTTACAATTTTTCACTAGGCAAACACTTATTAGACCCTCACTAATTTGGTTCACTAACTTAGCGAGACGTATACTTGTTACTTATATAATTAGGCCCAATTGTATTAGTTATATTATCATTACTGCGGGTTCAACTAATCATCAAACGAGGAAACATTCGACTCGAGTCAAACACAACAGAGTAGAGCATCCACCAAACATAACAAAATCAGGACAACAACACAACAGGTACTTGTTTCAGTCATAACTCTTCAAATATTAATCCAAACATAGCAAACTAGAACTTTCTTGAAAGCTTAAAATGTGCTCTACGACTTTGGTATTATCACCACAACATGATTCAACACTTAGCAAGGTCAAAACGTGCTAATACAACAACTCTGTCCAGATTTGGACAGATTCAGACTTGCAACTTCAAAATTTCACAACTAAAGATTTAGACATCCAAACAAAGTAATATTAGACTTTCTGGAAAACTAATTAAATGTTCTACAAATTATTTATAAACATCCCTGGCTGGTTTAATACATATAAAGGGTAAAATACACTATGAAGGTTGTGCTGTCCAGAACTGGACAGATTCAGTCTTCACACTTTAAATATCCATAACTTAATCTTCAGACCACCAAAAAGGGTGATCCAAGACTTTTTGGAAAGCTTGGCAAAAGAACTACATAACTTTTATAATCACCAAGAAGTGGTTCCAGGTTTAATCAAATCAAACATTACAGTTTTCGAAATCTGTTCTGACAGTGGACAGAACACAGCAACCAGTTTGTAAAATTCATAACTCTTAAACTGTCAGGCCTATGGTTGTGAAATTTTAACACAAGCAAGATAATAAAAGCATCTACAAATTTCTTATAACGACCATGAACAGATTGTAAAATTAACATAAGCAAACAATGTAGTTTCTAAAATCTGTACAGAATTTGGACAGATTCAGTTACTGACTTGTAAAAAGCATAAATCCTAAACGACCAGGCTCGTGCCTGTCAAATTTTAACACAAGTAAGATAATAGAGTTATCTACAACTTTATTGTGACCGCCAATAACTGATTTCAACATTAACTTAAGCAATCGAAATTTCTCAAATCTGTTCAGAAATTCGACAGATTCAGGTGCTGGTCTTGTGAAAAGCACAACTCCTAAACGATCAGGTTTATGGCTGTAAAATTTTAGTACAAGCAAGATGATAAGGTTATCTACAACTCTTTTATATGACTTTTCTACAGAAAACATGATTTAGTTCATCAAACATACAACACGAGGAAATCACTGCGTGCAGTCCAAAACATCAATTACTAAATTTCAGCTCTTATATAATTCAAGAATTGCCATGTTTTAGAGACTTGAATTATTCTAAGACTTAACTATTTGTTAGAGTTAAATTAATCAAATAAGGACTAACAAGTACACTTACAAATTTTACTCAAGTCATTTAGTGCACTAAAATTACCACATACATTTAACAAATGCATTCACCACATACATAGCATCATCACACATGACCTCGACTCAACCGCAAAGGAAACGATGACTACTTCGGCATGTCACCACCTCTCTACCGACCAAATCAAAATTAACTACATCGATCGGACCTCATATCGCACAACACTTATAATTTACTATCTCAAATACAACCATACCACGACATGTACTTGGGACACTTCGGTTCAACTTACGCCATCACTACTACAACGCACTTCAGCACACATGTTTGATAACACCTTTCTAAATTAACCTATCTCATCTTCCAAACACCAATTATATGCCACATAATTTACATTTTTCACCTAATTTAACCTATACCAACGATGAATACATAAATATAATTATCCTAGACCAACTCATTAGACGAGTGCGGAAGTCACCGAGCATGCTTTAGGATTTACCAAATTTTTGCCGCACTTACACATTAATTTACGATGAAGCATGTTAGCGAACAATTAACACATTCGCGACCAATCCCTATGACGCACAAAAGAACTATCGCAGCCACATATCTATCCAATGCAATAGCAAAATAACACCTCGGCTCACCCACGCACCTACGTGTCCCCATAATACGCACAAGGCATCAACCGCACAAGTGACTCCAACAGGACTAATCATACCCTCATTTGCATCGACTATCACAATCACCGATCACATGCATAAAACCAATACATTCTTCACATAAACATCTACCGATGTATTCCCTAAAACATGATCCGCATTTATTTATTTAAACTTAGTCTTCGCATCAAACAATCCCATCGCATATATTCCTATCGAAATATAAAAACATCCGAGTTCTTTTCTACTTCTTTTTCTTTCGCCACAACTTCAATCCATACCAATGCGCATAACCGAAACATTTTACACACATCCATTCAATTTATTAATCGAGTCGATCAAGAGCGACATGCATCGGCTCACCATAAACAAACCCAATCGACGTTTGTAAGAACGATGGCGATTCCGATTTGTGCATAGCTTCGAACGTCGATGAGCGTTGAGCGGCTTGCCTTCTCCTCCACGAAAAACACGGGGTTCCTCTCCACAAAACAAAAACAAAACAGCACACATACACAATTAATCATAGGAAAACAACGTCGATACAGAATCGAACAAGGATCGTCGCGGTCTCACCGGGGGTGAACGACGACGATGTTGGGGCTGCGCAAAACAGCAAACACCCGTCGGGCTTCCCAGCGTGCTGTCCACTGGCTTCACAAAACAGCGAGCCGGCAGCGTGCGGAGACGTAGGGGCTGCTGCGCGCAACACAATATTTCTCACGGGCATTCCGTCGAACAGCCAAGGGGGAAGATTGCAGGGGGCGCCATGGATGACGGCGAGCTCGTTGCGGCTGCTGTTTTGTGGGGAAGAGAGAAGGAGCAGGGAAGGGCGATGGCTTCTTGCTGCTATCTGCGCGCTGGAGCTTGGGGGCAGGAGACGCTGCACAGGGCACCGGGAAAAGCAGGCCACGGCCATGGGGAGAGCAGGGGCGAGGGGAGGTGGTGCTGCTGCTGGGCCGGCCATGGAGGGATGCCAGCCATGGCTACACGCTAAGGAGAGAAGGTGCTGGAGACCCTTGACGCGAGCAGGGAGGGGCGCGTCCATGGAGAAGCCTCTGTGCGGCGTCCATTGCAGGGGGGTGGAGCTCGCGCCCATGGAGCAGGAAAGGGCGCAGGCAGGGAGGTGCTGCGCAGGGAGGTGCGCCGAGTAGCTGGAGGAGAACAGGGGCACCATGGGAGGGGAGAAGCCGAGCTGGAGAGGGGCTTCAGCTGCTGGTTCCCCTGGCCGGCATCCTACTGCATGGGCGCCGAGTGCCATGGCGAGGAGGAGGACAGGGCTGCTGCTCGGCAGGGGAGGGAGACAGCATGATGGCTGCTGATGCCGTGAAGGAGAAGGAGATAGGGAAAGAGAAGGTGGCGGCTAGGGAAAATAGAGGGGTGGGAGTGAAAAATTGCCAAGTGCAAGGGGAGAGGGGTCCATATTTATAGACATGTGCTAGGGTTAGGGTTTCTTAGTGGGTCAATTGGGCTGGAATGAGCTTGGCCCAAAACACTAAATCGGGTCGCGCTAAATTATTTTTCCGGAATAAAATGCTCATGCGGATTTCGTCTGAACGCAAAACAGATTGAACTGGTGCTCGGTTGGACAGAACGAAGGATTATCCGTACTAGGATTTGGATTTGTTTAGCGTCGCTCGGAAAACAATTCCTCGTGCCTAATTAGGAACAAAATGAATTGAGACCGATTGGTTTCGGATTCGTGATCGAGATCAATCGGGTCGGGTTAAATAAAAATCATTGCCGGTGTTGATTTTCGAATTTACATTTGCTCCGAGAAATAAAAGTTTTAACAGGCTCCAAATTTGGTTGTTCTTGAGATCGAATAATTCCAAATTTGGTGAAACGTTCATGAGTAACTTGATAAATGGAGATAAATGTGATAAAGAGATAGAAATTTTCACTGAGCATCCGAGATTAGGATAAATCTCCCGACGTAACACGAAATAGACACCTGGGGTATCACAAACTTCCTTAGGATCGGCTTGGAACCTTGCACACATGCATATAGAAAGAATAATATCCGGTCGAGATGCACATAAATAGAGTAAAGATCCTATCATCGGCCGGTATACCTTTTGATCTACGGACTTACCTCCCGTGTCGAGGTCGAGATGCCCATTGGTTCCCATGGGTGTATTGATGGGTTTGGCATCCTTCATTCCAAACTTGTTAAGTATGTCTTGAATGTACTTTGTTTGGCTGATGAAGGTGCCTTCTTGGAGTTGCTTGACTTGAAATCCTAGGAAATACTTCAACTCCCCCATCATAGACATCTTGAATTTATGTATCATGATCCTACTAAACTCTTCACAAGTAGATTTGTTAGTAGACCCAAATATGATATCATCAACATAAATTTGGCATACAAACAAATCTTTTGCAATAGTTTTGGTAAAGAGTGTAGGATCAGCTTTTCTGACTTTGAAGCCATTAGTGATAAGGAAATCTCGTAGGCATTCAGACCATGCTCTTGGGGCTTGCTTGAGCCCATAAAGCGCCTTTGAGAGTTTATACATATGGTTAGGGTACTCACTATCTTCAAAGTCGGGAGGTTGCTCAACATAGACCTCTAACTTGATTGGTCCATTGAGGAAGGCACTTTTCATGTCCATTTGATAAAGCTGAAAGCCATGGTAAGTAGCATAGGCAAGTAATATGCGAATTGACTCAAGCCTAGCTACGGGTGCATAGGTTTCACCAAAGTCCAAACCTTCGACTTATGAATATTCTTTGGCCACAAGTCGAGCTTTGTTCTTTGTCACCACACTATGCTCATCTTGCTTGTTGTGGAATACCCATTTGGTACCTACAACATTTTGATTAGGACGTGGAACTAAATGCCATACCTCATTCCTCATGAAGTTGTTGAGCTCCTCTTGCATAGCCAGCACCCAATCTGAATCTCTTAGTGCATCCTCCACCCTGTATGGCTCAATAGAGGACACAAAAGAGTAATGTTCACAAAAATGAGCAACACGAGATCTAGTGGTTACCCCTTATGAATGTCACCAAGAATGGAGTTCACGGGGTGATCTCGTTGTGTTGCTTGGTGGACTCTTGGGTGTGGCGGTCTTTGACCCTGAATTTCTTGCTCATCTTCCTTGTCTTCATCTCACCCTTGATCATTGTCCTCCTCTTGAGGTGGCTCATCCTCCTGATCTTCATTATCTTGAGCCTGTTCCTCATCTTGAGTTGGTGGAGATGCTTGCATGGAAGATGACGGTTAATCTTGTGCTTGTGGAGGCTCATCGAACTCCTTAGGACACAAATCCCCAATGGACATGTTCCTTAGCGCGACGCACAGAGCCTCTTCATCATCTAGTTCATAAGATCAACTTGCTCCACTTGGCAGCCATTAGTCTCATCAAACACAATGTCACAAGAAACCTCAACTAATCCAGTAGATTTGTTGAACACTCTATATGCCCTTGTGTTTGAGTCGTAACCAAGTAAAAAACCTTCTACAGCCTTAGGAGCAAATTTAGATTTTCTACCTCTTTTAATAAGAATAAAACATTTGCTACCAAAGACTCTAAAATATGAAACATTGGGCTTTTTACTGGTAAGAAGTTCATATGATGTCTTCTTGAGGATTCAGTGAAGGTAGAGCCGGTTCATGGAGTAGCAGGCGGTGTTAATCGCCTCAGCCCAAAACCGGTCTGGAGTCTTGTACTCATCAAGCATGGTCCTCGCCATGTCCAGTAGAGTTCTATTCTTCCTCTCCATTACACCATTTTGTTGAGGTGTATAAGGAGAAGAGAACTCATGCTTGATGCCCTCATCCTCAAGAAAGCCTTCAATTTGTGAGTTCTTAAACTCCATCCCATTATCGCTTCTTATTTTCTTGATCCTCAATCCGAACTCGTTTTGAGCCCGTCTTAAGAATCCCTTTAAGGTCTCTTTGGTTTGAGATTTTTCCTGCAAAAAGAATACCCAAGTGAAGCGAGAATAGTCATCCACAATTACTAGACAGTACTTACTCCCGTCGATGCTTATGTAAGCTATCAGGCCGAATAGATCCATGTGGAGTAGTTCCAGTGGCCTGTCTGTTGTCATTATGTTCTTGTGTGGATGATGGGAGCCAACTTGCTTTCCTACTTGACATGCGCTACAAACCCTGTCTTTCTCAAAATGAACATTTGTTAGTCCCAAAATGTGCTCTCCCTTTAGAAGCTTGTGAAGATTCTTCATTCCAACATGGGCTAGTCGGCAATGCCAGAGCCAATCCATATTAGTCTTAGCAATTAAACAAGTGTTGAGTTCAGCTGTGTTCTCATTAAAATCAACTAAATATAGCTGACCCTCTAACACTCTCTTAAATGCTATTGAATCATCACTTCTTCTAAAGACAATAACACCTATATCTGTTAAAAGACAGTTGTAGCCCATTTTGCATAATTGAGATACAAAAAACAAATTGTAATCTAAAGAATCTACAAGAAAAACATTGGAAATAGAATGATCAGGTGATATAGCAATTTTTCTCATAGGAGGAGAACATTCTTTTCTCCCCTGTGGTTCATGCATCCGCTATCAATTATCCAACTTGAGCCCCCGGATGCATAAACCTACAAAACAAATTTAGGCCTTGTTCTTAGGTACCCAAACAATCTTAGGTCCTTTGATGTTAGAAACAAGCACCTTGGGTACCCAAACACAAGTCTTTGATCCCTTGTATTTGCCCCCAACATATTTGGCAACTATTTTGCCTGATTTGTTAGTAAGCAAATAAGAAGCATCAAAAGTTTTGAATGAAATATTATGATTATTTAATGCAGTAGGAGTTTTCTTTTTAGGCAATTTAACATGGGTTGATTGCCTAGAGCTAGAAGCCTCATTCTTATATATAAAAGCATGGTGAGAAACAGAATGAGATTTCTTAGCATGAATTCTCCTAATTTTATGCTCAGGATAATTAGCAAGATAAAAAATGTAGTCCTCATTATCCTGAACCATGAGAGCTTTGCCTTTTACAAAATTAGACAATCTTTTAGGGGCATTAAGCTTGATATTGCTTCCTTGTTGGAAACCAATGCCATTCTTAATGTCAGGGTGTCTCCCACTATAGAGCATGCTTCTAGCAAATTTAAACTTTTCATTTTCTATTTCATGCTCATTAATTTTAGCAGTTAATTGAGCTATATGATTATTTTGTTGTTTAATTAAAGCAAGGTGATCATGAATAGCTTCTACATTAACATCTCTACATCTAGTACAAATAGCAATATGTTCAATAGTAGATGTAGAGGGTTTGCAAACATTTAATTCTTCTATCTTAGCATGTAATATGGCATTCTCATCTCTAAGACAGGAAATAGAATCTTTGCAAACATCCAAATCTTTAGCCGTGGAAATTAAACTAGTATTTTTAGTTCTAAGGCTAGAAATTGATTCATTCAATTTATCAATCTTAGCATTTAAACTAGCATTTTCATTTCTAAGATTGTTAATTGAGTCATGGCAAATGCTAAGCTCCTTAGTCAAGTTTTCACATTTTTCTACTTCCTGAGCATAAGCATTTTTTTACTTTAACATGCCTTTTGTTTTCTTTAATAAGGAATTCCTCTTGGCTATCCAAAAGTTCATCCTTCTCATGAATAGCTCCTATCAATTCATTCAATTTTTCTTTTTGTTGCATGTTAAGGTTGGCAAAAAGAGTAAGCAAATCATCTTCATCATCACTAGAACTACCCTCATCACTAGATGTAGTATACTTTGGGGTGGTTCTAGATTGTACCTTCTTCTTTTTGCCGTCCTTTGCCATGAAGCACTTGTGGCCGACGTTGGGGAAGAGGAGGCCTTTGTTGACGACGATGTTGGCGGCATCCTCGTCTGAGGAGGAGTCGGTGGTGCTCTCATTGAAGTCCCATTCCCGACACACATGGGCATCGCCACCCTTCCTCTTGTAGTACTTCTTCTTTTCCTTCTTCTTCCCCTTCTTGTCGTTGCCCCTGTCACTATCACTAGACATTGGACATTTAGCAATAAAATGACCGGTCTTACCACACTTGTAGTGCACCCTTTTGGAGCAGGGCTTGTAGTCCTTCCCCCTCCTTTGCTTGAGGATTTAGCAAAAGCTTTTGATGATAAGCGCCATTTCCTCATTGTCGAGCTTAGAGGCATCGATGGGAAGCCTACTTGATGTAGACTCCTCTTTCTTCTCTTCTGTCGCTTTGAATGCAACGGGTTGCACCTCGGGTGTGGAGGTGCTGGCTTGCTCCAAGTCGACGATGTGTTTGGAGCCTTTGATCATTAGTTCAAAGCACACAAACTTTCCTATCACTTCCTCAGAAGACATTACTTTGTATCTAGGATCCCCATGAATTAATTGTACTTGAGTAGGATTGCAAAAAACAAGGGATCTTAGAATAACCTTGACCATCTCATGGTCATCCCATTTAGTGCTCCCGAGGTTGCGTACTTGATTCACCAAGGTTTTGAGCCGGTTGTACATTGCTTGTGGCTCTTCTCCTTGGTGGAGGACAAATTGACTGAGCTCCCCCTCGATCGTCTCCCGCTTGGTGACCTTAGTCACCTCATCTCCTTCGTGTGCGGTCTTTAGGACGCCACAAATCTCTTTAGCGCTCTTCAACCCTTGCACCTCATTATACTCCTCTCGACATAGAGAGGCGAGGAGTATAGTAGTGGCTTGGGAGTTAAAATGTCGTATTTGGGCGACCTTGTCCGAGTCGTAGCCCTTGTCTCCCATAGTAGGTACTTGTGCTCCAAATTCAACAATGTCCCATATGCTTGCGTGGAGTGAGGTTAGGTGATGCCTCATTTTGTCACTCCACATGCAATAATCCTCACCATCAAAATATGGTGGTTTGCGTAATGGAACGGAAAGTAAAGGAGTGCGCTTAGAAATACGGGGATAACGAAGTGGCATCTTACTATACTTCTTACGCTCTTGGCGCTTAGAAGTGACGGACGCCGTGTCGGAGCCGGTTGTGGAGGGCGATGAAGAGTCAGTCTCGTATTAGACCACTTTCTTCATCTTCTTCTTCTTGTCGCCACTCCGATGCGACTTGACGCGAAGAGGGGATCCCTCTTTGGCTTTGGTGCCGGACTCCCTTGATGGAGCCTTCACATGGCTTGTGGCCTTCTCACCGGTTTCCATCTCCCTCTTGGCGGATCCTACCGACATCATTTCGAGTTGTTAGACTCTAATGAAGTATCGGGCGCTGATACCAATTGAAAGTCGCCTAGAGGGGGGGTGGATAGGCGGAATCTGAAATTTACAAACTTAAGCACACACTACAAGCCAGAGTTAGCGTTAGAAATGAATTTGAGTCCGAGAGAGGGGAAAACAAATCAACCAAGAAATAAAGCGGATGAACATAGTGATTTGTTTTACTGAGGATCGGTTCTAAAGAACCTAGTCCCCGTTGAGGTGGTCACAAAGACCGGGTCTCTTTCAACCCTTTCCCTCTCTCAAACGGTCACCTAGGCCGAGTGAGATTTCTCCTTAATCAAACGGGTCACTTAGACCCCACAAGGACCACCACACACTTGGTGTCTCTTGCTTTGATTACAATTCACTTAGGAACAAGAATGAGTAAGGAAGAAAGCGATCCAAGAAACAAGAGCTCAAAAACACGAACAAACTCTCTCTCAAGTCACTAGGTGAGTGGAATGTATTCGGGACTTGGAGAGGCTTTGATTCTATTGAAAATGTGTCTAGGATTGAATGCACTAGCTCTTGTATTGAATGTGAAGTGCTGGAAACTTGGACGCTTGGAGTGGTGGTGGTTGGGGGTATTTATAGCCCTCAACCACCACATAGTCGTTGGGGATGGCTGCTGTCGATGGGCGCACCAGACAGTCTGGTGCGTCATCGGACACTGTCCGGTGCGCCAGCCATGTCACCCAACCATTAGGGTTTGGGAGCTTCTGACAGTTGGAGGCTTTGTCTTCTAGTGGCACCGGACAGTCTGGTGCCGCACCGGACAGGTACTGTTCACTGTCCGGTGCGCCTCTGACGACTGCTCTGACTTCTGCGCGCACTGTTCGCGCACTGTAGCTCTGCGTCCACGCTTTTGTAGTCGACCGTTGCGCTGGATAGCCGTTACTCCGCTGGTGCACCGGACAGTCTGGTGGCACACCGGACAGTCCGGTGAATTATAGCGGAGTGCGCCCTGAGAAACCCGAGAGTGGAGAGTTGGACGCTGTACGGTCCTGGTGCACCGGACAGTCCGGTGCGCTAGACCAGGGCACTCTTGGTTTCTTTACTCCTTTGTTTTTGAACCCTTTCTTCAATCTTTTATTGGTTTGTGTTGAACCTTTATGCACCTGTAGATCGTATAATCTAGAGCGAACTAGTTAGTCCAATATTTGTGTTAGGCATTCAACCACCAAAATTATTATTGGGAAAGGTTAACCCTATTTCCCTTTCAAATATCCTATTGTGAGAAATCTCCACAAATTGGAGTCTCTCATTGTAACACCCTGGTTTTTTTAGGGGCAACAAACCCGGGCGCGAACTTCACCATGTGTGCTGGGATCAAGTCTCACACATATGATGACTCATGGTACAGAAACAAATGTCACATCATTTATATATAACGGATTTCTGTACAAAATAGTTAAATAATTACATCATATGAAGACAAGGATCCAGCATCCATAGTTGACTAGGAGACGATGACCTAGACCACTCACGAACTCATCACAGCATCCTTCATGCGCCTCATCCTGCGGTACCTGCTCTTGACCTGGGGGATGTGAGTACAACAAGGGTGAGCTCACATACGTTCATCGCTCAACAAGTTGTGGGGAATAATGTGCATGAACTCACTAAAGGTAGGAGCTCATGTGAAGTGTAAGGCTTACCAAAGGAGATGGTTACAGTTGAGCATTGCTTTTAGACTAAGTCAAAATTTTATTAGCAGTTACTAGGTGTAAGTAGATACCATCCCAAATAAATAAGAGATCAAATTAATAACATCACCCACAATGCAATGCATATGACAAATTAAGTTTAGTTCCATAATTTAATCATGTGAGTGTCCGAGCTGCTCTTGACCGTGAGAACGGCTGATATACCAGTATTACACTCTGAAGAGGTTACACATCTTTACCCACAAGTCGTGTATCCCGTCTAGCCAGGGTTTGCAAGGCCCTTAAACACTTCTGAGGTGAATGGCTAGAGATCCACTACGAGGCCTTTACAAAGTTCCACTAGCATCAGAAAACCCACAACGATTTCTGAGAAGGGCAATATAGGAATCCCTCGTCCGAAAAGCCATCGCAGCATGATCGACCCGAGAACCTCCCTATACGTAGCTCCTCTACCGCCCTTGCCCCTTTCGGGTAAGCTACTCCTCCACTAGCTTTCCTAACTAGTCAGCCAAGGTCGTCCCATACCACCCTTGTGGTAGCACTGTTTTCCCGGGTGGTTCTCCATGTTCCAAGTAACATAATGATCTTATCATGAACAATAATCAACAACACCTGGATTATAATACAAACATAATATAACATTACTTTCTCAAAACCAGGTAGAGCAATAGCAAAACTACCTAAAAGTTCAGTGGTAAACAAGGTGTGGGATAAACAATTCTAGGGAAACATATTAGGTCCCATCAAATTAACCTGAGCATGTCACAGTGCTTAACAGGAAAATTATTAGCTACAGAAAGTGATCAAGGGCACAACTTGCCTGTAACTCGAATTTCCAGGAACATCACCAAGTTGGTCTTCGGTGACTCGTAACCTCGCTGCTACTTGTAGCAATACATACAAATAGACAAGGAGTACATAAAAATAACATTACACCTAACATGAGAACAAACCACGTAAGAATATTCTACGCGTTCCTATGAGGTCGTAGGTTCGAGAACCACTAAATTCAGAGTTACGGTTAAGAGGATATGATTTTCCAAAGATTTAGGTGATTAAACAATAAAATATAAATTATATGTTAATTAATATAAATCATGTGAGAATTAATTAAACTTTAATCTGAGATATAACTTGATTATAGGTTGTATTTTTAGTCAGGTTATAATCATGGATAGTTAACTTTGGTTAGCAAGATAAATCAATAATCATAGGATAAACAATATAAAAGTAAGTAATATGTTGTAAATAATGTTGTTATTACTTTGAGAAATTTAATACGAGACTAACGCAACTTGAACGGACTAAATCTGAGTTAAAACGAGCAATATAGGGATTAATTTAGTTTTCGATCATTTTTATAACTAAATCGAGCTCTAGGGACTTATTTGCAATTCTCAGAGACGGCTAGGTACTCATCTTACTATATAGGTGGATGACGGGTTGATTAATATAGAGCACAGGGTCTCTTTTGCAAAAGTAGACGGCCGAAGGGGTATGGGCTTTTGTAGACTGTTGGATCGATAGTCTACGGTGCAGATTAGATCGAAGTCTCGGTAGTTGGATTGGAGATTGACGATAGAGATTCTATGATAGCAGATCGAATTTCCCCCGCCAGATTGAATCGGACAGCCCACAGCCTCGGCCGAATCGGTACGCGACCGATCCCATCACAGCCGTCGGATCTAAAATCAACGCTCGAGATCAAAGGATCACGTGATCTGATCTCGGCCAACAGATCCGAGGTCAACGACTACGATTTTCGATCATGATGGGTATTTGAGATTCAATCGTGAGCGCTCTTCACCGGATCGACGGCTAGGGTCGTTTCTCCCCCGCACGATCCTGTTCACGCCAGAACGGGGCTGCGGCATCCTGCCCGCAGTGGCTGTTGCGAGGCTATGGATGAGATGAGTCTTTGATTGATGGCTTGAGGTGCTATGGTGGCATGTATTTATATAGGCTAGGAGGTGGGTGGTTACATTATAGATCTAATATAGTACTTATCTGTTACAACCATATCCTATATATTAGGAACTCTAACAAACTCGAACCAAATATGTTACATGATAGATCTAATCTGGTACTTATCTGTTACAATCATATCCTATCTACTAGGAACTATAACAAACTCAAATCTAGAATAGGTAATAGTGATGCAAGATCTGGCAAGTGGAATAAAAAAATAGGAGGAAAAACTCACGTGTGTTGTGTTACTTAAGTGGCCAAATAGATAAGCCTTTTATTCGCTATTTTTCCTATTTTTTATTTATAGATTTAATTATCTCAATTTAAATCTGATTTTAAATTTTGAAACCATGTTTATATGCACAACCAAAACACCAACATGAATGCAAATATTTTACATTTATTTACTCCTTATTTACTTTGCTCAAATAAATATTTATATGCATGAAATTTAATAAGCATGGAATTCACATAGTTATATAACCCAATAGGAGTAATTTATATAGAATAACTCACTATCCTATTTATTATAGTTTCTATATAGCCAACATTTTATATTTACTATTTATTAAATTTTAGGGAAGAAAGTCTCAATTCATAACTTTGTTATAATACGCTTGAAATTTTAAATCTTTAGGGAATTTTCTTAACTCACCAAAATACAATTTTGGAGTGTTACACTCAGGCCTTACACAAATGATCACAATCAAATCTGGAGTAAAGATGGGAGTAGAAATGCACACAAGAGCACAATTGCAGCTACACCACGCACACAAGCAACGAAGAGAGCGCACGAATCAAAACGATAGAGTCATAGCTCAAGAACACGCTCAAATGTCTCTATAACAAACTAAAAGCGTGGTCGCGGAGTTTTGGACTTGTGGTGTGCTCAAAGTATGCTTGGGTATTGCTCCATGGCACTTAGAGGGTCCTTTTATAGCCCCAAGGGACCTAAGAGCCGTTGGAGCTTCATTTGGAAGCTCCCAGCCTTCCCCGTGTGTGGGTGCATCGGACACTGCATAGTACAACGGTCAAAAGATCCCGGATTAGTCACTTACCATCTCAGACGAGCATCAGACTGTCTAGTGCTCCATCTGACTGTTGGAGTTGGCTGACGTGGCTGATAGCCGTTGGCTGTCCTTACACCAGACTATCCGATGGGAGGCACTGGACCGTCTAGTGAATTATAGATAGCGGGACTTGGCCGAGCCCGAGAGCAGACGCTTCTGCTGAACAGACACCGGACTGCCTTGTGCGTGGCACCAACCTGTTTGGTGCTGCCTAGATCAACCCAGCCTCTCCCTTTTCATGCCAACTTTCTTTTGTTCCTTTTAGCTCGACTTCATATGATCTCTAGAACTTAGACAAACATGATTAGTACCTAAGGTAATTGACTAATTACTAGAAACATACCTTTATCACTTTGATCCATAAAGGTTTGCAGTATGCCCATTTTCAAGCCCAAAAGTGCTTTTTCCTATATTCCTCAATTTGCTTTACAGACACATGTGCTCATGATCATATGAGGAGTTGTTAGTCCATAGTAATGTGTTGAGCATTTAATCACCAAAACAACTAGAAATGGCCCAAGGGCACATTTCCCTTTCAATGATCCGGTCGCAATCTCCCATGGTAGCACAGCCTCCTGCCTATATACCAAATGATACGTGAAGTCTTGGTGGAGTCATGATACGAGATCCGATATGCCCACAAAGCTTCTGATAGTACTTCATGCCAGTGCCTGGGATGCTCGTCTACTTTCCTCTTGATCAACTTGATAAGACTTTGATTGGATGCCTCATCTTGCCCATTTGTTTGAGCATAGTACCGGGACAATCTTATCAACTTAAGTCCCATGTCAACTATGAATTTTCTGGATTCTTCTGAAACAAAAATCGATCCACCATCAGTCGTTATAGTCTAAGGAATCCCAAATCTGTGAATTGCGTGCTCCCTAACAAAGCTGATCACGTCCTTCATTGCCACTGACTTCATGATCATGGGGACGGCCTCCACCCACTTTGTGAAATAGTCTATGATAGCTAAAGTCCATTTATGGCCTTTTCTAGACAAGGGGTTGATTTTTCCAATCATGTTCATCCCCCGAAGCCCTGAATGGCCATGGTTTCACAATAGGGTTCATTGTCGACGTCGTACCATATGTATTTTCCAAAATCTTTGACATGCCAGACACCCTTTTGGAATATTTAAAGCAATCCTCAAGCATGGTAGGCCAGTGGTATCCTGACCATCTGATCAACCATTTCATCTTGTGGGTTGATTGATGAGTTCTGCAAGCTCCCTCATGAACATCATGTAAGTTGAGCAACAAACAATCCATGGTCCTATAGAACATGTCATCTCCTATCAAGACATACTTTGTGGCCTTATAGTGTGTCCTTCTGGGTGCCCCTCGAGCTGAATCCTTCAAGTAATTGAAGATATCGGCTCTCAAATTGCCCGGCTTGAGCAAGTACATTTGGGAGTCTTCTTAATCCGAGCACACTTTGTATACCGAGGCCATTTGTGCAAGATCATTGGCTTCGGCATTCTGAGTTCTCCAAATCCAGTGGAAATCGATATACTTGAACTGTGCCATCAACTCACGGCATTCCATCCATATCTGGAATAACGATTTGCTCTCATACTTATAATCCTCTGTGAGCTGGGATATCACTAATTTTGAATCCCTAAAAATTTCCACTCCTTCTGCCCTGGCCATGTTGGGGACTTGTTCTCAAATGCTATGAGTCAAGAACAAGGCAACACAAAGTATTAAATGTTAATATCCTCGTCCTTCGAAGAATTATTTCCCTTAGGATATAACGATCTTCGGACGAAGGTCATGAAGGACGTACCTTCATCATCATAGTATGCGATAATGAAAGACAAAGCATATGAAACATGAAAGATAACATGATTAATCATATAACAACATTCACATATCTTCATTATATAAACTTGAATATTTAAATACAATATTTAATCATATTTGTACCTTCGGCTTGATAGAAGGCAAAAATCCAAGCGTTGTGCACAAGCGAATATAAGGTACCGTGAACAGTACAGGGGTACTGTTCATCTATTTATAGGCACAGGGCACAACCTGTGAGAAATTACATTCATGCCCTTTACAAATATTTACAATCATAGTACAAGTTATCTCGGACCAATTGGTCATTTCATCTTTAAGTCGGTGCATCTAGAAATGTACTCCGAAGCTCTTTGATTGATAGCTTCGGCTTTGTGTCAGTCTTCCGAAGGTGTTTCTTCTTATGGGACCTTCGGCGATGAAGCAGACCCCCAACAGTAGCCCCTTCACGGTGCCAGATCGTTTTTCGTAACGAGCTCGACCCGTGAAAAACTTTCTCAGGCTTCGGAATGCCGAAGGTCCGAAAAACACCTTCCCTTAGCTCGTTGCCGAGAAACGATTTAAATATTCCGAGTGAAGGGTGGTCCCACCATACAACGGGTACGCGCGATCTAGTGATTCAGCTTCTTGGGCGCTATGGTCCACCGTTCAGCGGGTGCGGGTGACTGTTCAATGGGTGCGAACGACTTGACGATTCACCTTTCCACCTGCAGCACTATATAAACAGACGGGTAGTTGTGAAGTTACCATAGCATTTACTGCTATTGTACTGTTGTGCTGCCAAAAAATTTGACCACCACCGAAGCTTGTTCACCGTATTCTCAATCAAAGGATCACTTTGTTCTAGCTTCGTGATAAGAGGGAGCTTCGTTAAAAATAATCAACTTTGTCAAAATGCAAGAAATTCAACATCACATGGCCAGGGTGCGCTCAACAGCTAGGGTTACACACGACAGAGAGGAAACCGAAGCTACTGAAACTGCTCCGATCTCGAAGTTATGAGGCGGTCGGGACTAGTTGTGATGGAGGGCGCTTCTGACGAAGGCACCCCTACTACTGAAGTCGAACAAACATATATTGAAGAGGGCAATATTGGTGAAGAAGAGATTGATTATAACACCGCTATGCCATCGAAGCCCAGCCATTTGGATTTTAGGAAGTCGACTGTGTCTGAAGCTGATATGCCCATGATGACGAAGTTGGGCTACTTCAGAGAAGCCGAGAAGGGGTTGATTCACTTTGGCAGGGAAGAGACTATCCCGAAACCAGAAAGTGATGAAGTGGTAGTTTTTAAGAGATTCTTCAAAGCAGGGTTGAGATTTCCTTTGCACGGGATGATTGCAGATGTTTTGGAAAATTTTGAGATTTATCTTCATCAGCTGACCCCTAACGCCATCGTTAGGCTCAACGTGTATATCTGGGCTCTCCGAAGCCAAGGGGTGGAGCCGCTCGCCGAAGCCTTCTGCCGAGCACACGAACTCCATTATCAGACGAAGGCTAGAGAAGATGTCTTGCACGAGAATTTTGGCTGTTATAATTTTGCATACCGCAAAGACATGAAGACACTGGTGGTCAGTTACTGCACTAAGTGGCCGACTGGTTGGAAATCGGAATGGTTTTATGTTAAGATTGATGAGAAAAAGGAGAAGCTAGTTTAGAGCCCGTTGGAGCTGACCTTCGGGCTGACTAGGCCTCAGTGCAACATGACGCCGGGGGCACCATGCCCAGATGTTGTGGCCGAGTTTAGAGTTGTTTCTGAACATATTGGGACTAGGGATTTAGTTTAAGAATACTTAGCCAACAGAATATTCCCAACGCTAAGGGAATGAGGTATGCCGAAGCTTGAAAGAGAGAAGAAGAAGAATAAACTTGTTCGGTTGCCTTATCATTTTAAATTCAAGAAACAGTTCAAAGAACCCTGCCAAGAATGGTTGGATACAATTGAAGTTATGTGCAATGAGATTTTAGGCAATTATACGAAAAAATAAGATCAGTTGCTGACTGCAGCCTTCGGCGCCCGGTCAAAACGAAGGTTGAATCGGGTAATGGATGCACTGAATTTTGAATATCCTGACTATGAGCTATTGAACAAAGGTGTCGAAGGGCAAAAAAGAAAAAGAATTGTTAGTGTTGTGGGCAGACAAGCTGCTAGAATGGTGAAAGAGGATGAAGAAATTCTGAAGAAGAAAAAATTGAGCCCTGAGCCGAAGGCAGTTGCTCCGAAGAAAAGGAAAACTGCGGCTCCGAAGCAAAAGGCGACTGATATAGAAGAAGAAACTCCTTCAACACCTTCTGCTGTCAACGTGGAAGAAATTCTAAAGGTAATGACTGAATCCTTGCCTATCAAGCTAAGTCCACTGAGGCTACATCTGACGAAGCTTTTACAGAAGAAGAAGGAGCCCTCGGCAGCGAAGAAGTCTGCTGGGCCGAAAAAATGAAGGATTATTACTGTGACTGGAGCTATTGAAGAAACACCACTACCAGCTTCAGCGTCAAAGACACCAGCTATCGAGAGCGCCACCGCTACCGAAGCTGCACCTACTGAAGCTGTGACTGCCGAGGCTGCAACGGCCGACGATGCAAATCTAGAAATCATATTTTCTGATATTGATAGAATGCTTCTGGATATGGCTGCAGAAGAAGCTGCTACAGCCGCCGAAGAGACCATGGCCACAGTGCCTGGAAAAGAGAAGGAGATAGCTGAAGATACTTCAGAAGAAGAAAAATTCAATTTTCAGAACTTAATTGGACAAGAATTGTCAAAGGATGAGAAAGAAGAGTTGAGAAACTATGTCATATCCTGCGGGTATCAGCCAGGGGCGATGCTCTTCGGCGGCATTGACGATGAAAGCTTAGGTTGCCTCCGAGACCGAACTGGAGCAAAGGTTATCAGTACTCTATCGAAGAGTTTTGGTTTTCCGAAGCTTGAGGTCGATATCAGCCGCTACCGACGACAGCATATCGTCGGTAGTTTATTCTATTCTAATTTCAAGGTAAAAACTTTTCTTTAGCTTTTTCATTGTTTTAACAACGAAGGTGTTTGCTGACGAAGCCTGCTTCTACACAAAGTATGTTATTAAGTAAAGCTTTGAGGATGCAATAGGACCTTGAAGATAAAAAACATGAGGTCATAATTGAAGGTCTAGAGAATAAAATAAAAGATCAAGCGGCTGCTCTTGAAAGGAAAGATTTCGAACTTCAGACAGCGGAGGGTTTACTGGCAGAAACTGAAGCCAAAATTACAAGATTGAATGAAGAACTTCTCTCAAAGTCAGAAAGCTTCGAACAAGAAAAGCAGAAATAGAAAAAGTTCACATTTGCAAAAATCATTGAAAGAGTTTCAAAATAAATGTCTAGAGTTCAGCAACCAATGCGTGCAGCGGTTAAGGCAGGTCTTCAACTCGGTTGGAGCCAGCTCTGAGAAATTCAATCCTTCGATTGAAGACCTGCCAGGGACCTTCGAACACATTGAGGGCGAAATTGATGCTCTTGATGAAGTTATAGCCGGACACGGTGATTTCTGTGCCCTGGTAGCTTCTCGGGGCACAGCTGTTGCCTTCATGAAGTCTAGTTGCACGCATGGGAAGATTGTTAATAGACCAAACTTCAACTTATCACCAACAGATTTGATTGATATCCCCAGCCTTGCTCGAAGCATAGGAAACAGATTTATAAAGCAAATCTGGACGAAGGGTGGGCGAAGCTTAGCTGGTGACGAAGCTCGAAGTCACCTCAAGCCGGTAATAAAACCATACCTTGTGCTTACCTTTTCCTCAAAACTTGAATTTTCCTTATAATGCTTTGATATGTACAGGATGACGAAGCTGAAGAACACAGAGCCAAAGCTTAGCAGATGGTGATGAAGCTCGAATACCTAGCTGTGGAAAAATTCTAAGAAAACTCTTGTATTAACCTTTATAAAGAATATTGTAACTTAAGAATCAGATTGTACTCTATAAATTTGTCCATACCTTGTAATATATTTTTACCTTTCCATCGATGTATGAAATGCTTTGATGTGGACGAAACTTGTATTTTTTGAGCCGAAGGCGAAAAAACACCTTCCCTTCTTTTCGTACACAACGAAGCATGAATCTGCTTTTGAAGTTGTATGCTTAGAGCCGAAGCAACTATCTGTATCTGTATGATATGATGATGATGATCCTATGTATGTCTAAATGAACGTTTATGAATGCAATGTAATGTATCGTGCAAATGAATGCCCAAACGCACACATTCGAAGCTTCATCCACAACCTTCATTCCCTTAGGAATAACTGAAATTTATTTGCCGTTTATTTTTCGGCTGCACCGCTTATTTTTCGGTGTAAGTTTTGCATCCCCTTAGGAACGTCTTTTGAACTTCTTCGCCTTCTATTTCGGTGGTATTCGCGTTGACTTTTCGTGCTTCGCCTTATATTTCGGTTGTATCTGGCTCTGCATTCCCTTAGGAACGACTTTTGAGCAGAAAACTTACGCTGCGCTCCCTTAGGAACGGCTTTTTGTAGCTTCGTCATGCTCTGCATCCCCTTAGGGACGACTTTCGAGCTTCTCCCTGTTTTTCCTTTTTCTCTGCACTCGATGGTGCATGCTCAGATTTTACATTTACATATTTTGGGGGATTTTTGCTCTCATGGAGCTGAATAAGAAAGGAAAAATTACAAACTATGGCCCCATTAAAAACCTTTCTCCCCCTTTGGAAAGGAAAAGGGTGCCATAGAAAAAATGAAAAAGATTACATCAATCTATACATAATACCAATGAAGCTCATCCGCGTTCCAAGATCTAGGAATGTCATTGCCATCCATATCTTTTAATCTGTAAGAATCGGGCCTTGACGAAGATACTACCAGAAAAGGTCCTTCCCACTTCAGCTGTAGTTTGCCTACTGTGTCTGGATTAGCCACTCTCCGAAGCACCAAATGCCCTGGCTTGATATTTTTCAGTCAGACTTTTCTGTCGCGCCATTTTATTGTTTTGGCTTGATATTTATCTATATTTTCCACAGCCTGAAGTCTGACCCCTTCTATAGTGTCTTTTGCCACATGATAATCAGCTTCGTCTTTAGTCGAAGTTGTTGTTCTTATTGACCCCATTTTAGCTTCTTCTGGGTTATAGCTTTGTCACCAAATAATATCTTAAATGGCGTAAAACCTGTTGATCTTGATACGGTTGCATTGTGGCTCCACACCACTTTAATCAACTCTTCTGGCCACTTTCCTCTGGGTTGATTAAAAATTAATTCATTATTCCTGTCATTATAATACCATTTGCTCTTTCGACAAGTCCATTTGACTCTGGATGTCTGACTGACGCAAAATGAATCTTTGTGCCGATTTGATCATAGAATTCCTTGAAAGCTTCGGCATCAAACTGTGTTCCGTTGTCCATAGTTATAGCCTTTGGTACGCCGAAGCGACAAACAATGTTTTGCCAAAAGAATTTCTGAACTGTGACCGAAGTTATTGTGGCCAAATGTTTCGCTTCAATCCATTTTGAAAAATGTTCTACAGCCACCACAACATATCTTAAATTGCCTTGTGCTGGTGGAAGTGGACCTAACAAATTCAGGCCCCATCTTTGCAATGGCCAGGTAGGTTGTATTAGCTGGGTTAGCGATGAAGGTTGTTTCTGGTCTCTTGCACATTTTTGACAATTTTCGCACTTTTGAACCAGATCCGTTGCATCAGAAGCTGCCTTCGGCCAATAAAATCCTTGTCTGAAGACCTTCCCCAGCAAAGGTCTAGATCCAATGTGAGATCCACACAAGCCTACATGTATTTCCTTCATCAGCTCTATACCTTCGGTTCTGGATAGACATTTGAGAAGTGGAGAGCAGACTCCATGTTTTTATAACTCCCCTTCTATTATTACATATGGTCTTGTTCTTGCCTTCATTCTCTTATTATAAGCTTCGTCATCTGAAAGGTATGCAGTTACCTTGGAGGAAAGATATAATCTCAGTCCTCCAATCTTCACTATGAACAGGGGATATAGTGAGCACTGCTCTTTCGAGAAGTTCCACCGAAGGTGCTCTTATTGTCTCAAAAAATACTTCCGAACGTAGAGGCAGCCCCTGTGCCGCTGACTTGGCTAACAGATCAGTGTGCTCATTTTCTCCTCGTGGAATATTCTTAACAGAAAACCCTTCGAATGAAGCTTCAAGCCTTCGTACTGTGTCCAGGTATTTCTCAAGCTTTGGATCTCTTGCCTTACAACTCTTGTCAATATGACCAGAAATAACTTGGGAGTCGGTTTTAAGGACCGCCCTTCTTATCCCCATTGCTTTTAACTTTCGAAGCCCCAAAAGTAAAGCTTTGTATTCAGCAATATTATTTGTACAGCTTTTTGCATAGCATGTTCTGACTTTGGAAGGTGCAACTAAGACAGCAGCCACACCTACCCCGAAGGTTCCCCAGGAACCGTCACAGAACACTGTCCAAGCTTCAGCATCTTTATTTGCTTTTTCTTCCTGAGCCCCTGGCGTCCATTCAGCGATGAAGTCTGCTAACGCCTGGGACTGAATTGAGGATCTATGCACATAATCAATGCTGAATTCGTTGAGTTCCGCAGTCCACTTCCCAATCCTTCTAGTAGCTTCTATGTTCCTCATGATATCCTTAAGAGGCTGTGATGAAGGAACAATTATATGGAATGCTTGAAAATAATGCCGAAGCTTCCTGGAGACCATTAAGACAGCATACAACACCTTCTCCAATTCTGTATAATTTTTCTTTGATAAGCTTAGAACTTCGGAGACAAAGTATACTGGGGCTTGCTTTTTGACTTGTCCTTCCAATTTCTCCTGCACAAGCGCCGCACTTACTGCAGAGTGCGAAGCTGCCACATATAATAGTAACGGAGCCCCTGGTGCGGGTGGAGTTAATGTTGTTATATCAATCAAGTATTGCTTCAGCTCTTCGAAGGCTTTCTGTTGAGCTGGGCCCCATTGACAGACTTCAGCTGACTTTAGTATTTCAAAGAATGGCAAGTTTCTTTCTGCTGATCTAGATATAAATCTATTCAATGAAGCCAGTCTTCCTGCCAACCGTTGGGCCCCCTTCTTTGTGCTCGGCGGTTCCATTCGAAGGATGGCTTCGATCTTGCTTGGGTTAGCTTCAATCCCCTTCGTTGAAACCAGACAGCCAAGGAACTTACCCTTCTTCACTCTAAAGACACACTTTTTAGGATTTAATTTCAGGCCAGCTTGCCTGAAATTAGCAAATGTTTCTTGCAAATCAGTGATATGATTTTCTTGCTTCGTGCTTTTTACTATGATGTCATCAACGTATGTGAGCACATTTCTGCCTATCTGGGAATGAAGGACCTTGGCTGTCATCCTGCTGAAACTGCCTCCAGCATTCTTGAGCCCCTCAGGCATCCGAAGATAACAATAGGTGCCACTGGGAGTTATGAAGCTAGTCTTCGGCTCATGCTCCTTCTTCATCCATATTTGATGATATCCTGAGTAGCAATCCAGCAGACTCATAGGCTCTGAAGAAGCTGCTGCATCTACAAGAGAGTCTATTCTTGGTAATGGAAATTCGTCCTTCGGACAGGCCTTGTTGAGATCCGTGAAATCAATACACATTCTCCATTTGCCATTGGCCTTCTTCACCATAACAGTATTGGCTAGCCACTCTGGATATTTTACCTCTCTAATAACAGCAGCACTGAGAAGTCTTTTTACTTCATTCTGAGCACCTTTGGCTTTATCATCAGACATTTTCTGAAGCCTTTGTTTTCTGGGCCTGAAGGATGGATCGACATTGAGTGAATGTTCAATGACGTCCCTGTTGACACCACAGAGATCATTGGCCGACCATGCAAAAACATCTTCGTTGTTGAATAAAAACCTTATCAAAGTTTTTTCTTGCTCTTCAGATAATTGAGACCCCAGCAATACCTTCTGCTCTGCTATGTCTTCACATAGAAGCATGGGCTTCGGCTGATCAGCCGAAGCAGCCTTCTCTCTTCTGTACTTGTACTGCTCACAAGCTTCAGCTCCATCTATATTGTGGATGGCTTTTGAGTCTGTCCAATTTCCCTCAGCCTTTCTGGCAGCTTCCTGGCTTCCATGAATTGCAATAGGCCCTTGTTCCGAAGGTATCTTCATGCATAGGTATGCTGGATGAAGAATTACTTCGAAAGCATTAAGTGTCCCACGACCAATGATTGTATTGTAGGGGTATTCCATGTCAACAATAGCAAACACAACATGTTCAGTCCTTGTGTTGTGGACAAAGCCAAAGGTCACTGGCATTGTGATCTTGCCAAGTGCTACGATCTGCCTTCCTCCGAAGCCACAAAGAGGGTGTGTAGCATCATGAATCTTGTCCTCTAGCTCTTGCATCTGTCTGAAGGCCTTAGCAAATATGATATCCGATGCACTGCCTGTATCAACCAGAATATTGTGGACCAGAAATCCCTTGATGACACAAGATATAACCATAGCATCATTGTGAGGGTAATCCTTGAGCTGAAGGTCCTCCTGAGAGAAGGTGATTGGGATGTGGGACCATTTTGACTTGATGAAGGGTCCCTGCACCCCAACATGCTACACCCTTCTCTGAGCCTCCTTCTTTTGCTTCTTGTTGGCCAGCTCTGAACATGAACCGCCTGTTATCGGGAGCACCATCTTTGTAGCCGAAGCTACTTCAGCTTCATTGTTGAACGAAGCCATCAGCTCGACAGTGGAAGTGAGTTCACCGGAGGTGGGTGCCAATGTTGGGGACTTGTTCTCAAATGTTATGAGTCAAGAACAAGGCGACACAAAGTATTAAATGTTAATATCCTTCATCCTTCGAAGCATTATTTCCCTTAGGATATAACGATCTTTGGACGAAGGTCATGAAGGATGTACCTTCATCATCATAGTATGCGATAATGAAAGACAAAGCATATGAAACATGAAAGATGCTCAGTTACGAACTCAATTACCTCCTTGTGTGTCATTTTCTTTAGAGCAACGGCTTCAGTCCATTTGGTGAAATAGTCAGTGGCAACTAACACAAACCGATGCCCCTTTGATGATGAAGGATGAATTTCTCCAATAAAGTCTAATCCCCATCCTCTGAACGGCCAAGGCTTGATGATAGGATGTAATTCGGCTGCAGGGACCAACTGTAGGTCGCCGAATTTTTGACACACTTGGCAACCCTTGTAGTACTTGAAACAATCAGCTATCATACTAGGCCAATAAAAACCAGACCTTCGCAACAACCACTTCATCTTTGGAGCTGATTGATGAGTACCACAAATTCCTTCATGTACTTCGGCCATGGCTAATATAGCATCATCTGGGCCCAAACACTTGAGCAGGACGTCATTGACTGTTCGGCGGTAAAGTTCATCACTCATCAAAACATACTTGAAAGCTGTTCGCCAAATGTTCTTATCTGTCCTGATATTGGGATTTCGTAAATAATTAAGTATAGGTGTCCTCCAATCACTTGCATCGGCTTCATTATCAGCCGAATCGATTAAGAGAACATTTCTGGTAACCCCGGACGGTCCGGCGTCATCACGCGGATGGTCCACGACCTGGGAATTTGGCTCTGCACTGGTTATCAGGTTTTCAGTTTTGTGAAATTTCCCTCTCTTTATCCGATAACCTGATGCATCTTGTGCCAAATCGTTAGCTCTATGATTCTCAACTCTAGAGATATGCCGAATACTGAATTCGTCAAAAGAATGGATTATGCTCCAACATTTCTCAAGGTAACTATTTAGAGTACCATCAAAACATTGATATTCTTCTAACACTTGTTGGACCACCAGCTGAGAATCACCAAATACTTTCACATGTTTTACTCCCATACCATTTAAAAGTTCTAAGCCGAATAGGAGGGCCTCATATTCAGCTTGATTATTAGTGCAATAAGTTTTCAATTGGCTAGAGAAGTCAAAGGAGACATTACTTGGTGAAACAAGCACAATGCCAATTCCTTGCCCTTCATTGCAAACCGATCCATCAAAATATAAAGTCCAAGGAGTAATAGTGAGGTATGACATGTCTAGTTCATGAATATCATTAACCCGATGTTCTACAATGAAATCCGCTACGACTTGGCCTTTCATAGATTTCAATGGTTCATAGGCCAAGTCATATTCTATGAGTGCATAAGCCCACTTACCAATTCTACCACTCATAATTGGGTTATGCAACTTGTATTTGATCACGTCGGCTTGACCAGAAACAGTGCAATGACTAGACAGTAAATAACATCTACATTTGGTGCATGCATAAAACAAGCATAAGCATAACTTTTCAATAAAAGTGTACCTTGTTTTAGCATCCACCAACCTTCGGCTTAGATATGTCACCACATGCTCCTTCCCCTCAGTTTATTGTGTCAGAACAGCCCCAATGACCTTATCCTTAGCTGCAATGTATAATTGGAATGGTACTCCTGCTCGTGGTTCTTTTAATACGGGAGCCGAAGATAAGTATTTTTTGATGAGATCAAATGCTTCTTGCTGTTCTGCCCCCAAGCAAATTCGGCATCATTCTTAAGCCGAATAATAGGGGTGAACGCATCAATCTTCCCGGCTAGGTTAGAAATAAATCTTCGTAAATAATTCACCTTGCCGAGAAACTTCTGTACCTCGACCTTACAGGTCGGAGGTCCCACATTCCGAATAGACTTGATTCGGTCAGGGTCTATCTCTATACATGTTCATGTATGACAAATCCTAAAAACTTACCAGTCGACACTCCAAAAGCACATTTACGTGGGTTCATTTTCAAACCATACCGACACATTTTATCAAAGGCTTTGCGCAAATCAGCTATATGAGAACTAAACTCAGCCGATTTGACTACAATATCATCAATGTAAACTTCCATGGTGTTTCCTAACAATTCATGGAAGATCAAATTCATAGCCCTCTGATAAGTAGCACTAGCATTTTTCAGACCAAATGTCATGACAACCCACTCAAATAAACCAATGAAGCCTGGACATATAAAGGCCGTTTTAGACGCATCTTCTTCGGCCATGAAAATCTGATTATATCCGGCATTACCATCAAGGAAGCTAATAATTCTATTCCCTGATGCATTATTGATTAATGTGTCGGCTATGGGCATGGGATATTCGTCTTTAGGAGTTGCTCTATTTAAATTGCGAAAATCAATGCATACTCTGAGCTTACCTGACTCCTTCTTCTCCACCGGCACAATATTGGAGACCCACTCTGCGTATCTGCAAGGTCTGATAAAATCAACTTCTAGCAGCCGGTGGATTTCGTCCTTGATGTGTGGGAGAAGATCTGGACGAAATGTTCTAGCTCTTTGCTTGAAAGGTCTGAAACCAAACTTAATAGGCAGCCGATGCTCTACGATCTCTCGGCTTAATCCAGGCATCTCAGTGTAATTCCAAGCAAAGCAATCTGAATATTCCTTCAATAGACCGATCATCTCATCTCTAGGATCGGTCTCCAGGGTCTTGTTTACAAAAGTTGGCCTTGGAGTTTTACCATCTCCTATGTCAATCTCCTCCAAAGGATCGGCCGATGTAAACCCCTGTCCTAGTTTATCAAGATCTCTGAATTCCTCTATCATGTTCCCCACAGAGGAATTAGATGATCTTTGTATGACGGTGGACTTTCCGGTCTCGGGGACCAGATCATCCATAATACTATCCTTTTGATGTGATATATGGCGGAACTGCCCGAATTATTCTGACTTAAGTGCCTAAGTCCCGCCTTAGAGGCTAGACTACACTTAAATGGGAATAACCCGTCAATCCCTCGGATCTAGTCCGACTAGGCCACTAACAGGATCAAGTACCACAATCTCACTCGAAGGTGAGTCACAGAGCAAATCCAATAAAGCATAAAACCATACATGAAGGAGTATTGAATTATTACATCACCATCGGAGTTTCGCAAAAGTAGTCATCATTGTTCGATGTGCAGCGGAATAAAACTACGGTAAATAAAACTATGGCAAAAGTAGTCCTCATGCTCTTCCTCAGCCGAGGTAGGGTCCCACTCGACAGTCCAACCCGGTGGCAAGATGGACGGCCAAGTCACTCCAGCAACCATGTCCTCCAGAGAACCTGTAAAAATTGTGCCACAAGCAAGGCTGAGTATACTAATACTCAGCTAGACTTACCCGGTGTGAGGAGTCTACTCCTCTACCTCTAGACATGCAGCTGTTTGGCTGTGGGGTTTGGTTACCAAAAGCACTAGCTGAGTTTCTAAGTCAAGTTTTAACTTTGCCAATTTAAGTGTGACTCTCTTAAGGCTAAATGTGTACTATCTACTCATACATAGTAGCAAACATTTTTAGCAATCAACATCTTGTATCATCTCAGCACAATTCAACTTATTACTCAATGTAGCAGCATGGATCAAGCAGTCTCATTAGCTGCGAGAAGCAGACGATTCGAATCGAGTTTTTAAACCTTGCAAGGTAAACCTAAACACACGACATGTAGGGGCACTACGTCCCCACACACATCAACCGTCCCCATCGATTCCCTAGCAACAGATCAGGGCTCACCGCCTTGGCGTACAATGCCTCACTGACCCCGACTGCCGTCGTGCAGTGACCGCACTTGTACCCACCATAACCGGAATGGGAGACCACGTCTCAGGTCGCGTGAGGGGATATGTCTGCGGGCAGGTTCACTCAGGTACTAGGCTTACCGATTTACCATATTTCTCGCTATGTGTTTAGTACGTTCAAACGCTTGACTCATGGTACCACACCTTAATCCTTATTCCAATTTTTATCCCGTGGACAACCAATCCCCATGGATTGTCGTCCACAAACCAGCATCATTATGATAAGAAAGTGGATATAATCAATTTCCTGACCTCGCGCGAGTGCTAGAAAAATCACTCGACTTCTACCGAGATCCTATTAATAAAGCAGCTACTCGACTTAGCATACTAGTATTTATCTCAATGGGATTCCTGAGATCATGCAACTAGGGTTTCAAACAACTCCTACACTTAAGTGCACATTCAATCCTACAATCAATAAGTGTAGTAAAATAGCATAAATAACAGGTTATGCATAAAACCGGGGCTTGCCTTCCAAAGCAGTGGCAGGTAGGTCCTCGGGTGCAGGCTCTGGTGCTGGATCTGGGGCTACCTCCTGAGTAGCTCCTTGCTCCGGCACGAGGACGTACTCTCCGTCAGCAAGGTTACAGTCTATCGAATGCAATGAACATGTATGTCATGACTACGCAGGATTAATAACATTATGCTAAAAAGAAAACTAAGTTAAATAGTAACTTAGGGTTTCTTGGTCATGCAGGGCTTCCAGTGGGTTATGCTTATTACTTTTTAGGCTTAGGTTTTTATTGTTGAGGATAATCATAGGGAATTAGGATTGCCTTTTTATATACTTTCGTGGACAAGTTATAAAGAGTTTTTTTAGGATGGCACTAATTTCCTGTTATTCACCTTTCCTTTTCTTTATTTTCTACTTATGGTTTCTAGGGTAGGTTTGAACTACGACAGTGGTTTAATATTTTCCAAAAATTCTGTAAAAATTATAGTGGGTTGCCATTTGCTATTCTAGCCTGCTTTAGGAAATTGAGGCTTAAAATATAGAGGCTATGCTTTAGACAAAAATAACAAGAGTGGTGTAAAATGGGCCACTTTACACTACACCTCCTAATTAGGGGTGGGTTCTGTCCTAAAGGTTATTTTTGCTGGCATCTAATAGCAATAATAGGCTTCTGTGCTAAAAATCACAGAAAGCTAAGGGATGGTCATTTAGCTATGATTTTCTAAAGTTAAATGTCAAAAAGGCACTTTGTACTACATTATTATTTGAAAAATGTCAAACAGCAGATTTCATATTTTTCCTAAGTTCTTATTAACAAAACATTAGTTATCCCAAGGGTTGGGGTGTTTTCACCTTGGGGTTATTTTGTAGGGTTTTTCTAAGTTTTCTTTGTTTTATTAAAATAAAAGGTATCCCAGGGTATGATAGATTTTTCCAGTGAACTACATTGAATAAGTACCCTAACAAAAATAGAGGTGCCCTCTGGTTCATTATTTAAATCACATTTTCTATTTTTCTTAACCTTAAGCATATTGTAAAATAAGTGGTAAAAACTAACTTAATGGGGTGGACAGAGAGGTTTAGCATTTTTAATTAGGTCAGTAGGTGGACACAAACTTCTCCAAATTTTTCTAACCCTAGTCAAATAGTACAACTATTTTTCTTTCTATTATTGAGCTTTTGGTCAAAACTATAATTAAATCAGAACCTTAAAGTTTTCTATAGTACATAGGAGGTTTTATATTTTTCTTAAGTAGGCTACATTATTTGGAGTCTGACAAAATTGGTTTGACCAAATTTGGATGATCTAAACAGAAGTTATGGATTTTCAAAGTTTCTGTTCAAATTTAAAATCAGTTTTAATAAGGTTTTCTGAAAAAGCAGTTTACACCGAGGTCCCTGGGTTAAAACTAAATCAACCCACTCAAATCTACCCCCGCGCCACTATTCCCCTGAGTCGCTGACAGTTCAAAAAGCCCCCTGACTTTCTCTTCCTCTCACCCGCGGTCCTTCCCCCAATGCAAATAGTACCCACGGGAAAGAAAAGGGTGACGCGGCTTACCGGCGGTGTGAGGGGTCCGGCGAGGGGCGGGGTTGGCTCGGGGAGGTTCTGGCGGTCACAGCGATGTATGGCTCGACGGCGGGGATGGTCGGAATCGCTCGGTCCTCGCGTGCAGGCGGGTGTTCTCGTCGGCGGCGGGTGTGCCGGCCAAATTACGGCGATCTGGTTCAATCCAAGGGCATGGTGAGCTTCACGAGGTGACGTAGAGACCGTGTGCACCAGGAATCGGAAATTGGTTCAGTGGATTACCCGGTCCACGCACTCCGGCGGGGTTGTGCACTCCGGCGACCGTGGACTGTCTTCTCCGGCGAAGCAGACTTCGATTCCTTGCTCTGGGAGCTTCACTGGGGCGTGCACACTCGTCTCAGAGGGTTGTACAGGGTTGGGAAGGGCTGGGCTGGCCGGTCTACGGCGGTAGTGGCTCGGGTGGCCGCGGACACGCCGCGCACGGGCAAACGACGGCGAGTTTAGCTCCGGTGAGGTTTGAGCGTGCGCGGAAGAGTGTGGTCGACGCCTGGGGGGCTTTATAGGTGCGGGCGCGGGCCATGGCATCGGCTGGCCGTTTGGCGCGACGCGGGGCACGTGGGGGCGCGCGCGGGCGTGCTCTAGCGAGCTCAGAGCGCGTCGAACACGTGGCTCGTTGCTTCTGCTCATGTTCTTCCCTCTGCTGAGCAGCCAAAACGTACGAATCTTGCCCTATCGCCTGTGGGAGATCTCTTCCCTGCACCTAGAGCTACCTATTTCATGTGAGTTCCAAGAGTAGATGTGGTCGGGTTAGTGAGATATGGGGGTGGGAAGTCGGCTGTGTCAGACATGTCCAAACCGAGACAAAAATGGTGCCAAGTCGTGTCAAACGCCCTAGGGTAGGTGTCACCTCTTTCCAGGGCATTCTAGGGTTAATTTGGCGCCACTTTGTCAATTGGGTCGAAGTGTTTTGAATTTTGGATTAAGGTGAACATGTGGGATCTTTGTTCAAGGGTTAGTTTTTTTGACTTAGGCAAATTCTGAATTTCCTCTTGTGCTCAACCTTGGGTGAACTTTTTGGGGCTTTTTTGAATTCTTTTTGGGGTTACTTTCTTACTACCATTTGTAGGTTATGAAGTATACTACAACTTTTATATTTGGCCCAAGCCATGATCATAAGGTTTACATGACCTTTTGATCCTAGCTTCAAATAGGGTTCCTATTGCCCAAGAGGGGTTTGCTTTAGGGTTTTGGGAAATCCCCCCCCTTAGATGTGCATGACAAGCTATGACATGATATCCAAGATGGTTGGCACTTGTTTAGGACCTTGAATTCCAAGTTTGATGCACTTTGCCCAAACCAATCCACATGTGATAATAGGTTAGATGGGGTAGCCCTGGGTGGACACCCTGAGTAACACCTGGGGTGTTACAACCCTCCCCCCTTAAAGGAATCTCGTCCCGAGATTTGAGGTAGAGTCCCTTGGAGGGGTGCCTGAAGGTGTGTTGGTGCTACTCTTTCTTTATACTCAAGTTTCTCTTGCTAACTGCTCTTCGAATGTCATGCTCTTTGCAACTTCAGAAGGAAGCCCTTTTTAAGTTAAATCCACAACTTAGACTATCCTTGTTATCTAAGTTTTTCTTATAATTGAATTCAAAGGGCAGGTGGGGGTGGGGTCTTTGGGTTACGTACCAACTCCTTTGGGTAGAAAGTCGGGGAAGCGAGAGCGTAGAAAATCCTCTGTCTCCCATGTAGCTTCTTCTACTGAATGGTGACTCCACTGAACTTTATACATTCTGATTGATCTTGCCCGAGTTGATCTCTCCTTCTGGTCTAATACCTTGACGGGGTACTCTTGATAGGACAAGTCTGGTTCTATCTCAATGTCTGGTTCGGGCAGCACTTCAGTGGGTAGGCGAACACATTTCCGCAGTTGAGATACATGGAACACATTATGAACTGCTGATATGTGAGGTGGCAATCCCAATTGGTAGGCTACGGGTCCACAAGCTTCCTTGATCTCGTAGGGTCCAATGTAACGAGGAGCTAACTTGCCCTTGATCCCGAATCTCTGGACACCCTTGGTGGGTGATACCTTAAGATAAACATGGTCTCCCACCTCAAACTGTAGAGGCTTCCGCCTCTTGTCATGATAGCTCTTTTGCCTGGCCTGAGCAGCTTCTAGGTTCTTCTTGATAATTCTGACCTTTGCTTCTGCTTCAAGTACCAAATCTGGCCCAAAAATTTCCCTCTCTCCTACTTGAGACCAATTCAATGGGGTCCTACACCTTCTCCCATATAAGGCCTCAAAAGGTGCCATCTTCAGACTGGACTGATAGCTGTTATTGTAAGAAAACTCTGCCAAGGAAAGACACTTGTCCCAATCCTTTTCGTAGTGCAGTGCACATGCTCGCAACATGTCTTCCAAAATCTGGTTCACCCTTTCTGTCTGGCCATCGGTTTGGGGATGATAGGCTGAGCATCGTATGACCTGGGTCCCAAGTGATTCCTGCAATTGTTCCCAAAATCGTGCCACAAATGGTGCTCCTCTGTCTGAGACTATAGTCCTTGGTATCCCATGCAGACGAACTATCTGGTCAATGTAGATCTCTGCATACTTCTCTGTCCTATGGGTGGTGTGCACTGGCAAGAAATGAGCAGTCTTAGTTAATCTGTCCACAATAACCCAAATAGAATCATGGTGCCTGGAGGTATTGGGCAATCCCACTATAAAGTCCATGCAAATGTCCTCCCATTTCCAAGATGGTATGGGAAGGGGTTGCAAAGGGCCTGCTGCCTTCAAATGACTAGCTTTGATTCTCTGACAGGTATCACACTCGGATATGTACTTGGCAATTTCCCTCTTCATTCTGGTCCACCAATATAAAGATCTGAGATCATGGTACATATTGTTGCTACTAGGGTGCATGGAGAATTTTGAAAGGTGAGCTTCATCTAGTAGCTTCTTTCTGAGCTCTGGGTCCTTGGGAACAACCAATCGATCTCCAAACCATAGAATTCCCTTGCTGTCCTGCCGGAAGCACTTGTATTTCTCTGCCTTTTGCTTGATCATTTCCTTGATCACTTGGACACCGTTATCCTCAATCTGTGCCCTGACTATTTGCTCTTGCAATGTGGGTTCCACCGAGATATAACTTAAGGCACCTGAAGAAACAACTTCCAGGTTCAGCTTGCACAGCTCATCACACAGGGTGGTAACTCTCGCATCCATGCTCATGCAATTGCACTGGGCCTTTCTGCTCAAGGCATCTGCCACAACATTGGCCTTACCAGGATAGTAATGCACCTCCAAATCATAGTCCTTAATTAACTCCAACCATCTCCTTTGCCTCATGTTCAGATCTGCCTGAGTGAAGATGTATTTGAGACTCTTGTGATCGGTGTAGATGTTAAAGTGAGATCCCATCAAGTAGCGTCTCCATATCTTAAGAACATGAACCACATCTGCCAATTCCAGATCATGCGTAGGGTAGTTCTGCTCATGGGGTTTGAGTGCTCGGGAAGCATAAGCAATCACTTTGTTATCTTGCATCAAGACACATCCCAATCCAGTACCAGAAGCATCACAATAAACTTCAAATGGCTTGGTGTTGTCAGGTTGAGCCAGCACTGGGGCTGTTGTCAAACGCTGCCTCAAAGTATGAAAGGCATCTTTGCACTTTTGGCTCCAATCATACTTGACTCCCTTTTTCAACAGTTCAGTCATTGGTTTGGCAATTCTGGAGAAATCTGGAATAAATCGTCGATAATACCCTGCCAATCCCAGAAAACTTCTAATTTGCTTCACTGTAGTCGGGAGTTTCCAATCCATCACCTCTTGTACCTTCTCAGGATCAACTGATATCCCATCCTGGGAAATTGTGTGACCCAAGAATTTAATCTCCTTCAGCCAGAATTCACATTTAGACAACTTGGCATACAACTGATGGTCACGCAGTCTCTGAAGTACAGTATGCAAATGTTTGGTGTGCTCGGCTTCATTCTTGGAATAGACCAGGATATCATCAATGAAAACGACCACGAACTTGTCTAAATCTGGCATAAATACTGAGTTCATCAGGTACATGAAATAAGCCGGGGCATTGGTCAGCCCAAAAGACATCACTAAAAACTCATACAACCCATATCTGGTGGAGAAAGTCGTCTTGGGAATATCACTGGCACGGATCTTGATCTGATGGTAACCTGAGCGAAGGTCTATTTTGGAGAATACCTTGGCTCCCACTAGCTGATCAAACAGAACGTCAATGCGGGGCAATGGGTATTTGTTCTTGATAGTCACCGCATTGAGAGGGCGGTAATCCACACACATTCTCAAACTCCCATCCTTTTTCTTCACAAATAATGCTGGGCATCCCCATGGTGAAGTACTTGGGCAAATAAACCCCTTGTCCAACAACTCTTGCAATTGCTTTTTCAGTTCTGCCAATTCCACGGGAGGCATCCTATAGGGTCTCTTGGAGATAGGAGCAGTCCCGGGTTGCAATTCAATAGCGAACTCAATGTCTCGGTCAGGTGGCATCCCTGGCAATTCATCCGGAAACACATCTGGGTAGTCACAGACCACTGGGATCTTTTCCACTGGGGACTCTATCATAACGAAGGCACAAGAACGGGTGCATCCCTGGTCGGGCAGATATAGCGTGGTTTCACCACAAGTTGGTGAGTGCACCTCAATGGCCCTAGCTGCAATATCCATCACGGCCTGATTTCTGGTCAACCAGTCAGTTCCCAATATGATATCCACACTATCCAACCCCAAAATGAGGAGGTTGGTTTTAATTATCAGACTACCAAACTTTATAGGCACATTCTTGTTAATTTGGTAAGTGGCAACCCTGCCTCCTGGTGTTGAAATTGTGATACCCCCATTGGTGTGGTAAAAAGGTAATTGGCACTTGGCACTAAAGTTGGGACTGATAAAACTATGCGATGCACCAGAATCAAAAAGAATAATGGCAGGATAATTTAAAACTGTAAAGATACCAGTCATGACGGGTGCTCCCTCGGGGATATCAGTCATGGTGGTGAAGTTCAGCCTACCCTGCCTCACTTGCACCTTCTGCCTCTTGCCTTGGTTCTGATTAACATTCTGCCCCTGCCTCTGCTGGTTCCTGGGGCAATTCTTGGCATAATGTCCGGTGTTGCCACATGTGAAACACCTGTTATCATTTGCCTGGCGGTACTGCTGCTGCTGCAGGTTGTTCCTCTGAGCTGGAAACTGGGTGCGGTTGGGTGCCTGCTGCTGCTGCTGCTGTGGTCGGATCACCCATCTCCCTTGCTGCTGTTGGGGTCCCCTGCTCTGAGTGTCGGACACAATCCTGAAGTGTTGTGGCTGAGCTGAAGGTCCTGCCACAGGGGTCTTCCTCTTCTTTTCTGCCTGTCGAGCTGTAATGCAGTCCTCCTGGGAGATAGCCATGTTGACCAACTCATTGTAACTGTTGGCCCTGACGGTGTTGAGACGGTCACGGAGCTTAGTGTTGAGCCCCCTCCTGAACCGGTCTCTCTTCTTCTCATCCGTATCTGCGTGATATCCAGCATACTGGCACAAGTCATTAAAAGCCTGGGCATACTGCAACACTGCCCTGTTGCCCTGAGTGAGTGCCAGAAACTCATTGAGCTTTCGGTCCATAATCCCGACTGGTATGTGGTGCCCCCTGAAAGCTGCCTTGAACTCCCTCCATTCCACCTCTCGATCCTCTGGCTGCATGGCAAGAAAATGGTCCCACCAAGTCCTTGCGAGTCCGCGAAGCTGCTGGGTGGCGAACCTGACTTTAGTGACCTCTGAGCAAGCTCCATGGAGTAGCGGAAATTTGGATTCCACCACTCGCAACCACACATCTGCATCAAGTGGGTCCTCTGCCCTTGTGAACAATGGAGGCTGAGTACTGAGGAACTCCTGGTAGGTAGCTGCCGCGGGGTGACGCTGATGGTCTCCACCACCATAATGCTGAGGTGGTGGCTGACGCTGAGCTAGCTGCCTCAAGATCTCATTCTGCTGAGCCATTAGCTCCTGCAGAGTGGGAGGCGGTGGCGGTGGTGGAGGAACGCGCTCATTCTGGCCACGACGCTGCCTCCCGGCCATCTGAAAAACCACATATATACTTAACACCACATCTCCAAGTTCAAGGTTTAATCGCGGCGAAAAGAGTCAAAAGCAAAATGATAGATTCCAACTTAAACAAAAAGGATTCAAAAAGGCATAAATTTTTCCTTCCAAATTTAAAACTGATAACAACATCCATCAACATGCTTCCAAGAGAGTTTATCACGGTTACATCATTTGTCCCAAAAAGACTCAACTCTATCTAGCCTAGTACCCCAAGGGTGCAAAAGCTAAGCTAGCTGTGAGGAGTCCTACCATCACCGACTTCTAACTCTGTCCCTGATACCTAGTGAGCGAACGAGGCAACACTCGACTCGGGGGAAGGTGGTCTCCCTGAGCCAGCAGTGTCCACACTAGAGGCAGGCTCCTCTCCTCCCTCGATGTCGACGTCCTCGTTGGCCTCCAGATCCTGGATCTCCTGGTGATGCATATCCAAGTGCTCATTAGCCTCGGCAAGCTGCTGCTGGGTGTTAATGAGCTGATCCTCGAGAACCTCGATGGTGTTCTCTCTGGTCCCTACCAATTCCTCCAACTCTTGGATATCAGTGGATAGCTGCTCCACCTGCAAGTCCTTTTCCACCATTTCAGTGGACAAATCCACCACAAGCTCCTCCCTGTTGTCCAAAGTAATCTTTGTCGCCTCCAATAGTGCCATCAGATGGGACATCGCCTCACCGCGCATTACTTGCAGACGGTACAGAGCATTCATGCACCGTATGGTCAAGTGCGCAGTCTGTCCTGGGTAGATGGCCTAGATATCCTTGGCATGCTCCACCCTATCCTTCCACATTGGGTCGTCCTCCCTTTCGGCGGGAAACAAGCCAATGGGGTGGGTAGCCAGCTCCAAAGGATGGAATCCACAGAAAGTAGTCAACCCATGCAGAGCGATCGCCTCGATCGTGTCCTCAGCTCGGTATCCAAAAGACTCGGAGTCCAAAGAGCGCCAGCCTGGCTGCAGGGGATGAGGCTCCAAGGTCATCCTCACCCTACAGCGGGGCACTCGGTGCTTCTCGAACTGCTGCACCGCGTACTGAGGGGGTGTCGTGTATCCGGCCCCCTGAAGTACCTCCCACAAAATGCGGGGAAAGCCCTCTCGTGCAAGCCCGTCAGTGTGGGACAGTGCATTTCCGTCCTCTGAGGATCCGTGGGAAGTCATCTGTGTACGGTTAAGCGTAAGTAAAAGAAAAAGAATTATAAAAAGAACAAGAAAAATAAAACTCAGCCTTTCTCTAGTTAAATAAAATGGTACTGGGGACTTAGTTGGTTATCATCTTGTTTTTAAATCTTTACTCAATTATCCATTAGTTTAATTTTAAGAATGCATGCATGCTCGTCCTGAATGACCTCACATCAATGTAAAGGGAATAGGGAAGGACTCCCATCCCTTAAGAGGGCCTATAGGGCCTGATTACGTAGCCACCTAGCTACCCTTCTATCATCCTAAGGCTTCACGTCCTAGGTCTATCCTACTCGTCCTACTATCTATCCAACATTGTTTCTATCAAGTTTTACTTTTGGAAAAAGATGGTATTTACATTTTATTGATTCCTCTGTGGTGGTACAAGCTCTGATACCAGCTGTGGCGGAACTGCCCGAATTATTCCGACTTAAGTGCCTAAGTCCCGCCTTAGAGGCTAGACTACACTTAAATGGGAATAACCCGTCAATCCCTCGGATCTAGTGCGACTAGGCCACTAACAGGATCAAGTACCACAATCTCACTCGAAGGTGAGTCACAGAGCAAGTCCAATAAAGCATAAAACCATACATGAAGGAGTATTGAATTATTACATCACCATCGAAGTTTCGCAAAAGTAGTCATCATTGTTCGACGTGCAGCGGAATAAAACTACGGTAAATAAACAAAGAGATGGGGAAGCCTGTCCCATCACTCCTCATGCTCCTCCTCAGCCGAGGTAGGGTCCCACTCGAAAGTCCAACCCAGTGGCAAGATGGACGGCCAAGTCACTCCAGCAACCATGTCCTCCAGAGAACCTGTAAAAATTGTGCCACAAGCAAGGCTGAGTATACTAATACTCAGCTAGACTTACTCGGTGTGAGGAGTCTACTCCTCTACCTCTAGACATGCAGCTGTTTGGCTGTGGGGTTTGGTTGCCAAAAGCACTAGCTGAGTTTCTAAGTCAAGTTTTAACTTTGCCAATTTAAGTGTGATTCTCTTAAGGCTAAATGTGTACTATCTACTCATACATAGTAGCAAACATTTTTAGCAATCAACATCTTGTATCATCTCAGCACAATTCCACTTATTACTCAATGTAGCAGCATGGATCAAGCAGTCTCATTAGCTGCGAGAAGTAGACGATTTGAATCGAGTTTTTAAACCTTGCAAGGTAAACCTAAACACACGACATGTAGGGGCACTCCGTCCCCACACACATCAACCGTCCCCATCGATTCCCTGGCAACAGATCAGGGCTCACCGCCTTGGCGTACAATGCCTCACTGACCCCGACTGCCGTCGTGCAGTGACCGCACTTGTACCCACCATAACCGGAATGGGAGACCACGTCTCAGGTCGCGTGAGGGGATATGTCTGCGGGCAGGTTCACTCAGGTACTAGGCTTACCGATTTACCATATTTCTCGGTATGTGTTTAGTACGTTCAAACGCTTGACTCACGGTACCACACCTTAATCCTTATTCCAATTTTTATCCCGTGGACAACCAATCCCCATGGATTGTTGTCCACAAACCAGCATCATTATGATAAGAAAGTGGATACAATCAATTTCCTGACCTCGCGCGAGTGCTAGAAAAATCACTCAACTTCTACCGAGATCCTAATTAATAAAGCAGCTACTCGACTTAGCATACTAGTATTCATCTCAATGGGATTCCTGAGATCATGCAACTAGGGTTTCAAACAACTCCTACACTTAAGTGCACATTCAATCCTACAATCAATAAGTGTAGTAAAATAGCATAAATAACAGGTTATGCATAAAACCGGGGCTTGCCTTCCAAAGCAGTGGCAGGTAGGTCCTCTGGTGCAGGCTCTGGTGCTGGATCTGGGGCTACCTCCTGAGCAGCTCCTTGCTCCGGCACGAGGACGTACTCTCCGTCAGCAAGGTTACAGTCTATCGAATGCAATGAACATGTATGTCATGACTACGCAGGATTAATAACATTATGCTAAAAAGAAAACTAAGTTAAATAGTAACTTAGGGTTTCTTGGTCATGCGGGGCTTCCAGTGGGTTATGCTTATTACTTTTTAGGCTTAGGTTTTTATTGTTGAGGATAATCATAGGGAATTAGGATTGCCTTTTTATATACTTTCGTGGACAAGTTATAAAGAGTTTTTTTAGGATGGCACTAATTTCCTGTTATTCACCTTTCCTTTTCTTTATTTTCTACTTATGGTTTCTAGGGTAGGTTTGAACTACGACAGTGGTTTAATATTTTCCAAAAATTCTGTAAAAATTACAGTGGGTTGCCATTTGCTATTCTAGCCTGCTTTAGGAAATTGAGGCTTAAAATATAGAGGCTATGCTTTAGACAAAAATAACAAGAGTGGTGTAAAATGGGCCACTTTACACTACACCTCCTAATTAGGGGTGGGTTCTATCCTAAAGGTTATTTTTGCTGGCATCTAATAGCAATAATAGACTTCTGTGCTAAAAATCACAGAAAGCTAAGGGATGGTCATTTAGCTATGATTTTCTAAAGTTAAATGTCAAAAAGGCACTTTGTACTACATTATTATTTGAAAAATGTCAAACAGCAGATTTCATATTTTTCCTAAGTTCTTATTGACAAAACATTAGTTATCCCAATGGTTGGGGTGTTTTCACCTTAGGGTTATTTTTGTAGGGTTTTTCTAAGTTTTCTTTGTTTTATTAAAATAAAAGGTATCCTACTTATTTTATACTAAACCAGGGTATGATAGATTTTTTAGTGAACTACATTGAATAAGTACCCTAACAAAAATAGAGGTGCCCTCTGGTTAATTATTTAAATCACATTTTCTATTTTTCTTAACCTTAAGCATATTGTGAAATAAGTGGTAAAAACTAACTTAATGGGGTGGACAGAGAGGTTTAGCATTTTTAATTAGGTCAGTAGGTGGACACAAACTTCTCCAAAGTTTTCTAACCCTAGTCAAATAGTACAACTATTTTTCTTTCTATTATTGAGCTTTTGGTCAAAACTATAATTAAATCAAAACCTTAAAGTTTTCTATAGTACATAGGAGGTTTTATATTTTTCTTAAGTAAGCTACATTATTTGGAGTCTGACAAAATTGGTTTGACCAAATTTGGATGATATAAACAGAAGTTATGGATTTTCAAAGTTTCTGTTCAAATTTAAAATCAGGTTTAATAAGGTTTTCTAAAAAAGCACTTTACACCGAGGTCCCTGGGTTAAAACTAAATCAACCCACTCAAATCTACCCCTGCGCCACTATTCCCCTGAGTCGCTGACAGTTCAAAAAGCCCCCTGACTTTCTCTTCCTCTCACCCGCGGTCCTTCCCCCAATGCAAATAGTACCCGCGGGAAAGAAAAGGGCGGCGCGGCTTACCAGCGGTGTGAGGGGTCCAGCGAGGGGCGGGGTTGGCTCGGGGAGGTTCTGGCGGTCACAGCGATGTACGGCTCGACGGCGGGGATGGCCGGAATCGCTCGGTCCTCGCGTGCAGGCGGGTGTTCTCATCGGCGGCCGGTGTGCCGGCCAAATTACGGCGATCTGGTTCAATCCAAGGGCACGGTGAGCTTCACGAGGTGATGTAGAGATCGTGTGTACCAGGAATCGGAAAATGGTTCAGTGGATTACCCGGTCCACGCACTCCGGCGGGGTTGTGCACTCCGGCGACCGTGGACTGGCTTCTCCGGCGAAGCAGACTTCGATTCCTTGCTCTGGGAGCTTCACTGGGGCGTGCACACTCATCTCAGAGGGTTGGATAGGGTTGGGAAGGGCTGGGCTGGCCGGTCTACGGCGGCAGTGGCTCGGGTGGCCGCGGACACGCCGCGCACGGGCAAACGGCGGCGAGTTTAGCTCCGGTGAGGTTTGAGCGTGCGCGGAAGAGTGTGGTCGACGCCTGGGGGCTTTATAGGCGCGGGCGCGGGCCATGGCGTCGGCTGGCCGTTTGGCGCGATGCGGGGCACGCGGGGGCGCGCGCGGGCGTGCTCTGGCGAGCTCAGAGCGCGTCGAACACGTGGCTCGTTGCTTCTGCCCGTGTTCTTCCCTCTGCTGAGCGGCCAAAACGTACGAATCTTGCCCTATCGCCTGTGGGAGATCTCTTCCCTGCACCTAGAGCTACCTAGTTCATGTGAGTTCCAAGAGTAGATGTGGTCGGATTAGAGAGATATGGGGGTGGGAAGTCGGCTGTGTCAGACATGTCCAAACCGAGACAAAAATGGTGCCAAGTCGTGTCAAACGCCCTAGGGTAGGTGTCACCTCTTTCCAAGGCATTCTAGGGTTAATTTGGCGCCACTTTGTCAATTGGGTCGAAGTGTTTTGAATTTTGGATTAAGGTGAACATGTGGGATCTTTGTTCAATGGTTAGTTTTTTTGACTTAGGCAAATTCTGAATTTCCTCTTGTGCTCAACCTTGGGTGAACTTTTTGGGGCTTTTCTAAATTCTTTTTGGGGTTACTTTCTTACTACCATTTGTAGGTTATGAAGTATACTACAACTTTTATATTTGGCCCAAGCCATGATCATAAGGTTTACATGACCTTTTGATCCTAGCTTCAAATAGGGTTCCTATTGCCCAAGAGGGGTTTGCTTTAGGGTTTTGGGAAATCCCCCCTTAGATGTGCATGACAAGCTATGGCATGATATCCAAGATGGTTGGCACTTGTTTAGGACCTTGAATTCCAAGTTTGATGCACTTTGCCCAAACCAATCCACATGTGATAATAGGTTAGATGGGGTAGCCCTGGGTGGACACCCTGAGTAACACCTGGGGTGTTACAACCCTCCCCCCTTAAAGGAATCTCGTCCCGAGATTTGAGGTAGAGTCCCTTGGAGGGGTGCCTGAAGGTGTGTTGGTGCTACTCTTTCTTTATACTCAAGTTTCTCTTGTTAACTGCTCTTCGAATGTCATGCTCTTTGCAACTTCAGAAGGAAGCCCTTTTTAAGTTAAATCCACAACTTAGACTATCCTTGTTATCTAAGTTTTTCTTATAATTGAATTCAAAGGGCAGGTGGGGGTGGGGTCTTTGGGTTATGTACCAACTCCTTTGGGTAGAAAGTCGAGGAAGCGAGAGCGTAGAAAACCCTCAGTCTCCCATGTAGCTTCTTCTGCTGAATGGTGACTCCACTGAACTTTATACATTCTGATTGATCTTGCCCGAGTTGATCTCTCCTTCTGGTCTAATACCTTGACGGGGTACTCTTGATAGGACAAGTCTGGTTCTATCTCAATGTCTGGTTCGGGCAGCACTTCAGTGGGTAGGCGAACACATTTCCGCAGTTGAGATACATGGAACACATTATGAACTGCTCACATGTGAGGTGGCAATCCCAATTGGTAGGCTACGGGTCCACAAGCTTCCTTGATCTCGTAGGGTCCAATGTAACGAGGAGCTAACTTGCCCTTGATCCCGAATCTCTGGACACCCTTGGTGGGTGATACCTTAAGATAAACATGGTCTCCCACCTCAAACTGTAGAGGCTTCCGCCTCTTGTCATGATAGCTCTTTTGCCAGGCCTGAGCAGCTTCTAGGTTCTTCTTGATAATTCTGACCTTTGCTTCTGCTTCAAGTACCAAATCTGGCCCAAAAATTTCCCTCTCTCCTACTTGAGACCAATTCAATGGGGTCCTACACCTTCTCCCATATAAGGCCTCAAAAGGTGCGATCTTCAGACTGGACTGATAGCTGTTATTGTAAGAAAACTCTGCCAAAGAAAGACACTTGTCCCAATCCTTTTCGTAGTGCAGTGCACATGCTCGCAACATGTCTTCCAAAATCTGGTTCACCCTTTCTGTCTGGCCATCGGTTTGGGGATGATAGGCTGAGCTTCGTATGACCTGGGTCCCAAGTGATTCCTACAATTGTTCCCAAAATCGTGCCACAAATGGTGCTCCTCTGTCTGAGACTATAGTCCTTGGTATCCCATGCAGACGAACTATCTGGTCAATGTAGATCTCTGCATACTTCTCTGTCCTGTGGGTGGTGTGCACTGGCAAGAAATGAGCAGTCTTAGTTAATCTGTCCACAATAACCCAAATAGAATCATGGTGCCTGGAGGTATTGGGCAATCCCACTATAAAGTCCATGCAAATGTCCTCCCATTTCCAAGATGGTATGGGAAGGGGTTGCAAAGGGCCTGCTGCCTTCAAATGACTAGCTTTGATTCTCTGATAGGTATCGCACTCGGATATGTACTTGGCAATTTCCCTCTTCATTCTGGTCCACCAATATAAAGATCTGAGATCATGGTACATATTGTTGCTACCAGGGTGCATGGAGAATTTTGAAAGGTGAGCTTCATCTAGTAGCTTCTTTCTGAGCTCTGGGTCCTTGGGAACAACCAATCGATCTCCAAACCATAGAATTCCCTTTCTGTCCTGCCGGAAGCACTTGTATTTCTCTGCCTTTTGCTTGATCATTTCCTTGATCACTTGGACACCCTTATCCTCAATCTGTGCCCTGACTATTTGCTCTTGCAATGTGGGTTCCACCGAGATATAACTTAAGGCACCTGAAGAAACAACTTCCAGGTTCAGCTTGCACAGCTCATCACACAGGGTGGTAACTCTCGCATCCATGCTCATGCAATTGCACTGGGCCTTTCTGCTCAAGGCATCTGCCACAACATTGGCCTTACCAGGACGGTAATGCACCTCCAAATCATAGTCCTTAATTAACTCCAACCATCTCCTTTGCATCATGTTCAGATCTGCCTGAGTGAAGATGTATTTGAGACTCTTGTGATCGGTGTAGATGTTAAAGTGAGCTCCCATCAAGTAGTGTCTCCATATCTTAAGAGCATGAACCACAGCTGCCAATTCCAGATCATGCGTAGGGTAGTTCTGCTCATGGGGTTTGAGTGCTCGGGAAGCATAAGCAATCACTCTGTTGTCTTGCATCAAGACACATCCCAATCCAGTACCAGAAGCATCACAATAAACTTCAAATGGCTTGGTGTTGTCAGGTTGAGCCAGCACTGGGGCTGTTGTCAAACGCTGCCTCAAAGTATGAAAGGCATCTTCGCACTTTTGGCTCCAATCATACTTGACTCCCTTTTTCAACAGTTCAGTCATTGGTTTGCAATTCTGGAGAAATCCGGAATAAATCGTCGATAATACCCTGCCAATCCCAGAAAACTTCTAATTTGCTTCACTGTAGTCGGGGGTTTCCAATCCATCACCTCTTGTACCTTCTCAGGATCAACTGATATCCCATCGTGGGAAATTGTGTGACCCAAGATTTTAATCTCCTTCAGCCAGAATTCACATTTAGACAACTTGGCATACAACTGATGGTCACGCAGTCTCTGAAGTACAGTATGCAAATGTTTGGTGTGCTCGGCTTCATTCTTGGAATAGACCAGGATATCATCAATGAAAACGACCACGAACTTGTCTAACTCTGGCATAAATACTGAGTTCATCAGGTACATGAAATAAGCCGGGGCATTGGTCAGCCCAAAATACATCACTAAAAACTCATACAGCCCATATCTAGTGGAGAAAGCCGTCTTGGGAATATCACTGGCACGAATCTTGATCTGATGGTAACCTGAGCGAAGGTCTATTTTGGAGAATACCTTGGCTCCCACTAGCTGATCAAACAGAACGTCAATGCGGGGCAATGGGTATTTGTTCTTGATAGTCACCGCATTGAGAGGGCGGTAATCCACACACATTCTCAAACTCTCATCTTTTTTCTTCACAAATAATGCTGGGCATCCCCATGGTGAAGTACTTGGGCGAATAAACCCCTTGTCCAACAACTCTTGCAATTGCTTTTTCAGTTCTGCCAATTCCGCGGGAGGCATCCTATAGGGTCTCTTGGAGATAGGAGCAGTCCCGGGTTGCAATTCAATGGCGAACTCAATGTCTCGGTCAGGTGGCATCCCTGGCAATTCATCCGGAAACACATCTGGGTAGTCACAGACCACTGGGGACTCTATCATAACGAAGGCACAAGAACGGGTGCATCCCTGGTCGGGCAGATATAGCGTGGTTTCACCACAAGTTGGTGAGTGCACCTCAATGGCCCTAGCTGCAATATCCATCACGGCCTGATTTCTGGTCAACCAGTCAGTTCCCAATATGATATCCACACTATCCAACCCCAAAATGAGAAGGTTGGATTTAATTATCAGACTACCAAACTTTATAGGCACATTCTTGTTAATTTGGTAAGTGGCAACCCTACCTCCTGGTGTTGAAATTGTGATACCCCCATTGGTGTGGTAAAAAGGTAATTGGCACTTGGCACTAAATTTGGCACTGATAAAACTATGCGATGCACCAGAATCAAAAAGAATAATGGCAGGATAATTTAAAACTGTAAAGATACCAGTCATGACGGGTGCTCCCTCGGTGATATCAGTCATGGTGGTGAAGTTCAGCCTGCCCTGCCTCACTTGCACCTTCTACCTCTTGCCTTGGTTCTGATTAACATTCTGCCCCTGCCTCAGCTGGTTCCTGGGGCAATTCTTGGCATAATGTCCGGTGTTGCCACATGTGAAACACCTGTTATCATTTGCCTGGCGGTACTGCTGCTGCTGCAGGTTGTTCCTCTGAGCTGGAAACTGGGTGCAGTTGGGTGCCTGCTGCTGCTGCTGCTGTGGTCGGATCACCCATCTCCCTTGCTGCTGTTGGGGTCCCCTGCTCTGAGTGTCGGACACAATCCTGAAGTGCTGTGGCTGAGCTGAAGGTCCTGCCACAGGGGTCTTCCTCTTCTTTTCTGCCTGTCGAGCTGTAATGCAGTCCTCCTGGGAGATAGCCATGTTGACCAACTCATTGTAACTGTTGGCCCTGACGGTGTTGAGACGGTCACGGAGCTTAGTGCTGAGCCCCCTCCTGAACCGGTCTCTCTTCTTCTCATCCGTATCTGCGTGATATCCAGCATACTGGCACAAGTCATTAAAAGCCTGGGCATACTGCAACACTGCCCTGTTGCCCTGAATGAGTGCCAGAAACTCGTTGAGCTTTCGGTCCATAATCCCGGCTGGTATGTGGTGCCCCCTGAAAGCTGCCTTGAACTCCCTCCATTCCACCTCTCGATCCTCTGGTTGCATGGCAAGAAAATGGTCCCACCAAGTCCTTGCGGGTCCGCGGAGCTGCTGGGTGGCGAACCTGACTTTAGTGACCTCTGAGCAAGCTCCATGGAGTAGCGGGAATTTGGATTCCACCACTCGCAACCACACATCTGCATCAAGTGGGTCCTTTGCCCTTGTGAACAATGGAGGCTGAGTACTGAGGAACTCCTGGTAGGTAGCTGCTGCGGGGTGACGCTGATGGTCTCCACCACCATAATGCTGAGGTGGTGGCTGACGCTGAGCTAGCTGCCTCAAGATCTTATTTTGCTGAGCCATTAGCTCCTGCAGAGTGGGAGGCGGTGGCGGCGGTGGAGGAACGCGCTCATTCTGGCCACGACGCTGCCTCCCGGCCATCTGAAAAACCAAATATATACTTAACACCACATCTCCAAGTTCAAGGTTTAATCGCAGCGAAAAGAGTCAAAAGCAAAATGATAGATTCCAACTTAAACAAAAAGGATTTAAAAAGGCATAAATTTTTACTTCCAAATTTAAAACTGATAACAGCATCCATCAACATGCTTCCAAGAGAGTTTATCACGGTTACATCATTTGTCCCAAAAAGACTCAACTCTATCTAGCCTAGTACCCCAAGGGTGCAAAAGCTAAGCTAGCTGTGAGGAGTCCTACCATCACCGACTTCTAACTCTGTCCCTGATACCTAGTGAGCGAATGAGGCAACACTCGACTCGGGGGAAGGTGGTCTCCCTGAGCCAGCAGTGTCCACACTAGAGGCAGGCTCCTCTCCTCCCTCGATGTCGACGTCCTCGTTGGCCTCCAGATCCTGGATCTCCTGGTGATGCATATCCAAGTGCTCATTAGCCTCGGCAAGCTGCTGCTGGGTGTTAATGAGCTGATCCTCGAGAACCTCGATGGTGTTCTCTCTGGTCCCTACCAATTCCTCCAACTCTTGGATATCAGTGGATAGCTGCTCCACCTGCAAGTCCTTTTCCACCATTTCAGTGGACAAATCCACCACAAGCTCCTCCCTGTTGTCCAAAGTAATCTTTGTCGCCTCCAATAGTGCCATCAGATGGGACATCGCCTCACCGCGCATTACTTGCAGACGGTACAGAGCATTCATGCACCGTATGGTCAAGTGCGCAGTCTGTCCTGGGTAGATGGCCCAGATATCCTTGGCATGCTCCACCCTATCCTTCCACATTGGGTCGTCCTCCCTTTCGGCGTGGAACAAGCCAATGGGGTGGGTAGCCAGCTCCAAAGGATGGAATCCACAGAAAGTAGTCAACCCATGCAGAGCGATCGCCTCGATCGTGTCCTCAGCTCGGTATCCAAAAGACTCGGAGTCCAAAGAGCGCCAGCCTGGCTGCAGGGGATGAGGCTCCAAGGTCATCCTCACCCTACAGCGGGGCACTCGGTGCTTCTCGAACTGCTGCACCGCGTACTGAGGGGGTGCCGTGTATCCGGCCCCCTGAAGTACCTCCCACAAAATGCGGGGAAAGCCCTCTCGTGCAAGCCCGTCAGTGTGGGACAGTGCATTTCCGTCCTCTGAGGATCCGTGGGAAGTCATCTGTGTACGGTTAAGCGTAAGTAAAAGAAAAAGAATTATAAAAAAACAAGAAAAGTAAAACTCAGCCTTTCTCTAGTTAAATAAAATGGTACTGGGGACTTAGTTGGTTATCATCTTGTTTTTAAATCTTTACTCAATTATCCATTAGTTTAATTTTAAGAATGCATGCATGCTCGTCCTAAATGACCTCACATCAATGTAAAGGGAATAGGGAAGGACTCCCATCCCTTAAGAGGGCCGATAGGGCCTGATTACGTAGCCACCTAGCTACCCTTCTATCATCCTAAGGCTTCACGTCCTAGGTCTATCCTACTCGTCCTACTATCTATCCAACATTGTTTCTATCAAGTTTTACTTTTGGAAAAAGATGGTATTTACATTTTATTGATTCCTCTGTGGTGGTACAAGCTCTGATACCAGCTGTGGCGGAACTGCCCGAATTATTCCGACTTAAGTGCCTAAGTCCCGCCTTAGAGGCTAGACTACACTTAAATGGGAATAACCCGTCAATCCCTCGGATCTAGTCCGACTAGGCCACTAACAGCATCAAGTACCACAATCTCACTCGAAGGTGAGTCACAGAGCAAATCCAATAAAGCATAAAACCATACATGAAGGAGTATTGAATTATTACATCACCATCGGAGTTTCGCAAAAGTAGTCATCATTGTTCGACGTGCAGCGGAATAAAACTACGGTAAATAAACAAAGAGATGGGGAAGCCTGTCCCATCACTCCTCATGCTCCTCCTCAGCCGAGGTAGGGTCCCACTCGACAGTCCAACCCGGTGGCAAGATGGACGGCCAAGACACTCCAGCAACCATGTCCTCCAGAGAACCTGTAAAAATTGTACCACAAGCAAGGCTGAGTATACTAATACTCAGCTAGACTTACCCGGTGTGAGGAGTCTACTCCTCTACCTCTAGACATGCAGTTGTTTGGCTGTGGGGTTTGGTTGCCAAAAGCACTAGCTGAGTTTCTAAGTCAAGTTTTAACTTTGCCAATTTAAGTGTGACTCTCTTAAGGCTAAATGTGTACTATCTACTCATACATAGTAGCAAACATTTTTAGCAATCAACATCTTGTATCATCTCAGCACAATTCCACTTATTACTCAATGTAGCAGCATGGATCAAGCAATCTCATTAGCTGCGAGAAGCAGACGATTTGAATCGAGTTTTTAAACCTTGCAAGGTAAACCTAAACACACAACATGTAGGGGCACTCCGTCCCCACAAACATCAACCGTCCCCATCGATTCCTTGGCAACAGATCAGGGCTCACCGCCTTGGCGTACAATGCCTCACTGACCCCGACTGCCGTCGTGCAGTGACCGCACTTGTACCCACCATAACCGAAATGGGAGACCACTTCTCAGGTCGCGTGAGGGGATATGTCTACGGGCAGGTTCACTCAGGTACTAGGCTTACCAATTTACCATATTTCTCGGTATGTGTTTAGTACGTTCAAACGCTTGACTCACGGTACCACACCTTAATCCTTATTCCAATTTTTATCCCGTGGACAACCAATCCCCATGGATTGTTGTCCACAAACCAGCATCATTATGATAAGAAAGTGGATACAATCAATTTCCTGACCTCGCGCGAGTGCTAGAAAAATCACTCGACTTCTACCGAGATTCTAATTAATAAAGCAGCTACTCGACTTAGCATACTAGTATTCATCTCAATGGGATTCCTGAGATCATGCAACTAGGGTTACAAACAACTCCTACACTTAAGTGCACATTCAATCCTACAATCAATAAGTGTAGTAAAATAGCATAAATAACAGGTTATGCATAAAACCGGGGCTTGCCTTCCAAAGCAGTGGCAGGCAGGTCCTCTGGTGCAGGCTCTGGTGCTGGATCTGGGGCTACCTCCTGAGCAGCTCCTTGCTCCGGCACGAGGACGTACTCTCCGTCAGCAAGGTTACAGTCTATCGAATGCAATGAACATGTATGTCATGACTACGCAGGATTAATAACATTATGCTAAAAAGAAAACTAAGTTAAATAGTAACTTAGGGTTTCTTGGTCATGCGGGGCTTCCAGTGGGTAATGCTTATTACTTTTTAAGCTTAGGTTTTTATTGTTGAGGATAATCATAGGGAATTAGGATTGCCTTTTTATATACTTTCGTGGACAAGTTATAAAGAGTTTTTTAGGATGGCACTAATTTCCTGTTATTCACCTTTCCTTTTCTTTATTTTCTACTTATGGTTTCTAGGGTAGGTTTGAACTACGACAGTGGTTTAATATTTTCCAAAAATTCTGTAAAAATTACAGTGGGTTGCCATTTGCTATTCTAGCCTGCTTTAGGAAATTGAGGCTTAAAATATAGAGGCTATGCTTTAGACAAAAATAACAAGAGTGGTGTAAAATGGGCCACTTTACACTACACCTCCTAATTAGGAGAGGGTTCTGTCCTAAAGGTTATTTTTGCTGGCATCTAATAGCAATAATAGGCTTCTGTGCTAAAAATCACAGAAAGCTAAGGGATGGTCATTTAGCTATGATTTTCTAAAGTTAAATGTCAAAAAGGCACTTTGTACTACATTATTATTTGAAAAATGTCAAACAGCAGATTTCATATTTTTCCTAAGTTCTTATTAACAAAACATTAGTTATCCCAAGGGTTGGGGTGTTTTCACCTTGGGGTTATTTTTGTAGGGTTTTTTCTAAGTTTTCTTTGTTTTATTAAAATAAAAGGTATCCTACTTATTTTATACTAAACCAGGGTATGAAAGATTTTTCCAGTGAACTACATTGAATAAGTACCCTAACAAAAATAGAGGTGCCCTCTGGTTCATTATTTAAATCACATTTTCTATTTTTCTTAACCTTAAGCATATTGTAAAATAAGTGGTAAAAACTAACTTAATGGGGTGGACAGAGAGGTTTAGCATTTTTAATTAGATCAGTAGGTGGACACAAACTTCTTCAAATTTTTCTAACCCTAGTCAAATAGTACAACTATTTTTCTTTCTATTATTGAGCTTTTGGTCAAAACTATAATTAAATCAGAACCTTAAAGTTTTCTAGAGTACATAGGGGGTTTTATATTTTTCTTAAGTAGGCTACATTATTTGGAGTCTGACAAAATTGGTTTGACCAAATTTGGATGATCTAAAAAGAAGTTATGGATTTTCAAAGTTTCTGTTCAAATTTAAAATCAGGTTTAATAAGGTTTTCTAAAAAAGCAGTTTACACCGAGGTCCCTGGGTTAAAACTAAATCAACCCACTCAAATCTACCCCCGGCCACTATTCCCCTGAGTCGCTGACAGTTCAAAAAGCCCCCTGACTTTCTCTTCCTCTCACCCGTGGTCCTTCCCCCAATGCAAACAGTACCTGCGGGAAAGAAAAGGGTGGCGCGGCTTACCGGCGGTGTGAGGGGTCCGGCGAGGGGCGGGGTTGGCTCGGGGAGGTTCTGGCGGTCACAGCGATGTATGGCTCGACGACGGGGATGGCCGGAATCGCTCGGTCCTCGCGTGCAGGCGGGTGTTCTCGTCGGCGGCGGGTGTGCCGGCCAAATTACGGCGATCTGGTTCAATCCAAGGGCATGGTGAGCTTCACGAGGTGACGTAGAGACGTGTGCACCAGGAATCAGAAAATGGTTCAGTGGATTACCCGGTCCACGCACTCCGGCGGGGTTGTGCACTCCGGTGACCGTGGACTGGCTTCTCCGGCGAAGCAGACTTCGATTCCTTGCTCTGGGAGCTTCACTGGGGCGTGCACACTCGTCTCAAAGGGTTGGACAGGGTTGGGAAGGGCAGGGCTGGCCGGTCTACGGCGGCAGTGGCTCGGGTGGCCGCGGACACGCCGCGCACGGGCAAACGGCGGCGAGTTTAGCTCCGGTGAGGTTTGAGCGTGCGCGGAAGAGTGTGGTCGACGCCTGGGGGCTTTATAGGCGTGGGCGCGGGCCATGGCGTCGGCTGGCCGTTTGGCACGACGCGGGGCACGCGGGGGCGCGCGCGGGCGTGCTCTGGCGAGCTCAGAGCGCGTCGAACACGTGGCTCGTTGCTTCTACCCGTGTTCTTCCCTCTGCTGAGCGGCCAAAACGTACGAATCTTGCCCTATCGCCTGTGGGAGATCTCTTCCCTGCACCTAGAGCTACCTAGTTCATGTGAGTTCCAAGAGTAGATGTGGTCGGGTTAGAGAGATATGGGGGTGGGAAGTCGGCTGTGTCAGACATGTCCAAACCGAGACAAAAATGGTGCTAAGTCGTGTCAAACGCCCTAGGGTAGGTATCACCTCTTTCCAGGGCATTCTAGGGTTAATTTGGCGCCACTTTGTCAATTGGGTCGAAGTGTTTTGAATTTTGGATTAAGGTGAACATGTGGGATCTTTGTTCAAGGGTTAGTTTTTTTGACTTAGGCAAATTCTGAATTTCCTCTTGTGCTCAACCTTGGGTGAACTTTTTGGGGCTTTTCTAAATTCTTTTTGGGTTTACTTTCTTACTACCATTTGTAGGTTATGAAGTATACTACAACTTTTATATTTGGCCCAAGCCATGATCATAAGGTTTACATGACCTTTTGATCCTAGCTTCAAATAGGGTTCCTATTGCCCAAGAGGGGTTTGCTTTAGGGTTTTGGGAAATCCCCCCCCCTTAGATGTGCATGACAAGCTATGGCATGATATCCAAGATGGTTGGCACTTGTTTAGGACCTTGAATTCCAAGTTTGATGCACTTTGCCCAAACCAATCCACATGTGATAATAGGTTAGATGGGGTAGCCCTGGGTGGACACCCTGAGTAACACCTGGGGTGTTACAACCCTCCCCCCTTAAAGGAATCTCGTCCCGAGATTTGAGGTAGAGTCCCTTGGAGGGGTGCCTGAAGGTGTGTTGGTGCTACTCTTTCTTTATACTCAAGTTTCTCTTGTTAACTGCTCTTCGAATGTCATGCTCTTTGCAACTTCAGAAGGAAGCCCTTTTTAAGTTAAATCCACAACTTAGACTATCCTTGTTATCTAAGTTTTTCTTATAATTGAATTCAAAGGGCAGGTGGGGGTGGGGTCTTTGGGTTACGTACCAACTCCTTTGGGTAGAAAGTCGGGGAAGCGAGAGCGTAGAAAATCCTCAGTCTCCCATGTAGCTTCTTCTGCTGAATGGTGACTCCACTGGACTTTATACATTCTGATTGATCTTGCCCGAGTTGATCTCTCCTTTTGGTCTAATACCTTGACGGGGTACTCTTGATAGGACAAGTCTGGTTCAATGTCTGGTTCGGGCAGCACTTCAGTGGGTAGGCGAACACATTTCCGCAGTTGAGATACATGGAACACATTATGAACTGCTGACATGTGAGGTGGCAATCCCAATTGGTAGGCTACGGGTCCACAAGCTTCCTTGATCTCGTAGGGTCCAATGTAACGAGGAGCTAACTTGCCCTTGATCCCGAATCTCTGGACACCCTTGGTGGGTGATACCTTAAGATAAACATGGTCTCCCACCTCAAACTGTAGAGGCTTCCGCCTCTTGTCATGATAGCTCTTTTGCCTGGCCTGAGCAGCTTCTAGGTTCTTCTTGATAATTCTGACCTTTGCTTCTGCTTCAAGTACCAAATCTGGCCCAAAAATTTCCCTCTCTCCTACTTGAGACCAATTCAATGGGGTCCTACACCTTCTCCCATATAAGGCCTCAAAAGGTGCCATCTTCAGACTGGACTGATAGCTATTATTGTAAGAAAACTCTGCCAAGGAAAGACACTTGTCCCAATCCTTTCCGTAGTGCAGTGCACATGCTCGCAACATGTCTTCCAAAATCTGGTTCACCCTTTCTGTCTAGCCATCGGTTTGGGGATGATAGGCTGAGCTTCGTATGACCTGGGTCCCATGTGATTCCTGCAATTGTTCCCAAAATCGTGCCACAAATGGTGCTCCTCTGTCTGAGACTATAGTCCTTGGTATCCCATGCAGACGAACTATCTGGTCAATGTAGATCTCTGCATACTTCTCTGTCCTATGGGTGGTGTGCACTGGCAAGAAATGAGCAGTCTTAGTTAATCTGTCCACAATAACCCAAATAGAATCATGGTGCCTGGAGGTATTAGGCAATCCCACTATAAAGTCCATGCAAATGTCCTCCCATTTCCAAGATGGTATGGGAAGGGGTTGCAAAGGGCCTGCTTCCTTCAAATGACTAGCTTTGATTCTCTGACACGTATCGCACTCGGATATGTACTTGGCAATTTCCCTCTTCATTCTGGTCCACCAATATAAAGATCTGAGATCATGGTACATATTGTTGCTACCAGGGTGCATGGAGAATTTTGAAAGGTGAGCTTCATCTAGTAGCTTCTTTCTGAGCTCTGGGTCCTTGGGAACAACCAATCGATCTCCAAACCATAGAATTCCCTTGCTGTCCTGCCGGAAGCACTTGTATTTCTCTGCCTTTTGCTTGATCATTTCCTTGATCACTTGGACACCCTTATCCTCAATCTGTGCCCTGACTATTTGCTCTTGCAATGTGGGTTCCACCGAGATATAACTTAAGGCACCTGAAGAAACAACTTCCAGGTTCAGCTTGCACAGCTCATCACACAGGGTGGTAACTCTCTCATCCATGCTCATGCAATTGCACTGGGCCTTTCTGCTCAAGGCATCTGCCACAACATTGGCCTTACCAGGACGGTAATGCACCTCCAAATCATAGTCCTTAATTAACTCCAACCATCTCCTTTGCCTCATGTTCAGATCTGCCTGAGTGAAGATGTATTTGAGACTCTTGTGATTGGTGTAGATGTTAAAGTTAGCTCCCATCAAGTAGTGTCTCCATATCTTAAGAGCATGAACCACAGCTGCCAATTCCAGATCATGTGTAGGGTAGTTCTGCTCATGGGGTTTGAGTGCTCGGGAAGCATAAGCAATCACTCTGTTATCTTGCATCAAGACACATCCCAATCCAGTACCAGAAGCATCACAATAAAATTCAAATGGCTTGGTGTTGTCAGGTTGAGCCAGCACTGGGGCTGTTGTCAAACGCTGCCTCAAAGTATGAAAGGCATCTTCGCACTTTTGGCTCCAATCATACTTGACTCCCTTTGTCAACAGTTCAGTCATTGGTTTGGCAATTCTGGAGAAATCCAGAATAAATCGTCGATAATACCCTGCCAATCCCACAAAACTTCTAATTTGCTTCACTGTAGTCGGGGGTTTCCAATCCATCACCTCTTGTACCTTCTCAGGATCAACTGATATCCCATCCTGGGAAATTGTGTGACCCAAGAATTTAATCTCCTTCAGCCAGAATTCACATTTAGACAACTTGGCATACAACTGATGGTCACGCAGTCTCTGAAGTACAGTATGCAAATGTTTGGTGTGCTCGGCTTCATTCTTGGAATAGACCAGGATATCATCAATGAAAACGACCACGAACTTGTCTAACTCTGGCATAAATACTGAGTTCATCAGGTACATGAAATAAGCCGGGGCATTGGTCAGCCCAAAAGACATCACTAAAAACTCATACAGCCCATATCTGGTGGAGAAAGCCGTCTTGGGAATATCACTGGCACGGATCTTGATCTGATGGTAACCTGAGCGAAGGTCTATTTTGGAGAATACCTTGGCTCCCACTAGCTGATCAAACAGAACGTCAATGCGGGGCAATGGGTATTTGTTCTTGATAGTCACCGCATTGAGAGGGCGGTAATCCACACACATTCTCAAACTCTCATCCTTTTTCTTCACAAATAATGCTGGGCATCCCCATGGTGAAGTACTTGGGCGAATAAACCCCTTGTCCAACAACTCTTGCAATTGCTTTTTCAGTTCTACCAATTCCGCGGGAGGCATCCTATAGGGTCTCTTGGAGATAGGAGCAGTCCCGGGTTGCAATTCAATGGCGAACTCAATGTCTCGGTCAGGTGGCATCCCTGGCAATTCATCCGGAAACACATCTGGGTAGTCACAGACCACTGGGATCTTTTCCACTGGGGACTCTATCATAACGAAGGCACAAGAACGGGTGCATCCCTGGTCGGGCAGATATAGCGTGGTTTCACCACAAGTTGGTGACTGCACCTCAATGGCCCTAGCTGCAATATCCATCACGGCATGATTTCTGGTCAACCAGATAGTTCCCAATATGATATCCACACTATCCAATCCCAAAATGAGGAGGTTGGTTTTAATTATCAGACTACCAAACTTTATAGGCACATTCTTGTTAATTTGGTAAGTGGCAACCCTACCTCCTGGTGTTGAAATTGTGATACCCCCATTGGTGTGGTAAAAAGGTAATTGGCACTTGGCACTAAATTTGGCACTGATAAAACTATGCGATGCACCAGAATCAAAAAGAATAATGGCAGGATAATTTAAAACTGTAAAGATACCAGTCATGACGGGTGCTCCCTCGGGGATATCAGTCATGGTGGTGAAGTTTAGCCTGCCCTGCCTCACTTGCACCTTCTACCTCTTGCCTTGGTTCTGATTAACATTCTGCCCCTGCCTCTGCTGGTTCCTGGGGCAATTCTTGGCATAATGTCCGGTGTTGCCACATGTGAAACACCTGTTATCATTTGCCTGGCGGTACTACTGCTGCTGCTGGTTGTTCCTCTGAGCTGGAAACTGGGTGCGGTTGGGTGCCTGCTGCTGCTGCTGTGGTCGGATCACCCATCTCCCTTGCTGCTGTTGGGGTCCCCTGCTCTGAGTGTCGGACACAATCCAGAAGCGCTATGGCTGAGCTGAAGGTCCTGCCACAGGGGTCTTCCTCTTCTTTTCTGCCTGTCGAGCTGTAATGCAGTCCTCCTGGGAGATAGCCATGTTGACCAACTCATTGTAACTGTTGGCCCTGACGGTGTTGAGACGGTCACGGAGCTTAGTGCTGAGCCCCCTCCTGAACCGGTCTCTCTTCTTCTCATCCGTATCTGCGTGATATCCAGCATACTAGCATAAGTCATTAAAAGCCTGGGCATACTGCAACACTGCCCTGTTGCCCTGAGTGAGTGCCAGAAACTCGTTGAGCTTTCGGTCCATAATCCCGGCTGGTATGTGGTGCCCCCTGAAAGCTGCCTTGAACTCCCTCCATTCCACTTCTCGATCCTCTGGCTGCATGGCAAGAAAATGGTCCCACCAAGTCCTTGCGGGTCCGCGAAGCTGCTGGGTGGCGAACCTGACTTTAGTGACCTCTGAGCAAGCTCCATGGAGTAGCGGGAATTTGGATTCCACCACTCGCAACCACACATCTGCATCAAGTGGGTCCTCTGCCCTTGTGAACAATGGAGGCTGAGTACTGAGGAACTCCTGGTAGGTAGCTGCCGCGGGGTGACGCTGATGGTCTCCACCACCATAATGCTGAGGTGGTGGCTGACGCTGAGCTAGCTGCCTCACGATCTCATTCTGCTGAGCCATTAGCTCCTGCAGAGTGGGAGGCGGTGGCGGTGGTGGAGGAACGCGCTCATTCTGGCCACGACGCTGCCTCCCGGCCATCTGAAAAACCAAATATATACTTAACACCACATCTCCAAGTTCAAGGTTTAATCGCGGCGAAAAGAGTCAAAAGCAAAATGATAGATTCCAACTTAAACAAAAAGGATTTAAAAAGGCATAAATTTTTCCTTCCAAATTTAAAACTGATAACAGCATCCATCAACATGCTTCCAAGAGAGTTTATCACGGTTACATCATTTGTCCCAAAAAGACTCAACTCTATCTAGCCTAGTACCCCAAGGGTGCAAAAGCTAAGCTAGCTGCGAGGAGTCCTACCATCACCGACTTCTAACTCTGTCCCTGATACCTAGTGAGCGAACGAGGCAACACTCGACTCGGGGGAAGGTGGTCTCCCTGAGCCAGCAGTGTCCACACTAGAGGCAGGCTCCTCTCCTCCCTCGATGTCGACGTCCTCGTTGGCCTCCAGATCCTGGATCTCCTGGTGATGCATATCCAAGTGCTCATTAGCCTCGGCAAGCTGCTGCTGGGTGTTAATGAGCTGATCCTCGAGAACCTCGATGGTGTTCTCTCTGGTCCCTACCAATTCCTCCAACTCTTGGATATCAGTGGATAGCTGCTCCACCTGCAAGTCCTTTTCCACCATTTCAGGGGACAAATTCACCACAAGCTCCTCCCTATTGTCCAAAGTAATCTTTGTCGCCTCCAATAGTGCCATCAGATGGGACATCGCCTCACCGCTCATTACTTGCAGACGGTACAGAGCATTCATGCACCATATGGTCAAGTGCGCAGTCTGTCCTGGGTAGATGGCCCAGATATGCTCCACCCTATCCTTCCACATTGGGTCGTCCTCCCTTTCAGCGGGGAATAAGCCAATGGGGTGGGTAGCCAGCTCCGAAGGATGGAATCCACAGAAAGTAGTCAACCCATGCAGAGCGATCGCCTCGATCGTGTCCTCAGCTCGGTATCCAAAAGACTCGGAGTCCAAAGAGCGCCAGCCTCGCTGCAGGGGATGAGGCTCCAAGGTCATCCTCACCCTACAGCAGGGCACTCGGTGCTTCTCGAACTGCTGCACCGCATACTGAGGGGGTGTCGTGTATCCGGCCCCCTGAAGTACCTCCCACAAAATGCGGGGAAAGCCCTCTCGTGCAAGCCCGTCAGTGTGTGACAGTGCATTTCCATCCTCTGAGGATCCGTGGGAAGTCATCTGTGTATGGTTACGCGTAAGTAAAAGAAAAAGAATTATAAAAAGAACAAGAAAAATAAAACTCAGCCTTTCTCTAGTTAAATAAAATGGTACTGGGGACTTAGTTGGTTATCATCTTGTTTTTAAATCTTTACTCAATTATCCATTAGTTTAATTTTAAGAATGCATGCATGCTCGTCCTGAATGACCTCACATCAATGTTAAGGGAATAGGGAAGGTCTCCCATCCCTTAAGAGGGCCTATAGGGCCTGATTACGTAGCCACCTAGCTACCCTTCTATCATCATAAGGCTTCACGTCCTAGGTCTATCCTGCTCGTCCTACTATCTATCCAACATTGTTTCTATCAAGTTTTACTTTTGGAAAAAGATGGTATTTACATTTTATTGATTCCTCTGTGGTGGTACAAGCTCCGATACCAGCTGTGGCGGAACTGCCCGAATTATTCCGACTTAAGTGCCTAAGTCCCGCCTTAGAGGCTAGACTACACTTAAATGGGAATAACCCGTCAATCCCTCGGATCTAGTCCGACTAGGCCACTAACAGGATCAAGTACCACAATCTCACTCGAAGGTGAGTCACAGAGCAAATCCAATAAAGCATAAAACCATACATGAAGGAGTATTGAATTATTACATCACCATCGGAGTTTCGCAAAAGTAGTCATCATTGTTCGACGTGCAGCGGAATAAAACTACGGTAAATAAACAGAGAGATGGGGAAGCCTGTCCCATCACTCCTCATGCTCCTCCTCGGCCGAGGTAGGGTCCCACTCGACAGTCCAACCTGGTGGCAAGATGGACGGCCAAGTCACTCCAGCAACCATGTCCTCCAGAGAACCTGTAAAAATTGTGCCACAAGCAAGGCTGAGTATACTAATACTCAGCTAGACTTACCCGGTGTGAGGAGTCTACTCCTCTACCTCTAGACATGCAGCTGTTTGGTTGTGGGGTTTGGTTGCCAAAAGCACTAGCTGAGTTTCTAAGTCAAGTTTTAACTTTACCAATTTAAGTGTGACTCTCTTAAGGCTAAATGTGTACTATCTACTCATACATAGTAGCAAACATTTTTTGCAATCAACATCTTGTATCATCTCAGCACAATTCCACTTATTACTCAATGTAGCAGCATGGATCAAGCAGTCTCATTAGCTGCGAGAAGCAGACGATTCGAATCGAGTTTTTAAACCTTGCAAGGTAAACCTAAACACACGATATGTAGGGGCACTCCGTCCCCACACACATCAACCGTCCCCATCGATTCCCTGGCAACAGATCAGGGCTCACCGCCTTGGCGTACAATGCCTCACTGACCCCGACTGCCGTCGTGCAGTGACCGCACTTGTACCCACCATAACCGGAATGGGAGACCACGTCTCAGGTCGCGTGAGGGGATATGTCTGCGGGCAGGTTCACTCAGGTACTAGGCTTACCGATTTACCATATTTCTCGGTATGTGTTTAGTACGTTCAAACGCTTGACTCACGGTACCACACCTTAATCCTTATTCCAATTTTTATCCCGTGGACAACCAATCCCCATGGATTGTTGTCCACAAACCAGCATCATTATGATAAGAAAGTGGATACAATCAATTTCCTGACCTCACGCGAGTGCTAGAAAAATCACTCGACTTCTACCGAGATCCTAATTAATAAAGCAGCTACTCGACTTAGCATACTAGTATTCATCTCAATGGGATTCCTGAGATCATGCAACTAGGGTTTCAAACAACTCCTACACTTAAATGCACATTCAATCCTACAATCAATAAGTGTAGTAAAATAGCATAAATAACAGGTTATGCATAAAACCGGGGCTTGCCTTCCAAAGCAGTGGCAGGCAGGTCCTCTGGTGCAGGCTCTGGTGCTGGATCTAGGGCTACCTCCTGAGCAGCTCCTTGCTCCGACACGAGGACGTACTCTCCGTCAGCAAGGTTACAGTCTATCGAATGCAATGAACATGTATGTCATGACTACGCAGGATTAATAACATTATGCTAAAAAGAAAACTAAGTTAAATAGTAACTTAGGGTTTCTTGGTCATGCGGGGCTTCCAGTGGGTTATGCTTATTACTTTTTAGGCTTAGGTTTTTATTGTTGAGGATAATCATAGGGAATTAGGATTGCCTTTTTATATACTTTCGTGGACAAGTTATAAAGAGTTTTTTTAGGATGCCACTAATTTCCTGTTATTCACCTTTCCTTTTCTTTATTTTCTACTTATGGTTTCTAGGGTAGGTTTGAACTACGACAGTGGTTTAATATTTTCCAAAAATTCTGTAAAAATTACAGTGGGTTGCCATTTGCTATTCTAGCCTGCTTTAGGAAATTGAGGCTTAAAATATAGAGGCTATGCTTTAGACAAAAATAACAAGAGTGGTGTAAAATGGGCCACTTTACACTACACCTCCTAATTAGGAGTGGGTTCTGTCCTAAAGGTTATTTTTGCTGGCATCTAATAGCAATAATAGGCTTCTGTGCTAAAAATCACAGAAAGCTAAGGGATGGTCATTTAGCTATGATTTTCTAAAGTTAAATGTCAAAAAGGCACTTTGTACTACATTATTATTTGAAAAATGTCAAACAGCAGATTTCATATTTTTCCTAAGTTCTTATTAACAAAACATTAGTTATCCCAAGGGTTGGGGTGTTTTCACCTTGGGGTTATTTTTGTAGGGTTTTTCTAAGTTTTCTTTGTTTTATTAAAATAAAAGGTATCCTACTTATTTTATACTAAACCAGGGTATGATAGATTTTTCCAGTGAACTACATTGAATAAGTACCCTAACAAAAATAGAGGTGCCCTCTGGTTCATTATTTAAATCACATTTTCTATTTTTCTTAACCTTAAGCATATTGTAAAATAAGTGGTAAAAACTAACTTAATGGGGTGGACAGAGAGGTTTAGCATTTTTAATTAGGTCAGTAGGTGGACACAAACTTCTCCAAATTTTTCTAACCCTAGTCAAATAGTACAACTATTTTTCTTTCTATTATTGAGCTTTTGGCCAAAACTATAATTAAATCAGAACCTTAAAGTTTTCTATAGTACATAGGGGGTTTTATATTTTTCTTAAGTAGGCTACATTATTTGGAGTCTGACAAAATTGGTTTGACCAAATTTGGATGATTTAAACAGAAATTATGGATTTTCAAAGTTTCTGTTCAAATTTAAAATCAGGTTTAATAAGGTTTTCTGAAAAAGCAGTTTACACCGAGGTCCCTGGGTTAAAACTAAATCAACCCACTCAAATCTACCCCCGCGCCACTATTCCCCTGAGTCGCTGACAGTTCAAAAAGCCCCCTGACTTTTTCTTCCTCTCACCCGCGGTCCTTCCCCCAATGTAAACAGTACCCGCGGGAAAGAAAAGGGCGGCGCGGCTTACCGGCGGTGTGAGGGGTCCGGCGAGGGGCGGGGTTGGCTCAGGGAGGTTCTGGCGGTCACAGCGATGTACGGCTCAACGGCGGGGATGGCCGGAATCGCTCGGTCCTCGCGTGCAGGCGGGTGTTCTCGTCGGCGGCGGGTGTGCCGGCCAAATTACGGCGATCTGGTTCAATCCAAGGGCACGGTGAGCTTCACGAGGTGACGTAGAGACCGTGTGCACCAGGAATCGGAAAATGGTTCAGTGGATTACCCGGTCCACGCACTACGGCGGGGTTGTGCACTCCGGCGACCGTGGACTGGCTTCTCCGGCGAAGCAGACTTCGATTCCTTGCTCTGGGAGCTTCACTGGGGCGTGCACACTCGTCTCAGAGGGTTGGATAGGGTTGGGAAGGGCTAGGCTGCCCGGTCTACGGCGGCAGTGGCTCGGGTGGCCGCGGACACGCCGCGCACGGGCAAACGGCGGCGAGTTTAGCTCCGGTGAGGTTTGAGCGTGCGCGGAAGAGTGTGGTCGACGCCTGGGGGGCTTTATAGGCGCGGGCGCGGGCCATGGCGTCGGCTGGCCGTTTGGCGCGACGCGGGGCACGCGGGGGCGCGCGTGGGCGGGCTCTGGCGAGCTCAGAGCGCGTCGAACACGTGGCTCGTTGCTTCTGCCCGTGTTCTTCCCTCTGCTGAGCGGCCAAAACGTACGAATCTTGCCCTATCGCCTGTGGGAGATCTCTTCCCTGCACCTAGAGCTACCTAGTTCATGTGAGTCCCAAGAGTAGATGTGGTTGGGTTAGAGAGATATGGGGGTGGGAAGTCGGCTGTGTCAGACATGTCCAAACCGAGACAAAAATGGTGCCAAGTCGTGTCAAACTCCCTAGGGTAGGTGTCACCTCTTTCCAGGGCATTCTAGGGTTAATTTGGCGCCACTTTGTCAATTGGGTCGAAGTGTTTTGAATTTTGGATTAAGGTGAACATGTGGGATCTTTGTTCAAGGGTTAGTTTTTTTGACTTAGGCAAATTCTGAATTTCCTCTTGTGCTCAACCTTGGGTGAACTTTTTGGGGCTTTTCTGAATTCTTTTTGGGGTTACTTTCTTACTACCATTTGTAGGTTATGAAGTATACTACAACTTTTATATTTGGCCCAAGCCATGATCATAAGGTTTACATGATCTTTTGATCCTAGCTTCAAATAGGGTTCCTATTGCCCAAGAGGGGTTTGCTTTAGGGTTTTGGGAAATCCCCCCCCCCCCTTAGATGTGCATGACAAGCTATGGCATGATATCCAAGATGGTTGGCACTTGTTTAGGACCTTGAATTCCAAGTTTGATGCACTTTGCCCAAACCAATCCACATGTGATAATAGGTTAGATGGGGTAGCCCTGGGTGGACACCCTGAGTAACACCTGGGGTGTTACAATATGTTCGGTCTTAAAGTCCGAACCCTTTTGTGAAAGACCAGACCATCCGGCCTTGGAAGCCGAACTGTCCGTGACCAGGGACTCATGAACTTTGTGTGTATTCATCATTTAAACTTTATTTAGGATTTAGCCGATTCTCCATCGGCTCTAGCATTACAGGAATGAAACCTTTCTTATCTATACTTATGAATTGATAATCAGAAAAATCTACTCCTGTGAGACATGTAGCAGTCTCATAAGTCCAGAGTACAGGGGCATCGGCCACAGCGATGCAGGCCGAAACATCAGCATGTACTTGTTCTATGTCATCGCCTACCCATTGTATTAGCATTTGATGTAATGTAGAAGGTATACATTGATTGGCGTGAATCCAATCTCTGCCTAGGATTAAACTGTAATTTCCTTCTACATCAGCAACGAAGAATGCAGCGGCAAGGGTCTTAGTCCCGATGGTTAATTCAACGGACGTGACTCCCCTGGCTTTGATCGAACTATCAGTTCCAACACCGCTGAGGGTCATGTTGGTTTTGACAAGTTCGTCATCTTGTTTACCTAATTTTCTGTACAATGAATAAGGCATTAGATTTACAGCCGCCCCTCCATCTACCAACATCTTAGCAATCGGTATCCCATCAATGTGGCCGCGCACGAAGAGCGACTTTAAATGATTTACCGATTCCTTTGGTTTAGTAAAGGCGGCTTCTTTAGGACCAAAATCAAACTGGGCAACAACAGGTTCATCGTCGCCGATGATAGTACAATCGGTAGAAAATGTAATAATATTTACATCCATACTTGGGCATTCTGGAGAAGCCTCGTAGTCGACCAGGTCTTCTCCCAGCAGGTCGTCCTCTTCCATTGATGTTGTCGTGTCATTGGAGGCTTCCTGGTGAACAGCGGACGGTCCGCGCGCGGGGGCCGGACGGTCCGCGCCTGGTGCAGGTTGTCCAGAGGCTTCCTGGTGAACGGCGGACGGTCCGTGCGCGGGGGCCGAACGGTCCGCACCTGGTGCAGGTTGACTTTCTATTTCTGTGGCCGTTTGTTTTTTCTCAACGGCCTTCGGTCTCCATTTCTTTTGTGGTGGCGGGTACAGTGGATGTGTGTCATTAAATGTCTTTTCCGCCTCCTTCTCCTGGCTCTCCTTTGCTCTTAGGCGCTGTAATTTTCTCTTTTAAGGATCGTGTCAATCCTGCTGGGCACCATCGAGGCATCGAGTATTATGGATCGGCTGTTTTGATGGTAGCCGTATCCTTTTCGGTTGTGTTGGCCGATTCGCCGAAAATCATTGGCCCTTTATTGTCTCCCTGTATGACAACATCTGCAGTGCCTATTTTGATGATGTCCTTTTTTGTTGTTCTCTGAGTTGCTACAGGCATATGCCCCCCTGCCGGATTGGTCGGCCTAGGAGGCCGAGTAGTCCGGCAATCTTGTTGGGCCTGTGCCTGGTGACCGGATTCAGCAGCGCTCACTCGGTCTTGCACTGGCGGCGCCAACCTATCAAAAACGGATGTTTGGGGTGCCCCCCAGGCGGGGTACTGTGGCATCCCAAATGGATATGGTGGCATGCCCCACATTTGATTTGGGACATATGGTGGAGGTAAGTATGTGTATGGATATGGCATAGATGGATAAGGGGGTGGAGGTGTCCATGTCGGTATGTTAGGTCTCAGTTGTACAATAGGACCTTTCATTTCATCCGATTGGTGAGGTGGTCCAATCGGCTTGACCTGACGTCGCTCATGAATGGGTGAGCGGGGTCGCTTTGGTGGCCGGTCACTGGGGCCGGCCTTCTTTTTCACGTATTTAGACAACAATTGATCGAAAGTCGGGCCAGGCTTGATCAGCCGACCAGCTGCTTTAAATGTATTTGTTTTCCACGTACCTATCTCGGGTCGTCGTGGTTTGAAGGTACGTGGTCGCTACGAGTCCTGAGCATGGACGGACCGTCCGCTAGAGTCCTCCGGACAGTCCGGAGAAGCGTCGAACCGTCCGCGTTTGGACGGCGGACTGTCCGTGATGCGCAGCACGGGTTCCCGCAACTATCTCCCTGTCTGCGCTTGCCCCCCAGTGCTAGAGGCTGTGATGGTCACCTTCAGGGTCTCCCCCCCATCGGGAGTCTTCTCGGCCACCACTTTCCTGCAAGAAACTTTACAATCCCCATCGGCTTTTTTAGCATTGCCGATGATTGTTTCCTTGCCTTTGCCTTTATCGGCTGTATTTGGCCGAACCAGGACTTTCTTGCCCTCGAAGTCAATCATGTTCATCGGAAAGGGCTCTGTATCCACCTGCATTTCCTGAAATTTCAATCGTCCTTCGTTAATGGCCGATTGAATCTGTCGCCGAAATACATTACAATCATTAGTGGCATGAGAAAATGAGTTATGCCACTTGCAGTATGCACGACGTTTTAGCTCGTCGGCGGATGGAACAGTGTGATTTATTTTAATATTGCCATTTTTGAGTAATTCGTCAAATATTTTATCACACTTACCAACATTAAACGTAAACTTAACCTCCTCTTGCCGTTTCTTTTGAACCGGCTGTAAGGAGGAACAAGCCGAAGATTTGGCCTGTTTTGGCCAAACCATTTCAGCAGCATACACTTCTGCTGATTCGTCATCTAAGCTACTTTGGTCGCATTCTACTATATGTACGTTGTGACGCATTGTTTTAGCAGTTTCTTTGCTCCGGCTTTCGTAAGCCAAAGCCCTCTGGTGTAACTGTGCTAGTGTAAAAAATTGGATGCCTTCTAATCTTTCTTTTAAATAATAACGTAGACCATTAAAGGCTAATCCTACTAGCTGTTTTTCTGCTAGATGAATTTGAAAGCATCGGTTTCTTGTATCGCGGAATCTCCGGATGTAATCATTAACCGATTCGTCTTTTGTCTGTCGCAATGACACTAAATCTACCAAATCCAACTCATAGTCACCGGAGAAAAAATGATCATGAAATTTTTGTTCTAGATCCCCCCATGATGAAATGGAATTAGGAGGTAAAGTGGCATATCATGCAAACGCGGTTCCTGTTAGCGATAATGAAAATAAACGCACGCGAAATGCCTCTGTGTCGGCCAATTCTCCCAATTGTGCTAAGAACTGGCCTATATGTTCGCGCATGTTTTTCCCATGATCACCCGAAAATTTTGTGAATTCGGGTATTCTAGTTCCCTATGGGTACAGGTGGTGATCAAATCGGCTGTCATAAGGTTTCCGATATGATTGCCCCCAAGGGATCATGCTTACTCTGAGCTTATCTCGGAACGCCCCGGCTATTTCTTCCCTCACTATATCAATGGCAGCCGGTGCAAGACCACCGGCTCTCTGGTCAAACACAGGTGGGGTTGGTTGCATGTTAGTATGTTGTCATTCCCCCCATTGGTTTGAGCTACGTGGTGCATTTCCATTTGCCCTATATGGCTCATAGGTTTGATTGTTTCTTTCCGGCCTTCTAGGTGGGGCCGGAAAGCTTTCCTGGGCTCTGGATCCTGAATTAATGGGCTGTTGCACTGCATAGTGTGATGGGAAGTGTTGCTGGGACGGGCGAGGATTCAGGTAATAATCCTCCTCAAAAGACTCGTGCGTGGACTATCCGAATACGTACCCGGACCATCCGTAATTATATGCGGACCGTCCGTCGTTGTATGCGGACCGTCCGACTAGGTAGTTTGGGTTTTGTGTCATAAGTGGTGGCTCGGGTGCGTGTCTGGGTACTTCATTAAAAATGGGCCCGGTCGTGGCTGGCCCGGACGGTCCACGCTCACGTGCGGACGGTCCGGGCATGTGCAGATCGGCTGTTTTGCTGCCGATTTGCGGTTGCTCAGGGTGCGTGTCCATCGGCATCCCATAAAGGGGTTGTGACTGGTCGTGACAACCTACAGCTGATGTATTACGCGTGTTACCCCCTAATTCTACCTCGTGTGATGGAAAATTTGCAATGCTAGATTTGTCAAATGCACGCGCTAATCTCCTATAGTCGTTTTGCATATCCCCTATGATATTTTGTATTTGTTCATGCTGTTCATCTACATAATTCTTAAGAGATTGCAGCTCGTTTGTATTACTTACATTGGGGATGTCTGGCGTGGGTCGCAGTGAAGCCGGATCTGTCGCCCGATGTCGGACGACTTTGTTGTTCCTGTCCACTTTGAAGTTGGCCAAGAACCTCGCTTTTGCCTCCTGGATCATCTGCTCCTTGTGCTCCTCGAACTGGAGCTGTTCGTCAGCCAGCAATGTGTCCCAAGTCGGCTCTATGATGTTGCTTGGGGAAATATCAGAGCTATCCCTTGAACCGGCCATTGAGGGCAGATTTGATAGGTCTAAATATGCTTTCCCCAGCGGAGTCGCCAAAAAGTATGTTGACGCCTTTTCGGAGCGCCAAATACTCAAGAAGAACCAGCGGCGGTGCTCTCTGGTCAGGCGCGGACGGTCCGCGGCCTAGGGCCGGACGGTCCGTGACCTGGCGCGAGGCGGCGGTGCTCTCTGGTCAGGCGCGGACGGTCCGCGGCACAGGGTCGAACGGTCCGCAACCTGGTGCTGGAGCCCGTGTTCCCTGCCTGACGGCCGGACGGTCCACGCCCTGGGGCCGGACGGTCCACACGTAAGCAGGGGCGGCGGAAAATCGCCGACGGTGCTTGGATCTCGCTCCCGGGAGGGACCCCGTCGGGGAGGAGAGATCCTAGGGGTTGTCTAGGCTCGGGCCGGCCGACCTAGACTTCTCTAATCGGCGTAGAGTCGAAGAGAGGCGAAGAATTTGGGGATCGAGAGGCTAGACTAGAACTACTCCTAATTGTACTGGAAGTAAATGCGAATAGAAGTTGTATTGATTCGATTGATGATCACAAATCGGCCGTAGACCTCTCTTTTTATAGAGTAGGGGGCTGGACCCTTTACACGACCGGATTCTGAGCTAATTCCGCAAATCTAGCCAACAAATATGGCACAAAACTCGGAACCCTAATCTATTCTGCGCAGGCGCGGACCGTCCGGCCCACAGGCACGGACTGTCCGAACCGCGGACCGTCCGGCTCCAGGGCCGGACCGTCCGCCAGGCTCAAAACAGTGCTCAACACTAGTAGTTGGTAGGCTCATGCAAGTGTTTCTGTAGTATTTGAAGAACAGACAATGCCATCGATCCCATGTATCCTCACGCCTCCTCAGGCATTTCCTAGTATGCTGCTCGTATTTCTCATCCTCAGGCTCATGCTGGCCACGCTGCCTGTACTGGTATACTCATACTTCCTAAGCAGATGTTCGGATGCTAGTCATTGATATCGCATATGTTGGATCTGCTCTTTAGTGACATAATCCTTCTCATCTTTTTGGGGCTGATCGCCTAGACCGACCTTAGCCTTCCGTGTGTCCCGATGTCTTACAGATCCTACCATATTGATGTTGAACGAGAAAATTTGGTCGGCACACTCCACCATGTTGACATCTGGGAATGGTTGGCTGTCAACCTTCATGGTGAACTACCCTAGGATCAGCTGGCCCTACTCAATGGCTGACTGGATCTATCAGCGAATCTTTTGCAATCGTTGGTGGTGTGTGTGAACGAATTGTGCCACTTGCAGTATGGTCTTCCCTATAGTTCTTGCACCATAGGAAATTTGTGGCCTTCGAGTAGCTTCAACTGCTTTTCTTTAAGTAACAGGTCAAATATTTGTTCAGCCTTGTTCACATCATAATCAAACCCTTTTGTAGGCCCATGTTGCTTTACCCACTTGCAAGATATGGGGTTCACCCTCCCCCTTGAGCCCATTCTACTATAACAATTTCCTGTTCATCGATACTGTCCTCATCTTCTTTAGCACCAACCATGCCCACATGGCGGTTGACCTTGTCCTAGAACTTTTCTTGATAAAACTCTGAATGGTATTGCTCATAAGTTGTCAGCTTCTGTTCTAGGTGAGCCAAGGAACTGAATTCAAGCTAAAAAGCCAGATCCTTGATCAGTTTCACAAGGCCAAGAGTTGCCAGCTCGATATCCTCCTTTTTCGTGATGCGGGACAAGTAGCACCAGTTCTTAAACGCCCTGAACTATTGAATAAACTAGGTCACAGTTTCCTAGTGCTTCTACCTGATCTGTGCTAGATCGGCAATCCCGGCTTCAGCAGCTTTAGAATGATACTGGGTGTGGAACTGATCTTCTAGCTACTTCCATGTCCTAATTGAGTTCGCGCCTAGCGAGGTATACCACACAAAGGTCGGTCCTGTAAGGGACTGTGAAAAGAATCTCACTCGCAACAGGTCTGATACTGAGACCGTCCCAAGCTACGTCAAGTATCGTCTAATATGCTCAATAGTGCTAGCTCCTTCTGATCCGATGAACTTGGTAAACTTAGGGAGTCGATACTTATGTGGCAGAGGGATCAAGTCATACTCACTAGGATACAACTTGGTATAGCTAAGTGCCATCCGCTTTGGGATCATTCCAAATTGATCTCTTAGAATTATGTCAATCTGATCTGCAGTAGCGACTCCTGGGGCCAAGTTCTCATGACTCGGTCTGGTAGCATATTGGACTAGACATTCCTTCTTCTCGTCTTCTGCTCCAGAAACTCTTGCTGCGCCATACCGTATTGGACGTGTCGTGCTGGCACAGTCTGGCACATACAACCATGAATATCCGTGTGGGATGTGGTTAGGCGGCTCGTTGAAGAACTGGCAATCTTCAGGACCTCCACCTGTCTTGTACACAACATACGCCGGTGAAGTGGTCGATTTTGCTTCTAGGGAAGCGACTAAATACGGTAGGGGTGGCCTAGTCTGGAAAGGGGTCTCCCCTTTGTGACTTCCCAACACTGGGCCCATTGGAGAGTACTGATGCTTCATGATATCTTGGACAATGCGAACGACCACATGTTCGAAAGCATTCATCAGGCTCTCAGAGTGACGATGGATCGAATGAGCCATCATATAGTTGACTTCTTGATGTAAATCCCTAGTGCGCTCTTTCGAGGGTAACAAGAGGAAACCTCATCAAGAGCGCCCTCGGGCGAGAACCCCTTCCACCTTATGCCATGGTTGTTGGTCCTCTCGAAATGTTCGAAAGCATTCATCAGGCTCTCAGAGTGACGATGGATCGAATGAGCCATCATATAGTTGACTTCTTGATGTAAATCCCTAGTGCGCTCTTTCGAGGGTAACAAGAGGAAACCTCATCAAGAGAGCCCTCGGGCGAGAACCCCTTCTACCTTATGCCATGGTTGCTGGTCCTCTCGAAAGAGCCGATGAGGTCGGCTTCAAAACGAGCTTTGATTTGATCATACTTCGCTTGGTGTTCTCGAGGCAGCTCTTCATACGTGATGGGCCAGTCTTGCACCACTCCAGACATGTTCATCTGAGTGTTCGCCATGTAGGGACCTAATGTCGTAGATGTTGACATAGATAGTCCCACCAAGTGTGCTAGAATGTGTTGCCACCCGAAACCCACCTACGAGAGACGACAGGCCAACACGAGGAGCCGGGAGGCTCCCGGGACTGCTGGTGGGCCCTAGTCCCTCGGTCAATGGCCAAGATCCTAGTGTACGACCGGGCTTCAAGGTTCGCCTGGCGTGCCACCTGACCTATACCCGATCAGGAAGGTGTCGACGTGTTCCAAAAGGGTTCCCTTTATACACAGACACATGCAAACATCAGTTTGAGCCATGTTCGGCTCCTCGGGTTGTATCGGTTGTAAAGAGTTGATCGTCTCCCCAGGCTCGCATCGGATCCATGCCTCGATGGCACGCGGAGCCGATGGCTCTCAAAACCTAGCTCTGTCTGCATCTGACCCACTAAGGCTAAAGCTTCACCGAATGATCAGAACATCCTACAAGCAATTAGGCCTAACGATCATGATGGGTGCCTAAACACCAGTTAGATTTAGAGGCCTAAGAATTGGCACGAGCAGACTCCCAGAACAATTTCTGCCCCAAACTGATGCTAGCCACCCAGCACGTCACCAGAATGTCCAACTACCATGCAAGGTCTAGCCAAGCGGATATTAGACAGATCTTTGATAAACCAAAGATTAGCCATGACGGACCAGATCTGCCGCATGGAGACGCAATGGGACACTGTCGTTGTGCTTTTGGACCTCACGCGACAACAACAAAGCTCTCACAATCGGTAGATATATACGTACATAACGATCATGCTGATGCATTCCCCTAGATATTACGATAACTAGCCCATCTCGCCATAAAAACGCTTCAGTACGAGAAAGCACCAAGATTTAACGAATAAGAACAGCATCGCCCTGACCGCAAGGCAAGATCAGGGCGGCGTGGCACTTACCCGTGGAGAACCCCTGAAACAAGGGTGGTGACGCGCCAAAGCTTGCGGTCGCAACTTGTTAAGATTTACGATTACACTAGTAAGTGTTTACATATACATATTTATAGTCCCAGTGACTCTATAACCCTAGCGTAACAGACAAGCTCTATCTTCCTACTCTTAATCTAACTTATCATCACATAATTTGTGGATGCTTATCCTAGGACGCTCCCACGCGGGGACACCTTCTTTTGTTCCTTCGAGCCGCTCTTCGTGGCCCATCCTGTGTTGTAGCCAGTCTTAGGCCCGATTGAAATCCGGTGATAACAGTTTGATGAGACTAATGCTCTCAAGTAGAGCAAGTTGATCTTGATGAGCTAGATGATGAAGAGGCTCTGTGCATCGCGCTAAGGAACATGTCCATTGGTGATGTGTGTCCTCAAGTACCCGGGGAATCTACACCAACTCAAGATCAACCTTCATCCTCCATAGAAGTCTCTCCACCTACACAAATGATGAACAAGCTCAAGAAGAAGAAGATCAAATTCAATACAATGAGCCACCTCAAGATGATGGCATTGATGAACGGAGAGATAAATTTGAGAAAGACAAGGAGGTTGAACAAGAGATTCAAGATCAAAAACCACCTCACTCAAGAGTCCGCCAAGCAATTCAACGAGACCACCCGATCGACTCCATCTGCGGTGACATTCAAAAGGGGGTAACCACTCGTTCTTGAGTTGCTCATTTTGTGAACATTACTCTTTTATGTCTTCTATTGAGCCATATAAGATTGAAGATGCACTTAGAGATCCAGATTGGGTGATGGCAATGCAAGAGGAGCTCAACAACTTCATGAGGAATGAGGTTTGACATTTAGTTCCACATCCTAACCAAAATGTTGTAGGTACCAAGTGGGTATTCCGCAACAAACAAGATGATCATGGTGTGGTGACTAGGAACAAATCTCGACTCGTGGCCAAGGGGTTTTCACAAGTTGAAGGTTTAGATTTCGATGAAACATATGCAACTGTAGCTAGACTAGAGTCAATTCACATATTACTTGCCTATGCTACTTACCATGGCTTCAAGCTGTATCAAATGGATGTGAAAAGTGCTTTCCTCGATGGTCCTATCAAGGAAGAGGTGTATGTTGAGCAACCTCCCAGCTTTGAAGACTGTGAGTATCCTTCACATGTTTATAAGCTCTCAAAGGTGCTCTATAGGCTTAAGCAAGCCCCAACAGCATGGTATGAATATCTGAGAGACTTTCTCATTTCTAATGGTTTCAAAGTCAGAAACATTGATCCTACACTCTTTACTACAACAATTGACAAGGACTTGTTTATATGCATAATCTATGTTGATGATATTATTTTTGGGTCTACTAACAAGTCATCTTGTGAAGAGTTTAGTAGGATTATGATTCAGAAATTTGAGATGTCCATGATGGGGAAGTTGAAGTATTTCCTTGGATTTCAAATTAAACAACTCCAAGAGGGCACATTCATCAGCCAAACAAAGTACACTTAAGACATACTTAAGAAGTTTGGGATGAAGGATGCCAAGCCCATCAAGACTCCTATGTGGAAAAATGGGCATCTTGACCTTGACATGGGAGGTAATTCAGTAGATCAAAAGGTATACCGATCTATGATAAGTTCATTGCTTTACTTATGTGCTTCTAGACCGGACATTATGCTTTCTGTATGCATGTGTGAAATATTCCAAGCTGGCCCTAAGGAATGCCACCTAAGGGTCATGAAGAGAAGCTTAAGATACTTAGTTCACACTCGTAACTTTGAGCTATGGTACCCCAAGGGATTTACCTTTGATCTAATCGAGTATTTAGATGTTGATTATGTCGGATGTAAGGTTGATAAGAAGAGCACATTAGGTACTTGTCAGTTCCTGGGAAGATCCCTGGTGTCTTGGGCTTCAAAGAAACAAATTTTAGTAGTTATATCCATCATCGAGGCCAAGTACATTGTTGTGGGGCATTGCTATGCACAATTGATGAGGACATCCACACTACTGATACATCTATGCCAATACAAGTACCAATTTCTAGTCCCATTACTCGCGCTCATGCTCGTCAACTCAACCATCAGGTGATTACACTCTTGAGTTCATGTCCATCATATTTAGACCATGGAGGCTTGTGCACTCTTGTTTTGCTTAGGAACCAGGGAGAAGACCAAAAGGGAAAAGGATTTGAACATGCTGGATTCGGACTACAGAAGAACACGAACTTGTGATGGTCACCACAGTCACATGCGGGCTCGGATTGGAATGTTCAAGCACTACATGGAAATCTTATCAAGTATACTTTCATATGGATCCAGAATTATAGCCATATCTATTCTGAGGCTGCCGTAATCATTGTTTCCTTATCGAGACATTTCCTGCCTTTTCTGCCCATGGTGCCGCGTCACCCAATTTTGGCCCAATGGGTCGTGTATCGAGTTGGGTCCATTAGGGACGCATCCTAGGGTTGCAGCATGACCCCAATACCCTTGTGGTCATCCTCCCATGTTTATAAACCCCCTAGCCGCCACCAAGAACAGCGGGTTTTGTTTTGATCAAGTTTAGCTCTCGCTACTTGCTTGTAAGCGCGCGTGTTGGTTCAGCCGCCCGTCTTCTTATCTTTGGAACCCCACCTTATTGCAGTTTGAGTTTGAAACCTACATTTACATCTGGTAATTCCATACTTGTTCTACTTGTTCTTGCTAGTTCTTCGATTGCTTGCAGGATGAGCGCCCTAGTGGTCGGGGTGTCGCGCTCCACAAGATCGTGACAACCATACGACGTGGTGTATCGGTTGCTAAGGCACAACATCTTTGGAAGGCTATAGTTGGGCCATCAATGTCGTCTCCGCCACCAATTGAGTTGTTCCACACCCTCTCATCGAAAGACCGGGAATTCACCCAATGGGTGCACATCAGTTGGTTACCAGAGCAAGGTTCATCGGTGAGAGATTTACTCTTCTTCGATGTTTTCTTATCTCCTATAGTCCAGAAAAGGCCCAACAATAGTAGATTAGTTTTACCGCAATCCTATAAACCATTAAGCCTTTACTACTACTACTTAGCTAGGGCTTGTTTAGTTTTTTGTTGCATCGGTTGTGTCGAGTTGTTGGTCATAGTTTATTCCTTTAGAGTTTTGAGTTCTACCACGTTTTGGTCACCACGAGATCCACCATCACCATAAACATATCTAGCTCGTTTTTGCCACCACGGATACATCTCATGTCGGATTTGGAAGTTTAAATACAATCTATAAAGCTTATCTTATCTTCTTTCCAACGGATCTGACCTTGCCTCAAAATTCATTCTAAGCGCTCTGCAATCATCGTAGAGATTTCTGGACCTTCTGTATTAACAAGATTTGTTAAATTTGATTTCAAAGGGGTAGCAATAGCCTTATTGTTTGGGTTGTCATAGTAAAAAAGGGTTTAGGCCCCTACAAAAAAAAGAAGAAGAAAAGAGAAAAAGGAAAAAAGGAAAAGAAGAAGAAAGAAGGGGTTGAATCTCTGAATCTATTGTTTCTCTTTGTGTTGTGCTAGTTGTTCTTTTTCAGTGACTACCTTTGTGCCTAGGCTCACGTCTCTAGCATGGTTTAGCCTAGGACCAGCACAGTACCACCGTTGAACGATTATTCAGCTTGCTTTTGTAACTAATGTGGTACTAGTGTATTCGTTGCTTTAGCACATGTACAACTCTACATATTTCGACTACTGCTTGACAGGTCGTGTTGATGTGGCACCGATACACTTATTCCATGGTTGCAGACTTGTTGGTTGCTGACCCCTCCTGTTGTGCAAGGTAAGAATTGGTAAGGGCTTGTGTGGCAGGTTGAGAGTGAGCGCCTTGCAGTAGCTACATCCTAATAGTTGTAGAATTTTATTCCTTCACTTGTTTTCTTATCTTGTTGCCTCTGGTCGTCTAACCACAACAGGATTGGAGGATAATGATGCTTCTCGTAATATGCCACACTCTCCTCGCACCAAGGGCATCATACAACACTTTGTAAGGCTGGTGAAGACGCACATGGAAGGTCTTGATAATGACTTGCAGGTGATGAATGAAAAGATGGGGCAATTGGAGGCCACACCGATCGACACAAACACCAAACTTGCAAATGTGGAAGTGACAGTTGCTCATATTGACAAGAGCCTTGTCGCACTCTTGAGGCGATTTGATGAGATGCATGCTAATACCAATGGTGGGCGTGATGAGGGCGCCGAAGGTAACTGGGATGACTATGTTGCTGATACTGAACAAGATGACCAAGAAGCACCTAATCACCGGCGACTACGTACTAACCATAGATGTATGGGTGGTTTTCGCCGACGTGAGGTACATGGTAATGATGATGCTTTTAGTAAGGTTAAATTTAAGATACCTCCTTTTGATGGTAAATATGACCCTGATGCTTACATTATTTGGGAGATTGCGGTTGATCAAAAGTTTGCATGTCATGAATTTCCTGAGAATGCACGGGTTAGAGCTTCTACTAGTGAGTTTACTGAATTTGCTTCTGTTTGGTGGATAGAACATGGTAAGAAGAATCTTAACAACATGCCACAAACTTGGGATGCGTTGAAATGGGTCATGCGGGCTAGATTTGTTCCTTCTTATTATGTACGTGATATGTTAAACAAGTTGCAACAATTGAGACAGGGTACTAAAAGTGTAGAAGAATATTATCAGGAATTACAAATGGGTATGTTGCGTTGTAACATAGAGGGTGAGGAATCTTCTATGGCTGGATTTTTGGGCGGGTTAAATAGGGAAATTCAGGACATCCTTGCTTATAAAAAATATGCTAACATAGCCCGTTTGTTTCATCTTGCTTGCAAAGATGAAAGGGAAGTGCAGGGACGACGTGCTAGTGCAAGGTCTAATGTTTATGTAGGAAAATCTACACCATGGCAGCAGCGCACGACTACGTCCATGACCGGCCGTACACCTGCACTAACTCCCTCACCGAGTCGACCAGCACCACGCCTTCCTCCGGCGACAAACCACGTGCATCTTCCACAAATTCAGCAACCAAATCTGCCCAGAAACCAGCAGGTAGTGCCTCTTCAGTAGCCTACACGAGTAGAACAAGAGATGTTCAGTGTTATCGATGCAAGGGCTATGGACACGTGCAGCGTGATTGTCCTAATCGGCGTGTTTTGGTGGTAAAATACGATGGTGGGTATTCCTCTGCTAGTGATTTGGATGAAGCTACACTTGCTTTGCTTGCGACTGATGATGCAGGCACTAAGGATCCACCCGAAGAACAGATTGGTGCAGATGATGCAGAGCATTATGAGAGCCTCATTGTGCAGTGTGTGCTTAGTGCACAAATGGAGAAGGCAGAGCAGAATCAGCGACATACGTTGTTTCAAACAAAGTGTGTCATTAAGGAGCGTTCATGTCATTTGATCATTGATGGAGGTAGCTGCAACAACTTGGCTAGCATCGACGTTGTGGAGAAGCTTGCACTTACGACCAAACTACACCCGCATCCATGTCACATTCAATGGCTTAACAATAGTGGTAAGGTCAAGGTAACTAAGCTAGTACGAGTTAATTTTGCTATTGGTTCATATCGTGATATTGTTGACTGTGACGTTGTGCATATGGATGCTTGTAATATTCTGCTAGGTAGACCATGGCAATTTGATACAGATTGTATGCATCATGGTAGATCAAATCAATATTCTCTCATACACCATGATAAGAAAATTATTTTGCTTCCTATGTCCCCTGAGGCTATTGTGCGTGATGATGTTGCTAAAGCTACAAAAGCTAAAACTGAGAACAACAAGAATATTAAAGTTGTTGGTAATAACAAAAATGGGATAAAATTGAAAGGACATTGCTTGCTTGCGACGAAATCTGATATTAATGAATTATTTGCTTCCACTTGTGTTGCCTACGCTTTGGTATGCAAGGATGCTTTGATTTCAATTCAAGATATGCAACATTCTTTGCCTCCTGTTGTTGCTAACATTTTGTAGGAGTATTCTGATGTATTTCCAAGTGAGATACCAGAGGGGCTGCCACCTATACGAGGAATTGAGCACAAAATTGATCTTATTCCTGGTGCATCTTTGCCAAACCGTGCGCCATATAGGACAAATTCGGAGGAAACAAAAGAAATTTAGCAACAAGTGCAGGAACTACTCGACAAAGGTTACATGCGTGAATCTCTTAGTCCATGTGTTGTTCTGGTTATTTTAGTGCCTAAGAAAGATGGAACATGGCGTATGTGTGTTGATTGTAGAGCTATTAATAATATCACCATACGCTATTGACACCTTATTCCATGTTTAGATGATATGCTTGATGAATTGAGTGGTGCTATCGTGTTTTCTAAAGTTGATTTGCGTAGTGGGTACCACCTGATTCGTATGAAATTGGGAGATGAATGGAAAACTGCTTTCAAAACTAAGTTCGGATTCTATGAGTGATTAGTCATGCCTTTCAGGTTAACTAATGCACCTAGCACTTTCATGAGATTAATGAACGAGGTTTTGCGTGCCTTCATTGGAAAATTTATGGTAGTATACTTTGATGACATATTGATCTACAACAAAACTATGGATGAACATGTTGATCACTTGTGTGCTGTTTTTAATGCTTTACGAGATGCACGTTTATTTGGTAACCTTGAGAAGTGCACATTTTTGCACCGATCGAGTGTCGTTTCTTGGCTATGTTGTGACTCCACAGGGAATTGAGGTTGATCAAGCCAAGGTAGAAGCGATACATGGATGGCCTATGCCAAAGACTATCACACAGGTGTGAAGTTTCCTAGGACTTGCTGGCTTCTATCGCCGTTTTGTGAAGAACTTTAGTACCATTGATGCACCTTTGAATGGGCTTACGAAGAAGGGAGTGCATTTTAGTTAGGGCAAAGTACAAGAGCACTCTTTCAATATGCTAAAATATAAGTTGACACATGCATCTCTCCTCCAATTCTTGATTTTAATAAGACTTTTGAGATTGAATGTGATGCTAGTGGAATTGGATTGGGTGGTGTTTTGTTACAAGAAGGCAAACATGTTGCATATTTTAGTGAAAAATTGAGTGGGCCTGTTCTAAATTATTCTACTTATGATAAGAAATTATATGCTCTTTTGCGAACATTAGAAACATGGCAACATTATTTGTGGCCCAAAGAGTTTGTTATTCATTCTGATCATGAAGCTTTGAAACATATTCGTAGTCAAGGAAAACTGAACCGTAGACATTCTAAGTGGGTTGAATTTATGAAATATTTTCCTTATGTTATTAAGCACAAGAAAGGAAAAGAGAATATCATTGCTGACGCTTTGTCTAGGAGATATACTTTGCTGAATCAACTTGACTACAAAATCTTTGGATTAGAAACGATTAAAGACCAATATGTTCATGATGTTGATTTTAAAGATGTGTTTGTCACACCCGGTTTTAGAAGGCAAACCGAATGCGAACCATGTACGTGCCAGGATCAGCAATTCACGTACACAGCAGTTACATAACATGGACATCATCACATAGTGCTCAAATAGTATTAAAAAGGAAAATAATAGTCGATTACATCATATGTCTGAGACATCCACATAGTCTTTACAATAAATCAAAGTGCGGAAAAGAAACGTAGATAAACGCGGCCTTCACAGGCAGCCGACTGGGGGTTGCCGCTAACCCACGCCTAGAACTCGTCGTAGTCTTGGAACTCCTGGAAGTCTCCTTCCACAGCTTCATCTTCTCTTGAGCAGTGGTTGCAATGCTAACAACCTGGGGATGGGGGGGGTTTGGTGTGTAGAGCAAGGGTGAGTACACATCAACATACTCAGCAAGTATCCTGTTTGGTTGTAGTGGACTAGCTTTATGTGGGGATAAGTCAAGCAGTTGCTTTTAGTTGGTCAGATTATTATTTACTAATAGAAAGCCAGGTTTTAGCATTAACCCAAGTTATTAGCCTGATGTACCCTTTCCAAACGGAAAGAATACCACTTACCAGCACCATAGTCATAACCAAAACCATCAGTCTCATTGCCACCTGTAAACCAAAGTGTCTCTGATCAAGTACCACTAATCACTGGAGCTCCCTTGGCCGCTCATAACCGCGAGCACGGTTGATATATCAGTTTTCAAACACTCTGCAGAGGTTGTGCACTTTACCCACAAGCCGTGATTCCCTTTCTGCCCGGAGAGAGCTACTCCCCATTGACCACTACCTAGGTGGACTAGCAGGGCATCACTACGTAGCCTTTACAAAGATTCCCTGGGGCTGTAGCCGCCCGTTAGGTTTCCTAAATGCACCGCACTCCTCCCCAAGGGGCGAACCCAAGCTTGGCAGAGCGAGCCGCATGCACCGAGCCCCATTGACGGCACGACGGCTAAGCGAACTACACCCCGGATCCTCTAATTATTCAGCTAAGGGCACCCCATTCCACCCTCATGGTTGCACTATTTTCCCGGGCGGTCATCCATAGAACAGGTCCTTACGGAGAGGCACTCGAGAAACCGCTCGAGCCCCCCTTAAAGGCCACAAGTACAACATCATAATAAGAGAAGGGAAAACAGCGTATCATAGATAATCTCATCATGTTCATTGATTAGAGTTTGAGCAATAGCATAAAGCTAAACAATAATAATCCAACCCGAATAGGTAAACAAGGACATGGATAACAAAGCTAGTCAATCCTTAGGCATAAATGTGTAATGCGGGAGGTGAATTAAAGAATGAATAGGACAGAGATAGGTCAAGGGACACTTGCCTCCACCAACCGACTGCTGCTCAGGGGCTTCTCCTGCGAGTTCCTCGGGCTCTTCAACCGGATCGTTCTCTATGCGAGTGCAAACATACATACATTCATCCATTGAAATTAGGAAACCAACAATACACCATACAAGAGAACAAGTAGATTAAACATGCATAGAATATCACATACGATAATGAATTTACCATGGTTAGAAAGAGGCGGGGAAAGGTCTCGCGAGGGTTAAAGCTTATGCTCGAGGCGCGTTACGGGTAGGCGAATAACTAGACGTTACGTGCTCTAGTTCCAATTGGTTCTAACAAAAGGATTAGCTACATGCACTAATGTAAACGTGACCACTTTTAGTAGATTAACATTGAATGAGATAGATGATTAGCTATACAAATTAACTAACGTAACCAATTTCCAAATTGAGACTCCTATCTTATTAATATAAACAACGTGATTAGCGCGCATAGGATACGGGGGGGTAGACGGGGACGTCTGAGGGGGTAGACGAAGGCACGACGGCCGTGCCAAGGCACTGCGCATTACGCGGGCACGCGCGTGAGGCCGCACGCACGTGCCGCGAACTAGTTGTGCGCACGTCGGGGCCGCGCGCTAGCCGAGCTCAAGGCCACGCGCCATAGGCACGCTGGGCCGAGCTCGAGGCCGCGCCGGGGCCGTCACGACGCAAGCAAGGCACGGCGGGGCGAGCGGGCAAGCATGCCGGGGCAAGCGAGCACGGGCGAGCGAGGACGCTGCGGACCACGGCGGGCGAGGCACGGGCGGGGCGAGGACACGGCCGGCCACCACGCCGGGGCGGGGACAGCGTGGCCGAGCCGAGGCGGGGCGGGGGCGGCCGAGCCGGGCACAGGGGTGGGTGGGTCGCCGGGGGCGGCCGAGCCAGGCACGGGACGGGGCGGGGCGGCTCGCCGGAGGGGCGGCCGAGCCGGGCACGTGACGGGGCGGGGCGGCCGAGCCGGGCTCGGGACGGGGCGGGGCGGCTCGGCGGAGGGGCCGGCGAGGCCGGGCCGGGGCGGGGCGAGGGCGGGCGCGGCCGGCGGCTCGCCGGAGGGGCGGCCGAGCCGGGGCGCCGAGCGGACGGGGCGGGGCGGCTCGCCGGAGGGGCGGCCGAGGCCGGGGCGAGCGCGCCCACGACGCGGGGGAGGGCACCGACGAGAGGGGGAAGGAGGAGGAAGGGGAGGGAGAAGAGGGGAGGGGGAGGGAGGACCTCACCGTGGGCGAGGCGGGCGGCGGCGGCGGCTGCGGCGGCGCTAGGGCGGCGGCGGCGGTTAGGGTTAGGGAGAGGGAGAGAGGGAGGGAGAATGACGGGCGGGGCCCGCGGGGAGGGAAATTTTGGAAAAAAAGGGGAAGGGGGCGGCTGGGCCGCTTGGGCCCAAAGGGGGAGGGAGGCGCGGCTGGGCCGGCTGGGGGGCCCACGGTGGGGGAGGGGGCGCGGCTGGGCCGCCGTGGGGCCCACGCGGGAAGGGGGGAAAAGCTGGCTGGGCCGCGCGCGCCAAGGGGGGGGCGCGGCTGGGCCGAAATGGGGAAGGAGGGGGAGGGGAGAGAGGAAAAGGTTTTCCTTTTCTTCAATTTTAGATGAGTGATTTCCACAACCTCAACCAAACAAAATAGATGCATAGCTCGGCATGGTGCGGCAAACAAAATAAAGCATTTTAGGGTTTTGCTTTACACGAGATCTAAAGCCAAAACCCGCTATAACTTTGGAAAAGATCAAGGTTTAGCGAGGGGAAAAGGGAAAAGGAAAGGGTAACGCCCGAATTTGGCGAGTGAAGAAAAGAAAAAATTCAACTCAAAAATTCGGGGCGTTACAAACCTATCCCCCTTAAAAGAATCTCGCCCTCGAGATTCAGGGTTGACTAGCAAAGAGCTCAGGGTATTTAGCCATCAGATCATCTTCACGCTCCCAGGTTGCTTCTTCCTTAGAGTGGTGATTCCATCTGACTTTGCACATTATGATGGTCTTCCTTCGGGTGACTCTGTCTGCGGTCTCAAGGATTTGCGTTAGCTTCTCAACGTAGGTCAAGTCCTCCTGGACTTCAAGACCTTCCACTGGCAACTGCTCTTCCGGCACACGCAAGCACTTCTTCAACTGAGACACATGAAAGACATCATGCACAGCAGACAAATTTTCTGGCAGACTGAGCTGATAGGCCACTTCTCCACGCCTTGAGAGAATCTGGTATGGGCCAATGTAGCAGGGTGCTAGCTTGCCTTTGACTCCGAACCTTCTGACTCCTCTGATCGGTGACACTTTCAGATAGACGAAGTCTCCGACTTCGAAACTCAGCTCTCTTCTTCTTGTGTCTGCATAGCTTCGCTGCCTTGATTGCGCTATCTTCAGATTCTCTCGGACCATCCTGATGTTCTCTTCAGCTTCAAGCAGAATGTCTGGCCCAAACACCTGCTTTTCTCCAAGCTGATCCCATTGCAACGGAGTTCTACAACTCCTTCCATAGAGCGCCTGAAATGGTGACATCTTCAAACTGGCCTGATAACTGTTGTTATAGGAAAACTCTGCATAAGGCAATCTCTTGTCCCATCCGGACTGATCTTGCAATGCACAGGCTCTCAACATGTCTTCAAGAATTTGGTTGGATCTTTCGGTCTGACCATCTGTCTGCGGATGATATGCAGAACTGAAATTTAGGTGCGTGCCCAAGGCTTCATGCAACTGCTGCCAGAAATGAGAGGTGAACTGTGTTCCTCTGTCTGACACTATCTTCTTTGGCACACCATGAAGACAAACGATCCGAGGCATATACAACTCTGCCAATACTGCACTGCTGTAGTTGGTCTTGACAGGTATGAAGTGGGCTGACTTGGTCAAGCGGTCCACTACTACCCAAATGGAATCGTAGCCGGCTCAAGTGTGAGGCAATCCGACTATGAAATCCATATCGATTTCATCCCATTTCCACTGAGGAATTTGCAATCGTTGCAGCAATCCAGCTGGTCTCTGGTGCTCTGCCTTGATCCGCCGACAACTATCACACATAGCCACATGCTCTGCGATCTCCCTCTTCATTCTGTACCACCAGAATTTCTTCTTCAGATCTTGATACATCTTCTCACTGCCAGGGTGAATCGAATAGGCTGTCTCATGAGCTTCCTTGAGGATCAACTCCCGAATGGATTGGACATTGGGAACACACAAGCGGTCTTTGAACCATATCACACCTTCTGCATCTTCCCGAAAATCTTTGCCTCTGCCATCTAGAATCAGTCGCCAGATCTCACTGATCTTCTCATCGTTCTTCTGCGCTTCTTTGATTTCTCGCTCCAAGGTAGGTTCCAACTCAACGGTGACTCCTCGCGTGTTGTTCAGAAATCCGAGACTCAACCTGTCAAACTCCTTGGCCAACTCATAAGGCATCGGATGAGCGACCATCAGATTGACCTGACTCTTCCTGCTCAAAGCATCTGCCACTACGTTCGCTTTACCTGGGTGGTAGTGAATCTCCAACTCATAGTCTTTGATCAACTCTAACCATCTTCGCTGCCTCATATTCAACTCTAACTAAGTGAATATGTACTTCAGACTCTTGTGGTCTGTGTAAACATCGCATTTTTGTCCATACAGATAGTGCCTCCATGTCTTGAGTGCGTGAACCACTGCTGCCAACTCTAGATCATGGATTGGGTAATTTTTCTCATGAACCTTCAGCTGTCGGGACGAGTAAGCCACAACTCTTCCCTCTTGCATCAACACACATCCCAAACCAGTGTAACAAGCATCACAATACACCGAGAAGGGCTTGTGCACATCAGGCAAGACTAGGACAGGCGCTGTAGTCAACTTCTCTTTCAGTGCTTCAAAGGCCTCTTGGAATTTCTGGGTCCACTTGAACTCAACCTTGTTGCCTAGCAATGCTGTCATTGCTTCGCAATCTTCGAAAACCCTTCAATGAATCGCCGATAATATCCGGCCATTCCAATGAAACTCTTGATTCCTCGAGCATCTGTTGGCGCTTTCCAGTTCAGAATGTCTGCCACTTTCTTCGGATCCACCGCCAATCCTTCTTTGTTGATTATGTGACCCAAGAACAGGACTTCACTGATCCAGAACTCGCACTTGCTTAACTTTGCATACAGTTGGTGCTCTCGCAATCTCTGCAATACCATCCTCAAATGACTTGCATGCTCTTCTTCGCTATGAGAATAAATCAGAATGTCATCGATGAATACCACCACAAACTTGTCGAGATAGTCCATGAATACACTGTTCATCAAGTTCATGAAGAAGGTCGGTGCATTGGTCAAACCAAAAGACATCACAGTGAACTCATACAAACCATACTTGGTAATGAATGTCGTCTTCGGAATGTCCGAAGGTCGGATCCTGAGCTGATGATAACCTGACCTCAGATCAATCTTGGAGAACACATTGGCTCCTCTCAACTGGTCGAACAGATCTTCTATTTTGGGCAAGGGGTACTTGTTCTTGATCGTGACTTCATTCAAAGCTCAGTAATTGATACACATCCTTTTGGTGCCATCTTTCTTTTCCACAAACAGGACAGGGGCGGCCCAAGGCGAGGTGCTTGGCCGGATGTAACCTTTCTCTGACAGCTCATCAATCTGCTTCTTAAGCTCAACCAACTCTGGTTTGGATATTCTGTAAGCTCTCTTAAAGATGGGGCGGTTCCAGGAAGAAGCTCTATGGCAAACTCAGCTTTCCGCTCTGGTGGCATACGCGGTAAGTCCTTTGGAAACACATCTGGGAATTCGGACACAACCTTGATACTCTTAATTGGGTCTGCTTCACTGCTATCGACAGCCATCTGATAACAACTTCCTTTCTTTGGCTCAGGTGGGACTAACTCGGTCACCACTTCCTCTCCTAGTGGAGACACCAACTTGATTGTCCTCTTATCACAACTGATAACTGCCTGATACTTATGGAGACACCAACTTGATTGTCCTCTTATCACAACTGATAACTGCCTGATACTTATCTAGCCAATTCATCCCCAGGATGACATCTATTCCCTGAGTACCCATTACTATGAGGTTGGCGGGAAACGCTATCCCCCTTATTTCCACACATACATTCAAACAAATGCTATCGGCTCGAATTCTACCACCGGCTGAGTCAATTTGAATGGGGGTTGACATGGTAGTAATTGGAAGATTATGTGCTTCTACCCATGATGCAGTAATGAAAGAATACGTTGCTCCAGTATCAAATAACACTTCTGCAATATGGGAGTCGACTGGGAACATACCTACTATCATGTCGGGGGTCTTCTGAACTGCTTCAGCCTCCAAGTGGTTCAGTCTCCCATGATTATAGCGCGGCTGAGAGCGATTGCCTGCTCCAGGCTGAGACACATTCTGCTTTGCTGGGGCATTGGGGCCTAACTGCTGCTGGGCTGCCTTCTTCGGACATTGCATCACCCAGTGGCCTTGCTCTCCACAGTGGAAACATGCCCTGTTTCCAACCTGAGCTGGTGCTGCCTGACCGTTCTGCTGGTTTGCTGGGGCAGGAAGACGAGGTGCCTGCTGATTTTGCCTCTAAAACTGACCTCCTGACTGATTGCCCTGACGGTTCTGATACTGGTGCTGAGGATACTACCTTTGGAACTGCTGCTGCTGAGGTAGACGCTGGTTCTGCCTGAACTGCTGAGGTTGGTTGCCTGAGAAACGAGGACGATTGCTGCTTCCAGGCTGGGGTCCACTGATCTTGTGCTTACGGTCCTCCATCTCCTTACGCTTCCTCTCTGTCATGATTGCTCTGTCAATCAAGTGATGGAATGTCGGGAAGGTGTGATTCATCAGCTGATACTGAAGAGGGTCAACCAAGCCTCTCAGGAAACGGTACTGTCTCTTGGCGTCGGTGTTGACATCTTCAGGAGCATAGCGAGACAACTGCAAAAACCTGTCCCGGTACTCACTGACAGACGATGACCCTTGCTTGAGAGCCAGGAACTCCTCCTTCTTCACTGTCATCAGACCCACTGGAACATGGTACTGACGAAAGCTACCTCTGAACTCTTCCCAGGTGATGGTGTCGGGGTTGGCATGGGTGGCGAGATAAGACTCCCACCATGATTGGGCTGCTCCTCTCAACAGACGGGGACCATACAGGACTTTCTCCCTATCATCGCACTGAGCGGTATGCAACTCCCGCTCCACAGTGCGCAGCCAGTCTTCAGCATCCATGGGGTCAAAAGAGTGAGCAAACGTTGGTGGATGACCTCTCATGAATTTAGCACGCTTGTCCCTGGGCATTTGAGGCATCTGAGGCTGAGGTGGTGCTTGCTGCTGCTGCTGCTGCTGAATGGCGGCCAGAGTCTGACCGATGGCTTGAACTACCTGAGTCTGCATCAGAAACATCTGCTCGATGGACATCGGGGGCGGGGGTGGCAGGTGCTGTTGCGGAGGCACCTCATCCTGCTGAGCGGCTCGCTCCTGCTGAGCACGTCTTCCTCCTCTGCGCCTGTTCTCTGACATCTGCAGAATGCAACCACACATCAGAACTGATCTGGCAAATCTTGCAGCATAAGAAAAGAGTATAGAATTCTTCAACAGCACTGAACAGGTGAGCATCTTCACTGATCTCCAACACAGACCACACAACTTCTCAGATAAAAAGGAAAGTGGAATAAAAGGCTTCCCAACTAGATAACTAACTCCTTTAACGTATAACAGGTAAACCAAAATGCAGAGGATGCCCACACTCTGGTGACTGTCATTACAAAGATCCAACTCAAACATAGTTCATCATGACAAACATATAGATGTCCAATAAGCACGAAGCCCGCGAGCCCGACACGAAGCCCGCTGTTTGGGCCCGGTCCGAGCCTGGCACGGCCCGGTTATATGCGGGCCTGGGCCGGCCCGACACGAATAAGCGGGTCGGGCTCGGACAGGAAATTAGGCACGGTGGGCTAGCCCAGCACGGCCCGTTTAGCTCTAAGCCCGTTAAGCCTGCTTTTTTTACACTAAAAAGTGTTTTCGGCCCGCATAGCCCGCTTTTCGGCCCGCTTTTTTCGTGCTAAACAGGCCGGCCTGGCCCGTTTAAACCCGTTGCGGGCCGGGCTCGGACAAGAAATTGAGCCCGCGTGCTTACCCGGCCTGGCCCGGTTTTCTAATCGTGCCTGGCGGGCCGGGCCCAAAACGGGCCGGGCTTCACCGAACTCGGGCCGGACCGGGCCGGGCGGCCCGTTTGGACATCTCTAGACAAACATAAATGCACAGGATATAGAAAACTACCCTGTCTAACTAAGACTAACTAAGAGCGAGACTAACGCTAAGACTGTAGCTTCTACGTATATATTTTGTATTAATTACAAGATCCAACTCTAACGATCTATGGTTCTAGATTTATCTTGGTCTTGCAGTCGGGATTGCCATAAGACTGGCGTCCACGCCGAGGGACCGGTACGAGTGCTGAGTCCCGACGGGAGCGGGGGAACCGTCATCCAGGTGACGATGTTCCGCACGCTCAGCCCGCAGCAGGGCGATCTCAGCACGAGCCCTACTCAGCTCATCTAATGCATGGTCCAGCTCCGTGTTTAGCACGGTGGCTAGATTGACTGTGCTGCTCAACCTAGGATTGTCCTCACCAACAGGTGAGACAATCACGCCTCCTGTGCTGCCAGATGGACGGCAGGGGTAATACTTCAGGTTGAGACCGTCAGCTACCCCATCGAGAACCGAGCAGTAGTGCGAAAGCGCACGCCGTGCGGCATCTTGCATGGCTGACTCAGCTGAGTCCCGCTCAGAGATAGAATAGTGCTCTGAGCAGATCTCAGCACCCTAGAGACTGTTCTCCGGACAGCGCACCAAGCAGGTCGCCTCCCAGCGGTCCGGGTAGAACCTGCGACTATGCTGGTAGACCACACAGCGATACTCGATGGACCAAGTACGCCGGTGAAGTGCCCGACGTAGCAGGGTGTCGAGCGCATCGTGGAAGTGACACCCGCGAGCAGCGTCGCGAGTGATGGGTCGAGCAACCCATCCTTTCGGCCCCTGGTCGGCAGAGAAGTCGGTGTCACGGCCCGAGCTGTCGTCACCACCTCCGTCGTCTGGGTCTCCTCTAGCAGCTACTCCAGAGGCTGGGGCGCCCAGTGGTGGTGCAGGGGGCGCCTCTAGGGGAAGCACAGGGGAGCAGCTCCTCACGGACTCTATCTCCTGGTGGAGCGAGAAAGAAGAGCCCTGCTGCTCCTGTCGTCGACGCTCCTGCTCCTCATGCAGGTGGTGGTGCAGTCTCTCCAAGTGGCTGGACTGTCCGGCCACGGGACGGCGAAGCGGACGCTCAGCAAGGCGGGAGGGTAAGAAGGGGATGACGGACTTTCGTGCAGTGTGTCTAAGACGAGCCATCTACAAAAGACACCGCAAGCAAAAGAGTGAGAACAGAATTAATATGACCAGCAAGTAATGAACCATAAATAAATGAAGGATTAGAAATAAACATAATTTTCAGCAAGGTGTAACATATAGTAGAACATAGGTTTGGTCGGTATGACCAACTTTTGAAGGGATATCAAAGTCAAGGCAGGGACAGAGGTCTATAGTCCTTAGAACAACCATTCTACTCTAGGTTAGTGGTCCTACAGTCAGCACGACTTTGATACCACCACTTATGTCACACCCGGTTTTAGAAGGCAAACCGAATGCGAACCATGTACGTGCCAGGATCAGCAATTCACGTACACAGCAGTTACATAACATGGACATCATCACACAGTGCCCAAATAGTATTAAAAAGGGAAATAATAGTCGATTACATCATATGTCTGAGACATCCACATAGTCTTTACAATAAATCAAAGTGCGGAAAAGAAACGTAGATAAACGCGGCCTTCACAGGCAGCCGACTGGGGGTTGCCGCTAACCCACGCCTAGAACTCGTCGTAGTCTTGGAACTCCTGGAAGTCTCCTTCCACAGCTTCATCTTCTCCTGAGCAGTGGTTGCAATGCTGACAACCTGGGGATGGGGGGGGGTTTGGTGTGTAGAGCAAGGGTGAGTACACATCAACATACTCAGCAAGTATCCTGTTTGGCTGTAGTGGACTAGATTTATGTGGGGATAAGTCAAGCAGTTGCTTTTAGTTGATCAGATTATTATTTACTAATAGAAAGCCAGGTTTTAGCATTAACCCAAGTTATTAGCCCGATGTACCCTTTCCAAACGGAAAGAATACCACTTACCAGCACCATAGTCATAACCAAAACCATCAGTCTCATTACCACCTGTAAACCAAAGTGTCTCTGATCAAGTACCACTAATCACTGGAGCTCCCTTGGCCGCTCATAACTGCAAGCACGGCTGATATATCAGTTTTCAAACACTCTGCAGAGGTTGTGCACTTTACCCACAAGCCGTGATTCCCTTTCTGCCCGGAGAGAGCTACTCCCCATAGACCACTACCAAGGTGGCCTAGCAGGGCATCACAACGTAGCCTTTACAAAGATTCCCCGGGGCTGTAGCCGCCCGTTAGGTTTCCTAAATGCACCGCACTCCTCCCCAAGGGGCGAACCCAAGCTTGGCAGAGCAAGCCGCATACACCGAGCCCCATTGACGGCACGACGGCTAAGCGAACTACACCCCGGATCCTCTAATTATTCAGCTAAGGGCACCCCATTCCACCCTCATGGTTGCACTGTTTTCCCGGGCGGTCATCCATAGAATAGGTCCTTACGGAGAGGCACTCGAGAAACCGCTCGAGCCCCCTTAAAGGCCACAAGTACAACATCATAATAAGAGAAGGGAAAACAGCGTATCATAGATAATCTCATAATGTTCATTGATTAGAGTTTGAGCAATAGCATAAAGCTAAACAATAATAATTCAACCCGAATAGGTAAACAAGGACATGGATAACAAAGCTAGTCAATCCTTGGGCATAAATGTGTAATGCGGGAGGTGAATTAAAGAATGAATAGGACAGAGATAGGTCAAGGGACACTTGCCTCCACCAACCGACTGCTGCTCAGGGGCTTCTCCTGCGAGTTCCTCGGGCTCTTCAACCGGATCGTTCTCTATGCGAGTGCAAACATACATACATCCATCCATTGAAATTAGGAAACCAACAATACACCATACAAGAGAACAAGTAGATTAAACATGCATAGAATATCACATACGATAATGAATTTACCATGGTTAGAAAGAGACGGGGAAAGATCTCGCGAGGGTTAAAGCTTATGCTCGAGGCGCGTTACGGGTAGGCGAATAACTAGACGTTATGTGCTCTAGTTCCATTTGGTTCTAACAAAAGGATTAGCTACATGCACTAATGTAAACGTGACCACTTTTAGTAGATTAACATTGAATGAGATAGACGATTAGCTATACAAATTAACTAATGTAACCAATTTCCAAATTGAGACTCCTATCTTATTAATATAAACAACGTGATTAGCGCGCATAGGATACGGGGGGGTAGACGGGGACGTCTGAGGGGGTAGACGAAGTCACGACGGCCGTGCCAAGGCACTGCGCATTACGCGGGCACGCGCGCGAGGCCGCACGCATGCGCCGCGAACTAGCTGTGCGCACGTCGGGGCCGCGCGCTAGCCGAGCTCAAGGTCGCGCGCCATAGGCACGCTGGGCCGAGCTCGAGGCCGCGCCGGGGCCGTCACGACGCGAGCAAGGCACGGCGGGGCGAGCGGGCAAGCATGCCGGGGCAAGCGGGCACGGGCGAGCGAGGATGCCGCGGACCACGGCGGGCGAGGCACGGGCGGGGCGAGGACACGGCCGGCCACCACGCCAGGGCGGGGACGGCGCGTCCGAGCCGGGGCGGGGCAGGGGCGGGCGGGTCGCTGGGGGGCGGCCGAGCCGGGCACGGGGGCGGGCGGGTCGCCGGAGGGGTGGCCGAGCCGGGCACAGGACGGGGCGGGGCGGCTCGCCGGAGGGGCGGCCGAGGCCGGGCGGCGCGAGGCGAGGCCGGGCCGGGGCGGGGCGGGGCGCGGCCGACGGCTCGCCGGAGGGGCAGCCGAGCCGGGGCGCCGAGCGGACGGGGCGGGGCGGCTCGCTGGAGGGGCGGCCGAGGCCGGGGCGAGCGCGCCCACAGCGCGAGGGAGGGCGCCGACGAGAGGGGGAAGGAGGAGGAAGGGGAGGGAGAAGAGGGGAGGGGGAGGGACGACCTCACCGTGGGCGAGGCGGGCAGCGGTGGCGCGGGGGAAGGGGCGGCGGCGACGGCGGCGCTAGGGCGGCAGCGGCGGTTAGGGTTAGGGAGAGGGAGAGAGGGAGGGAGAATGACGGGCGGGGCCCGCGGGGAGGGAAATTTTGGAAAAAAAGGGGGAAGGGGGCGGCTGGGCCGCTTGGGCCCAAAGGGGGAGGGAGGCGCGGCTGGGCCGGCTGGGGCGGCCCACGGCGGGGGAGGGGGGCGCGGCTGGGCCGCCGCGGGGCCCACGCGAGAAGGGGGGGAAAGCCGGCTGGGCCGCGCACGCCAAGGGGGGGCACGACTGGGCCGAAATGGGGAAGGGGGGGAGGGGAGAGAGGAAAAGGTTTTCCTTTTCTTCAATTTTAGATGAGTGATTTCCACAACCTCAACCAAACAAAATAAATGCATAGCTCGGCATGGTGAGGCAAACAAAATAAAGCATTTTAGGGTTTTGCTTTACACGAGATCTAAAGCCAAAACCCGCTATAACTTTGGAAAAGATCAAGGTTTAGCGAGGGGAAAAGGGAAAAGGAAAGGGTAACGCCCGAATTTGGTGAGTGAAGAAAAGAAAAAATTCAACTCAAAAATTCGGGGTGTTACAGTGTTACTACAATGTAAAGATGGGAAAGGATGGAACAAATATATTGTTAGTGATGAGTTTGTGTTTAGAGCTAACAAGCTATGCATTCTAGCTAGCTCCGTTCGTTTTTTTGTTGTTACAGGAAGCACATGGAGGTGGCTTGATGGGACATTTTGGAGCAAAGAAAATGGAGGACATACTTGCTGGTCATTTCTTTTGGCCCAAGATGAGAAGAGATGTGGCGAGATTGGTTGCTCGTTGCACGACATGTCAAAAGGCAAAGTCACGGTTAAATCCACATGGTTTGTATTTGCCTCTACCCGTTCCTAGTGCTCCTTCGGAAGATATTTCTATGGATTTTGTGCTGGGATTTCCTAGGACTAGGAAGTATGTGATAGTGTGTTTGTGGTTGTTGATAGATTTTCTAATATGGCACATTTCATAGCATGTCATAAAACTGAGGATGCTACTATATTGCTGATTTGTTCTTTCATGAAATTGTTTGCTTGCATGGTGTGCCCAACACAATCATTTCTGATCGTGATGCTAAATTTCTTAGTCATTTTTGGAGGACTTTGTGGGCAAAATTGGGGACTAAGCTTTTATTTTCTACTACATGTCATCCACAAACTGATGGTCAAACTGAAGTTGTGAATAGAACTTTATCTACTATGTTAAGGGTTGTTCTAAAGAAGAATATTAATATGTGGGAGGACTATTTGCCTCATGTTGAATTTGCTTATAATCTATCATTGCATTATACTACAAAGATGTGCCCATTTCAGATTGTATATGGTTTGTTGCCTCGTGCTCCTATTGATTTAATGCCTTTGCCATCTTCTGAAAAACTAAATTTTGATGTTACTAGGCGTGCTGAATTGATGTTAAAACTGCATGAAACTACTAAAGAAAACATAGAGCATATGAATGCTAGATATAAGTTTGCTAGTGATAAAGGTAGAAAGGAATTAAAGTTTGAACCTAGAGATTTAGTTTGGTTGCATTTGAGAAAGGAAAGGTTTCCTAAATTGCAAAAATCTAAATTGTTGCCTCGAGCCGATGGACCGTTTAAAGTGCTAGAGAAAATTAAGGACAATGCATATAGGCTATATCTACCTACAGACTTGTAGATTTAAAGCCAAACTTGGGAGAGGAATTTGAGCTTGAGTCGAGGACGAATCAAATGCAAGAAGGGGAGAATGATGAGGACATCCACACTACTAATACATCTATGCCAATACAAGTACCAATTTCTGGTCCCATTACTCACGCTCGTGCTCGTCAACTCAACCATCAGGTGATTACACTCTTGAGTTCATGTCCATCATATTTAGAACATGGAGGCCATGCACTCTTGTTTTGCTTAGGAACCAGAGAGAAGACTAAAAGGGAAAAGGATTTGAACATGCTGGATTCGGACTACAGAAGAACACCAACTTGTGACAGTCACCACGGTCACATGTGGGCTCAGATTGGAATGTTCAAGCACTACATGGAAAGCTTATCAAATCTACTTTCATATGGATCTAGAATTATAGTCATATCTATTCTGAGGCCGTCGTAATCATTGTTTCCTTACCGAGACATTTCCTGCCTTTTCTGCCCATGGTGCTGTGTCACCCTATTTTAGCCCAATGGGTTGTGTATCGAGTTGGGTCCATTAGGGATGCATCCTAGGGTTGCAGCACGACCCCAATACCTTTGTGGTCATCCTCCCATGTTTATAAACCCCTAGCTGCCACCAAGAACAGTGGGTTTTGTTTAGATCAAGTTTAGCTCTCGCTACTTGCTTGTAAGTGCACGTGCTGGTTCAGCCGCCCATCTTCTTGTCTTCGGAACCCCACCTTATTGGAGTTTGAGTTTGAAACCTACATTTACATCTGGTAATTCAGTACTTGTTTCTACTTGTTATTTTTAGTTATTCGATTGCTTGCAAGACAAGTGCCCTAGTGGCCGGGGTGTCGCGCTCCATAAGATCGTGACAGCCATAGGAGGTGGTGTATCGGTTGCTAAGGCGTAACATCTTTGGAAGGTTGTAGTCAGGCCGTCAACATCGTCTCCTCCACCAATTGAGTTGTTCCACACCCTCTCATTGAAAGATCGGGAATTCACCCAATGGGTGCACATCAACAATTACTCTAGATGAGGCAAACCCTTAGGGACTATGGCTACAAATTGAGAGAAGTCCCTCTCCTATGTGACAATGAGAGTGATATCCGCATGGCAGAGAATCTCGTTGAACACCGCCGCACTAAGCACATAGACATCTGATACCACTTCCTGAGAGACCACTCACAAATGTGAGATATCATTATTGATCATATTAGCACCCACAAACAATTAGCTGATATCTTTACCAAGCCCCTAGATGAAAAGAGATTTTGTGAACTTAGGAATGAACTAAATGTTTTAGATTCTCGGAATCTTGCGTTTTCCAAATTGGTATTTTTCTATGAAAACCCTATTGACAGTTAAGCGGAGCAAAACTATTTTCTTATCAAATTGGGAGAACTTATTCAGGGGAGACTTTATATGGCCAAAGGAAAAGCATTTGAAAAAGGGGGAGAATCTTTCAAACTAGGAAAATGTATTTGAAAACTCTATTCTTATACCTTAGGCCAAATGCAAATGAATTTGAAAAGATTTTACTAAAAGAATTTGCAAAAACAAGCCATGTGGTGCAAATGTGGTCCAAAATTTTAACTATATCAAAAACATTCATATGAACTTAGAACAACTTTCAATTCAAGTAACTTATGCACTCTTGTCAAATGCAAACTAGTTACAAACTCTGCAGTTTACATTTGCTTTGGTTTGTGTTGTCATCAATCACCAAAAGGGGGAGATTGAAAGGGAAATGGTTTTTACCATATTATCTAATTGATTTTGGTTCTTGATGACCATCACAACCTTGTGGACTAGATTCATAGGTGCATAAGTCCAATCAACTCAGTTCTAAGGCAGAAACAATTCAAAACAACCCACAGAGAGGTAAAACTTGGAAAATATAAACAATATCTAGTTTCACACTTTGGACAAGTTGCATATATCCCTAAGAACCTTTTTGAAACATCTAAGGAGGTTGGAAAGATCAGTTTTAAAGAATCAATTGTTGGAGCTGGTTTGAGCAATAATCAGAATTATAAGTTGGAGAAAAGAAAAAGTCCAAGAAATGAGACTTATACTAGTTGAATTGATATCACATATGTTTTCTAAGTCTTATGAACAACCTAAAGGACAGCCAAAAGTATTTGAAGAAATTTGGAAGAGAAGGAGAAGTTTTCAGCTTATAGCTAGAAGGGCACTAGACTGTCTGGTGTGCACCGGACTGTCTGGTGTGCACCGGACTGTCTAGTGGGTGCGCTAAACTCAGGCAGAGAAGCAGCCCAGCGCCAGAAGGAAGCACCAGACTGTCTGGTGGTATTTTTATCGAAGGCCAGCCAAACTCTATCTTTGGGAAAACTTCGGCCAGGAGCACTGGACTATCTAGCAACAGTGGCAACGACTACCTGCAAAACTCAGAACGGCTACCTATCAGCCGGAGCAGTAACCTCACAGTGCACCAGACATGTATTGTAGGCTATCCGGTGGGCATCAGATAGGCAATATTCACTGTTCAATGCACCACTCGGCAGTCAGTTTTTGCATATATTGTAACAACATTATTTAAATAATATTAAAAAATGTGTAAAGTCATAAAAACAATAATTAAATTGTTTATCTCATATTTATGAAACTAATTAAACAATTCCTAATTAATTTGATTTCCAAACAATCAATTTAAAAAATAACAATGTTGCAAGGGCTAGACTTCATATTATATGTGTTTATGGGAGATATCTTGCAGGAGGGAGGGCTCTCGGCTAGGGGATTTGTTGAGGGCGCAGATATCTAGTGAGGGGCTCAAGCGCGGAGCACCGACAACGGGCGAAGCTCCGGTGAGGCACGAAAGCCGAGGCACGAACGATAAGCACGACAGGCGACGACAATGGCTCTACGCGAGCAGGACATGACAATAGAGGGTGCGAGGAAGAGCGTGCAGGGAGGAGAGGAAAGAGTTCTGTAAAGGGGTTTTATAGGCAGGGTGATGGAGGTGGTAAGTCGGTGGTGGGAGGGAAAAGGTTTACAGTGACGTTATGTTGGTGCAGAAACAGCAGTGCGGCTCGACTAGGGAAGAAGGGGATGAGAAGCGTCGCGAGCAGTTAGGGCTGACAATGGGCCTCAAATTTTACACTATAAAACTTAAGGATCGAATCGGATTAGGATCGGGCTTTATTTCTATTCATTTTTTAACTATAAATAAGTTAGGGCCCTACCAAATTGTGAAGAGCCATTTGGATCGCGATCCATTACCACCTCTACGAGCAGTTGGCGATGTCGTAGTACTCCACTGAGCCGATTGGAGAGGAGAAGAGGCAGGGGAGCCGACGGTGTTTCCTGACGCGGTTGCGCGCTCTCGAACAAAACAGAGGAGTCATGCACAAGAGGAAGGAGATGGCGCCGATATTTGGATTCCACATGTCATAGAGAGAAAAGGGAGAGAAGAGAGGGGCCAGCGTGTCATAGGAATAGGAGGGCATGAAGAGGCCTAGAAATGGGCCAAATTAGGGTGGAGTGGGCTGGCGCGAGTTGTTTCATTTTTTCTTTTTAGTTTCTTTTTTAAACATAATATACATATTCCAAAAATTAAAATACATCCAAAAAATATTAACAAATAAAAATATATAACTTTTACTAATAATTTTTTAACAATTGATTAATACTCTATAAAATATAGTTTTCTTCAAGTTTTAAATCCAATAATTGGATAAACTACCATATCAATAAAAAATTATCCTTTGACATGAATGTATCAAACATTTGATAGATTTTCATTATTCATAAAATTGTTAAATATATTTATTTCACTATTTTAATATTTACAAATACATATATTTTCTTTCTTTTCTAATGAAAACTAATAATTAAATTAAATTAGATTGTTTTAATTGATGGAGTTGAGGTGTTAGAGTAGTGGAGCTGTATAAGGGCAATGGTGGAAGACAACTCTATGTATGGGTAAATCTTTTAGAGGAGGTAGTAAAATATAGACCTTGTTTGACACAACTTATTTTTAGCTTCTTCGTAGATTTAAATAGAAATCGTACTAAATAGAGAGGTTCTGAAGTAATTTATCAGTTCAGTTATATCTCATAATGAACTAAAAGCAGACAATAAACTGAAGCTGCTTTTCACCGGCATCTCAAATAAGCTTAGTAGCAATGCCAAACAAGTAATTTTCATCCCACGAGGACGTAATTGAAAGAGCATACGAAACATGATTCTATAGAGCCATCTCTTAAAGAGCTAAAACATGATTCTATGGAGCATCTCTTAAAAAGATTGGCCGTCAAAAAATGAATCTAACTCCTAATTCACTCTTTTGATGGAGGACAATTTGATGAGGCTATAGTGTTTGACAAACTTTTTTTTGTGAATTAGAGGTATTTTGACTGAATAGTTAAGAAAACTATACGAAGTAGTCTGACCGGACACAGCCGCACATAATATGAACATGCTACACTGAAACACTGACGCGGACCACAATAAAAAACCCTGAAACTTTAGCACTACTGCCCTTTTTCTCTTTTCAGCTACTGACCGCTACTGTTAATGGAATGGAAATGCACGCACGGCATCTAATTTGGGTGGCCGGCGGTGGACGGGCTGGACCCAATTGTCTGCTGGTGTGCTGCGAGCGGCGACGCGCCGGGGTGGTGGTCGACCGAGGAAGAGTTGGCCTCGGCCATGTCGAGCTCGACCTCCTTGTGCCGGAGCATGAGCAGCAAGCGTCGGCTCTGGATCCGGAGGCGGTCATTCTGCAGGCGCGCGCGTTCCATGTCGCGCTCTTTGTTGGCGCGGAACCGATCCCATTTCAGCCGCTGCCGCTCCAGGTCGTACGCGTGGGATTCGAGGAGGATCTGCTGCTCCTCCACCTCCACCGCGCGGCGTCGCACCCAGCACCTGGCCTGCTGCGGGTCCATCGCCGCGGCAGCCGCGGCCGCGAGCTCGCTCTTCAACTGCTGCAGCATTGCCGATGGGTCGGGTGCCGCCCCCGTCCTCGCGCGTTTCCCACCGCCGGCCGCCTCGTCCTCGAGGTCCTCGGCCGCGGCGCTATCCTCGCCATGCTCGCGCTTGCCGCGCCGGCGGCCGCCGCCGCTGTGCTGACGACTGGTGAGGTGGCTGTGGTACATGTGACCGTCGTCCTCCTCGTCGTAGTCGTCCTCGTCCTCCTCGCCGTTGTCGCTCACGGCGTCGCTGTCGTCTTCATCGTCCGCGACGTCGGCGGAGGAGTCCTTCATGCACGGCGGGGACGGGGCTGCCTGGTAGTGGCGAGCGGCGGACGAGGCTGCGCCGGCCACGGGCACCGGCGGCGGGTGGTGGAGGCAGGCGGCGTCGCCCGCCGCGCCGCCGCCGGCGTGCGGCGGCAGGTGCGAGCCCCCGGCAACGCCGCTGTTGTGGTAGGCGCACATCTCGCGGAAGAAGAGGTGCTTGGAGCTGAGTAGCTTGCGCGCCTCGTCCTTGGCCTTGGGCGTGAGCTCGTCGATGGCGTCGAGCAGCGCGTGGTTCTCGACCACTCGGCAGGCGCGGCCGCGGCCGAGCAGGTCGACCACGCGCTTGTAGCGCTTGTTGAGGTCGTTGAACTTGTCCTCGCACTGCTGCGGCGACACCACGAAGCCCTTGTCCATCATGGCGTGCGACACCGACTTCCACTTGCCCTTCTTCTGCTGCTGCGCCGCCGCCGCATGACCGTGGCCGTGCCCCGACGAGCCCGCCCTGCTCGCCTTGCCTCCCCCCGCGCCGCCAGGCATTGCCGCGCCCTCCCAGTCATCCCCAACGCTGTAGACCACGCTGATGAGCAGGCGCACCATGTCGTCGGTCCACTTCATCCTCGTCCACGGGCACCCCGCCGCCGCCATCTGTTGCTGTTGCTGCTGCTGCACCACCACTCCTCCCTTCCCGCAGCAGCCGTTGCCCACCGTGTCTTCATCGTGCCCCACCGTCGCCGCGCTCACCACGACCCTGGACGACGACGTGTTGGAGTAGGGCGAGAACGACGGCGGCGGGGGCGGCTGCTGCAGCTGGAACCCATCGTGGTGGTGGTCCTGCTGGTGCTGGAACGCGGCGGCGGCCGGGTGCATCTGCTGCGCGGCGAGGTGCATGTCCAGCCCCAGCATTGCCCCCGACCCAACCACGCCGCCCCGCGTCGCCATCCCTCCTTCCCCGTCGCCTCTCCCCATCGGCAAACCGCCAATCTCTACCCAGCTCTAGAAACCACTTGGCACTCCCGCCCCCGAAATCGGCAGCAAGGTGGGTGTTTTTATTGGAGGGGAGCTGTGTGGGCGATCGCCGCGGTTTCGTCCGTGCGGCTGCGACCGCTTCAGCCGCACAAGTACTCGGTTTTAGCCCCGCGCCTCACCGTTTCCAGCGGTGGGAGCCCACGGTCCCGCAATACCGCCTGGGATCCCCTGCGCAGCGGCGCTCCCCGCTTTTACGTGTGCGTGGTACTGTTTCGGTTGGTGGGGGTGTCAGGTGAGCACACAAGATCCGATACTGCCTGTAGAGGACTGGATTGGGAAACAGCTGCCCGGAATGGGCTGCCCCTGGTTTTGGTTTTACCATAGTTTGAGTTTCCTTTCTCCCCCTTTCGGTTTTTTACAGAATGAACCCACGGTTGGATGGACCTACTGTGGTTTTATTTTTCATGCAGTGGTCAACCTGCAAGTTACAGTCGCGTTGACATTGTCATCCGTTTGGTTCTGCTACAGTTGCTTCACAGGTTTGTACTCGCCGTTTGCTACCAGATCTGTTACATCTGTCTCAGCCTCTTTTGACACCATTTGAATCCATGATGAATATAAACATCTCTCCTCAGGATTCCTACATTTGGGCTAACCAAAAAACTCAATTTACATTTTCTATGACTTTTACCAATTCTTTGTAAGCTGTGAATTGTGGTGGTGAGCTCATCGTCGTTCTACCTCGACGAGACAAGCATATTGTTCACATTGTGGTTATGTGAAGTTCCATGTTACCTCCGGATTCCCTCTAACCGGCAATCGATTATTAAGAATATATATTTATTTGCTTTCGCAAAAAATGTATGTTTTTACCCTACCGAAGTACACTCAACTTGGGCGATCTCTAGGAGATCTCCTATCTCATCTCCCATCACATCTCATATTTTAAACTTTTTGTAAACAATGGTGTTTACACTGTAAAAACAATGTTTTATATGGCCATATACACGATCTGCTGGATGCAATCTTAGAGATGTTTGTAATATTTGGTGAAGTTATAGGTGTAAGAACCAATATTGTCCTAAGAGCATCTCCAACAATGTCTTAAAGTGGTGTCTCGAATTGCTCTATGTGGTTTTGGGTGTTAAGATAAATATGATTCATGATCATGCTTTATTATTGTGATTCTATTGTTTAGTGTTCATGATAAAATTATGGTGTTAAAACTGGTATATCAGTCGTGCTCGCGGTTAAGAGCGACTCAGGACTATCGCATGATTAACTTATGAAAGTAAACTTAATATGTCATATGCATTGCACTGTGGGTTTTATTATTATTTTTGATCTCTTACTATTGTGGGATGGTATATACTTACATTTAGTAATTGATAACAAAAGTTGAACTTATTTAAAGCAATGTTCAGCTTTAACCATTATTTGTTAATAAGTCTTACACTTCACGTGAGCCCACACCGTAAGTGAACTCATGCACATTATTCTCCACACTTGTTGAGCGATGAACTTTTGTGAGCTCACCCTTCTGATAACCTCACACACACACATGTGAAGAGCAGGTGGCTCCGGAGGAGGACTACTATGAGGAGTTCGACGAGGTCTAGGTGGCGTCTCTCAGACAGCTTAATGGCACCAAGGAAATAATATTAGTTCGATTTATTTATTATCATTTATTTTTGTAAGACATTTCCTCTATGTAATAAAGTTTGTGACATTTATCTCTATACACTTGGTCATTATATGTGTTGTTCTTCTTTGGCGCACATATGAGATGCACCCGTGTTTGGTCCTTAAATCCAGGTTTGACAGAAGTGGTATCAGATGAATGTTGACTGTAGGACGAAATCTAGATAGAACTAAACAAAACCTTTACCTACTTACTTTTACTCTGATTCTTTCCATACTTTTCTTGATCTTGTCTCACATTTGGTTGTTCTACTCTAACTACTCTTATCGTTTCTACTCCAAAAAGGCAGAAAGGATTTCACACCTTGAAATCCTATATTTACGAATCCCTAAAGAGATAGGAGACCTAAGACACAATATATTTTCTTTTATCAATATTTAAGTGTTTGTTCTGATGATAATTGCTTAATTTGCTTCTTTGAATGAGTGAAATAGTATAATAGGGCATCCTAGCATGTACCACCATAGGGTAATGTATTAGTATTAAGTAGGTGACACTCTAATCTACTGAGCTATTATGACCAAAGAGATCATGACCTAAAAGTTGGGTGTATCGTACTTATCCGTCTTATCTGCAAATCTATCTTACCATGTGTTTCTAACCCAGATGGTCAATACTAGAAAGGGAGGCGTTATCGATCTACCAGCTCGTATTTGTCGAAGGAGGGCAGTTGTCAATTCACAACCGGAGATGAATCCTCCTCTGAATCCTCCGCCTGCTGGGACCTATGTCGTGGTTGCCGCTCAGATGCAGCAGCCGCAGCAGATGGCTAATACTATGGCGGAGATGCAAGCTCAGCTCCGCCAAGACCGACAGCAGCCACCACCTCCACCACCAGAACCACCACCTAGGGATAAGCACCGGGAGTTCATGATTCATAAGCCACCCACCTTCTCCAGCTCTCCAGATCCACTACAGGCAGATGATTTGCTGAAGACAGTGGAGAAAATGCTTAATATCGCTCAGTGCACCGATAGGGAGAAAGTTCTCTATGCATCGGGTCGCCTCACTGGCCCCGCTGTAGACTGGTGAGATTCTTATTGTGATGCTCACACCGCTGCCATCACCTAGGTAGAGTTTTCCGCTAATTTCAGGAATTATCATATTCCTACTAGGCTGATGAAGATCAAGAAGAAGGAATTCCTCTCCCTCAAGCAAGGGAATATAACATTGAATGAATACATAGATAAATTCATTCAGCTGTCAAGGTATGCTCCAGAGGAGGTTGATGAGCATGAGAGGAAGCAAGAACAGTTCCTGGAGGGACTTATTGGGCCACTCCAGTACCAGCTGATGTCTCACACCTTCCCATCTTTCCAGAAGCTTCTGGACAAGGCCATAGCATTTGAACACAAACATGTTTAGCTTGGCAAGATGAAGAGGAATGCCATCACCCAGGGCCAGGGGAGCAGCAACATTCGTCCTTGCTATGCTCCACCCCAAGGTACACCTGCTCGTCCTGGAGGAGGGCAGTAGTCTCACCAGCGCCCTATTCAGCAGACACCTCAGGCCACACCTTAGACTCCCCATCCTCGTCAGGCTGCCCCAGCTGGCACCCCGGTGAGACCTCCTAGCCAGAACACTGCTACTGGCACTACCTACTTCAAGTGCGGTGAGGTTGGGCACTACACCAATGTCTGTCCTAAGAGGAACCCCAACACTCCAGCTCGAGGCAGTAATCAGGGCAAGCACACTAAGACTCCATCGAGCAACCATGGATATAATATTGCTAGGGTTAATCAAATCAGTGTTGAAGCTACTGCTGATGGTTCTAACATCGTCATTGGTATGTTCTTCATTAATTCCATGCCAGCGTCTATACTTTTTTATTCTAAAGCTTCACATTCATTCATATCTGCTCGCTATGTTAATGCAAATAGTCTACCTTACCTCGCTATGTGTAGACCTATGGTAGTCATCACACCTAAGGGACCTAATGAGGCAACATATATGAGTCATAAAATAGAAGTAACAATACTGGGAAGGAAATTCTGGGCTATGCCTGTAGTGCTAGAAGAGAGTACCATATAATTAATCCTTGGCATGAACTGGTTAAAACAGTGGAAGACAGTAATACATTGTGCTAGAGGAACTGTAGAGCTTTCTAGTCCTGATGGAGATAGATTTGAAGTCACAGTTGCACCACCCCCATCTACCAAACCTGCTATATACATGGTTAACGGTAAATTTGTGGGTGACCATATCAAAGTTGTTAGAGAATTCCTAGATGTTTTTCCAAAGGAGTTACCCAGAATGCCACCAGATAGGGAAGTGGAGTTTGTTATTGATCTCTTACCTGGAACCACTCCTATTTCTAAAAGACCATACAAAATGTCAGTGGAAGATTTAAAAGAACTTTAGAAATAGCTAACAAAGTTGCAGGAGTCGGGGTATATTCATCCTAATTCCTCACCTTGGGGAGCACCGATTCTGTTTATTCAGAAGAATGATGGTTCCTAGAGGATGTGTGTTGATTACAGATCACTTAATGATGTAACCATTAAAAATAAGTACCCCTTAACTTGTATTGAAGATTTGTTTGATCAAATGAGAGGTGCCAAGGTATTCTCCAAAATTGATCTCAGGTCGGGTTATCATCAAATGAAGATTAGGCCTTTTGATATTCCCAAGACGGCTTTCTCTACCCGATATGGGTTATATGAGTTCATTGTCATGTCATTTGGCTTGACTAATGCACCAGCCTGCTTCATGAATCTGATGAACAAGGTGTTTATGGAGTATCTTGATAAGTTTGTCGTGGTATTCATCGAAGATATTCTGATTTATTCCAAGAATGATGGAGAGCATGAGGAACAACTAAGACTGGTATTGCAAAAGTTGAGGGACAACCAACTCTATGCCATGTTTAGTAAATGTGAGTTCTGGCCTGATGAAGTACATCCTTGGGCACATCATCTCTAATGGGAGAATATCAGTGGATCCGGCTAAAGTAAAGGAGATAGTGGGATGGAAGATACCGAATTCGGTCACTGAAATCTGGAGTTTCCTAGAACCTGTGGGTAATACCGGCGTTTTATTGAGGGATTCTTTAAGATAGCAACCTCACTATTAGAGAAGGGAAAATAATTTAAGTGAACTCGGGCTTACTAAGACAGTTTCAATCAGCTAAAGTTTAAGTTGATGTCACCTCCACTGTTGGTAATGCCTGATCTTCAGAAGGGATTTGACATCTATTGTGATGTGTGTCGCTTGGGCTTGGGATGTGTTCTTATGCAAGAAGGACATATCATTGCCTACGTGTCTCTCTAGTTGTGGAAGCATGAGCTAAACTACCCCACTCATGACTTAGAACTGACCGCCATAGTGCATGCTCTCAAGATTTGGAGACATTACATAATGGGGACCAAGTGTCAAATCTATACTGGTCATAAGAGCATGAAGTATATCTTTACCCAGAAAGACCTTAACCTTAGTCAACGCCGTTGGTTAGAGCTCATCAAGGATTATGACTTGGAGATCCACTATCATCTAGGCAAGGTGAATCTAGCTGCGGATGCCTTGAGTCGGAAGGAACATGTTCATGCAGCTATAGCTACCCAGTTACCTGATGAGTTAGCAGAAGACTTTGAAAGGCCCAACATGGGAATAGTTGATCATGTAGATGAAATCACAGTAGAAGTGGAACTTACCTTGGAGCAAGAGATATGAAAAGGTTAGGTTGGTGATGCTAAAATTCAAGAGATCAAAGACCTAATGGCAGAAGGAAGAGGTCTAGACTTCATGGAGGATGAATAAGGCACAATCTGGTTCAAGAACAGGATATGTGTTCCTGAGATTGACAGTCTCTGTGAAACCATACTGAAGGAAGCTCATGACTCTACCTACTTCATTCACCCTAGTATTATCAAGATGTATCAGGATCTAAAACAGAAGCACTGGTGGTTTGGTTTAAAAAGAGATGTCGCTGCACATGTGGTCATATGTGATATTTGTCAAAGGGTAAAGGCTGAACATCAAAGGCTAGCCGAACTGCTACACCCGTTAAAGGTGCCTGGATGGAAGTGGGAAGAAATCAGTATGGATTTCATAGTCGGTTTGCCTCACACCCTCAAAGGTTATGATTCCATATGGGTGATCATGGATAGATTAACCAAGGTGGCTCACTTTATCCCGTTCAAGACTACATATAAGGGCTCTCAGTTGGCAGAATTATATATGTCTCGGATTGTGTGTCTACATGGTGTACCTAAGAAGATTGTTTCTGATCTGGGATCTCTGTTCACCTCAAGCTTTAGGAAAAGTCTTCATGAGAGTATGGACATAAAGCTAAATTTTAGCTTAGCCTATCATCCCCAAACTAATGGTCAGACCGAGAGAACCAACCAAGTGATGGAAGATATGTTGAGAGCATATGCTCTTAAGCATGGTGGCAGTTGGGATAAGAGCTTACCATATGCAGAGTTCTCTTATAATAACAGTTATCAGGCTAGTCTGAAGATGTCACCGTTTGAAGCTTTATATGGAAGGAAGTGTAGAACCCCTCTGTATTGGGATCAGACTAGTGAGAGATAATTCTTTGGACCAGAAATTATCCAAGAAGCAGAAGAACAAGTTTGAATGATTAGAGAGAACTTGAGGTTAGCACAGTCGAGGCAGAAAAGCTATGCAGATACCCAAAGGAGACCACTTGAGTTTGAAGAAGGTGATCATGTGTACCTAAAAGTGTCATGAATCCGAGGTATGAGGAGATTCAAGGTCAAAGGAAAGTTGTCCCCTCGTTTATTGGACCCTTCAAAATCCTAAAACGAGTTGTGGCAATGGCCTACCAACTTGATTTACCAACTCACTTGGCCGATGTACACGACGCGTTTCATGTGTCGCAGTTGAAGAAGTGTCTCAGAATCCCAAAGGAACAGTTACCTATGGAAGAGCTTAGTGTACAAGATGATCTGACCTACACCGAGTATCCTATCAAGATCATCGATACCCTGACCCGAGTTACGAGAAACAAGGTAATTAAAATGTGCAGAGTACAATGGAGTCATCACGGAGAAGACGAAGCTACTTGGGAGAGAGAAGATGAATTGCAAGCAGAGTTTCCCCATCTTTTTCCTAGTTCATCTTAATCTCGAGGTCGAGATTTCTTTTAAGGGGGGTAGAATTTGTAGTACTCAAAATTTAGGATGTATTAAAAAAGCAAATATATAATAATAATATCTCTTGGCAATTAGGAAGGGCTATGTGAGTATATATATTTCTTTTCTCTCTTCATGCACATCAACAATATGAGACTTGATTAAAGACAGCTAATAGCTAAATGAGTAGGAACTAATTTGCACATGCTGGTATTTTATGTGTTTCACTCTTGACAAAAGTTATACTAGGAATTTGGAATTCAAGCCACACCTTGAGCAAAGAAAATAACAAAAAGGAAAAGAAAATAAAATGAATAAAAGAGAGAGAGAGAGGGAAGACCATCATCGGTTTGGTGGGCTGAATCCGGTTGGCCCACTCAGCTGCACCGTCCACGCTAGCCCAGTACGGTGCTTGCCGCCAACCAGTGGACCCTTCCTAGCAGCCACCCACAACTTGTGCCATCTCTGGGTTGCGGGACCGCGTTGTCATCTCCTTCGCGGCGCCGTCGCAACGCCTCGCTCACCCATCGGGAACGGCAGCGATCCTCGCGTGGATTTTGGGCTGACTCGTTCAATCACCAAACCGACTTGGGGGAGCTATAAAATCGAGCATCGGGCCATGCCTTCCGTTTCTCTTTTCTTTGTTGTGCCTAGCTACCACCAAGAGACCAAGGGAGTCGTGCCGCCGCAGCGAACTTCGTTGTCGCCGCCCAATTCCCTTTGATGAGACAACCTTGGTGATCATCGTGAAGCTAGTGACCCTTCTCATGCTCGAGGAGCATGCTAGGTGGTCTCACCTAGGCCCAATTGCTTGCCGGTGGGGTGCATGCGTCCCTAATAGCGTGGCGTCGGAGCGGTCACTCCACGGCCTCTGGACCCTAGGTCATTTAGCTCAATAGGTTTTGGTGTTTTATGATCAACATAACATGTGGACTAATGTATTTCCCAAGTGTTTATGTGTTGTAGTTCACAGGATGCGAAGTGGATTGGACTGAGGCTCTAAGGATGCAACACCTCAAAGAAGACATTATAAGACCCATAGAAGACATTACAAAGTCATATTGAAGCCACTTTATACATGCTAAGAGTCCAACACATCAAGGAGTAGAAGTGACATACAAAGCTACAAAACAATAGTGAAGTTGACAAAGTTGAAAGGAAGGGCTGACTGAATTGGAAGTGTTTCACAAAATCAAATCTATTCAAATTGACACGACTTAAACTCTGAGATGTAGATAATTTTAAAATCTTTCCAAAACGTCCAAGATCATCCAAATCGGAGTTCAGAGCTAAACGTTATGCCCACAATACAAAGTCGGAATTGCTGAAAAAACCGCAACAACATATGGGATGTCCGGTGCACACTGGACTGTTCGGTGTGCCAAATTTGCTCAAACTAGTATGTCTTTAACTCTGGGATGTAGATAATTTGTTAAGCTTTCCAAAAAGTACAAGATCATCGAAATCGGAGTTCGGAGCTAAAAGTTATGGCCAAAATACGACAAGCGAGCATGGGTTGTCCGGTGCACACCGAACTGTCTGGTGTGCCATGTCCGGTGCGCCATCTTCGGAAGCTCCAACGGTTACCTTTAATGGCTAGTACACGTGGCATGTCCTGTGCACCACCGTACAGTGTGGTGCACCTGTCCGGTGCGTCGCAGAAAGCTACAGAACTGCTTTCCAACGACTATATACTTGACCCAACCGGCCATTTGGAGGTGTGGGAGCCTAATAGACATACCAAGGCACATAGTTCACATTTCCAAGAGCTCATACACCCATGTTCTTAATAGAATCACTCAGTGATTAGCGTAGGTGCGAAGTGCTTAGGTTAGTTAGACCACTCTAGTGCTTGCTCTAGGTGAATCCTAGTTAGTTGAGTGAGTTTAGATAAACCACACAACCCCTTGGCTCTTGTGCGAGCGGTTGTAATTGTACCGAGTGGGGTGAGTGTCTTGCGAGACCGTGACAACCGCGTTTGTGTCACGGCCGCCACCATATACCAGAGGGAATGAGGCCCATGGCATTTTCAGCCAGAAACTCGATAGTGGAGACGGCGGGGAGCGTCCGAGAGGAGCCGGAAGTGGAGCACCACTTGCACGTGGAGCAAGCCCATGGCCCTCTATGGAGTTACTCGACCGAGGTGCTTGGCCCTCGCGTGGGCTTCCCTTTGCGTAGGGGCACCAACAAGGATTAGTCAGGACCTTGCGCGGTTCCGGATACCTCGGTAAAAATACCGGCGTCATCCACGAGAGTTTGCATCTCTACCTTCTCTTTAGCTTCCGCATTTACATTAAGCATTTAAGTTTCAATCTTGTCTTTCTAGTTAGATTGTTTAGATTGAAACTTAACTTCCGCGGTAGAGATAGCAACACTTAGACTAAACCTAGTTTGCACATTACGAATTGATTATTTGCATAGGTTTTGCTCTAGGGATTTAATTGTGGTCTTGTTTAGAGGAAAGTTTTAGAAGTCCTAATTTACCGCCTCCCCTCTTAGGTGTCACCTGTTTCCTTCAATTGGTATCAAAGCCTAGTTTGGCTCATTTGAAACGCTTTAGCTTCACCACTAAAAGAGCTGACACTTTTTAAGAAAGGGGATAGATACCCATAGGCCACCATACTTCGACGGCACTAACTTCCCATATTATAGTGCTAGAATGGCTTGTTACCTAGAGGCCATTGATCTAGGTGTTTGGAGAGTCACTCATGACAGGATGAAACCACTCAAGAATCCCGAGAAACCCACCATGAGTGAGGAAAAAGAAATTCATTTAAATGCTAGAGCCAAAAATTGCTTGTATGAATCTCTTAGCATGGATATTTTCAATTAAGTTTTTACATTGAAAACTGCTAATGAGATTTGGCTAAAATTGCATGAGGTCCATGACGTCACATCCAATGTCCCTGAGCAAAAACATTGCCTAGTCTTAAATGAGTATAATTATTTTGTTATGAAGGATAATGAGCTTGTTAGATATATGTATTCTCGTTTGAATCTAATCATCAATGAGCTCAATTCTATTGGCATTAATAAGCTAGGTGATGCGGACAATGTGAGGAAGATTATCTCCCTGCTACCACAACAAAAATGTGGGAGCATCATCACTATTCTTCACAACATGGAGGACTTGAGTACAATGACCCCGACAATTGTGATTGGGAAAATCGTGGCTTTTGAGATGTCGCGAAAAATGTGTTGGGGAGAGGAGCCCACTTCTTCAAGACCATATGCTTTTGCATGTGATGAAAGAAAAGTCAAGAAGAAGGCTCCCACTCCAAGTTCCTCAAGTGAAGAAGAGGAAGAAGAAGAAAGTGATGATGAAGATAATCAAACATCAACATCATCCTCCGAAGATGAAGAAACAATCTGACGCGTCGGAAAGGTAATGGGGATGACGTGCAAGATTAATCTAATGGGTGTGCCTCTGCAGCTAGAGGATCTTCTTTTTAACATTGACAGAAAAAGCAAAGAAAGAGAGGATGCTTCACTTGCGGGGAAAAGGGCCACTTCAGGGACAATTGTCCAACTATGGCCGAACCCACAAAAAGGAGGAGCAAAGTCAAGGCGCTCACAAGTGTCATGACTTGGGATGACTCTTCTAGCGAAGAAGAACCCCTAAGGATGCGCAACCACCGGTCCTCATCACGTTCATCACCGTCATCACGCAAGTGCCTTATGGCAAGAGGTAAAATGAGTATTCCATCCTCTAGTGATGATAGCGGTAGTGATGATGAAGGTGAGGGAAATCCCTCAGTAGATGAGCTTGCGGAAGCCGTTAAAATTTTCCAAGATGTTTGCACTAAGCAAAAGGCTCAACTTAAAACTTTGAAAAATAAGTTGATTAGCTCTCAAAATCATTATAAAGGTTTGCTAGAAAAAATTGAAACATTTGCAGATTTGAATTGTGAGCTATCAACTGAAATTGAGCAATTAGAGTCTAGTGCTTCATCCACATCTACCAATGATGGCCTTATTAAAAAGAATAAAAAACTTAAGGCTAAGTTAGCTAGCTCTCAAGAAGCTATTGAAAATTTGCTAGGGAAAATGGAAATTCTTAGCATACACAATAATGAGCTAACTACTAAGCTAGAAAACATTAGTAGCACCCCAAGAGCATCTTTAGTTTAAATTCCTGAAATTATTAAGAAAGATGCTTCTACTTCTTGTTTTGATTTAATTGATGATTCTAACCTCTGCAACCAAGTTCTTGTTGAGAATATTGCTGTAGAAACATGTTCAAATGAGGTTGCAATGGAGAATGAACAATTAAAGCAAGAGGTGGCTCGCCTTAGGAAGGCTTTGTACAACATAAAAGGCAAAGCCAAACAAATCCGACCTCCACAGGATAACACCACTACGGGAGTGAACAAGCCTGTGTAGGGAGAAACCGTGATTTGTAGGCTATGCCACAAGGAAGGCCACAAGTCTTTCCAATGCAAGGCACAGACCGAACGAACGCAAAAGCTCAAGCAAAATCCCCAACAACTACATCAACAAGGTGGACAAAAAAGTTGCTACACCATATTTGATCAAGAAGAAAAAGAATGGAAAGGTGATAGAAATCAAGGCCAATAAGCAAGCCAACAAAGTAAAAGAAGCCAAACTCATTTGTGTGTCAAAGGAAATATTTTCAACCATAAAAAGCACCAAGAAGGTTTGGATCCTGAAAGGGAAGTGAGGAGTCCGAAGGACATCAGGGAATTTGGAGACTTGGCAAATTTTGGATGTATATCATGGGTTGCATCATAGTGGATCAAGTATTGCCTAGTGGGTTAGTGTATATTTTGGACCCAAATTCCCCACCCATGACTAAGGTAACTTGATTTATCGTATTTCCTGTTTTTAGATATGCGTATCTATTCTCTTATATCTAGTTGTACCTTTCATACCTAGTATTACAATTGGTGTTTACTTTTAATTAGAAATGCATGCATACGAGGTAAATCATATGGTAGGGTTGCTCACTTTCAATTCATACTCTTAAGCAAACCTACATGGTTTAAAATGAAAAGCATGACACATAGCTTATCTAACATTCCAAAGTAAATGATACAACAATTGATATTTTGAAATACTACAAGTGGTATAATGCTTCAATTATGCTTTAATTGGTATCATTTAACTTATATGTGCCAAAGATCGGATTATAGATAATTTGCCCCTCTTGATACCATATCAAAGTGCATGTCTCCTACAAGTATTCAAAACTTGTATGCACACTTTTGGGGGAGAGGTTACTCTATAATTTAAGTCCTTGACACTAATACCGCTTTCAAGTCCATTATTTGTAGTAATCTCATTGAAAGGAAAATGGAGTCCCCAGAGATAGACAACAAGCTTCCACTGCAAATCTACAAGAATTCTTATGTCTCACAAGCCTGCCATTGGTCTTCAATTGGTCTGCCATTGACTTTCAATTGGTATCTTTGAGACTACATTTAGTATCATTTACATTTCTTCTCCAATATTTGATTAGACTATATTTCATATCTCATACTTCCCATGCTGCTATAAATGCATATATTGTTGACTCATATTTTGTTACCTATGCATAAGGTAAGTTAGTCTATTCAAATCATGTCTTGCACCTCCATTTCTCACATGCTTTTTCCTAAGTAGAAGATCTCTGTGAGGGGGATCATTTCTTCGTCTCTAAAGGGGGAGAAAATTCTTTCTAAAGGAGAACACTCATTTAGGCGGGGTAACAATTTGGTGCTTCAATTGGTATTAATTGACAAATCCTTTATGAGGGCAAGTCTTATTTTCTTCCTACATGATTTTATTGTCTTCCTTTTCGGTGGTTGATGCCAAAGGGAGAGAAGTTGTAGGGACCAAAGCAATAAAATGTTATCAAACACCAAACACCACCAATTTAAAATTTCAATTCTTCAAGTGGTTTTGGTTCTTTGGTCTAAAATAGGAAGTAAGTGAATTATGGAGTTAGGGGGAGGCTTAAGTCCATAATCTCACTCTATGGGGACAATCATGCATCCTAGCAAGTAGATTGCATATTTTCATTCAAATGTTTGTTATATTTGCTTGCTTTGGTTGTGTTGTCATCAATCACCAAAAAGGGGGATATTGTAAGGAAAATGGACCCTAGGTCATTTAGCTCAATAGGTTTTGGTGTTTTATGATCAACATAACATGTGGACTAATGTATTTCCCAAGTGTTTGTGTGTTGTAGTTCATAGGATGCGAAGTAGATTGAACTGAGGCTGTAAGGATGCAACACCTCAGAGAAGTCATTATAAGACCCATAGAAGACATTACAAAGTCATATTGAATACACTTTATACATGCTAAGAGTGAAACACATCAAGGAGTAGAAGTAAGATACAAAGCTACAAAACAAAAGTGAAGTTGACAAAGTTGAGAGGAAGGGCTGACTGAATTGGAAGTGTTTCACAAAATCAAATCTACTCAAACTGACATGACTTCAACTATGAGGTGTAGATAAATTTATAAGCTTTCCAAAAAGTCCAAGATCATCAAAATCGGAGTTCGGAGCTAAACGTTATGCCCACAATACAAAGTCGGAATTGCTGAAAAAAACTGCAGCAGCATATTGGATGTCCGATGCACACTGGATTGTCCGGTATGCCAAATTTGCTCAAACTAGTATGGCTTTAACTCTGGGATGTAGATAATTTGATAAGCTTTCCAAAAAGTACAAGATCATCGAAATCAGAGTTTGGAGCTAAAAGTTATGGCCAAAATACGACAAGCAAACATGGTTGTCCGGTGCGCCATCTTCGTAAGCTCCAACGGCTACCTTTAATGGCTAGTACATGTGGTATGTTTGGTGCACCATCGGACAGTCTAGTGCACCTGTCCGTTGCGCCGCAGAAAGCTGCAGAACTGCTTTCCAACGGCTATATTTGAGTTGAGGCCTATATATACTTCACACAATCGGCCATTTAGAGGTGTGGGAGCCCAAAAGACATACCAAGGCACATAGTTCACATTTCTAAGAGCTCATAGATCCAAGTGCTTAATAGAATCACTCGGTGATTAGCGTAGGTGCTTTGCGAATTACTTAGGTTAGTTAGACCGTTCTAGTGCTTGCTCTAGGTGAATCCTAGTTAGTTGAGTGAGTTTAGATAAACCACACAACCCCTCGGCTCTTGCGCGAGCCGTTGTAATTGTATCGAGTGGGACGAGAGTCTTGCGAGACCGTGACAACCGCGTTTGTGTCACGACCGCCACCGTGTTTCGGAGGGAACAAGGCCCGCGGCGTTTTCAGTCGGAAGCTCGATAGTGGAGACGGCGGGGAGCGTCCGAGAGGAGCCGAAAGCGGAGCACCACTTGCACGTGGAGAAGGCCCACAACTCTCTACGGAGTTACTCGACCAAGGTGCTTGGCCCTCACGTGGGCTTCCCTTTGTGTAGGGGCACCAACGAGGATTAGTCGAGACCTTGCGCGGTTTTGGATACTGAAAGTCGCCTAGAGGGGGGTGAATAGGGCAAATCTGAAATTTATAAACTTAACCACAACTACAAGCCGAGTTAGCGTTAGAAATATGAACGAGTCCGAGAGAGAGGGTGAAAAACAAATCGCAAGCAAATAAAGAGTGAGACACAAGGATTTGTTTTACCGAGGTTCGGTTCTTGCAAACCTACTCCCCGTTGAGGTGGTCACAAAGACCGGGTCTCTTTCAACCCTTTCCCTCTCTCAAACGATCACTTAGACCGAGTGAGCTTCTCTTCTCAATCAAACGGGACACAAAGTCCCCGCAAGGACCACCACACAATTGGTGTCTCTTGCCTCGGTTACAATTGAGTTGATCACAAGAAAGAATGAGAAAAAGAAGCAATCCAAGCGCAAGAGCTCAAATGAACACAAGTCACTCTCTCACAAGTCACTATTTGATTTGGAATGAACTAAGGACTTGGGAGAGGATTTGATCTCTTTGGTGTGTCTTGTATTGAATGTTATAGCTCTTGTAAGGTGTAGGAAGTTGGAAAACTTGGATTCAATAAATGGTGGGTGGTTGGGGGTATTTATATCCCCAACCACCAAACTAGCCGTTTGGTGAAGGCTGCTGTCGCATGGCGCACCGGACAGTCCGGTGCGCCTGCCACGTCACCAAACCGTTAGATTCCGACCGTTGGAGCTTCTGTCTTCTGGGCCACCGGACAGTCCGGTGGTGCACCGGACAGGCACTGTTCAGTGTCCGGTGCGCCATCTGGCTCTGCTCTGACTCTGGCGCGCACTGTAGCGCATTTAATGCCTTCTACAGACGACCGTTGGCGCGAAGTAGCTGTTGCTCCGCTGACACACCGGACAGTCCGGTGAATTATAGCGGAGCGGCCTCCAGAATTCCCGAAGGTGAGCAATTCGGAGTTGGAGTCCCTGGTACACCGGACACTGTCCAGTGGTGCACCGGACACTGTCCGGTGGCACACCGGACAGTCCGGTGCGCCAAACCAAGGCACACTTTGGTTGACTTTGCTCTCTTGTATTTGAATCCTTTTTCGGTCTTTTTATTGGTTTGTTGTGAGCCTTTGGCACCTGTAGAACTTATAATCTAGAGCAAACTAGTTAGTCCTATTATTTGTGTTGGGCAATTCAATCACCAAAATCAATTAGGAAAAGGTGTAAGCCTAATTCCCTTTCAGATACCTCGGTAAAAATACTAGTGTCATCCACGAGAGTTTGCATCTCTACCTTCTCTTTAGATTTCGCATTTACATTAAGCATTTAAGTTTCAATCTTGTATTTCTAGTTAGATTGATTAGATTAAAACTTAACTTTCGTGGTAGAGATAGCAACACTTAGACTAAACCTAGTCTGCACATTGTGAATTGATTATTTGCATAGGTTTTGCTCTAGGGATTTAATTATGGCCTTGTTTAGTGAAAGTTTTAGAAGTCCTAATTCACCCCCCTCTTAGGCGTCACCTGTTTCCTTCAACAACGAACCTAGGTTGGTTTGGAGCGTTGAGGCTCCATAGATTACTTACCGGAGCTCTAACTCGCCTTGGACCCGCCTAGCTGCGTGGTCAGCTCCTCTCTATGCCTCCCGCTTACCCATAGTATCTCGGTTGAGTTCACCGTTGTTCCCTCATTCTATAGGACTAGGATCAGTATGTTTGGAGTACGGTTTCGCTAGAAGACGGACTCCGGCCATGGTACCGTCGTGACCTACGGGCGCCGCTGTTTGCCGCGCCAGGGAAAAAGGGGGAGGACCGTTGGACCGTTGATCCTGCTGCAGACGAGCGAGATTAGAAGTTGGATAATGGTTCACCCTAGTGAATGTCACTCGTTTGATCCAGATCGGATGGTGCCGAGACTGATGGGGTAATTGCCATCAATCTCGCGATCAATGGGTAGGGCATGGTTTGGAGTACAAACCTAATCAGATCTGTTGAAGGTTGATCCGACGACTGGGATTGTCCTGCACCCTTTCGTGGTGGCTAAGTTATAAATGAGACCCTAAACTCCTACTCAAATGACCCGTGATCCAGTTATATGTAAAACTCAGTGCCAATAGGTCCTACTTTTAACAGATATGACCCCAAATTTTATAGGAATGGTGGCCGCAGTACGGTAGGCTTGCGTACTTAAGAAACTAATCCAGAAATTAATTATTAAGTATAAAAATAAACCTAGGAACTTAGAAAATTCATGCCCCTACATGTCGTGTGTTTAGGTTTACCTTGCAAGGTTTAAAAACTCGATTCGAATCATCTCCTTCTCGCAGCTAATGAGACTGCTTGACCCCTTGTACTGCATTGAGTAAGAAGTGAAATGAGGTTTTACTTGAGATAACATGTTGATTGTACTAAATGATTACTACCATGTATGCTTAGAAGAAACAAACTTAGCTAAATTCTTGATGCTAGAATTTTAAGTTCTAAAACTTGATTTTAGACTCAGCTAGTGCTTTTGGCAAACCAAACCCCTCAGCCAAACAGCTGCATGGTCTAGAGGTAGAGGAGTAGATTCCTCACACCGGGTAAGTCTATCTGAGTATTAGTATACTTAGCCTTGCTTGTGGCACAATTTTTGCAGGTATGCTACAGGACATGGTTGATGGTTTGACTTGGCCTTCCACCCTGCCACCGGGTTGGACAATCGAGTGGGATGCTGCTCCAGCAGGAGAGGAGCAGGAGGAGTAGTGGGCTAGGCCTTGCCCTATTCCTCAACATTTGTCGTTATCGACTATCCGCTGCATTTTAAATGATGAACTTATTTCAGTTTTGAAAGTCGCCTAGAGGGGGGGTGGATAGGCGAAACCTAAAAATTAAAACTTTATCCCCCAACTAGATCCTTTGATTAGTGGTTAGAACAAGATGAACAATTATCGGAGTATAAAAACTAAGTTCTTGCTGGTAAAGAGTATAGCTTTCAAATAAAGCGGAAGTGATAAATCAATACAACTAATAATTCTATGATAACAAAGCAAGAAAGCTTAGATGAAAAAGAGCACTAACTCAAGTTCTTTTCTTGCGGAGTGTTGCTTCACTTAAATGAGATTTTAACTTGAAGCAACACCAAATGATATGAGCAAAGAATAGTGCAAGAGAACTTAGAGTGAGGGAAAGCAAACAAATCACAAGCAAAAGCACAATGAACACGGGTGATTTGTTTTACCGAGGTTCGGCCCTCGAAGGCCTAGTCCCCGTTGAGGAGTCCACTTAAGGACGGGTCTTTTTCAACCCTTTCCCTCTCTCCCGATCACACAAGGATCGGCGAGCTCTTCTTCTTCTCAAGGATCACTCTCGATCCCACAAGGACCACCACAATCTTTGGTGTCTCTTGCTAGCTTTTACAAGCCTCCAACACTTTGGAGGAAGTTCGAATGGGAGTCAAAAACTCCACGCGCAAATGAACACAAAGATGAAGCACACACTATCTCTCAATGAATCTCACAAGGCACTAGGGCTAAACTCAATTGAGTAGCTCTCAATTGCTCGCTCTCTCTTTTGTGGCACTTGTGTTGGTTGTAGTGGGCTAGATCTTGTGTATAGGATGTATCAATGAATATATGTGGTTGGGAGGGCTTGAGTATGTCAACTAGATGACTTGGAATGTTGCTTGGACTCCCACACCTTGAAGTGGCCGGTTGGGGTGGTATTTATAGCCACCATCCAAAAACTAGCCGTTGATGAAGTCTGCTGGCGATGGGTGCACCGGACAGTCCGGTGCACACCGGACATGTCCGGTGCCCCAGCCACGTCATCCTATCCGTTGGGGTTGGAGCTGGTCGACCGTTGGAGGCTTTTGTCCTCATGTGGCACCGGACAGTCCGGTGCACACCGGACAGTCCGGTGCCTCTCTGATCCTCTGCTCTGACTTCTGCCGCGTGTACTGTTCTGCACTGTTTACTGTCAGAGTCGACCGTTGGGCGCAAATGACCGTTGCTCCGCTGGCACACCGGACAGTCCGGTGCACACCGGACAGTCCGGTGAATTTTAGCGGAGCAGACTTCGTGAAATCCCGAGGCTGCCGAGTTCCTGAGGCCGCGTTCCGTTGGAGCACCGGACACTGTCCGGTGTACACCGGACAGTCCGGTGACTTATAGCGCGCCGGCCCTGGACTTTCCCGAAGGTGGCGAGATTGAGTCTGAGTCCCCTGGTGCACCGGACAGGTACTGTTCACTGTCCGGTGGCACACCGGACAGTCCGGTGCGCCAGACCAGGGGTGCCTTCGGTTGCCCCTTTGCTCCTTTATTTTGACTCTTGTCTTATTCTTTTTATTGGTTTTATGTTGAATCTTTGGCACCTGTAGAACATATAATCTAGAGCAAACTAATTAGTTCAATTGTTTGTGTTGGACATTCAATCACCAAAATCATTTAGGAAAAGGTTTAAAGCCTATTTCCCTTTCAATCTCCCCCTTTTTGGTGATTGATGCCAACACAAACCAAAGCAAATATATAAGAGAATAATTGAACTAGTTTGCATAGAATAGGTGCAAAGATTACTTGGAATTAAACCAATATTCATAAAATATGCACGGATGCTTTCTTTCTTTATTTTATTTAGTATTTTGGACCACGCTTGCACCACATGTTTTGTTTTTGCAAATTCTTTTTGTAAATCCATTTCAAAGATCTTTTGCAAATAGTCAAAGGTAAATGAATAAGAGTTTGTAAAGCATTTTCAAGATTTTAAATTTTCTCCCCCTGTTTCAAATGCTTTTCTTTTGACTTAACAAAACTCCCCCTAAAAGCAATCCACCTCTTAGTGTTCAAGAGGGTTTTGATATACCATTTTTGAAATACTCCTTTCTCCCCCTTTTTGAACACAATAGGATACCAAATGATAAATACTTTTGGAAAGCACTAAGTTTTTGAATTTGGTGGTGGTGCGGTCCTTTTGCTTTGGGCTCATTTCTCCCCCTTTTTGGCATGAATCACCAAAAAAACGGAATCATTAGAGCCCTCGAAGTGCTATCTTCCCCTTTGGGCATAAATAAATGAGTTAAGATTATACCAAAGGCGAAGTCCGGTCTTTTAGCTTTGGGCTCTTACTCTCTTCCAGAGACGAAGTCCTTTTCTTTGATGCTCATTTCTCCCTCAAAGAATAGAGAGTTCCTTGGAGTGATGGCGAAGTATGATATACGGAGTGGAAGCCTTTGTTTTCGCCGAAGACTCCATTTCCCTTTCAATCTACGACTTAGCATAGAATATACTTGGAAACATATTAGTCGTAGTCATGGTACGGGAATAATAAGATATATGCATTTGTACCAAAATGAAAGAGATATGATCAAGAGATATGTCAATTAAGCATGATCATAGTTCTATATAATATAGATTTCTCCCCCTAAATATGTGCCTTGAGAGGAATACATATTTTGGCCTTAAATGCCAAGTGCACATAATTAGGTTAATGAGAACAAGTCTATATCATAGAGAGAGTGAAGTGCATTGTGTCATAGTATATGAGTGATGCTCAAGACAGTTTATGCACTTATGAAAGCATGTTGCAAACATTTTAAGCATTTTCCTTTAAGGATTTCAAAGAGACTTAAGGACCATCCACCTTTGGAACAAAGGTAGCTTATCCTCGTTACAAGGTTAAGCTTTAAGCTCTTTGACAATAGAATCACTTCATCTAGTTTTAGCAAAGATGCAATAATGCATGAGTGAAATTTTAAGAGGTTAAACTAGGTATGAAGCAGGGATAAATGCAAAGGACATGCTTTCTCTTCTTTATATATAAGATATGCAAGGAATGCTTTTAAGAGGAAGATTTAGGTACAAGTTTAAATGAAAGGAAGTGATTTTACCCTTTTGTACCTTCTCATAGAGACGCTCTCTTCATTGTGCTTTGTCCTTAGTCTTAGTTGCTTAAGACCTATACCCAATGACAATATATGGAAATACTTTGCACAAGAGAGAGTTCTACAACTAGTGATCTTTTTCAAGTTATTGTTAGCATATATCAAATGGATCACAAGTTGCATAAATGAATCATGAATTCTCCTTTTTCCTTAGTGCATATCAAGATAGATGTCAATTAAAATTACCAATTGAGATCAAATTGAAATTACATGAGGCACTAAGAAACATAAGTGATAATCGAAGTTGTTCAATGATCAACCAATATGCGATCAAGAAAACAACAAAGGCATTAAATTTCCAATCAAGCTTAAAAATAGGAGAATCCAATAAGCATGCTACTTTTTAAAAATGAAAGCAATAATCCTTGATAAAAGCGATATTACTTTAACAAGTTTGATTGATGAAGTAGCATACTATATGAGAAACATTATTCTCATGCAAGAGACTATATGAAATTACTAAGATAAAGCAATAGTCTCAACATAATCAAAATATAATAATGGACTCCCCCTAAAGATATGCATCAAGTAATTTTAAAGAAATGATTTCGATGCATTTACTTTAAAGAACATAAAGGGAGAAGCATTATACATTTTGATCAAGGCTCATAAATTTAGCAATAGACAACTTAAGCCTTGTAATCTCATAATGAAAAAGAATTTAGAATGCTTACAACCACACCATTGATTATTGCGAAGACCTTATTGTCCAAGTAGGTGTTGTTATCCTTGATGTTTTTCCCTTTTCATTTGAGTGTCCTCCCTTTGTATTTGTCTCTTTTTCCTTCCAAACTTATTGAAAATACTCAAGAGACATGTTAATAGCGCAAGGGAGTATATGGTGAAGGATGATTACTTTAGATAATTAGCATACAAAATTCATCATCCACAAGTCACACAGACATGAAGTAAAATCCTTAACATTAGTGCATTTCATTTGAGAAAAATGAGTGAGCACCTTTTAAGCATTTTAATAATCATCGGAGATTTTACTTTATCATATTAAAGTTAGTTAATCATCACTTGGAAGCAAATCAATATGATAACATATACATAAATATTGCAAAGGCATTAAATAGATTCTAATGGACATGAGCAATAAGAAAATGATATTTGAATGCACACTTAGTTAATTTTGGTCCAATAGCGAATCTATTCCTCACAAGGGTAGAATATGATAATTTAGATTAAATACCCATTGAGATGGGAACTAAATTTATCCAAGAAGATGAGTTCCCATACCTTTGCTTTTACCTTTCTTCTTTTGGGTGAAGGTCAACCCATGAGGCTTGTGTACTTTCCCTTCTATGCATATTTATAAGTAAGCTCAAGAGATACGTTAGTAACACAAGCACTAGTTTCCATTTAGTAATCATTTTGACAAAGAATGAAAAGTGAATTACTATTGGCATGGAAACTTTATAATATGAACTAGATTATTCCATGAAGTATGCCTAGTTTTAACTCATAAAACAAGCATGGTTAAATTCTTGAGACTTAAGGGAATAAATCTAATTCATAACATGGAGAGCGATAAATGTAGAAGAATCATATCCAATTTAAGCAATAAAACATACAACATACATTATTGGATTGATTTTCCTTGCCATGGTGGATTACGCATTTCCATAGAGAAAATTATCTCTACAAGTGAGACTACTTAAATTATTTAGATAAAAACAATAGTCTCACTTTTCTAGCTATAGAGAGAATTTTCCTTTTATAAGTGTCCTAAGTATTTGAATTCCTTACATGACACCTTATTCTTTTAAGAACATGAAGTATCTCTCTATATCTAGAACATGGCAATAATAGAATAACTAATGTAGAAACATGCCATGTGAACTTGCAACAATTTAAAAACATGTAGATTGTCATAATATAGAATTTGATGAATACATAATCTACCATATGAGAGGAATTTTCTTCAAAGAATGATGACATAATTTTTAAAACATCCTTAAGTGCTTTCTATTTCTATGTGACTACACAAGACATATGATGAATTAAGATAATTGCACTTAAGAATATAAATGTTACCATCCCTTGACTTTCCTCCATGTTGTAGGCTTTGATATTCCGCACATGATGATTCTTTATTTCCTACAACATTAATATCTTGCTGAGATGATATGAGTTTTGAATACAATAAACTGAAGTAACCTTGGGTCAATCTTGAATATGTAGATCATTTGAAGATTGATAGCTTGAGTTGATAAGAATTGAATTAACTCCCTCAAGCACCCCAAAGGTTCATACCATCTCCTTCTCCTACAAATCTTGTCAAGCACATTTTGGTACCCATCGCTTGATGGGTCCGTTAAGGTTAGTAAACAAAGATCTAGGAACCCAAGTGTCCTTTGTGCTAGCGCTTGGTAAACTTGTTACCTTTCTAGCACAAGTTGCAATCTTGGGTTGCCTAGTTATATATGAATCAAATGACAAGTTAGGAGTGAGATTTTTACCAATGGGACAATCTTTGCATTGATGTCCCTTCTTTCGGCATGTGTAGCATAGGCGTTTTCCAAATTTTGAAGATTTCTTCTTTCCTTGTTTGTTGCCTGCTACATGGTTAGTAAAAACCTTCTTTTCTAACCCTATGCCTTTTTGTTTTAAATGGGGACAAGATCTAAGCAAGTGTCCCTTCTTGGAGCATTTAAAACAAAGTCTATCATCCTTGTTAATAATCAAGCCATTTTTAATGTAGGGACATGACCTAATCAAGTGCCCCTCTTTAAAGCATTCACTACACCTCTTAATGTGAAGTGTGGCTTGATCATTACCTTGGATGTTACCTTTTGTGGAGGCGTGGTTGAGGCTTTTGGAGGAGGTGTTGAGTTTCTTCTTTTGTTTATTCCTCTTGGCAATCCTCAAATCCTTGACATTTTCTTCAAGGGATGTAGTGCATGCCACGGTTGTTCCCGTCTCAAGCTTCTTCACCATGTGATCACGGTTATCTTGAGAAGGTTGGGCAATGCATTTCCCTTTAAGTTGTGTCAAGCTCTTCTTTAGCCTCTCATTTTCTTCTTTGAGCTTTTGATATGAATCATCATTTGTTCCTGCAGATTCTAGCTCAAAAGAAGATTTGCTTGTCGACGAACAACAAGCATTAGCACATGGTAATATAGTATCAATTTGAATACATGTGCATGAGTGAGGTTGTTGGGATTTTAAATTTTCTATCACAACCTCATGAGCAATGTTTAATATGATATGATCATCTATAAGATTTTCATGAGAACATAGAAGCATATCATATTTATTTTGAAAAGCTAGATTTTCAACTTTTAGCTTTTCTATTTGGTCCTTAAGCAAGGTATTCCTATTTACTAATTGAGCGATACAATGTAAAGCGTTATCTTGCTCAATTGAAATAGTTTCATACCTTTGGACCAAATCAACATGAGAGCACTTTAGCTCCTCATGTTCTTTAGTCAACTCGTCAAAGTGTTGCATCTTTATGGAGAGAATATCTTCTAGCCTTTGACGAGCTTCGCTTTGTTCTCTCGCTCTTTCTAGAAGTTTGAGCATGACCGCCTTATCTTCTTGGCTTAGGCGAGCGTAGAGATGCACAAAGCTTCTTTCTTCCTCCTCATCCTCGTTTGTGCTTCCGCTATCATTTTCATTAGCTACACAACACATGTGGGAATCGAAATGGGAAGACAAACCTTTTGGAGAGGTGGATTCATCGTTTGGTCTCCATCGTTCATTTTCTCCTTCTTCCTTGCAAGGGTTAGTATCACAAAAACTAAAGGAAGTTGAGGCATTAAATGAACTATTATGTTTGGACTCATCAAACTTGATTTTAATTCTAGTCCAAATATCATGCGCATCGGGAATGGATTCGTCATAGTTTGATATGAAGGCACGATAATCTTCTTTGCTAAGAGAATTGTTTAAGATGTCAAAAGCTAGGTAGTTTAAGCGATAACATCTTTGATCCTCCTCGGAATTAATTTTTCCATTAAAACTAGAGGGGAAAATACTCTTGTCAATAATTTGTTCTAATTGAGGATGCATGGTTCTAAAGGCATTTATCACACTAGTAGACCATGAATCATAATTAGAACAATCATCAAATAATATCTCAAGAGTTACCTCCTTTTGAGTTGCGTTCGTTGGAGGAGTCTTCTTGTTCTTTTGGGATCTTCTACGAGCCATCACTTCGAGTTGTTAGACTCAAGATGAAGTGCCTAGCTCCGATACCAATTGAAAGTCACCTAGAGGGGGGGTGGATAGGCGAAACCTGAAAATTAAAACTTTATCCCCCAACTAGATCCTTTGATTAGTGGTTAGAACAAGATGAACAATTATCGGAGTATAAAAACTAAGTTCTTGCTGGTAAAGAGTATAGCTTTCAAATAAAGCGGAAGTGATAAATCAATACAACTAATAATTCTATGATAACAAAGCAAGAAAGCTTAGATGAAAAAGAGCACTAACTCAAGTTCTTTTCTTGCGGAGTGTTGCTTCACTTAAATGAGATTTTAACTTGAAGCAACACCAAATGATATGAGCAAAGAATAGTGCAAGAGAACTTAGAGTGAGGGAAAGCAAACAAATCACAAGCAAAAGCACAATGAACACGGGTGATTTGTTTTACCGAGGTTCGGCCCTCGAAGGCCTAGTCCCCGTTGAGGAGTCCACTTAAGGACGGGTCTTTTTCAACCCTTTCCCTCTCTCCCGATCACACAAGGATCGGCGAGCTCTTCTTCTTCTCAAGGATCACTCTCGATCCCACAAGGACCACCACAATCTTTGGTGTCTCTTGCTAGCTTTTACAAGCCTCCAACACTTTGGAGGAAGTTCGAATGGGAGTCAAAAACTCCACGCGCAAATGAACACAAAGATGAAGCACACACTATCTCTCAATGAATCTCACAAGGCACTAGGGCTAAACTCAATTGAGTAGCTCTCAATTGCTCGCTCTCTCTTTTGTGGCACTTGTGTTGGTTGTAGTGGGCTAGATCTTGTGTATAGGATGTATCAATGAATATATGTGGTTGGGAGGGCTTGAGTATGTCAACTAGATGACTTGGAATGTTGCTTGGACTCCCACACCTTGAAGTGGCCGGTTGGGGTGGTATTTATAGCCACCATCCAAAAACTAGCCGTTGATGAAGTCTGCTGGCGATGGGTGCACCGGACAGTCCGGTGCACACCGGACATGTCCGGTGCCCCAGCCACGTCATCCTATCCGTTGGGGTTGGAGCTGGTCGACCGTTGGAGGCTTTTGTCCTCATGTGGCACCGGACAGTCCGGTGCACACCGGACAGTCCGGTGCCTCTCTGATCCTCTGCTCTGACTTCTGCCGCGTGTACTGTTCTGCACTGTTTACTGTCAGAGTCGACCGTTGGGCGCAAATGACCGTTGCTCCGCTGGCACACCGGACAGTCCGGTGCACACCGGACAGTCCGGTGAATTTTAGCGGAGCAGACTTCGTGAAATCCCGAGGCTGCCGAGTTCCTGAGGCCGCGTTCCGTTGGAGCACCGGACACTGTCCGGTGTACACCGGACAGTCCGGTGACTTATAGCGCGCCGGCCCTGGACTTTCCCGAAGGTGGCGAGATTGAGTCTGAGTCCCCTGGTGCACCGGACAGGTACTGTTCACTGTCCGGTGGCACACCGGACAGTCCGGTGCGCCAGACCAGGGGTGCCTTCGGTTGCCCCTTTGCTCCTTTATTTTGACTCTTGTCTTATTCTTTTTATTGGTTTTATGTTGAATCTTTGGCACCTGTAGAACATATAATCTAGAGCAAACTAATTAGTTCAATTGTTTGTGTTGGACATTCAATCACCAAAATCATTTAGGAAAAGGTTTAAAGCCTATTTCCCTTTCAAGTTTACTTAAAAACTCTGATTTATGTAATAACTCCAGTACTTTAATTTGTGGTTTCCTGCTTTATTGTATTCTCTCTGTGACTCACCTTCGAGTGAGCTAGTGGTATTTGATCCCGAGAAAGTGGCTTTATCAGACTAGATCTGAGGGACTGACAGGTTATTCCGATTTAAGTGTGTTGCTGCCTCCAAGGCGTGACTTGGGCACTTAAGCTGGAATAATTCTGGCGGTTCCGCCACAATAACTCGATGGTTCGTGCTCGGGCACGAGGGAGAGAGACAGACAAGAGGATTTCAGCAGGTTCGGGCCGCTTTGAGGAGCGTAATACCCTACTTCCTGGGGTGGCTTTGTATGTGGGTGATATTACAGGTGGTGTCTACAGAGCTGTGGGATGCTAATGAGATAAAAATGGAGGGGTCCCCCTTGGCCTTATATACACGACCATGGGGGGCTTCCCGCACACATGTTGATCGCACAATTACTACTTATCTCCTAATTAGTAGCAAACAATTTCCACTATTTCGCGGAAAATCCGGCGTCTCCATGCCGAGCTATCCCCGGTGTTTTAGGATGTCGGGCGTGAAAACGAATAGGCCCGACATATTCATGCTATTGGCGCGACTAGCTCGGATGTGGGCCTCTCCCGCCTTTGGGTCGACCTGCTTCCATTGTTTCCATTCGCCTGGCCCATGACGGGATGCCTCAGAGGGGCAACTGCCATGTGGCCCTGAGCGAAGTTTTCGCCCTTGAGTGGACCTGGGGGATATCCATCCCCACAAGCCCCCGATCTTTAAATTGATTTTGAAATAATCGATTCAAAGGTTCTCGGAACTTGCTTCTGAGTCCATCGTCTGGCTTTGAGATACTTATAATTCCGTTGGGTGTAGCCCCCCGAGCTTTGATTTGATTTTGAAATAATCAACTCAAAGGTCTACATCTTATGCTTTAGAATTCAACATTTGGCTTTGAGGTTTTGTGAGTCCGTTGGGTGCACCGAAAGTGCACCCAATGGGTGTAGCCCCCGAGCTTTGATTTGATTTTGAAATAATCAACTCAAAGGTCTTCATCTTATGCTTTAGAATTCAACATTTGACTTCGAAGTTTTGTGAGTCTGTTGGGTGCACCGAAGGTGCACCCAATGGTGTAGCCCCCAAGCTTTGATTTGATTTTGAAATAATCAACTCAAAGGTCTTCATCTTATGCTTTAGAATTCAGCATTCCTCTTCGAAGTTTTGTGAGTCTGTTGGGTGCACCGAAGTGCACCCAATGGGTGTAGCCCCGAGCTTTGATTTGATTTTGATATAATCAACTAAAAGGTCTTCATCTTATGTTTTTTTTCAAAATAGTCTTTCAAAGTAGCTTGGTGACGACATCTGTCATATCTTGTTTGTTCTGGAGTTAATTCGATCGGCGACGAGCTGGAGTCCGGCCATTTGGAACAGAGAGGTTTTGGTTGGACGCCACTTGGCCATGGACTTCAATGCCTCTGCAGATTGGACTTGTGTTTGGCGGAATCTAGACTTCCTCCCATTTCAGTCGATCTTCAAACTTGTCGTGGTATATTCATTGCGTATATGTTGCAGGTCTCACCGCTTTAGAAAATCTTGGAGAATCCGGGCGATACACCCAATGTGTGTGCCCAATGGGTGTCTGCCTAGTAAAAGATGTCCATCATGTAGTCTTGAAATAGTAACTTGATGCGACAGGGAGGTGTAATACTCCATCTGAGTGGTTGACTTTGATTCCATCCGGAGCCATGTTATGTGAAACGACGCGAGACGCCTGACTCATTTCTTGGAGGCCTGAACCGCTATTGAATTCTTGGACTGTTCGGTTGTCTGTCGGGCCCTTTAAATAGCCCACTCGCCTTGGTTGCTCTCCCCACTTGTTCTCGCCCAGTCGCTTTCTTCTTCTTTGCTTTTTCTCCTTCCGAAAGAGTGATGGCCGGAGGAAAAAGAGGCAAGAAGGGGCACCGCCCGGTCGGCGAGAAGTACAAGCACCCCCAAACCCTCCCTTTGAGGACTTTGGGGACTCAGAGTACTCGGAGGAGGAGTTCTCCTTCGAGTATGATCGCTCCCCCTCTCCGGCATCCCTCGTGGCGTTGTCTGATGACTCGGACGACTCCATGGGGATGTCCACCGTGGGGCAGGCATACATTTGATCTGTTGAGCGCAGGGGGCTCGGTGGGTTAGATGACTCAGAGGAGGCAGAGGACTTCGAGGAGGGCAGCGACGGCGAGGGCGATGGCGGCAGCAGCGACGGTGGCGACGGCAGCAGCGAGGGCGGCGATGGAAGCACCGAGGGCAACAGCGACGGTGATGGCGACGACGACAAAGGCGGCGGCGACAACGATGACACCGGTGGCAATGTGCCACCGGCTTAAGTAGTAGTATAGTATAGTTGTAGTGGTAGTAGTAGTTTAAATATAGTTTAGTAGTAGTGTAATGTACTGTTGAATCAAGGAGGTAATTGGTCGGTTCATAATGAGTTGGTCTTCTTCCTTTTGTAATGGTCCCCGACCTATAAATGAATGAAGCTTGTTCGATGCCATTTTGTTGTTGTGCACTCTATCCTTTTGCCTGATAGTCTGATCTCAGAGAACTTGGTTGACGAGTCTTAGCTTTTTAGAGATACTGACTGACCCTTTTACTCTGCTACACCTAAAACTTGCCCGAGCACCACCCTGTCATTCTGCGGCCGACTTAGTGTGCCAACCTATATTCTTGTCGATGTTTTCTTGGCCCTTGAACTCTAGTTCCTATTTTTCCTCCACCGCTTTCTAGCTTCCTGAGCTCCCACATCTTTTCGCATTTTGTTCTTGAGCCATGCTGCTTGAAGGATCGCGATGGCACTCAGGAAGAGGAAACAGAGTGCTGCCATGTCAGTCATCCCTCCGATCGATCCTAATAGCCAACTCTCTTTCGCTGGTAACCACGTCTCTATTGTTTCTGAAGCCGACCTCTTACATCTTGTGAAATTGGTGTTCTGCCGCCTAAGGAACTATGTTCCTGGCGGATCTAGTGGGGAGTTACCGTCCCGACTGAGGATACCCATGAGGCGGTTATTTTCGTGCCTTTTCTCATCTGAGGACTAGCCTTGCTAGTTTCTCCCTTATTTCGTGGCCTTCTTGACTTTTACTCTCTGAATCTTACGCATATGAATCCCAATTTTTGCTTCAAGTTGTTGTATTTGTCCACCTATGCGAAGCTTTCCTTGCAATTCTTCCCCACTTTGGGCTTTGGAAGTACCTTTACCATTGTCGGCCCGGGATGGCCGAGGGGAGCATCAGCTTGTTGGAGGTGCTAGTTTGGAACTTTGCAGAGGTAGGAAGACTTAATACCTTGATATTCCTTTGAAAGGTAGTATTTAGGGATGGCGCTTCAAATGGTTCACCATGGAGAATCATAACAAATCGCTTCCCGCTCGATCGGGGAGACAACCCGACGTCCAAACACCTAACTGGACAGAGGTCCCAATAGACTCGGAGCTTGCTAAGTCCAAGGTCTTGCTTGCCGAGATATACGTGTTGAAGAATAGAGGTTTGACCACTGAAGCTGTTGTTGTTCACTTTGTTTTCAAGAAATTCAGCCTTTGAAAGATAGAGTCTACCCTGCTTATCTGTACACCGGTGTTAATGACCCTTCTCGAATTACCGACAAGCGGATATCTGAGGAGGACGTGCTGAGTCGGGTTGATTCAATGCTGAGGGGCAAAGCTTCAAATGCTGGTGCTCCCCTTCGTATTCTGCCTGGAACCTTCCCCCTGTGGTAAACACTGTTGCATATGAGTTCTTGTATTTATCGTACATAGTGTCCTTACTGTGTCGTTTTGTCACTGCAGAGGTCTTTTTCAGAGTTTGTATCCAATCCACCTGTTCATGACGGCAGTCTAGGCCATAGAGCGTGACCTTCTTCAGAGGATATTGAAGCCTTCATTGCTGCATACCGAGGTCCCTCTAAAGAGGAAAAACAGACTCATCTTCGGATGCAAGAAATCGCTGACGAGGCCAAAGTAAATGTTATTCTTAGTATGCTGGCTGACAAGTCATCCGGATCTGCTCACACTGAGTCGGCGAGTGCTACAGCCGAGCATGCATTTGGCGGGGAGGAGGGAGCTTGCAGCCCCGATGGTGTTCGTCGCAAACGGACACGCCGAGCAGGTTACCCGACTGTGTCTATCGAGACGAAGAAGAGGAAAAGAAAGCTTCGGCACTTGTCTGGCCTAGAACTGGAGGCTGACTCCTCCACTCCAGACCTTGGTGGTGACCCGACAAGTGCCGATCTCGAAGATGACATTGAGAATTGTGGTGGCATTAAAGCTAGTGGGCGTGTTTCGAAGGAGGAGGAAATGGATGAGGATGAGGAGGATGTTCCTCCTTTGGTTCGTAGGAATCGTCATAGCAAAACCAGCAACGATGTCCCAATTCAGGCTCTATCAGGGCTAGTTAATCTCTAGGGGATGATGATGTCCGCTATTGATCATGCACTGGAGGAGATCATCCCAGAAGGTCTCTTATTGGAACTTCCTAAAGCTATGGGTGATGGCTTCCGTGTAGAGGTCTCGGATGATGTTCCCTCAGCTAGCATTCTTACAGGGCAAGAAATAACCCGGGTAGTTTCCCATGCATCCTCGACCTTTGAGGGTGGTTTGATTCGTGAGGTCACTTCGATCCCTGATGTTACATGCGAATGTTATATAGCCCCTGAGGGTACAATTGAAGATAACCAGCCCCCGAGGGTGCTACCGAAGGTGGTCTAGCCCCTGAGGGCGCTGCTGAGGGTGACCTAGCCCCCTAGGGTCCTGAACTTGGCTCTTCTTCGGTTGCTTCTATGGATGTCCATGTTGGATCACCACTAGTTCAATCGGAGGAAGTTGCAGTGACAAGTCTTAATCTTCCTACTGCTCTTGTTGGCTCGACTACTTTAGAGGTCAGTGATCCAGGTGTTGAGGATCCACTGCGTGCTGTTGGAGCTGAGGTCCCACTAGGTGTCGCCTTGAGCATGAGTTTCAATCCTCCACTAGCGCTCAAACCTGCTCTCGATATTGCCTCTACCAGTGCCCCGCCATTTGATGGCAGCTCAATGCTTCCGACTTTGGGATTTCCTTAATTCCTTTCTAACCTTCAAGTGAGTTGATGCTTACCCCTCTTTATCTTCGTCGATAGATGATTCCCTTGCTAATTCTTGTATTTGTAGAATGTTCTGAGCTCAGTGTCAACTCGGCTGAGGGCGTGCAGTGCCTCTATTCCCGATCAGGTTTTATCTTTGCTGCAGTGGAACCCTCTCCTGCTTCAAAAACAAATAGATGACCTGAAAGCTTCGAACGTCGGTTAGTGGGTTGATAACTTTCTTTGGTGTTTGTTGCTCCTTTGTTTACTCCATGTATCATTTTCTCTTGTCCTCCCAGCTCTGGTTCGACGATGTTCCAATGCTGAGGAGAGGTGTGCTTAGAGTCAAGTCGATCTGAATCAAGTTTCCGCATTCTTGGATGGTGCTCGATCCATGAATTCTTCCTTTAATGCGCGGCTTGATTCAGAGAAGAGAGCTCACGGGGTAACTTCTTTTGATTGTTCATAGTACTTTACGCCGCCCTTTTTGCTTGGACGTTTAGTATTCTTCTTGTCTGTAGGACAAGATGTGGAAACTTCTTGATTCCCAAGACAGTATAGATAAACTGTACCGTGATGCCAGCGTCTCCCTCACTACTTTGGAGAGGATTCATCGTTTTACTATGTTGGAGCTTGACCGCCATAGAGACGAGTTGAAGGTTTCCCAGAACGAAGTGTCACAGATTAACAGGTTGTTGTCTTCAAGAGATTCTGTCATCAGAGAGTTGCGTGCCTCGAAGAAGCTTGTTTCACAGGAGTTGGAAATTGCTCGTCGCGATATCACGGTCTTAGAGGACGACCGTGATATTATGAAAGCACTGTGTGACAAAGCGATGGACAAAGCTGTTCGCGCCGGCCGGATCCTGATGAAGAGGCCTGGTGTCGTGGTGCCTGATGACATTGTAGCTGACGTGCTTGTTGCATCTGCTGATACAAGTAAATCTTCTCCTTCTAGTGATCCTGCAGACAAGGTCCCTTGCAGGGATGCTCCTGCACAGTAATTGTGTAATGAAAACAGATATTGATTTGTTCCAGCAGAAAACACTTTTCATTGAGGGGGTATTTTTCCATGGTTTTTGAACGTTGAGTTACTCTTCTCTTTTGGTTGTGTGTAACTAGGGTATAGTAAGCGCCCTGAGGTTTTTGTTGTTCAATCGATCATGCTGCATCAACTTAAGGCATTTTCTGACTTAGGCCGGCTGCTACGTGGGGCATAGTAGTCACCCTAAGTTATGTATGCATGAGCGTGTCGCATCGACTTAAGGTGTTTCCGACTTAAGCCGATTGCTCTGTTAGCAGGGTATAGTAATCACCCTAAGTTACGTATGCGTGAGCATGTCGCACCGACTTAAGGCATCTCTAACTTAAGCCGATTGCTCTGTCAGCGGGGTATAGTAATCACCCTAAGTTATGTATGCATGAGCATGTCACACCGACTTAAGGCGTCTCTGACTTAAGCCGATTGCTCCATTAGCAGGGTATATTAATTACCCTAAGTTTTGTATGCGTGAGCATGTCGCACCGACTTAAGGCGTCTCCAACTTAAGCTAATTGCTCCGTCAGCAGGGCATAGTAACCACCCTAAGTTATGTATGTGTGAACATGTCGCACCGACTTAAGGCATCTCCGACTTAAGCCGATTGCTCCGTCAGCAGGGTATAGTAATCACCCTAAGTTATGTATGCATGAGCATGTCGCACCGACTTAAGCCGATTGCTCCGCTAGCAGGGTATAGTAATCACCCTAAGTTTTGTATGTGTGGGCATGTCGCACCGGCTTAAGGCGTCTCCGACTTAAGCTGATTGCTCCGTCAGCAGGGCATAGTAGTCACCCTAAGTATGTATGTGTGAGCATGTTGCGCTGGCTTAAGTCATTTCCGACTTAAACTGCTTGCTAATTGATAGTTTGCATGCGAACAAACACATAAGCTTTAATGATAATGAAACCTTTCATTTACAATGTGTGGCTTGCCGACTAGAGTTTAATGTACTGCTATGGGTATAATTTCCTGAGGTGCTCAATATTCCACGAGTTTCCTACTTGGGTTCCATCCATCTAGGTAAGTCGGTAGGATCCTGGCCGAGTGACTTCTGCAATGATGAATGGTCCTTCCCACGGCAGTGACAATTTGTGTCGCCCTTCTTCTGCCAATACACGGTGGAGCACTAGGTCTCCTATTGTGAAAGATCGGTGCCACACTGATTTGTCGTGGTAGCGCCTCAAAGTTTGCTGATACCTAGCCAATTGGATGACGACATTCAAATGTTCTTCTTCCAATACGTCAACATCTTCTAGTCTGGTTGCTTTTGCTTCAGCTATGCTTTCAAATGTTAACCTGGGTGCTTCAAAGATCAAGTATGCTGGCAACACTGCTTCTGATCCGTATACCATGAAGAATAGAGTGTTTCCATGCAGGGCCCAGCTTGGTTGGGTTCGCAGGCTCCAGACTACATACCGTAGTTCTATGATCCATTTCTCTACAAATCTTTCGCTCTTGTCAAATACTTTCTTCCTAAGGGCATCAAGTATCATCCCGTTGGCTCTTTCTACCTGTCCATTAGCTCTCGGGTGTGCTACTGATGCATACTTGATCAGGATGCTCCTCTGCTCGCAGAAGTCGAAGAATTCTGAGCTAGTGAAGTTAGATCCCAAGTCTTGGATGATGATGTTGGGTATCTCGAATCTGAATATTATTTCCTGAATGAACTCCACTGCTTTTGTTGAAGTCAGAGAGGCGATTGGTTTGTACTCTATCCACTTTGTAAACTTATCGATAGCGATGAGTACGTGAGTATACCCTCCTTGAACTTTTTTGAACAATCCGATCATATCCAGCCCCCAGCACGCAAAGGGCCTGGTTACAGGGATAGTTTGCAAATGCTGGGCGGGCAAGTGCTGTTGCATCGATAGGAACTGACATGCTTCGCATTTCTGAACCAGGTCTCTCGCATCCTTCTTTGCTGTTGGCCAATAAAAACTAGACCTGAAGGCTTTGGCTACCAATATTTTTGATGCTGCATGTATGCTGCATTGCCCTACATGGATTTCATCTAGTAGCTGCCTTCCTGTAGCCGAGTGAATACACTTCATGAGGATCCCTGTCGCACCTCTCCTATACAGCAAACCCCCTATGATGGTATAGTGGGTCGACTGCATTGCGATGCGTTCTACAGCGGATTTGTCGTCTGGTTCTTCCTCGTTTTCTATGTACCTGATAATTGGCTCCCTCTAGTCGTTGGGATCTATTTCTACCTGGTCTATAGCATTACATTCTTCAGCATGCCCCACGATGATGCTCGGTTGCTGCACTTCTTGGACGAAAATCCCAGGTGGAACCTGGGCCCGACTGGACCCCAGTTTCGACAATGCGTTTGTTGCTGCATTGCGATCCCTCTCCACATGGTGGAATTCCAAACCCTCGAATTTATCTTCCAGCTTCCGCACCGCGGTGCAATATTTGTTTATTGAGTCGGTTGAGCAATTCCAGTCCTTGTTTACCTGGCTGATGACCACTAGCGAGTTGCCATATACCATTAGCCTCTTGACGCCTAACGCGATGGCGATGCTTAACCCATGAACTAAGGCTTCATACTCTGCGACATTGTTGGAAGCTGGGAACAGGAGCTAAAGCACATATTTGAGTTGATCACCTCCAGGGGCAATGAAAAGGATTCCTGCTCCTGCCCCTGCAGCCTCAACGAACTATCAAAGTACATTTTCTAGACTTCAGTAGCATCTGGGTTCTCTGGAACCTGGTGTTCAGTCCATTCTGATATGAAATCGACCAGTGCTTGACTTTTGATAGCGGTGCGAGGTCGGAATTCTATGTCATGAGCTCCAAGTTTGCATGCCCACTTGGCCGTTCTTCCAACAACTTCTTTCTTATGGAGTATATTTCCTATTAGGAATCCCATGTCTACTTTGACTTTGTGGTCATCAAAATAGTGTCGGAGTTTACGAGAAGTTAGAAGTACTACGTATAATATCTTCTGAACTTGAGGATACCTTATCTTCGAGGGACCGAGGACCTCGCTGATAAAGTAGATAGGGTGTTGTATCGGATACACATGCCCTTCTTCGGCCCGCTCGACTACCAACGTAGTGCTTACCACGTGAGTCATGCAGAAGAAATATAACAGCAGGTCCTTAGATGCCTGGTTTGCTGTAGCTCGGCATGGCGGCTTAACTACCGGCGGTGTGGTCAGGAACTTCTTTAGTGCTTCCAGGGCTTCCTGAGCTTCTATGGTCCACTAGAATTTATCCACCTTCTTGAGCAGTTTATAGAATGGCATTCCTGTTTCACCGAGCCTTGAGATGAAACGACTCAGTGCCGCCATGCACCCAGTGAGCCTCTGTACTTTATTCTGTGACCGTGGTAGCTCCATCCTCATTATGGCTTCAATTTTTTTAGGTTTGCCTCTATTCCTTGATGGCTGATGATAAACTCGAGTAGCTTTCCGGCCGGTACTCCAAACACACATTTTTCTGGATTCAGTTTCCATCGGTAGCGCCTCAAGATGTTGAAGACCTGTTGTAAATCCTCGATGAAGCTCTCTAGGTTTTTAGTTTTGATTACTACATCGTCGACATAGGCTTCCACCCGCTTGCCCCAGTGGTCGGCTAAGCATGTTTGGATAGCCCTTTGGTAAGTTATCCAACGTTTTTGAGGCTGAATGGCATGGAGGTATAGCAGAAGGCCCCAAAAGGTGTGATGAATGCAGTGTTTTCTTCATCTTCCTTTGCTAGACTAATTTGGTGATATCCGGAGTAGCAATCCAGGAAAGAGAGCATAGAGCAGCTAGCGGTGGAATCGACTACCTGATCTATCCTATCCTTGGGAGTCCGAAAGGATCTTTCGGGCAGTGTTTGTTGAGATCGGTATAGTCGACGCACATGCGCCAATCAACTTTATTCTTTTTTAGTACAAGAACAGGATTTACTAGCCATTCAGGGTGTAGTACTTCTCTAATGAAACCTGGTGATACCAGGCGAGCTAATTCCACCCATATGGACTCTCTTTTGACGGGCGTGAAACGACATAGCTTCTGTCGGATCGGTCTTGCCTGAGGGTACACTTTGAGTTTGTGCTCGACCAGCTCTCTCGGGACTCCTGGCATGTCTGTAGGTTGTCATGCGAACATGTCTCCATTGTCTTGCAGGAACTAGACGAGCACGCTTTCCTATTTGTCGTCGAGGCTGGAACTGATGACCACGGTCTAGCGTTCATCAGAGAATCTGAGGTTGATTCTTTTAGTTTCTTCAGTTGGCCGCATAGAGGTCACGGTCGGGGCTTCATTCGAAAAGATTGTAAAATCCTCCTCTACCGGCTTGCCGTCAACCTATACAGGAAGGGCTAGTGAGGGCCCGGTAGTGAGAGTGTCACACCCGGTTTTGGAAGGCAAACTGAATGTGAACCATGTACATGTCAGGATCAGAAACTCACGTACACAGTGATTACATAATTGGACACCATCACACAATGCTTGAAATAAATAGCAGAAAGGTACTTTATTACATCAAGATGTCTGAGACATCCACAGAGTCTAATACATAACCATAATGTTCAACATAAATATCAAAGTGCATAGAAACGAAACGTAGATGATAAGCCTACACAGGCAACTGACTGGGGGTTTGCCACTAAGTAAACTAGAACTCGTCGTAATCCTGGAACTCCTCGAAGTCCTCCATGTTGCCAGCATCACCTCCTGAGCACTGAGTACAATCGGGACAACCTGGGGTGGGGGTGGGGTGTAAAGCAAGGGTGAGTACACATCAACGTACTCAGCAAATGTGTCGTTTGGCTAAAGTGGACTAGCTATATATGGGGTTGAGGTCAAGCAGTTGCTTTTAGGTTAGTAAAGTATTTATTATTATTATTAGTAATAAACCCAGTTATTATCCAAAAGTACTCCCTCAAAAGAGGAAATACCAGAAATCAGATTTATAACATCATTGTTAACCATCATCATATAAGTAACTAGAATTCTTCTAATCAAAGAGGATCCCAAGGCTGCTCTTAACCGTGAGCTCGACTGATATACCAGTTTCTAACACTCTGTAGAGGTTGTACACTTTACCCACAAGTCGTGATCCCTTTCTAGCCTGGGTTGTACAGACCCGATCTTCACTGCCGAGGTGAATGGCCAGGGATACACTACGTAGCCTTTAGAAAGACTCCCCTGGTGTGTAGCTGCTCGTTAGGTTTCGCCATTCATACAAACGCAGTACACCACCCCAAGGTGGGTGACTAACAAAAACCAAATCGAATGAACCTCTGCACCCCAACCTTGGAAGAGCGAGCACTACGCTCTGGCCCCCATTGACGGCCCACGGGCAAAGCCAACTACACCCCCAGGTTCATCTAATTAATCAGCTAAGGGCGTCCCATTCCACCCTCATGGTTGCACTGTTATCCCGGGTGGTCACTCCACGAACAGGTCCTTACGGAGAGGTACTTAGGAAAAAGGCCTGAGCCCCCTAGAGTATCACAAGATCATCAACATAATCAGGATAACAATATCGTATCATAAATGTTCACATCATGTTCATTGATTAAAGTTAAGGTAATAGCAAAATGCTAACCATGATAACCCAAAAGGTAAACAAGGATAAGGTACATACAAACTAGTCAATCCTTAGGTTTCATAAAGTAATGTGGGACAATGAATTATAGAGTATGTAGGACATAATAGGTCAGAGGACACTTGCCTTCACCAGGTTGTTGCTCAGGGAGGTCTCCAACAACACACTCAGGAATCTCGGACTGCTCGTTGTCTAAATAAAGCGAGCATGCATTCAATACATTTGGAAAGTACAAATGAACAACACACCAAACATGTACAAACATAGGAATGCATCTTAAAAAAGACCATAAGGAATAATGAGATCAAAGTATAACATGAACTATAACATAAACTAACTTTCTTTAGAATAGATTAGTATTTCTCTAAGTGTTACTCACAAATACCTAACATAGTTCAATTTATTTTATTGTGACCTAACAATTAGACCAGAGATGATTTCATGTAATACACATTATTAATCTCACAAGATTAAGCATGTTTTAATCTCTAGGGTTTCCCCTTTTTATTTTATTAAATACACCAAATCTATACATATACTAGTTAATAGTTATCCATAAAACTAGGAAGCACAGGGTGTAAATGGAACTAATTTATTTGAACAGAGAATAATACTATGAACATTTTGCAATTTGAATCACTAAATTTGGAGTTCATATGCAAAAGATATGAAATAAACAAGTTTGGGAATTCAAAATATGAAACTAGGTCTAATTTTGTGAATATTTAAAAGTCCAGGGTTCAATCTGCAAGAATACAGGGGCCTACGCGCGAAAACCAGGGATGGCGGGTTGATTCTAAACAAACTGAGGGTCTCTTTAATAAAACTACCACGCGAAGGGGTATCGGGTGATTCTAACCGTTAGATCAGAAACCGACGGCCGAGATTAGATCTGCAGCCGAGGGCACGCGCGCGCGGGCGGGCGAGTGCTGACAGGCGGGCCAGGGGCGTCAACGACAGAGGGGAAGGGCGCACTGACCGGGCGGGCCCAACACTAGGGAACACGGGCGCTGATAGACGGGCCAAGGGGCAGGGCGCGAGTGCGGGAAGCGGTATACGCGATCTGGGCCATGCGATCAAGATTGGACAGGGGGATCAGACCGGGGAGGGTGAACCGCTGCGGGCGGCGCTGCTCCTCTCCGCGGTGGTGAAGTCGCTGGAGTTGGGGCAGGCGCGAGCCAGGGTGGCTCCGGGGTCGCCGGGATTGGGCAGAGAGGGAGAGGATGTCATGGCGAACTCAGTGGCGGGGAAAAGGCCACGAATCCGTGGACAGAGGGGGAAGAACGTCGGGGAGAAAGCCTCGGGCGGACCGGAGGAACTCCGGCGAGGCATTTAGGCCACAGGGAGGGGGCTTGAGGCGCGCTAAGGATTAGGAAAGCTTCAGCAGAGGCAGGGGCGACACAGGAACCTACATCAGGGAACTAGACCGGGCTAAATTGGCCGACCACCGCGCGAGCACGGCGGACCGTCACGGCCAAGCACTGGCGATGCCAAAATTGGTCGAGCACAGAGCGAAACTAGCTTGCGAAATGAGGCAGGGGGAGCGAGTGCGGGTACTGATGGGGCTCTAAGAAGGGAGCTGGGCGCGTGGGCGGGCGTCGTGGCCGAGAATCCGGCGACGTGTGCGAGTGCGCACGTGCCGGTCCACGGCGACCGCGGGGAGGGCGGAACTGACAGGGAGGGTCCATGGCGCAGAGAGAGAGAAGAGGGGTGTGCAGGCAACGGCTCAGCGCCTGGCGAATCTGGCCCACAAGACAGAGAGAGAAGAGGGACGCGCGCGGACGAAGCAACTGGCGACGACAGGTCGGCCCCACTGGGCAGCGAGCAAGAGGAAGGGAATTGTCACACCCGGATTTAAGGAACAAAGCCGGGTGCATCTCATATATGCGCCAGAGAAGACACCACATATAATAACAGAGTGTATAGAAATAAATGTCATAAATATCATAAATGTACTTATTACATAGTGGAAGTCTTACAAAAATAAATGATAAAATAAAGTAGCTCAAGTTTACACTATTCATGTTTACACTTTTTAGTCACCACAGAGAAGATGAAGCTACTTGGGAGAGAGAAGAATCATTAATTTTGGAGTTATGGATTTTAAGTTATGAATTTCCAAAGGTTTTATGTGCTTGAAATAGGATTAAATGAGAAATAAATTTTCTTACTGTTTTCATGTCAAAACAGAGACTCTAGGTGATAAAAAATAATAATATAAAATTATAGAAATTAGAATGGATCAATTTGGAATTAAAACGAATTTAATATGAATTTTCCAAGTTTCTAGAATTTATTTTATAGTAAAAACCAATTTCTATATTTATTTCTCTATTTTTATTCTCCTCTGGACTGGGCGTCAAATTTCAGAAAGCGCGAGGGCTCTGGCGCAAATGTTACTAAAACTCAGAACCCCACAGACAGGACTGCGGGTTTATATACACATAGGATAGGGACTCTTCTGTAAAACGCACCCGCGAAGGGGTACGAACTGAAACTGGCCACCAGATCATGAATGAACGGACACGATTAGATCGGGGGCTTTATGAATCGGTATGAAACTAGGCCCATCCGATCTCAATCTAACGGACAGCGTTTAATGAAACCTAGAATTGCTTTCTACCGAATGATCTCACATCTACGGTCGCTAACTACCCGAGTGAAACGATACGCTGCTTCAAATCCTAGCCGGTCAGCCGCCATCAAACGGTTGACGGCAATCAACCATCGTCGAGCAGCAGCGGCGGTGGCGCGCCCTTCCTACGCAGCGGCGCCATTGCCGGAAACCGCAATCCCTCGATCCCAGCCGCCGAGCTTAAGTCTAATGCATCCAATCGCATGTACGAGTGATTTCGAAACAACGCATGAACATGTATCGGCCCACAGCGATCCGAATAATCCTGACCACAGCGTTGCGGTGAATTCGCCGTGACGATGACGAATTGGAGGCACCAGATCGCTCGCCCTCCTTGATTCTGCCGTGAGCGCGATCAGTATGATCCGGTGGAGCTCCACGACACAACCCCGAGCACCTATCGATGGTGTACGACGCGATTGGCAACGGCGCACACCACCAACTTCACCGGTAAAACTTGATTTCCGCCCCCAGGTGCTGGCTACCTTCTCTAACCCAAACCAAGGACCCGGACGTGCGGCCGTTTGGGTAATATAGACCCCAAGTCCAAGGTGGGGCGGCCGGAGGAGTGGCCGCAGCTGAAGCGCACACTTCGGAGTTCGTTGTGGTCATGGCGGATGTGGCGCGCGAGAGAAGAGGAACAGAATGTGACACCCCAGTGTCACCTAGGGTTCTTCTCAATACTAACTCAAGTGCCATCATTTCATGTAAACCAAATTGGACAAGAGGCACCAAATCAACTTAAGAATAAAAGATCCACTAAGTTTGTATCTAAAGAATCATGTCTAAAACAAATGATGATTTCAAAAAAGAAGGGGAAAATGTTGAAACCCTAGACCAACCCTAACTAAGCCACTTAAGTAGAAAGGAAGAAAAGGGATAAAAGAACCATGAAAAACATAGAATCATGGCTTAGGCCAATTATAGAAATTGAAATACACTAACTAAGCTACAATAAAGATTATAAAAGTTTGGCCAAAACAGTTTATTAAAAACTCCAAGCAAGCCATTCAAGTGGAGGTTTAATGGGGAAATATGAAATTCAGATTTCTGAACTTTCAGCCTTTGAACCAAAACCGAGCGCGTTCACCTTGATCTGTATCTCAAAACTCTAAGCTCCCATTGACAAAAATGTGTCTAACTAACCCCTCTACCTCATACCAGAAGATGGCATTGGGACACGTGCCCTAGACATGTCAAACTCGAGATCTTCTCTTTGTGTTCGGCAGTGAGACAAACCCAACTTCACCCCTCCATATCTCTTGATCCAGTCAGCGAAACCTGCAAGCCTCCACACACAAACGACAAAGGAATGTCAGGGGAAGAGATCTCTCAACGGGATCATGGCCATAATCTCAAAGATTTGGAGCCAATCCGCGCTTGAACACGACCTCTCTCTGCACTGCCTCGTGCTCGACGTCGCGCCAGACGCCAGAGCGCGCACTGGCGCTCGCCCGCGCACGCCCCGAGCGCTTGTCAGAGTCTCCCCTCGGACGCGCTCGCCGGCGCCTTTAAAACCACCCCCGAGCGCACCTCACCTCACCCCGCGCTCACCCTCGCTGGCCAGACACCCTCCCTTAGCTCCAGCGAGCTCTCCTCTGCCCGCCATCACTGCCCAAGCCTCGGCCACCGCGGCTAGCTCGCTCCAGCCGCGTCGAAGCTGTGCTTGTCCCTTGGTTAGCTTCGCTAGTGGCCCGTGAAGCTTTCCAAGCTCTCGGACCCGACAGAACCTCACCAGAGACCCAAGATCGCCTTCGCCGGACTTCGGTCGCCCGCGGCCGCGCGTAGACCGAGCAATCCGGTGAGCCATTCTCAAATTCCTCGCGCTCACATCTTCCTTGATCTCTGGTGAAGCTCCCTGACCCATTTAATTGATCTATCGTGCCCTGGTTAGGCCGGATTCCTCGCCGCCGATGAGCTCCCCCGCCTGCGCGCGTGGACCGAACTACTCCGACCACCATCGCCGGCGATCCGCACCTCGGCGTGATCGCTAGAGACTCCCGGACCTCACCCGACCCCTCACCGGAGCAACCTCGCCACTGGTAAGCCCCTCCGCCGCGGTCACTGTTCCATTAGGGGAAGGACTGCGGGTTCGATTTTGGGAAACCCTAGGGGGTTTTCTACAGAGTCATAGACTCAGATGAATAATGAACTGAGGACATGTCTGTAATACGTTTAAAACCTTTCGCCAGAGACCCCAATGCAAAACCCTTTTTCCTTTAATATTTTTAAATTCAGCAGAGAACTTAGAAAAATTATATCTTGAGAAATATTTAGCCAAATCTAGTCAAACCAATTTTACTAGATTCACAATATTATGAACTATCAAATGAAAATAGTGAACCCTGTGCTTTCTGTTTTAAATTTTAGAGTTTGGAATTAATTAAGGAAACTGACCAAACCTTATTAAAATAAAGAAAATTAGTTATGCTTCTGTCCTAAACTTAAGAAAATTTGTAGAAGTGTGGACCCCACTTAGGCACTATTTAAAAATAGTGAGCACCCAAGTATTGAAGATTTAAACAGGGTTATTTAGTAAAAGCTATGTTTGTCCAAAACTTAGGAAAATGAGAAAGGCACTGGAAAATAATGAACAGTGAATGCAAATATTTTTCCTAATCCACTTAAGTCATAGAGAACCTAGGAAAAATAAAGGGAACCCTAGTCCAGAGCAAATTCAAGGTGAAATGTTTTATTAGGCACTAACCAAACTAGAAAGACAATTATTAGAATTATAAAAACAATTTCAAAATTGTTAAGAAAAATTTAGTGAACTTGTAACCACTAGGACACCACTACAAAAATTATCAGTAAAAATGATAAGTAGGGTGAACAAATAGAACTAGATATTGAGCCATAGTTCAATTAAATCATGAGCAAGCCAAAAAGAGTGCAATAATGGGCAAATAAATTTTTACCAGATTGATAATGAAGTAGGCCACCAGAGAAAAATGCAAAACTCGATTGGAAGCTGCAAAATAATACCCATTGCCCCTACTTAATGAAAAAGACCATTTAGTTCAAGAAATCCCTAACACCCTTCCCTTAAGCAAAAAGTTACCAAACTTCAGAATGAATGCACTTGCACAAAGAAGAAGATAGGAAAAATTAGAAGTCTGTTGTTTGATATTTTTCAAGTATAGTGGTAGTAGAAAGCACCCCTTTGGCTAGAAACTTTAGAAAATCATAACAAAATAACTAATAAGTAGCAGTGGCTGAAAATCTGTACAAAGTCATGTTATAACCTCTAAATGTCAGCAAAAATATGTCTTTAGAGAATAACCCACTGTTAAAAGGGAGTTGTAGTTCAAAACACCCCCTCTGCCCTAATATTTGATAATTTTATATAGAGAGAACCCCTCACTTTTTAAGCGCCAAATTTTGAGACATAGAATTATACACCAGTAAGAAGCCACTGTAATATTTGCAGAATTTTTGGAAATTTAATAAGTTATCTCGTAGTTCAAACCCACCTTAAAAGCATAAAATAAATAGAAAGAAAGAGAGAGGGAATAATAAATCTCACTCCAATGAATTCAGCTAGAAATCTTAATAAACCTTCACTAAGACATTAAAAAGAAATCAGTGGAACACCCAAAATGAACTTACCAATTATCTTAACCAAGCTTGACCCTAATTTGCTAAGTGTACCCCAAAAATCTTGAGTAGTAAGAATAAGCTCCACCATGTTAAATTAATCCCCCCATCAATTTTAATTGCTAAACTGCATATCATGTCATGCATGTATCTTACTCATTGCATTTATTAGATTGCAATCTCGCTGACGGAGAGTACGTGCTCATCCCTGAGCAAGGAGCTGTCCACGAGGAAGACCAGGAGCAAGCTCCCGAGACTGCCATCGAGGATCTCCCCGCAGCCCCAGCTATTGAAGGCAAGCCCCGGTTTTATGCATATATATATATATATATATATATATATATATATATATATATATGCTACTTTACTACACTTAATGTTTGTAGGCTTGTGATGTGCACTTAAGTGTAGGAGTTGCTTGAAACCTCTAGTTTCATGAACTCAGGATTCCTTTTTGAGATGGATACTAGTATGCTAGGTCGAGTAGCTGCTTTGCTAATCAGGATCTCGGTAGAAGTTGAGTGATTTTTTTAGCACTCACATGAGGTCAGGAATTGATTGTATTCATCTTGATAACGGGATCCATGATTGTCTATGGACTTGGATCCAGGGAGGATGCCTTGTCCATGAGATGGGAACAGGAAATAAGGATTAAGGTGTGGATACCTGAGTCAAGTGTTTGAATGTACTAAGCACATGTCGGGAAATATGGTAACTGGTAAACCTAGTACCTAAGTGAAGCCGGGTGCGGACTTTACCCCTCACGCGACCTGAGACTGGGTCTCCCATGCTAGCTATGATGGGTACAAGTGCGGTCACTGCACGGCGTCAGCCGGGGTCAGTGGAGCATTGTATGCCAAGGCGGTGAGGCCTGGCCGTGAACGGGGAATTCGATGGGGACGATTGACGTGTGTTGGGACAGAGTGCCCTGACATGTCGTGTGTTTAGGTTTACCTTGCAAGGTTTTAAAACTCGATTCGAATCGTCTGCTTCTCGCAGCTAATGAGACTGCTTGACCCCTTGTACTACATTGAGTAAGAAGTGAAATGAGGTTTACATGAGGTAACTTGTTGATTGTACTAAATGCTTGCTACCATGTATGCTTAGAAGGAGCAAACTTAGTTAAGATAATGATGCTAGAAATTGGAAAAGCTAAAAATTGACCTTAGACTCAGCTAGTGCTTTGGCAAACCAAACCCCTCAGCCAAACAACTGCATGGTCTAGAGGTAGAGGAGTAGACTCCTCACACCGGGTAAGTCTAGCTGAGTATTAGTATACTCAGCCTTGCTTGTGGCATAATTTTTGCAGGTACGCTTCAGGATATGGTTGATGGTGTGACTTGGCCTACCACCCTGCCACCGGGTTGGACGGTCGAGTGGGATGTTGCTCCAGCAGGAGAGGAGCAGGAGGAGTAGTAGGCTAGGCCTTGCCCAATTCCTCGATATCGATGATATCGATTATCCGCTGCATTCTATTTTGTGAACTTATATCAGCTACTTGAAAAACTCCGATTTATGTAATAACTCCAGTACTTTAATTTGAGGTTTTCCTGTTTTATTATATTTCTTCTGTGACTCACCTTTGAGTGAGGGTGTGGTATTTGATCCTGGTTAAGTGGCTCTATCAGACTAGATCTGAGAGACTGATGGGTTATTCCGATTTAAGTGTGTTGCGGCCCCTGAGGCGTGACTTAGGCACTTAAGCTGGAATTATTCGGGCGGTTCTGCCACAGCTGGTATTGGAGGAAATACCCCCACAGAGGAGAACAATACACCATGAATACCGATTTTCAAAAAAATTAAAACTTGCTTAGAAACTAGTGTGAATCATGAGGACTAGACCGCTAGACCTAGGACAAAAGGCCTTAGGAATAGAGGGAGAAATAGGTGGCTAAGTAAGTAGGCCCTGTGGGCCAGTCCTTAGATTTGTAAAGGATGCCCTAAGAGCACCCTTTTATTCAAAGAGGAGACGTTATTTTCAGCATGCATGCATTATAAAACTAAAAGGATTAAGAACTAAAGAAGTAAAAATTTGAGCTAACCCGCTTCCTTTTAAACCACCCAGGTTCCTTTATTTTCCTCTTCCACCATAATCTTTACATCTGATACCCTTCCGCAGATGACCTCACCTTCCCCCGCCAGTGGAGGAGACACTCGTTTCAGCTCTGATTTCCTTTCTCACGATGGTTTTCCTTCCATCTTGTGGGTGTGCTTAACTCTGCCGGTTACCCTATGCCCCCTTTGTACATGGTGCAGTTGTACGAGGAGCATCGGGCACCATGTTGCCGGGTCTGGCTGACCTTGGAGGCTCATCCCCTTCAGCCGGGTTGGCGTTCTCTTGACTCCGAGATGATTGGATTCAGGACAGACGACACCATTGAAGCGGCAGCGATGAAGACCCTGACGACTTTCTGTGGCTACCATCCCCTGGAGATGGTGATGCACCCCTTGGGACTCTTCCCTGCTGAGAAGAAGGATGACTCCATGTGGTGCAACCGTGTGAGCCATGTGAAGGATGTATGGGCGATGTATCCTGACTTGGTTGGGAGGGTCACTGTTCAGTGCATGAGTGCACTGTATCGCCTTCAGGCCCTGCAGAGCGACGCTATGGCACATCTTACTAACCTCGCTCAAACCACCAAGCTCACCCTTGACAGCCGAGAAGACTTTGTGGTCGACTTGTCCTTCGAGTTGGTGGAGAAGGACCTACAGGTGGAAAGGCTGAGCCAGCGCATCACCACCTTAGAGTAGCAGGTGGAGATCCAAGACAACACTATTGATGTTTTGGAGAACCAGCTCCATGATGTGCAGCGGGAACTTGAAGAAGCTAATGACCACCTAGACATGCACCACTTAGAGATGGAGGCCAATGAGGCCGGAAGCGAGGGAGAAGAGGCTCCTGAGGAGTTAGGACCAGCTCCTGGTGCCAATGTGACTACCTCCGCGATGCCTCCTTCACCCGTATCCAGTGTCGCTTCCACTACACAGGGTTGATAAGTCATTTTGACGCTTTAGGTGGGTAGAAACCTACACAAGCTTAGTAATGGCAGATTTTGAGCTAGGCTTACGGGTACTTTCCCCTAATTAATGTAACCCTTGTGAACTTTTGAGATCTGTGGGATGTTTGTAACCATGTTATCTTCATTCGAACCTAATATTATGATTATGGCAAATTCTTTCCATATGAGATAATGGCATGTTGATCGAAATTGTGAATTGGGATAACAATGGCGATGATCTCTGTTTTTAGATGGCAGCTAGGCAGCGTCGCGGGCATAACGAGCAAGTTTCCCTGCCACCTCCTCCAGCTCCCATAGTGCAGGAGCTAATGGCCCAGCAGAACGAGATTCTGCGATAGCTCTTGCAGCGCCAGCGCCAGCCCCACCCTCAGCAGCATGGTGGAGGCCAGCCGCAGCGACCTCTGGCAGCGGCAACCTACCAGGAATTCCCGAGTACGCAGCCGCCCTTGTTCACCAAGGTAGAGGATCCGTTGGACACCGACGTGTGGTTACGCACCGTAGAGTCCAAGTTTCCCCTCCTCGCAGGAGACTCCCCTGATGATACCAAGGCTCGCTTCGCCGTGCAGCAGCTTCACGGCCCTGCTCAGACTTGGTGGGACCACTTCCGTGCTATGCTACCTGTTGATCGTGAAGTGTCTTGGCAGGAATTCAAGACTGCTTTCAGAGGGCACCACATCCCAGCTGGAATTCTTGATCGCAAGCTGAATGAATTCCTATCACTCAATCAAGGAACCTGCACGGTATTGCAGTACGCTCAGGCCTTCAACGACCTATGCCAGTACGTAGGTTATCATGTTGATTCCGATGATAAAAAGAGAGACCGCTTCCACAGGGGTCTCAACACCAAGCTGCGTGAGCATCTCAACACTGTCCGGGTTGATAGCTTCAATGAGTTGGTCAACCTGGCCATCTCCCAGGAGGATTGCATTGTAGCTCACCGGGCAGAGAAGAAAAGAAAGGCACCAATGGAAGCACCCTCCGCTCAGACCCAGAGGTTCAGGATTGTTTCCCACAATCAGAGCAGGGGATTTTAGCAGGAGGCAGGCAGATGGGTGATCAGGCCACCTCAGCAGCAGCAGCCGGCACCCACTCATTTTCTAGCTCCCGCTCCAAGGAATAATCAGCCTCCTCAGCAGCAGTTCTGCCAGGGAAATGGGAACAAGTGCTTCACTTGTGGCAATGTGGGCCACTATGCAAGAATTGCCCAAGAAATCAGCAGAGGCTGATGCCAGCACCAAATCAAAACAAGGGAAGAAAGCAGAAGGTACAAGTTAGGCAAGGGAAGCTCAACTTCACTACTCTGGAGGAGTTACCTGAGGGAGCCCCCATCATGACTGGTATCTTTTTAGTTTATAATCAACCTGCATTAATTCTGTTTGATTCTAGTGCATCTAATAGTTTCATTAGCCAAAAGTTCAGTGCTAAATGTCAACTGCCTTTCTATCACACAAAAGGGTCGTTCATGATAGCCACACTTGGGGGTAAAATTACAACTAACCAATTAAACCAAAGTGTGCCTATTCAACTGGGAAGCCACATGATCAAAACCACCCTTCTTGTTTTGGGTTTGGAGAATGTGGATATTATTCTGGGAACCAATTGGATGACCAGACACCAAGTAGTGCTTGATGTAGCCAGCCGCATCGTTGAAATCAATTCCCCAATCTATGGGAGTTTCACCTTGTTTCTGCCCAGTCAAGATTCTACTCAGTCATGTGCTTTTGCTATGACGGAGTTACCCCTGAAAAAGATTCCAGTGGTCTATGAGTATGCGGATGTGTTTCCGGATGAATTACCAGGAATGCCCCCAGACCGGGATATCGAATTCACCATCGAGTTGCAACCGGGAACGACACCTATTTCCAAGAGGCCTTACCGGATGCCACCCGCTGAGTTGGTAGAATTGAAGAAGCAATTGCAAGAATTGGTGGACAAAGGTTTTATCCGCCCAAGTACTTCGCCTTGGGGATGTCCAGCCTTGTTTGTAAAGAAGAAAGATGAAAGCTTGAGGCTATGCATTGATTACCACCCACTTAACACGGTAACTATCAAGAACAAGTATCCTTTGCCTCGTATTGATGTTCTTTTCGATCAGTTGGTCAGAGCCAAAGTGTTTTCCAGGATAGACCTTCGCTCCAGCTATCATCAGATCAAGATACGAGCAAGTGATATTCCGAAGACTGCCTTCTTGACCAGATATGGGCTGTATGAATTCTTGGTGATATCTTTTGGGCTGACTAATGCACCAGCATATTTCATGTATTTGATGAATTATGTTTTCATGCCTGAACTGGACAAGTTCGTAGTGGTTTTCATCGACGATATTTTGGTGTACTCAAAGAATGAAGAAGAGCATGCCAGACATTTGCATATAGTGCTTCAACGTTTACGAGAGCACCATCTTTATGCCAAATTGTCAAAATGTGATTTTTGGCTAAAGGAAATCAAATTATTGGGTCACACTATCTCTCAGGCAGGTATAGTTGTTGATCCTGATAAGGTGCAAGAGTTGATGAACTGGAAGCCACCAACGACTGTCCGTCAGATTCAAAGTTTTCTGGGATTAGCTAGTTATTATCGAAGATTTATTCCGTATTTCTCTCGAATTGCGAAACCCATAACTCAATTGCTGAAGAAAGAAGCCAAGTTTGTTTGGGGTCATAAGTGCGAAGATGCCTTCCATACATTGAGGCAACATCTGACCACATCATCGGTGTTAGCGCAACCCAACAGCACCAAGCCATTTGATGTGTACTATGATGCCTCTGGCACTGGACTGGGTTGTGTCTTTATGCAAGACAACCGAGTCATTGCTTATGCATCAAGAGCACTCAAGCCTCATGAGCAAAATTATCCCACTCATGACTTGGAGTTAGCAGCCGTGGTCCATGCATTAAAAATGTGGAGACACTATTTAATGGGAACCCACTGCAACATCTTCACAGATCATAAGAGCCTTAAGTACATATTTACTCAGGCTAATCTCAACATGAGGCAGAGAAGATGGCTAGAGCTGATCAAGGACTATGACCTGGAGGTACATTATCACCCAGGAAAGGCCAATGTAGTGGCAGATGCCTTGAGTCGAAAATTGCAATGCAACTGTGTTATGATGAATTCTCACATTAACACCCTGTGTGATGAGTTGAGCAAAATGAAGATTGAAGTGATTCCTTTTGGTGCTTTGTCTCACATTTCCGTTGAGCCAGCTTTGCAAGACCAGATCATCATGGCAAGGGAGTGCAAATTATTAAGGAGAACCTCCATCAGAAGACCAAGAAGTATAAATGTTTCCGCCAAGATAGAAAGGGTATATTGTGGTTTGAAAGCAGATTGGTGGTTCCTAAAAATAAAGATCTCAAGAAGAAAATCTTGGATGAGGCCCATCTCTCCAAATTCTCCATGCATCCAGGGAGCACCAAAATGTACCATGATCTGAAGCCCTTGTATTGGTGGACCCGAATGAAGAGGGAGATAGCCCAATATGTATCAGAATGTGACACCTGTCAGAGGATAAAGGCAAGCCACTTGAAATCAGCTAGAGCTTTGCAACCCCTATCTATACCTTCGTGGAAATGGAATGACATCAGCATGGATTTCATTGTGGGTCTGCCCAACACCTCTCGTCATCATGATTCGATTTGGGTTATTGTGGATCGACTGACAAAAGTGGCACATTTTCTCCCTGTGCACACCACTGATAAGGCTCAAAAGTATGCAGAGTTGTACATTGACCGAATCATGTGTTTGCACGGATTGCCCCGGACCATTGTCTCTGACCGAGGAGCCCAATTTGTTGCCAGATTTTGGGAACAACTGCAAGAGTCTTTGGGAACCAAGCTAAGTAGAAGTTCATCTTACCACCCACAGACTGATGGTAGAGGGTAAACCAAATTCTTGAAGATATGCTAAGGGCTTGTGCAATCGATTGTGGCAAGAACTGGGATAAGCACCTCTCTTTGGCAGAGTTTGCTTATAACAACAGTTATCAATCCAGCCTAAAGATGGCACCCTTAGAAGCTCTCTATGGAAGAAGGTGTAGAACATCCCCTCAATTGGTCTCGGCCCGGAGAAAGAGAAGTTTTCAGACCTAACTTAGTGACTGAAGCCGAAAGGAAGGTCAAACTAATCAGGAAGAATCTAGAAGCTGCTCAAGCCAGGCAGAAGAGTTACCATGATAAGAGAAGGAAACCTCTCCAGTTCGAGGTGGGAGATTTCGTATATCTGAAGGTATCACCCACCAAGGGAGAGCAGAGATTCGGGATCAAAGGCAAGTTAGCCCCTCGTTACAATGGACCTTATGAGATCATAGAAGCATGTGGACCTGTGGCATACTGTAACACCCTGAATTTGGGGGTATAAAATTTCTTTTCTAATATCTACCAAATTCAGGTGTTACTCTCTCAGTTCTTCGCTTTCCTTTTTCTTTTTCCTAAAAATGGAGAATTATTTTGTTTTATATTAGCGCAAACCTAGTGGAATGAGCCCTATAGGCACTTTGGTTGTTGCATTCATGCCGTTGCATGGTGTTTCTAAGTGCAAAATGTATTTGAAACATGTTAACATATCTTATAGAAGCGCTCGGTAAATTTTCATATTTTTTGGAATATTTTTCTATTTTACAGAAACCAAAATCTATTTATTTGAGGAACTTAAAATGTTTTTTAGAAACTCTAATTATGTTTTTTGAGTTCATTAGGTGGCAAAACATTTATAGGAATTTTCTGAAATTTTTAAAGCATATATAATATTTTGAGCACAAAATATGGATTTCTAGGCTTTTCCGAATTTTAAAAATGGTAAAATCCGAATTTTAACCGAATTTTCATCTCGTCCGAACCCTAGATACAAATACATGTCCGACTTCATCTCATCGAGCCCGTTCCAGAACACGAAACGTTTTCTCCAAATCCGATCCCTAGCTCCCGGTATTGCTCGCCAAAGTTCGGAGCGGTTCCAACTCCGGCGACAACTCCGACGAGCAATTACTCCCAATTCGTGCATCGTCTGCCGAATCCGAGGGTACCGCTGCGTTTGTCTCGTCGAGGGCTTCGTCGTAGCGTGTTCGGTTCATGGATTGGATCCCCGAATCTCCAGCAATCGACAGATTTCCTCTCGGCTCCGGCGAGGGTCTTCTTCTCCGGTAAGCCCCCTCCATGGATTTCAACCTAGTTCTTCATTTTTTTTCTCTCCTCCCTGCGCAGCCCCTCTCTCTCCCCACCGGCCCCCTGCGCGCGCCGGCCCTGCCCCTGTCCGTGATGCGGCGGCGGCGAACGGCCGTGGCGGCCGAGCTGCTTGGGGGCACGGCGGCGCGACCCCCGTGCGCGCACGTCCCGGCGCCCCCTACGCGCGTGGCACGACGGCGCGGCCCGGCGGCGCGGCCCCGTCCCCTGCTGCGGCGGCCGAGCCCTCCCCTGCGCAGCCCCCTTCTCCTTCCTCCCATGGCCATGGTTCTTGCGTGAGAGAGAAGAACGTAAGAAAGAAGATGGCAATTTCGTAAATTTAGTACGTGCGAATTTAGTATGGTTTAAAACATTCATAACTTTTGCGTTTTAAATCCGATTCGATCCATTCAAGTTACGTTAGATTCGTATTAAAATTATCTTAATTTAGAAATATTTATCTCCACTTTTGCATATTTTATTTAATTTATTTAAATGTTTGTTTAATCAATGGCTACTGGAACGACAATTCAATTTTAAAATCTAATTTAGGAATTCGATTTGCGCATTTATAATTAGTCACCAACATGATTAACCTTAAATAAAATGTTTCTCATTAATAATTGCTTAGTTTAATCACGATGTTTATTTATTAGTATCGTGTATCGTGTTCGTCCGCGCGTACCGTGCGCGTGCCGCGGTGATGTTTCGCGCGCGTCGTCGCGTGTCGTTCGCGAGTGTCGCGCGTGTTGTTCGCACGTGTTGTCGCGCGCCTTGCCGCGCGCCGTTCGCGCGTATAGCGCGTTGTCCGCACGCGGGATTAAATCGTTCGCTTATAATTACTCATGAGAGTTAATTAGTTATTTATTTAATGATCAACTATTAAAATAGTAAGTTAGTCAAAACTAAGTAGTAGTATTAATTTACATTTAATATCGATTAATATAATTATGTTGAATTGGATGTTCTAATTAGTAATTGTTTAACGTAAACGCGATAACCCCTCGACCATAGCTTCGTCTATCGTGGTTCTTTTTCTCGCTTAACCGTAGAGGCGCTCTCCATTTTATATTGCTCGCTTTTATAACATTTTATCTTATATGGTGTAATGTTCTTATGCATATGTATATGTTTGTTTGCCTATGCCTATTCGTCTTCGCTTCACGTCGCGAATAGATTGTGATTTGTTCCTGAGCTTCAAGGAATCGACGATCAAGCATGGCGACCAAGTGATCGAACTCTTCGAGTTCTACGAGATCGAAGACCCTGAGCATCTGTTTGGTGAAGGCAAGTGTCCTCTGACCCATTATGTCCCATTTACTTTATAATTCACTGTCCCGCATACTATGAACAACATAAGGATTGACTAGCTTTCTATTTACCTTGTCCTTGATTACCTTTTGGGTTACTATGGTTAGATTCATGCTATTGCTTTACTTTAATCAATGAACATGATGTGAACACTTATGATACGATGTTGTCATTATTATTATGATGTTGGACTGGTGATACTTAAGGGGGCTCGAGCGGTTTCTCGAGTGCCTCTCCGTAAGAACCTGTTCGTTGGATGACCGCCCGGGAAAATAGTGCAACCATGAGGGTGGAATGGGACGCCCTTAGCTGAATAATTAGAGGAACTGGGGTGTAGTTCGCTTCGCCATCGTGCCGTTAATGGGGCTCGGTGTATGCGGCTCGCTCTGCCAAGGTTGGTTCACCCCTTGGGGAGGAGTGCGGTGCATTTAGGAAACCTAACGGGCGGCTACAACCTCAGAGAATCTTTGTAAAGGCTTCGTAGTGAATCACTGGCCATTCACCTTGGGAGTGAATAAGGGTCTTGCAAGCCCGGGCTAGAGAGGGAATCACGACTTGTGGGTAAAGTGCGCAACCTCTGTAGAGTGTTATGAAACTGATATATCAGTCGTGCTCGTGGTTATAAGCGGCCAAGGGAGCTCCATTGATTAGAGATACTTGATCAGAGATGGTTGGTCTACAGGTGGTGACGAGGATGATGGTTTTGACTATGGTAATGGTAAGTGGTATTCTTTCCGTTTGGAAAGGGTACTTTGGGTTAATAACTTGGGTTAATGCTAAAACCTAGCTTTCTACTAGTAATAATAACCTGACCAACTAAAAGCAACTGCTTGACTTAACTTCACATAAAGCTAGTCCACCTCAGCCAAACAGGACAATTGCTGAGTACGTTGATGTGTACTCACCCTTGCTTTCACAAAACACCAGGTTGCCTTTGGTGCAATCTATACTTAGGTAAAGAAGAAGGTGTCGAGGCGGATCTCCAGGAGTTCCAAAACTTCGACGAGTTCGAGGATTAGGCTAGTGACCTCCCCCAGTCAGCTGCCTGTGGTGGGTTGTTTACGTTGGCTACGTTTCGATTCTGTGTACTTTGATTTATATTATGTAAATGGCTTTAGTCTGTAATATTATTACTTACTCTTTATTGTAATTCGAAGCATTGTGCTATGATGAGTCATTTATGTAATCGTTGTGTACGTGAATTACTAATCCTGGCACGTACATGGTTCGCATTCGGTTTACCTTCTAAAACCGGGTGTGACATAAGTGGTATCAAAGTCGTGCTGACTGTAGGACCGCTAGCCTAGAGTGGCATTGGCCGTTTTAAGGACTTATTGACTATTACTTCACCTCATCCTTGATTCTGCTTCAAAATATTAGTCACCTCGACTAATTCTATGTTGTGTCCTTATATGCCCCCTTGCCAAAAGTATTTTATTCTAGTATGGTCTATACTTGTCTCAATCTATTAGATCTGATCTCACTCTTGTGCTTGCGACATCTTTGTAGATGCCCCCTGAACATAACCTTCTTGTCTTTTGGATCCCTTCCTCTTTCATCATTAAATTGCTTCCATTTTGCAATCTTTATTCCCTTGGTATTGACATGTTGCATCTTTTGGATTCTTCCATACCCTTATCCCTTAATTCAAACACTTAACCCTAAAAACTCTATTGCCTAGTCAAACATTTCAATTTATATGTCCATGATATTCCTGTCTTTTGAGACCCTTTCTATTCTATTGTTAAGTCGCTATCTTTTGGCAATTTGTACTCTCTTTGTCTTGGTACGCTCGTACATTTGGAATCTTACATACTTTTATTTTTATATGTGCTTAGATTTATATCTCAATATCTGTTTAAGACATCTCATTTTACATGCCCTTAACCATCCCTGTTTCTTGATGAGCCATGAGCGGTCATTCTACTTTGCATATCCATGGTAATCTCGTGGTTTCCTTGTAACTTCCTTCGATAGTGATTTTTTTACTTCAACTCTTCTATCGGAACCTCACTTATCTTATCCCTAATTGTTTTCTCCATTTTGTCACTTTGCGAGTCTTGCCTTAACTATGCCCATGGATTACACTTTTCATCATTACCACCTTTACCCTTATCACCTTTATATCTTACCTTGATGTTTATCTTATACCAGCCTTTAAAATATCCTCTTTTCCATCTCAATCTGAGCATTGTACTGTACCTATTTCTCCATTGGTCGTATCCTCTTCTTTGTCACCTGCAAGTTTTTTAACTCTATCCTTTGTTGTGTTTTGTTTGTCATCTCCTCTACCCTTCTTATCACTCTATCCTACCTTGTGATTACATTATGTCTATTATCTAAAATCTCTAATTTCCCATCTCAGTTCGAGAGTGCTGTTTTACTTATTCCGCCCTTGTTCGTAACCTCATCTTTGCCATGTGCAAGTCTTGTCGTGACCCCATTCTTGGTTGTACTTGTACCGCTGGCTCTTCAATGCCTTCATCTTTCCTCTCATACCCTTGTCTGTTATCGCCTTTGAACCTTGCGATATTGATGTCTTCTACCTAAATGCTTACCTTGAATGCATCTTTTCAAGGCCTCCCCTTTCTTTCAACCCAGTTTGAGAGCTGCGAGTTACCTATCTCTCCCTTGATTTCTTTTCCCTCTCTATCATCTTACAAGTTTTGTCTTAATTCCATCCTTTGATGTGTTTTTATTTGCTATCACCATTACCTTGTTATCCTTCGATCTTGCCTTGATACTTATCTTTATGCCTACTCTTTAAAAATCTCCTCTCTTCCACCTCAATTTGAGAGTGGCAATTTACCTATCTGGCCCTTGGACGTACCCTCTCCTTTTCCATTTGCAGGTCCAGTCTTAACTCCATCCTTTGTGGTATTTATATTCTTGGTTCTTATGCACATTTACCTCCTCTCCTACATCCTTGTTCGTTATCACCTTTAAACCCTCATGATACCTATGACCTTGCCCACATGCTTACTTTGAACCTACCCTTTAAAGCCTCCTCTTTTTCATCGTTGTTTGAGGATAATGCCTCACCTACTTCACCATTGATTGCTTCCCCTTCTTTGATGCCTCGCAAGTTTTGTCTAAAATACATCTTTGGTTGTGTTTGTCTGTTATCACCTTAACCCTTGTCATCCCTTGATTTTTACCATGATGCTTATCATGCACCTTCATTTTAAAGCCTCCTCTCCCATTTCATTTCAAGAGTGATGTCTTGCCCATCCCGCTCTTGTTCGTTTCGTTTTTCCTCTGTCGCGTTGCAAGTCTTGTCCTAACTCTATCTTTTGGTGTGCTTTTGCCTTTCACCTCACTTTCCATGATGCTTATCCTATGCCTACCTTTTGAAATATCACCTTTCCCATCTTGATTTGAGAATCGTGTTTTACTTATCCTGACCTTGGATGCATTCTCTCCCTTGCCAGTTACAATCCTTACTTCAGCTTCATCCTTTATTATGCTCATGCCCCTATCCTGCATGTCTTATCTTGCCCCTTGTCTTTCGATGGCCTTAGAGCAGTTTCCCCTTGGTAAGGAAAGACCACCATCTAGTTAACATTAACGTATAGCAACGAGATGTTTATTGTTGTATGCTTGTGTTGTTTGTCTTTGTGTTATGACTAATTTGCCTCTTTGTGATGGGTGTTGATGTATTGTGGTCGTTGGTCCGCAATGACATCAGTTTACTAGGGAGTGCCATAGAGTTAAGTAGCTGGGTGCTCTCCCTTCTCTCTTTAAGCCATCTATGCTTACCTTTTCTATCTAAACTCTTCCCTTTTGCACTTGTCCGGTTGACATCCTGCAACCTCTCTTAATCAGTCAAGATCAGAGTCGACAACATCTTCATCAAGTGCATATCAATGCTCCTGTTAAGGGGGTTAGTCGCTAACCCCAATGAAGACAATGCAATCAACATCAACCAACAAGATCAAAGCGCCTCAGCGAGAGCGTGCGTGGGTCCTAACCCACAGGTCCAAGAGATCCTCAAGAATTGCATCAATGGGTCGTGAACATCTGAAGGTCAAGGCAACTGGTCCACAAGTTAAGCTTGGAGACTAAAAGTCAACTCAAGAAAGTCATGAACAACCGATGAACCAGCCTTGTTTTTCTTGCTAGCTTCTTCTTGAATCTCGAGGGCGAGATTCTGTTAAGGGGGTTAGATTTGTAACACCCTGAATTTGGGGGTATAAAATTTCTTTTCTAATATCTACCAAATTCAGGTGTTACTCTCTCAGTTCTTCGCTTTCCTTTTTCTTTTTCCTAAAAATGGAGAATTATTTTGTTTTATATTAGCGCAAACCTAGTGGAATGAGCCCTCTCCATGGATTGTCTGCCGAATCCGAGGGTACCGCTGCGTTCGTCTTGTCGAGGGCTTCGTCGCAGCGCATACGGTTCGTCGATTGGATCCCCGAAACTCTGGCAATCGATGGATTTCCTCTCGGCTCCGGCGAGGGTCATCTTCTCCGGTGAGCCCCCTCCATGGATTTCAACCTAGTTCTTCATTTTTTTCTCTCCTCCCTGCGCAACCCCTCTCTCTACCCACCGGCCCCCTGCACGCGCCCGCTCTGCCCCTGCGCGCGCCGGCCCTGCCCCTGCCCGTGGCGCGGCGGCGGCGACCGGTCGTGGCGGCCGAGCTGCTTGGGGGCACGGCAGCCCGCGACGGCGGCACGACCCCCCTGCGCGCACGTCCCGGCGCCCCCTACACGCGTGGCGCGACGGCGCGGCCCCCGCGGCGGCGGCCAAACCCTCCCCTGCGCAGTCCCCTGCTCCTTCCTCCCATGACCATGGTTCCTGCGTGAGAGAGAAGAACGTAAGAAAGAAGATGATGGCAATTTCGTAAATTTAGTACGCGCGAATTACGATATGGTTTAAAACATTCATAACTTTTGCGTTTTAAACCCGATTCGATCCATTCAAGTTGCATTAGATTCGTATTAAAATTATCATAATTTAGAAATATTTATCCCATTGTTGCACATTTTATTTAATTTATTTAAATGTTTGTTTAACCAATGGCTACTGGAACGACAATTCAATTTTAAAATCTAATTTGGAATTCGATTTGCGCATTTATAATTAGTCACCAACATGATTAACCTTAAATAAAATGTTTCTCATTAATAATTGCTTAGTTTAATCACGATGTTTATTTATTAGTTTCGTGTATCGTGTTCGTCCACGCGTGCCGCGGTGCTGTTTCGCGCGTGTTGTCGCGTGTCGTTCGCAGGTGTCGCGCGTGTTGTTCGCACGTGTTGTCACGCGCCTTGCCGCGCGCCGTTCGCGTGTATAGCGCGTTGTCCGCATGCGGGATTAAATCGTTCGCTTATAATTACTCATGAGAGTTAATTAGTTATTTATTTAATCATCAACTATTAAAATAGTAAGTTAGTCAAAACTAAGTAGTAGTATTAATTTACATTTGATTGATATCATTTAATATAATTATGTTGAATTGGATGTTTTAATTAGTAATTGTTTAACGTAAACACGCTAACCCCTCGACCATAGCTTCGTCTATCGTGGTTTTTTTTCTCGCTTAACCGTAGAGGCGCTCTCCATTTTATATTGCTCGCTTTTATTACATTTTATCTTGTATGGTGTAATGTTCTTATGCATATGTATATGTTTGTTTGCCTGTGCCTGTTCGTCTTCTCTTCGCATCGCGAATAGATTGCGATCTGTTCCTAAAATTCGAGGAATCGATGATCAAGCATGGCGACCAAGTGATCGAACTCTTCGAGTTCTACGAGATCGAAGACCCTGAGCATCTGTTTGGTGAAGGCAAGTGTCCTCTGACCCATTATGTCCCATTTACTTTATAATTCACTATCCCGCATACTATGAACAACATAAGGATTGACTAGCTTTTTATTTGCCTTGTCCTTGATTACCTTTTGGGTTACTGTGGTTAGATTCATGCTATTGCTTTACTTTAATCAATGAACATGATGTGAACACTTATGATACGATGTTGTCATTATTATTATGATGTTGGACTGGTGATACTTTAGGGGGCTCGATCGGTTTCTCGAGTGCCTCTCCGTAAGGACCTGTTCGTTGGATGACCGCCCGGGAAAACAGTGCAACCATGAGGGTGGAATGGGATGCCCTTAGCTGAATAATTAGAGGAACTAAGGTGTAGTTCGCTTCGCCGTCGTGCCGTTAATGGGGCTCGGTGTATGCGGCTCACTCTGCCAAGGTTGGTTCGCCCCTTGGGGAGGAGTGCGGTGCATTTAGGAAACCTAAGGGGCGGCTACAGCCTCAGGGAATCTTTGTAAAGGCTTCGTAGTGAATCCCTGGCCATTCACCTTGGGAGCGAATAAGGGTCTTGCAAGCCCGGGCTAGAGAGGGAATCATGACTTGTGGGTAAAGTGCGCAACCTCTGCAGAGTGTTATGAAACTGATATATCAGGGAGATCCATTGATTAGAGATACTTGATCAGAGATGGTTGGTCCATAGGTGGTGACGAGGATGATGGTTTTGACTATGGCAATGGTAAGTGGTATTCTTTCCGTTTGGAAAGGGTACTTTGGGTTAATAACTTGGGTTAATGCTAAAACCTGGCTTTCTACTAGTAATAATAACCTGACCAACTAAAAGCAACTGCTTGACTTAACTCCACATAAAGCTAGTCCACCTCAGCCAAACAGGACAATTGCTAAGTACGTTGATGTGTACTCACCCTTGCTTTCACAAAACACCAGGTTGCCTTTGGTGCAATCTATGCTCACGTAAAGAAGAAATTGTCGAGGCGGATCTCCAGGACTTCGACAAGTTCGAGGATTAGGCTAGTGACCTCCCCCAGTCAGCTGCCTGTGGTGGGTTGTTTACGTTGGCTACGTTTCGATTCTATGTACTTTGATTTATATTATGTAAATGGCTCTAGTCTGTAATATTATTACTTACTCTTTATTGTAATTCGAAGCATTGTGCTATGATGAGTCATTTATTTAATCGCTGTGTACGTGAATTACTGATCCTGGCACGTACATGGTTTGCATTCGGTTTACCTTCTAAAACTGTGTGTGACACATACAAATTGAAGTTACCTCCAAAAATGTCTACCATCCACAATGTATTCCATGTATCCCAACTGAAGAAATGTGTTCGATTGCCGACTGAGATCATAGCAGAACCAGAATTGGAGATAGAGCCAAATCTATCGTAGCAAGAGTACCCTTCCAAGGTTCTGGATTGCAAAGAGAGATCAACTCGGGCTAAATTGATCAAGATGTATAAGATCCAATGGAGTAATCACTCAGAGGAAGAGGCTACTTGGGAGACTGAGGAATTTCTGCGTTCCAACTTTCCCGATTGTCTACCTACGGAAATTGGTACGTAATCATGCCCAACCCCTCCCCTGCCCTTCGAATCAAAACATAAGAAAAATGATCTTAAAATAGAATGAGTTAATTATAAGACTAAAGTGAAAAAGGACTTCCTTCTGAAGTTGCAAAGAGAATGACATTCGAAGAGCAGTTTGCCTTACCAAATAAAGCACCCACTTCAAGCAAGTCTCACCCTTCGCTTCACCCCGGGAGGACTCTGACCTGAATCTCAGGACGAGATTCCTTTAAGGGGGGAAGGATGTGACACCCCAGTGTCACCTAGGGTTCTTCTCAATACTAACTCAAGTGCCATCATTTCATGTAAACCAAATTGGACAAGAGGCACCAAATCAACTTAAGAATAAAAGATCCACTAAGTTTGTATCTAAAGAATCATGTCTAAAACAAATGATGATTTCAAAAAAGAAGGGAAAATGTTGAAACCCTAGACCAACCCTAAGTAAGCCACTTAAGTAGAAAGGAAGAAAAGGGATAAAAGAACCATGAAAAACATAGAATCATGGCTTAGGCCAATTATAGAAATTGAAATACACTAACTAAGCTACAATAAAAATTATAAAAGTTTGGCCAAAACAGTTTGTTAAAAACTCCAAGCAAGCCATCCAAGTGGAGGTTTAATGGGGAAATCTGAAATTCAGATTTCTGAATTTTCAGCCTTTAAACCAAAACCGAGCGCGTTCACCTTGATCTGTATCTCAAAACTCTAAGCTCCCATTGACAAAAATGTGTCTAACTAACCCCTCTACCTCATACCAAAAGATGGCATTGGGACGCGTGCCCTGGACACGTCAAACCCGAGATCTTCTCTCTGTGTTCGGCAGTGAGACAAACCCAACTTCACCCCTCCATATCTCTTGATCCAGTCAGCGAAACCTGCAAGCCTCCACACACAAACGACAAAGGAATAGTAGGGGAAGAGATCTCTCAACGGGATCATGGCCATAATCTCAAAGATTTGGAGCCAATCCGCGCTTGAACACGACCTCTCTCTGCGCTGCCTCTTGCTCGACGCTATGCCAGACGCTAGAGCGCGCACTGGCGTTCACCCACGCATGCCCCGAGCGCTTGTCAGAGCCTCCCCTCGGTCGCGCTCGCCTGTGCCTTTAAAACCACCCCCGGGCGCGTCTCACCTCATCCCGCTCTCACCCTTGCTGGCCAGACACCCCTCCCTTAGCTCCGGCGAGCTCTCCTCCACCCGCCATCACTGCCCAAGCCTCAGCCACCGCGGCCAGCTCGCTCCAGCCGTGTCCAAGCCGCGCCTGTCCCTCGGTTAGCTTTGCCAGTGGCCCGGGAAGCTTTCCAAGCTCTCGGATCCGACAGAACCTCACCGGAGACCCAAGATCGCCTTCATCGGACTTTGGTCGCCCGCGACCGCATGTAGACCGAGCAATCCGGAGAGCCATTCTCAAATTGCTCGCACTCAGAACTTCCTTGATCTCTGGTGAAGCTCCCTGACCCATTTAATTGATCTATCGCGCCCTGGTTAGGCCAGATTCCTCGCCGCCGACAAGCTCCCTCGCCTACGCGCGTGGACCGACCTACTCCGACCACCATTGCCAGCAATCCGCACCTTGGTGTGATCGCCAGAGACTCCCGGACCTCACCCGACCCCTCACCGGAGCAACCTCGCTGCCGGTAAGCCCCTCCGCCCTTTTCCTCCGCCACGGTCACTGTTCCATTAGGGGAAGGACTGCGGGTTCGATTTCGAGAAACCCTAGGGGGTTTTCTGCAGAGTCATAGACTCAGATGAATAGTGAACTGAGGACCTATCTGTAATACGTTTAAAACCTTTCCCCAGGGACCCCAGTGCAAAACCCTTTTTCCTTTATCCATTTCTATTTCATTTTTTTAAATTCAGCAGAGAACTTAGAAAATTTATATCTTGAGAAATATTTAGCCAAATCTAGTCAAACCAATTTTACTCGATTCAGAATATTATGAACTATCAAATAAAAATAGTGAACCTTGTGCTTTCTGTTTTAAATTTCAGAGTTTGGAATTAATGAAGAAAACTGACCAAACCTTATTAAAATAAAGAAAATTAGTTATGCTTCTGTGCTGAACTTAAGAAAATTTGTAGAAGTGTGGACCCCACTTAGGCACTGTTTAAAAATAGTGAGCACCCCAGTATTGAAGATTTAAACAGGGTTATTTAGTAAAAGCCATGTTTACCCTAAACTTAGAAAAATGAGAAAGGCACTGGAAAATAATGAACAGCGAATGCAAATATTTTTCCTAATCCACTTAAGTCATAGTGAACCTAGGAAAAATAAAGGGAACCCTAGTCCAGAGCAAATTCAAGGTGAAATGTTTTATTAGGCACTAACCAAACTAGAAAGATAATTATTAGAATTATGAAAATAATTTCAAAATTGTTAAGAAACATTCAGTGAACTTGTAACCACTAGGACACCACTACAAAAATGATAAACACCTCAGCCCATCATTTTAAGTAGGGTGAACAAATTGTTGGAACTTGCTCTCCTAGGCAAGATGATCCAACGGGGGAGTGAAAGGAATGCAAACAAGGTTTTAACTCGAGATGGCGAATGCTCTGTTAATCTAGCCTCTCAAGGGCACTGTACGGGGGTATTTATAGGCGCCTGAGCGCCCAACGTCTTGATGTAAGGACGCATGTGCCCTCAGGCACCTGGATTATCCCCGGAATATTCCCATAAGGGAGGGTTACAGACTGTCATTACAGAAAAGCCATTACAAGTCGGGCCCGTAACACACTTCTCCGTGCGGGGCCTGTTACAATGGGCCGAATCCCACGTGGGCCTCCGGGTTGGGTGAGGACGTGGTACGGGGCGACCTCGTCGTAGGCCTTCGTCTTGCAGTGTAGAGGACGAAGGGTGGGCCCCGCCGGTCGTTTTGCCTCCGTTGATCCAGTGAGATTGGCGAAGGCTTCGAGCGAAAGGTAGCGTCTTCGCCTTCGCCCCAACATTTTCCCTCCGAGGGACCAGTTCGACTAAGTCATCTGGTGCCGAAGACGTCGCTAGATGGTGGAGACGCTGCCCTCGCTCGAAGTGGTTCCGCGGGGGGTTTTGATGTGACCGTTGGCGGACACAGTACTGTTGGACTGTGGGTTTCCTGAAGCGTCGCGTCCTGTCTATAAAAAGGGGTGGGGTGGCGGGGGTCAGGCACTCTTTCTGTGCGCCACAAAACCCTAGCCTCCTTTTTGAAACCGTTCGCCTGCTCGCCTGCCCTCCTTGCTCCTGCTCGTCGGAGATCTGGCCCGCGTCAAGTAGCAGACTGCTCGCCACTACCGATGGTACGTATCCATGCCGTCTTCTTCCTCGTCTGCTGCAAACACGCCGCCGACCGACGCATCGTCCGAGGATACCTTGAGCAACGTGGCGGCGGAGGAGTTACATCCGGGTGATACGGTGGAGTTCGGCGTTTCGCGGATTTCCTTGGTCCGTGTTCAGGATATGCAGCAGCTGGGATATTTTGGCAGCGCAGTTGGGCGCGTCCCGGGGGCGGAGGAGGTTCCCGAGCCCGAGGGCGAGTTGGTCGTGTTTGAGGCATTTTCACCGCTGGCCTTCGTCTGCCTGCACATCGCTTTGTGGCGGAGGTCCTGCAGAAATTTGAGGTCGAGGTCCATCAGTGACGCCGAATGTCGTGGTGGCCCTGGCGAAGTATGTCTGGATGGCGACTTCGTATGGTGGTTAGCCTTCTGTGGAGGTCTTCGCTAAGCATTACTGTCTGCATTGACAGAAAAGGAAAATTGGACACAAGATTGACAGTTTGGATCGTGCACGTTTACGCCGAGGACCAGAAAGACTTCGATGGAAGTCGTGGAGTTAGTTCCTTGTGCCCGCAATAAGTGGGGCAACTGGTGGGATTTCTAGTTTTATGTTTCCGAGGGCAAAGTTGAAGGCCACCCAGGGCTCCCCGTGGCCGTGATGTGCTCCCATTATTAAGTGGCGTACCCGCAATTTGAGGTGGCGGAGGATGATGAGAATGAAGGAGCCCTTCGGTGCGCTGCCCGCATGAGTAGCGGGCGCGATTTAGTTGAGGAATTCCTTGGGTATGGGGTATGGCCCTTGGCACATGGCTGGGCGTTGGGCAAAATATGCCCTTGCGAGATGCCCTCCCTGGGCGGGCAGCGAGTGCGAAGTCCAGGCTTCGCGTTGGATCTGCGTGGCCAGGATCCAGCCGCATTTGTTCGTGAAGTGGATGACAGTGTGGCGCGGATTGTGGGGCGCTATGTGCCAAGGACAGAGGGTCTGCGGAGCTGGGATATCCGTGGGTCCAATGTTAGATTGAATTGGGTCTTCAAATTAAATTGCTTGCCATACGGTGGCTATCTCGGGGATGACACTACCGACCGCCGCGGGAAGAAACCGGTGGACGTGACCGAGGAAGGGCCTTCGCAGGAGGCTGCCCCGGCCACTAAGAAGAGAAAATTAGGTACTGTAGTAGGGGGAGTTGGGGTCTCCGATAGTTTTGTTGTGGATTTGATGAGGACGTGCGCAGCCCTCGGGGGAAGGATGTCTTCGCTCGAGCTCCGGGAGTCTTCGGCGCGAATGCTGGAGGTTACCGGGGGTCGATGGCCCAAGAATGTTCCGATCCCTCGCGCGGCTGGCGAAGACTTCTTTAAGTCTCACATGGCTCGTGACTTGATGGTTTTTCCTTACGGGTGGAATATTGCTACTGTTGTATCGGGAGTGATGGAGAGGGACTGTCAAGACGCTGCGCAGAAACGTCGAGCGGTCGTCAGGATCGTGGATCCTATGCGCGAGGCGAAAAAGGCGCGGGGGAGCGCGAAGGCTGCTGCCTTTGGCAGTAGCAAACCGGTGTCGGCTGTGAAACCAGCCGCCCCCGGGCATAGCAAGGCGTCGGCGAGCGCGAAGGTTGCCGCCTCTAGCGGGAGCAAGCCACCCCTGGGCGGGCTCGTGAAAGGACGAAGGCCGCCTTCGCCGGCGCGACGTATTGCCGACTTCGGCACGGACATCAGTGTCGAGGATTATCTTGTTGGTAAGTTAAAACTTTTTTTGGCTCGACTAGGTCTTTAACCAGTATCATGGTGCAGGTTCGGGTGAAGGGCAACTGGTTGTTGTCCCGCCTCTGGTGGCGACCACTTCGCCAACGGCGGTGGTGGGGGCGAAGTGTGCCGCACGGGACCCGTGGGCCACTTTCTGCGCGAGCGGCGAGATTCTGTCAGCCGCTGCCGCTAAGGACGTGGCGGGCTCCATGTCTCAGCGACTGAGGGAAGCATCGCAGCAGCTGTCACAGCAGCTGAAGCAAGTATGTTGTGTTGGACTTCGATGTTTGTTGTTTCTATGAGGATTCGGGTCTCATGGGTTTTATGTGTCAGGCGGCCGTCTTCGCCGACCTCGTCACGTCGGGTGCCTTGACTGCGGACGTTGCTGTTCCGGCTGCACCCTTGGGCGACTTTTGCACGGAGAGTCTTTTTGGAAAAGACTTCGATTTTGCGCACTTATTGTGCTGTTTCGGCTGCACCCTTAGGCGACTTTTGCGCGAAGTGTCGCACGCGAGGGTAGTCAGCGCTGCCCCTCACGGTGACTTCGGTGTGGTCGAATGGCGAAGACCGTCGATGCGGTCTTTTTCGACATGTTGTGCCTTAGTTTTTGCGGGGGATTTTTGCGGGTATATTACATGGCTCTGCCTCATTAAAAACCTCACCCCCCCCCGGGAGGAAAATAGTGCGGGCTATAATGATACTGTTTGGTGAATTACAAGGGCGTGTTAGCCCTGAGGATTCAAACAAAAAATTTGCGTAGATTATCGATATTCCAGGAATGCTCTAAGTCCTCTTCGGATGGCGTTGTTAGCCTGTACGCGCTGGGGGATACCTTCGTCCTGACGATGAAAGGACCCTCCCACTTTGGCTCCAGTTTGCCCCGTGACTCTGTCCGAGTTGTCCGGACGAGTATGAGGTCCCCTTCGACGAATTCTTTTGGGACGACTGCGTGGTCGCGCCAGGCCTTCGTTTGAGCTTGGTATTTGTTGAGAGCCTGCAGGGCGAAGACACGGTCTCCGTCGATGAGGTCTTTGGAGGTTGGTTCGTCTACGTTGGCAACGGCTGAAGCGCTTGTCCGTGGTGACCCATGTTTCATTTCCTACGGGGTCATGGCCTCCAATCTGTATAGCAGGCGAAAAGGAGTGAATCCAGTCACCCGGCATTCAGTCTTGTTCAGCGCCCAGACTGCTTCAGGTAGCAGGTCGGCCCATTTACCCTTCTTGTCGTCGAGAAGGATTTTCTTGATGGCAGTAAAAATCTTGCCGTTGGCACGCTCCACGACACCGTTAGATTGTGGGTGATATACTGAGACGAAGGCAAGCTTGGTGCCAATGGAGAAGCAAAAGTCCCTGAAGTCCTGGCTGTCAAACTGTTTGCCATTGTCGACTATGAGCTCAGATGGGACTCTGAATCGGCAAATAATGTTTTGCCAGAAGAATTTCTGGGCAGTCTTCGATGTTATTCTGGATACTGCCCTTGCCTCGATCCACTTGGTAAAATACTCGACGGCGACGAAGGTGAACTTGAGGTTCCCTTGGGCCGTGGGTAGTGGCCCGACAATGTCTATCCCCCAGCATTGAAGTGGCCATGTGTGGGCGATCAGCTTTGTGAATTGCGAGGGGTTGCCCGAACGGGGAGAGAACTTCTGGCAGGCTTCGCACGACCTCGTGACTCGATTTGCGGCGCAGATTATAGCGGGCCAGCAGAAACCTTGACGGATCACCTTGGCAGCGAGGGCCCTAGGCCCCGAGTGAGAGCCACAAGTGCCGCTATGGACTTCGCGTAGGATCTCGAGGCCTTTGGTCTCTGTGACACATTTGAGCATGGGTTGACTGATCCCTTTCTTGTATAGTTGGCCCTCAATAAGTGTGAAATCTCGGCTTTGGTGTTTGAGGCGCTTGGCCTCGTTGACATCACCTGGATGGTAATATCCTTGCAAGAACAGGGTTATTGGGGCCCGCCAGTCTTCGGCCATGATGAGGTTGACAATGCGATGGCCCTCGGCATTGGTGGTTATTTGCAGACCCTCTAGGTTGCGGACAGCTGGAGTGCTAATGACGTGGTAGAACACGTCGGAGGGCAGGGCTTTGCCTCTGGCTGCTGCTTTGGCTAACGCGTCGGCCTCCTCATTTCTAGCGCAGTCCATGTGCTGCAGGGTGAAACCCTTGAATTGTTTCTCAAGACTGCAAACGGTCGTAAGATACTGCAGAAGTGCAGGGTCTTTTGCTGAATAGTCTTTTTCGATCTGGCCAACAACGACTTTGGAGTCTGTCTTGATTATGCAGGTGGTCACACCGAGTGCTTTCAGCTTGCGAAGGCCTAGGATAACGACTTTGTATTCTGCTATGTTATTTGTGCACCTGTCGGAGTCCAGAGCGAAGCTGAGGCGTGCTGCGTATCTGTGCTTGACGCCAGTGGGTGATGTGATAATTGCAGCCGCGCCTGCCCCCGCATGGCACCATGCGCCGTCACAGTGGATGGTCCACACCTTCTCTGTGGGCTCTTCTTGCTACCATGTCGGCCCTGTCCAGTCGACAATGAAATCTGCGAGGACTTGCGACTTGATTGCTGTCCTGGGCTCGAAGGTGATGTGGTATTAGGAGAGTTCGACTGCCCATTTGGCGATACGGACGGACGCCTCCGGATTTCTAAATAATTCGCCGAGTCCCCTATCTGTAGTGGCCCGCACCTTGAACGCTTCAAAGTAGTGGTGCAACTTACGCGATGCCATGACGACTGCGTAGGCGATTTTTCCAATTCCGTCAAGTTGCATTTGGAAGTCGTGAGGACTTCGGAGACGTAATAAACTGGACACTGCCGAGTTATGCCATCTCTGTCCTGTTCTTGGACCAACGCTGTGCTGACTGCGTGTGGCAAAGCTGCGATGTAGAGCAACAGAGGTAGTGAGGGGTCAGGGCTTGTAAGGGTTGCCAACTCTGACAGGTGCTGTTTGAGTGATGCGAAGGCTGCCGCTTGCTCTGGTCACCATGCAAAGTCTTTTGCGCCGTGTAGCATTTTGAGGAAAGGTAGGCTTCGCTCTGCGGACATGGAAATGAATCTGTTGAGGGCGACCAATCTGCCTGTCAGACGTTGGACGTCTCTGCCTGACTGCGGAGGCGTCATGTTGATGATAGCCTGGTTCTTGGTCGGGTTGGCCTCGATCCCACAGTGCAACACCAGGTAGCCCAGTATCTTCCCCTGGCGAACGCCGAAGACACACTTCTCGGGGTTTAGGCGAAGTCGTGCGTCCCGCATGTTCATGAATGTTTCTGCGAGATCGGCCAGATGATCCTTTTTGTTTTTGCTGGTGACGACGATGTCGTCCACATACGTGAAAATGTTCCGGCCTACTTGGCTCTCGAGCACTGTTTTGGTGAGGCGAGAGAAGGTGGACCTAGCGTTCTTTAGTCCCTCCGGCATTCTGATGAAGCAATATGTGTCGAAGGGCGTGATGAAACTGGTACTGGCCTTGTCTTCCTCCTTCATATATATTTGGTGATAGCCGGAGAAGCAGTCAAGGAGTGACATGACTTCGCATCCGGCCGCACTATCGACGATCTTGTCAATCCGAGGCAGCGGGAAATTATCCTTGGGGTAGGCCTTGTTGAGGCTGGTGAAATCGATGCACATCCGCCACTTGCCACTCTTCTTTTGCACCATGACTACGTTAGCGAGCCACGTAGGGTAGGCAACTGGTTCGATGAAATTGGCCTCAAGTAGGCGGTGTACCTCGGCTTTGGCGGCTTTTGTCTTCTCATCTGACATTTTGTGTAGCCTCTGCTTCTTTGGCCGCACCGAAGGGTCGATGCCCCGACTGTGTTTGATGATAGTGCGACTGACTCCGACCAGGTCGAGGGCAGACCAGGCGAAGACGTCCTTATTTCTGGAAAGACAGGAGATGAGTCTCTCCTTGTCTTGCGAAGTCAGGTCTTCGCTTATGATGACTATTTGCTTGCTCGTTGCCTGGTCAAGGGGAACTGTCTTCGTTCCATCGTTGCTCTGCAGCTGTGCCTTTTCATGCTCGTTGGCGGTTGGGCGGGTAGCCTCGGGGACTTCTCGCTGCGTCGTAAGGTAGTGTATGTTCCATTGCCCTGGAACGAAGTCTCTTTCAATGTTGCGCGCGGTCTGCTGGTTGCCATAGACTGTGATCACGCCTTGCGGACCCGGGATTTTCATGTATAGGTAAAGTCCGTGAATGGCCGCTTCAAACTTGTTGATGGAGCCCTGACCCATTATGGCGTCGTACAGGTATACCATGTCGACGATGTCGAAGGTGATATGCTCACTTCGTGCATTGGGTGCTACACCGAAGGACAAGGGTAGCTCTATCTTGCCCACAGGAAAGGTGCCCTTGCCGCTGAAGCCATATAGGGGGTTGTCCGAAGGCTTAAGTAAATTGTGGCTGATACCCATGCGGTCGAAGGCGTGGAGGAAAATGATGTCCGCCTGGCTCCCGTTGTCAACTAAGACTTTGTGCAGGTCCCAGCCTGCCACACTGCAGTTGATTACCATGGCGACAATGTGGGGTGCGCTGCGCAGGTCGACATCTCTGGCGTCGAAGGTCAGCGGCACGTGGGACCATTTCGTTTTCACGACTGGGCCGGTGACGGTGACGTGGTTGATGCTGCGATAGTGGTCCCTCTTCTGTCGCTTCGTGTCGAAGTTGACGCTGGACCCCCCAGTGGTCATATGAATGACTCCGCAATACGACTGATCAGTGAAGTCTTCTTGTTTTGGTGCTTGGGGGTGATTTGGGTGGTGGATGTTTGGCTGATGCGGGTGTGGAGGCGGGAGTGGAGGTGGTACGATTTGTACCTCCTGGTGGTGTTGGTATGCGTGGTTAGGTGGATGCTGAGCGGGGTCGTGGTTGTATGGTTGTGGGAGGTGGTGTTGATATGTGTGCGCGACAACTCTTGGGTTGTCAGCTGGTTACGCCTGAGACATCATGTCCCTGGTGGCCTTCATTTCCGGGTAGTCCCTCGTTGAGTGCGCGCAGTCTTCACCGTGAAACAGGCAGTAAAATCTGCGCGGCTGCTGCGCCCGTCCTCGGCCCCGACCACGAGTGCCATTGCCGCGGCCCTGGGGGGGATAATCTTGACGGCGAGGGGCCTCACTGGTGGGGTGCTGGTTGGCAATGTTATGCACCTACTGCTGACTGCGGCTGTCCCGACCAGAGTCGGACTGCGAAGGTCTTGTCCATGTTCGGCAGGACTGTGGAGGGTCCTTGGGTTTCCTTTGGGACTCGACCTTGCGCTGGAGGAGCTCTTCGGATCTGGCGTACTTTTCAAACAGTTGATAGAGCTCTTGGAGGTTCTTTGGTGGATCCCTGATGCAGTGGCTGTAAAGGACGCCAGCCCGAAGGCCACTGACGGCGTAGTGAATGGCGATTTGGTCATCGATCGAAGGCAGTTGTGACTTGAGAGTCAGGAACTTGCGGTAGTACTCCCGCTGGGTTTCTTTCTCCAGCTGCTTGCAGAGTGACAGTTCGGCCAAGGCATCTGTGTCTGGGCGGTACCCTTGGAAGTTGAGCAGAAATTTGTCCCAGAGACTTCTCCAGGAGTCAATGGACAACGGGGGCAACCTGGTGTACCAGGTTAGGGCCGGACCTTCAAGGGCGATGATGAAGGTCTTGGCCATCGTGGCGTTGTCCCCTCCGGATGATGCGACAGCGACTTGATAGCTCATGATGTACTATGCTGGGTCGGTGCTGCCGTTGTACTTGGGGTAGGTCCCTGCCCTGAAGTTGGCGGGCCATGGTGACACTTGCAGTTGCGGCGCCAGGGGACTCCGCTCATCAAGGTAGTTGACGCCTTAGAATGCTGCGGCATGCAGGATGAAGGGTCCGCGCTGAGGAATGAATAGGTCTCCGACTGGGGCGCGCTATTGGAGGGGCGGGCCGTGCTGCAAATCATGTTGGCCTTCCCGCTGCATGAGCGCAATCTCTTGCTCAAGTTCCTGAGCTTTCTGCTCCTCGTCTCGTGTCATCTGGCGCACCTTGGCCTGCGTGGAAACACGTTGACGCTTGGCCTCGAGGATTTCCTTCTACTTCTGGAGGTTGCGGTTCTTGATGCGGAGGGCCCGCAGCTGTAGCTGTTCTTCTGCTGAAACGCCGATGACTTCTCTGTCCTCTGTGGCGTCCTCGCCCTCTAGCGGAGCGAAGCCTGGGGGTGGTTCCTATGGCTGTCCTCCGGAGCTGTAGGTGCAGAGGCTGCCCTCGGGAGTTGGTTGGTCGTTGCACTGTCTCTTGCTGACAGCGTCGTCTTTGCAGGCTTCTTGATGGGTAGTGTCTGCAAGGGCCTTGCCCTTTTTATCGGCTAGCAACGCCGCCTTCGCTGCTTCGTCAATGGATGGGGCTGCCTTCGAGCTAGCTCTCTTGGGTGCCATCGCGGGTGGTTTGTTCGTAGCACGAACGGTGGGCGCCAAATGTTGGAACTTGCTCTCCTGGGCAAGATGATCCAATGGGGGAGTGAAAGGAATGCAAACAAGGTTTTAACTCGAGATGGCGATTGCTCTGTTAATCTAGCCTCTCAAGGGCACTGTACGGGGGTATTTATAGGTGCCTGAGCGCCCAACGTCTTGATGTAAGGACGCATGTGCCCTCATGCACCTGGACTATCTCCGGAATATTCCCATAAGGGAGGGTTACAGACTGTCATTACAGAAAAGCCATTACAAGTTGGGCCCGTAACACACTTCTCCGTGCGGGGCCTGTTACAATGGGCCAAATACCACGTGGGCCTCCGGGTTGGGTGAGGACGTGGTACGGGGCAACCTCATCGTAAGCCTTCGTCTTGCAGTGTAGAGGACGAAGGGTGGGCCCCACCGGTCGTTTTGCCTCCGTTGATCCAGTGAGATTGGCGAAGGCTTCGAGCGAAAGGTAGCGTCTTCGCCTTCGCCCCAACACAAATAGAACTAGATATTGAGCCATAATTCAATTAAATCATGAGCAAGCCAAAAAGAGTGCAATAATGGGCAAATAAATTTTTACCAGATTGATAATGAAGTAGGCCACCAGAGAAAAATGCAAGACCCAATTGGAAGCTGCAAAATAATACCCATTGCCCGTACTTTCATGAAAAAGACCATTTAGTTCAAGAAATCCCTACCACCCTTCCCTTAAGCAAAAAGTTACCAAACTTTAGAATGATTGCTCTTGCACAAAGAAGAAGATAGGAAAAATTACAAGTCTGTTGTTTGATATTTTTCAAGTATAGTGGTAGTAGAAAGCACCCCTTTGGCTAGAAACTTTAGAAAATCATAACAAAATAACTAATAAGTAGCAGTGGCTGAAAATCTGTACAAAGTCATGTTATAACTTCTAAATGTCAGCAAAAATATTTCTTAGAGGATAACTCACAGTTAAAAGGGAGTTGTAGTTCAAAACACCCCCTTTGCCCTAATATTTGATAATTTTATACAGAGAGAACCCCTCACTTTTTAAGCCCCAAATTTTGAGACAGAGAATTATACACCAGTAAGAAGCCACTGTAATTGTTGCAGAATTTTTGGAAATTTATTAAGTTATCTCGTAGTTCAAACCCACCTTAAAAGCATAAAAGAAATAGAAAGAAAGAGAGGGAATAATAAATCTCACTCCAATGAATTCAGCTATAAATCTTAATAAACCTTCACTAAGACATTAAAAAGAAATCAGTGGAACATCCAAAATGAACTTACCAATTAGCTTAACCAAGCTTGACCCTAATTTGCTAAGTGTACCCCAAAAATCTTCAGTAGTAAGAATAAGCTCCACCATGTTAAATTAATCCTCCCCCATCAATTTTAATTGCTAAACTGCATATCATGCCATGCATGTATCTTACTCATTGCATTCATTAGATTGCAATCTCGCTGATGGAGAGTACGTGTTCATCCCTGAGCAAGGAGCTGTCCACGAGGAAGACCAGGAGCAAGCTCCCGAGACTGCCATCGAGGATCTCCCCGCAGCCCCAGCTATTGAAGGCAAGCTCTGGTTTTATGCATAACCATATATATATGCTACTTTACTACACTTAATGTTTGTAGGCTTGTGATGTGCACTTAAGTGTAGGACTTGCTTGAAACCTCTAGTTGCATGAACTCAGGATTCCTTTTTGAGATGGATACTAGTATGCTAGGTTGAGTAGCTGCTTTGCTAATCAGGATCTCGGTAGAAGTCGAGTGATTTTTCTAGCACTCGCGCGAGGTCAGGAATTGATTATATTCATCTTGATAACGGGATCCATGATGGTCTATGGACTTGGATCCACGAAGGATGCCTTGTCCATGAGACGGGAACAAGAAATAAGGATTAAGGTGTGGATACATGAGTTAAGCGTTTGAATGTACTAAGCACATGTCGGGAAATATGGTAACTGGTAAACCTAGTACCTGAGTGAAGCCGGGCGTGGACTTTACCCCTCACGCGACCTGAGACTGGGTCTCCCATGCTAGCTATGGTGGGTACAAGTGCGGTCACTGCACGGCGGCAGCCGGGGTCAGTGGAGTATTGCATGCCAAGGCGGTGAGGCCTGGCCGCGAACGGGGAATCGATGGGGACGGTTGACGTGTGTGGGGACGGAGTGCCCTGACATGTCGCGTGTTTAGGTTTACCTTGCAAGGTTTTAAAACTCGATTCGAATCGTCTGCTTCTTGTAGCTAATGAGACTGCTTGACCCCTTGTACTACATTGAGTAAGAAGTGAAATGAGGTTTACATGAGGTAACTTGTTGATTGTACTAAATGCTTGCTACCATGTATGCTTAGAAGGAGCAAACTTAGCTAAGATAATGATGCTAGAAATTGGAAAAGCTAAATATTGATCTTAGACTGAGCTAGTGCTTTGGCAAACCAAACCCCTTAGCCAAACAGCTACATGGTCTAGAAGTAGAGGAGTAGACTCCTCACACTGGGTAAGTCTAGCTGAGTATTAGTACTCAGCCTTGCTTGTAGTATAATTTTTGTAGGTACGCTTCAGGATATGGTTGATGGTGTGACTTGGCCTACCACCCTGCCACCGGGTTGGACGGCCGAGTGGGATGCTGCTCCGGCAGGAGAGGAGCAGGAGGAGTAGTGGGCTAGGCCTTGCCCAATTCCTCGTTATCGACGATATCGATTATCCGTTGCATTCTATTTTTGTGAACTTATATCAGCTACTTGAAAAACTCTGATTTATGTAATAACTCTAGTACTTTAATTTGAGGTTTTCCTATTTTATTGTATTTCTTTTGTGACTCACCTTCGAGTGAAGGTGTGGTATTTGATCCTGGTTAAGTGGCTCTATCAGACTAGATCTGAGGGAATGATGGGTTATTCTGATTTAAGTGTGTTGCAGCCCCTGAGACGTGACTTAGGCACTTAAGCTGGAATAATTCGGGCGGTTCTGCCACACAGAACCCTGGTGATTGGTCGGTGGGGTCCGAAGATCGGCGACCGAGTCGCGGGGGAGTGGCGTTGAGTTGCTGTCATGAGCGGGCCCGCATGACAGCGTGACTAAGTCCCCGGTCAAGCACGCGCGAGAGCTGGATGACAAGGGTGGCCCACCTGTCGTCACTATCACCAGATTGCTGGACAGGCCGCACGGCAGGTTTTGGCTACTGGGCCGAATAGAGGGGAGGAGCCCAACTGGCATTTTTCCTCTTTTTATTTTTTCTGGTTTGTTTTCTATTTTCTTTTCTTTCTCCCCAAATTCTAATTTAATTTCAAAGTGTGTGGCGAATTCATCCTCACAATTACATGTTCAACTTTTCTAAACATAGTATGGATAAGTTTTATTTATTTATAAATTTTGTTTTGCATAGTATTTCCTCTCTTGCTTTATAAATATTATTTCCTATTCCTAAATTGCACCTTTTGGTTTAACTTCAAATTCTCAACTCAATTATTATCTTTTATTATTTTTATTATTATTTTATTAAATGCACAAAACAAATAAACTCCAACATGATGCACTAATTTCTTTATTTAATATAATTGTTGGTACTCAAGGTGACCTCATGATTTGAATATGTAACAATGAGAAAAATAACACAAGTGGTCAAATAACCTTTTTTTATATATTTACCAATTCTTGTACATCCTATTCCTCCCACTATTTGAGTATTACAGGAATGGAGCGCGGGACAGACTGCCGCTGACAGGCGGGACCCGCCTGTCAGGGGCGGCTGGCGCGCGGCCTGGCTGGGCCGAGCTGGGCTGCTTTCCCTTTTTCTTTTTATCTGGATTTTCTATTTCCTTTTCTATTTCTTTTCTATAGGGTTTTCAATTCCAAATTCAAATTAGGTTTCAAATTCAAATAAATTCAAACATGTGCAATATTTCAAAGAATATTTTAAGCTCAGCATGATGCAACATGTCATAACTCATAATGTTTTGGCAACAAAATAAATAATTAAATCCCTCTAACTTTAAGCTAATTCTACTTAAAAGGGAAAAAAGGGAGAGAGAATCTAGAGAGAGATAAAACCTAAAGTGAGAGAGAGAAGAGTAACACATGAATTTAGGTGATAATTAGAAAGAAATTTTATACCCCAAATTCGGTGATAATTAGAAAGAAATTATATACCCCCAAATTCAAAGTGTTACAAAGAGTCGTCTAAATGGCACCCCGAAAGCATTCGACGGCGCCTTGGAAGTCAGTGCGCACGATGATGATCCCTTGAGGACCTAGCATTTTGAGTATCATATATGGGTAGTGCGGAATGGCCATGAATTTCGCCAACCCCGGTCTCCCAATAATGGCGTTGTACCCGCAGCCGAAACACGCCACCTCGAACCTCAAGAACTCAGTTTGGTAGTTCTCTAGGGTTCCGAAGGTGACGGACATGTAGATGTGACCTAGTGGGTACTCTCCTTCGGTCGGCACGATGCTGAAGAAAGGGGTATCCGACTGAGTGAGGTCGGCGATGGCGACCCCCAGAGCTTGAAGTGTTAAGGGAAAGGTGACGTTGATGTTGCTGCCACCATCCACCAACACCTTCTTAACCCGACTTTCCCGGATCACAGGGTCGATGAATAGTAGGTATTTACTAGGGTGGTCGTATTTAAGCCATTGATCGGCTCGGCTGAAGGATATTATGTGCTCCAACCATCGGTAAAGGGCTGGAGCACTGTTCGTGGCCACTAGAACTTGCCGATCACTGAGTTTCGGTTGCCTTTGCTTTCTTATGCTCGTGTCCTCCGAATATTACATTGACCTCCCTGTCGATGCGCGAGAAGGCTCCGCCTCTACCCCCTCCTGCTGAGGCTGCCTAGGCTCATTAGGCTCTCCTCAAGCTGGGAGAGGTAGTAACGGTTGGAATGGTCGGCCATGCCCGACGTAGTTTTTGAAATCCCTACAGTTCCGTAGGGTGTGCCGCATGTCCTTGTGGTACGGGCACTGGGAGTCGAGGATCTCATCTAGTGTTCTTACCCTTCCGCGCGGTGCGCTGCGGGCTCGAGCTACAGGTGGCCCGACGGTGTGTACCTCCTCCCATAGCCTCTTCTCCTAGCGTTTGTTTGGTTGCTGGTTCATGTCCCTTCGCGATGCTAGTGGTATAGGCTTAGCCCCTCCAATGAGGTCTTGAGCCCGCTCATCTGCGGTGATGTAGACGTCTTCCTCCTTGAATAGTTGTTTAGAGGTGGCGGGTGCTTTTTGAAGTATGGCTTGAACGAAAACTGGATCGTTGGATCCCTGATAGAAGTCTTCGATCACAGCTACCTCAGCAACCTCGGGGATACAGTTTCTCATTGTTTGAAATCTTCTGAGGAATGAACAAAGAGTTTCATCATTCTATCGCTTGATGGATTTGAGATCCCACGGCTGCCCCGGTTTATCGGAGAGGGGCCGTAAGTTTGCAATAAACCGGTGGCTGAAATCTCCCCAATCGTTGATGTAGTGTCGAGGCAGATACCGGAGCCATTGTAGCGCATCCTGCACTAGAACGATGGGTAGGTACGTTGTCATGACATCCTCCATTGCCCCAGCAGACCGAGCAGCGGTTGTGTAGATGGTCAGCCAACCCCCCAGGTCCTGCTTGGGTTTCTATTTTTTGACGTTAAAGACTTTGAAATTGGGGGTCATTGGATGTCCCGGAGGTGAGGGGTGAGTGCGGAGACCCCGCACGTATCCTCCTGTCGATGATCATGTCGTCAATCCTAGGGAGGGGAGCGAGTATTAGGTCGTCTCGATCGTCCCCAGACTGGACTGTTAGTAGAGGCTGCTGCTGACTCGATCCTGGTTGTGCGGCTGTGTGCTGGTACACCATGATCTCTATCGTATTCCTCTCGGCGCCTTATTTCATTTTCGTGTCGACGATCGCGCAAAGCATTGATGTTGTTCCGCGCGTCTCGTCGGCTGTTGATGGCATGACGCAGATCGTTCAGTGGATGGGCGAGAAGTAGAAGATGATTGGTCGCCTGAGTGAGCACTCGTCGTGTGTTTGGGGTTCGCAGTTGGGGTCGTGCTTCGGTGCGCCGAAGGTCTCACACGAAGAAGCAGCTTCGGCTGAAGTCGTCTCCAAGAGATGGCCGAAGGTCCCTTTTCATGGAGCTTCGGCGTTTTAAACCGACATAGAGATAGAATGACCTTTTTATACATATAGGTCTGAGTCAATGCTATAAACTTTCGCAAGGGGCATAATTGTAATTTGTCACAGGCTGCGACCTGTGCCTATAAATAGATGAACAGTACCTCTGTACTATTCACGTGAACCTGTCATTTGCTTTCGCATCACGCTTGTACTTCTGCCTTCCACAGGACCGAAGGTACATTTGTAAATCAAAGTCATTTATATTCATTAATATAAGTATAGATAATTCTATGACAATATTTAAATGTTTATTCTATAATTTATGTGAATGCTTCATTCTTCGTTGTTATGCTTACGAAGGTATGTCCTTCGTAACCTTCGTCCGAGATGCTTTATATCCCGAAGGGATATATCGTTATGGAGGACGAAGGACCTTAATACTTAACATTTTTCGTGTTGCCTTGTTCTTAATTCTTAGCATTTGAGAACAAGTCCCCAACAAGGCCGTTGGCTATCTGCGCCAGGACCCCTCCAACTTTGCTCGGTGTGTTCAATGCTCGGACGAAGTAGGGGTACAGGTGTCGGGCGAGGAGCGGATTCTCCCGTCTGAGCCTAGCGTCTTTTTCAGCTAGCTCCTGCTCTCGTTCTTGAGCTTGACGATGGTCGCGGCGGTGGGAGTTGCACCGTTCTCAATGTGTTCTTTCATCAGGGGTCTCCCCCATCTCTGAGGCTTTGTCCCGAGAGACGGGTTGAGCCGGGTCCTATTCTCTGGCTTCATGGTGTCATCGCACGTTTTGGCGTCTGTTTCTCCGTCGTCCTACGTCGCGCTGGGGAGGTTCTTCCCCTAGCACGTTGGGTTCGTCGTCAGAGATGGGCAATGACTCCAGTCTCCCCTAAATGAAGAGGATGTCGGGGAAGAAAGGAGTAGGTGCAGCGGTGTGCTTCTTCCCATCCTCCTTTGAGGGCGGAGGTATCGGGTGATCGTCTGTTGCGCTTTTCCGCCCTGGCTCAGAATATTCATCTCTTTAAGCCGGGTGATCCGTGTCCACTCCTTAGTGGGTGAGGTGGACAACAGAGTTCGTTGGGTTGGGGAGGCCGTGGTTGACTGGCCTTCTACCCTCTGGGAAGTCCCGAGCCTGGCCTCGTGCGGGACCATGTCCCGTCGCGCTATTAGCAGGGGCACAGTTCGTGGTTTCACAGCAGCTCCCTTTGGCGCTCCCGAGGAGGATTTCTTCTCGAGTGGAGTAGCTATGCGGTGCAGAGTTCCCTCTACGTCCGCTACGCAGGAGATGGCCCTGAAGCAAAAGGCTGCTCATAGGTTGAAGGTGATCTTGCTCTTGAAAATGATGGCCATGGAGTCGGCGTTGATCGACGACACACCCCCTACCTGGCATGCCAGTTGTCGGTGTTTTGTGTCCGACCGCACACCCGGGGTTACCCTCGTGGTGCTTTTGGGTAGGACGGTGTCGCGGATCGTAACTCGATGGTTCGCGCTCGGGCACGAGAGAGAGACTGAAGCGGATTTCAGCAGGTTCGGGCTGCTTTGAGGAGCGTAATACCCTACTTCCTGGGGTGTCTTTATATGTGGGTGATATTACAGGTGGTGTCTACTGAGCTGTGGGATGCTAATGAGATGAAAATGGAGGGGATCCCCCTTGGCCTTATATACACGACCGTGGGGGGCTTCCACACACATGTTGATCACACTCTTCCTACTTATCTCCTAATTAGTAGCAAACAACTTCCACTATTTCGTGGAAAATCCAGTGTCTCCAGGCCGAGTTATCCCCGACGTTTTAGGATGGCGGGCGCGAGAACGAACATGCCCGACATATTCACGCCTATGCCGCGACTAGCTCGGATGTGGGCCTCTCGCGCCTCTGGGTCGGCCTGCTTCCATTGTTTCCATTCGCCTGACCCATGACGGGATGCCTTAGAGGGGCAACTGCCATGTGGCCCCGAGCAAAGTTTTCGTCCTTGAGTGGACCCAGGGGATATCCATCCCCCACACTCAGAGCCTTGGATCATCAACGTCGAGATCTCAACCCAATCAAGTTATCATACCTTATGGAAGATCGAGCCTCGTCCTCCATTAGGTGGCATGCAACACAACTCATGGAGATGGGGACACCGATTGCCAAGATGGCGTTAAGAAGGTGACATGCAACGCAGCGCATGGAGATGGGGACTCCGGTTGCCAGGACGACGCCGCGAAATTGGCAGCAGAAGCCATGGGATCAGATCAAAACCCAAGCTAGCTGATACCAGATGTTATGGTTGCTAGATCGATGAGGGATTGGAGCTACTGGTGGAGAGGCGATGCGGTACTGTTCACAACTGAACAGTACCAACCAATGAATAGTAGATGTGTAGATGGGATTGGAGAGGGGGATCAATGGGCAGGAACGCCGGTCAGGGGCCTCTACCCACGACCGAGCAAGAGGAGGGTTTCTCTCTTCTAATTCTTACCTACTTTATTTCTCATCCATTGATTACATAAATAGGCCCGTTGGTCAGCTGGTCTGTTGGCTGCCCCTATCTAGCTATAGATTCTTATCTCCTTAAAACTCTCCTAAAAGCTCTCAACAAACTACTAACTGATAACCTTCCTAGATAATCTCAACTAATCTTCTTAATCTTTGACATGTGCTCCTTCTTGCTGCTCCTTGTCGTAGCCCGCTTGGGCCCTGACAGGTCCTGACACTCTTCTTCTTTTTTTTGATAAAAACATGGAGGGTTCGTGGTTGACACGGCTAGGGAGGCACAGGCAATTGGGCAGCATGTGGTCGGTGCGGGTGGGATATTGGCGCAGGTGTGGTGGGGGCACCGGTGGCTAGCCAGCCAGCAAGCAGGGGTGGCTGTCGTAGCCGCGCACGCAGCCAAGGAGCGTGACCTGCCAAGGGGGAGAGGGTGTGAGCAGCTAGGGGGCAGCCAACGGTGGTGGGAAAGATGCAACCGGCGATCATGAGATAGAAATATGAAAAGACGAGGAAGAAGAAGCGAAGGGAAATAAGAATAAACCTATTTCTATACCTCTACATGGAAACGATTGCTATTCAAGCACATCTCTAGGTGTAAGTGTGCAAGTAAATCATCTGATCCGTTATATCATGATCTAACCACAGATATAACCGTGGTTTGTTAGGGTTTTTTATAAAGCTACTTGAGCTGGTGCCACATCTATATAACCTACCAGATTTTACTTTGCAAAACCCACCCAACCAAAAAACCCACACTCATAACCTCCACTAAATCCACCAAACGAATTGCACCAAAAAATAACACACCCTCAAAACCAACAATTTAGATCACTGGATAACCCTCCTCTATCTTACTCACTCATATCCAATGATTAATGTTATTTGGATCACCATTCCTCTCTCATCCCTCACACCACGGTAACACCTGCTCTCTCCTCCCCCATGACCCTGCCACCAACTCACTCATGTTGGGTGGGTTTTTGCCACCACCTCACTCAAGTTGCTGCTGACCCCTCTCTCCCCTCTCCTCCTTGAGACTGTAGTGTTTGCATGAGTGTTAAACTAGTGTTATGTAACTAGTGATAGTGATGAATTATTTTCCCAACTCCACGAAATTTGAGGGAATGGTGCACTCTTAGAAAAGCTCTATCAAAATAGTGAATCTGAGCTCTTAGATTCACCGTTTTGGTGGATTCAAATTTGATAGAGCTGGTTCGTTTGACCAAATTTTGTTGAGTCATTTTTGTTGAATCTAAAATTGGTGGAGATGTCACAAACAAACCTAAATTGTTACTGGATTCTAGCCAACTCAAAATCGAATACAATACATTAAGGATTAAGCCATCAAGCTTATAAATTAAACATAAATCAGATACCAACGTAATGTGAAAATTAGGTATCCACACCATCACTCATTAAATCAAAGCCACTATAGATTAGATGGAGGAGTAACTGAAAGGGAAATGCCCTTAACCATTTTATCTAATTGATTTTGGTGCTTGATGACCATCACAACCTTATGGACTAACTAGTTTGCTACTCTTTGATTCATAGGTGCATAAGTCCACTCAACTTAGTTCTAAGTTAGAAACAGCTCAAAAACCAACCACAAAGGGGTAAAACTTGGAAAACATGAAGAACACCTAGTTTCACACCCTGGATAAGTTACATACACCCCTAGGAACCTATTCGATACATCTAAGGAGATTGGAAAGCTCAGGTTTACAAAATCACTCCTTTTGGAGCTAGTTTGAGCAAAAATGGGTTTCTGAGAAAGAGAGAAGATGTCCAAGAACCATGACTTAGACTAGTTGGATTGTCACCACATATGTTTGTCTGAGTCATTGGAACACCCTAAAATAGTCAAAAAAAAATGGAGGAGAATTGAACAAAGATAGAAAATTGAGCTTCTTGACAGTTGCATCAAGGGCCCACTGGACTGTCCGGTGGCACACCATACTGTCCGGTTCAAGGACTCAGACTTAGTCAAGAACCAGGCTCAACACCGAATGGCTCACCAGACTGTCTGGTGGCGCACCGGACTGTCCGATGTGAATTATAGCGAACAGGCCAACTTTAGGAAATTTTGGAGAAGGGAGCGCCGGACCGTTGGGTGGCGCACCAAACATGCACTGTTCACGGTTCGATGCACCACCTGACTGTGTAGTTTTTGCAGCTTTTCTCCAACAACTCTTTTAGTATTGGGGGCTATAAATATCTACCCAACCAACACATTGAAGATACAAGAGCTACACCAAAGTGATATACATCAAGTGCAATTACTCCTACGCCTCCAAAGCCACACAAGCTCGCATTCGATCAATTTGAGAGATTTGAGACTTAGTGCTAGTGCTATTGAGTGTTGCATACTCTTGTGTTCTTGATTTGGCTTTCACATTCTCACTCCCATTCTCATTCTCTTGATTGTAAAGCGAGGCAAGAGACTCCAAATACTTTGTGTGGAGATCCGTGGGTCTTAGTATCCATATGGTAGTAAAGCAAGATCAACCGGTCTCCATGACCGTTTGAGAGAGGGAAAGGGTTGAAAGAGACCTATCCTTAGTGTACTCCTCAACACGGATGTAAACTATTTGGAGTTGAACCTTGAGAAACAAATTGTCATGTCATTGTGTTGATCACTCTATACAATTTGATTCTTTCTCCCCCCTCTCTCTAGTTCTCTTGCTTGCAATCATTTTTGAGTTAGCTCACAGAGTTATTAGCATTGATTGAGCAACTCATTGCAAGAAGGACTTCTTTCTGCACTCCGATTTCATTAAAATTCATTCTAACCCTAACCTCGGAAAAAGTTTGTATTCAAAGTTTGTAATTTTCAGGTTTCGCCTATTCATCCCCTCTAAGCGACTTTCAGTAACCAAATTAAAACGAAACCAAAATAGCATGATGAATCAACCTAAACCAAAATAAGATTAAAGAGCTAAAGTTTATTCTATTTTTTACATAACTCAGAGTTATAGTCCATACTTATAATTTATGGCATGTTTGATCCATTAGGCTAAAGCAAACTGACTAAAGTTGTGAGGCTAAACTTTAGTCACCCTTGTTTAGATCAACAGACAATAAGAATTAATGCTGACAACAAAGACAAAAAATACCCTTATATACACAGTTACTCGGGAGAGAGAAACCAGATCCACCAACCACCACCCTCACGAAGAAAAAATATATAAAAACCAGACATGCGGGCGACCGGATCGCCATGGCCCCATGCCCATACAAGCAAGTTGCACGCCTGGCCCGAGGAAGGAACACGAGAGGGAGAACAAGTGGAGGGTCGGGTAGGGGAGGGGTATCATGTGGAAAAGTGAGATTTTAGCTCACTTTAGCTCCATAAGTTGGGGTAATAGGCTAAACTATTTTAGCCTCTTTTTAACCTTTGTGTTTAGTACTTTAGCTCTTAAACTGACTAAATTTTAGCTTTTTTATTTTAATCCAAGGGAACCAAACAGGCCCTTAAAACAATGTGAGTCTAGCGACGATAAATACAAGATCTAATTTTAATATGTATTAGTACCCACTTTTTGCACAAGGGCCTCTAGCCTAGTGGTTAAAGGCTTTCGAGTTGCACCTCCAAGACCCGAGTTCGATTCTCCTCATGAGCGATTTTTTTGGCTTAATTAAAAAATCCCCTCGTTGTGTCTCATTTGTTCTCGGGTTACGGTGTTCTGTACGCGGTTTCTGTTGGGCCATTAGTGATGGGGGCCATGGTTCGAGAATTTTTTCGGTCGGGACCAATGTGTCGGTCTTTTCTAGCCATCGGTGTGTTGTGTGCATCCTTGAGTGCTGACCTCAGACATTAATACTAGAAGGACGATCATTCCCTTCCCGACTGAGTTTTATTAAGAGCCGCTTTTCATATTTTATATGAGACCAGACTTAGATGGCGTTCAATGATGCACCACCCTCCGCTCATGAGAACGTAAGACGGGGGCATTGTGGCGTCCAACGGCGCCCTCTCGCATGCACCCTTGTGAGGGTGAGCACTAGAGATAGTGATAGGATTCGATCTCTGATTCCATGCAAGAAATTCCTAGGAAATGACGATGGGGTAATTTAGTCCCCACGAAAATAGAAACAAGGAAAACTTCATGCCCATCGAGTTCGCGTCGATGGGATGGAGAACCCTTATGTACTGTCTCGCTAACTTCTCTTCATCTAATATAGTCCATTGATATATTAAAATTGTACTAAAAATTTAATACGTTGCATATTATAAAATAGCAAACTAAACTCTAAAGTATATATTTATTATAATTTTAAATCTTTATATTCAATTTATAGTAATTTTATATAATCATTTTAAATGTGCCTCTAAATATTTTATTTTCTAACGGGACAGATTCTCCAAGGGATAAATTCCCCAACGAAGACAAGGATGGGAGAAAAACCTCCCCGTGAGCGTTCGTGGGGATAGGGACGGGAAGCTATTCCTCGATGAGGAATTTTCTATTGTCATTCCTAGTGAGCACGCCTACGTTGCCTTAGAAGGGGAGCTCTAATATTTCACTTTTATTAATCAATATTTTTAATTGCACAATTAACCTTTTTAAGTTTAATTACCAATAACAATGTGTTTTACGATACTATAAATATTTTAGTATTTTTAAAACTTTTAAAACTAATATACAAAAGTCAAATAAACTCAATTATATTGTATAGAGGGAGTTGGATAGGGAGAATTGTTAGAGAGGAGTTGAAATAGGGAGAAAAATCTTATAATGGAGGTATTTAAATATGAATATAAAGTAATGGAGACAATTTAGGGGAACTTTGGATTTAGCTATGACTCGAGCTTGAGTTAGAATAGCTTATGTTAGCGATGACATATAGTACGATTTCTATATGTATTAATTTCTACTGCAACGCTTAAACATATTTGCTAGTAATATTCAATGGACTATCCGGTTAGCATAGAGCACTTGGCTGGCGTCCATGGGTGGTTCAACCTAAGTTTTAAACTAGCAAGATTGATCATTAGCTCATGGAGACTACGTTTGGTTCAGTTATAGTTTTTTGAAAATCTGGTTTTAGTTATAAGCCGTGAGAAAGTAGTTGTGAGCCGGCGGTTATAGAAAACCTAAAATTTATTCAGTTAAACAACGGTCAATTGTCTATTTTATAAGAGCATGATAGTTTGATAACATAGATAACAGGAATCTAGAAAATCAGAGATAGAAGGTAATATTCTGAATTGAAATCTGTAGAATTTTATGAATCTATTCTATTGTTATACTCGTTTGTTTAAGATTCTAGGTTTTTAGTAGCGAATGTATAAATGATTGCTTTACCAAGATTGATCATCAGCTCATTGACACTATAGATGGGTCAGCGGAACAGCTACACCATAAGTTTCTTATGCGAAAATACTATCTTTTTTGTAATTTAGTCATTTTTAGGTTTTATTTTCACAAATATGCCCCTTCTGGTTTCATTAAAAAACTAGACCCTCAGCTCGGCGCCATCGACATTGGCGCCGAGGTCTAACATGTAGGCGCTGTTGGACACCAAAATGAGCAGACGGTCCGGCTCATAGGCCCGGACGGTCCGCGTGTCCCGAGATTAGATTAACTCGGATGTTTATCCTTATCTCGTGCGTGGTTATCCATCTAATCACGTGGGAGTTTGTTGGCTATCTCTTAGGAAAAGGTCCAGACCTCCTCCCCTATAAATATAAAGGGGTACGGCCGATTGAGAACCCCCGAACACATTCCAATCGAACCAATTACCTTACTTACTTTTCCTGCCCTAGAAGTAGATGTAGCACCGCATATCCACCTCCACCCCTAGTCGACTCTACGTCGTCTAGATCCGTCTTGGGTGGCCTGCCGATCCCAAGACGACCCTAGGATCTCACCCCTCCCGGGGGGCAAGATCTAGTTGTCCATCCAAGACCTCTTCCTCGATTTGATCTCTTAATTCCTAGGCGACTCCACGTCGTCTGGGGACGCCCCGGGTGACCTGTCGACCCGGGGCACCTTAAGATCTTTTCCCCCCAGGGGACGAGACCTAGATTCCAGCAAGGAGGAGGAAGACGACCCTGTAGCCAGGTCGCGGACCGTCCGGCCCTAGGGCGCGGACCGTCCGGTGTGACGCAGGGAAGACACCGCTCCTGCGCCCAGGTCGCGGACCGTCCGGCCCAAGGTCGCGGACCGTCCGCGCCTGACCAGAGGGCACCGCCGCCGGTTCTTGTTGAGTGTTTGGCGCTCCAAAAAGGTCTACAAAATCAGGCTTACATGGCCGATTCTAAAGATCTCAACAGTGCTTCTCCGAACAGCAACACAAGGCTGACTAATTTATCGGCCGTTGAGCGTGAAAGATTAAAAGATGACATGAAGAAAATAGACGAGGAGGTCCAGCGACAAGCAGATCAGGTGCTCAAGGTGGCGGATAAGTGGTTCCTCTCGCACTTCAGGGTAGATTGCCACCAGAAGGCCGTCCAAGAGAGGGAGATAAACGTCGAGTACATGTCAGCCGTGCTGCAACAGCTCCCCACGATAGGTGATGTCAGGTCAGCCGATGATATTCCATTTATTAAAATTTCTTTCGATAATCGGATTAAAAGTATCACAGAGGATATAGAAAGGATGGCACATGCATTAGGAAAAACGCACATGCCTAGTTTTTTATCACATAAATTAGGCGCCAAAACAATTGCGCCAAACACATCGGCAACAAATGGGTTTCCCCAGCCATATTCTGGTATGCCGATGGACTCATATCCAGGACGACCGTCACCACCATCTTCGCTAAACGGTGAGTCAACTCTGAGCGTGGCCGGACCGTCCGCACACAATAGCGGACCGTCCGGCCCTCCGTCAGACCGTCCGGCACCCTACGCCGGACAGTCCGGAGTTACACAGAGCCCACCACAAGGGTCACAGGTGTTGCCTGACGTGACCGGACAGTCCGAGGATAGTACCAGACCGTCCGATCCGCCCGCAGACCGTCCGACTGCGCAGGTCGGACCGTCCGGAGCACCAGAAGTCACCTGTGATCCACCTAGTGCGGAAGGCCGGCATAAATATAACCGGCCACCCAAGCCCCAAGAACCAAAAAAGTAACACGTCCCTGAGCTTGTTTGGCCCGCTAAGGCCAAACCTTCTGTTCGCTCTCACCCGCACTCGACACAAAAGGAAAAAGTTAAGTTCACATTTAATATTACTAAATGTGATAAAATATTTGATGAGTTGCTTAAACATGGTAATATTAAATTGTCACATGTTATTCCTCCGGTTGAACAATTAAAAGGGCGCGTTTATTGCAAATGGCATGGCTCCTTTCTCCATAACACCAATGATTGTGTCGTCTTCTGTCGGCAAATACAATCGGCTATAAACGAAGGCCGGTTGAGGTTTCAAAAAGAGGTGAAAATTGACAGACCGTCTGTTCCTGTCACCACATTAGAGCCAACGAGCAAAAATGCCATAATTCGGTCTTGTGCAGCCGATAAAAGTAAAAATAAAAATATCGTCATTGGTGATCCTCGCACACCAAATATGTCACGCATAATGGTTACTCTAAAGGCTCCGGACAAAAGAAAGACCGGAGGCACCGGGGGGCAAGCACGATCGGACACCCGATCACGGTCACCTGTCCTGCGTACGCCGGACGATCCGAGTACTAAGGCCGAACAGTCCGAGACAGGCGCAGACAGTCCGACTATGATGGCCGGACGGTCCGCAGATGGTCAGAAGCAGCAACCTCAGACCATCGGACCACAACGTTCCAACACAAGTGTTAGGAAACAAAACACTACTAAGACGTTTGGACGACTCAGTAGAGTCGGCCCTACTTTTGGTCAGTTGCTTGCCAAATATATGAAGAAGGCCGTTCCACACAACCGGCCAATAAAACAAACGAAGTCAAAAGGGCGACCTGTGCGAAAGCAAAAGCCGGCTAAACGGACCCAAAGGGTAGCACAACCAAGATCGCCTTGTCATCCTCCTCCAGGGATAGCATGGTGCGTCCCGTTCTATCCATCACCGATGTGTTGTCCTGCTCATGTGTGGGGTGGTACGGCGATGAATTCGTATTACTGGCCCAATCCGTTTGCTTATTTGGGCTGGGGGGCACGACAAGTTTTTGCCTATTGACAGGTTGATCAGGTAGACATGGCCGAAGAGGAAGCGATCTGAAACGGCCTCTGTGCATTAAAGTCCCATCAAGTATTTATATTATCTGATCGCAAGAGACGATGACTTCCATCGAGCTAAGTCCTTACTTCGGGAACAAAACCTCATGAGGTCAATTGTTTCTGAAATTTTCGCTGATGCTTTTGGTTCGCCAAGCTCCACCAAAAGGCAGGGGGGCATATGTTGGACACCAAAATGAGCGGACGGTCCGGCCCATAGGCCCGGACGGTCCGCGTGTCCCGAGATTAGATTAACTCGGATGTTTATCCTTATCTCGTGCGTGGTTATCCATCTAATCACGTGGGAGTTTGTTGGCTATCTCTTAGGAAAAGGTCCAGACCTCCTCCCCTATAAATATAAAGGGGTACGGCTGATTGAGAACCCCCGAACACATTCCAATCGAACCAATTACCTTACTTACTTTTCCTGCCCTAGAAGTAGATGTAGCATAGTTCTAGTTGTAGCCTTCCGCATATCCACCTCCACCCCTAGTCGACTCTACGTCGTCTAGATCCATCTTGGGTGGCCTGCCGATCCCAAGACGACCCTAGGATCTCACCCCTCCCGGGGGGCAAGATCTAGTTGTCCATCCAAGACCTCTTCCTCGATTTGATCTCTTAATTCCTAGGCGACTCCACGTCGTCTGGGGACGCCCCGGGTGACCTGTCGACCCGGGGCACCTTAAGATCTTTTCCCCCCAGGGGACGAGATCTAGATTCCAGCAAGGAGGAGGAAGACGACCCTGTAGCCAGGTCACGGACCGTCCGGCCCTAGGGCGCGGACCGTCCGGTGTGACGCAGGGAAGACACCGCTCCTGCGCCTAGGTCGCGGACCGTCCGGCCCAAGGTCGCGGACCGTCCGCGCCTGACCAGAGGGCACCGCCGCCGGTTCTTGTTGAGTGTTTGGCGCTCCAAAAAGGCGTCAACATACTTTTTGGCGACTCCGCTGGGGAAAGAGGTTGCAGGTCTACAAAATCAGGCTTACATGGCCGATTCTAAAGATCTCAACAGTGCTTCTCCGAACAGCAACACAAGGCTGACTAATTTATCGGCCGTTGAGCGTGAAAGATTAAAAGATGACATGAAGAAAATAGACGAGGAGGTCCAGCGACAAGCAGATCAGGTGCTCAAGGTGGCGGATAAGTGGTTCCTCTCGCACTTCAGGGTAGATTGCCACCAGAAGGCCGTCCAAGAGAGGGAGATAAACGTCGAGTACATGTCAGCCGTGCTGCAACAGCTCCCCACGATAGGTGATGCCAGGTCAGCCGATGATATTCCATTTATTAAAATTTCTTTCGATAATCGGATTAAAAGTATCACAGAGGATATAGAAAGGATGGCACATGCATTAGGAAAAACGCACATGCCTAGTTTTTTATCACATAAATTAGGCGCCAAAACAATTGCGCCAAACACATCGGCAACAAATGGGTTTCCCCAGCCATATTCTGGTATGCCGATGGACTCATATCCAGGACGACCGTCACCACCATCTTCGCTAAACGGTGAGTCAACTCTGAGCGCGGCCGGACCGTCCGCACACAATAGCGGACCGTCCGGCCCTCCGTCAGACCGTCCGGCACCCTACGCCGGACAGTCCGGAGTTACACAGAGCCCACCACAAGGGTCACATGTGTTGCCTGACGTGACCGGACAGTCCGAGGATAGTACCGGACCGTCCGATCCGCCCGCAGACCGTCCGACTGCGCAGGTCGGACCGTCCGGAGCACCAGAAGTCACCTGTGATCCACCTAGTGCGGAAGGCCGGCATAAATATAACCGGCCACCCAAGCCCCAAGAACCAAAAAAGTCACACGTCCCTGAGCTTGTTTGGCCCGCTAAGGCCAAACCTTCTGTTCGCTCTCACCCGCACTCGACACAAAAGGAAAAAGTTAAGTTCACATTTAATATTACTAAATGTGATAAAATATTTGATGAGTTGCTTAAACATGGTAATATTAAATTGTCACATGTTATTCCTCCGGTTGAACAATTAAAAGGGCACGTTTATTGCAAATGGCATGGCTCCTTTCTCCATAACACCAATGATTGTGTCGTCTTCCGTCGGCAAATACAATCGGCTATAAACGAAGGCCGGTTGAGGTTTCAAAAAGAGGTGAAAATTGACAGACCGTCTGTTCCTGTCACCACATTAGAGCCAACGAGCAAAAATGCCATAATTCGGCCTTGTGCAGCCGATAAAAGTAAAAATAAAAATATCATCATTGGTGATCCTCGCACACCAAATATGTCATGCATAATGGTTACTCTAAAGGCTCCGGACAAAAGAAAGACCGGAGGCACCGGGGGGCAAGCACGATCGGACACCCGATCACGGTCACCTGTCCTGCGTACGCCGGACGATCCGAGTACTAAGGCCGAACAGTCCGAGACAGGCGCAGACAGTCCGGCTATGATGGCCGGACGGTCCGCAGATGGTCAGAAGCAGCAACCTCAGACCATCGGACCACAACGTTCCAACACAAGTGTTAGGAAACAAAACACTACTAAGACGTTTGGACGACTCAGTAGAGTCGACCCTACTTTTGGTCAGTTGCTTGCCAAATATATGAAGAAGGCCGTTCCACACAACCGGCCAATAAAACAAACGAAGTCAAAAGGGCGACCTGTGCGAAAGCAAAAGCCGGCTAAACGGACCCAAAGGGTAGCACAACCAAGATCGCCTTGTCATCCTCCTCCAGGGATAGCATGGTGCGTCCCGTTCTATCCATCGCCGATGTGTTGTCCTGCTCATGTGTGGGGTGGTATGGCGATGAATTCGTATTACTGGCCCAATCCGTTTGCTTATTTGGGCTGGGGGGCACCACAAGTTTTTGCCTATTGACAGGTTGATCAGGTAGATATGGCCGAAGAGGATGCGATCCGAAACGACCTCTGTGCATTAAAGTCCCATCAAGTATTTATATTATCTGATCGCAAGAGACGATGACTTCCATCGAGCTAAGTCCTTACTTCGGGAACAAAACCTCATGAGGTCAATTGTTTCTGAAATTTTCGCTGATGCTTTTGGTTCGCCAAGCTCCACCAAAAGGCAGGGGGCATATGTTGGACACCAAAATGAGCGGACGGTCCGGCCCATAGGCCCGGACGGTCCGCGTGTCCCGAGATTAGATTAACTCGGATGTTTATCCTTATCTCGTGCGTGGTTATCCATCTAATCACGTGGGAGTTTGTTGGCTATCTCTTAGGAAAAGGTCCAGACCTCCTCCCCTATAAATATAAAGGGGTACGGCTGATTGAGAACCCCCGAACACATTCCAATCGAACCAATTACCTTACTTACTTTTCCTGCCCTAGAAGTAGATGTAGCATAGTTCTAGTTGTAGCCTTCCGCATATCCACCTCCACCCCTAGTCGACTCTACGTCGTCTAGATCCGTCTTGGGTGGCCTGCCGATCCCAAGACGACCCTAGGATCTCACCCCTCCCGGGGGGCAAGATCTAGTTGTCCATCCAAGACCTCTTCCTCGATTTGATCTCTTAATTCCTAGGCGACTCCACGTCGTCTGGGGACGCCCCGGGTGACCTGTCGACCCGGGGCACCTTAAGATCTTTTCCCCCCAGGGGACGAGATCTAGATTCCAGCAAGGAGAAGGAAGACGACCCTGTAGCCAGGTCGCGGACCGTCCGGCCCTAGGGCGCGGACCGTCCGGTGTGACGCAGGGAAGACACCGCTCCTGCGCCCAGGTCGCGGACCGTCCGGCCCAAGGTCGCGGACCGTCCGCGCCTGACCAGAGGGCACCGCCGCCGGTTCTTGTTGAGTGTTTGGCGCTCCAAAAAGGCGTCAACAGGCGCCAATTTGTTTGGCGCCGCGCGTAAATGATGTGGCGACCTACGTGGCAGACAGCTCGGCGCCATGGATCTTGGCGCCGAGGTATTAAATACCGGAAGGCCTCTTCTTCCTCCACTTCATTTGTCTCACCCCGCCCGCTGCTCCCTCCCGCCCGCACGCCGCCGCGGCTTGCTCACCGCTCGGCCGGCCCGCCCGCCCTTTCCCGCTTGCCGGCGCCGCCTCTCCCGCTCGCACGCCGTCGCGGCCTGCTCGGGGCTCGGCCGCCCCAGCCGCACGGCCGGCCCGCCCACCCCGGCTGCCCCGCGCGGCCGCTCAGTCGCACGCCCGCCCCGGCTGCTAGCCGCCCCCGCCTTCGGCCTCTCCCACCCCGGCCGCTCGCCCCGGCAGCTCAGCCGCCCGTCCGTCCCAGCTGCTCTCGCCGACCGCCAGCCGTCCCCGCCGCCGGCCACTCCGGCCCGCATGCCGCAGCACCCCTGGCGCGTTGCCCGGCCCGCTGCTCAGCCGCCCTCCTTCCCCCACCACTCCCGCCCGCCGATCTCGCCGCCCGGCCATCACCGGCAACGCCCTCCATCGCCCGGTAACTCGTTCTCCATCCTTTATTTATTTATAATTATGATTGATAAATTGTTAGTAGTTAATAGTTCGTTATTATTGGTAAATTGTTACTCCACCACGGTGGTATTTTGTAGTTAGGTATTAGTTAGTTATTATTTTGTATTAGTTTACAATTATTTATTAGGTACTAGATAGTTTATAGTTAGTCATAGTGGACGGGGTTATCCACTAACCATCACAATTGGTTATTCAACGTTGTCGTATTTCAAATAGATGGACAATTTTTTGGGCATATACCATGGAGGCATCGTTGAACAAGATCGTTATGGAAATGGTGAGTTCGTTGACATGCAACGTGTGGCTGTGATATTTGATGATAGACCTTCCTTTAGTGAGGTTGTTGCTACGGCTAAGGAGAAGATTGGTTGACATGATGTTGACGACATTGACGTTGATGGGGGCTAAACGTAGGTCCTCCACCCAATGTGCAAAGACTTATCATCCCAATTAAGTGTCAGTGAGAGTGGGATAATTATGTTAAATCAGCTATGAAGACACAAAAGCAAGTCATGGAGGTAGTGGTACGCCGTTTGTTAGTTGCCTCTCGCCCTGGAGATGAAAACTATGATCGTGGTGCCGAGGTCGTGCCAACTGTGCATGATGCTCAATCTGCCCCCAATATGATCCCATTAAGTGATCCTATAAATGATTGTGGCACTCATGACCTCTACCTAGATTCTACTGAGGGTATCCCTTTGGCAGGCACCCCCTGCAGTAAGTCTCTTTGCAGCTGGTAATCATTTTCAAGAGTTCCTACTTTGTTCTTTTCATTGCCTCCACTTTATTCTTTCCTCGGTCCTTGTTGCAGGAGACAATCCTGATGTTCTTGTTGATCATACGATCAGAACACATATCCATTGTGGAGATGGAATTATTGCATCCAATAGTCATGAGTTTAGGAATGAAGAGGAGCCTTATGCCTTTGCTATGGTCGCTGATTCAGATGATGACCGTCCGGATGGTGAGCTTACAGAGAGTGATATTGAGATGTTGAAGCTTATTATTCTAGAGCACCGGGATCCAAGTGTTCATGAGTTCAGCGATCTGAAATTATCTCATGAAGCCTTTGCAGAAGGGAGGGATGATGAGTTGCTATATGCTCCTGAGGTGGGTCCTACCATGATGATCGAAAATGGTCAGATTTTCAAGGACCTAAAAGCCTTGAAGATGTGGTTGCAGCATTATGTCGTCTTACGTAAGAGGTCGTATAGGGTTCTTCATTCATACGAGAAGCGTCGTTACACTGTTGTATGCGACAAGGAACAGTGTCCATGGAGGGTCTGTGCAAGGGTACAGAAGATCAACGAGAAGTGGAAGATAACAAAAGTTGTGGGCTCGCACAACTGTGCTGAACATGAGCTAACGACGAAGCATCGTCAGTTGACTTCTACCCTCATTGGGAAACGACTTATGGGAATATTGCAGTCAGAACCAAATATGAAGGTGAGGACAATCATGAGAATTGTGGAGAATGTGTACGATGGATACAAGATTACATATGGTAAAGCGTGGAGGGCTAAGCAGTGTGCTTGGAAGATGATATATGGGAACTGGGAGTCTAAGTACGAGCAGTTGCCTGTTCTTCTCAATGCAATGAAGGCAGCCAATCCAGGCATGCACTATGAGTACATCCCTAAACCAAATACACTGATTAATGGGAGGCAAATATTCTTTCGCGCTTTCTGGTGCTTTCCTCATTGTGTCGAGTCCTTCAGGCATTTTTGTCCTGTATTTTCCATCGATGGCACGTTTCTTCTTGGCAAATACTAGGGCACCCTACTTATTGCCATATCCGTTGATGAAAACAACAAGCTGGTTCCCTTGGCATTTGCAATTGTTGAGAAGGAGAACAAAGACAATTGGGGATGGTTTTTGCGACTGGTCCAGGTACATGTGGTTGGCCCTGGATGGGAGGTTGGTGTAATATTAGATCGGCACCAGGGAATACTCCATGTGGTCTGTGAGCAGATCGATGGGTACCCTCCTTTGCACCACAGATGGTGTACGCGGCACCTCGCTGAGAATCTTCTCTGCAAAGATGGTGTGAAGGATAACTTTGAGCTTTTCCGAGAGACATGTCACTAGCTAGAAGACAAGTTTTTTAGGGAAAGCTAGAGAAGCTCAGAGTTGCAACAAATGCTGAAGGCAGAGACTGGTTGACCGGATTGATGCCAGAGTTGGAGAAATGGACGAGAGCTCATGACTTAGGTGGATGGAGGTATGAGTTCCAGTGTAGTAACATGGCAGAGTCATTCAACAAATTGTTGTTGGGGATTCGTGGTATGCCAGTGACTGCTATAATGTCCTTTAATTTCTACAACCTTGTTGCTTGGTTTAATGATAGACACGCCCATGCAGTGGGACTACATAGTGATGGAGAGAGATGGGCTCCAAAACCAAAGGCTTTTCTTGAGAAGGCAAAGGAAAGGGCCACAACACATACGGTTGATTGTTTTGACTTCCAATCAAGGACTTATGAGGTGTACCTCCAAGCCGGTACAACGTCAGACTGTGAATCACAAGAATCGAGGAAACATGTGGTCGTCCTTAATGAATTGTCATGCATTTGTGGGGCACCTAGGCAATACCACTTTTCATGTTCTCATGTCATTGCAGCAGCTCGTGCTCGCAACTTTGACATAGAGAGGAGGATACCCCCTGAGTTTAATGTTGACAAGCTTGTACTGAATTGGAGTCCCCGGTTTATTTCTTACCGTGACCAGGGAGAGTGGCCTCCATACGATGGTCCAAAGTATGTAGCTGATCCAGGCAGTCGTTGGAACAAGCGTGGATCCAGAAAGAGAAAGAGGCACAAGATGGTTATGGATCAGATACCTGGTAGTAGTAGGCGGGGAAGAAGAACACCATTTCTTACCGACCCTGAATAGTACGAGTGTGGCAAGTGCGGTAGACTTGGTCACAATTCACGCACCTGCAGTTGGCAGATTAGTGGGGTGTGTATTATTCGTAAATTTAATAATTTGGATATTCATTACTAGTATGTATTTTTATTCTATTATATGAAGTATTTATTTTATCCGTGCTAACCCAAATTCGATTTTTTGTAGGATGGCGCAGTTCCACCTCCTCAACCCGTTCTACGACGAGACGCACCGGGCACGTTTTATGGCGGGGGACAGGTACAAATACTTCACTACTGTTGGGACTAGCTTTATATACATATTGATAGTAGTTTGTTGGAACTAAGAAATTGTCTAATATTTTTAGGACCTACCCACGCTACGTTCTAGAACCCATCATGGTTTCTTGGACATGACGTACGATGAGAGGTACACTTCGTACCTCGAGAGAGCTCAACTTGACGTCATCTCGTACCAGATTCGCCAAGGATTGCCCACCTTTGACTCCTCGGCTATCAGCGCACTCATTGATAGGTACTTTGTTGACACATACATTATTTTTTCCGTTGCTTCACCAATGCTCCCTTCCGAAAAAGGTTATTTGTTTAATTTAGGTGGAGGCCAGAGACTCACACCTTCCACCTTCCTTTCGGAGAGATGACAATTACCCTGGAGGATGTACAGAAAATACTGGGATTGCGTGTATCCGGCCACCCAGTCACTGCCTGTTGCGAGTCGATTGGTTGGAGGGACAGAGTTCAGGCATTTCTTGGTAGAGACCTGCCTGCTGATGATGGTGCAGACCGTACTGCCGGGGTACAGATTAGTTGGTTGAGACAGTCCTTCAGAGTGTGTCCACAATATGCTGACGAGGACACCGTTCAGCACTACTGTCGAGCATGGATCCTCCACTTGTTTGGCTGCGTCCTATTCCCATACGCAACAGGGGACTGCGCATTGTGGATGCACATTCCTTGTCTCACCGACTGGGACACAATAGGTCAATTTAGTTGGGGCTCCGCGGTGCTTTCTTTTCTCTACCGCCAGCTTTGTGAGGCGTGTCGACGGACCTCCTCCTCGTCCTCTATTGGAGGTTGTGTGTACCTACTCCAACTCTAGATGTGGTTTTGGATACCGGTCGGACGTCCACAGGCGTTCCCTCCTCGGCCTTGGTTCCATGGTGTTCCTCCTCGTCGACTCCCTACGTACACATACATTTGGGACCAGGTAGCCATCCCATATGGCAGAGCAAAGCGGGCATACTTGGAGTACATCAACGAGCCGGACACACTCTCGACATCCAGCGTAAGTGTTCAACAATTATAAAGCATACTAACAATTTCGTAGCATCCAACGTCTGATCTTCATTTATGCAGGTAATATGGGAGCCATACAACGCACCAGGCCTAAATGATTGGGAATTTAGTGATATGTGCAGAAATGATGACGACTTATATAGGATGAGGTGTCCTCTTATTTGCTTCTGGTGCGTTGAGTGGTACCTTCCATATAGGGTTGCGAGGCAATTTGGAAAGAACCAACATTGGCCGATTCTAGATTTTCCAACCGATGTGGCGTTGCACAAGTAAGTTTGGTTTGTCAAATAAATTAATGGTTTATTATCTTCTATGTACAAATGAGTTATGTGGTTCACGTTCAGGTTTGATCATCGAAAACAAAAGAAGATCACTGACTTCAGAAAACACCACGAGGCCTTCATTTTAGATTGGCAGGATATGGATGATAACAATGACGAAAATGAGGAGCCGCACAACAACAACGACTACAGATAGTACCAGGCTTGGTACCAAGGTGCTACTCAGACAAAGTTAAGGAGCCAGTGGATAGATGTCGATTACGCCGACATCGATTTATCTGAGGATGAAGACACGACGTATGCCCAATCCACTAGAGTTGGTACTCAAGTCGAGACTGCACCGATCTTGGACCGAGTGGTACTGGTTCAAACTTAGCATATTTGTTTTCATTTCGTAATAACATGAAAACTATGTAATCAATGTTGGTTATTTTTTGCAGGGTAACACACTAAAACGCTCAGTACAGGATATTGAGCGGATTAGTCCCAATGTGAGCGACAACGTCATACGTACCTTCTTGGATGTAAGTTTCTTAACTTCATTCATAGTCAATTATCTTACACTTATGATCTTTAACATGCTATTGGACCACAGCGGTTGTCAACACGACTGAGTAGAGCGGCCGCTCGTTGTGGTTGTAGGACCGCCGCACCATAAGATGTCCATGTTCCGTCCTTTGTTGTGCCGGGGGAGGGTACCTCAACACACCAAGTTGTGACCCCGGCATTTGACGATACTCCAGACGAGATTGGTCCTTCCCAGTTTCAGGATGCTCCGCCAACACAGCCTTCGCAGCCACAGTAACGCAGACAGCACCGCTCGCCGGACCGGTACACTCCAGGCACCGCTGCTCTTGGTAGGGGTAAGAGTAGGAGGCGTTGACGATTCAAATGAACTTGTGTAATTATTTATGTTATGGACATGTATGAATTGGATGGAACTATGTGACTATGGACTGTTATGGACTATTATGGACTTGTATGAATTTGTATGGACTGTTATGGACTATTATGGACTTGTATGAATTTATATGGAGTGTTATAGACTGTTTGCTTGATTGAATTTGTTTATGTCAAATATTACTGTTGAGAGTATATAAAAACAGAGGAAACTCTGCCAAAATTTTTAAAAATTTACTTTCAAGACTCTGTGTTCAAAACATAAGAATCTAATGCGAATACATAGCCATTTCAGAAGCATTAATATCCTATACAAGTGAATATGTCATCTAGCATTTTCAGAGCTATAACATAGCCTTTTTAGAAGCATTAATATCCTATGTTGTGAGTATGACATCTAGCCTTTTCAGATCCATTTTATAGCCTTTTCAGGAGCATCAATATGCTACATTGTCGTTATTACAGCTAGCCTTTTCAGAGCCTATACATAGCCTTTTTCAGAATCCATTACACTACCTCTCCTTTCGTACCGCCTTTCGTCTATATATACACGATCCTTTGTACATTTGCTTCATTTTGCAATAGATATATCTTCCGGGTCTTCTAGGGGCAAAGGTGTGGGAAATGAGAGACAAAAGGATGGAGGGAAGTTACCTCTCATCTGTTCGATGGCCCTCTTGGTCCAGATTATTTTGAGGAGGCGGTTTTTAACTTTCCAGTTCAAAGTAAAAGAGATTTCAACAAAGAGGTTAGACTTAGGTCTTACGATAACAAGAGAGAAGATTGGTCGAAGTGCATGCATGGTGAGGATTGCTTGGTGCAGATGTTTGTCGAGGGGGGATTGATGGAGGCCGGCATTTCTTCAGATGTCCTTATGCATATGTAAATATTCATTCTAATCCTTTGCTCTATATCATTTTATTCTTGAGTAAAACTAACTGTAAACATTTATACAACATTCATTGGTCAAGGGGAATTGTGGGTTCACTCGTTGGGTAGATCATCGTCCGGTTTTTCCGCATGCGGAATACATATCCTACCTACAGAATAGGATATTTGATCTAGAGAGGGAAGTAAGCAACATAAATGAGAAGGAAGGAGGAGACAACAACAATGAAGGTGGTTCACAGGTTCAAATATGCTCAGATCCATATTGTTGTTGCCCTTGTCACAGCACGAATGTTGATCATCCACCTTCTCCACAGAAGCCACAGCAGACAACAACAATGGGAGGATATTGTGGAGAAGGGTCCACACAATTTGGAATGTGAGAGCACTACTAGAAAACTCGTTTGTATCAATTGCTTTAAGTGTGTTGTTTTTCTTTATCAATTGCTTCAAGTCGTCTTAATCAATTGCTTGTAGTGCACAATTTGAATATATAATAAGTAGTTCATAACTAAAAAATTGTTCGATGGTAAATAATACATAATAATAAGTTTATTACTACATAACATCATATAAGCACCTAAACTACTGCATGCAATGAGGCCATTTGCCCTTGCGAAAAGCATCAGGGTTCTCCTCCACTGCGTCCTTTGCACGACGTGCACGCTCAAGCTTCTTCTCCTTCTCCCTGTATTCAACAACACGCCTCATTTCCTGCTCGTCTACCCATTGTTGCTCGGCAGCAAGCTCCTCTCGTCTTTTCTCTATCCTTTCTTTGTCCTCCGCGTCCCACTTCTTAAGATTCTCCAACCACTTTTTGTCTTTCTGTGAGATTTCTGTGTCAATCCACTGCTCAAAATCACAGAGTGGTGGAGGAGTCTACAATACATGCAATGATTAGTATGCAAACACTTAGATTACAAATTGTTAACATACTAAAAAATTATTCTCACCATTAAATTCATCCGGCGCTGAACAATCATTGGCTCAAATGCATAGTTAGCACACATCCAATACTTTTGTCGATACGTGTCATGATCCTCAGACTTGTCAACCTTGCAAGGATTACCACAAAAACACATAGGCACTGGAACACCAGTTGGCAAATGAAGCGGGTCGAAGGCAGTTCCGGTCAATGGACCCTTCCTAAATTTCGATAAGTATTATAAGACTCATAAAAATTAGTTATTACATTTAATACAACGCTTACCTTTGTTTAGCACTTTTACCACGTCTAGAGGTATTAAATTTTAATCCATGGCGCCGACCTCGGCGCCAAGATCCACGACGCCGACCTCTTGCCACGTCACCGCCACGTTGGAGCCACGCAGAACGTTGTACACGCCAAAGTAATTGGCGCCGAGACGTACTAGCTCGGCGCCAATGTCGATGGCGCCGAGCTGAGGGTCTAGTTTTTGAAATGAAACCAGAAAGGCCGTATTTGTGAAAATAAAATCTAAAAAGGACTAAATTACAAAAAAGACGGTGCGAACATATAGAGAAGGCGTGTGTGTGGTAGGGTAGGAAATCTTGTTGAAAATATAGAAAAGGTTTGTAGGGAGGAAATCTTGTTTGTGAACCAATCACGTTATCATAGGTTCAAGTTCTAGAGGTAAGCTTTTTCCTCAAGTTTTATGAGGTCCTTGCTGCTGATTTGTCAGACCCAACCCCTCCAATCATGAGTGCGGACCGGCATATGTAGTTATGCACATGCATGATGCATCTTCGTGAATCGTAATGAACACATTATAATTCTAAAAAGGTAGATTTAAATGGACCAGAAAACATTGACAATTTAGGCCTTCTTCGGTTATTCTAGATCCATGTGAATTGGAATATATTGGGTAGGATCTAGACGAATTTTGACTTGTTATGGATGTAAACCGACACAATCTCACTCAATCCATATGAATTGAGACCGAACCGAACAGGCCCTTAGTGTTTACCACTATCTCAAAAGAAAAAGAATGTCCACAGGAAGGGATATATTTCAGTCCTACACATCGTCCTCCCGCATATCGGTCCTCCGTTTGGCCATCATGGACAGCCGGGCATCCCGCTCGCGCTCAAACTCGCGGTAATCAGTTCGCTGCAGGAATGATTGCTTGTCGAGGTACTGGTTCGAGCTCTTCTTGTAGGCGTCCAGCTCTTCCTCCAAGCCTCGGTTTTCTTCCTTGTACTCTCCCCAGTCTTTCTTCGTCTTGTCCAGGACGCTCAGCTTCTGCTTCTTCCGTATTTGCTCTAGAATGCTATCGACAGCTGATGGGGCGGCACCAGCTGCCTTGGCCTTCTCTATTGCCTCCTTCGAATTAGGATCAACCAATTTCTTGATTTCGATGTCCTTGACAGCAAAGTCCCTTACCTCAGTGATCTGTTGGATCATGTGAAAGTACAAGTTAAGCGTTCTCACATTAAAGCTGACAAACATATTGCAAAACCAGTAGAGTAAGTTTGCCATCTATATCCACAATTATGATGCCAGAGAGTGGCAATATTTCTGTGCTACTATAAGCTTATTGGCGTTTTGAACTTTTCAACAAGTTGCAGTTAAAATGATTTAAATAAAATGAACTTAGATGGCAATAGACATGTGAAAAAGACATTTGGTTACAGATAAGCCGTGCTGTTACATTTTTTCCAATAAATTCTATTATTAAATTATCCAATTATAAAAAAATAAAAGTTTTGTGATACTGACAGTTCAGATTTACCTCCACTTTCCCTCGTCCAGATGCCACAGCAGCGGCATTTTTGGCAGCTGCAAGGGCCTTTGCTGCAAGTTTTTTGGCATCCTCTCTCGTTTCATGTTGTGTCCATTTTAGACCATTTTTTGATCCTTGACTGGAATTACATGCCTTACTTGGTGAGAGGCCTAGAACAGTCATCCAATTCTACAGATATGAATGAATATTCCAAAAGGTGAAGTTAACCTGTCAAAAATCCAACCAGTAGATATTTCACAAAGCAACCTCAATGCTGCTAAGTTCAAAACAAATTTTACTGACATTTGTTGGCTTATTTTTCTTTTCTGTTGCTGTTGAACTGAGCTTCGTCATTGCAGGTTTGGGCATCTTATTAGGAAAGCCACCATTCATCTTCTTCCAAACATCCTCCACACGTGATTTTGCATCTGCGAGGAAAAAAATCAAGCTGGTGTTAAATAAGCTTTTTTATATAATTAAATAATGTGCATTGTGCATAACTGCATAATAAGGATGAAACGTGCATGGCATGTAACACCATGATGTCTAAAGCTAAAAACATGATGCATGTGTAACACCATGATGTCTTATACAAGCTCTTGTATGTTAATGCAGAAATAATGTAGATTTCATTTTCCTTCCAGATGTCCCTAAAAATTTTCTATAACATAAAAGAAGCATCAAGCATCACTGTAAAACAATGAAAATCAGATAAATACCTAAACCAATAGTAATGTGGATCCTAATTCACAACATCTAGTGAAAAGAACAAAAGTCACCAAGAGGCCAGTGTGCCGAGCTTTGCAAGAAGCACCATCATGAACAGAAACACATTGCAGTACGGGTATGGTCCATAGCCTATATATACACGTCAAAAATTTGATGACCCGAATATAAAAAACCTTGTTTCTGATTCATGTACAAAAACACAGTGTTATTTTGGAACAAAGATGAGCACTTCAAAGCCTGGATGAGCAAACAGCATACATACCAACATTATGAGACTCTTGGTGTGAGCTACTGGTATTTGCAGAAGCAGGAAATGTTTTACATGCAACCCCTTTTGACCCTAGATCAAGACGCATAACAGAAAATTACATTCAAACACTCTGGATATGCACATGCATGATGCATCTTCCTGAATAGTGAACATGAACAAACATATGTTTTGCACTTAATAAAATATTAAAAAAGAGAACAATAAGAATGACCCAGAAACAATATGAATCACTCCAGTCCAACACTGTTGCCTCATTTTCACGAGTAGCAAAATTGCACTATACAAAGGTGTCAGGGCCCAAGAGGGCCACTACAGTGACGGTGGTACTGTAGCACGCACTTAGGTTGGTTAGATAAAGATAAAGCTAGTTTAGAATAAAATTAGAATTAGATATAAGATTAGATCTAGTGTTTAGAGATCAAGTAACCCTCTCTATATAAGGAGAGGGATTGTATCAATTGAAGATAAGCAAGAGATTAAAAAGAAATCCCTTCTCTCTTGCCGGACGTGGGGAAATCCCTGCGGCCGGCCTCCCAGCGCCCCTAAACCTAGCCGTTACCCTCAAACCCCTCGCAGGTCACCCATTGAACGGTACCGCGAGTACTGTAGCACTGTCCAGCGCTGGTGCTACTCATCCATGTGAACAGTGCCACGCTTCCCCAGCCAACAGCCTGGCGACAAGTGTCGGGGTCCTAGTCCTAGACCCCAAACTTACCGCTCGTACTACCTCCGTAACCCTAGATTGATAACAAAAGGTCACCACGCTCAAGTAGCTTGGAGGTCAAAACTGATTCTACTGGAAGTTATCTGATCAAATCTTTTAATTGGTTTTTTATTCTAAGGGGCTGTTTGGTTTCTAGGGACTAATGTTTAGTCCCTTCATTTTATTCCATTTTAGTCTATAAATTGCCAAATATAGAAACTAAAATATATTTTTAGTTTCTATATTTAGCAATTTTGGAACTAAAATAGAATAAAATGTAGGGACTAAAAATTAGTCCCTAGAAACCAAACACCCCCTAAATAGGGAGTTGTGTTGTTTCTTATTCTTGTGCTGGCTACACAAATGGTTTACTCTCTCCATCTGTGAGAAAGGAATGGTGAAGTTAACAGGACTAAGTGCTAAAAGGTCAGAACCCTTACAAACATGTTCTCGAGGGACAAAACAAAAAATGAACTGCATGTTCCAACATAACCATCTTGCAATGCATCCCACAAACCCAGGGGCCTGTTTATGCATTTCAGGCTGTTATCTCATCCTAATTAAGCGCCTTGCATAAATTAGTCATCGTATCTGAAGAGGTAAAACTGCAGACTTGTCCTATCAACAATCCTCTTTGTCCCGGAGCGGTGGAGCTGAAGCATGAAAAGGAGTACTTTCACATCCATGGTAGGACAAACTGTAGGTACGCTGTTAACAATCTAATGGCAAGGTTTGACCATATGCATTATCTAATCCTAATGCAGCCACTGTACAAGGGAAAGCAAGTAACGAACAGTAATCTTATCAGGAGCCGTACAGGACTGCGATACCCAGCACACACATACATGTTACAAATTACAGAGAGGAAGATCCCTGCACTCAAGGTGGAATTGGACGCGCAAATCCCACAAGGAGCGCACCAACTAACTTGTCATCTCCCTTTCCATTTTTTTTACCTGCGAGGAACTGCAATTCCATGGATTCAACCAAGCAAAAGCATTCCATGCATCCAATATTTGTTTGGGGATTAGTACCTGAGGCTCCCACGTCGCCTATAGAGCTAGTTGACGCCATCTCCGAATCAATCCCTCGCCTCCCCGGCGGTTGTTGCTTCGGCTCCGCTCGGGACTCGGCCGGCGGAAGCGGAGGTGTCGCCGCAGCAAGACAGAGAAAGAGAGAGGAGAGGATAAACGAACTGGGGCACAAAAGTTACGAGGCCCAAACCAACCTCCGGGGGAACACAAAAGGGATTAGAAAATGAAGCGCATGCGGCCCAACTCTCATCACAGGAGGCCCATATGTGCCGTCCGATCCAAATCCTTTTGGATCCAGTGGGAGAGAGCACCCGACCCGAGCTATAAAAGAATCATCTCTCCCCTCTTGAACCCTAGCCTCCGCCCATACACACACAGCCCCATCCCGCCGCCGCAGGCGAGAACCAGCGCCACCTTAGGTTAGGGCGGCCGCCGCCGGAGAAGTGCGCGGTTGCCAAGATGCAGATCTTCGTGAAGACCCTGACGGGGAAGACCATCACGCTGGAGGTGGAGTCCTCGGACACCATCGACAACGTGAAGGCCAAGATCCAGGACAAGGAGGGCATCCCGCCGGACCAGCAGCGCCTCATCTTCGCCGGCAAACAGCTCGAGGATGGCCGCACCCTCGCCGACTACAACATCCAGAAGGAGTCGACGCTGCACCTGGTGCTCCGCCTCAGGGGAGGCGCCAAGAAGCGCAAGAAGAAGACGTACACCAAGCCCAAGAAGATCAAGCACAAGCACAAGAAGGTGAAGCTGGCCGTGCTCCAGTTCTACAAGGTTGACGACGCCACCGGCAAGGTCACCCGCCTCCGCAAGGAGTGCCCCAACGCCGAGTGCGGCGCGGGGGTCTTCATGGCCAACCACTTCGACCGCCACTACTGCGGTAAGTGTGGCCTCACCTACGTCTACAACCAGCAGGCGTAGGATGCCCCTCCTTTCTGTCGGGAAGGAAAATGGGAAGTCTTGCTAGGTGATAATCCTTTTTGCTTTGTTTTGTTTTGTTGCAATGGTAGTAGTTTCTTGGAACAGAACACCTGTATCTCTTTTGGCGACGCGTAGTTTGGGTTTAATTATATCATGTTGTTATGGGTCCTGTCAAGCACTGTTGAATTCGAATGGTTTTTGAATTAATCTTGTACTATGTTTTTATGATGCCATTCTCGGCCCCTGAATTAATTTGCGAATTACTGTGTGCAATCGATCGGATACATGTCGCTATTCGTTTTGTTTAGCATGTGATGACTCGTATCGTCGTATGCTTGCAAAACGGTGCTGCTTCTGGTTACTATCATGTCTTTTGTTTAAATAGTGTATGCCGCGCGCCGCGATGTCAAAATCGTCTGTGAGATCTTAAATTGTACATAAGTATTATGTCTGAATTAAGAACCAGGTGCACAATTTTTTTTAGAGGTCTAAGGCAATAACATAAAAGTCAAGAGCACATAAGCGTTTGGTAGCATCAGCAATATTTATCATGAGGACTAAAGTCATGGATATGAGTTCGAAAATGACCAAGTGGGTGACCTTTAAAATAACATTTGGAACGAAAAACATTAATATGTACGAAACATAGTTCGTCAGTGAGTGAATCTCTACTTAGTAAGGGGCAAAGTATAAATGAATCTAATGGTCTCAAGTGAACCCCCTCCCAAAAAAAAATGCCTTTGCGTTTGTCACATCTGAAGCAACATTACACACTCAGTAAAGTTAAAAACTAAAATAGGAACTCAATAGCTAGAAGTTGATATCCAAACAGTGCCCCCCCTATCTTCTGGTAAACGAAATCAGATGCGTTCAGAACCTTGTTCAAAAGTTAGCAGGATGGATTCTGAACCAGGATGGATTCTGAACCGGTTTTTTTTTGTTAGGAAGTACTATTTTCAAATGTTCTGCATTTGTCCGCATCCATGCAAGTGGAACATACACGACTATCAAAAAATAAAAAAAATAAAAAAAATACTTGATGAATGAAACACTCACCGGTGTCTTCCGACCTCCTGGTCTGATATGATGAGCGGAGGATGCCTAAGGAAAAACACGTGTAACTGCGCCGAATGTGAAGAATCAAAAACACGAAAAGGAATCCAGGGCAATGGAAGAGGGGAAGTTCGGGGAATGGAAAACCCTCGCCGAAGAACTTATCTGTATCTCCTTTTTATTTTCTGTTTTCTGGAAAGCACCGACAGCTTGTAGATTCTTTTATTTTCTTGTTGGGTTCTCGAAAGCACGGGAACTGGTACCTTTTTTTACCTTTTGGTAACGGATTTCTTCTACCGTGCCGTCGATGTTGTGTTCATATCCGGACAACTAGACCCAAAATCATTAGTCTAGTTGCAACCCCCTCTACGACTAACGTCGGCAGGTTTACCATCTTTTGAGTTTGTTGGATCTTGCTCTCCTGGATAAGTTGATCTAACGGGGGAGGGAAAGCAATGTAGATAAGGTTTTAACTTGAGATGGCAATAGCTCTGTTAATCTAGCCTGGGCACTGTGCGGGGGTATTTATAGGTGTCTGAGTGCCCAGCATCTTGAGTTAAGGACGCTTGTGCCCTCAGGCGCCCAGGTTATCTCCGGAATATTCCATAAAGCAGGGTTACATATTGTAATTACAAGGAAGCCTTTACAAATCAGGCCCGTAATGCGTAGCGGCCACGAAGGGCCTGCCACAATTGACCGGATCACGCGTGGGCCTCTATGATGCACGAGGCCGCGGGATGGGACGACCTCGTCAGAGGCCTTCGTCCTGTGACGCGTGAGACGAAGGGTAGAGTCTGCCAATCGTCTTGTCTCCGTTGGTGCAGCGAGTCTGGCGAAGGCATCGAGCGAAGGGTGGCGTCTTCGCCTTCGCCCCAATATTTGCCCTCCGAGGGACCAGTTCGACTAAGTCATCTGGTGCCGAATGCGTCGCTAGATGGTGGAGACGCTGCTCTCGCTCGAAGTGGTTCCGCGGGGGTTTCTGACATGACCGTTGATTGACGCCGCACTGTTGGATTGCGGGCTTCCTGAAGCGTCGCGCCCTGTGTATAAAAAGGGGTGGGGGCGGCGCGGATTGAAATTTACCTTTCTGCGCGCCGCGAAAACCCTAACCTCTCTTTTTCAACCTGCTCGCTTGCTCGTCTGCCCTCCTTGCTCCTGTTCGCCGGAGAACTGGCCCGCGTGAAGCAGACCGCGCGCCGCCGCCGACGGTACGTAGCCATGTCGTCTTCCTCCTCGTCTGCTGCGACCACGCCGACTGCCGAAGCGTCTTCCGAGGATCTCTCGGGCACTGTGGCGGCGGCGGAATTACGACTGGGTGATACAGTGGAATTCAGTGTTTCGCGGATGTCGTTGGTCCGCGTGCAAGATATGCAACAGTTGGGGTATTTTGGCGGCGGGGTTGGGCGCGTCCCGGGGGCAGAGGAGGTTCCCGAGCCCGAGGGCGAATTGGTTGTTTTGAGGCATTTTTCATCGCCGGCCTTCGTCTGCCCGCGCATCGTTTTGTGTCGGAGGTTCTGCAGAAGTTCGAAGTCCAGGTTCATCAGCTGACACCGAACGCCGTGGTGGTGTTGGCGAAGTATGTCTGGGCAACGACGTCGTATGGCGGTCAGCCTTCGGTGGAGGTCTTCGCCAAGCAATATTGTCTGCACTGGCAGAAGAGAAAAATTGGACATAAGATCGCGCAATTCGGATCGTGCACTTTCACGCCGAAGTCCGGGAAGACTTCGATGGAAGTTGTGGAGCTGGTCCCCTGTGCTCGAAATAAGTGGGGCAACTGGTGGGACTACTGGTTCTATGTTTCGGAGGCTGAAGTCGAAGATCACCCAGGGCTCCCTGCCGCCATTATGTGTTCTCATTATTATATGGCGTACTCGCCATTTGAAGTGGCGGAGGATGATGAATGAAAGGGCCCTTCGGATCGCTGCCCGCACGAGTAGTGGACGCGATCTAGTTGAGGAATTCATAGGGTATGGGGTGTGGCCCTTGGCGCATGGATGGGCGCTGGGCGAAGTATGCCCTCGCGAGATGCCCTCCCTGGGTGGACGGAAGGTGCGAATTCCGCTTTTTGCTTTGGATGTGCGAGGGTGGGATCCTGCCACGGTTGTGCGTGAGGCGGAGGATGGGGCGGTGAGAATTGTTGGGCGCTATGTGCCGAAGACGGAGGCCCAGCGAAGTTGGGATATACGTGGATCCAACGACCGCCTGAATAGGGTCTTCGAGTTGAATGGTTTGCCATATGGCGGTTATCCCAGGGAAGACGTCGTCGACCGCTGCGGGAAAAAACCAGCGGCTGTGACTGAAGACGACCCCGCGCCGGAGGCCGCCCCAGCCACTAAAAAGAGGAAGCTAGGTACTGCGGTGGGAGAACTGGGGGTCTCCGATAGCTTTGCTATGGAGTTGATGGGGACATGCGCGGCCCCCGGGGGAAGAATGTCTTCGCCCGAGCTCCGGGAGTCTTCGGCGCGGATGCTGGAGGTTACTGGGGTCGATGGCCCAAGAACGTTCCTATCCCCCGCGCGGCTGGCGAAGACTTCTTTACGTCTCGCATGGCTCGTGACTTGAGAGTGTTTCCTTACGGACGGAATATTGCTGCTGTTGTGTCGACAGTGATGAACAAGGATCGCCAGGATGCTGCGCTGAAGCGCCGGGCGGTCATCAGGCTCCCGATGCTAGGCGTGAAGCGAAGAGGGCGCGGGGGAGTGCGAAGGCTACCGTCCCCGGCGGTAGCCAGCCGACGCTGGCTGCGAAGCCGGCCGCCCCTGGGTCCAGCAAGGTGCCGGAGAGCGCGAAGGCGGTCGGCGCCGTCGGAACCAAGTCTGCCCCGGACGGAGCTGTGAAGGTCCGGGAACTGCCTTCGCCGGGGAAACGCGTTGCCGACTTCGGCACAAATATTAGCGTGGACGACTATCTCGTTGGTAAGCATTTTTTTGACCGGTGATACGTTGCAGGGTCGGGCGAGGGGCAACTTGTTGTTGTCCCGCCTGCGGTGGCAACCACGGCGTCTACCGCGGTGCTTGGGGTGAAGGGTGGCGCTTTTAGCGCTGGCGGCAAGATTTCGGCGGCCACTGCCGTCAAGGACGAAGCGGGCACTGTGTCCCGCCGGCTAAGGGAGGCGTCACAGCAGGTGGCGCAACAGCTGAGTCAAGTAAGTTGAGCTGGACTTCGGTGTGTGCCGCTTTCATGGTGATTGTGGTCTCATGTGTGTCTGTTAGGCGGTCGACTTCGCCGACCGCGTGGCGTCGGGTGCCCTTACTGCAGACGTGGCTGCCGAAGTCGAGAGACTTCGGGCGCAGCACGCAGACGCCGTCCGGGAGAAGTCGGCTGTGGAGAGCAAAAGCCGCAGGCTGGTGGAGAAGGTGGCCGCCCTGGAGGGCGAGAGGACGGACCTCCGGCGCCAGCTGGTGGAGGAAAGGAGGGAGGCCAACCAGGCCATCGCCAAGGCGCAGGCGGAGGCCAAATTGGCGTGGGCGGAGGGGAGTCTCGCCAGCCAGCGCGCCGAGGAATGGGAGGTGCGGTTCAACACTCTACAGGCCCGCATGGAGAGGGCCGAGGCCTCTACGCGCTCGGAAGTTGAGCGGACGCGCAAACAGCTCGTGGACTCATACCGCGAGCTGGGTGCGCGGACTGCTGACTTCGAGGTGCCCGACCGAGAGGCGGGCCTTCGCTTCCTCGAGTGGCTGCAAGAGGAATTGCTGGCACTCCCGACCATCGTGGAGGGCTTTATGTCCTTTGCCTCCCTCGTCACCTGCGAAGGGGCCATGAATGCGCTGTCCCGCGAGGGGTGCAGTCACTATGAGGGCTTCGACCGATCCGATGAAGACTTTGGGCGCGAGATTTTTAAGGTCGAAGACCCTGTGGTGAAGGACTCCGCGGGGGCCTTCTTCGACCAGATGTGGGGCCCCCACGGTCGGGAGGCGGTTAGGTAGCGGTCTGACCGGGCGAGGGATCAGGTAAAGTTTGTCTTTTGTTTCGTGTCGTTGAATGTGGGTATACGTAGGTTTGCTGAATCGGTGTGTTGTGTTGTAGATGGCGCGTGCCGAGGACATGGAGGACTTCGGACATCTGAACAGCGCGCAGCCCGAAGCGGAGGTCAACCCGGTGGTGGCCGAGGCTGAGGTCGACCCGGCACCGCCCCCGGAAACCGGTGAAGGCTCCCTCGCTGCCCCTGCGTCTACTGTGTCTGGTGGAGGCTCGTCGCCAGCCACTGTGCCGATGGCGGAGGATCCCCCGAAGGCGGCGACGGAGCTGGCAGCGGAGGATCCCATGGCGACGGCTGGGTCTTCGCAGGTGGCTTAGTGGGTGTGGGGTAGTTAGAGAATTTTGTCTGTGTTACTGAACCTTGGTTGCTGCGCAGGTTCAGGATTTTGGGCCTGCGCACGCAACCGCTACTGCTAATTTTGTGGCGGCTTCGACCGTGGTCGCTGGAAATGAATCGGATGAGTCTACGTTTAAGTTTTCTGAGTTTGATGACTCTGGGATTTCGGTTGTGTGGACGGAAGAGTCTTCGGATGAGGACTTGGATTACTTTGCGGCCTTGGATGTGGCTGCGGCGGAGGCTTCTCCGCGTGTTACGGATGCTGAAGTTTTGCCTGGTCCGAGTGCTGGACGTAGGCGGCGAAGGGCGGTGGCGAAGCGTACAGTGAGTGAAGTGGATGGTGGTCGGCTTCGTGTGGGCAGGGCTGGCAAGCGGGAATTGTTGTCCTCGCCGGTTGGGGCGAGTGTAGGTGAGGGAGAGTTGCGAAGTCTTTTTGAGGGTGAGGAGCTGAGGATAATGCTGTTTAACTATAGGGAGATGAGAATCATTCCGAAGGTTGAACCAATGTTAGGTGTGATGCCCTCGCTGTACGTGTGTAACTATAGTTTGTGTGATGAGGTTGTGCGCCTTCGCGCATCTGGCTATGTCCATAGGGGCGTTGCGCACTTGGTCTAACACATTTATTATGTCGGTCCGGCTGCGCTTGTAGTCGGTCTTTGCGCGGACAGTTTCTCGATGTAAACTTTTGCATGGATGTAATGTGCCTTCGATTTTGCGCACTCGTTGTGCTAGTCCGGCTGCACCCTTAGGCGACTTTTGCACGGATAGTCTTTTGAAGAAGACTTCGATTTTGCGCACTTGTTGTGCTAGTCCGGCTGCACCCTTAGGCGACTTTTGCACGGATAGTCTTTTGAGGAAGACTTCGATTTTGCGCACTTGTTGTGCTAGTCCGGCTGCACCCTTAGGCGACTTTTGCACGGATAGTCTTTTGAAGAAGACTTCGAGTTTGCACACTTGTTGTGCTAGTTCGGCTGCACCCTTAGGCGACTTTTGCACGGATAGTCTTTTGAGAAAGACTTCGATTTTGCGCACATGTTGTGCTAGTCCGGCTGCACCCTTAGGCGACTTTTGCACGGATAGTCTTTTGAAGAAGACTTCGAGTTTGTGCACTTGTTGTGCTAGTCCGGCTGCACCCTTAGGCGACTTTTGCATGGATAGTCTTTTGAAGAAGACTTTAATTTTGCGCACTTGTTGTGCTAGTCCGGCTGCACCCTTAGGCGACTTTTGCGCGGAGTGTCGCACGCGAGGGTAGCCAGCGCTGCCCCTCGTGGTGACTTTGTATTGGTCGAATGCCGAAGACCGTCGATGCGGTCTTTTTTCGACGTAGATTTTTGCGGGGGATTTTTCGCGTGTATATTACATGGCTCCGCCTCGTTAAAAACCTCACCCCCCGGGAGGAAAAGAGTGCGGGCCGGAATAAAATTGTTTTGCGAATTACAAGGGCGAGCTGGCCCTGAGGAGTCAAACAAAAAATTTGCGGAGATTATCAATATTCCAAGAATGCTCTAAGTCCTCGCCGGATGGCGTTGTGAGCCTGTACGCGTTGGGGGACGCCTTCGTCTTGACGATGAAAGGGCCCTCCCACTTGGGCTCCAGCTTGCCCCAGGACTCTGTCTGTGCTATCCGGACGAGTACGAGGTCTCCTTCGCTGAATTCCCTCGGGATGACTGTGTGGTCGCGCCATGCTTTTGTTTGAGCTTGGTATTTGTTTAGAGCCTGTAGGGCGAAGACGTGGTCTCCGTCGATGAGGTCCTTCGAAGTGGGCTCGTCCACGTCGGGGATGGCTGACGGGACTGTCCGTGGTGACCCATGTTTTATTTCTTGCGGGGTCATGGCCTCCGATCCATATATAAGGCGGAAAGGGGTGAACCCAGTCGCCCTACACTCAGTCGTGTTCAGTGCCCAGACCGCTTCAGGTAACAGGTCGGCCCACTTGCCCTTTTTGTCGTCGAGGAGCATCTTCTTGACGGCTGTGAAAATTTTGCCATTTGCGCGTTCCACAACTCCGTTGGATTGCGGGTGGTACACTGAGGCGAAGGCAAGCTTGGTCCCAATGGAGAAGCATAAATCCTTGAAGTCTTGGCTGTCAAATTGCTTGCCATTGTCAACTGTGAGTTCGGACGGGACTCCGAAGCGGCAAACAATGTTTTGCCAGAAGAATTTCTGGGCAGTCTTCGATGTTATTGTGGATACAGTTCTCGCCTCGATCCATTTGGTAAAATACTCGACAGCGACGAAGGTGAACTTGAGGTTCCCCTGGGCCGTGGGCAGGGGCCCGACAATGTCCAGGCCCCAGCGCTGAAGAGGCTATGTGTGGGCGATTAGCTTCGTGAATTGCGAAGGGCTTCCCGAGCGTGGAGAAAATTTCTGGCAGGCTTCGCAAGACCTTGTGACCCGATTTGCGGCGCAGATCATGGCGGGCCAGTAGAAACCTTGACGGATTACCTTTGCGGCTAGGGCCCTAGGCCCTGCGTGAGAGCCGCAAGTCCCGCTGTGGACTTCGCGCAGGATTTGAACGCCTTCGGTCTCGATGACACATTTAAGCATGGGTTGACTGACCCCCTTCTTGTAAAGCTGGCCTTCAATTAGTGCGAAGTCCCGGCTTCGATGTTTGAGGCGCTTGGCCTCATTGATGTCGGTTGGATGATAGTACCACTGCAGGAACAGGGTTATTGGTGCCCGCCAGTCTTCGGTCATGATAAGGTTGACTATGCGGTGGCCCTCGCTGTCATTGGTTATTTGGAGCCCCTCTGGGCTGCAGATGGCTGGCGTGCCGATGACATGGTAGAATACGTCGGAGGGCAGGGCCTCGCCTCTAGCGGCTGCCTTGGCCAATGCGTCGGCCTCCTCATTCTTGGCTCGGTCCACATGCTACAAGGTGAAACCTTTGAATTGCCTCTCGAGACTACGGATAGCCATGAGGTACTGCATAAGTGCAGGGTCCTTCGCTGCGTAGTCTTTCTCGACTTGGCCGTGACTACCTTGGAGTCTGTTCTGATGATGCAGGTGGTGACGCCAAGTGCCCTTAGCTTGCGAAGGCCGAGGATGAAAGCTTCGTATTCTGTTATGTTGTTAGTGCATCTGTCAGACTCCAAAGCAAAGCTGAGGCGTGCTGCGTATCTGTGCTTGACCCCTGTGGGTGAAGTAATGACTGCAGCGGCGCCTGCCTCCGCATGGCACCATGCGCCGTTGCAATGGATTGTCCACACCTTCTCTGCGGACAGGTCTGGCTGTGTTATTGGCCTAGTCCAGTCGATGACGAAGTCTGCCAGGACTTGTGACTTGATGGCTGTCCTGGGTTCGAATGTGATGTGGTAGCCGAAGAGTTCGGCCGCCCATTTGGCAATCTGGGCTGATGCCTCCGGGTTTCTAAACAATTCGCTGAGTCCCCTATCTGAGGTGACCCGGACCTTGAATGCTTTAAAATAATGGCGCAATTTGCGCGAAGCCATAACATCTGCATAGGCGATTTTCCAGTTCCGTCATATTGCATTTTGATGTCGTAAGTACTTCAGAGACGTAGTAAACTGGACATTGCCTGACCGTGCCCTCTCTGCTCTGCTCTTGAATTAGTGCTGCGCTGACCGCATGCGGCGAAGCTGCTATGTAGAGCAACACGGGTAGCGAGGGGTCTGGGCTTGTAAGAATCGCCAACTCTGACAGGTACTGCTTCAATGAAGCGAAGGCCGCCGCCTGCTCTAGTCCCCATGCGAAGTCCTTTGCGCTACGAAGTGTTTTGAGGAAAGGGAGGCTTCGCTCTGCGGATTTAGAGATGAATCTGTTGAGGGCGGCCAATCTGCATGTCAGTCGTTGGACGTCTCTGGCTGACTGTGGGGGCGTCATGTTGATGATGGCCTAGATTTTGGTTGGACTGGCTTCAATCCCGCGGTGCGACACCAGGTAGCTCAATATTTTCCCCTGGCGAACGCCGAAGACGCACTTTTCGGGGTTTAGGCGAAGTCGTGCTGAAAGTCGCCTAGAGGGGGGGTGAATATGACGAAACTGAAATTTACAAAGTTAATCACAACTACAAGCTGGGTTAGCGTTAGAAATATAAACGAGTCCGAGAGAGAGGGTGAAAAACAAATTGCAAGCAAATGAAGAGTGAGACACAAGGATTTGTTTTACCGAGGTTCGGTTCTTGCAAACCTACTCCCCGTTGAGGTGGTCACAAAGACCGGGTCTCTTTCAACCCTTTCTCTCTCTCAAACGATCACTTAGACCGAGTGAGCTTCTCTTCTCAATCACACGGGACACAAAGTCCCCGCAAGGACCACCACACGATTGGTGTCTCTTGCCTCGGTTACAATTGAGTTTGATCACAAGAGGAATGAGAAAGAAAAGAAGCAATTCAAGCGCAAGAGCTCAAATGAACACAACAAATCACTCTCTCTAATCACTAAAGCTTTGTGTGGAGTTTGAAGAGGATTTGGTCTCTTTGGTGTGTCTTGTATTGAATGTTATAACTCTTGTAAGGTGTAGAAGTGTAGAAACTTGGATGCCCTTGAATGTGGGGTGGTTGGGGTATTTATAGCCCCAACCACCAAAAGTGGCCGTTGGAAGTGTGCAGTCGCATGGCGCACCGGACACTGTCCGGTGCGCCAGCCACGTCAGCAGACCGTTGGGGTTCGACCATTGGAGCTCTGACTTGTGGGCCCTCTGGGCTGTCCGGTGGTGCACCGGACAGGTCCTGTAGACTGTCCGGTGCGCCAACTGCACGTCCTCTGACCTCTGCGCGCTTGTAGCGCATTGAATGCGGTTGCAGTCGACCGTTGCACGCGAAGTAGCCGTTGCTCCGCTGCCACACTGGACAGTCCGGTGTGCACCGGACAGTCCGATGAATTATAGCGGAGCGCCCTTGGAAATTCCCGAAGGTAGCGAGTTCGAGCTGAAGTGCCCTGGTGCACCGGACATTGTCCGGTGGCACACCAGACAGTCTAGTGCGCCAGACTAGGGTGCCTTTCGGGTTGTCTTTTGCTCTCTTGTTTGATCCTTTTCTTGGTCTTTTTATTGGCTTATTGTGAACCTTTGGCACCTGTAAAACTTATAGAGTAGAGCAAACTGGTTAGTCCAATTATTTGTGTTGGGCAATTCAACCACCAAAATCAATTAGGAAATAGGTGTAAGCCTAATTCCCTTTCAATCTCCCCCTTTTTGGTGATTGATGCCAACACAAACCAAAGCAAGTATAGAAGTGCATAATTGAACTAGTTTGCATAATTGTAATTGCAAAGGTTACTTAGAATTGAGCCAATATAAATTCATAAGATATGCATGGATTGTTTCTTTAATTTTTGACATTTTGGACCACGCTTGCACCACTTGTTTTGTTTTTGCAAATTCTTGTAAATTATTTTTCAAAGTTGTTTTGCAAATAGTCAAAGGTAAATGAATAAGATTTTGAGAAGCATTTTCAAGATTTGAGATTTTCTCCCCCTGTTTCAAATGCTTTTCCTTTGACTTAAACAAAACTCTCTCTCAATAAATTCCTCCTCTTAGTGTTCAAGAGGGTTTTAAGATACTAAATTTTTGAAGGTGCTTCTTTCTTCCCCTTTTGAACACAATAAGATACCAATTTGAAAAACTCTCTTTTAAAATAAGGGTGGTGGTGCGGTCCTTTTGCTTTGGGCTAATACTTTCCCCCCTTTGGCATGAATCGCCAAAAACGGATACTTTGAGTGAAATATAAGCCCATGTGACTACTTTCTCCCCGTTTGGTAAAAGACATATGAGTGAAGACTATACCAAAGTCGGAGAGTTGCTCGGAGCGTCAGCGAAGGATGAGTTATGGAGTGGAGTGGAAGCATTTGTCTTCGCCAAAGACTCCAATTCCCTTTCAATACACTTATGACTTGGTTTGAAATCCACTTGAAAACACATTAGTCATAGCATATATAAAAGAGATATGATCCAAGGTATACCTATGAGCTATGTGTGCAGGACATCAAAAGAAATTTCTAGAATCAAGAATATTTAGCTCATGCCTAAGTTTGTTAAAGGTTTGTTCATCTAGTGGTTTGGTAAAGATATCGGCTAATTGTTCCTTAGTGTTAATATATGCAATCTCGATATCTCCCTTTTGTTGGTGATCTCTTAAGAAATGATACCGAATGACTATGTGTTTAGTGCGGCTATGCTCAACGGGATTATCCGCCATGCAGATTGCACTCTCATTATCACATAGAAGAGAAACTTTGGTTAATTTGTAACCGTAGTCCCTAAGGGTTTGCCTCATCCAAAGTAGTTGCGCGCAACAATGTCCTGCGACAATATACTCGGCTTCGGCGGTAGAAAGAGCTACGAAATTTTGCTTCTTTGAAGCCCAAGACACCAGAGACCTTCCCAAGAACTGGCAAGTCCCCGATGTGCTCTTTCTATTGATTTTATACCCCGCCCAATCGGCATCGGAATAACCAATTAAATCAAATATGGATCCCCTGGGGTACCAAAGCCCAAACTTAGGAGTATGAACCAAATATCTCAAGATTCATTTTATGGCCGTAAGGTGAGCTTCCTTAGGGTCGACTTGGAATCTTGCACACATGCATACGGAAAGCATAATATCCGGTCGAGATGCACATAAATAGAATAAAGAACCTATCATCGACCGATATACCTTTTGATCTACGGATTTACCTCCCGTGTCGAGGTCGAGATGCCCATTTGTTCCCATGGGTTTCTTGATGGGCTTAGCATCCATCATTCCAAACTTGTTTAGAATGTCTTGAATATATTTCGTTTGGCTAATGAAGGTGCCCTCTTGGAGTTGCTTCACTTGAAATCCTAAGAAGTACTTCAACTCCCCCATCATAAACATCTCGAATTTTTGTGTCATGATCCTACTAAATTCTTCACATGTAGATTCGTTAGTAGACCCAAATATGATATCATCAACATAAATTTGGCATACAAACAAATCATTGTCAAGAGTTTTAGTAAATAAAGTAGGATCGGTTTTTCCGACTTTGAAACCATTAGTGATAAGGAAATCTCTAAGGCATTCATACCATGCTCTTGGGGCTTGCTTGAGCCCATAAAGCGCCTTAGAGAGTTTATATACATGGTTAGGGTACTCACTATCTTCAAAGCCGGGAGGTTGCTCAACATAGACTTCCTCCTTGATTGGTCCATTGAGGAAGGCACTTTTCACGTCCATTTGATAAAGCTTAAAGCCATGGTAAGTAGCATAGGCAAGTAATATACGAATTGACTCAAGTCTAGCTACGGGTGCATAGGTTTCGCCGAAATCCAAACCTTCGACTTGTGAGTATCCCTTGGCCACAAGTCGAGCTTTGTTCCTTGCCACCACACCATGCTCATCTTGCTTGTTGCGGAAGACCCACTTGGTTCCTACAACATTTTGATTAGGACGTGGAACTAAATGCCATACCTCATTTCTAGTGAAGTTGTTGAGCTCCTCTTGCATCGCCACCACCCAATCCGAATCTTGTAGTGCTTCCTCTACCCTGTGTGGTTCAACAGGGGAAACAAAGGAGTAATGCTCACAAAAATGTGCAACACAAGATCTAGTGGTTACCCCCTTATGAATGTCGCCGAGGATGGTGTCGACGGGGTGATCTCGTTGGATTGCTTGATGGACTCTTGGGTGTGGCGGCCTTGGTTCTTCATCCTCCTTGTCTTGATCATTTGCATCTCCCCCTTGGTCATTGCCATCATCTTGAGGTGGCTCATCCTTTTGATCTTCTCCTTCATCAACTTGAGCCTCATCTTCATTTTGAGTTGGTGGAGATGCTTGCGTGGAGGAGGATGGTTGATCTTGTGCTTGAATGGGCTCTTCGGATTCCTTAGGACACACATCCCCAATGGACATGTTCCTTAGCGCGATGCACAGAGCTTCTTCATCATCTAATTCATCAAGATCAACTTGCTCCACTTGGGAGCCATTAGTCTCATCAAACACAATGTCACAAGAAACTTCAACTAGTCCAGTGGACTTGTTAAAGACTCTATATGTCCTTGTCTTTGAATCATATCCTAGTAAAAAACCTTCTACAGCCTTAGGAGCAAATTTGGATTTTCTACCTCTTTTAACAAGAATAAAACATTTGCTACCAAAGACTCTAAAATATGAAACATTGGGCTTTTTACCAGTGAGGAGTTCGTAAGATGTCTTCTTAAGGATTCGGTGTAGATACAACCGGTTGATGGCGTAGCAAGCGGTGTTGACCGCCTCGGCCCAAAACCGATCCGAAGTCTTGTACTCATCAAGCATGGTTCTTGCCATGTCTAATAGAGTTCTATTTTTCCTCTCCACTACACCATTTTGTTGTGGCGTGTAGGGAGAAGAGAACTCATGCTTGATGCCCTGCTCCTCAAGGAAGCCTTCAATTTGAAAGTTCTTGAACTCCGTCCTGTTGTCGCTTCTAATCTTCATGATCCTTAAGCCGAACTCGTTTTGAGCCCGTCTTAAGAATCCCTTTAAGGTCTCTTGGGTATGAGATTTTTCCTGCAAAAAGAATACCCAAGTGAAGCGAGAATAATCATCCACAATAACTAGACAGTACTTACTCCCGCCGATGCTTATGTAAGCGATCGGGCCGAATAGGTCCATGTGTAGGAGCTCGAGTGGCCTATCAGTCGTCATGATGTTCTTGTGTGTATGATGAACACCAACTTGCTTCCCTGCCTTACATACGCTACAAACCCTGTCTTTCTCAAAATGAACATATGTTAGTCCAAAATGTGTTCTCCCTTTAGAAGTTTGTGAAGATTCTTCATTCCAACATGTGCTAGTCGGCGATGCCAGAGCCAGCCCATGTTAGTCTTAGCAATTAAGCAAGTGTCGAGTTCAGCTTTGTCAAAATCTACTAAGTATAGCTGACCCTCTAACACTCCCTTAAATGCTATTGAATCATCACTCCTTCTAAAGACAGTAACACCTACATCTGTGAAAAGACAGTTGTAGCCCATTTTGCATAATTGAGAAACGGAAAGCAAATTGTAATCTAAAGAGTCTACAAGAAAAACATTGGAAATAGAATGGTCAGGAGATATAGCAATTTTACCCAATCCTTTGACCAAACCTTGGTTTCCATCCCCGAATGTGATAGTTCGTTGGGGATCTTGGTTTTTCTCGTAGGAGGAGAACATTTTCTTCTCCCCTGTCATGTGGTTTGTGCTCCCGCTATCGATGATCAAACTTGAGCCCTCGGATGCATAAACCTACAAAACAAGTTTAGTTCTTGACTTTAGGTACCCAAATGGTTTTGGGTCCTTTGGCATTAGATACAAGAACTTTGGGTACCCAAACACAAGTCTTTGATCCCTTGTGTTTGCCCCCAACATACTTGGCAACTATCTTGCCGGATTTGTTAGTTAAAACATAAGAGGCATCAAAGGTCTTAAATGAAATGTTAGAATCATTTGATGCCTTAGGAGTTTTCTTCTTAGGCAATTTTGCATGGGTTGATTGCCTAGAACTAGATGTTTCACCCTTATACATAAAAGCATGATTAGGGCCAGAGTGAGACTTCCTAGAATGAATTCTCCTAATTTTGCTCTCGGGATAACCGGCAGGGTACAAAATGTAACCCTCGTTATCCTGAGGCATGGGAGCCTTGCCCTTAACAAAATTAGACAATCTTTTAGGAGGGGCATTAAGTTTGACATTGTCCCCCTTTTGGAAGCCAATGCCATCCTTTATGCCAGGGCGTCTCCCACTATAGAGCATGCTTCTAGCAAATTTAAACTTTTCATTTTCTAAGTCATGCTCGGCAATTTTAGCATCTAATTTAGCTATATGATCATTTTGTTGTTTAATTAAAGCCATATGATCATGAATAGCATCAATGTTAATGTCTCTACATCTAGTGCAAATAGTGACATGCTCAGTGGTAGATGTAGAGGGTTTGCAAGAATTAAGTTCAACAATCTTAGCACGCAAAATGTCATTGTTATCTCTAAGATCGGAAATGGAAGCATTGCAAACATCTAATTCTTTAGCCTTAGCAAGCAATTTTTTATTTTCAATCCTAAGGCTAGCAAGAGAGATGTTCAATTCTTCAATCTTAGCAAGCAAATCAATATTATCATTTCTAAGATTGGGAATTGAAATATCACAAACATTTGAATCAACCTTAGCAATTAAATTTGCATTCTCATTTCTAAGGTTGGTAATAATATCATGGCAATTGCTTAGCTCATTAGATAGTTTTCACATTTTTCTACTTATAGAGCGTAAGCATTTTTAACCTTAACATGCTTCTTATTTTCTTTAATAAGGAAGTCCTCTTGGGTGTCCAAGAGTTCATCCTTTTCATGGATGGCACTAATTAATTCATTTAATTTTTCTTTTTGTTGCATGTTTAGGTTGGCAAAAAGGGTACGCAAATTATCCTCCTCATCACTAGCGTTATCATCACTATAGGACTCATATTTAGTGGAGTATTTGGATTTAACCTTCTTCTTTTTGCCGTCCTTTGCCATGAGGCACTTGTGGCCGACGTTGGGGAAGAGGAGTGCCTTGGTGACGGCGATGTTGGCGGCGTCCTCGTCGGAGGAGGAGTCGGTGGAGCTCTCGTCGGAGTCCCACTCCCGGCAAACATGGGCATCGCCGCCCTTCTTCTTGTAGTACCTCTTCTTCTCCTTTCTTCTCCCCTTCTTGTCGTCGCCCCTGTCACTATCACTAGATAATGGACATTTAGCAATGAAATGTCCGGGCTTACCACATTTGTAGCAAACTTTCTTGGAGTGGGTCTTGTAATCTTTCCCCCTCCTTTGCTTGAGGATTTGGCGGAAGCTCTTGATGATGAGCGCCATCTCCTCATTGTCGAGCTTAAAGGCGTCGATGGGTTGTATACTTGATGTAGACTCCTCCTTCTTCTCCTCCGTTGCCTTGAATGCAACCGGTTGTGCTTCGAACGTAGAGGGGCCATCTAGCTCGTTGATTTTCTTTGAGCCTTTGATCATCAATTCAAAGCTCACAAAGTTTCCTATCACTTCCTCGGGAGTCATTAGTGTATATCTAGGATTACCACGAATTAATTGAACTTGAGTAGGGTTAAGGAAAACAAGTGATCTAAGAATAACCTTAACCATCTCGTGGTCATCCCATTTTTTGCTCCCGAGGTTGCGCACTTGGTTCACCAAGGTTTCGAGCCGGTTGTACATGTCTTGTGGCTCCTCCCCTTGGCGAAGTCGGAAGCGACCGAGCTCCCCCTCGATCGTTTCCCCCTTGGTGATTTTGGTCACCTCGTCTCCTTCGTGCGCGGTCTTTAGCATGTCCTAAATCTCCTTTGCGCTCTTCAACCCTTGCACCTTATTATACTCCTCTTGACTTAGAGAGGCGAGGAGTATAGTGGTGGCTTGGGAGTTGAAGTGCACAATTTGGGCTACTTCGTCCTCATCATAGTCTTCATCCCCTACGGATGGTACATGTACACCAAACTCAACAACATCCCATATACTTTTGTGGAGTGAGGTTAGGTGATATCGCATCATATCACTCCACCTAGCATAATCTTCACCATCAAACGTTGGTGGTTTGCCCTATGGGACGGAAAGTAATGGCGTATGCCTAGAAATGCGAGGATAGCGTAGGGGGATCTTACTAAACTTCTTGCGCTCGTGGCGCTTAGAAGTTACGGACGGCGTGTCAGAGCTGGAGGTGGATGGCGACGAGGAGTCGGTCTCGTAGTAGACCACCTTTCTCATCTTCTTCTTCTTGTCACCGCTCCGACGCGACTTGTGTGAAGGGGATTCTTTTTCCTTCCCCTTCCCTTTGTTGTAGGACTCTCCCGATGGAGCCTTCCCGTGGTTGTAATGGGCTTCTCGCCGGTCCCCATCTCTTTCTTGGCGTTATCTCCCGACATCACTTCGAGCGGTTAGGCTCTAATGAAGCACCGGGCTCTGATACCAATTGAAAGCCCCCTAGAAGGGGGGTGAATATGGCGAAACTGAAATTTACAAAGTCAATCACAACTACAAGCCGGGTTAGCGTTAGAAATATAACGAGTCCGAGAGAGAGGGTGAAAAACAAATCGCAAGCAAATGAAGAGTGAGACACAAGGATTTGTTTTACCGAGGTTCGGTTCTTGCAAACCTACTCCCCGTTGAGGTGGTCACAAAGACCGGGTCTCTTTCAACCCTTTCCCTCTCTCAATCGGTCACTTAGACCGAGTGAGCTTCTCATCTCAATCACACGGGACACAAATTCCCCGCAAGGACCACCACACGATTGGTGTCTCTAGCCTCGGTTACAATTGAGTTTGATCACAAGAGGAATGAGAAAGAAAAGAAGCAATCCAAGCGCAAGAGCTCAAATGAACACAACAAATCACTCTCTCTAATCACTAAAGCTTTGTGTGGAGTTTGGAGAAGATTTGGTCTCTTTGGTGTGTCTTGTATTGAATGTTATAGCTCTTGTAAGGTGTAGAAGTGTAGAAACTTGGATGCCCTTGAATGTGGGGGTGGTTGGGGTATTTATAGCCCCAACCACCAAAAGTGGCCGTTGGAAGTGTGGAGTCGCATGGCGCACCGGACAGTCCGGTGCGCCATCGGACACTGTCCGGTGCGCCAGCCACGTCAGCAGACCGTTAGGGTTCGACCCTTGGAGCTCTGACTTGTGGGCCCTCTGGGCTGTCCGGTGGTGCACCGGACAGGTCCTGTAGACTGTCCGGTGCGCCAACTGCGCATCCTCTGACCTCTGCGCGCACTGTAGCGCATTGAATGCGGTTGCAGTTGACCGTTGCGCGTGAAGTAGCCGTTGCTCCGCTGGCACACCGGACACTGTCCGGTGACTCACCGGACAGTCCGGTGAATTATAGCGGAGCACCCTTGGAAATTCCCGAAGGTAGCGAGTTCGAGCTGAAGTGCCCTGGTGCACCGGACACTGTCCGGTGGCACACCGGACAGTCCGGTGCGCCAGACTAGGGTGCCTTTCGGGTTGTCTTTTGCTCTCTTGTTTGAACCCTTTTCTTGGTCTTTTTATTGGCTTATTGTGAACCTTTGGCACCTGTAAAACTTATAGACTAGAGCAAACTGGTTAGTCCAATTATTTGTGTTGGGCAATTCAACCACCAAAATCAATTAGGAAATAGGTGTAAGCCTAATTCCCTTTCACGTGCGTCCCGCATGTTCGCAAACGTTTCGGCGAGGTCAGCCAGATGGTCTTCCTTGCTTCGGTTGGCGACGACGATGTCGTCCACATACGTAAATATATTTCTGCCGACTTGGCCCTCGAGCACCGTTTTGGTGAGCCAAGAGAAAGTGGACCCGGCGTTCTTAAGTCCCTCCGGCATTCTGATGAAGCAATACGTGCCGAAGGGTGTTATGAAGCTGGTGCTCGCCTTGTCCTCCTCCTTCATGTATATTTGATGGTAGCCGGAGAAGCAATCAAGGAGTGACATGACTTCGCACCCGGTCGCACTATCGACGATTTTGTCGATCCGAGGCAGCGAGAAGTTGTCCCTGGGGCAGGCCTTGTTAAGACTGGTGAAATTGATGCACATCCGCCATTTGCCGCTCTTCTTCTGCACCATCACTACGTTGGCAAGCCATGTAGGGTATGCAATTGGCTCGATAAATTTGGCCTCAAGCAGGCGATGTACCTCAGCCTTGGGGGCCTCTATCTTCTCATCTGACATCTTGCGCAACTGCTGTTTCTTCGGCCTTACTGAAGGGTCAATTCCCAAGCTGTGCTCGATGATGGAGCGACTGACTCCGACCAGGTCGAGGGCGGACCAGGCAAAGACGTCTTTATTCTTGGACAGACAGCAGAGGAGTCTCTCCTCGTCATGCGAAGTGAGGTCTTCGCTGATGGTGACAGTCTGCTTGGGTGTCGCCTTGTCGAGGGGGACAGTCTTGGTCCTGCCGTTGCTTTGCAGCTGTGCTTTGTCATGTTCTTTGGCGGTTGAGCTGGCAGATTCGGGGACCTCGCGCTGGGCCGTGAGGCAGTGTACATTTCTTTGTCCGGGAACGAAGTCTCTTTCTATGTTACGCGCAGCCTACTGGTTGCCGTAGACTGTGATGGCGCCTTGCGGACCTGGGATCTTCATGCACAGGTAAAGTCCGTGAATGGCTGCCTCAAACTTGTTGATGGAGCCCCGACCCATTATGGCGTTGTACGGGTACACCATGTCGACGATGTCGAATGTGACTTGCTCACTTCGGGCATTGGGTGCTACACCGAAGGAGAGAGGTAACTCTATTTTGCCGACAGGAAAGGTGCCCTTGCCGCCGAAGCCGTACAACGGGTTGTCCGAAGGCTTGAGCAGGCTGTGGCTTATGCCCATGCGATCGAAGGCATGGAGGAAAATGATATCTGACTGGCTACCATTGTCGACTAAGACTTTGTGCAGATCCCATCCTGCCACGCTGCAGTTGATAACCATGGCGTCGATGTGTGGTGCGCTGCGCAGATCGACGTCACGGGCGTCGAAGGTCAATGGCACATGGGACCACTTTGTCTGCACGACTGGACCGGTGACGGCGACGTGGTTGATGCTGCGGTAATGGTCCCTCTTCTGCCGCTTTGTGTCGAAGTTGGCGCTGGACCCCCCAGTGATCATGTGAATGACTCCGCGATACGGCTGATCGGTGAAGTCTTCTTGCTTTGGGGCTTGGGGGTGGTTGTGGTGGTGGACGTTTTGCTGTTGCTGGTGTGGGGGTGGGGGTGGGGGAGGTACGATTTGTACCTCCTGGTGATGTTGGTATGCGTGGTGCGGTGGGTGCGGAGCGGGGCCGTGGTTGTATGGCTGAGGGGGTTGCTGGTATGTGTGCGCGACAACTCTAGGGTTGTCGGCTGGTTGCGCTCTTGCCATCCTGTCTCTGGTGGCCTTCGTTTCTGGGCAGTCTCTTGTAGGGTGGACGCAGTCTTCGCCGTGGAACAGGCAGTAAAATCTGCGCGGCTGCTGCGCGCGTCCCCGGCCCCGACCACGAGTTCCGTTTCCGCGGCCCTGGGGGGATACTCCTGGCGGCGAGGGGCCTCGCCAGCGGGGTTCTGGTTGGCGATGTTGTGCACCTGCTGCTGATTGCGGCTGTCCCGACCGGAGTCTGCCTGCGAGGGCCTCGTCCACGTGCGGCTGGACTGTGGAGTGTCTTTGGGTTTCCTCAAAGACTCGACTTTGCGCTGGTGGAGCTCTTCGGATCTGGCGTATTTTTCAAATAGCTGATACAGCTCCTGTAGGTTCTTGGGCGGATCCCTGATGCAGTGGTTGTAAAGGACGCCGGCCCGAAGGCCACTGATGGCGTAGTGGATGGCGATCTGGTCATCAACCGAAGGCAGTTGTGACTTGAGGGTCAGAAACTTGCGGTAGTACTCACGCAGAGTCTCTTTTTCCAGCTGCTTGCAGAGTGAAAGTTCAGCCAAGGCGTCGGTGTCTGGGCGGTACCCTTGGAAGTTGAGCAAGAATTGTCCCGGAGACTTCTCCAGGAGTTGATGGACAATGGGGGCAACCTGGTGTACCAGGTGAGGGCTGGGCCTTCGAGGGCGATGATGAATGACTTGGCCATCGTGGCGTTGTCCCCTCCGGATGATGCAACAGTGACCTGATAACTCATGATATACTGTGCTGGGTCAGTGCTGCCGTTGTACTTGGGATAGGTCCCTGCCCTGAAGTTGGCGGGCCATGGTGACACTTGCAGGTGTGGCGCCAGGGGACTTCGCTCGTCAAGGTAGTTGACACCTTGGAATGCCACGGCGTGTGGGATGGCGTGGCCGCGCTGAGGGAAGTACATGTCTTCGACTTGTGCGCGCTGTTGTAGGGGTGGGCCATGTTGTAGGCCGAGGTGGCCTTCGTGCTGCATGAGCGCGATCTCTTGTTCGAGCTCCTGAGCCTTCTGCTCTTCGTCGCGTATCATCTGTCGCACCTTAGCTTGTGCAGACACACATTGGCGCTTGGCCTCGAGGATCTCTTTTTACTTCTGGAGGTTGCGGTTCTTGATGCGCAAGGCGCGCAGTTGTAGCTGCTCTTCCGCTGAAACGCCGATGACTTCGCCGTCCTCGATGACGTCCGCGCCCTCCGGTGGAGCGACGCCTGGGGGAAGTTGCGGTTGTCCTCCAGAGCTGTAGGTGCGGAGACTGGCTTCGGGAGTGGGTTGTTCGTTGCGCTGCCTCTTGCTGAGTGTGTCGTCTTCGGTGGCCTCTTGGTGGGTGATGTCGACGAGGGCCTTGCCCTTTTTCTCGGCCAGCAGTGCTGCCTTCGCAGCCTCGTCAGCCTTCGAGCTAGCTCTCTTGGGTGCTATCGCGGGTGGTTTTTCTGTAGCACGAACGGTGGGCGCCAAATGTTGGAACTTGCTCTCCTGGGCAAGTTGATCCAACGGGGGAGTGAAAGCAATGTAGACAAGGTTTTAACTTGAGATGGCAATAGCTCTATTAATCTAGCCTTTCAAGGGCACTGTGCGGGGGAATTTATAGGTGCCTAAATGCCCAGCATCTTGAGTTAAGGACGCTTGTGCCCTCAGGCGCCCAGATTATCCCTGGAATATTAGCATAAAGCAGGGTTACAGACTGTAATTATAGGGAAGACTTTACAAATCAGTCCCGTAATGCGTAGCGGCCACGCAGGGCCTGCCACAATGGGTCGGATCACGCGTGGGCCTCTATGATGGACGAGGCCGCGGGATGGGACAACCTCGTCATAGGCCTTCGTCCTGCGATGCGTGAGACGAAGGGTAGAGTCTGCCAATCGTCTTGTCTCCGTTGATGCAGCGAGTCTGGCGAAGGCATCGAGCGAAGGGTGGCGTCTTCGCCTTCGCCCCAACAGAGTGATTATTTTAACAAAGTCTAAAAAATTCAGAGAAATATAAAAACTCAAATAAATTCGATCACTCTAGATAAAGGGGCGATTGAGTTTATTCGTGTCGCGCGTTTCTATTTTTTTAATGTACGAGTTTCTCTATTTTTTTAAAGTACGTGTTTTGATACGAAACTCGTGTCACGCGTAGATGTGTTCTTCTCTCAACCTAACAAACAAATAGGTAAGATAACTTATCCGAGCTCTCTGTTGGGTGATGTAAGATAACTTATTCGAGCTCTCTGTTGGGTAATGCATGACTTCGATCGAGGGAGAAGAGACACATTGGATCTTGGGTTTAGGTATGTATTGGTTGTCTAAAATAATTTATGATGTATTGAGATTGATGATAATAGATGTATTGCACGTTTTCATGTAATATTATGCGCTATTATTTTAAGCCGCAACTCACATGCATTGTACTAGTGTTGTATTAAACTATGATGTGCGATGAAGCTCGCCTCTAGGTCTTTAACAAGGAGGCAAAATATGCAACATCGAATCTATATCACCCGAGATCATAAAGTCATCCGTTTGGTTGATGCAAGACTACTTCAACAAATTGTGTGTATCATTCGCTTTACTTTCATCGAAGGTACCGCATGTGGAGGAGTCTTTTTCTTCAAATTTTGGAGAAGTTACGTGAGCATTCTCCATATTTCACTCTTAGAACGGTTGCACTCAACTGTAGATGTTTCTCCCTCATAAAAATACATCACTACCCTTTGTATGCTTAACTATGGTAGCATTGCTGACTCCATTGATGAGTATATCAAATGGGGAAAAGCTCAACCCCTTAAAGTGTCATGAACATTTCTGTAGAGGTGGAGTTTCATGTTTTAACGAGTATAATTGTTGTCCCATTGTTAATGACTTAATGAGCTTGGGTGCCTTTTAGCTAAGGGGAACAGAGGAGATTTTATTGTGACAGCCCTCCCAAGTCATCGGGCCCACATGCACCAATCCTTGGCATTAACGGCCTCAGATGGCTATGCGCGTGTACCGAGTAACTTAACAAGGCTATCGAGTTCATCAACTTGAACTCATTATCCCAATGATCTCCCACAAAACATGTATATTACAATAATCACATTCGATACACACATACTTTGAAGATAGAGCGGAAGAATTTACAAAACATTCTTTACATTTCCAAAACTTGTGTTTTACATGCTAGAAAGAGTTATAATTATTATAAGTCCTGATAGAACTCAAAGTGTGCAACTTACATACAAAACCAGGAAGGTAGAACCCTTCTAAAGCTCACACATAAACCTAACCAATCCTCCTTCAAGATTGGAAGCATCTTCCAGCCACAAGGACACCTAGAATACTCCTGATTACCTGCAACAACATGGCTTCGAAAACCCTGAGTACAAAGTGTACTTTCACAAGTCTTACCCGACTAAGGAAAAAGACTATCAAGGATATGCTGGATTTGAGAATCAAGGAAATGCTTTTAGCAAGAATCAACTTTAATAGTTCGCATAAAAGCTTACTAAAATGAGTCCTTACTTTCAACATTTTAATGCTAGATTAAGTATTAATAGACCTTGTTTGCATCAAGTCTAATTTCATCATCTCGTTAATCAATACACAATATTTTTACTCATTATGATTCCATCCATGACTTAGATTACAGGGTGGTGATCAAGTCTCCATTATCTGAGGATATAACGACGATCCGAATCGATTTACCTTGCTGGGGATCCCTAACCATACGACATATGTAGCACTTAACCCTTGCATATGTCAACCCACCCCCTGCTATCTCAAGACCAGACCGAGTTCACGCCAACCGAGAGCACATTTACTCCATCGTCCAGCCTCTTGCCATAGAGGGTACACGCTACTCTTGCCATCTCTCCACTCCCGTTGCGCTGTGGCCTTGCTGGTATTGGTCAAGCTAAGATTAGGCTTACCCTGTCCTATACCAGGGCATGTGGCTAGTTAATATAGTCCTCGATCATCAAGCCTACATTCGCTATAATCCTTAATCAACCTGGGCAGAACATCACCTGTTTCTACCCCAAGTCCCAATTTAAGTACTTTCATCATTAGGCTTATTTGTGTACCTTAGGATGATTAAAACATCACAGGGAACCTTGCATTAGTTCTCCCCATGATCCTGGTGAAAATATTCTTGTAGATAGAGCCATCCTTCCTTAGGATAAACTCTGAGCTAGGCATTAGTGCAAAGGACAAACTCTATCTGCAAGACTTACCTCTAGGCAGGGCTAAGCAATTTTGTAAACAATATTTGATACTTCTAAAAAAGTATCTATAAAAGGAATGGATATCAAGGTAGCTAATGCATCAAATAGTTTCCAAGTGACTCCTATAAACTTAATGCACATTTCAATAGACTTAAAGTGTATAAAAGTCTTTTAAAAATACAAAGAAGGGGCAAATGCACTAGGACTTTCCTTATTGTAGTGAAGAGGTTCCAGATCCATGTATCCAATACCCAGTTAGATGGCTCCTCCACTTGATTAGTGAAAGGGAAATGCACCTAAACGTTTCTTATAATCGATTTTAGTGGTTGATGTCCAGTGAAAGGGAAATGTATGTGAACCTATAGGGTCACACACTTAAGGGGAAGGAAGCCTAACTCGAATTAGATCCAAAATTAGACAGGGCTTTAAGGTTACTGATGGGCCTCGGAGTTAGAAGCCCACCAGAACGCCTATATAATGAGGGGCAGGGGCACTGTTAAGATAACCCTAATTCGTCACCAGTGAACGAGCAGCCGCCCGCCCCTTGCCCTCGCCTAGCCGTCGTCGCGAACCTGGCAGTTCGGAACACAGCGCTTCCTCCCTGTACGTGTGCTACATCTGCAGCACTAGGACGAACCGCGCGAGGACGTGAAGGTCATCGGTGACTGCACAACACTGCTCGACGCGTTCGTCTACATCGAGACATTTTTCTGCTGCCCTGCGCGTCTAGTGGTAATTCCATGACCTATAACCGTAGTAGTTCTTGGTTTTATGGGGTCGAAAATTTTGTTTTGCGCTAGTGTAACCTTCCCATAATCCTTCAGTGGTATCACAACCAGGTTGTGCATAGTTTTAGGTCTGGATCTAGGTTCATGAGATGGATCTACTTATTGCACGGTTTGATTAGATCAAATGGTTATAAGGGTTTGAAGTAGATTACCTCGGATATGACCGAAGAGATCAGTTCATCCTTCTCTGTTATGTGCGCGACTTGCCCCTACCGTCTGGAATCACCATCGGGGCTAACTGCATGCACAACCAGTAGATTGACGTAACAGATCAACGTCATGAGTGTAATCTTCTTTGAGACCGTCGTGGCTATCTGCTGTAGTGGCGAACATATAGAAACGTGTTTGTCTAACCTGTTTTTGAAGGACATCTTGTGATCGGTATGGCTGTTGTGTATCTACGATGCATATTAACGAATTACTTATGACCTGCGTGTCATGACGAGGGCAATACGGCTAGAGCCATATGTATTGTCCAAATTTGATGAAATGACCTACATGTCAACATGTGATGATCCAAAGCGTATATGTAGTTTCGTTACTAGCATACGTTAGATAGGTCTTGAAGTACTCATCACCTGAAGGATGACATACCTATATCATGGAGATGGAGATCATCATGATGGACAAATTATTGGAGATGGAGATCACCATGTGACAACAAACCATATTGAATAACAACTATTGTGCGAATGCCATTCTTAATGTTCTACTTGTTGATGTTGCATATATGTTCTTGTGTGCGATGATATAAGTAGGACGATCCCTCAGAAATGATTAAGCTCAAATGCCTCTCCAAATCTTGCACTATCATAGGTCTTGTACAATTGGTGGTGGGTCTATGAAATTACGGTGCCACTAGTTTTTCTTGACTAGATAGGTTTGTATCGGATACGAACTGCATAAAGGGTTGGTTAACTTAAACAAAGTCAACTCAACGGTTAAGGACTTTGGGGCATAAGGTTGGGAGCTGAGACATAGAGATGTCAACCAACAACAGAAGTCATATATGATATGATTAGCAAAGAGTTGCTTACCAATCTACCTTGTCTTCTAGCGGTGATGCTAAAGCTCACGAGTAGACTTGTTAGTTGTGGGTTCTGAATCACTAAGTATCAATCGAGGGATATTGATTTTAGTGGGAGTACATTCTATTAATTGTTTAATATGATTTACTCTGTCATGGATATTTTTTTCTTAATATTTTGCATTATTTTGTTGTAGATAAATGGCACCTAGCACACAACCTTTTACTTTGCGATCAATTCTTGAAAAGGATAAGTTAAATGGAACAAACTATACGGATTGGATCTGTAACCTGAGAATTGTTCTCAGGGCTGAAAAAAGGAAGACGTTCTAAACACCCCACTGCAAGAGGATCCTGGTGAAGATGAAAAAAGGAAGACGTTCTAAACACCCCACTGCTAGGACTAAAAGGTTCAATGTGTCCAAAGCCTTTCTAGAATGCATGCTAGCAGAAGGCGCAATAGTTGGCTCACATGTAATCAAAGTGGTTGGTTAGAGTCAGAGGTTGGAGAATCTAGGCTACCCAGTAAGCCAAGAGTTGGCCACTTACTTCATTTTGGCATGTCCTCCGCTCAGCTATGGAAACTTCATTACGAACTACCATATGCATGGGGCAGAGAAGGGCCTCAATGAACTATGTGGCATGCTGAAAACAGCAGAGGGTGACATAAAGAAAAGCGCTGGTAGCAGCGGCCATGTGATGGCGGTCCAAAACAAACCCAACTTTAAGAAGAAGGGTAAATCTCAAAAGAAGAAGGGTGAAAGGGAATTAGGCTTACACCTTTTTCCTAATTGATTTTGGTGGTTGAATTGCCCAACACAAATAATTGGACTAACTAGTTTGCTCTAGTCTATAAGTTTTACAGGTGCCAAAGGTTCACAACAAGCCAATGAAAAGACCAAAGATGGGTTCAAATAAAGAGAGCTAAAGACATCCCAAAGGCACCCTGGTCTGGCGCATCGGACTGTCCGGTGTGCCACCGGACAGTGTCCGGTGCACCAGGGAACTCGAAGCTGAACTTGCCACCTTCGAGAAAATGGGAGGCCGCTCCGCTATAATTCACCGGACTGTCCGGTGTGCCAGCGGAGCAACGGCTACTTCGCGCCAACGGTAGACTGCAAACGCATTCAATGCGCTACAGTGCGCGCCAGAGTCAGAGCAGCGACAGACAGCGCACCGGACAGCCCAGAGGCCCCACCAGTCAGAGCTCCAACGGTCGAACCCTAACAGCCGGGTGACGTGGCTGGCGCACCGGACAGACAGACAGCCTCCCAACGACCACTTTTGGTGGTTGGGGCTATAAATACTCCAACCACCCCACATTCAATGGTATCCAAGTTTTCCACCTTCAACACATTACAAGAGCTATAGCATTCAATTCTAGACACAACCAAAGAGATCAAATCCTCTCCCAAGTCCGGAATCACTCCAAATCAAATAGTGACTAGAGAGAGCGACAATTGTGTTCATTTGAGCTCTTGCGCTTGGATTGCTTCTTTTCTTTCTCATTCTTTATTGTGATCAAAACTCAATTGTAACTAAGGCAAGAGACACCAATTGTGTGGTGGTCCTTGCGGGGACTTTGTGTCCCGTTTGATTGAGAAGAGAAGCTCACTCGGTCTAAGTGACCGTTTGAGAGAGGGAAAGAGTTGAAAGAGACCCGGTCTTTGTGATCACCTCAATGGGGAGTAGGTTTGCGAGAACCGAACCTCGGTAAAACAAATCCTTGTGTCTCATTCCTATTTGCTTGCGATTTGTTTTTTCACCCTCTCTCTTGGACTCATTTATATTTCTAACGCTAACCCGGCTTGTAGTTGTGCTTAAGTGTATAAATTTCAGATTCGCCCTATTCACCCCCCCTCTAGGCAACTTTCAATTGGTATCAGAGCCCGGTACTTCATTAGAGCCTAACCGCTCGAAGTGATGTCGGGAGCATCCGCCAAGAGGGAGATCGGGACCGGCGAGAATCCCTCTACAAGCCATGGGAAGGCTCCATCCGGGGAGTCCGCCAACAAGGTGAAGGGATCCCCTTCACACAACAAGTCGGGTCGAAGCGGTGACAAGAATAAGAAGATGAGGAAGGTGGTCTACTACGAGACCGACTCTTCGTCGCCATCCACCTCCGGCTCCGACACACCGTCCGTAACTTCTAAGCGCCATGAGCGCAAGAAGTTTAGTAAGATTCCCCTACGCTACCCTCGCATTTCCAAACGTACTCCATTACTTTCCGTCCCATTAGGCAAACCACCTATGTTTGATGGTGAAGATTATAATATGTGGAGTGATAAAATGAGGCATCATCTAACCTCACTCCACACTAGCATTTGGGATGTTGTTGAGATTGGAGTACAGGTACCATCACCGGGGGATGAAGACTATGATTCGGACGAGGTCGCCCAAATCCGACATTTCAACTCTCAAGCCACCACTATACTCCTCGCCTCTCTAAGTCGAGAGGAGTATAACAAGGTGCAAGGATTAAATAGCTCCTAGGAGATTTGGGACGTGCTTAAAACCGCGCACGAAGGAGATGAGGTGACTAAAATCACCAAGCGGGAGACGATCGAGGGGGAGCTCGGTCGATTCCGACTCAACCAAGGCGAGGACCCTCAAGCAATGTACAACCGACTCAAGACCTTGGTGAACCAAGTGCGCAACCTCGGGAGCACAAAATGGGATGGCCATGAAATGGTCAAGGTTATTCTTAGATCACTTGTTTTTCTTAACCCTACGCAAGTTCAATTAATTCGTGGTAATCCTAGATACACACTAATGTCTCCCAAAGAAGTGATAGGAAATTTTGTGAGCTTTGAGTTGATGATCAAAGGCTCAAAGAAAATAATCGAGCTAGATGGTCCATCCACGCCCGAAGCACAACCGGTCGCATTCAAGGCAACGAAGGAGAAGAAGGAGGAGTCTACATCAAGTAGACAACCCATCGACGCCTCTAAGCTCGACAATGAGGAGATGGCGCTCATCATCAAGAGTTTCCGCCAAATCCTCAAGCAAAGGAGGGGGAAGGATTACAAGCCCCGCTCCAAGAAAGTTTGCTACAAGTGTGGTAAGCCCGGTCATTTTATTGCAAAATGTCCATTATCTAGTGACAGTGACAGGGGCGACGACAAGAAGGGCAAGAGGAGAGAAAAGAAGAGGTACCACAAGAAGAGGGGCGGCGATGCCCATGTGTGCCGCGAGTGGGACTCCGAGGAGAGCTCCACCAACTCCTCCTCCGACGAGGACGCCGCCAACATCGCCGTCACCAAGTGACTCCTCTTCCCCAACGTCAGCCACAAGTGCCTCATGGCAAAGGACGACAAAAAGAAGAAGGTAAAATCAAAATCCTCCACTAAATATGAAACCTCTAGTGATGAGGATAACTCTTGTGATGAGGAGGATAATTTGCGCACCCTTTTTGCCAACCTCAACATGCAACACAAGGAAAAATTAAATGAATTAATTAGTGCTATTCATGAGAAGGATGAACTCTTGGACTCTCAAGAGGACTTCCTTATTAAAGAAAACAAGAAGCATGTTAAGGTTAAGAATGTTATGCTCTAGAAGTAGAAAAATGTGAAAAATTATCTAGTGAGCTAAGCACTTGTAATGATATTATTGCCAACCTTAGGAATGAAAATGCTAAATTAATTGCTAAGGTTGATTCTAATGTTAGTAATGTTTCAATTCCTAATCTTAGAGATGATAATGTTAATTTACTTGCTAAGATTGAAGAATTGAATATCTCTCTTGCTAGCCTTAGAAATGATAATGAAAAATTAATTGCTAAGGCTAAAGATTTAGATGTTTGCAATGCTTCCATTTCCGATCTTAGAGATAAGAATGATATTTAACGTGCTAAGGTTGTTGAACTTAATTCTTGCAAACCCTCTACATCTACCATTGAGCATGTTTCCATTTGCACTAGATGTAGAGACATTAATGTTGATGCTATTCATGACCACCTAGCTTTAATTAAGAAACAAAATGATCACATAGCTCAACTTAATGCTAAAATTAATGAGCATGACTTAGAAAATGAAAAATTTAAATTTGCTAGAAGCATGCTCTATAGTGGGAGACGCCCTGGCATCAAGGATGGCATTGGCTTCCAAAAGGGGGACAATATCAAACTTAATGCCCCTCCTAAGAGATTGTCTAACTTTGTAAAGGGCAAGGCTCCCATGCCTTAGGATAACGAGGGTTACATTTTGTACCCTACCGGTTATCCTGAGAGCAAAATTAGGAGAATTCATTCTAGGAAGTCTCACTCTGGCCCTAATCATGCTTTTATGTATAATGGTGAGACATCTAGTTCTAGGCAATCAACCCATGCTAGATTGCCTAAAAAGAAAACTCCTACTGCATCAAATGATCATAACATTTCATTTAAAACTTTTGATGCATCTTATGTGCTAACCAACAAATCAGGCAAGGTAGTTGCCAAGTATGTTGGGGACAAACACAAAGGCACCAAGACTTGTGTTTGGGTACCCAAAGTTCTTGTATCTAATGCCAAAGGACCCAAAACCGTTTGGCTACCTAAAATCAAGAACTAAACTTGTTTTGTAGGTTTATGCATCTGGGGGCTCAAGTTGGATCATCGATAGCGGGTGCACAAACCATATGACAGGGGAGAAGAAGATGTTCTCCTCCTACGCGAAAAACCAAGATCCCCAACGAGCTATCACATTCGGGGATGGAAATTAAGGTTTGGTCAAAGGATTGGGTAAAATTGCTATATCTCCTGACCACTCCATTTCCAATGTTTTTCTTGTAGATTCTTTAGATTATAACTTGCTTTCAGTTTCGCAATTATGTAAAATGGGCTACAACGTCTTTTTACAGATATAGGTGTTACTGTCTTTAGAAGAAGTGATGATTCAATAGCATTTAAGGGAGTGTTGAAGGGTCAGCTATACTTAGTAGATTTTGATAGAGCTGAACTCGACACTTGCTTAATTTCTAAGACTAACATGGGCTGGCTCTGGCATCGCCGACTAGCACATGTTGGAATGAAGAATCTTCACAAGCTTCTAAAGGGAGAACACATTTTGGGACTAACAAATGTTCATTTTGAGAAAGACAGGATTTGTAGCGCATGTCAGGCAGGGAAGCAAGTTGGTGTTCATCATCCACACAAGAACATCATGACGACTCACAGGCCACTCGAGCTCCTACACATGGACCTATTCGGCCCGATAGCTTACATAAGCATCGGCGGGAGTAAGTACTGTCTAGTTATTGTGGATGACTATTCTCGCTTCACTTGGGTGTTCTTTTTGCAGGAAAAATCTCATACCCAAGAGACCTTAAAGGGATTCTTGAGACGAGCTCAAAATGAGTTCGGCTTAAGGATCAAAAAGATAAGAAGCGACAACGGGACGGAGTTCAAGAACTCACAAATTGAAGGCTTCCTTGAGGAGGAGGGCATCAAGCATGAGTTCTCTTCTCCCTACACGCCACAACAAAATGGTGTAGTGGAGAGGAAGAATAGAACTCTATTGGATATGGCAAGGACCATGCTTGATGAGTACAAGACTTCAGATCGGTTTTGGGCAGAGGCGGTTAACACCGCTTGCTACGCCATCAATCGGTTGTATCTACACCGAATCCTCAAGAAGACATCGTATGAACTCCTAACCGGTAAAAAGCCCAATGTTTCATATTTTAGAGTCTTTGGTAGCAAATGTTTTATTCTTGTTAAAAGAGGTAGAAAATCTAAATTTGCTCCTAAGGCTGTAGAAGGCTTTTTACTAGGATATGATTCAAACACAAGGGCATATAGAGTCTTTAACAAGTCCTCTGGACTAGTTGAAGTTTCTTGTGACATTGTGTTTGATGAGACTAACGGCTCTCAAGTAGAGCAAGTTGATCTTGATGAGCTAGATGATGAGGAGGCCTCGTGCGTCGCGCTAAGGAATATGTCCATTGGGGATGTGTGTCCTAAGGAATTCGAAGAGCCTCCACAAGCACAAGATCAACCATCTTTCTCCACGCAAGCATCTCCACCAACTCAAGATGAGGATGAGGCTCAAAATGATGAAGGAGAAGATCAAGAAGTTGAGCCACCTCAAAAGGAGAGCAATAATCAAGGGGGAGATGCCCATGATCAAGATGAGGAAATGAACAAGTTCCAAGACCGCCACACCCAAGAGTCCACCAAGCAATCCAACGAGATCACCCCGTGAACACCATCCTCGGCGACATTCAAAAGGGGGTAACTACTAGATCTCAGGTTGCTCATTTTTGTGAACATTACTCTTTTGTTTCCTCTATTGAGCCACACAGGGTAGGGGAAGCACTACAAGATTCGGATTGGGTGGTGGCGATGCAAGAGGAGCCCAACAACTTCACTAGGAATGAGGTATGGCATTTAGTTCCACGTCCTAATCAAAATGTTGTAGGAACCAAGTGGGTCTTACGCAACAATCAAGATGAGCATGGTGTGGTGACAAGGAACAAAGCCCAACTTGTGGCCAAGGGGTATTCACAAGTCGAAGGTTTGGATTTCGGTGAAACCTATGCACCCGTAGCTAGGTTAGAATCAATTCAAATTTTACTTGCCTATGCTACTTACCATGGCTTCAAGCTTTATCAAATAGACGTGAAAAATGCCTTCCTCAACGGTCCAATCAAGGAAGAGGTCTATGTTGAGCAACCTCCCGGCTTTGAAGATAGTGAGTATCCTAATCACGTTTATAAACTCTCTAAGGCACTTTACGGGCTCAAGCTAGCCCCAAGAGCATGGTATGAATGCCTAAGAGATTTCCTTATCACTAATGGCTTCAAAGTCGGAAAGGCCGATCCTACTTTATTTACTAAAACTCTTGACAATGATTTGTTTGTATGCCAAATTTATGTTGATGATATTATATTTGGGTCTACTAACGAATCTACATGTGAAGAATTTAGTAGGATCATGACACAGAAATTCGAGATGTCGATGATGGGGGAGTTGAAGTACTTCTTGGGATTTCAAGTGAAGCAACTCCAAGAGGGCACCTTCATTAGCCAAACGAAGTATATTCAAGACATTCTCACCAAGTTTGGGATGAAGGATGCCAAGCCCATCAAGACACCCATGGGAACAAATGGGCATCTCGACCTCGACACGGGAGGTAAATCCGTAGATCAAAAGGTATACCGGTCGATGATAGGTTCTTTACTCTATTTATGTGCTTCACGACCGGATATAATGCTTTCCGTATGCATGTGTGCAAGATTCCAAGCCGACCCTAAGGAAGCTCACCTTACGGCCGTAAAAAGAATCTTGAGATATTTAGTTTATACTCCTAAGTTTGGGCTTTGGTATCCTAGGGGATCCACATTTGATTTGATTGGTTATTCGGATGCCGATTGGGCGGGGTGTAAAATTAATAGAAAGAGCACATCGGGGACTTGCCAGTTCTTGGGAAGGTCTTTGGTGTCTTGGGCTTCAAAGAAGCAAAATTCCGTAGCTCTTTCTACCGCCGAAGTCAAGTATATTGCCACAGGCCATTGTTGCGCACAATTGCTTTGGATGAGGCAAACCCTTAGGGACTATGGTTACAAATTAACCAAAGTTCCTCTTCTATGTGATAATGAGAGTGCAATCCGCATGGCGGATAACCCCGTTGAACATAGCCGCACTAAGCACATAGCCATTCGGTATCATTTTCTTAGGGATCACCAACAAAAGGGGGATATCGAGATTGCTTATATTAACACCAAAGAACAAATAGCCGATATCTTTACCAAGCCATTAGATGAACAAACTTTTAACAAACTTAGGCATGAGCTAAATATTCTTGATTCTCGGAATTTCTTTTGATGTTTTGCACACATAGCTCATTAGTATACCTTTGATCATGTCTCTTTTATATGCTATGACTAATGTGTTTTCAAGTATATCTCAACCCAAGTCATAGCTTGAAAGGGAATTGGAGTCTTCGGCGAAGACAAAGGCTTCCACTCCACTCCATCAAATTACTCATCCTTCTCCGTCGCTCCGAGCATCTCTCCAACTTTGGTATAATCTTCACTCATATTTTGTTCGCCAAAGGAGGATTAAAAGGGCTTATATTTCACTCAAACATCCGTTTTTGGCGATTCATGCTAAAGGGGGAGAAAGTATTAGCCCAAAGCAAAAGGACCGCACCACCACCAATTTTCAAAATTTGAGTTACGAAAAGATTGTGAAATGATGAATTTTTCAATTGGTATCTTATTTTTGATAGAATTTCAAATTGGATCACCCTCTTCAAAAACTAATATCTAAAACCCTCTTGAACACTAAGAGGAGGATTTTATTGAGGGAGAGTTTTGTTTAGTCAAAGGAAAAGCATTTGAAACAGGGGAGAAAATTTCAAATCTTGAAAATGCTTCTTAAAATCTTACTCATTTATCTTTGACTATTTGCAAAAAGACTTTGAAATGAATTTACAAAAGGATTTGCAAAAACAAAACATGTGGTGCAAGAGTGGTCCAAAATGTTGAAAATATAAAGAAACAATCCATCCATATCTTATGAGAATTTTTATTGGTTCAATTCTTAGTATCCTTTGCACTTACATTTTGCAAACTAGTTCAATTATGCATTTCTATATTTGCTTTGGTTTGTGTTGGCATCAATCACCAAAAAGGGGGAGATTGAAAGGGAATTAGGCTTACACCTTTTTCCTAATTGATTTTGGTGGTTGAATTGCCCAACACAAATAATTGGACTAACTAGTTTGCTCTAGTCTATAAGTTTTACAGGTGCCAAAGGTTCACAACAAGCCAATGAAAAGACCAAAGATGGGTTCAAAGAAAAAGAGCTAAAGACATCCCAAAGGCACCCTGGTCTGGCGCACCTGACTGTCCGGTGCACCACCGGACAGTGTCCGGTGCACCAGGGAACTCGAAGCTGAACTTGCCACCTTCGGGAAAATGGGAGGCCGCTCCGCTATAATTCACCGGACTGTCCGGTGAAGCACCGGACAATGTCCGGTGTGCCAGCGGAGCAACGGCTACTTCGCGCCAATGGTCGACTGCAAACGCATTCAATGCGCTACAGTGCGCGCCAGAGTCAGAGCGGCGACAGACGGCGCACCGGACAGTCTACAGGACCTGTCTGGTGCACCACCGAACAGCCAAGAGGCCCTGAAAGTCGCCTAGAGGGTGGTGAATAGGGCGAATCTGAAATTTATAAACTTACGCACAACTAAAAGCCGGGTTAGCATTAGAAATATAAACGAGTCCGAGAGAGAGGGCGCAAAACAAATCATGAGCAAATAAAGAGCGAGACACGATGATTTGTTTTACCGAGGTTCGGTTCTTGCAAACCTACTCCCGTTGAGGTGGTCACGAAGACCGAGTCTCTTTCAACCCTTTCCCTCTCTCAAACGGTCACTTAGACCGAGTGAGCTTCTCTCCTCAATCAAACGGAACACAAAGTTCCTGCAAGGACCACCACACAATTGGTGTCTCTTGCCTTGGTTACAATTGAGTTTGATCCCAAGAAGAATGAGAAAGAAAAGAAGCAATCCAAGCGCAAGAGCTCAAATGAACACAAATATCACTCTCTCACTAGTCACTATTGATTGGAGTTGTCTTTGGACTTGGGAGAGGATTTGATCTCTTTGGAGTGTCTAGAATTGAATGCTATAGCTCTTGTAATGTGTTGAAGGTGGAAAACTTGGATGCCATTGAATGTGGGGTGGTTGGGATATTTATAGCCCCAACCACCAAAAATGGCCGTTGGAAAACTGCTGTCGCATGGCGCACCGGACAGTCCAGTGCGCCACCGGACACTGTCCGGTGCGCCAGCCACGTCAGTCAGCCGTTGGGTTCTGACCGTTGGAGCTCTGACTTGTGGGGCCTCTGGGCTGTCTGGTGGTGCACCGGACAGGTCCTGTAGACTGTCCAGTGCGCCAACTGCGCGTGCTCTGACTCTGGTGCGCACTGTAGCGCATTGAATGCGGTTGCAGTCGACCGTTGCGCGCGAAGTTGTCGTTGCTCCACTGGCACACCGGACAGTCCGGTGAATTATAGCGGAGCGCCCTCTGATTTTCCCGATAGTGGCAAGTTCATCGTCGAGTGCCTTGGTGCACCGGACACTGTCCGGTGGCACACCGGACAGTCCGGTGCGCCAGACCAGGGTGCCTTTGGGTTGTCTTTTGCTCTCTTTGTTTGAACCCTTTCTTGGTCTTTTTATTGGCTTATTGTGAACCTTTGGCACCTGTAAAACTTATAGACTAGAGCAAACTTGTCGGGGAACATAATTAGGGGTACCCTCAAGTCTCCTAATTCTCAGCTGGTAACCCCCATCAGCATAAAGCTGCAAAGGCCTGATGGGTGCGATTAAGTCAGGGATCGGTCCATTCGAGGGACTCGATCACGCCTCGCCCGAGCCTAGCCTCGGACAAGGGCAGCCGACCCCGGAGGATCTCCGTCTCGCCTGAGGCCCCCCTCCAGCGACGAACATACTTACGGCTCGCCCGAGGCCCTGTCTTCGCCAAGAACCAACCCTGACCAAATCGCCGCGCCAACCGACCAGATCGCAGGAGCATTTAATGCAAAGGTGGCCTACACCTTTATCCTGACACGCGTCCTCCAGTCGACAGAGCCAAAGTGACCGCAGTCACTTCGCCGCTCCACTGACTGGCCTGACAGAAGGACAGCGCCGCCTGCGCCGCTCCGACTGCTGTGCCGCTTGGCAGAGTGAGGCTGACAGGCAGTCAGGCCCGACCTCAGGCACCATAGGAAGCTCCGCTTCGCCTGACCCAGGGCTCGGACTTGGGCTCAGCCCCGAAAGACGGCGAACTCCGCTCCGCCCGACCCAGGGCTCGGACTCGGGCTCAGCCCCGGAAGACGGCGAACTCCGCTCCGCCCGACCCAGGGCTCGGACTCGGGCTCAGCCTCGGAAGACGGCGAACTCCGCTCCGCCCGACCCAGGGCTTGGACTTGGGCTCAGCCCCAGAAGACGACGAACTCCGCTTCGCTCGACCCCAGGGCTCGGACTCAGCCCTGGCCTCAGCCGACGGTCTCCGCCTCGCCCGACCTAGGGGCTCGGAATCGACCACGGCCACGGAAGACAGACTCGACCTCGACCTCGGAGGAGCCTCCACATCGCCCAACCTAGGGCGCGGACCGACCACGTCGACAGGAGGCGCCATCATTACCCTACCCCAAGCTGACTCAGCCTACGGGGAACAAGACCGGCGTCCCATCTAGCTCGCTCCGCCAGATAGGCAATGATGGCACCCCGCACGCTCTGTGACGACGGCGGCTCTCAGCCCCCTTACGGAAGCAAGAGGACATCAGCAAGGACTCGACAGCCCCGACAGCTGTCCTTCCGCCAGGCTCCAGCGCTCCTCCGACGGCCACGACACCGCACGAACCGGGTGCCAAAACCTCTCCGGCTGCCATGACGGCATGTACTTAGGGCGCTAGCTCTCCTCCGCTAGACACGTAGCACTCTGCTACACCCCCCATTGTACACCTGGATCCTCTCCTTACGCCTATAAAAGGAAGGACCAGGGCCCTCTTACAGAAGGTTGGTCGCGTGGGGAAGAGGACGGGACAGGCGCTCGCGTGAGGCCGCTCGCTCCCCCTCCCGCGTGGACGCTTGTAACCCCCTACTGCAAGCGCACCCGACCTAGGCGCGGGACAAACATGAAGGCCGTGGGATTTCCACCTCTCTCACGCCCGTCTCCGGCTGCCTTTCTTCCCCCCTTCACGCTCGGCCTCGCGCCGACCCATCTGGGCTGGGGCACGCGGCGACATTTCACTCGTCGGCCCAGGGACCCCCCGGTCTCGAAACGCCGACAGTTGGCGCGCCAGGTAGGGGCCTGCTGCGTGTTGACGAACAGCTTCCCGTCAAGCTCCAGATGGGCAGACTCGAGCAACCTTTCCAACCTGGGACGGTGCTCCGTTTCGGGAGTCTTGAGTTCATGTCCCTCGACGGCAGCTACGACATGATACTCCTTCCTCCACCGTGCGACAGCGACAATGGCGGCCGACAGCCCGCCCACCGGCGGTGGAATCGACGACGTCTTCCCCGCGTGGTGGAAGAACAACATTCATGCTCACCCTACCCTCTCCCTCGCCGACGGAGGAGGAGGCGGGGCAACCAAGGCCAAGCAGGAGGCGACCCCTCGTCGGCTGTGTGCCGGCGCCCCAACGGGGGGCGCGTCGGGCATCGACCTCGCGTTTGAGACGAAGGCGAGCGTCGTCTCCCCGCAACACGCCAATTCCGTGCAAACGGACGACGCCAGCACGCTCGCGAAAGGCTTGCTGGGCGTCACCCTCGTACCTGAGACGACGGTGCAGTCAGTCCCTGACGTGACTTCATCACCGCCCGTCGACCAAGAGGTACCGACCGTTTCCCATCTCATGCCCCTTGGATTCAGCCTCGACCCGCCAAGCGACTTCGCTTTGGCGGACGCTCTCGTAGAGGCGAGTCCAAACCCTCTGGGGTTTCGTATGCGGTCACCCTGGGACCGACTGACGAACGTCTCGACCTACGGGCCCTCGGGGTCCGAGGAAGATGACAAGCCCGATTTCTGTTGGGATTTCTCTGGACTTGGCAACCCCAGTGCCATGCGGGACTTCATGACCGCATGCGACTACTACCTTTCCGACTGTTCCGACGGTAGCCGCAGCCTCGGCGACGAGGACTGCGGCCCAAGTCGTGAATGTTTCCACGTCAATCTAGGGGGTCCCTCCGAGGGCAACCATCTCGGTATGTCGGAGAACGGTGATCTCCCTAGGCCTGTGCCACGTGTTGACATCCTACGGGAGCTAGCTGTGGTCCCCGTTCCGGCGGGGGGTCATGACCCATAGCTCGAGCAAACCCGCGGGGTGCAGGCCAGGCTCGACGAGGGAGCAGGAGCACTTGAGCCGATCCGCCGGGACGTCGGGCAGGAATGGGCGGGCCAACCTCCGTCCGGAGAAGTGCGCCATCTACCCCAGGGTATCCAGCACCGCATCGCCGACGATGTCAGGATGAGGCCGCCACCCTCTTCCAGTGGGGTCGGCCAGAACCTGGCTGCAGCAGCAATGCTTCTCCGCGCGATGCCGGAGCCATCAACCACCGAGGGGCGGCGAATCCAGGGAGAGCTCAAGAATCTCCTGGAGGCCGCCGCGGTCCGACGGGCCGAGAGCTCCGCCTCCCGGAGGCAGGGGTACCCCTCGGAACATCGTGCCGCGACTTCCTGATTCATGCGGGAAGCCTCGGTCCACACCGGGCGCACGCGCAACACAGCGCCTGCGGCCCCGGGTCGCCTCGGCAACGAGCACCATCACCGCGACCGTCGGGCCCACCTCGACGAGAGGGTGCGCCGAGGCTACCACCCCAGGCGTGGAGGACGCTACGACAGCGGGGAGGATCAGAGTCCCTCGCCCGAACCACCCGGTCCGCAGGCCTTCAGCCGTGCCATACGACGGGCGCCGTTCCCGACCCGGTTCCGACCCTCGACTACTATCACAAAGTACTCGGGGGAGACGAGACCGGAAATGTGGCTCGCGGACTACCGGCTGGCCTGCCAACTGGGTGGAACGGACGATGACAACCTCATCATCCGCAACCTCCCCCTGTTCCTCTCCGACACCGCTCGCGCCTGGTTGGAGCACCTGCCTCCGAGGCAGATCTCCAACTGGGACGACTTGGTCCAAGCCTTCACCGGCAATTTCCAGGGCACGTACGTGCGTCCCGGAAATTCCTGGGACCTCCGAAGCTGCCGACAGCAGCCAGAAGAGTCTCTCCGGGACTACATCCGGCGATTCTCGAAGCAGCGCACCGAGCTGCCCAACATCACCGATTCAGATGTCATCGGCGCGTTCCTCGCCAGCACCACCAGCCGCGACCTGGTGAGCAAGCTGGGTCGCAAGACCCCCACCAGGGCGAGCGAGCTGTTGGATATCACCACCAAGTTCGCCTCTGCACAGGAGGCGGTTGAGGCCATCTTCCGGAAGGACAGGCAGCCCCAGGGCCGCCCACCGGAAGATGCCCCCGAGGCGTCAACTCAGCGCGGCGCCAAGAAGAAGGGCAAGAAGAAGTCGCAAGCGAAACGCGATGCCGCCGACGCGGACCTTGTCACCGCCACCGAGTACAAGAACCCTTAGAAACCCCCCGGAGGAGCCAACCTCTTCGACAAGATGCTCAAGGAGCCGTGCCCCTATCATCAGGGGCCCGTCAAGCACACCCTTGAGGAGTGCGCTATGCTTCGGCGCCACTTCCACAGGGCCGGGCCACCCGCGGAGGGTGGCAGGGCTCGCGACGATGACAAGAAGGAAAATCACCAGGCAGGAGAGTTCCCCGAGGTCCGCGACTGCTTCATGATATACGGTGGGCAAGTGGCGAACGCCTCGGCTCGGCACCGCAAGCAAGAGCGTCGGGACGTCTGTTTGGTGAAGGTGGCGGCACCAGTCTACCTAGACTGGTCCGACAAGCCCATCACCTTCGACCAAGCCGAGCACCCCGATCACGTGCCGAGCCCGGGGAAATACCTGCTCGTTGTCGACCCCGTCATCGGCGACGTCAGGCTCACCAAGGTCCTCATGGACGGAGGCAGCAGCCTCAACATCATCTACGCCGAGACCCTCGGGCTCCTGCGTGTCGATCTGTCCTCGGTCCGAGCAGGCGCTGCGCCTTTCCACGGGATCATCCCCGGGAAGCGAGTCCAGCCCCTCGGACAACTCAACCTTCCCGTCTGCTTCGGAACGCCCTCCAACTTCCGAAGGGAGACCCTCACGTTCGAGGTGGTCGGGTTCCGAGGAACCTACCACGCGGTACTGGGGAGGCCATGCTACGCGAAGTTCTGTAACACCCCAGGTGTTGCCATGGCTGGAGCACACCTTGGCACTCAAGACTATGATCACATGTGGAAGAACTTAAGGAGCAAAAGTATAAGGGGCTTTGGAAACTAAGTTTTTACCAAGAATTGGGAATGACCAAGGGCATTACCCTAATTGTGTGCAACTATCACCTTGGGAGAGGGGGAAAGAACCCTAGGCCTCTCTTAAACCCTATCTCCCAAAACCATGGATAAGAGGGGAAAGAGAGTGAGCAAATGTGCAAAACATGGGTAATCTTTACCCAAACCCTAAGCAACATTATAACCATCAATTAGGGGAGGGAAATATTACAAAAAGGCCCCTAGGGAAACCCCATTTCAAATCTCCAAGTGGAGAGAGAGCTAGAGCTCTCTAATTCCCTCTAAGTCCCATTTTAGCCCTAAATCAAAGATCAACCGTGTTCACTTTAAAAATGGCGCCAAAACCACTTGGGTTCTATACCAAAAATGTGCAATACCACTTAGGGCACCCACTGGAAAAAGTTGAGCTCGAGACTCGGACGTTTGACATGCCATGGCATGGCTTTTGTCGTGATATGCTCAGTATGACACACCTGTTTTGGCACCCGAAGATCTCCCTCCCTAGGCCGTATCTGCCCCGGCGTCTCACAGTTGAGTGACAGCCCTAGGTGCCAGGAAGAGGTCTGCGCCGGACTTTTGCAAAGATTCGCACGTTTGCGACCTCTGGCGACATTTGAACACTGGAAGAAACAAACCGCCACGTGTTCGACGCCGTCTGCCGCGCCAGAGCACGCCCGCGCGCGCGCCCGCGCCGCGCCCAAGCCAAGCCAGTGCCCTGGTCCGCGTCCGCGACTATAAAACGCCCAGGAGCCTTGGCCGTACCCCTCCGCACGCGCTCAAGCCTCACCGGAGCTCAGTTCGCCGCCGTTTGCCCATACGCAACGTGCCCGCGGCCACCCGAGCCCCTGCCACCGTAGACCGGCCAGCCCAGCCATTCCCAACCCCGTCCAGTCCTCGGAGAAGACTGTGCACGTCTCCGTGAAGCTCCCCGAGCGAGGAATCGGGCTCTGCTTCACCGGAGAGGCCGGCCCAAGGTCACCGGACTTCAAACGACCGCCGGCAACCGTGGACCGAGGTACACCGTGCACCTCTCTTCGATTCCTTGCACGGTTAGACTCCTTCGACCTCCACGAAGCTCCCTATGCCCTTGGATTGAACTATGCCGCCGTGGATAGGCCGGAGCACACGCCGCCGACGTGCTCGCCCGCCTGCTCACGTGGACCGGGCGATTCCGGCCATCCCCGACGACGAGCCGTACCTCGACGTGATCGCCAGACCCTCCCCGAGCCAACCCTACCCTTCGCCGGACCTCCCTCGTCGCCGGTAAGCCGCGCCACCCTTTTCTTTCCGCAGCTACTGTTTCAGTTGAGGGAGGGACTGCGGGTGAGAGGGAGAGAAACCCAGGGGGTTAAGTGAAAGGTCAGAGACTCAAGTGAATAGTGCCTTAAGGGTAGATCTGCGAGGTTTAAATTGTTTTAAACCCAGGGACCTCGGCGCAAACTGTTTTTCCAGGAAAACTTAATTAAAACCTAATTTAAATTCAAACAGAAACTTTAAAAACCCATAACTTCTGTTTGGTTTATCCAATTTTGGTCAAACCAATTTTGCCAGACTCTAAATCATGTAACCTATTTAGGAAAAATATAAAACCCCTTGATGCTGTGGAAAACTTAAAAGTTCTGATTTAATGTTAACTTTGGCCAAAAGCTAAATAATAGTAAGAAAAATAGTTAGGCTATTTGACTAAGGTTAGGAAAATTTGGAGAAGTTTATATTCACCTACTAACCTGTTTAAAAATGTTAAACCCCTCTGTCCATTACATTATGTTAGTTTTAACCCCTTATTCCAAATATGCTTAAGTTTAAGAAAAATAGGAAAAGTGACACAAATATTGAACCAGAGGGCACCCCTATTTTTGTTAAGATACTTAGTTAATGTAGTTCACTAGAAAAATATATCATACCCTGTTTTAGTGTAAAATAATTAAGATCTCTTTTAAATTAATAAAACAAGGATAACTTAGAAAAACTCCACAAAAATAACCCCAAGGTGAAAACACCCCCACCCTTGGGATAACTATTGTTTTATTAAAAAGAACCTAAGAAAAATATGAAATCTGCTGTTTGACATTTTTCAAATAATAAGGTAGTAGAAAGTGCCTTTTTGACATTAAACTTGGGAAAATCATAGCTAATTAACCACCCCTTAGTTTCCTGTGATTTTTAGCACAAAGACCTATCATTACCAGAGGATGCCAACAAAAATAACCTTTAGGACAGAGCCTACCCCTAACTATGAGGTGTAGTGTAAAGTGCCCCTTTTTGCCTAACTTTTGTTATTTTTGTTTAAGGCCTAACTTTTATACTTTAAGCCTCAAATTCTTAAAACAAGCTAAAATAGCCAGTGGCAACCCACTGTAATTTTTACAGAATTTTTGGAAATTATTAAAACCCTGTTGTAGTTCAAACCTACCCTAGAAACCCTAAATGGAAATTAAGGGAAGAGAAATGAAAGATATGAATAAAGGTTGTCCCTAAAAACTTTATTTGCTGTCCACAAAAATACATCAAAGCAATACCAAACCAATATGTTGTCCTAAAGGAAAACCTAAGTCCAAAGAATAATAAGTCTATCTATGTACCACTAGAAGCCCCGCATAACTAAGAAAACCCTAAGTTACTTCTCGACTTAGTTCCTTTTGCATAATGTTATTAAATCATGCATAATCATGACATACATGTTCATTGCATCTCGATAGATTGTAATCTTGCTGACGGAGAGTACATCCTCGTGCCGGAGCAAGGAGCTGCTCAGGAGGTAGCCCCAGATCCAGCACCAGAGCCAGCACCAGAGGACCTGCCTGCCACTGCTTTGGAAGGCAAGCCCCGGTTTTATGCATAACCTGTTATTTATGCTATTTTACTTCATTTAATGATTGTAGGTTTGATTGTGCACTTAAGTGTAGGAGTTGTTTGAAACCCTAGTTGCATGATCTCAGGAATCCCGTTGAGATGAATACTAGTATGCTAGGTCGAGTAGCTGCTTTATTAATTAGGATCTCGGTAGAAGTCGAGTGATTTTTCTAGCACTCGCGCGAGGTCAGGACATTGATTGTACCCACTTTCATATCGTACTGATGTTGGTGTGTGGGCAACAATCCATGGGGATTGGTTGTTCACGGGATAAAAATTTGAATAAGGATTAAGGTGTGGTACCATGAGTCAAGCGTTTGAACGTACTAAACACATACCGAGAAATATGGTAAATCGGTAAGCCTAGTACCTGAGTGAACCTGCCCGCAGACTTTACCCCTCACGCGACCTGAGACGAGGTCTCCCATTCCGGTTATGGTGGGTACAAGTGCGGCCACTGCACGACGGCCAGTCGGGGTCAGTGGGGCATTGTACGCCAAGGCGGTGAGCCCTGATCTGTTGCCAGGGGATCGATGGGGACGGTTGATGTGTGTGGGGACGGAGTGCCCCTGCATGTCGTGTGTTTAGGTTTACCTTGCAAGGATAAAAACTCGATTCGAATCGTCTGCTTCTCGCAGCTAATGAGACTGCTTGATCCATGCTGCTACATTGAGTAACAAGTGGAATGATGCGGAGATGATATAAGATGTTGATTGCTAAAATGTTTGCTACTTGGTATGAATAGATAGTACACTTTTAGCCTTAAGAGAGTCACACTTAATTTTGACCAAATTAAAATCTTGAGTTAGCAACTCAGCTAGTGCTTTTGGCAACCAAACCCCACAGCCAAACAGCTGCATGTCTAGAGGTAGAGGAGTAGACTCCTCACACCGGGTAAGTCTAGCTGAGTATTAGTATACTCAGCCTTGCTTGTGGCATAATTTTTACAGGTTCTCTGGAGGAGATGGTTGCTGGGATAACTTGGCCGACCACCCTGCCACCGGGTTGGACTGTCGAGTGGGACCCTGCCTCGGCTGAGGAGGAGCATGAGGAGTGATGGGACAGGCTTCCCCATCTCTCTGTTTTATTTACCGTTAGTTTTATTCCGCTGCACTTCGAACAATGATGGATACTTTTGCAAAAACTCCGATGATGATGATGGTGATGTAATAATTTAACATTATGACATGTATGGTTTTATGCTTTATTGTATTTGCTCTGTGACTCACCTTCGAGTGAGATTGTGGTACTTGATCCTGTCAGTGGCCGTGTCGGACTAGATCCGAGGGATTGACGGGTTATTCCCATTTAAGTGTGGTCTAGCCTCTAAGGTGGGACTTGGACACTTAAGTTGGAATAATTCGGGCAGTTCCGCCACAGCTGGTATCGGAGCTTGTACCACCACAGAGGAATCAATAAAATGTAAATACCATCAATTTTCTAAATAAAACTTGATAGAAACAAGTTGGATAGATAGTAGGACGAGCAGGATAGACCTAGGACGTGAAGCCTTAGGTTAATAGAAGGGTAGCTAGGTGGCTAAGTAGCTCGGCCCTACAGGCCACTTTTACAGAATGGGAGTTCCTCCCTATTCCTTCTATCTTGTTGTGAGGTCGTTCAGGACGAGCATGCATGCATTCATAATTAAGCAATGGATAACTAAGTAAGGACTTAAAAACAAGATAACAACCAGCTAGGTCCTTAGTGCCTTTTTACTTAACTAGAGAAAGGCTGAGTTTTATTTTTCTTGTTCTTTTTATAATTCTTTTCTTTTACTTACGCTTAACCGTACACAGATGACTTCCCACGGATCCTCCGATGACGGAAATGCCCTGACCCACACTGACGGACTTGCACGAGAGGGTTTTCCCCGCATTTTATGGGAAGTGCTTCAGGGAGCCGGATACACGACACCCCCTCAGTACGCGGTGCAGCAGTTCGAGAAGCATCGAGTGCCTCGCTGTAGGGTGAGGATGACTTTGGAGCCTCATCCCCTGCAGCCAGGATGGCGCTCCTTGGACTCCGAGTCCTTCGGATACCGAGCGGAGGACACGATCGAGGCGATCGCGCTGCACGGGTTGACTACTTTCTGCGGATTTCATCCCTTAGAGCTGGTTACCCACCCCATTGGCTTGTTCCCCGCTGAGAAGGAGGACGACCCAATGTGGAAGGATCGGGTGGAGCATGCTAAGGATACCTGGGCCATCTACCCAGGACAGACTGCGCACTTGACAGTACGGTGCATGAATGCTCTGTACCGTCTGCAGGTGATGCGCGGTGAGGCCATGTCCCATCTGATGGCACTGCTGGAGGCCACCAAGATCACGTTGGATAACCGAGAGGAGCTTGTGGTCGACTTGTCTCAAGAAATGGTAGAGAAAGATTTGCAAGTGGAGCAGCTGTCTGGTGAGATTCATGAGTTGGAGGAGCTAGTGGGCACCCGGGAGAACACCATTGAGGTCCTAGAGGATCAGCTCCTCAACACTCAGCAGCAGCTGGCAGAAGCAAATGAGCACCTAGACATGCATCACCAAGAGATCCATGGTGGGGAGGCTGACGAGGACGTTGACATCGAGGGAGGAGACGAGTCTGCTTCCAGTATAGACACTGCTGGCTCGGGAAGACCACCTTCCCCCGAGTCGAGCGTTGCTTCGTTCGCTCACTAGATGTCCAGGGTAGGTTTAGAAGTTGGACAGTCGGACTCCTCGCCACTAGCTTAGCTTTTGCACCCTTAGGGTACTAGGCTAGGTAGAGTTGAGTCATTTTGGAACACTTTGATGTAATCGTATTAAACACTCTTGGGAGCTTGATGGATGGATGCTATTATTAGCTTAATCTTGGAAGGAAGAAAATTATGCCTCTTAAAATCCTGCTGTTTAACTTTTTCCCCGTGATAAAATCTTGAAATTCGGAACTATGGTGTTAAGTATGTATGTGGTTTTTCAGATGGCCGGGAGGCAGCGTCGTGGCCAGAACGAGCGCGTTCCTCCACCGCCGCCACCACCTCCCACTCTGCAGGAGCTTATGGCTCAGCAGAATGAGATCCTGAGGCAGCTGGCTCAGCGTCAGCCACTACCTCAGCATTATGGTGGAGACCATCAGCGTCACCCCGTCGCTGCTACCTACCAGGAGTTCCTCAGCACTCAGCCACCATTGTTTACCAGGGCGGAGGACCCACTTGATGCAGATGTGTGGTTGAGGGTGGTAGAATCCAAATTTCCACTGCTTCATGGAGTGTGTTCAGAGGTCACCAAAGTCAGGTTCGCCACCCAGCAGCTTCGCGGGCCTGCAAGGACTTGGTGGGATCATTTTCTTGCTATGCAACCAGAGGACCGAGAGATAGAGTGGAGGGAATTTAAGGCAGCTTTCAGAGGCCACCACATACCAGCCGGGATCATGGACAGGAAGCTTAATGAGTTCTTGGCACTCACTCAGGGCAACAGGACAATGTTGCAGTATGCCCAGGCCTTCAATGATTTGTGCCAGTATGCTGGATATCATGCAGATACAGATGAGAAGAAGCGAGACAGATTCAGAAGGGGGCTCAGCACTAAGCTCCGGGATCGTCTCAACACCGTTAGGGCCAACAGCTACAATGAGTTGGTCAACATGGCCATCTCCCAGGAGGACTGCATTTCAGCTCGACAGGCAGAGAAAAAGAGGAAGACCCCTGTGGCAGGACCTTCAGCTCAGCCACAGCGCTTTAGGATTGTGTCCGACACCCAGGGCAGGGGACCTCAGCAGCAGCAAGGGCGATGGGTAATTCGACCTCAGCAGCAGCAGCAGCAGCAGCAGGCACCCAACCGCAACCAGTTTCCAGCACAGCGGAATAATCAGCAGCAGCAGTACCGCCAGGCCAATGACAACAGATGTTTCACTTGTGGCAACACTGGGCATTATGCCAAGAATTGCCCCAGGAACCAGCAGAGGCAGGGGCAGAATGCTAACCAGAACCAAGGCAAGAGGCAGAAGGTGCAAGTGAGGCAAGGCAGGCTGAACTTCACCACCATGGTTGATATCCCAGAGGGAGCACCCGTATTGACTGGTATCTTTACAGTTTTGAATTATCCTGCTATTGTTCTTTTTGATTCTGGTGCATCGCACAGTTTTATCAGTACCAAATTTTGTGCCAAGTGTCAATTGCCTTTTCACCACACAAATGGGGGTATTACAATCTCAACACCAGGAGGCAGGGTTGCCTCCTATCAGATCTGTAGGCACGTACCAATTAAGCTGGGTAGTCTCATAATCAAAACTACCCTAATGATAATGGGGTTGGATAGTGTGGATATTATATTGGGAGCTGACTGGTTGACCAGGCACCAAGCAGTTATGGATATTGCAGCCAGAGCCATTGAGGTGCACTCACCAACCTGTGGTGAGACCACACTATATTTGCCTGGCCAGGGTTGTACTCGATCTTGTGCCTTTGTTATGTTAGAATCCCCGGTGGAAAAGATTCCGGTAGTCTGTGACTACCCCGATGTTTTTCCAGATGAGTTGCCAGGAATGCCACCTGACCGGGATATTGAGTTCGCCATCGAATTGCAACCCGGGACTGCTCCGATCTCCAAGAGACCCTATCGGATGCCTCCCGCGGAATTGGCAGAATTGAAGAAGCAACTGCAAGAGTTGTTGGACAAGGGATTTATTCGTCCAAGCACTTCACCATGGGGATGTCCAGCGTTATTTGTGAAGAAAAAGGATGAGAGTTTGAGGATGTGTGTTGACTACCGCCCTCTCAATGCGGTGACCATAAAGAACAAATACCCGTTGCCCCGCATTGATGTTCTGTTTGATCAATTGGTTGGAGCCAAGGTATTCTCCAAGATAGACCTTCGCTCAGGATACCATCAGATCAAGATCCGTGCTAGTGATATTCCCAAGACGGCTTTCTCTACCAGATATGGACTGTATGAGTTTCTGGTGATGTCTTTTGGGCTGACCAATGCCCCGGCTTATTTTATGTATTTGATGAACTCAGTATTCATGCCAGAGTTAGACAAGTTTGTGGTCGTTTTCATTGATGATATACTGATCTATTCCAAGAGCGAAGCCGAGCACACCAAACACTTGCATACTGTACTTCAGAGACTGCGTGATCATCAGTTGTATGCTAAGCTGAGTAAGTGTGAGTTTTGGCTGAAGGAGATCAAATTCTTGGGTCACACAATTTCTCAAGATGGGATATCAGTTGATCCTGAGAAGGTGCAGGAGGTGATGGATTGGAAACCCCCGACCACAGTAAAGCAAATTCGGAGCTTTCTGGGATTGGCAGGATATTATCGACGATTTATTCCGGATTTCTCCAGAATTGCCAAACCAATGACTGAACTGTTGAAGAAGGGAGTCAAATTTGAGTGGAGCCAAAAGTGTGAAGATGCCTTCCATACCTTAAGGCAACATTTGACAACAGCCCCAGTGCTAGCTCAACCTGACAATACCAAGCCATTTGAAGTTTATTGTGATGCTTCTGGTACTGGTTTGGGATGTGTCCTGATGCAAGAGAGCAGAGTGATTGCTTATGCTTCCCGGGCACTCAGGCCCCATGAGCAGAACTACCCTACCCATGATCTAGAGTTGGCAGCTGTAGTTCATGCTCTAAAGATATGGAGACACTACCTGATGGGAGCTCACTGTAACATCTACACTGATCACAAAAGTCTCAAATACATCTTCACTCAGGCAGATCTGAACATGAGGCAAAGGAGATGGTTAGAGTTGATCAAGGATTATGATTTAGAAGTGCATTATCACCCAGGGAAGGCCAATGTTGTGGCAGATGCCTTGAGCCGAAAGGCCTAGTGCAATTGCATGAGCATGGATGTGGGAGTGACCACCCTGTGTGATGAGTTGTGCAGATTGAACTTGGAAGTCGTTTCTGCGGGTGACCTAAGCTATATCTCGGTGGAACCCACATTGCAAGAACAGATAGTCAGGGCACAGGTTGAGGATAAGGGTGTTCAGGTTATCAAGGATATGATCAAGCAAAAGGCAGAAAAATACAAATGTTTCCGACAGGACAGTAAGGGAATTCTATGGTTTGGAGATCGATTGGTTGTTCCCAAGGACCCTGAGCTTAGAAAGAAGATACTGGATGAAGCTCACCTTTCCAAATTCTCCATGCACCCTGGTAGCAACAAGATGTACCATGACCTCAGATCTCTATATTGGTGGACTAGAATGAAAAGGGAAATTGCTCAGTACATATCCGAGTGTGACACTTGCCAAAGGATAAAGGCTAGTCACTTGAAGGCAGCAGGCCCTTTGCAACCCCTCCCCATACCATCTTGGAAATGGGAGGACATTTGCATGGACTTCATAGTGGGATTACCCAATACCTCCAGGCACCATGATTCTATTTGGGTTATCGTGGACAGATTGACCAAGACTGCTCATTTCTTGCCAGTGCATACCACCCACAGGACAGAGAAGTACGCTGAGATTTATGTTGATCAGATAGTAAGGTTGCATGGTATTCCCAAGACCATTATATCTGACAGGGGAGCACCATTTGTGGCACGATTTTGGGAGCAATTGCAAGAGTCACTTGAGACGCATGTTATCCGAAGCTCGGCATATCACCCTCAAACAGATGGTCAAACAGAAAGGGTAAATCAAATATTGGAAGACATGTTGCGAGCATGTGCACTCCACTACGGAAAGGATTGGGACAAGTGTCTGTCCTTGGCAGAGTTTTCTTACAATAACAGCTATCAGTCCAGTCTGAAGATGGCACCTTTTGAGGCATTGTATGGGAGAAGGTGTAGGACCCCACTAAATTGGTCTCAAGCAGGAGAAAGGGAAATTTTTGGACCAGACTTAGTACTCGAGGCTGAGGCAAAGGTTAGGGTCATTACCAAGAACTTAGAAGCTGCTCAGGCTAGGCAAAGGAGCTATCATGATAAGAGGCGGAAGCCCCTACAGTTTGAGGTGGGAGATCATGTCTATCTTAAGGTATCACCCACCAAGGGTGTTCAGAGATTCGGGATCAAGGGCAAGTTAGCTCCTCGCTACATTGGACCCTATGAGATCAAGGCAAGTTGTGGACCCGTAGCTTACCAATTGGAATTGCCACCTCACATGTCAGCAGTTCATAATGTGTTCCATGTATCTCAGTTGCGCAAATGTGTTCGTCTACCCACTGAAGTACTCTCGGAACCAGACATTGAGATAGAACCAGACTTGTCCTATCAAGAGTACCCCGTCAAGGTGTTAGATCAAAAGGAGAGATCAACTCGGGCAAGGTCGGTCAAAATGTATAAGGTTCAGTGGAGTCACCATTCAGCAGAAGAAGCTACATGGGAGACTGAGGATTTTCTACGCTCTCGCTTCCCCGACTTTCTACCCAAAGGAGTCGGTATGTAACCCCAGAACCCCACCCCCACCTGCCCTTTGAAATCAATTATAAGAGAAACTAAGATAGCAAGAATAGTCTAAGTTGTGAATTCAACTTAAGAAGGGCTTCCTTCTGAAGTTGCAAAGAGAATGACATTCAAAGAGCAGTTAACAAGAGAAACTTGAGTATAAAGAAAGAGTAGCACCAACACACCTTCCAGCACCCTCCAAGGGACTCTACCTAAAAATCTCGGGACGAGATTCCTTTAAGGGGGGAGGGCTGTAACACCCCAGGTGTTGCCATGGCTGGAGCACACCTTGGCACTCAAGACTATGATCACATGTGGAAGAACTTAAGGAGCAAAAGTATAAGGGGCTTTGGAAACTAAGTTTTTACCAAGAATTGGGAATGACCAAGGGCATTACCCTAATTGTGTGCAACTATCACCTTGGGAGAGGGGGAAAGAACCCTAGGCCTCTCTTAAACCCTATCTCCCAAAACCATGGATAAGAGGGGAAAGAGAGTGAGCAAATGTGCAAAACATGGGTAATCTTTACCTAAACCCTAAGCAACATTATAACCATCAATTAGGGGAGGGAAATATTACAAAAAGGCCCCTAGGGAAACCCCATTTCAAATCTCCAAGTGGAGAGAGAGCTAGAGCTCTCTAATTCCCTCTAAGTCCCATTTTAGCCCTAAATCAAAGATCAACCGTGTTCACTTTAAAAATGGCGCCAAAACCACTTGGGTTCTATACCAAAAATGTGCAATACCACTTAGGGCACCCACTGGAAAAAGTTGAGCTCGAGACTCGGACGTTTGACATGCCATGGCATGGCTTTTGTCGTGATATGCTCAGTATGACACACCTGTTTTGGCACCCGAAGATCTCCCTCCCTAGGCCGTATCTGCCCCGGCGTCTCACAGTTGAGTGACAGCCCTAGGTGCCAGGAAGAGGTCTACGCCGGACTTTTGCAAAGATTCGCACGTTTGCGACCTCTGGCGACATTAGAACACTGGAAGAAACAAACCGCCACGTGTTCGACGCCGTCTGCCGCGCCAGAGCACGCCCGCGCGCGCGCCCGCGCCGCGCCCAAGCCAAGCCAGTGCCCTGGTCCGCGTCCGCGACTATAAAACGCCCAGGAGCCTTGGCCGTACCCCTCCGCACGCGCTCAAGCCTCACCGGAGCTCAGTTCGCCGCCGTTTGCCCATACGCAACGTGCCCGCGGCCACCCGAGCCCCTGCCACCGTAGACCGGCCAGCCCAGCCATTCCCAACCCCGTCCAGTCCTCGGAGAAGACTGTGCACGTCTCCGTGAAGCTCCCCGAGCGAGGAATCGGGCTCTGCTTCACCGGAGAGGCCGGCCCAAGGTCACCGGACTTCAAACGACCGCCGGCAACCGTGGACCGAGGTACACCGTGCACCTCTCTTCGATTCCTTGCACGGTTAGACTCCTTCGACCTCCACGAAGCTCCCTATGCCCTTGGATTGAACTATGCCGCCGTGGATAGGCCGGAGCACACGCCGCTGACGTGCTCGCCCGCCTGCTCACGTGGACCGGGCGATTCCGGCCATCCCCGACGACGAGCCGTACCTCGACGTGATCGCCAGACCCTCCCCGAGCCAACCCTACCCTTCGCCGGACCTCCCTCGTCGCCGGTAAGCCGCGCCACCCTTTTCTTTCCGCAGCTACTGTTTCAGTTGAGGGAGGGACTACGGGTGAGAGGGAGAGAAACCCAGGGGGTTAAGTGAAAGGTCAGAGACTCAAGTGAATAGTGCCTTAAGGGTAGATCTGCGAGGTTTAAATTGTTTTAAACCCAGGGACCTCGGCGCAAACTGTTTTTCCAGGAAAACTTAATTAAAACCTAATTTAAATTCAAACAGAAACTTTAAAAACCCATAACTTCTGTTTGGTTTATCCAATTTTGGTCAAACCAATTTTGCCAGACTCTAAATCATGTAACCTATTTAGGAAAAATATAAAACCCCTTGATGCTGTGGAAAACTTAAAAGTTCTGATTTAATGTTAACTTTGGCCAAAAGCTAAATAATAGTAAGAAAAATAGTTAGGCTATTTGACTAAGGTTAGGAAAATTTGGAGAAGTTTATATTCACCTACTAACCTGTTTAAAAATGTTAAACCCCTCTGTCCATTACATTAAGTTAGTTTTAACCCCTTATTCCAAATATGCTTAAGTTTAAGAAAAATAGGAAAAGTGACACAAATATTGAACCAGAGGGCACCCCTATTTTTGTTAAGATACTTAGTTAATGTAGTTCACTAGAAAAATATATCATACCCTGTTTTAGTGTAAAATAATTAAGATCTCTTTTAAATTAATAAAACAAGGATAACTTAGAAAAACTCCACAAAAATAACCCCAAGGTGAAAACACCCCCACCCTTGGGATAACTATTGTTTTATTAAAAAGAACCTAAGAAAAATATGAAATCTGCTGTTTGACATTTTTCAAATAATAAGGTAGTAGAAAGTGCCTTTTTGACATTAAACTTGGGAAAATCATAGCTAATTAACCACCCCTTAGTTTCCTGTGATTTTTAGCACAAAGACCTATCATTACCAGAGGATGCCAACAAAAATAACCTTTAGGACAGAGCCTACCCCTAACTATGAGGTGTAGTGTAAAGTGCCCCTTTTTGCCTAACTTTTGTTATTTTTGTTTAAGGCCTAACTTTTATACTTTAAGCCTCAAATTCTTAAAACAAGCTAAAATAGCCAGTGGCAACCCACTGTAATTTTTACAGAATTTTTGGAAATTATTAAAACCCTGTTGTAGTTCAAACCTACCCTAGAAACCCTAAATGGAAATTAAGGGAAGAGAAATGAAAGATATGAATAAAGGTTGTCCCTAAAAACTTTATTTGCTGTCCACAAAAATACATCAAAGCAATACCAAACCAATATGTTGTCCTAAAGGAAAACCTAAGTCCAAAGAATAATAAGTCTATCTATGTACCACTAGAAGCCCCGCATAACTAAGAAAACCCTAAGTTACTTCTCGACTTAGTTCCTTTTGCATAATGTTATTAAATCATGCATAATCATGACATACATGTTCATTGCATCTCGATAGATTGTAATCTTGCTGACGGAGAGTACATCCTCGTGCCGGAGCAAGGAGCTGCTCAGGAGGTAGCCCCAGATCCAGCACCAGAGCCAGCACCAGAGGACCTGCCTGCCACTGCTTTGGAAGGCAAGCCCCGGTTTTATGCATAACCTGTTATTTATGCTATTTTACTTCATTTAATGATTGTAGGTTTGATTGTGCACTTAAGTGTAGGAGTTGTTTGAAACCCTAGTTGCATGATCTCAGGAATCCCGTTGAGATGAATACTAGTATGCTAGGTCGAGTAGCTGCTTTATTAATTAGGATCTCGGTAGAAGTCGAGTGATTTTTCTAGCACTCGCGCGAGGTCAGGACATTGATTGTACCCACTTTCATATCGTACTGATGTTGGTGTGTGGGCAACAATCCATGGGGATTGGTTGTTCACGGGATAAAAATTTGAATAAGGATTAAGGTGTGGTACCGTGAGTCAAGCGTTTGAACGTACTAAACACATACCGAGAAATATGGTAAATCGGTAAGCCTAGTACCTGAGTGAACCTGCCCGCAGACTTTACCCCTCACGCGACCTGAGACGAGGTCTCCCATTCCGGTTATGGTGGGTACAAGTGCGGCCACTGCACGACGGCCAGTCGGGGTCAGTGGGGCATTGTACGCCAAGGCGGTGAGCCCTGATCTGTTGCCAGGGGATCGATGGGGACGGTTGATGTGTGTGGGGACGGAGTGCCCCTGCATGTCGTGTGTTTAGGTTTACCTTGCAAGGATAAAAACTCGATTCGAATCGTCTGCTTCTCGCAGCTAATGAGACTGCTTGATCCATGCTGCTACATTGAGTAACAAGTGGAATGATGCGGAGATGATATAAGATGTTGATTGCTAAAATGTTTGCTACTTGGTATGAATAGATAGTACACTTTTAGCCTTAAGAGAGTCACACTTAATTTTGACCAAATTAAAATCTTGAGTTAGCAACTCAGCTAGTGCTTTTGGCAACCAAACCCCACAGCCAAACAGCTGCATGTCTAGAGGTAGAGGAGTAGACTCCTCACACCGGGTAAGTCTAGCTGAGTATTAGTATACTCAGCCTTGCTTGTGGCATAATTTTTACAGGTTCTCTGGAGGAGATGGTTGCTGGGATAACTTGGCCGACCACCCTGCCACCGGGTTGGACTGTCGAGTGGGACCCTGCCTCGGCTGAGGAGGAGCATGAGGAGTGATGGGACAGGCTTCCCCATCTCTCTGTTTTATTTACCGTTAGTTTTATTCCGCTGCACTTCGAACAATGATGGATACTTTTGCAAAAACTCCGATGATGATGATGGTGATGTAATAATTTAACATTATGACATGTATGGTTTTATGCTTTATTGTATTTGCTCTGTGACTCACCTTCGAGTGAGATTGTGGTACTTGATCCTGTCAGTGGCCGTGTCGGACTAGATCCGAGGGATTGACGGGTTATTCCCATTTAAGTGTGGTCTAGCCTCTAAGGCGGGACTTGGACACTTAAGTTGGAATAATTCGGGCAGTTCCGCCACAAGTTCATGGCCGTCCCCAACTACACCTACCTCAAACTCAAGATGCCGGGCCCCAACGGGGTCATCACCGTCGGCCCCACGTACAAACACACGTTCGAATGCGACGTGGAGTGCATGGAGTACGCCGAGGCCCTCGCCGGGTCCGAGGCCCTCATCGCCGACCTGGAGAGCCTCTCTAAGGAGGTGCCAGACGTGAAGCGTCACGCCGGCAACTTCGAGCCAGCGGAGACGGTTAAGTCCGTCCCCCTCGACCCCAGCAGCGACGCCTCCAAGCAGATCCGGATCGGCTCCGAGCTCGATCCCAAATAGGAAGCAGTGCTCGTCGACTTTCTCCGTGCAAACGCCGACGTTTTTGCGTGGAGTCCCTCGGACATGCCCGGCATACCGAGGGATGTCGCCGAGCACTCGCTGGATATCCGAGCCGGAGCCCGACCCGTCAAGCAGGCTCTGCGCCGATTCGACGAAGAAAAGCGCAGAGCCATAGGCGAGGAGATCCACAAGCTAATGGCGGCAGGGTTCATCAAAGAGGTATTCCATCCTGAATGGCTTGCCAACCCTGTGCTTGTGAGAAAGAAAGGAGGGAAATGGCGGATGTGTGTAGACGTACCAGCGGTGCATGAACCATGTGTTCGGCGAACACATTGGCCGGACGGTCGAGGCCTACGTCGATGACATCGTAGTCAAGACGAGGAAAGCCTCCGACCTCCTTTCTGACCTTGAAGTGACATTCCAGTGTCTCAAGGCGAAAGGCGTGAAGCTCAATCCCGAAAAGTGTGTCTTCGGGGAGCCCCGAGGCATGCTCTTAGGGTTCATAGTCTCCGAGCGGGGCATCGAAGCCAACCCGGAGAAGATCGCAGCCATCACCAGCATGGGGCCCATCAAGGACTTGAAAGGCGTACAAAGAGTCATGGGATGTCTTGCGGCTCTGAGCCGCTTCATCTCGCGCCTCGGCGAAAGAGGCCTACCTCTGTACCGCCTCTTAAGGAAGGCCGAGTGCTTCACTTGGACCCCTGAGGCCGAGGAAGCCCTCGGGAACCTGAAGGCGCTCCTCACAAACGCGCCCATCTTGGTGCCCCCCGCTGCCGGAGAAGCCCTCTTGATCTACGTCGCCGCGACCACTCAGGTGGTTAGCGTCGCGATTGTGGTCGAGAGACGAGAAGAGGGGCATGCATTGCCCGTTCAGAGGCCAGTCTACTTCACCAGCGAGGTACTGTCCGAAACCAAGATCCGCTACCCACAAGTTCAGAAGCTGCTGTACGCGGTGATCCTGACGCGGCGGAAGTTGCGACACTACTTCGAGTCTCATCCGGTAACTGTGGTGTCATCCTTTCCCCTGGGGGAGATCATCCAGTGCCGAGAGGCCTCGGGTAGGATTGCAAAGTGGGCGGTGGAAATTATGGGCGAAACAATCTCGTTTGCCCCTCGGAAGGCCATCAAGTCCCAGGTCTTGGCGGACTTCGTGGCTGAATGGGTCGACACCCAGCTTCCAACAGATCCGATCCAGCCGGAACTCTGGACCATGTTCTTCGACGGGTCACTGATGAAGACAGGATCTGGCGCAGGCCTGCTCTTCATCTCGCCCCTCGGAAAGCATCTACGCTACGTGCTACGCCTCCACTTCCTGGCGTCCAACAATGTGGCTGAGTACCAGGCCCTAGTCAACGGGTTGCGCATCGCCATCGAGTTAGGGGTCCGACGCCTCGACGCTCGCGGTGACTCGCAGCTCGTCATCGACCAAGTCATGAAGAACTCCCACTGCCACGACCCGAAGATGGAGGCCTACTGCGATGAGGTTCGGCGCCTGGAAGACAAGTTCTACGGGCTCGAGCTCAACCACATCGCCCGGCGCCACAACGAGACTGTGGACGAGCTGGCTAAAATAGCCGCGGGGCGAACAATGGTTCCCCTGGACGTCTTCTCTCGAGACCTGCATCAACCCTCTGTCAAGATCGACGACACGCCCGAGCCCGAGGCACCCTCGGCCCAGCCCGAGGCACCCTCGGCTCGGCCCGAGGCATCCTCGGTTCAGCCCGAGGTACCCTCGGCCCCCGAGGGCGAGACACTGCGCGTCGAGGAGGAGCGAAGCGGGGTCACGCCAAATCAAAACTGGCAGACCCCGTACCTGAAATATCTCCGCCAAGGAGAGCTACCCCTCGACCGAGCCGAGGCTCGGCGGTTGGCGCGACGCGCCAAGTTGTTCGTCTTGCTGGGAGATGGGAAGGAGCTCTACCACCGCAGCCCCTCGGGCATCCTCCAGCGATGCATTTCCATCGCCGAAGGTCAGGAACTCCTACGAGAGATACACTCGGGGGCTTGCGGCCACCATGCAGCACCTCGAGCCCTTGTCGGAAATGCTTTCCGGCAAGGTTTCTACTGGCCGACGGCGGTGGCCGACGCCACAAGAATTGTCCGCACCTGCGAAGGGTGTTAGTTCTATGCGAGGCAGACCCACCTGCCCGCTCAAGCCCTGCAGACCATACCCATCACCTGGCCTTTTGCTGTGTGGGGTCTGGACCTCGTCGGCCCCTTGCAGAAGGCACCCGGGGGCTACACGCACCTGTTGGTCGCCATCGACAAATTCTCCAAGTGGATCGAGGTCCGACCCCTAAACAGCATCAAGTTCGAGCAAGCGGTCGCGTTCTTCACCAACATCATCCATCGCTTCGGGGTCCCGAACTCCATCATCACCGACAACGGCACCCAGTTCACCGGCAGAAAGTTCCTAGACTTCTGCGAGGATCACCACATCCGGGTGGACTGGGCCGCCGTGGCTCACCCCATGACGAATGGGCAAGTAGAGCGTGCCAACGGCATGATTCTACAAGGACTCAAGCCTTGGATCTACAACGACCTCAACAAGTTCGGCAAGCAATGGATGAAGGAACTCCCCTCGGTGGTCTGGAGTCTGAGGACGACGCCAAGCCGAGCCACGGGCTTCACGCCGTTCTTTCTAGTCTATGGGGCCGAGGCCATCTTGCCCACAGACTTAGAATACGGTTCCCCGAGGACGAGGGCCTATGCTGACCAAAGCAACCAAGCTAATCGAGAAGACTCGCTGGACCAGCTGGAAGAGGCTCGGGACAAGGCCTTACTACACTCGGCGCGGTACCAGCAGTCCCTGCGACACTACCTCGCCCGAGGGGTCCGGTCCCGAGACCTCCAGGCGGGCGACCTGGTGCTTCGGCTGCGACAGGACGCCCGAGGGCGGCACAAGCTCACGCCTCCCTGGGAAGGGCCGTTCGTCATCGCCAAAGTTCTGAAGCCCGGAACGTACAAGCTGGCCAACAGTCAAGGCGAGGTCTACAGCAACGCTGGGAACATCCAACAGCTACGTCGCTTCTACCCTTAAGATGTTTTCAAGTTGTTCATATACCTCGCTTCCACGCAAAGTTTAGTCATCAAGGAAGGGTCAGCCTTGCCTCGGCAAAGCCCGACCCTCCCTCGGGGGCTAAAAGGGGGTACCCCCTCTGCGTCGAAATTTTCCTCGAAAAAAGATCCTTTCTGCCAGAATGTCTTTCGTGCTTTTCGACTACTTCGAAAGTGGATCCTGAAAACGACGGAGTACACGTAAGCAGCCAAGGCTGACCGAGCCGAGGGACTCCTACGCCTCCGGGATACGGATACCTCACTCATCACCTTCTGCGATAAGTAACTCATGTTCGGATAAGTGATTCCGTGGACCGAACAAGTCTTCACGTTCCAAAGCTCCTCTGCCGAAGCGATTCTTCGAGCCTTCTCGACTGCGTCGGTGACAGAACCCTATGGACGGGTAAGAGTGCGCGTAAGCGGCAAGGCCGACCGAGCCGAGGGATTCCTATGCCTCCGGGATACGGATACCTCACTCATCACCTTCCGTGAGAAGCAACTCTCGCTCGCACAGACAATTCTGTTACCGACGAAAAAGTCTAGATACTCAAAACAAGAGGAAAAGAAACACAGCTTTACAACACGGCGAGGGTGTGTTTGGGCCTCGGCGGCCGCAGAAAACACACGCTACAAGATAATCCGATCCTGCAGGCTCGGATCTTGACGGTTGAAGGGAGCAGCAGCACCCTCGGCGTCAACTACACCTTCGGCGAGGTCCGACCTAGCCTCCGACGGTGACACGGTCCGAGGGTCTCCACTCTGAAGGACGACTTCATCATCACGCCCGGGCCATCGCCGCCCGGGTCTCCTCCAAGAATCTGGCTCGAGCAGGCGGCTCGGCTGGTCACCCCGAGGCCTCGGCCAGCTGTCCCCCGAAGACATCAGCCCGGCCCGAGGCCTCGGCAGATCAACTCCGGCGTCGGTCCCGCTAACGGACGACCCGGCCAGGATCCGGCCGGCCAAGTCTTCTTTTCGAGCCAACTCTGCCTCTGTCTATGCTGACACCGCTACCCCTGGCTTCGGCTCATCGAAGAGCGGCCGAGGGGTTCCTTTAACTAAGCAAGAGAAGCCTCGGACAGCAAGGCCGACCGAGCCGAGGGACTCCTATGCCTCCGAGATACGGATACCTCACTCGTCACCTTTGCACGGGGCGACTCACGCTTGGTGAAGCGGTTCAGACAACCAACAGGCGAGTCTTAGTGCTCGAAAATGAGGAAAAACATGGCTCCATGCCAAAAATACATACATGTTCAGGCCTCGACAGCCACAATGAACAAAAACACTGGCATTCAAGGTGCCATTACAAACGGAACTCCGGTTCCGTCCCCGCAGGTATGAACAACCTCCACACCGGGGAGCCTGCGGGGCGACGAGTTCCGGGCGACTCGCCAGCGACCTCTGCAGCAGCAGCCATGGTCCCAGGATGGACGCGGCCACCGGAAGGCTCTCGTTCGCATTCCCGCTCAAGGGACGCAAACCAGCCATCAAAGCCAAAGAGCGGGCCGCTCCAAAGCGCATCGGCAAGTCCTCGCTCCCGTCCTCGCCACGAAAGCGAGGAAGAGTGCGGAATGTTGCATCCTAGCTGGGCAGCAACAGTTCGCCTTCCCCGGCATGGCTGGAGGACGCCTCCTCCGCAGAGCTGGAGGATGGTTTCCACCACCAGAAGCTGGAAGAGGAGGTGGCCAGCCGACCCGCGCGGGAGGTAGAGCCCCGGCTCGCCTCGCTCTCCGCCCCAGCAAGGATGATGAACATCCTTGAAGCTGAGGGCGGGACCAAGATCACAGCCCGTCTTGCTTCTCCCCATCCAGGGGCTGGTGGTCACCGTCTTGGGTGACCGCCGGTGGAGGGGTGCAGCCGGGTTGCATGATGAAAATCCTTGAAGCCGAACAATGGCTGAAAGGTACCGACTCCCACGGAGTTGCGTTCCTCCAACGACAAGGCGAAAGGACTACGGGCATCCCCCATCCGGGGGCTCGGAAGGTGGAAAGACACGATGCATAAGGGAGCGCGAAGACATGGTCGCCTTTCAAGGGGATCACCCTCCTTTTAAAGGCGACTCTCCCTACTTGCGTCCCCAGCCGTCGTGGGCTGAGTCTTCTCCAACACGCTCCAAGGTCCTCCCCCTACGGCGCGGGGGCTGGGTCCCACACGTCATGCAAGCCGGCCCAGAGCAGAAGAAGCCAAACCGCCGCGCGCGGTGCATGCAACCGCCCAGCGGTTACAAGCAGTTCTCCACTTTTGCCCAGACCAGCGGGCGAAAGGGCGGGCAGCCATGCAGGCGGCATGCAACCGCGCCAAGTGGGCGCACCTCTCCGACTTCCAACGCGCCCAGCATGGAAGCCCACGCCCACGCGTCATGCAACCGACGCGCCGGTCGCTACGTGCAAGCAACTGCACCGCCACTCGCACCACTGCCACGCCTCCTCGACTACGGAACCAGTACCGCGACTCGAGGCAACCCTGCGTACGACCCAGCAGTGCCAGCCAGGCGCGACGGTCAATGCAGCCAAAAATGGGCCGGCAGTGATGGCGGTGGCAGGCGGGCGGGAGCGGCGGTCACGTCGTCAGCCAAGCTTGCGTCCCATCCTGGGGCAGTGAGAGAGCCCTCTCTCACGGCGTGAAGACGACGCGCCCGTGTTCCGTTCCTCGAACGTCTCGCGCACGCGCAACGGCCGCCCCGCGAACCACTCGCCCCGTCGCATTAACTCCGCGGCGGGGCAGGCGGCGTCTCTGGCAGGGGAAGCGAGCGACGCTTCGCCTTCGCCATAATGACCGCGTCAAAAAAGATACGCCGCGTCATTCGATTTCGTGTCCTTTTCCTTTTCCTCTTTCTCTCTCTTACAACAGGGACCGGGAAAGGGGGATACCCCGAAAAGGACCCTTCTCCGTGAAGGAAACAGGCTCCGAGCCTCCCTACTGATCAGAGGTTCGAAGGCTGGCCCCTCGGAGGGGTTCAACAGCCGCCTCAGAGCACGTGGGCTCCACACCCACTACTGGTCAGAGGTTCAAAGGCCGGCCCCTCGGAAGGGTTCAACGGCTGCTTTAGGCCACTCGGGCTCCGCGCCCACTACTGATCAGGGGTTCGTAGGCTGGCCCTCGAAGGGTTCACAGCCGCCTCAGACACAGAGCGAGGGATGACCATGGGTACGTTCGATACATAACCAAGGCTCGGGCTACGCTCCCGAGGTACCCTAGGACATTTCTGAGACCAGCGGGAACGATCTTGTAATGGAATCCCATCAGAGGGAGGCATCGAGCCCTCGGACCCCGTCGACATGGGACCGGGTCCGACAGATCACCCGCAGGTACTTTTGGGCGCGCCTCTGGGCCTCTAGCCGACCCCTAACAAATGGGGCACGGACGTCCGCTCGGATTACCCGCCAGCAGCTCACCGGAGACACCATGTTCGGCGCCCACCGAGGGCAACATGGCGCTTTCCCCCCTCCTCCTTGCGGAAAGGCGACGCAGGGGCGTATGTAAAAAAGTTGAGTCTGTCCCTGATCGTCCTCTCGCCCTGTGCAGAGGCTCGGGGGCTGCTCTCGCAAACCCGGCTCCGGCCAAACCGTTGACAGCGTCAACATACCAGCCCAAGAACTTGGAACCCGACCGTGCACCCGGACTACGGCCAGCTCGCATGAGGGAACGACCAGACCAGCCGAAGCATTACGCGAGGCATTAAGACCTCGAAGGAGTCAAACCACTCCTCTGAGGCCTCGGGGGCTACACCCGGCGGGTGCGCTCGCGTGCACCCACCGGAACAAAACGCAACCGAGAAAGGCTGGTCCCCTTGCAAAAAAGTGCGACGAAAGCCTCCAAGCGAGTGCTAACACTCCCTTCGAGGCTCGGGGGCTACTGTCGAGGACCATAATTAGGGGTACCCTCAAGTCAACTAATTCTCAGCTGGTAACCCCCATAAGCATAAAGCTGCAAAGGCCTGATGGGTGCGATTAAGTCAGGGATCGGTCCATTCGAGGGACTCGATCACGCCTCACCCGAGCCTAGCCTTGGACAAAGGCAGCCGACCCCGGAGGATCTCCGTCTCGCCCGAGGCCCCCCTCCAGCGACGAACATACTTACGGCTCGCCCGAGGCCCTGTCTTCGCCAAGAAGCAACCCTGACCAAATCGTCGCGCCAACCGACCAGATCGCAGGAGCATTTAATGCAAAGGTGGCCTGACACCTTTATCCTGACACGCGTCCTCTAGTCGACAGAGCCAAAGTGACCGCAGTCACTTCGCCGCTCCACTGACCGGCCTGACAGAAGGACAGCGCCGCCTGCGCCGCTCCGACTGCTGTGCCGCTCGGCAGAGTGAGGCTGACAGGCAGTCAGGCCCGACCTCAGGCACCATAGGAAGCTCCGCTTCGCCCGACCCAGGGCTTGGACTCGGGCTCAGCCCCGGAAGACGGCGAACTCCGCTCCGCCCGACCCAGGGCTCGGACTCGGGCTCAGCCCCGGAAGACGGTGAACTCCACTCCGCCCGACCCAGGGCTCAGACTCGGGCTCAGCCCCGGAAGACGGCGAACTCCGCTCCGCCCGACCCAGGGCTCGGACTTGGGCTCAGCCCCAGAAGATGTAACACCCACTTTGTAATAATATGAATAGAGAAAACAATTTCTCCTTAGGACAGTTTAACCTTTGTGCATCATCACATGTGAACACCATGTCCAAAAACAATTAATAAAAAGGATATACTATTAAATTGTGCATCATGCTGAGGTTTTATTTGGTGTGCATTTTGTGACAACATAAAATAAAAATGTGACAAGGAATATATTAAAAAGCCCAAATTTGATAGAAAAAATATAAAATAAAATAAATAAACAAATAAGTTTACGATAATGTTTGGAGAATTGTGAAATTCGTAGAAATTCATTGGATCCTTTCTTTTCATAACCAATTAATGTTACTAAATTAATTAAGTAACCAATAAATGAATAAAAGACAAGTGCATCTCTTGTGGATGACTTTGTTTTGAGGTACTTTATTGAACACATGAATTTGACCTCAAAGTATAAATGAAAAACATAGAATAGAAAATGAGTAAAAAGGAAAAGAATGTACAGAAAAATATGAATAGTTAAATATAATTCCTCATACTGGTATTTATAATTGTGTACTCAATTGGTGAGTAAAGCTCACAAACAAATTTGAAATCAAATTCAAATCTGAAATTCAAATAGAAAACTAAAAATAGAAAAGAAAAAGAAAGGAAGCAGAAAAAAAAGAAAAAAAGAAACACTTCAGCCGCATTGGGCCGAAATCGGGATGGTCGGCCCATTAACTCTCCCGCGCGTCCCTCTCTGCTTCCACCGCTGTCACCCGGCCCCGCGCGCCAGTCTCCTTGAGTCGTGCGCGTTGGCGTCTGTTTCTGGGTGACTGAACATGGGTCCGGTCCGTCAGTCTCGCCGGACGCACGCGACTTGTTCGCTTTGTCACCGTCGCGTGGGACCCATCAATCGGGCTCGTCACCCTCCTCACGAAGGATTCGCCGCGCGCCGCGGATCGTGGAGCAAATCTCGCGCAAGCTTGACGCTGGGGCGCGGGACCGCGTCATGGGGGTCCTCCTCCCCACGTCGGCTCCACCAGAAAGCTCGGAAAATCCGAGCGGCAGTTCGGCCGCGGATTGCGCGAGCTCCGCGGCGGCCGGATCTCGTCTGCGGCATAAATCCTCTCCTCGCGAGCCCAGCTCCCGTTCCTTCCCCGCTCTCTCATCCTCCTCGCTGCCGTTGCGCACCTCACTGGATTCGCCTTATCTCGCCCAGTGCTCACTCTTCCTCTCCATGCCGCGCTAACCTTGCCTGCGGTGGTCGCCTGTGCCGCTGCGCTCGCCCTGAGCCGCTACGCCACCCGAAGTCAAATTGTGGTGCTGTGGAGACTCGCCTGGCGCCACTGAAGCCGCTCCTCGCGTCGCGTGTCGGGAGGGATCCCCAGCCTTCGGGCAATTCATCGCCGAAGTCTTGTGTTCGCTGGCAGACCCCGGGTCGTCGTGGGCAGGGCTCCGATTCGGGTATCTCACGGTGAGCGCCCCTCCCTCAGTTTTGCCTCGGCCTAGAGATTGTTTTAGGGCAGACGCATAGTATTTCGGGCACCGGGGCACCCATTCATCGGTCGCCGTCGAGTTGGGCCATCATGGGGAAACAACGTCGCCGCCTCAGTCCGGCGAGGGGAGGAAGAAGGGCGCGCGGCCGTCGGATTCAGCGGGCGGCTGGGATTAGAACACGGGGATACCGGTTCGCGGGGGCATTGCGGGCCGTCGGATGGGAATCGAACGATCCCGGTTAGATCAAGCTTCGCCCTTCGTCCGAATCGTAGGATGTTGATCCAACGGTGGCAATTAGAGCAGGGAGTACCTTTCGGGTGTGCAGATTTGGGCAGTTGGATGTCGATCGGAGGGCTCAGGGTGGATCTCGGGTATTTAAAATCTGAGCCGTAGATCTAGCATCGCGTGGCTGTTAATGAATACCGGTTCATTTTAATAGTCTTCTAATCTTGGCCGTCCACTTACGATCCAACGGCTGAGATCTGTGAGTAACCCTTCGCTGTGGCAATCTTCGTAAAGAGCCCCTGTTCTTTTTGTAAATGAACCCGCCGTCCACTTAGCTAGGTTCTGAGTCTTAGGAATTCTTCTGAAATAACCCCTGCGCTTTCCGGATTTCGAGGCCCAATCCAGAGGAGATTAAAAACAGAGAAATAATGTTAGAAATTCATTTTTAATACAAAAACAAATCTAGAAACTTGTAAAATTCATAGAAATCCCATCTTTGGTCCAAATTGAACCATTCCAATTTCTAAAATTTTGTAATAATATTCTCTATCATTTAGTATCACTGTTTTGACATGAACTCAGTTAGAAAATTAATTTATCATCTAACCCTATTTTAATCACATTAAACCCTAGGAAATTCATAACTCGAAATATATAATTCCAAATTTAGTGATTCCAGTTCCTATGATCTCATTTTAATGTGTAGATTTTTACTGTATATTTTATTTACATGTTTGATGTGATGTTGATTTTGGCTATACTATGTATGTATTGTGTTGATGCGAATAGACGAGCAAGCCACTGTGGAAACTGAGGTTCAACAAGTAGAGATAGCTGAGCAGGAGCTCATTGAAGGCAAGTTGTGCCCTTGATTCACTTTTGTTACCCAATAATGTTCTTTATAATCATCTACCATGCATAGGTTAATTTTGATGGGACCCGATAGGTCACCCTAGATTGTTTATCTCATTACCTTGTTTACCCCTGAATCACTTGGGTAGTTTTGCTATTGCTTTACATGGTTTTGGGATAATCATTTATTATATCTATGTTCCAATTCTTTTGTTATTCTATTTATGTTCATGTCAAGATCATTAATGTTAATTGGAACATAGAGCTTAACTTGAGAAACACGTGCCACCACAAGGGTTTATGGACGCCCTTGGCTGATTAATTAGGAAAGCTAGTGGAAGACTACCTTACCCGAAAGGGGCAAGGGCAGTAGGGGAGTTGCATGCAAGGAGGTTCTCGGGTTGATTTAGCTGCGATGGCGGTCGGACGGGGGATTCTTGCAAGTGCTCTTCCCATAAACTGTAGCGGGTTTTCGGAAGCTAGTGGAACTTTGTAAAGGCCTCGTAGTGGATCCCTAGCCATTCACCTCGGTAGTGTCTAAGGGCCTAGCTAACCCTGGCGACATGGGATACACGACTTGTGGGTAAAGGGTACAACCTCTGCAGAGTGTAAAACTGGTATACTAGCCGAGCTCACGGTCATGAGCAGCTCAGGACTCTCTGATGATTAAATTATGGAACCTAAACTCAATGTGTCATTTGCATATGCATGGGTTTATTATTAATTTTGTTCTATTATTTTATTTAAGGTTTGGTATTTACTTACACTTAGTAACTGCTAATAAAAGTTTGACCAACATTAAAAGCAATGCTCAGCTTTAACCATTCTCTTTGATAAGCCTTACACTCCATGAGCTCCCACCTTTGGTGAGTTCATGTCACATTATTCCCCACAACTTGTTGAGCGATGATCATGTGTGAGCTCACCCTTGCTGTCTCACACCCCCCCACAGGAGATGATCAGGTGGTTCAGGAGGAGCCACAAGGCGAGGAGTATGATCTGATCTAGGTGGCGTTTCTCAGTTGACATTGGCGCCGACGATCCTTAGTTCGTTTTATCTTTATTATTTTATTTTGTAATAAGTCTTCCGCTATGTAATAAATACTCTGATGTTTTATGACATTTATCTCTATACACTCTGTTATTATATATGTTGTCTTCTTGGCGCATGTATGAGATGCACCTGGCTTTGTTCCTTAAAGCCGGGTGTGACAGAAGTGGTATCAGAGGAATGTTGACTGTAGGACGAGACCTAGATAGAAATGGACAAACCCTCTCCTACTTACCTTACTCTGACTCATTATATACTCATCTCATCTTGATCTTGTCTCACCTTCTACTGTTCTACTCTGATCATTCTTATCTTTTCCATTCTAAGATAAGATGGATTTCACACCTTGGAATCCTACAACTATGAACCTTTTCAGAGATAGGGAACCTAAGACAAAATAAAAACTATTTTCTTTATTTAAAAATGTTGGTTGATTGTTCTGATGATCAATGCCTGATTTGCTTCTTTGATTGATTGAAATAGTATAGACGGGCATCTTGGTATGTACCACCATAAGGTAATGAACTAGCTTTAGTAGGTAAAACACCAATATGCTTAGCTAATAAAATCCCCCAAAGTAACCTGATTTGTAAATACCTGCCTTGTCTACTATTCTCTTACCTGAGACTGCTCCTATTTCTAAACGGCTATACAGAATGTCCGTAGAAGAACTAAAGGAACTTAAGAAGCAATTAATGGAATTACAAGAAGCTGGGTACATTCGTCCGAGTTCCTCACCTTGGGGAGCGTCGGTCTTGTTTGTACAGAAGAAGGATGGATCGCAGCGGATGTGTGTGGATTATAGATCTCTTAATGATGTCACTGTGAAGAACAAGTATCCATTGCCCCGTATTGAGGATCTATTTGATCAGATGAGAGGTGCTAGGGTATTCTCGAAGATTGATCTCCGATCCGGTTACCATCAGATGAGGATTAGACCATCGGATATTCCCAAGACGGCTTTCTCGACTCGATATGGATTATATGAGTTTACGGTTATGTCGTTTGGATTAACCAATGCACCAGCTTATTTTATGAACTTGATGAATAAGGTGTTTATGGAGTACTTGGATAGATTCGTCGTGGTGTTCATCGACGACATTCTTATTTATTCCCAGAGTGATAGCGATCATGAGGAACATCTGAGATTGGTGCTGCAGAAGCTACGAGATAACCAGCTATATGCCAAGTTTAGCAAGTGCGAGTTTTGGATTGGCGAGGTGCCATTTCTTGGTCATATTATTTCTAATGGAGGAATTTCAGTGGATCCTGCTAAAGTTAAGGAGATAATGGAGTGGAGAGTACCCACTACAGTTACTGAGATTCGGAGTTTCTTGGGATTAGCAGGATATTATCGGAGATTTATTGAAGGATTTTCTAAGATTGCTAAACCTATGACTTCGCTTTTGGAGAAAGGAAGAGAATTTAAGTGGGACGAGAAGTGTCAAGACAGCTTTGATCAATTGAAGAAAAGATTGATGTCGCCACCAGTATTGGTTATGCCCGACCTACAGAAAGGATTTGATATCTATTGTGATGCATGTGGCCAAGGCTTAGGATGTGTGCTTATGCAAGAAGGACATGTGATTGCCTATGCGTCTCGTCAGTTACGGAAACATGAATTGAACTACCCCACTCATGACTTGGAATTGGCAGCCGTTGTGCATGCGCTTAAGATTTGGAGACACTATATCATGGGGACCAAGTGCCAAGTATATACGGATCATAAGAGTTTGAAGTATATATTCACTCAGAAGGATCTCAACCTTAGGCAACGCCGTTGGTTGGAGCTTATTAAGGATTATGATTTGGAGATTCACTATCACCCGGGCAAGGCAAATTTGGTTGCAGATGCCTTGAGTCGAAAGGAGCATGTTCATTCAGCTATTGTTGCCCAGCTACCTGATGAGATTGTTGAGGATTTCAGGAGACTTAACCTGGCAATAGTTGCTCACACTGAAGGAGTTACTATTGATGTGGAACCTACGTTGGAGCAAGAAATCCGCAAAGGATAGATTGGTGATGCTAAAATATAAGAGATTAAGGATCTGATTACTGAAGGTCGAGGTCTGGAATTCACGGAAGATGAGCAAGGCACAATATGGTTCAAGGACCGGATATGAGTTCCTGAGATTGATAGCCTTCGTGAGACTATTTCAAAGGAGGCTCATGACTTGGATTATTCTATTCATCCTGGTAGTACCGAGATGTATCAGGATTTGAAACAGAAGTATTGGTGGTATGGATTGAAAAGATATGTAGCTGCACATGTGGCTATGTGCGACGTATGTCAAAGAGTTAAGGCTGAACACCAGAGGCCAGCCGGACTACTGCATCCACTGAAGATACCCGAGTGGAAATGGGAAGAGATTGGTATGGATTTTATTACTGGATTGCCTCGCACCCAGAAAGGATATGATGCTATATGGGTGATTGTGGATAGATTGACTAAAGTGGCTCACTTTATTCCTGTCAAGACTACTTATAAAGGTTCTCAACTAGCAGAGTTATATATGGCTCGGATTGTGTGTTTGCATGGAGTACCAAAGAAGATCGTGTCTGATCGAGGTTCGCAGTTTACCTCAAGATTTTGGAGAAGCTTTCATGAGAATATGAGTACAAAGTTGAATTTCAGTACAGCTTATCACCCTCAGACTGATGGACAGACTGAAAGGACTAATCAAGTATTGGAAGATATGTTGAGAGCGTGTGCCCTTCAGCATGGAGGAAGTTGGGATAAAAGTCTACCATATGCTGAGTTCTCATATAATAATAGTTATCAGGCCAGTCTGAAGATGTCACCTTTTGAAGCTTTATATGGGAGGAAGTGCAGGACTCCTCTGTATTGGGATCAAACTGGAGAAAGACAATTCTTTGGGCCTGAATTGATTCAAGAAGCAGAAGAACAAGTCCGTATAATTCGGGAAAATTTGAGGGTGGCTCAAACCACACAAAAGAGCTACGCTGATAATAGAAGAAGGCCACTGGAATTTGAAGGAGATTATGTGTATCTCAAGGTGTCACCACTTCGTGGAATGAGGAGATTCAAAGTTAAGGGCAAATTGTCCCCCCGCTACATTGGACCATTCTTGATCTTTAGAAGAGTTGGGGAGATGGCATACCAACTCGAGTTACCGGATAGTTTATCGGATGTGCATAACGTGTTCCACATATCTCAACTAAAGAAGTGTCTCCGTGTCCCTGAGGAACAGTTACCAATGGAAGAGCTCAGTGTTCAAGGTGATTTGACTTACACGGAGTACCCGATCAAGATTTTGGATACTTTGACTCGAGTTACAAGAAATAAGGTGATAAAGATGTGCAAAGTACAATGGAGTCACCACGGAGAAGATGAAGCAACTTGGGAAAGAAAAGAAGAGCTTCGTATAGATTTTCCCCATCTTTTCCCTCGTTCTTCTTAAATCTCGAGGATGAGATTATTTTTAAGGGGGGTAGGATTTGTAACACCCACTTTGTAATAATATGAATAGAGAAAACAATTTCTCCTTAGGACAGTTTAACCTTTGTGCATCATCACATGTGAACACCATGTCCAAAAACAATTAATAAAAAGGATATACTATTAAATTGTGCATCATGCTGAGGTTTTATTTGGTGTGCATTTTGTGACAACATAAAATAAAAATGTGACAAGGAATATATTAAAAAGCCCAAATTTGATAGAAAAATATAAAATAAAATAAATAAACAAATAAGTTTACGATAATGTTTGGAGAATTGTGAAATTCGTAGAAATTCATTGGATCCTTTCTTTTCATAACCAATTAATGTTACTAAATTAATTAAGTAACCAATAAATGAATAAAAGACAAGTGCATCTCTTGTGGATGATTTTGTTTTGAGGTACTTTATTGAACACATGAATTTGACCTCAAAGTATAAATGAAAAACATAGAATAGAAAATGAGTAAAAAGGAAAAGAATGTACAGAAAAATATGAATAGTTAAATATAATTCCTCATACTGGTATTTATAATTGTGTACTCAATTGGTAAGTAAAGCTCACAAACAAATTTGAAATCAAATTCAAATCTGAAATTCAAATAGAAAACTAAAAATAGAAAAGAAAAAGAAAGGAAGCAGAAAAAAAGAAAAAAAGAAACACTTCAGCCGCATTGGGCCGAAATCGGGATGGTCAGCCCATTAACTCTCCCGCGCGTCCCTCTCTGCTTCCACCGCTGTCACCCGGCCCCGCGCGCCAGTCTCCTTGAGTCGTGCGCGTTGGCGTCTGTTTCTGGGTGACTGACCATGGGACCGGTCCGTCAGTCTCGCCGGACGCACGCGACTTGTTCGCTTTGTCACCGTCGTGTGGGACCCATCAATCGGGCTCGTCACCCACCTCACGAAGGATTCGCCGCGCGCCGCGGATCGTGGAGCAAATCTCGCGCAAGCTTGACGCTGGGGCGCGGGACCGAGTCATGGGGGTCCTCCTCCCCACGTCGGCTCCACCAGAAAGCTCGGAAAATCCGGGCGGCAGTTCAGCCGCGGATTGCGCGAGCTCCGCGGCGGCCGCATCTCGTCTGCGGCATAAATCCTCTCCTCGCGAGCCCAGCTCCCGTTCCTTCCCCGCTCTCTCATTCTCCACGCTGTCGTTGCGCACCTCACTGGATTCGCCTTATCTCGCCCAGTGCTCACTCTTCCTCTCCATGCCGCGCTAACCTTGCCTGCGGTGGTCGCCTGTGCCGCTGCGCTCGCCCTGAGCCGCTACGCCACCCGAAGTCAAATTGTGGTGCTGTGGAGACTCGCCTGGCGCCACTGAAGCCGCTCCTCGCGTCGCGTGTCGGGAGGGATCCCCAGCCTTCGGGCAATTCATCGCCGAAGTCTTGTGTTCGCTGGCAGACCCCGGGTCGTCGTGGGCAGGGCTCCGATTCGGGTATCTCACGGTGAGCGCCCCTCCCTCAGTTTTGCCTCGGCCTAGAGATTGTTTTAGGGCAGACGCATAGTATTTCGGGCACCGGGGCACCCATTCATCGGTCGCCGTCGAGTTGGGCCATCATGGGGAAACAGCGTCGCCGCCTCAGTCCGGCGAGGGGAGGAAGAAGGGCGCGCGGCCGTCGGATTCAGCGGGCGGCTGGGATTAGAACACGGGGATACCGGTTCGCGGGGGCATTGCGGGCCGTCGGATGGGAATCGAACGATCCCGGTTAGATCAAGCTTCGCCCTTCGTCCGAATCATAGGATGTTGATCCAACGGTGGCGATTAGAGCAGGGAGTACCTTTCGGGTGTGCAGATTTGGGCAGTTGGATGTCGATCGGAGGGCTCAGGGTGGATCTCGGGTATTTAAAATCTGAGCCGTAGATCTAGCATCGTGTGGCTGTTAATGAATACCAGTTCATTTTAATAGTCTTCTAATCTTGGCCGTCCACTTACGATCCAACGGCTGAGATCTGTGAGTAACCCTTCGCTGTGGCAATCTTCGTAAAGAGCCCCTGTTCTTTTTGTAAATGAACCCGCCGTCCACTTAGCTAGGTTCTGAGTCTTAGGAATTCTTCTGAAATAACCCCTGCGCTTTCTGGATTTCGAGGCCCAGTCCAGAGGAGATTAAAAACAGAGAAATAATGTTAGAAATTCATTTTTAATACAAAAACAAATCTAGAAACTTGTAAAATTCATAGAAATTCCATCTTTGGTCCAAATTGAACCATTCCAATTTCTAAAATTTTGTAATAATATTCTCTATCATTTAGTATCACTGTTTTGACATGAACTCAGTTAGAAAATTAATTTATCATCTAACCCTATTTTAATCACATTAAACCCTAGGAAATTCATAACTCGAAATATATAATTCCAAATTTAGTGATTCCAGTTCCTATGATCTCATTTTAATGTGTAGATTTTTACTGTATATTTTATTTACATGTTTGATGTGATGTTGATTTTGGCTATACTATGTATGTATTGTGTTGATGCGAATAGACGAGCAAGCCACTGTGGAAACTGAGGTTCAACAAGTAGAGATAGCTGAGCAGGAGCTCATTGAAGGCAAGTTGTGCCCTTGATTCACTTTTGTTACCCAATAATGTTCTTTATAATCATCTACCATGCATAGGTTAATTTTGATGGGACCCGATAGGTCACCCTAGATTGTTTATCTCATTACCTTGTTTACCCCTGAATCACTTGGGTAGTTTTGCTATTGCTTTACATGGTTTTGGGATAATCATTTATTATATCTATGTTCCAATTCTTTTGTTATTCTATTTATGTTCATGTCAAGATCATTAATGTTAATTGGAACATAGAGCTTAACTTGAGAAACACGTGCCACCACAAGGGTTTATGGACGCCCTTGGCTGATTAATTAGGAAAGCTAGTGGAAGACTACCTTACCCGAAAGGGGCAAGGGCAGTAGGGGAGTTGCATGCAAGGAGGTTCTCGGGTTGATTTAGCTGCGATGGCGGTCGGACGGGGGATTCTTGCAAGTGCTCTTCCCATAAACTATAGCGGGTTTTGGAAGCTAGTGGAACTTTGTAAAGGCCTCGTAGTGGATACCTAGCCATTCACCTCGGTAGTGTCTAAGGGCCTAGCTAACCCTGGTGACATGGGATACACGACTTGTGGGTAAAGGGTACAACCTCTGCAGAGTGTAAAACTGGTATACTAGCCGAGCTCACGGTCATGAGCAGCTCAGGACTCTCTGATGATTAAATTATGGAACCTAAACTCAATGTGTCATTTGCATATGCATGGGTTTATTATTAATTTTGTTCTATTATTTTATTTAAGGTTTGGTATTTACTTACACTTAGTAACTGCTAATAAAAGTTTGACCAACATTAAAAGCAATGCTCAGCTTTAACCATTCTCTTTGATAAGCCTTACACTCCATGAGCTCCCACCTTTGGTGAGTTCATGTCACATTATTCCCCACAACTTGTTGAGCGATGATCATGTGTGAGCTCACCCTTGCTGTCTCACACCCCCCCACAGGAGAAGAGCAGGTGGTTCAGGAGGAGCCACAAGGCGAGGAGTATGATCTGATCTAGGTGGCGTTTCTCAGTTGACATTGGCGCCGACGATCCTTAGTTTGTTTTATCTTTATTATTTTATTTTGTAATAAGTCTTCCGCTATGTAATAAATACTCTGATGTTTTATGACATTTATCTCTATACACTCTGTTATTATATATGTTGTCTTCTTGGCGCATGTATGAGATGCACCTGGCTTTGTTCCTTAAAGCCGGGTGTGACAGAAGACGACGAACTCCGCTTCGCCCGACCCCAGGGCTCAGACTCAGCCGTGGCCTCATCCGACGGTCTCCGCCTCGCCCGACCCAGGGGCTCGGACTCGACCACGGCCACGGAAGACAGACTCGACCTCGACCTCGGAGGAGCCTCCACATCGCCCAACCTAGGGCGCGGACCGACCACGTCGACAGGAGGCACCATCATTACCCTACCCCAAGCTGACTCAGGCTACGAGGAACAAGACCGGCGTCCCATCTGGCTCGCTCCGCCAGATAGGCAATGATGGCGCCCCGCACGCTCTGTGACGACGGCAGCTCTCAGCCCCCTTACGGAAGAAAGAGGACGTCAGCAAGGACTCGACAGCCCCGACAGCTGTCCTTCCGCCAGGCTCCAGCGCTCCTCCGACGGCCACGACACCGCACGAACCGGGTGCCAAAACCTCTCCGGCTGCCACGACGGCATGTACTTAGGGCGCTAGCTCTCCTCCGCTAGACACGTAGCACTCTGCTACACCCCCCATTGTACACCTGGATCCTCTCCTTACGCCTATAAAAGGAAGGACCAGGGCCCTCTTACAGAAGGTTGGCCGCGCGGGGAAGAGGACGAGACAGGCGCTCGCGTGAGGCCGCTCGCTCCCCCTCCCGCGTGGACGCTTGTAACCCCCTACTGCAAGCGCACCCGACCTGGGCGCGGGACGAACACGAAGGCCGCGGGATTTCCACCTCTCTCACGCCCGTCTCCGGCTGCCTTTCTTCCCCCCTTCGCGCTCGGCCTCGCGCCGACCCATCTGGGCTGGGGCACGCGGCGACATTTCACTCGTCGGCCCAGGGACCCCCCGGTCTCGAAACGCTGACAAAGCTAGTTAGTCTAATTATTTGTGTTGGGCAATTCAACCACCAAAATCAATTAGGAAAAAGGTGTAAGCCTAATTCCCTTTCAATCTCCCCCTTTTTGGTGATTGATGCCAACACAAACCAAAGCAAGTATAGAAGTGCATAATTGAACTAGTTTTCATAATTGTAAGTGCAAAGGTTACTTAGAATTGAGCCAATATTAATTCACATAAGATATGCATGGATTGTTTCTTTATTTTTAACATTTTGGACCACGCTTGCACCACATGTTTTGTTTTTGCAAATTCTTTTGTTAATTCATTTCAAAGTTCTTTTGCAAATAGTCACAGGTAAATGAATAAGATTTTGAGAAGCATTCTCAAGATTTGAAATTTTCTCCCCCTGTTTCAAATGCTTTTCCTTTGACTAAAACAAAACTCCCCCTCAATAAAATCCTCCTCTTAGTGTTCAAGAGGGTTTTAAGATACCAATTTTGAAAATACTACTTTCTCCCCCTTTGAATACAATAAGGTATCAATTGAAAAATTCATCATTTCAAGACTCAAATTTTGAAAATTGGTGGTGGTGCGGTCCTTTTGCTTTGGGCTAATACTTTCTCCTCCTTTGGCATGAATCGCCAAAAACGGATACTTGAGTGAAATATAAGCCCTCTTAATTACTTTCTCCCTCTTTGGTAAAAGACATATGAGTGAAGATTATACCAAAAGCAGAGAGTTGCTCGGAGCGACGGCGAAGGATGAGTAATTCGATGGAGTGGAGTGGAAGCCTTTGTCTTCGCCGAAGACTCCAATTCCCTTTCAATCTATGACTTGGTTTGAAATTTACTTGAAAAACACATTAGTCATAGCATATAAAAGAGACATGATCAAAGGTATATTAATGAGCTATGTATGCAAGACATCAAAAGAAATTCCTAAAATCAAGAATATTTAGCTCATGCCTAAGTTTGTTAAAAGTTTGTTCATCTAGTGGCTTGGTAAAGATATCGGCTAATTGTTCCTTGGTGTTAATATAAGCAATCTCGATATCCCCTTTTTGTTGGTGATCCCTTAGAAAATGATACCAAATGGCTATGTGTTTAGTGCGGCTATGCTCAACGGGATTATCCGCCATGCGGATTGCACTCTCATTATCACATAGAAGAGGAACCTTGGTTAATTTGTAACCATAGTCCCTAAGGGTTTGCCTCATCCAAATCAATTCCGCGCAACAATGGCCTGCGGCAATTGTCGGGGACTATAATTACGGGTACCCTCAAGGCTCCTAAATCTCAGCTGGTAACCCCCATCAGCACAAAGCTGCAAAGGCCTGATGGGTGCGACTAAGTCAAGGATCGGTCCATTCGAGGGACACGATCACGCCTCGCCCGAGCCCAGCCTCGAGCAAGGGCAGCCGACCCCGGAGGATCTACGTCTCGCCCGAGGCCCCTCTCCAGCAACGGACACACCTTCGGCTCGCACAAGGCCCAGTTTTCACCAAGAAGCAACCTTGGCCAAATCGCCACGCCAACCGACCAAATCGCAGGGGCATTTAATGCAAAGGTGGCCTGACACCTTTATCCTGACACACGCCCTCTAGTCGACAGAGCCGAAGCGACCTCAGTCACTTCGCCGCTCCACTAACCGGTCTAACAAGAGGACAGCGCCGCCTGCGCCGCACCGACTGCTAAGCCACTCGACAGAGTGAGGCTGACAGCAGCCAAGTCCGGCCCTAGGCGCCATGGGAAACTCCACTTCGCCCGACCCCAGGGCTCGGACTCGGGCTCAGCCCCGGAAGACGACGAACTCCGCTCCGCCCGACCCCAGGGCTCGGACTCGGGCTCAGCCCCGGAAGACGACGAACTCCGCTCCGCCCGACCCCAGGGCTCGGACTCAGGCTCAGCCCCGGAAGACGACGAACTCCGCTTCGCCCGACCCCAGGGCTCGGACTCGAGCCCAGCCCCGGAAGACGACGAACTCCGCTTCGCCCGACCCCAGGGCTCGGACTTGGGCTCAGCCCCGGAAGACGACGAACTCCGCTTCGCCCGACCCCAGGGCTCGGACTCAGCCCTGGCCTCAGCCGACGGTCTCCGCCTCGCCCGACCCGGGGGCTCGGACTCGACCTCGGCCTCGGAAGACAGACTCGACCTCGACCTCGGAGGAGCCTCCACATCGCCCAACCCAGGGCACGGACCGACCACGTCAATAGGAGGCGCCATCATTACCCCACCCCAAGCTGACTCAGGCTACGGGGAACAAGACCGACGTCCCATCTGCCTCGCTCTGCCAGACAAGTAATGATGGTGCCCCGCACGCTCTATGACGATGGCCGCTCTCAGCCCCCTTACGGAAGCAAGAGGACGTCAGCAAGGACTCGACAGCCCCGACGGCTGTCCTTCCGCCAGGCTCCAGCGCTCCTCCGACGGCCACGACACCACACGAACTGGGTGCCAAAACCTCTCCGGCTGCCACGATGGCATGTACTTAGGGCGCTAGCTCTCCTCCGCTAGACACGTTAGCACACTGCTACACCCCCCATTGTACACCTGGATCCTCTCCTTGCGCCTATAAAAGGAAGGACCAGGGCCCTCTTACAGAGGGTTGGCCGCGCGGGGAAGGACGGGACGGCGCTCGCGTGAGGCCGCTCGCTCCCTCCCGCGTGGACGCTTGTAACCCCCTACTGCAAGCGCACCCGACCTGGGCGCGGGACAAACACGAAGGCCGCGGGATTCCACCTCTCACGCCCGTCTCCCTCCGGGTGCCTCCCCCCTTCGCGCTCCGTCTCGCGCCGACCCATCTGGGCTGGGGCACGCAGCGACAATTTACTCATCGGTCCAGGGACCCCCGGGTTTCGAAATGCCGACAGTTGGTGCGCCAGGTAGGGGCCTGCTGCGTGTTGACGAACAGCTTTCCGTCAAGCTCCAGATGTGCAGTCTCCAGCAACCTTTCCAGCCCGAGACGGTGCTCCGTTTCGGGAGTCTTGAGTTCATGTCCCTCGACGGCAGCTACGACATGATACTCCTTCCCCCGTCGTGCGGCGGCGACGATGGCGGCCGACAGCCCGCCCGCCGGCGGCGGAATCGATGACGTCTTCCCCGCGTGGTGGAAGAACAACATTCGAGCTCACCCCATCCCCTCCCCCGCCGACGGAGGAGGAGGCGGGGCAACCAAGGCCAAGCAGGAAGCGGCACCTCGTCGGCTGTCGAGCGAGTCGACGGCGCCGGCGCCCCAATGGGGGGCACGTCGGGCATCGACCTCTCGTCTGAGACGAAGACGAGCACCGTATCCCCGCAACACGGCAATCCCAAGCAAACGGACGACGCCAGCACGCTCGCGAAGGACTTGCTGGGCGTCACCCTCGTACCTGAGACGATGGTGCAGTCAGTCCCTGACGTGACTTCGTCACCGCCCGTCGACCAAGAGGTACCAACCGATTCCCATCTCACGCCTTTTGGATTCAGCCTCGACCCGCCAAGCGACTTTGCTTTGGTGGGCACTCTCGTAGAGGCGAGTCCAAACCCTCTGGGGTATCGTATGCAGTCACCTTGGGACCAGCTGACGGACGTCTCGACCTACGGGCCCTCGGGGTCCGAGGAAGATGACGAGCCCGACTTCTGTTGGGATTTCTCCGGACTTGGTAACCCCAGTGCCTTGTGGGACTTTATGACCGCGTGTGACTACTGCCTTTCCGACAGTTCCGACGGTAGCCGCAGCCTCGGTGACGAGGACTGCGGCCCAAGTCGTGAATGTTTTCATGTTGATCTAGGGGGTCCCTCCGAAGGCAATCATCTTGGTATGCCGGAGAACAGTGATCTCCCTAGGCCTGTGCCTCGCGTTGACATCCTACGGGAGCTAGCTGTGGTCCTCGTTCCGGCGGGGGGTCATGACCCACAGCTCGAGCAAATCCGCGGGGTGCAGGCCAGGCTCGATGAGGGAGCAGGAACACTTGAGTCGATCCGTCGGGACGTCGGGCAGGAATGGGCGGGCCAACCTCCGGTCGGAGAAGTGCGTCATCTACCCCAGGGTATCCAGAACCACATCGGCGACGATGTCAGGGTAAGGCCGCCACCCACTTCTAGTGGAGTCGGCCAGAACCTGGCTGCAGCGACAATGCTTCTCAGCGCGATGCCAGAGCCATCAACCACCGAGGGGCGGCGAATTCAGGGAGAGCTCAAGAATCTCCTGGAGGATGCCGCGGTCCAATGGGCCGAAAGCTCCGCCTCCCGAAGGCAGGGGTACCCCTCGGAACATCGCGCCGCGACTTCCCGATTCATGCGGGAAGCCTCGGTCCACACCGGGCGCACGCGCAACACGGCGCCTGCGGCCCCGGGTCGCCTCGGCAACAAGCACCATCACCACGACCGTCGGGCCCACCTCGACGAGAGGGTACGCCGAGGCTACCACCCCAGGCGTGGGGGACGCTACGACAGTGGGGAGGATCGGAGTCCCTCGCCCGAACCGCCCGGTCCGCAGGCTTTCAGCCGCGCCATACGACGGGCGCCGTTCCCGACCCGGTTCCGAACCCCGACTACTATCACAAAGTACTCGGGGGAGACGAGACCGGAACTGTGGCTCGCGGACTACCGGCTGGCTTGCCAGCTGGGTGGAACGGACGATGACAACCTCATCATCCGCAACCTCCCCCTGTTCCTCTCCGACACCGCTCGCGCCTGGTTGGAGCACCTGCCTCCGGGGCAGATCTCCAACTGGGACGACCTGGTCCAAGCCTTCGTCGGCAATTTTCAGGGCACGTACGTGCGCCCTGGAAACTCCTGGGACCTCCGAAGTTGCCGACAGCAGCCGGGAGAGTCTCTCCGGGACTACATCCGGCGATTCTCGAAGCAGCGCACCGAGCTGCCCAACATCACCGATTCAGATGTCATCGGCGTGTTCCTCACCAGCACCACCTGCCACGACCTGGTGAGCAAGCTGGGTCGCAAGACCCCCACTAGGGCGAGCGAGCTGATGGACATCGCCACCAAGTTCGCCTATGGCCAGGAGGCGGTTGAGGCTATCTTCCGGAAGGACAAGCAGCCCCAGGGCCGCCCACCGGAAGATGCCCCCAAGGCGTCAACTCAGCGCGGCGCCAAGAAGAAAGGCAAGAAGAAGTCGCAAGCGAAACGCGACGCCGCCGACGCGGACCTTGTCGCCGCCGCCGAGTACAAGAACCCTCGGAAACCCCCCGGAGGTGCCAACCTCTTCGACAAGATGCTCAAGGAGCCGTGCCCCTATCATCAGGGGCCCGTCAAGCACACCCTTGAGGAGTGCGCCATGCTTCGGTGCCACTATCACAAGGCCGGGCCACCCGCGGAGGGTGGCAGGGCTTGCGACGACGATAAGAAGGAAGATCACTAGGCAGGAGAGTTCCCCGAGGTCCGCGACTGCTTCATGATCTACGGTGGGCAAGCGGCGAACGCCTCGGCTCGGCACCGCAAGCAAGAGCGTCAGGAGGTCTGTTCGGTAAAGGTGGCGGCGCCAGTCTACCTAGACTGGTCCGACAAGACCATCACCTTCGACCAAGCCGACCACCCCGACCGCGTGCCGAGCCTGGGGAAATACCCACTCGATGTCGACCCCGTCATCGGCGACGTCAGGCTCACCAAGGTCCTCATGGACGGAGGCAGCAGCCTCAACATCATCTATGCCGAGACCCTCGGGCTCCTGCGTGTTGATCTGTTCTTAGTCCGGGCAGGCGCTGCGCCTTTCCACGGGATCATTCCCGGGAAGCGCGTCCAGCCCCTCGGACAACTCGATCTTCCCGTCTGCTTTGGGACACCCTCCAACTTCCGAAGGGAGACCCTCACGTTCGAGGTGGTCGGGTTCCGAGGAACCTACCACGCAGTACTAGGGAGGCCATGCTACGCGAAGTTCATGGCCGTACCCAACTACACCTACCTCAAGCTCAAGATGTCAGGCCCCAACGGGGTCATCACCGTCGGCCCTACGTACTGACACGCGTTCGAATGCGACGTGGAGTGCGTGGAGTACGCCGAGGCCCTCGTCGAATCCGAGGCCCTCATCGCCGACCTGGAGAGCCTCTCTAAGGAGGTGCCAGACGTGAAGCACCACGCCGGCAACTTCGAGCCAGTGGAGACGGTTAAATCTGTCCCCCTCGACCCCAGCAGCGACGCCTCCAAGCAGATCCGGATCAGCTCCGAGCTCGATTCCAAATAGGAAGCAGTGCTCGTCGACTTTCTCTGCGCGAACGCTGACGTTTTCTCGTGGAGTCCCTCGGACATGCCCGGCATACCGAGGGATGTCGCCGAGCACTCGCTGGATATCCGAGCTGGAGCCCGACCCGTGAAGCAGCCTCTGCGCCGATTCGACGAAGAAAAGCGCAGAGCCATAGGCGAGGAAGTCCACAAGCTAATGGCAGCAGGGTTCATCAAAGAGGTATTCCATCCCGAATGGCTTGCCAACCCTGTGCTTGTGAGAAAGAAAGGAGGGAAATGGCGGATGTGTGTAGACTACACTGGTCTAAACAATGCATGTCCGAAGGTTCCCTACCCTCTGCCTCGCATCGACCAAATCGTGGACTCCACTGCTGGGTGCGAAACCCTGCCTTTCCTCGATGCCTACTCGGGGTATCACCAAATCAGGATGAAAGAGTCCGACCAGCTCGCGACTTCTTTCATCACACCCTTCGGCATGTACTGCTATGTCACCATGTCGTTCGGCTTGAGGAATGTGGGTGCATCGTACCAACGGTGCATGAACCATGTGTTCGGCGAACACATTGGCCGGACGGTCGAGGCCTACGTCGATGACATCGTAGTCAAGACGAGTAAAGCCTCTGACCTCCTTTCCGACCTTGAAGTGACATTCCGATGTCTCAAGGCGAAAGGTGTGAAGCTCAATCCCGAAAAGTGTGTCTTCGGGGTTCCCCGAGGCATGCTCTTGGGGTTCATCGTCTCCGAGCGGGGCATCGAGGCCAACCCGGAGAAGATCGCGACCATCACCAGCATGGGGCCCATCAAGGACTTAAAAGGCGTACAGAGAGTCATGGGATGCCTTGCGGCTCTTAGCCGCTTCATCTCGCGCCTCGGCGAAAGAGGCCTGCCTCTGTACCGCCTCTTAAGGAAGGCCGAGTGCTTCACTTGGACCCCTAAGGCCGAGGAAGCCCTCGGGAACCTAAAGGCGCTCCTTACAAACGCGCCCATCTTGGTGCCCCCCGCTGCCGGAGAAGCCCTCTTGATCTACGTCGCCGCGACCACCCAGGTGGTTAGCGCCGCGATTGTGGTTGAGAGACGAGAAGACGGGCACGCATTGCCCGTCCAGAGGCCAGTCTACTTCATCAGCTAGGTACTGTCCGAGACCAAGATCTGCTACCCACAAATTCAGAAGCTGTTGTACGCGGTGATCCTAACGCGACGGAAGTTGTGACACTACTTCGAGTCTCATCCGGTAACTGTGGTGTCATCCTTCCCCCTGGGGGAGATCATCCAGTGCCGAGAGGCCTCAGGTAGAATTGCAAAGTGGGCGGTGAAAATCATGGGCGAAACGATCTCGTTCGCCCCTCGGAAGGCCATCAAGTCCCAGGTCTTGGCGGACTTCGTGGCTGAATGGGTCGACACCCAGCTCCCAACAGCTCCGATCCAACCGAAACTCTGGACCATGTTCTTCGATGGGTCGCTGATGAAGACAGGAGTAGGCGCAGGCCTGCTCTTCATCTCGCCCCTCGGAAAACACCTACGCTACGTGCTACGCCTCCATTTCCCGGCGTCCAACAATGTGGCTGAGTACGAGGCTTTGGTCAACGGGTTGTGCATCGCCATCGAGCTAGGGGTCCGACGCCTCGACGCTCGCGGTGACTCGCAACTCGTCATCGACCAAGTCATGAAGAACTCCCACTACCGCGACCCGAAGATGGAAGCCTAATGCGATGAGGTTCGGCACCTGGAAGACAAGTTCTACGGGCTCGAGCTCAACCACATTGCTCGACGCTACAACGAGACTGCGGACGAGCTGGCTAAAATAGCCTCGGGGCGAACAACGGTTCCCCCGGACGTCTTCTCCCGAGACCTGCATCAACCCTCCGTCAAGACCGACGACACGCCCGAGCCCGAGAAGGCCTCGGCCGAGCCTGAGGCACCCTCGGCTCAGTCCGAGGTACCCTCGGCTCAGTCCGAGGTACCCTCGGCTCGGCCCGAGGCACCCTCGGCCCAACCCGAGGCGCCCTCGGCTCAGCCCGAGGCACCCTCGGCCCAGCCCGAGGCACCCTCGGTTCGGCCCGAGGTACCCTCGGCCCCCGAGGGTGAGACACTGCGCGTCGAGGAGGAGCGAAGCGGGGTCACGCCTAATCGAAACTGGCAGACCCCGTACCTGCAATATCTCCACCAAGGAGAGCTACCCCTCGACCGAGCCGAAGCTCGGCGGTTGGCGCGGCGCGCCAAGTCGTTTGTCTTGCTGGGGGACGGGAAGGAACTCTACCACCGCAGCCCCTCAGGCATCCTCCAGCGGTGCATTTCCATCGCCGAAGGCCAGGAGCTCCTACAAGAGATACACTCGGGGGCTTGCGGCCATCACGCAGCACCTCGAGCCCTTGTTGGAAACGCCTTCCGACAAGGTTTCTACTGGCCGACGGCGGTGGCCGATGCCACTAGAATTGTCCGCACCTGCGAAGGGTGTCAGTTCTACGCAAGGCAGACCCACCTGCCCGCTCAGGCCCTGCAGACGATACCCATCACCTGGCCTTTTGCTGTGTGGGGTCTGGACCTCGTCGGCCCCTTGCAGAAGGCACCTGGGGGCTACACGCACCTGTTGGTCGCCATCGACAAATTCTCCAAGTGGATCGAGGTTCGACCCCTAAATAGCATCAGGTCCGAACAGGCGGTGGCGTTCTTCACCAACATCATCCATCGCTTTGGGGTCCCGAACTCCATCATCATCGACAACGGCACCCAGTTCATCGGCAGAAAGTTCCTGGACTTCTGCGAGAATCACCACATCCGGGTGGACTTGGCCGCCGTGGCTCACCCCATGACGAATGGGCAAGTAGAGCGTGCCAACAGCATGATTCTACAAGGACTCAAGCCTCGGATCTACAACGACCTCAACAAGTTCGGCAAGCGATGGATGAAGGAACTCCCCTCGGTGGTCTGGAGTCTAAGGACAACGCCGAGCCGAGCCACCCTGCTACTGACGAACGGGGAGAACCTACGATCTTCTGAGCTCACGACGTACCCCAGCGGCGGGGACGGGGCGGCTCCGCTCGGGGGGGAATCAACTCCGGCTGCCTCTCATCAGAGAGAGGGCGAAGTAAACCCTCAGCAACGAGGTCCTCCAGGTCATCCGCCGTGACTGTGGAGAAAGGCCATTGGTCGCGCGGCGAGACAATGGTCACGCGGTCGGCCATCACCGAGCAGAAGGGGTGGCGGCGGAAAGGACTGGGTGGGCGGTTTCCTTTTCTCTGGCTAAAACTCTCAGGTTGCGAAAACCTAAGAAGGAAGCAAGGAGCAGAGCAAAGAACCGTCACCAGACCCTCCCCCGAGTATATAAAGACCAAGGCGAGACCCATTCAACACGTCGCCCGAACCCGCCGCGGGATTCAAAGACTCAAAGTGAAACGACCGTTCCTCGAACGGCTCGCGCACGCGCAACGGCCGCCTCGCGAACCACTCGCCTCGTCGCATTAACTCCGTGGCGGGACAAGCGGCGCCTCAGGCAGGAGAAGCAAGCGACGCTTCGCCTTCGCCATAATGACCGCATCAAAAAAGGTACGCCATGTCATTCGATTTCGTATCCTTTTTCCTTTTCCTCTTTCTCTCTCTCTCTTACAATAGGGACCGGGAAAGGGGGATACCCCGAAAAGGATCCTTCTCCGTGAAGGAAACGGGCCCCGAGCCTCCCTACTGATCAGAGGTTCAAAGGCTGGCCCCTCGAAGGGGTCCAACAGCCGCCTCAGAGCGCTTGGGTTCCACGCCCACTACTGGTCAGAGGTTTGAAGGCCGGCCCCTCGGAAGGGTTCAACGGCCGCCTCAGGCCACTCGGGTTTCGTGCCCACTATTGATCAGGGGTTCGTAGGCTGGCCCTCGAAGGGTTCACAGCCGCCTCAGACACAGAGCGAGGGATGACCCTGGGTACGTTCGATACATAACCAAGGCTCGGGCTACGCTCCCGAGGTACCCTAGGACATTTCTGAGACCAGCGGGAACGATCTTGTAACGGAATCCCATCAGAGGGAGGCATCGAGCCCTCGGACCCCGTCGAAAGGGGACCGGGTCCGGCAGATCACCCGCAGGTACTTTTGAGCGCGCCTCCGGGCCTCTAGCCGACCCCTAACAAATGGGGCACGGGCGTCCACTCGGATTACCCGCCAGCAGCTCCCCGGAGACACCATGTTTGGCGCCCTCCGAGGGCAACATGGCGCTTCCCCCCCCCCTCCTCCTTGCGGAAAGGCGACGCAGGGGCGTATGTAAAAAAGTCGAGTCTGTCCTTGACCATCCTCTCGCCCTGTGCAGAGGCTCGGAGGCTGCTCTCACAAACCCGGCTCCGGCCAAACCGTTGACAGCGTCAACATACCAGCCCGAGAACTTGGGACCCGATCGTGCACCCGGGCTATGTCCAGTTCGCATGAGGGAACGACCAGACCAGCCGAAGCATTGCGCGAGGCATTAAGACCTCGGAGGAGCCAAACCACTCCTCCGAGGCCTCGGGGGCTACACCCGGCGGGTGCGCTCGCGCGCACCCACCGGAACAAAACGTGACCGAGAAAGGCTGGTCCCCTTGCAAAAAAGTGCGACAAAAGCCTCCAAGCGAGTATTAACACTCCCTTCGAGGCTCGGGGGCTACTGTCGGGGACCATAATTAGGGGTACCCTCAAGACTCCGAAATCTCAGCTGGTAACCCCCATCAGCACAAAGCTGCAAAGGCCTGATGGGTGCGACTAAGTCAAGGATCGGTCCATTCGAGGGACGCGATCACGCCTCGCTAGAGCCCAGCCTCAGGCAAGGGCAGCCGACCCCGGAGGATCTACGTCTCGCCCGAGGCCCCCCTCCAGCAACGGACACACCTTCGGCTCGCCCAAGGCCCAGTCTTCACCAAGAAGCAACCTTGGCCAAATCGCCACGCCAACCGACCAAATCGCAGGGGCATTTAGGGGCTGTTTGGTTTGTGGCTAAATGTGCCACACTTTGCCTAAGATTAGTCGTTCGAATTGAAGAACTAACCTTAGGCAGAAAAGTTAGGCAAAGTGTGGCAAGTTAGGCACCAAACCAAACAAGCCTTTAATGCAAAGGTGGCCTGACACCTTTATCCTGACGCACGCCCTCCAGTCGACAGAGCCGAAGCGACCGCAGTCACTTCGCCGCTCCACTGACCGGTCTGACAAGAGGACAGCGTCGCCTACGCCGCACCGACTGCTGAGCCACTCGACAGAGTGAGGCTGACAGCAGCCAAGTTCGGCCCTAGGCGCCATGGGAAACTCCGCTTTGCCCGACCCCAGGGCTCGGACTCGGGCTCAGCCCCGGAAGACGACGAACTCCGCTCCGCCCGACCCCAGGGCTCGGACTCGGGCTCAGCCCCGGAAGACGACGAACTCTGCTCCGCCCGACCCCAGGGCTCGGACTCGGGCTCAGCCCCGGAAGACGACGAACTCCGCTTCGCCCGACCCCAGGGCTCAGACTCGGGCTCAGCCCCGGAAGACGACGAACTCCGCTTCGCCCGACCCCAGGGCTCGGACTCAGCCCTGGCCTCAGCCGACGGTCTCCGCCTCGCCCGACTCGGGGGCTCGGACTCGACCTCGGCCTCAGAAGACAGACTCGACCTCGACCTCGGAGGAGCCTCCACATCGCCCAACCCAGGGCATGGACCAACCACGTCAACAGGAGGCGCCATCATTACCCTACCCCAAGCTGACTTAGGCTACGGGGAACAAGACCGGCGTCCCACCTGGCTCGCTCCGCCAGACAAGTAATGATGGCGCCCCGCACGCTCTATGACGACGGCCGCTCTCAGCCCCCTTACGAAAGCAAGAAGACGTTAGCAAGGACTCGACAGCCCCGACGGTTGTCCTTCCGCCAGGCTCCAGCGCTCCTCCGACGGCCACGACACCACACGAACTGGGTGCCAAAACCTCTCCGGCTGCCACGATGGCATGTACTTAGGGAACTAGCTCTCCTCCGCTAGACACGTTAGCACACTGCTACACCCCCCATTGTACACCTGGATTCTCTCCTTGCGCCTATAAAAGGAAGGACCAGGGCCCTCTTACAGAGGGTTGGCCGCGCGGGGAAGGACGGGACGGCGCTCGCGTGAGGCCGCTCGCTCCCTCCCGCGTGGACGCTTGTAACCCCCTACTGCAAGCGCACCCGACCTGGGCGCGGGACAAACACGAAGGCCGCGGGATTCCACCTCTCATGCCCGTGTCCCTCCGGCTGCCTCCCCCTTCGCGCTCCGTCTCGCGCCGACCCATCTGGGCTGGGGCACGCAGCGACAATTTACTCGTCGGTTCAGGGACCCCCGGGTTTCGAAACGCCGACAGCAATATACTCGGCTTCGGAAGTAGAAAGAGCTACGGAATTTTGCTTCTTTGAAGCCCAAGACACCAGGGACTTTCCCAAGAACTGGCAAGTCCCCGATGTGCTCTTTCTATTAATTTTACACCCTGCCCAATCGGCATCCGAATAACCAATTAAATCAAATGTGGATCCCCGAGGGTACCAAAGCCCAAACTTAGGAGTATGAACTAAATATCTCAAGATTCGTTTTACGGCCGTAAGGTGAGCTTCCTTAGGGTCGGCTTGGAATCTTGCACACATGCATACAGAAAGCATTATGTCTGGTCAAGATGCACATAAATAGAGTAAAGAGCCTATCATCGACCGGTATACCTTTTGATCTACGGATTTACCTCCCGTGTCGAGGTTGAGATGCCCATTGATTCCCATGGGTGTCTTGATGGGCTTGGCATCCTTCATCCCAAACTTGTTTAGAATGTCTTGAATATATTTCGTTTGGCTAATGAAGGTGCCCTCTTGGAGTTGCTTCACTTGAAATCCTAAGAAGTACTTCAACTCCCCCATCATCGACATCTCGAATTTTTGTGTCATGATCCTACTAAATTCCTCACATGTAGATTCGTTAGTAGACCCAAATATGATATCATCAACATAAATTTGGCATACAAACAAATCATTGTCAAGAGTTTTAGTGAATAGAGTAGGATCGACCTTTCCGACTTTGAAGCCATTAGTGATAAGAAAGTCTCTTAGGCATTCATACCATGCTCTTGGGGCTTGCTTGAGCCCATAAAGCGCCTTAGAGAGTTTATAAACGTGATTAGGATACTCACTATCTTCAAAGCCGGGAGGTTGCTCAACATAGACCTCTTCCTTGATTGGTCCGTTGAGGAAGGCACTTTTCACGTCCATTTGATAGAGCTTAAAGTCATGGTGAGTAGCATAGGCAAGTAAAATGCGAATTGACTCAAGCCTAGCTACGGGTGCATAGGTTTCACCGAAATCCAAACCTTCGACTTGTGAATACCCCTTGGCCACAAGTCGGGCTTTGTTCCTTGTCACCACACCATGCTCATCTTGCTTGTTGCGGAAGACCCACTTGGTTCCTACAACATTTTGATTAGGACGTGGAACTAAATGTCGTACCTCATTCCTAGTGAAGTTGTTGAGCTCCTCTTGCATCGCCACCACCCAATCCGAATCTTGTAGTGCTTTCTCTACCCTGTGTGGCTCAATAGAGGAAACAAAAGAGTAATGTTCACAAAAATGAGCAACACGAGATCGAGTAGTTACCCCCTTTTGAATATCGCCGAGGATGGTGTTCACGGGGTGATCTCGTTGTATTGCTTGGTGGACTCTTGGGTGTGGCGGCCTTGGAATTTGTTCATCTTCCTCATCTTGATCATGGGCATCTCCCCCTTGATCATTGCTCTCCTCTTAAGGTGGCTCAACTTCTTGATCTTCTTCTTCATTATTTTGAGCCTTATCCTCATCTTGAGTTGGTGGAGATGCTTGTGTGGAGGAAGATGGTTGATCTTGTGTTTGTGGAGGCTCTTCGGATTCCTTAGGACACACATCCCCAATGGACATTTTCCTTAGCTCGACGCACGGAGCCTCTTCATCACCTAATTCATCAAGATCAACTTGCTCTACTTGAGAGCCGTTAGTCTCATCAAACACAATGTCACAAGAAACTTCAACTAGTCCAGAGGACTTGTTAAAGACTCTATATGCCCTTGTGTTTGAATCATATCCTAGTAAAAAGCCTTCTACAGCCTTAGGAGCAAATTTAGATTTTCTACCTCTTTTAACAAGAATAAAGCATTTGCTACCAAAGACTCTAAAATATGAAACATTTGGCTTTTTACCGGTGAGGAGTTCGTAAGATGTCTTCTTGAGGATTCGGTGTAGATATAACGGTTGATGGCGTAGCAGGCGGTGTTGACCGCCTCGGCCCAAAACAGATCCGAAGTCTTGTATTCATCAAGCATGGTCCTTGCCATGTCCAATAGAGTTCTATTCTTCCTCTCCACTACACCATTTTGTTGAGGTGTGTAGGGAGAAGAGAACTCATGCTTGATGCCCTCCTCCTCAAGGAAGCCTTCGATTTGAGAGTTCTTGAACTTCGTTCCGTTATCGCTTCTTATTTTCTTGATCCTTAGGCCGAACTCGTTTTGAGCCCGTCTCAATAATGCCTTTAAGGTCTCTTGGGTATGAGATTTTTCCTGCAAAAAGAACACCCAAGTGAAGCGAGAATAGTCATCCACAATAACTAGACAGTACTTACTCCCGCCGATGCTTATGTAAGCTATCAGGCCGAATAGGTCCATGTGCAGGAGCTCGAGTGGCCCGTCAGTTGTCATGATGTTCTTGTGTGGATGATGAACACCAACTTGCTTCCCTGCCTGACATGCGCTATAAATCCTGTCTTTCTCAAAATGAACATCTGTTAGTCCCAAAATGTGTTCTCCCTTTAGAAGCTTGTGAAGATTCTTCATTCCAACATGTGCTAGTCGGCGATGCCAGAGCCAACCCATGTTAGTCTTAGCAATTAAGCAAGTGTCGAGTTCAGCTCTATCAAAATCTACTAAGTATAGCTGACCCTTTAACACTCCCTTAAATGCTATTGAATCATCACTTCTTCTAAAGACAGTAACACCTGTATTCGTAAAAAGACAGTTCTAACCCATTTTGCATGATTGTGAAACTGAAAGCAAGTTGTAATCTAATGAATCTACAAGAAAAACATTTGAAATGGAATGGTCAGGTGATATAGCTATTTTACCCAATCCTTTGACCAAACCTTGATTTCCATCCCCGAATGTGATAGCTCTTTGGGGATCTTAGTTTTTCTCGTAGGAGGAGAACATCTTCTTCTCCCCTGTCATATGGTTTGTGCACCCTCTATCGATGATCCAACTTGAGCCCCCGGATGCATAAACCTACAAAACAAATTTAGTTCTTGATTTTAGGTACCCAAATAGTTTTGGGTCCTTTGACATTAGATACAAGAACTTTGGGTACCCAAACACATGTCTTTGATCCCTTGTGTTTGCCCCCAACATACTTGGCAACTATCTTGCTGGATTTGTTAGTTAAAACATAAGATGCATCAAGAGTTTTAAATGAAATTTTAGAATCATTTGATGCAGCAGGAGTTTTCCTTTTAGGCAATTTTGCACGGGTTGATTGCCTAGAGCTAGATGTCTCACCCTTATACATAAAAGCATGATTAGGGCCAGAGTGAGACTTCCTAGAATGAATTCTCCTAATTTTGCTCTCGGGATAACCGGCAGGGTACAAAATGTAACCCTCGTTATCCTGAGGCATGGGAGCCTTGCCCTTTACAAAGTTAGACAATCTTTTAGGAGGGGCATTAAGTTTGACATTGTCCCCCTTTTTGAAGCCAATGTCATCCTTGATGCCAGGGCGTCTCCCACTATAGAGCATGCTTCTAGCAAATTTAAAATTTTCATTTTCTAAGTCATGCTCGGTAATTTTAGCATCTAATTTTGCTATATGATCATTTTGTTGTTTAATTAAAGCCATATGATCATGAATAGCATCAATGTTAACATCTCTACATCTAGTGCAAATAGTGACATGCTCAATGGTAGATGTAGAGGGTTTGCAAGCATTAAGTTCAACAATCTTAGCATGTAAAATATCATTATTATCTCTAAGATCAGAGATTGTAACATTGCAAACATCTAATTCTTTAGCCTTAGCAATTAATTTTTCATTATCATTTCTAAGGCTAGCAAGAGAGATATTCAATTCTTCAATCTTAGCAAGCAAGTTAACATTATCATCTCTAAGATTGGGAATTGAAACATCACAAATATTAGAATCAAGCTTAGCAATTTCATTTCTAAGGTTGGCAATAGTATCATGGCAAGTGCTTAGCTCACTAGATAATTTTTCACATCTTTCTACTTCTAGAGCATAAGCATTCTTAACCTTAACATGCTTCTTATTTTCCTTAATTAGGAAGTCCTCTTGAGAATCCAAGAGATCATCCTTCTCATGAATAGCACTAATTAATTCATTTAGTTTTTCCTTTTGTTGCATGTTTAGGTTGGCAAAAAGGGTACGCAAATTATTCTCCTCATCACTAGCATTATCTTCATCACTAGAGGATGCATATTTAGTGGAGGATCTTGATTTCACCTTCTTCTTTTTGTCGTCCTTTGCCATGAGACATTTGTGGCCGATGTTGGGGAAGAGGAGGCCCTTGGTGACGGCGATGTTGGCGGCGTCCTCATCGGAGGATGAGTCGGAGGAGCTCTCGTCGGAGTCCCACTCGCGACACACATGGGCATCGCCGCCCTTCTTCTTGTGGTACCTCCTCTTTTCTCTCCTCTTGCCCTTCTTGTCGTCGCCCCTGTCACTGTCACTAGATAGTGGACATTTTGCAATAAAATGACCGGGCTTACCACACTTGTAGCAGACTTTCTTGGAGCGGGGCTTGTAATCTTTCCCCCTCCTTTGCTTGAGGATTTGGCGGAAGCTCTTGATGATGAGCGCCATCTCCTCATTGTCGAGCTTAGAGGCGTCGATGGGTTGTCTACTTGATGTAGACTCCTCTTTCTTCTCCTCCGTCGCCTTGAATGCGACCGGTTGTGCTTCGGGCGTGGAGGGACCATCTAGCTCGATGATTTTCTTTGAGCCTTTGATCATCAACTCAAAGCTCACAAAGTTTCCTATTACTTCCTCAGGAGACATTAGTGTATATCTAGGATTACCACGAATTAATTGAACTTGCATAGGGTTAAGAAAAACAAGTGATCTTAGAATAACCTTAACCATTTCATGGTCATCCCATTTTGTGCTCCCGAGGTTGCGCACTTGGTTCACCAAGGTCTTCAAGCGGTTGTACATGGCTTGAGGGTCCTCGCCTTGGTTGAGTCGAAACCGACCGAGCTCCCCCTCGATCGTTTCCCGCTTGGTGATTTTGGTCACCTCATCTCCTTCGTGCGCGGTCTTGAGTACGTCCCAAAACTCCTTGGCGCTCTTTAATCCTTGCACCTTGTTATACTCCTCTCGACTTAGAGAGGCGAGGAGTATAGTGGTGGCTTGAGAGTTGAAGTGTCGGATTTGGGCGACCTCATCCAAATCATAGTCTTCATCCCCCGGTGATGGTACCTGTACTCCAATCTCAACAACATCCCAAATGCTAGTGTGGAGTGAGGTTAGATGATGCCTCATTTTATCACTCCACATATTATAATCTTCACCATCAAACATGGGTGGTTTGCCTAATGGGACGGAAAGTAAAGGAGTACGTTTGGAAATGCGAGGGTAGCGTAGGGAAATCTTACTAAACTTCTTGCGCTCATGGTGCTTAGAAATTACGGACGGCGTGTCGGAGCCGGAGGTGGATGGTGACGAAGAGTCGGTCTCGTAGTAGACCACCTTCCTCATCATCTTCTTCTTGTCACCGCTCCGACCCGACTTGTTGTGTGAAGATGATCCCTTCACCTTGTTGGTGGACTCCCCGAATGGAGCCTTCCCATGGCTTGTGGCAGGCTTCTCGCCGGTCCCGGTCTCCCTCTTGGCGGATGCTCCCAACATTACTTCGAGCGGTTAGGCTCTAATGAAGCACCGGGCTTTGATACCAAATGAAAGTCGCCTAGAGGGGGGGTGAATAGGGCGAATCTGAAATTTATAAACTTACGCACAACTACAAGCCGGGTTAGCATTAGAAATATAAACGAGTCCGAGAGAGAGAGCGCAAAACAAATCGTGAACAAATAAAGAGCGAGACACGATGATTTGTTTTACCGAGGTTCGGTTCTTGCAAACCTACTCCCCGTTGAGGTGGTCACGAAGACCGGGTCTCTTTCAACCCTTTCCCTCTCTCAAACGGTCACTTAGACCGAGTGAGCTTCTCTTCTCAATCAAACGGAACACAAAGTTCCCGCAAGGACCACCACACAATTGGTGTCTCTTGCCTTGGTTACAATTGAGTTTGATCACAAGAAGAATGAGAAAGAAAAGAAGCAATCCAAGCGCAAGAGCTCAAATGAACACAAATATCACTCTCTCACTAGTCACTATTGATTGGAGTTGTCTTTGGACTTGGGAGAGGATTTGATCTCTTTGGAGTGTCTAGAATTGAATGCTATAGCTCTTGTAATGTGTTGAAGGTGGAAAACATGGATGCCATTGAATGTGGGGTGGTTGGGATATTTATAGCCCCAACCACCAAAAATGGTCGTTGGAAGACTGCTGTCGCATGGCGCACCGGATACTCCGGTGCGCCACTGGACACTGTCCGGTGCGCCAGCCACGTCAGCCAGCCGTTGGGTTCTGACCGTTGGATCTCTGACTTGTGGGGCCTCTGGGTTGTCCGGTGGTGCACCGGACAGGTCCTGTAGACTGTCCGGTACGCCAACTGCGCGTGCTCTGACTCTGGCGCGCACTGTAGCGCATTAAATGCGGTTGCAGTCGACCGTTGCGCGTGAAGTAGTCGTTGCTCCGCTGGCACACGGGACAGTCCGGTGTTGCACCGGACAGTCCGGTGAGTTATAGAGGAGGGTGGCAAGTTCATCGTCGAGTGCCTTGGTGCACCGGACACTTTCCGGTGGTGCACCGGACAGTCCGGTGCGCCAGACCAGGGTGCCTTTGGGTTGTCTTTTGCTCTCTTTGTTTGAACCCTTTCTTGGTCTTTTTATTGGCTTATTGTGAACCTTTGGCACCTATAAAACTTATAGACTAGAGCAAACTAGTTAGTCCAATTATTTGTGTTGGGCAATTCAACCACCAAAATCAATTAGGAAAAAGGTGTAAGCCTAATTCCCATTCAGGCCCCACCAGTCAGAGCTCCAACGGTCGAACCCTAACGGCCGGGTGACGTGGCTGGCGCACCGGACAGTGTCCGGTGGCGCACCGGACTGTCCGGTGCGCCATGCGACAGACAGCCTCCCAACGACCACTTTTGGTGGTTGGGGCTATAAATACCCCAACCACCCCACATTCAATGGTATCCAAGTTTTCCACCTTCAACATATTACAAGAGCTATAGCATTCAATTCTAGACATAACCAAAGAGATCAAATCCTCTCCCAAGTCCGGAATCACTCCAAATCAAATAGTGACTAGAGAGAGCGACAATTGTGTTCATTTGAGCTCGGGCGCTTGGATTGCTTCTTTTCTTTCTCATTCTTTCTTGTCATCAAAACTCAATTGTAACCGAGGCAAGAGACACCAATTTTGTGGTGGTCCTTGCGGGGACTTTGTGTCCTGTTTGATTGAGAAGAGAAGCTCACTCGGTCTAAGTGACCGTTTGAGAGAGGGAAAGGGTTGAAAGAGACCCGGTCTTTGTGACCACCTCAACGGGGAGTAGGTTTGCGAGAACCGAACCTCGGTAAAACAAATCCTTGTGTCTCACTCCTATTTGCTTGCGATTTGTTTTTTCACCCTCTCTCTCGGACTCGTTTATATTTCTAACGCTAACCCGGCTTGTAGTTGTGCTTAAGTGTATAAATTTCAAATTCACCCTATTCACCTCCCCTCTAGGCGACTTTTAAAGGGCAAGGCAAAGGATACAGTATCCAAGCCAAAACCAAAAGCCTAAGGCTGGACCAGCTACAGATGCATAGTGCTTTTACTGCAAAGAACATGGTCACTGGAAGAGGAATCGAAAACAGTACTTGACCTCTATTAAGGATCGCGGCGGTAAGGATACAGCCACAACAGGTACACTTGCTATTCACATTACAGAAATTTTTCTTACTGATTCTTATATAAATTCTTGGGTATTTGATACCGTATCGGTTGCCCATATTTGCAATTTGATGCAAGGAATGATAAGAAGTAGAAGCGTGAAAAGATGAGAAGTTGATTTCCACGTAGGCAATAATGCAAGAGTTGCTGCGTTGACCGTCGAGACGATGCAACTCCACCTTCCATCAGGATTTATTTTGAAGTTAAATAATTGTTATCTAGTTCCTAGTATGAGTTAAAACATTATGTTTCTTTCATGTTCGATGAAGGATGGTTATTCATTTGCGAGTGAAAACAATGGTTGTGTGATCTCTCAGAATGGCATGTTTGTGGCTTTTTCATCCATTATGAATGGGTTATTCATTTTAAATCTTGATGATGCACCTGTCTGTAATATTAGTGCTAAAAGGCATCGACCTAATGATTTCAGTCCTACCTACATGTGACACTGTCGTTTGGGTCATATAAGTGAGAATCGCATGAATAAGCTTCATTCTGATGGGCTTTTAACTTCGTTTGATTTTGAATCATACGAGACATGTGAAGCATGCTTACTTGGCAAGATGACAAAGGCACCCTTCACAGGTTTACCTGAGAGGGTATTAGATTTGTTGGAACTCATACATATTGATGTGTGCGGACCAAAGAGTACGACAGCTAGAGTAGGATTCCAATACTTCATAACCGTCACTGATGATTTTAGTAGATATGGATATGTCTACTTAATGAAACATAAGTATGAATCTTTAGAAAAGTTCAAAGAGTTTCAGAATGAAGTGGAAAATCAGCGTGGCAAGAAAATTAAAGCACTACGATCTGATCGTGGAGGTGAATATTTGAGCCATGAGTTTAGCAATCATCTAAAGAGTTGTGGAATTGTTTCGCATCTTATGCCGTCTGGAATGCCTTAGAGGAATGGCATGTCTGAACGACGTAATCGGACTTTACTGGATATGGTTCGATCAATGATGAGCCAGTCGGACCTACCTTTGTCATTTTGGGGAAATGCTCTAGAAACAACAGCTTTCACACTAAATAGGGTACCATCTAAGTATGTAGTTAATACACCATATGAGATATGGACTAGGAAAACCCCCGGTTTGACTTTTCTGAAGATTTGGGGTTGTGAAGTTTACGTCAAGCAACTGCAGTCGGATAAACTCACTCCAAAATCAGACAAGTACGTGTTCGTGGGATATCCAAAAGAAACTTTGGGATATTACTTTTACCACCGTTCAGAGGGCAAAGTGTTTATCGCCAGGAACGGTGTTTTCTTACAGAAAGAGTTTCTCAAAAGAGAGAAAAGTAAACAAAAGGTGTATCTTGAAGAAGTTCAGGATGAGCCAGTGGGACAAGATTCAACACGTCATGCTAATGTAGCAGATTAAGTTGAGACGTCTATGGCAAGAGAATCACCACCACAACCACGAAGGTCATCAAGGCTTCGTGAGGCACGAAGAGACATGCTATTGTTGGGTAATGGGGAAGTGTTGTTGTTAGACAACGATGAACCTGTAACATATACAGAAGCGATGATGGACCCAGATTCCGAGAAATGGCAAGTCGCCATGAGATCCGAGATAGATTCCATGGGAGAAAATCAGGTTTGAAGCTTGGTTGACCCGCCTGATGTTGTTAGACCCATAGAGTGCAAATGGATCTATAAGAAGAAGAAAGACATTGATGGAAATGTTCACATCTATAAGGCTCGACTTGTGGCAAAGGGTTTTCGACAAGTTCAAGGAATTGACTATGACGAGATATTCTCGCCAGTAGTGATGCTTAAATCTATCCGGATTATTCTATCTATTGCCGCATATTTCGATTATGAGATTTGGCAGATGGATGTCAAAACAGTTTTCCTTAATGGGAACCTAAATGAGGATGTGTATATGATATAGCTTGAGGGTTTTGTCGATCCGATCAATGTTAGAAAGATATGTAAACTTTAGAAATCTATTTATGGGTTGAAGCAGTAAGTTCCTGAAATTTTGGCCCCAATTGAACTAGTAAGTGGCGTATGCAGAAATTTTATGCTTGCGTAGCAAATCCTTGAACTGACAAGCCAACTATCATTCATCGGGCACTGAAACCGTTTCTAGAAAGCTTGCTACTCCAAGGTTTAAGAACACTTTGCGACATTTGCCGAGGAGCGTAATAGCATGATATCTCAGGCTTAACAGTGCCATTATTCTTTTCTGTCGAACACTAGTTTCGTTCTAGTAAAGCCACATGACAATGCACCATAGATGTAAAGATTGCGCCATGTCATTCCTGGAGGTGCCCAAGTAATGTACCCAGGGGAAGAGAATGCCAGAGTGAACAAATCTATCAAAAGTTGGAAGTCTGCTTTTTGCTGCATGTCATTATAATGTTCTGTTGTCACTGTAATGCTGAATATTCTTTTTAAGAATCTCACTCTCAACAAAATTCACCAGAATGCGTCTCCAGCTTAGATCCGATTGCGTGTGCTACTTGACGGTCCTCTTAGAATTTGTTTGGTTTGAGGTCAAAGTGGGATGAGACGAGGACAACACTGCCCTCTCGATTTTTTGGAATCACGCCGCCACCAAAAACTACTCTAAGGTTTACATCACCTCTACGTGACTCTCATCTAAACACTATTGAAACTGTGACCACCATTTCCATCCCTACATATACATCCAACAAAACACACCCCTTCAAAGAAGAACGCAGGACACACCCCCCTCTTCATATGAATTCATATGAATTGAGAGAAACGACGCTGTGGTCGAGTGCAAATGCACGCGCGCGTGTTCTCGAGTACCTGACTATTACACTGCTTGGTGCCTGTATGAGTACCATGTTCCTCAACCTTTAGTGATGCAAATAATTCACATATTATCAGCAAAAGGATGTTAAACAAATGCAACAGTAGAAAAAGAAATCAAGGCACGAACACGGCCATACTGGAACGTCCGAAATGTATCCATCAATGGTTCATGGGCATACACAGTAAAACATAGTATCAGAACATTATTTTGGAATTTGGATGGATATGCCATGCCAATGAAGCATAAACGACTATAAGATGTGGGCAACTCAAAGAATTCACATTATTGCCAACAAAACAAAAGGACAACTGGAGGCCTTCTGTTCCAACAGGCCCAAAATTACCATAAACTTTGGATCTTGTTGAGCCAAAAGTTTGGATGGCAAGGAAATAGAAAATGAGAAATTATATGTGGATTGCTTTATCGAAGGTTTGCAAGCAAGCCTCCTTGAGGGCCTCGCTCACGGTAGGGTGTGCGTGGCATGTTCGAGCAACATCCTCACTGGATGCTCCATACTGCAAGGCGATGACAGCTTCATGGATGATTTCACCAGCATTGGGTGCCATTATGTGCACACCTAGAATCTTATCGGTTTCCTTCTCCGCGATCACCTTAACTACCCCTTCAGCATCATCAATGGCCTTCGCACGACTGTTAGCCAAAAGTGGAAACTTGCCCACACGATAGGGAATTCCTAGAGCCGTCACCTGCTCCTCAGTCTTGCCAACAGATGCAACTTCTGGATGCGTATAAACCACACCAGGAACTGTGTCATAGTCAACATGGCCTTCCTTTCCAGCAATGAACTCTACGCAAGCGACACCATCCTCTTCAGCTTTATGGGCAAGCATGGGACCAGGGATCGCATCCCCAATTGCATAGACTCCCTTCACATTGGTCATGAAGCGCTTATCAACAAGGATCCTGCCAGCTTTATCTGTCTCAACGCCAAGAGTTTCAAGCCCAATCCCAGAAGTAAATGGGGTTCTGCCAGCAGAGACAAGGACAACATCTGCTTCAAGGATGTTCTGCTCACCACCAGCTGCAGGCTCAAGTGTCAGCTTTACGCCATCTCCACTGGTATCACACCCAACAACCTTTGTCTTGAGCATGAACTTGAACTTTTGTTTTTCTAGCATGCGTTGGAACTGCTTCCTGACTTCGCCATCCATTGATGGTACTATATCTGGCGCAAATTCAACAACAGTGACCTCTGAACCAAGGCGGTTCCAGACTGAACCCATCTCAAGGCCAATATAACCTGCTCCAATTACCACCAGTTTCTTCGGGATCTCTGACAAGCACAGTGCACCAGTAGATGAAACAACTTTCTTCTCATCAATTGTTATTCCTGGAAGTGATTTTACATCAGACCCAGTTGCAATTATTATGTTTTTGCCTTTGACAACAGTGCTACCACCATCAATCAAGTCAACTGACACTTCTGAGGGGGATGACAATTTTCCAAAGCCTTTAACATAAGTCACCTTGTTCTTTTTAAAGAGCCCTTCAATTCCTTTTGTTAGTCCTGCCACAGCTTTGTCTTTCTGAGCCATCATGGCTGGGAGGTCCACTTCCAGATTTGAAAACTTTACTCCATGATGTGCAAAAGAACTCTTTGCTTCATGGTACATATGTGATGAATGCAGAAGAGCCTGAAACATGTATTGTAAAGCATGGATAAAATCGGAAGTGTCCTAAACGAAAATGGTCATAATGTCATTTGGCTGAAGTAAACAGTGTATAAATCCAATATCAAATATGCTCATCTCAAATCCCAAAAAAATGAAATGAACATTACTAGGTTGATGATCCCAGGAGATACTACAATATAAATCTTACATTCGAGTTATTGAATGAATGGAAGCCTCTAACCAAGAAATCTAAATCCCATGTAATCCACTTATACCATAAAAATGAAGAATGTCGCTGGATGATCTCATGAAAACTATCAACTTACATGTCTTTAAGGAGCTTGTCTCCAATACAAATATAAGATACTCAACACATAGACATGAACAATACTCTACAGCAAGTAAAAAGCGGGGAAGACAAAGCGCTTCCATTTATGCTGCACTGCATAGGTAGCCAGGTTGCCAAAATACGGCCAGTCATTTTTCCATGAAGGTAGCCAAGTTGCCAAAATATTTGTTCATGCCTGTGATGTACACAAAACAATACCGGCAACTTCAATGATGCTGTACTAAAAAATATCACCAAGGAGACGCCAACAAACCAAATTTCAAAGAAACACACATAAACAAGCACTTAATACAATATCTCGCACAAGATTCGGGATGGAAACAGAAGCAGAGACAAACTGAACACTTTTAAGCATAACAGGAGACTGGTTCATAATTAATACCAATAATTCACATATATTTTGAACAAAAATTTATGTGCAATCACGCGTGCAGAGGGACACAGTATTTGACAACTAATGCTGTGAAACTGCTTCTGAAATCCTAATAGCAGTGTAAAAAGCTCTCAGGATCACCAACTTTATCCGCTGGTTAAAGCACACGCCCAAACAACAGCATCATCAAGGGCCTAACAGGTTAGGTTCACCGCCATATGACCTAGTGTAGCCCCAAATCAACCGCGATTCTCAGACTCTGACAGATCTAACACCCAAAGTCATACATCACGTAGCAACAAAGAGATTGGTGTAGTACAGCAATGGGGGCAGGAGAGGGAGACGGCGAGCTAGGGCATCACCTTGGATGGAATGCATCCGACGTTGAGACAGGTCCCGCCGAGGGTGCCCCTCTTCTCGATGCAGGTGGTCTTGAGCCCCAGCTGCGCGGCCTTGATCGCCGCCACGTACCCTCCGGGCCCGCCACCCACCACCACCACATCGCTCTCCTCGCCCGCCGCCGCGTACGCCCTCCAGGCGGACAAGGCCGCCTGCGGCCGCCGCAGCACGGCCTCCGCGGCACGCCGCCTCGCTAGGATCGCCAGCATCATCTCTCTCCGCGGGCGCTTCCTTGGCCGTCCCTGCCCGAAGAAAAGATCCTTGTGCGCTGGAGAGAGAGGGAGGAAGGGAGAGAGTTGAGATGGGAAGAAGAGGGGGTGGGCGTGGGGAAATGGAACGGAGGAAGCAAAAGCAAAAAGGAAAGCAACCAAGGGCCTTGGAAGCACCTGTTTTTAAAAAACTAGTTTATGGAATTGATATAGTTCTAAATATATATTTGTGCCTTATAAAAGTTTATAGAAACTGATTCTTAAAAATCTGGAAGCTAGCCTCTCCTAGCTAATGCTAATTTATAAAAACTGTGATAGTTTCAAATATCATTAACCAATTTTTTTGCATAAACTAGTTTCTAGAAACTGTAGATACTGGATTCTTAAAAACTAAGGTGCTGTTTGGTTCAAAAAATGTAACGCAAATGGTAATGGTAATGGTTTCGGCTCGATTACTGGCGGTAACAAATTTGAATAAGCTGGTATCAAATTATAGCGTGGTATCTGATTACGGTTGGACTAAAACAAACATGATTTAACGTTATCCGTTACCTATTACGTTACAATTATGTGAACCAAACAGCACCTAAGTTGCTTCCAAACACGGCTCTAAGAATCCAGTTTCTATAAATTGGTTTATAAAAAACTAGTTAATGGTATTTATAACCACCTCAGTTTTCATAAACTAGTTTTAGCAAGGGATGTTAGCTTCTTGGTTTTTAAGAAACCAAGAATCCAGTTTCTATAAACTGAGACATAAACTGGTATATTTGGAACCACCTCAGTTTCATAAATCAGTTTCGTAAAAACTGGGTGCTTCCAAACATGCCCTAAGGCTATTCCAAACCCATGGTTTCTTGCACCATATCATATGCTACTATAGAATATATAATTGTTCCAATACATAGTATTATACATTATTTTATACCTCCTACAAGACAATTAAATGCTAGATATGTACGAAAGTATGAATTGTAGGCTACTTAGATGGTTCTGATTTTAATGTCTATGATATCATGCCAGAGTGGTATCTCAACATGATATCGCTTTATTCTCTCACCTCTTTGACTCACATGCCACATCAGCAACATATCCTACGTGGTACATATTAAAGTCTATGATACTGTTGGCATCGATCCGGGCGCCAATCACTAGGAGTTGTTTTGCTTGCTAGGCTCTATGCAGCAGCGTGGACGGTCCATGGCGCAGGATCGGACAGTCCGCGACCTAGCGATAGGAGCGGGTTTCTCTGCGTCGAGTCGGACGGTCTGCGTCTAGTGGTCGGACAGTCCGCGTGTGCGCAGGGGCGACGGCGTTCGCCAACAGCACCTGGATCTCACCTCTCGGGAGGGACCCCGTCAGGGAGGAGAGATCCTAGGGTTTGTCTTATGATTGGCAGACCACCCAAGATGACGTAGAGTCGAAGAGAGGTAAAGATTGAGATGAAGAAGGCTACGTTACTGGCTACTCCTAGGGCAAAAAGTAAAGGAACGGAAGATATATTGAATTGATTCGATTATTGATGTCTACGATTGATCGTACCCCTTCATATATATATAAGGGGGAGGTCTAGACTTGCTCCTAGGCGTTCCCCAACAGAATCTGCGAGTTTAGATGCATAAACACGCACGATAAAGGGGTTAATCATGTCTGATCTAATCAACTTGCGAACTGTTCGCACCTAGGGGTAGACCATTCGCGGCTCGGACCGTCAGACCACAAAGCCGGACCGCCCGGCCTTTCCCAGGTGGCAGATATGGTGATCAACAAACACATGCCCCCTCCCTTTTGGGAAAGCTGAGTGAACCCAAAGCATCTGGTACAAGGCATTAGCAACCTGATGTGTAAACATCTGTTATCTAAGCATCCTGCCACACACTTGGATGATAATGCTTCAAGAAATAGCCATTTAATGCTTTAGGTAGTTCTTCACCTTGCAAAGTCTACAACATATATGCATTACCAAATATTACATGTGTGATTTTGTGAGGTCGTTCCCAGCTTGGGGACCAGTTGCCAAACATCTGATCCCTGCTCCTTAGTGGCAGGACTATTTTCCAGACAAGGTATGCGATTTGGAATGACTTAGCCTTCACCTTCTTGTTATAGACTTTGGTGACTATGACCTTTTCACTCTCGATCTTCCTTAGAGCCATCATCTTCTTGTCAATCATCTTGTCAGTGTTGTCCATGATTAGATCATGATAGTCACCAACAGTAACATCATTCTGCCTAACAAATCTGATAGCGTTTAGGCTTATCTCCACACGCAACTTCCTACCCATATACAAGCTTAAAAGGAGATACTTCAGTAGCATGGTGTTTAGATATTCTATGAGCCCATAAAGCCTCAGATAACACCTTGTGTCAGTGTCTATGATGGTCGGCTATCTTCCTTTTAATAAGGTCGATCAGCGTCCTATTACTCGACTTTGTGTGGCCATTGGCCTAAGTGTAATATAGAGAAGAATTCAGCAATTTAATCTTATATAATTCAGCAAACTCATGTACCTCTTTTGACATGAAAGAAGTTTCTTGATCGGTGGTTAGAGTCTGGGGAATGTCGAATCTATGGATAATATATTAATATGCTTAGTTACAAACTCAATTACCTCTTTATGTGGCATGTTCTTCAGAGCAACAACTTTCATCCATTTAGCGAAGTAGTTTGTGGTGACTAGCACAAATCGATGCCCTTTTAACGATGAAGGATGAATCTCTCTAATAAAGTCTAAACCCCACCACCTAAAAGGCCAAGGTTTAATAATAGGATGTAGTTCGGTGGCAGGCACCAGGTGCAGATCACCGAACTTTTGACACACTTGACAACCTTTGTAGTACTTAAAATAATCGGTTATCATGTTAAGCCAATAAAAACCAGATCTTCTCAGAAGCCACTTCATCTTAATAACCGATTGGTGGGACCACAAATGTCTTCATGCACTTCGGCATGGCTAATGTAGCATCATCAGGGCCTAAGCACTTAAGCAAAATATCACTAGGAGTTCGGCGATACATTTCATTATTGATGAGAACGTACTTAAAGGCCATCCGCCGAGCACCCCTATCTGTCTTAACACATGGATCACACAGGTATGTAATTAAAGGCATTCTCCAATTAACTGTATCGATTGTGTCATTAACCGAATCGATTAGAGCGATGTCTTTGCTGGCGTCGAACTGTTCACGGCACAGGGTCGAACGGTCCGATGCCATCGCAGACGATCCGCGGCTTGGGGTCGAATGGTCCACGACCTATGAAGTCAGTGCATCTCTGATTATCAGATTTTCAGAAATTTAAAATTTTCTTCGTTCTATCCGATAACCTGAGGCTTCTTGTGGTAAGCTATTTGCCATAGAATTCTCACTCTGGATATTTGTCGAATGTCAAATTCGTTAAATGAGCGCATTATGTCCCAACATCTCTTAAGGTAATCATTTAGCATACCATCTAAGCATTGATACCCTCCTAAAATTTGTTGGACAACCAGATAAGAATCATCGAATATCTTTGCATGTGTCACTCCCATGTAACTCAAAAGTTTTAAGCTAAATAAGAGAGCTTCATATTCAGCTTGATTGTTAGTACAATAATCTTTTAATTGGCTAGAGAAATCAAAAGTGGCATTCCTTGGTGAAACAAGCACGATGTCAATCCCTTGCCCTTCATTGCAAACTGATCCATCAAAATACAGAGTCCAGTGAGTAATAGTGAGATATGTTACATCTAGCTTAGGAGGGTCACCAATCCAATGCGCTACAATAAAATCAGCTACTACCTGGCCTTTCATGGATGTTAAAGACTCATAGGCTAAGTCATATTCTATAACTGCATAAGCCCATTTACCAACCTACCACACATAATTGGGTTTTGCAGCATGCATTGGTTTGACACAGAACGATGCAAGAGTTAGACAGGATGTAATATCTAAGCTTGGTGCATGCATAGAACAGACATAAACATAATTTCTCAATAAAAGAGTACCTTGTTTTAGCATCCACCAATCTTAAACTCAGATAAGTTATGGCATGCTGCTTTCCCTCGCTTTCCCAAGCTAGAACATCTCCAATGACTTTGTTGGGGGCCTTCGTCTTCCGAAGGTCCTCAAAAACATGATTTAACAATGTTTTTGGAGTATAATACATAAACAGGTACTTTCGAACTTGGATCAGAACCACAATGTGAAGAAGCACAAATAATACAAAAGTTGGCGCAGAGCCGAAGCTATGCGCAGGAGAGCTTCGGCATGACAGCAGAAAAGGAAACCGACTTAAAAGGGAAAAGACTATTTAGACCTCGATGGATTACTATAGAGTCATTAGCAAATGTAAAGGGCATGGGTGTAATTTTACATGGGCTGCGACCCGTGCCTATAAATAGATGAACAGTGCTCCTGTACTGTTCACGCTGACTTGGCATTTGCTTTTGCGTCACGCTTGTACTCTTACCTTCTTTCGAGCCAAAGGTACATTTGTAACTTGTTATCATTTCTATTTTTCCATAATAATAAAATAGAAATGAATTGATAATAATACATAATTGTCCATGTTATCTTTTATATTTCATATGATTCTCTCTTCATTATTAAATGTTACGCTGATGAAGGTATGTCCTTCATAACCTTCGTCCGAAAATCATTATATCCCAAGGGAAATAATGCTTCGAAGGACGAAGGACTTTAACGTTTAATATTTTTTATGTTGCCTTGTTCTTAACTCATAGCATTTGAGAACAAGTCCCCAACATTGGCGCTCACCTCCGGTGAATCCTTTTCGACCACCTTCGGCAAGCATTGACCTTCGTCATGCCACCGAAGAAAGCTTCAGCGACAGGGGCTACCGCTCTGCAGCCGCTGGACCCAAATCAGGAGACCCTTTCTCTTCGAGAGGCCCGAAGCCAGAAGAGGAAGGCCACCAGTCCAACACCCCAAGAGGACGAGTTGGACCAAGAAATCAGAAATATGGAGATGCTTCATCAGCAAGTGCAAAAGAAGAAGGAGAAGATGGCTCGACTAGCTGACCTACAAAGGTAGATTAACGAAGCCACTGAAGAAGTACGTCACCTTGCTCAAGACGAGCAAGACCAAAGGCCCCAGCACAGGGAGCTTCATCAAGAGGGCTTGTTCAATGACGATGGATGGTATGATGATTTTAATCATGATACCTTTACTTTTGATGATGCTTCTCCCCTGGCAGCAGAACTGCAGGTCATCCCGTGGCCCCCATCATACAAGCCACCTCAGCTTCCAATGTATGATGGACATTCAGATCCGAAGCAGTTTTTGATGAGTTATGAAGCAACCATATCTTCATATGGAGGCAATGCAGCTGTCATGGCCAAATCTTTCGTCATGGCAGTTAAGAATGTGGCGCAGACATGGTATTCTTCTCTTTGGCCAGGAACTATCACTTCATGGCAGAAGCTCAAAGACATGCTGGTGACAAGCTTCCAGGGCTTCCAGACGAAGCCATTCACAGCTCAGGCTCTGTTTCAATGCACGCAAGATCACGAGGAGTATCTCCAGGCATACGTCCGAAGGTTCTTGCGTCTGAGAGCACAAGCACCTACAGTGCCCAATGAAATTGTCATTGAGGCCATGATCAAGGGGCTTCGTCCAGGACCTACTGCCCAGTATTTTGCTAGAAAGCCTCCACAGACTTTGGAGAAGCTGCTTCAAAAGATGGATGAATACATCCGCGCTGATAATGACTTTCGTCAAAGAAGGGAGGAAGCCTACAGGTTCTCTGAGATGACCAGGGGCTTCGGAGGGAGAATCCATCCAAGGCACGTCAGATCAATCCACTCCACCAAGAATGACGACAGAGGAAGTCAGCAACAGAGGCCACAATATTCCTCGCAAGCTTCCGGGCAGCAACAAAGCTATCTTCGGCCGCCAGCTCCAAGGGGCAGAGGCGCCAGGGGCTTTAGAGGAAGGTTTGGGGATCAACCCAGGAAAATTTATTGCTTATTCTGTGGTGAGGACAAGGGCCATACTACAAGGATGTGCCATGTCACCATTCAGAAACAGAAGGAAATAGCAGAAGCTGCAGCTCAACAGAACCAGCCGAAGCAGGTCATGCATACTGCTTCATATCACTCACCCTACATACCAGAGTATGTGGGTAACCATCCTACAGCGTCTGTTGCTTCGGCTAGTCAGCCACAGGCATCCTGGCCACAGCCTCCACCTCCGCCACCACTACACCTGCATATTCACGCGGCCAACAGCCAGAAGGGAGTCAACATACCCATCAGCAGAGAGACTTCAGGGAGGAGTCCGAAGCTCGCACAGTCAACAGTACTGTGCCAGAGTCGAAGCATATCTACTAAGAGATATCCTACCCTTGAATCAGTTTTTACATTCATTGTCATTTTCTTTCTTACTAAGGAACAATCATTGAAAACCTAGTTTTCTTGTCGTTTTCAATTCCTTGTAATAACTTCGTTTTTGCCATAGTGAAAATATATCTTCTCCACAGACTTACGGAGTCCAAAAAGTCACCGAAGCACAAAAAGTCGTTCTACGGAACGCAGCGTAAGTTTGCCGAAGTCGTTCTACGGAACGCAGCGTAAGTTTGCCGAAGCTACAAAAAGTCATTCCTAAGGGAGCGCAGTGTAAGTTTTCTGCTCAAAAGTCATTCCAAAGGGAATGCAGAGCCAAATACCGCCGAAATATAAGGCGAAGCGCGAAAAGTCAACACGAATACCGCCGAAATAGAAGGCGAAGAAGTTCAAAAGACGTTCCTAAGGGAATGCAGAACTTACAGCGAAAAGTCAGCGCTGATACACCGAAAAATAAGCGGTGAAGCCGAAAAATAAACGGCAAAGAGATTGTGTATTCCACTATGGGGATGTGTGTGTGTCTTCAGCACAAAAATCATTTTGCATAGCATAACATCATTACATTACTTCGCATAACATAACATCATACATCATGTTGCATCAATGGCACAAGAAGGGGATATAATGTTGACCTTCGGAGAATGCTTCGAAAAAGTGAAATTGTGCTAAGGCACAAAATAAGTCTTGAAGAGATACAACTTTATCAGCTCTGAAGTGGAGGAAAAAGTCTATTATTGACGAAGTATCAGTGTTATGGCGACGCTTGGAGCATTTTTTATAAAGCACTCTGATATCAAGGAAGAAAGTCTATTACTGACGAAGCATTAATGTTTCTGCGATGATTGGAGGATTTTTCACGAAGCATAAAAACTCTTCTTTACAAAGCATGAAAAGAAGGGAAGGTGTTTTTTCGCTGAAGGCTCAAAAACGGTATGTACAATAAAAATTTCATGCATTACAAAGAAATGGATTACAAAGCCATTTACACATTACATTAAGAACTCATGAGTACCAAATATTACAAGCATAGTCCAGCAAATGTTACATTAATATTTTGGCAATATTTTTACAATATATATTCTTCTTCTTTCAAAACTTTGTCTGCAGCTTCGGTCAGCAGTTGAGTAACGACTTCGTCCATAATGGTTTCAGCCATGCTAATAATTTCTGATGATTCTTTTGCCTCTGCTTCGGCCAGTGGCTCGAAGGGCTCTGGGGGAGGAGATAGTTCAGCTGCGGTAGAAAACATAAATTATTTCGAAGTCGCAAAAGTAAACATCAAAAGTAAAAATCGTTAAGTAATACCTATTCGTCTCTCAAGCTCCGCAGCCTTTTCAGCTGTTTTTGTCGCTTCTCTAGTGTCGTGAGTATCTTTTTCACTTTTCTTTATTATTTCGTGAGCCATCCCCCGACCGCCATTCTCCTAAATGTCAGTGAAAAATTTTCCGCCTATTAAGCTTGCCTCAGCCAAGGGATCCTTTGTATCATCAATGGAGAAAGCAGCTTCGGCTTGGGCCAAAGTTTTAACATGTTCGCACTCTGCTTTTTCCAAAATAGCTGCAACTCTCCTCGCGCCAGAGAAGGCGCAGACATCCCCACGGCCACTCAAAACTTCCTCAAAAGCTTCGGCTTCGCTGCTGATCCACTCAATTGGGCCCTCAGGATCGCCTCTTATGAAGTTGTCCTCGCTTGAATATGCGCCAACGTTGGCGAAGCTAGTTTTTATTTTCTTCACGCAGTCCATAGATTTTTCAAAGCATCTTTCCTTGGATGTGCGAAGTTCTTCAACGTTCTTCTCTAAATGATTTGTCCATTATTCACTAATTCCTTGTTTAGCTTCTGCAACTGCGTACTTCTCTTTAGCTTCGGCCAGTTGCTTCCGAAGGTCTTCAATCTCAATTTTTTGGGCTTCAAATTGGGTTTTAAAGTTAGCTTCATCCTTCTTTACTTTATCCACCAATGTAAGCAGAATTTTATCTTTTTCCAAAGCTTCGTTCCTCAGCTTAATAACCTCTGTTCGAAGGTTGTTGAAAGCAATAGTGTAGCTCTCGTCTTCGACGTTCTTTTGCGCTCTCAAGGCGTTGCTAAGTATTAAACCCTATATGAAAAGAATTAGTATAAGAGCAAAAGAATAATTCAAAATTTATAAACTTCCAAATATACAATTTTCGTACCTTCAGACTGTTATATGTGAGGCTATCTGCAAGATCGTCCTTCGTCATAGCACAGAGGCCAGCTTCAAGCTTCGGGAACCCCATACTTCTAGCCATCTCCCGGCAGACAGATAATTCTTTGTTGTCTGGGAGGCAGTATAAGAAGTCATCTTCGTCTGTGCCATTGAACACTAAGGCCCCTTTCGGATACTTCAGTTCTCGGGCATAGTGTTTAGCTTCAAAAATCTCTTCTTCAGATAATCTTTTTCCCGAAGCGTGTCGTACAATATAATCAAGTACTTCGGAAGATGCTTCGGGAGTAGAAGTGACAGTTTTTTCAGGCAGAATTTGTTTTACAGCTTCTTTTTCCATTTCCTTTTCTCCAGTTTCCAAGGATTTCTCCTTGGCGGGCTCTGAAGGCCCAGCTTCGGTCTTGGCCTGACTCTTTGCAGCTTCGGCTTCGGTTAGTTTTGTCTCAGTCTGTGTTTTTGAAGCTTCGGCAGTTTTCCCTGGAGTAGAGCTTGAACTCTTTATCGTCTCCAGCACATCTAGTACGTTGACCATCCTTTTCCTCTTGGGGTCGCTGTAAGATCTTTTTGTGCCTTCGGCACTATCACTTCTGCCGAAGGGCTTATAACTTCTAATATCTTTGTTCTTTCGACCTCTATCTCTTCAATATTATCGGCCTTCGGCTCAGCTAATTTGGCCGATGATGCCTTCGGCATTGCAGCTGGCTCTTCAATCTTCTGCGTAAGCGCAGGTTCTTTGGCTTCAGTAGCCGAAGAGGTCTCACCGCCAAATTCGGGCACTGTGGCCGGTTCAATATAGCACGGTCGGTGAGTAAGAACCTTCACCTTTCTCCTCTTCGGCGCGGGCTCACTCGGAGCAGCTGAAGTAACATCCTTCCCAGAAGTTGCACTCTTTCTCTTCTGCCCCCTTGCCGGGTAGCGGTAGTCAGCATACATAAATCCAATAGCATCAAAAACTCTATTTAGCCTCTTCTTTTTCCGGCTCCAGAAGGCCGCAGATAACGCAGATAACGCAATTTTCCCGAAGGCCGCAGAATGGCCATACTCTGAAGGTTGAAGGCATGATGATCTCTTTAATGTCTTCTCGTGCCTTTAAATCATTTTTTACATAGAACCATTCTTTCATCAAGTCCCCGGGCCATCTCTTCCGAAAAGTTGGCACTGGGCAGCTTGAGCCAGAACGAGCAACGAAGCTATAGCAACCAAAATTGTTATGATACTGCTCTTTACCCTAGGGCTTCGTCTCATATAAAAGTTCGTGCATACTGCAGAAACTTTTTGCACTTGGCTCAAGCCCTGACTCCTCATGGCCCAGACGATGATTCCCATTCTTATGATTGCTTCGGGAGTAATTTGGTGAAGGAAAATCTAGTATATCTTTAAAACTTCAACCACAAATCTGCTTAAGGGGAACCGAAGCCCAGCTTTGAAAAAGCTTCGGAAGATCATGACTTCATTCTCTTCGGGAACAGGAGCAGTCTTGTCTCCGTTGTCAGTCCTCACAATAGACATATCTCGAAAATATCTTCCCCTCATATTATCAAGATGACTCTGTTTAATAGTTGATTTTCCGAAAACTGTATGACTTGGTCGCCAGGGTCGATCTTCGGAGTCTTCGCCCCCATTTTCCACATCATAACTATCGCTGTCACCAGTGTCTTCAGATAAGCCTTCTAAAATCTCCCTAGTAATCTTTTTTGTATTTGTCTTTGCTATTGATTCAATAAAGCCAACAGTCTTCTCCTCAGAAAGCTTCTCCTCCTCGCTCAGCTTCGTCTCAGCAATAACTTTCTTATCTTGAGACATCTCTTCGGAAATGGTGAAAATGTGCTCTTAAAGCCGAAGCTTAGAAAATCTAAAAAACCAAGCAAGCGTTGGTAGGCAAGAGCTAAAAATTGAGCAAGCAGAGTAGACGGCAAAAAGCGTGCCAAATAAGCTCGTGGTGTGCTCCTATTTATACATCTAGTGTGTTGCAAAATGGAGGGCCCCGCTTGTCATTGATTGTTGCTATTATAGCAAAGGGAAGGTGTTTTTTTGGACTTCGGCTTAGGGCCTTCGTCCATATCGCAATTTGAATTCGTTATTCTAACAAATTAACCTTGCGAGGGGCTACTGTTGAGGGCCTTCGTCTTCCGAAGGTTCTTAAAAACATGATTTAACAATGTTTCTGGAGTATAATACATGAACAGGTACTTTCGGACTCGGATCAGAACCACAGTGTGAAGAAGCACAAATAATACGAAGGTTGGCGCAGAGTCGAAGCTATGCGCAAGAGAGCTTCGGCATGACAGCAGAAAAGGAAACCGACTTAAAAGGGAAAAGGCTATTTAGACCTCGATGGATTACTATAGAGTCATTAGCAAATGTAAAGGGCATGGGTGTAATTTTACATGGGCTGCGACCCGTGCCTATAAATAGATGAACAGTGCTCTTGTACTGTTCACGCTGACTTGGCATTTGCTTTTGCGTCACGCTTGTACTCTTACCTTCTTTCGAGCCGAAGGTACATTTGTAACTTGTTATCATTTCTATTTTTCCATAATAATAAAATAGAAATGAATTGATAATAATACATAATTGTCCATGTTATCTTTTATATTTCATATGATTCTCTCTTCATTATTAAATGTTACGCTGATGAAGGTATGTCCTTCATAACCTTCGTCCGAAAATCATTATATCCCAAGGGAAATAATGCTTCGAAGGACGAAGGACTTTAACATTTAATATTTTTTGTGTTGCCTTGTTCTTAACTCATAGCATTTGAGAACAAGTCCCCAACAGACTTTATCTTTAGCTACAGTATATAACCTAAAAGTGAAGCCACTCTTTGGCGCTTTCAACACTAGAACTGGAGATAAGTGTTCCTTAATGTTGGTCACTTGTTTTTTATTGCTGTGAATCAAGAAGAATGCAACACAATTATTAAACGTTAAAGACCTTTGTCCTTCGAAGCATTATCTCCCTTTTGGTATAATGAGTTTTGGACGAAGGTCATGAAGAACATGTCTTCATCGATCACACATATAAAAAGCATGATTACATATATTATATCGCATCAACTTCATATCAAATGTTAAATAGTATTAGAATCCATATCATATCTTAATAAATGAATACATTACATTTGTACGTTCAGCTTGTTCGAAGGCAAAAGCGTGAAAGCAATGCTAATCCAGCGTGAACAGTACAAGGGGTACTTTTTATCTATTTCCCGACAATCGTACAACTTCGTACAATATTACATTCATGCCCTCATAGATTACACACAAAGTTTACAATTATCCCAAGGATAATATTGTCATTTGCACTTAGCAGCTTGAACAACACCTTCTCCTTACGTCGTCTTACTGTGTCAACGTAACGAAGCTTGCTTTGTCGCACTTCCATTGATCTAAACCAAAGCTTTTTCTAGTAACGAAGCTCCTGTAACACTTAGAAACATGCTGATGAAAAATGGTTAGCCGTGTTTTGAGGACCTTCGAAAGACGAAGGCCCTCAACAGTAGCCCCTCGCAGTATTAGTTTGTTTCTTTGTAACAAATTCAGACTGTGAAACGAACGAAGGCCTTTAGCCGAAGGTCCAAAAAAACACCTTCCATTCACTAGAATAGTGAAACCTTCTATATCATGGGGCCCACCATGCAGTGGTGATTTGCATATATATATGAGGGTTGCGATGAAAATATTTTTCATGCTATCAAGCTTGTGTTGGCTTTGTTGTTTAGTTTGCTGACTCTGTAATCGCGATTGTTTTTAAGCTTCGTTTTTTTGCCTCAACCAAAGCTGAGATGGCTGAAGATAAAAGGAGTGAGAACCCCGCACTGGCTGGGTTTTATGAAGCTATAGAGAGGACAAATGTTGAAAAATAACTGATGAGATTTTAGCTGGGCTTTCTAAAGATTCTGGTGATAGCGAGGATTTCGATGTAGAGAGTGATAATGATGATGCTGAAGATCGACCGTGGAGGCCGAGTCATGTTGTCTTTGGAAAATCCACTGTTAAGAATGGGTAGATTGAAGCAATGAAGGGCAAAATATTTTCACGATATATCCATAGTGAGGGTTAGAGGAGAGAACACTGTTTCTCTTCCTGAAGCTGACGAAGTGGTGGTATTCAAAGGATTTTTGAAGGCTAGTCTTTGGTTTCCCTTGCATAAGGTGTTGGTCGAAGTGCTAAAGAAATTTGAAATATACCTTCATCAGTTTACTCCCAAAGCTTTAATTAAAAATTGGAGTTTTCATTTGGGCGATGAGGAGCCAAGGGCTGGACCTTGACGTCAACTGCTTCTGTAATATACACGAATTATCCTACCCGACGAAGGTGATTGGGAAGGAACAATATCATAACAACTTTGGATGTTACTCCTTCGTATATCGCTCTGATGCGAGACGCCCTATCCCAACATTTCGAAAAAGTGGCCAGGATCCTAGATGAGGCAATGGTTCTATGTTAAGAATGATTTGGTTGAGAGAGAGGACATGAAGGATGTAATTCATCATCCCATACAATCACACTTTGGCATCAGAAGGCCTTCGATCATGAATAGTGATAAGGCTCAAGCATGTCTGGTGGCCTTTAACACTGTGTGCAGCTATATTGGTACCAGATACTTGGTCCAAGAACACATAGCCTTCAAAGTGTGGCCCCTTGTTAATGAATGGGAGATGCCTAAGGAAACCGATGCTAGTTCAAGCGAAGGTGGCCTGGTTTATCTGAAATATACCTACCGCTATAGAAGTCAGTTTGGCGAGCTAGATGATGAATGGCTTGAAGCCATTGAGGTGACTAGTGAGGAGTTGTTGGGGGCTTATACGAAGGCTAAAGATGAATCCATGAATATTGCCTTTGGTGCCCACAGAAAGAGAAGGTTGAACAAAATATTTGATGTTATTGGATTTGTCTATCCCGAGTACTGCTTTCCCGCACGGAATAGAGGGACGAAGAGGAAAATTGCAACGACGACCTCCTCCGCCGCGCTGAAGCCAAAGAGGACAAAAGTTATAACTCATCGACCGAAGTCGTATTTCTTAGAAAGGGCTGCTATACTGCCTGCTACAGGGGCTTCAAAGACAGAGACTGTCGAAGCCGCTGAAGGGACCCTCTCAGCTTCGGAGGTAATAATTTTCTTTTTCCTTGTTTTGAATTGAAGTGTATTTAATCTAATGTTTCTTTTGGAATTTTTGAATAGATGATCAAAGCACCTGCTACAGCAGCCAAAGTTCCCACTATTCAATTGGAAAAATAAAAATAGAGAGTTCTAATACAGAACAACAGCCAAAGTTACAGAGTTCTCTGATGGTGCAAGAGCTATCGAGGATGGCATCTGCTTCAGTAGAAATTCCTAAGAAAGGGAGAAGGATGGCCAACGTTCTAGACGCTGTTCTAAGGTCTTCGAAAGTGGTTACGCCTGCTTCTACAAGAATTTCCAAGGATAAAGATGGAGAATTGGAAAAGGCTATTGACGAAAGTATTGTTCCTGATTGTGTTAAGGTTGGACCTTTGGAAAGTAGGCCAATAGAGCTTGTGAGCGAGAGCCTATTAGAGAAAGTATCATCGGTGATACCTGAAGCAGTATCACTCGGAGATCTTGAATTCATCATTCTCCATGCTTCAGGAAAACCACTAACAAAGAAGCAAATTGTCGAAGCTCAGCATTATGCTAAAGATATGAAGTATCCTCAAGGATCCCTAGTGTACGAAGGCGATGAAGAAGATGATTTCCTATACCGCCTTCCTAAAAATAAGGAAAATAACGTCTGTCGGGAAATGATGGATAACATGGGTTACCCGAAGCTTGAGCTCAGGTTATCCTTAACATCGAAGGACCATCTAGCAGAGTGCTTGGCATACAATAGTTTGAAGGTTTGTGCTTACTTTTTTCTTCAAGCTCTTGATCATTATTTTGATTAAAGTATTTACTTGTTTTCTTTTTGTCGTCATTAGGGACTTATTTTAAGCAAAGCTTTGAAGGCACAAAAAGAATGTGAGGATGAGAGCACTAAAATAGCCTTCGGAAATCTGTGCTCAGAAGTTATAACACTTCAAAATGAGGCCCATGAGAAAGACAAGTTTCTTCTTTCTTTAGTTGAAAGGCTAAAGACGAATGCCAATTTGGCTAAATTCTCTGAAGCAGATCAAAAGATTTCGAAGCTTGAAAAAGAAAAAGAAGCGGATGCAAAACATATAGATGATCTTGAATATGCTTTATCTACCCAAGTAGAACTTCATAAATCTGAAGTGACAAGACTGGAGAAGAAACTAGGCAAAGTTACTGAAAATTTTAACGTTGAGCAAGCGAAGCGTGAAATATTCGATAATGAACAATCTAGGGTACAAAAGAATGTTGAGCAGCTTCGTGAAGTGAAGGAAGAATGCTACTTTGTTGCTATGCAATGTTCTGATAAATTAAAGAATGCTTTTGCTAAAGTTGGCGCATTCTCAACTGAGTGAAACTTTATACGTGGAGATGCCGAAGGTGTGATCAAATGAATTGAAGGTGAATAGAAGCTTTCGACGAAGTCCTAACTAGTAGAGGGGACTTTTGTGCTGGTGTGGGTGCTCGAGGGGTTGTATCATTGTTCGAAAAGGCTGGCTGTGATCATGCTAAGTCTATAATTCAGCCAGAACTCTTAGTTTCAGCAAATGGCATTAGAGAGCCTTCAGCCGAAGCTACCACCCTTGGCGGGAAATTTTATTCTGAAGTGTGGATGAATGGCGGCAGGGAGATAGCAGATGAAGCTATCAGGTAGAGCGAAGAAGAATCTTATCTTGCTTTAGAGGAAGCAAGAAAAGTTGAAGAAGTCGTAGAACGCGAAAGGAGTATAGGTGCGTCTGTCATATTTTTAGCTTCGTATCTTAGAGAAACTTATATTTTGGTGCAGCTGAACTTTCTCCTCCCCCGAAGCCATATAATCCTGACACTAATCCAGCCCTAAAGGGTACCTTTGACAAATTCAAAATAGTGAACACAATAATATATAAAGCTGTAGAGAAACTTCTAAACGAAACTACTGAGAAAGTCCTAAAGGAGGATGACTAATCTGTGTGTGAAAAATATTGTAAACTTTATATGTTGCCTTTATGCAAGAAACAATTGTAAACTATGTAATTCATGATGTAACATATTTCTTTGTGTAGCGTGAAATTATCGTACGTACCATTTTTGAGCCGAAGGCGAAAAAACACATTCCCTTCTTTTCACGCTTCATAAAGAAAATCCCTTTTGTCGAAGGTCTTTCATAAGGAATACCATTGCCGAAGTGACAGTATTGACCCCTTTGTCTTGTTTGAGGGCAACCGCTAGAGATATATTATGTTTTCTTTTGCCTTTCCTTATTCCATAATTCCTTAACAAAAACACACTTAGCTTCGTAGATCAACCACATTTGCAGATGAAGGAGCCATTTCCCTTCTTTTGCCTCTTTGAACGATGCGAAATGATTAACGATTTTATGATGCAGAATGATGCAATGATATGATGTGAAAAATGATGGTAGAAAACACTTCATGATAATAAGTGTCACACCCGGTTTTGGAAGGTAAACCGAATGCGAACCATGTACGTGCCAGGATCAGAAATTCACGTACATGGCGATTACATATATGACTCATCATAGCACAATGCCTCGAATAACAATAAAGAGTAAGTAATAATATGAAAGACTAGAGTCATTTACATAATATGAATCAAAGTGCACATAATAGAAATGTAGCCAACGTAAATAAACCCACCACAGGCAGCTGACTGGGGGAGGTCGCGAGCCTAATCCTCGAACTCGTCGAAGTCCTGGAACTCCTGGAGATCCGCCTCGACGCCTTCTTCTTTACCTGAGCATAGATTGCACCAAAGGCAACCTGGTGTTTTGTGAAAGCAAGGGTGAGTACACATCAACGTACTCAGCAAATGTCCCGTTTGGCTGAGGTGGACTAGCTTTATGTGGAGTTAAGCTCAAGAAGTTACTTTTAGTTGGTCAGATATTTATTATTGCCTAAACGAGACATGCATTCAATACATTTGGAAAGTACATCAACACCTTCTTCTTTTAGTTGGTCAGAGGACACTTGCCTTCACCAGGTTGTTGCTCAGGGTGGTCTCTAGCAACACACTCGGTAACCTCGGACTGCTCGTTGTCTAAATAAAGTGAGCATGCATTCAATACATTTGGAAAGTATAAATGAATAGCACACCAAACATGTACAAACATTGGAATACATCTTAAAAAGGCACAATACTAAATAAGGAATAATGAGATCAAAGTATAACATGAACTAATTTCATTTAGAAATAGATTATTCTTTAAGTGTTGTCCATAATTACACAACCTAGTTCTATTTATTTCTTTTATTAGTCTCACAAAACTAGATATACTTTAACCTCTAGGGTTATCCTTTTATTTATTTTATTAAATAAACAAATCTACACATATACTAGTTCATAGTTAACCATAAAATTAGAATGTATAGATTGTAAATGGAACTAATTTATTTAAACAGAGAATATTCCTATGAACATTTTGCATTTTGAATCACTAAATTTGGAGTTCATATGCAAAAGATATGAAATAAACAAGTTTGGGAATTTAAAATATGAAAATAGGTCTAATTCTATAATTATTTAAAACCTAGGGTTCAATCTGCAAGATTACAGGGGCCTACGCGCGAAAACCAGGGACAGCGGGTTAATTCCAACTAACCCGAGGGTCTCTTAAGCAAAACTACACGCGAAAGGGTATAGGACAATCTCAACCGTTAGATTAGAAACCAACGACCGAGATTAGATCTGCAACCGAGGGTGCACGCGAGCGGGCGGGCGAGCGCTGACAGGCGGGCAGCAGCGTCAGCGACCAAGGGGGGGCACACTGACCGATCGGGCCCAGCGCCAGGGGACATGAGCGCTGACAGACAGGCCCGAACGCAGGGCGCGCGTGCGCGAAGTGGTATCCCGCGATCTCGGTCGTGCGATCGAGATCAGACTGGGGAGATCAAACTGAGAGGGGTGAACGGCTGCGGGCGGCGCCGCTCCTTCCCGCAGCGGTGAAGTCGCCGGAGTTGGGGCGGGTGCGTGCTTTGGCGGTTTTGGGGTCGCCGGAGTTGGTCAGAGAGGGGAAGATGACTCGGCGAACTCGATGGCGGGGTTGTGGCCACGAGAACGAGGTCAGAGAGGGGGGGGGGGAACGGCGGAGGAAAAGCTCCGGGCGAGCCGGGGTAACTCCGGTGAGGAATTCCGGCCGCTAGGAGAGGCAATCGGCCGTGATAGGGCTCGAGCTAGTTCCAGTAGAGGTAGGGGAGCACTTTAGGCCAAAGCCGGGGCACTAGACGGGGTCGGGCTGGCCGGACACCGTGCGGGCGCGGCGAGCAAGCGCGGCCGCATGCCGGCGAGGCCAAATTGGCTAAAGGTAGGCGCGAATAGAGTAAAACAAGCACGGGGCGGGCGTCCCACATCGGGGCGGAGCTCGGGGTCGCTTGGTGTGGCCTCCGTCGAGCTAGATGACCGGGGAGGTGGGCGTGGGTCTCCGGCGAGGTTGGACGGCGTGGGCAGAGCGCGAGCGGGAGCGGGGCTACGTGAAATGAGGCAGGGGAGTGAGTGCGGGGGCGGACGGGGCTCAAAAAGGAGCTGGGGCGCGTGGGCGGGCGTCGTGGCCGAGGATTCCGGCGACGTGCGTGAGTGCGCGCGCTGGTCCACGGCGGGCACGGGGAGGGCAGAGCTGACAGGGGAGGCCCACGGCGCAGAGAGAGAGGACGGGCGCGTGGGGGCAACGGCTCGATGACTGTCAAAACGGGCCCGCAAAGCAGAGAGAGAAGAGGGGCGCGTGGGCGAAGAAACCGACGCCAATAGCTTGGCCCTACTAGGGAGCGAGCGAGAGAGAGAGGAGAGTGCGGGGCAGTCTGGCACCGACAGGCGGGGTCCGCCTGTCAGGTGCGTCAGGTGTGTGGGCGCGGGTGCGCTCGACTGGGCCCGTGAGTTGCTTTGGGCCAAATTGCCTTTTTCTATTTCCCTAGAATTTCTAATTGCTTTTCTATTTCCTTTTCTCTAGGGTTTTCATTTCAAATTCAATTCAAGTTTCAAATTCAAACACGTGCAACAATTCAAAGAATATTTAAACTCAGCATCTGTTTGAGTAGATAACTTAGCTTCACTGGATTTTAGCCTTTCAAACAAAGAGAGCAAGATCTTATCTTTTTCAAGGGCTTCGTTCCTCAAAGTTATAACCTCCGATCGGAGGTTTCCAAGTGCTATCTGGCAGCTTTCGTCCTCTAGATCTCTTTGAGCTTTTAAAGCCTTACTAAGGATTAGACCCTACAAAACAGAAGGACGAACACACAATAACAGTAAGAATTACCACAAAAATAGTACACTGTAACAAAAATTACCAAATACGAAGCCAAAATGTACAAACCTTCAAGCTATTGTAGGCGAGGCTGTCTGCAAGCTGATCCTTCGTCATAGCGGACAGACCAAGCTCAAGCTTCGGAAACCCCATGTTGTCCATCATCTCTCGGCAAACATTGATCTCTTTACTGTTAGGAAGACAATAAAGGAAGCCATCCTCATTGTTTCCTCCATAAACCAAGGACCCTTGCGAGTATTTTAGTTCCTTGGCATAGTGTTGCACTTCAGCAATTTGTTCTGATGATAACTGCTTTCCTGAAGCATGTCGAACAATGTATTCTAAATTACCCTAGGGAGGTGCTTCAGGAACAGGCGATGCAGACTTTTTCGGAAGACTCTCTTCTGTCAACCTTACTGGTGTAGCTCCCAAAGGTCCAGCTTCAGCTAAAGCAGCAACAACGCTTGCAGTAATCATTTCCTTTGTATTTTCAATTTTCTTGCCAGAAGCTTCGGTAGTGGCAGGAGTTGGCGTTTTCATTGATTCCAAAACAACGTCCAAAACACTAGCCATCCTCCTCTTCTTCGGGGTAGCTATCATAGTAGTTGATAGTTTCGTTAACTCTGCCACTGCTGGAGGGCTCAACAACTTTGGCTATTCTTCTGCCGTTTTCGTGGTTTCGGCTTTTCTATCGCATTAGCACTAGCTTTGGCTAACACGGTAGGGACAACTTTGGCGCTCTCAGTAAACTTCACTTCCTCTATTATGGACACCACAACTGTCTGTTCTGAAGATTGTAGCTTCGGCCTACGGGTCAGGACCTTGACCCTCTTCGGCTTCGGCACACCAGAAGAGGTCGAAGTGGCAATTTTCCTTTTTCCTCCTTACCTTCGAGCAAGAAAACAATAATCACGATAAACAAACCCAATTACATCAAAGACTCTATTTAGCCTTCTTTTCCCTCGAGCGCAGAAGGCAACACCCATGGCCTCGTCCACTGCCTTCGAGTAGGCTCTCAGCAGCTCATCACTGGTCACCTCTATAGCATCTAGCCAATCGTCATTTGGCTCATCAAATTGGCTTCTGTACCGGAAGGTGTACCTAAGATAAATCAAACCACCTTCACTGAAACCAGCTGCAGATTCCTTCGACATTACCCATTCATTCACAAAAGGCCACACTTTGTAAGCAATGTGTTCTTGTACCAAATCCCTGGTACCGATATAAGTACACACGGTGTTGAAATCCATTAGGCACGCTTGCACCTCATTCCTTATTGCAAGAGATAGACTTCTAATGCCGAAGCGTGACCAAATAGGACACTGAATAATGCCCCTCACATCCTCCCTATCATTCAAATAGTTCTTCACATAGAACTATTGCTTCATCCAAGAGCTCGGCCATTTCTTTCGAAATGATGGCACGAGATAACTTGCCTCAGAGCGGGGCATGAACCCGTAGCACCCGAGTTTGTTATGGTATTGCTCTTTACCAGTCGCCTTCGTCTGGTAAGATAATTCATGTAAATTACAGAAGCACCTTGCATCTGGCTCTAACCCCTGGCTCCTCATAGTGTAGATAAAAATCCCCACTCTAATCAAGGCATCCGAAATAAGTTGATGAAGGTATATTTCAAATGTCTTGAGAACTTCAACTAACATCTTGTGTAGTGGGAAACGAAGCCCAGCTTTCATGAAACTTTTGAAAAACCACTACTTCATCTGCTTCGGGAAGAGAAACAATGCTTTCTCCCCCAACCCTCACTATAGATATATCATGGAAATATTTGCCCTTCATCGCTTCAATCTGCCCTTGCTTAATAGTTGAATTTCCAAAAACAACATGGCTGGCCTCCATGGCCGATCTTCAGAATCTTCATTTCCACTCTCCACATCAAAGCTATTGCTATGGCTCGAATCCCTATACAGCCCAACCATCATGTCATTGGTGATTTTTTCAATGTTCGTCTTTTCCATTGCTTTGTAAAAACCAGCTGTTGTGGGGTCTTCAATCTTCTTATCCTCAGCCATTTGGTTGATGATCACAGCAAATGTCGAAGCTCAAAAAATAAACGCGCTCGCAAAAGAAGGCTAAAATGGCAAAAACAGCACAAACAGCTAGATGGCACGAAAAATATTTGCAACACATGCCTCTATATATATATATATATACTCAGAGCTCCACCGCTCGGTGGGTCCCACAACTCAGAACGATTCACTATCCTAGCGAAGGGAAGGTGTTTTTTCGGACCTTCGGCTAAAGGCCTTCGATCACGTCGCAGTCAGAATTTGTTACAAAGAAACAAATTAATACTGCGGGGGCCTATTGTTGGGGGCCTTCCTCTTCTGAAGGTCCTAAAAAACATGACTAACCATCTGCTTTTAGCATAACATGGATTAGTATAGGGAGCTTCAGCTTCAGGATGGAAGTTTTCTCTCATGGCAAAGGTATACAAGACGAAGATATAGCCCGATGATGATAAGAATCAACGCTGAAGCTATAGCCGATGTAACACCCCTGGTGTTACTGTCACTAAAACTTGAGCATAACATCATAAGCATTTGCATATCATGTGATTGTTACACTTAGAATGCATTCACTAGGCAAAAAGTTCAAACAAGTTGTGTTGATGTGACATTTCATGGGTGCAACCCTAGGGAACAGTACTTAACCCTAGACTGGGCTTAAAAGAGTAACCAAAGTCTAACTAAGAGAAAACTTCAAAACTTAGTTGTAATAATCATAAAATGTCACCATGGATGGACTTAAGTAGCATCCAAACCCTAGAAGTACCAAAAACCATAAATAGAACCCTAGAAAACCCTGGACTGAAACCCTAGGGGTTATCTGTAAAAATGTGCACATTTTGGACTTAAGTGCAAAAATCATGGAAATAGGGTACCTCATGTCAGATGGTTCACATGTTTGAAGATTTACAAGCCAAAAGGTGTGAATTGGGCTTATTTGCAAAAAGCCATTCAATTCCTTTTCTAAGGCTAAGTCTGAATTTCAGTGAATGGGATCAACTTTGAAGCCCTGTAATTTCAAAATTATAAGGATTTTGCCCTAGGTCAGCACATAAAAATTGTAGATCTATGTAAGGAGAATAACTTTGCTATAGGGATTAAGCCTTGGTCACATGAAAAATGTGGAGTAAAATGAGCCCAAAGTCGGGCTGTCAAACTGCCCTAAGTTTGAATTCAGACTGACAGTGAGATTGGATGAACTTAGGGCTCAATTTTAAGTAAGATTATGTGTCTTTTTGTGGATGTACAATGTAGCAAAGTTAGAGCTGGTTTATCAGGCTTCGACTTTGATACAAAGTATTGGTTGAGTCTCACATAAAATATAGAGCAAAATCGATTCCAAGCATGCTCTGTCAGGCCAACTGATGAAGCTTCGCGATGGTACAGTGTTTGGATTAGAACGCCAGCGCAGAGAAGCTCGTCGCCGGCGACCTCTGCGCCGCAATTCACGCCGGCCGCTACGATTCGTGCACAGCACAAGTGGATAACTGAGGAGAGTAAAGGTCTTGGCGCCTGGATCGACTGGGGCTCGGTCACAGCTAAGTTCACCGTACCCGCTTGCTCGTCGATCAGTCGGGATAGACCTCGCCGCCGTTGGCCGCTTACCGCTGTGCGACACATGCTAAAGCGATGTACCACGTCGCAGTGAATCACGTCATGCATGCCCGGTGATCGTCGGAGAGCCGTCACGGTGAAAGCCACTAATCTCGTGCGCCAGTGACTCCTTTCTTCTCCGACCGCCATCGAGCCAACCCAAATTCACATGCCACCGCTCAAGACGCTATAAATTGAGCATACCAACGGGTCCGTAGGGTAGTCAAGCACCAAGCCACCAAGTCGTGCCCTCAATTGATCACCAGAGCTTGCCAATTTCCCATTTCCCCCAATTCTGTTTCTGCCACCGTGAAAGACGCCTCGCCGTGGCTAGCTCATCTCAGGTCCAGTCATACCCTCTGCTCTTTCGTTTCAGTGTATGTTGGGGACTTGTTCTTAAATGCTAGGAATTAAGAACAAGGCAACATAAAAAGTGTTAAGTGTTAAAGTCCTTCGTCCTTCGAAGCATTATGTCCCTTCGGGAAATAATGAGTTTCGGACGAAGATCATAAGAAACATACCTTCGTAAACATAACAAGTAATGACGAAGGATTCATATAAAGCATGAAATATAATATAAGCATCATCATAGGATCATTTCTATTTTATTAACATGGAAAAATAGAAATGATTTCAAATTACAAATGTACCTTCGGTCCTGAGAGAAGGTAAAAAGTACAAACGTGACGCAAAAGCAAATGCCAAGTCAGCGTGAACAGTACGGGAGTACTGTTCATCTATTTATAGACGCGGGACGCAGCCCACGTAAAATTACATTTATGTCCATTACATTTGTCAATGACTTATGGAAACCTGACAAGGTCCACGTAGTCTTTTCATCTTTAAGTCGGTTCCCCTTTCTGCTATCGCGACGAAGCTTCCCTGCGCACAGCTTCGGCTGTGCACCATCCTTCGTGGAGCTTGGTAATCAGCCCGTCCTTCGTCTGGTTCAGGCTTCGTCCTGACCGCACTTCATGTTCGTAATTCTGAGTCCGAAGGTACCTGTTCACATAATCCACTTGGAAAACATTGTTAAATCATGTTTTTGAGGACCTTCGGAGGACGAAGGCCCCCAACAGTAGCCCCTCGCAATATTAATTTGTTTGAAATAATAAATTCAGATTGCGACATGAACGAAGGCTTTATGCCGAAGGTCCGAAAAAACACCTTCCCTTTGCTAGAATAGCAACATTCAATGACAAGTGGGGTCTTTCAACTTTCAACGCATCAAGCGTATAAATACGGCCATACCGCAAACTTATTTTGCACGCTTTCTGGCCAACCACTCTTGCTCACTCATTTTTTAGCTCTCGTGCACTGTGATCTGCTAAGCTTTTAGCTTTGAAGCTTCGGCTTTGAAAACAGTTTTTTAGTGTTTCCGAAGATGTCTGAAGCTGCTAAGAAGGCTGCTGCTGAAATGAAGCTGAGTCTTGATGAAGAGAAGAACTTAGGGTTTCTTATAGCAATGTCGAAGACCAACACAGAAAAGATCACCAGGGAAATTCTGGAAGGGCTGTCTGAAGATACTGGTGACAGTGAAAGTTATGATGTGGACAGCGGTGGCGAAGACTCCGAAGATCGCCCTTGGCGACCAAGCCATTCAGTTTATGGTAAATCAACTATCAAAGAGAATCATCTTGTTAATATGAGAGGAAGGTATTTCCGGGATCTGTCCATTGTGAGGGCGGACGAAGGGGAAAAGACTTGTCCACACCCTGAAGAAAATGAAGTTGTGGTGTACCGAAGCTTTTTGAAAGCCGGATTGCGATTCCCCTTGAGCAGCTTCGTCGTGGAGGTGTTGAAAATCTTCGAAGTCTATCTTCATCAACTTACTCCAGAGGCTATTATAAGGCTAAATATCTTCGTGTGGGCCACGAGAAGCCAAGGTCTGAAGCCTGACGCAAGAAGCTTCTGTAATGTTCATGAATTATTATATGAAACAAAACCTTGGGGCAAAGAACAGTACCATAACAACTTTGGCTGCTACAGCTTCGTCTCTCGGTCCGGGGCAAGCTGTCCCGTACCAACCTTTCGGAAGAGATGGCCCGGGGATTGGATGACAGAATGGTTTTATGTGAAGAATGACTTATCAGTACGAGAAGACATCAAAGGTATAATTATGCGTCCTATTTGGCAAAGCTTCGGCCTTCGGAGGCCGAAGGTTGAAATGAACGAAGCCGCCGAAGAGTGCCAAAGAGCCTTCGGCGTTGTCTGCTCTTTTATAGGAACAAGGGACTTAGTACAAGAGCATATTGCCTTCAGGGTGTGGCCGCTTGCGGAGAAATGGGAAATGCCACAAGAAATCGTTAAAAAGGCCGACGAAGGTGGACTCGTCAGATTTAAGTACACTTTTAAATTTGAAGATAAATTTATTGAGCCAGACGATGAGTGGTTGAAAAGCATTGACAATTTAAGTGATGAGCTGCTTGGGACATACTCGAAGGCCGAAGATACTGCAATGTCAGCAGCCTTCGGAGGCCGAAAAAAGAAAAGGCTGAATCGGGTATTTGATGCCATCGGGTTCGTCTACCCTGACTATTGCTACCCCATTCGAAGGCAGAAAAGAAAAAATACAACCTCTGCAAAAGAAGAAACTACAACTGCTCCTAGCGAGCCAGAACCGAAAAGGAAGAAGATAAAGGTTCTTACTTATCGACCGCGTTATATTGAACCAGCTTCGGTGCCTGAGTTTACCGGAGAGACTTCTTCGGCCACCGAAGCTGAAAAACCAGCCGAGCCAACTTTGCTGCCAGAAGCCACAGAAACAGCCGAAATACCAACGAAGACAAAATTGGAGCAATCAAAAATTTTGTTATCAGAAACGAAAGAGAAGGCCGAAGCGCCATTCACAGAAAAAATGGAAGAGGTAAAGGAAGCAACCGAGGACTCCAAAACATCAGAAGTTTTGAGTCCTGTGGCAATCATTGAGACAGTAAGTAATCAAAAAGTGCCAGCAGTGACTCCGAAAAGAAGGAGAATGGCTAATGTGCTAGATGTGCTGGAAACGATCAAATCTTCAAGCACCCCTCCGAAGAAGGCTGCCGTCACTCCTGAAACAACAGTCGAAGCTTCGGGTTCTAAAGCTCCAGAGCAAGATACTGAAGCCGAAGCTGGGCCCTCAGAGCCCTCAAAGGCAAAGACCTTGGAAAATGAGGCAGAAAAAATAACAAAGCCAACTTTTGCTGAAGGAACCGGTGTTGTTACCCCCGAAGCATCCAAAATTCGTGATTATATTTTTCGTCATGCTTCGGGGAAAAAATTAACAGAAAAAGAAGAACAAGAGGCCCAACACTATGCCCAAAAGTTGAAATATCCAAAGGGGGCGTTGATATTTAATGGCAGTGGAGAAGAAGATTTCTTGTATTGCCTCCCCGACAGCAAGGAAATTTCTGTCTGTCGGGAGATAAGCAGAAGCTTCGGATTTCCAACTTTAGAAGACGGACTTTCGGTGCTGTCAAAGAACGATCTGGCTGACAGCCTAGCTTACAACAGTTTAAAGGTGCGACAAATGGAATTCTTATATTTTTACTGAATTCAAAATTTTTTGTTTGTTTAAAACTATTAACACAGACATATTCCTTGTCTGCAGGGCCTGATACTCAGCAATGCCCTCAGAGCACAGAAAGATGCTGAGGACGAAGGATGTACTATAGCCCTGAGCAACCTTCGTTCCGAAGTAATTGAACTGAGGAACGAAGGTCTCGAAAAAGACAAAATATTGCATTCCTTAATAAATAAAATAAAAGAAGACGAAGCTATTTTCAAAGGTCAGGCCGAAGCTCAGAAGTGTGAAATTGAAAACCTTTGTAAACAATTAGCCAGAGCTAAAGAGGAATGCATACTTGAAGAAACAAGGCGAGAACTCAGCGACCAATGGGCAAATCATTTAGAAGAAACTGTTAAAGAGCTTCGGTCAGCCAAGAAGAAATGCTTCGACAAATCTATAGAGTGTGTCAAGAAAATAAAAACTAGCTTCGCCAGCGTTGGCGCATTTTCGCAAGAAGAAAACTTTATAAGAGGTAACCCCGAAGGACCCCTGGAATGGATCAATCATGAGGCGGAGGCCTTCGAGGAAATCCTGAGTAGCCGCGGTGACATCTGCGCTTTTTCTGGTGCCAGAGGGATTGCCACTATTTTGGAGGGGAAAGGATGTGAACATGTAAAGATTTTATCGCAGTCCGAAGCCACCTTGTCCACTGAAGATATAAAAGATCCTTCAGCCGAAGCTAGCGCGGTTGGGGGAAAATTTTTCACCGACATCTGGGACAACGGTGGTAGAGAAATGGCCCAAGAAATTATTCAGAAAAGCGAGAAAGGGATTCATGAGGCTAGAAAAGTAGCCGAGGCTGCTGAGAAAAACGCAGAGCCCGAAGGGCAAATAGGTACTAGCGAATAGTTTTCATTGCATTATAACTTTTAATTTTATAGCTCGTTCGCGATCTGTAATAATGATGTAATAGTATCCCGTCCTCACTCAGATCCTACTAAAGCATCTTCGGGCCCTCAGCCTAAAGATGACGACGAAATTAAAAAGATGGCCGAAGCTATCATGGATCAGGTTGTCGATCGACTGCTGAACGAAGCTGCAGAGATAGTACTTAGGGAAGACTAAGTGCTATTGCAAAAAACATTTGATATATGATTTGTGTAATATTCTGTAATCCTGTATGTAATATACTTGTTTTATGATTCAATTCTTTACGATGCATGAAACTTTAAACACGTACCATTTTTGAGTCTTCGACGAAAAAACACCTTCCCTTCTTTTCATGCTTCGTGAAGAAGAATTTATCATTTATCACGACAATATCCATAGTGTTCTGATAAGAAATATCCAAGCTTCGTAAAAATAATCTCCGAAACTATACCTCGAAGATCAATATTGTTTCTCCCTGTAACTTGGCATGATTTGCCCTTTTTCAAAGCATTTTCCGAAGATCGATAACATGCCCCCTTCTTGTGCCACATGCAGCATGATGTATGATGATTATGCTATGCAAAATGATGTGATGATGTTATGTTATGCAGAATGATATTTTGTGCCGAAGATACGCACATTCCTGCAATGGGGCACAATCTTTTGTATCAATATTGACTTTTTCATTATAAGTCTCCCTTAGGAGCTTCTTCGCTTTTTACTTCAGCGGAATCAGCGTTTATTTTTCGCTGTAAGTTCTGCATCCCCTTAGGAACGTCTTTGGAACTTCTTCGCCTTTTACTTAGGCGGTATAAGCTCTGCATTCCCTTAGGAACGTCTTTGGAGCTTCTTCGCCTTTTACTTAGGCGGTATCAGCGTTGACTTTTCGCTGTATGCTCTGCATTCCTTTTGGAACGACTTTGGAGCAGAAAACTTACACTGCGCTCCCTTCGGAACGACTTTTTGTGACTTCGTCAGACTTACTCTGCGTTCCTTAGAACGACTTTTTGTTACTTCGAAGGATTTTCGATAGTCCGAAGGTCCTTTTTATTATCACAAACCTGTGAAGAAAACATATTTTTCTTGTAGGAATCAACGAAACTGATTACATGAAACCTAAACAATGTCCTTTATTACAAAAAATAAAACTGAATGAAAAAGATTGCTATTAAGGTAGGATATTTGTCAATAGATGTGTTTTGACTCTGGCACGGTGCTGTTGACCGTGCGAGCTTCGGACTGTTCTCTGAAGTCCCTTTGATGTGGAGCATATTGGCTCCCTTCTGGCTGCTGGCCTTGTTGCAACGGAGGTGGAGGCGGGGGCTGTTGCCAGGAAGCTGAAGGCTGACTTGCCGAAGCAGCAGAGAGTGCAGGATGGTTGCCCACATATTCTGGGATGTAGGGCAAATGATACGAAGCAGTGTGCATGACCTGCTTCGGCTGAGCCTGTTGCGCGGCAGCTTCGGCTATCTCTTTTTGCTTCTGAATGGTAACATGACACATCCTGGTAGTATGACCTTTGTTTTCACCACAGAATAAGCAAAATATTCTTCTGGGTTGATCCCCGAATCTTCCGCCGAAGCCCCTGGCGCCTCTGCCTCTTGGAGCTGGTGGTCGGAAGGAGCTTTGCTGTTGCCCCGAAGCCTGTGAAGAGCACTGCGGTCTGTTCTGCTGACTCCCCTTATCATCATTCTGAGTGGAGTTGTGGATGGACCTGACATGCCTCGGATAGGATCTTCCTCCGAAGCCCCTGGTCATTTCGGAAAATCTGAAGGCCTCCTCCCTTCTTTGGCGAAAGTCATTGTCAGCACGAATGTACTCGTCCATCTTTTGGAGCAGCTTCTCCAGGGTCTGAGGAGGCTTCCTAGCAAAGTATTGAGCAGCAGGTCCAGGACGAAGCCCCTTGATCATGGCTTCGGTGACAATTTCATTGGGCACCGTTGGTGCCTGCGCCCTCAAACGCAAGAACCTTCTGACATACGCCTGAAGGTATTCTTCATGATCCTGAGTGCACTGGAACAAGGCTTGAGCAGTGACCGGCTTCGTCTGAAATCCTTGAAAGCTGGTCAATAACATATCCTTCAGCTTCTGCCATGAAGTGATCGTTCCTGGCCGAAGGGAGGAATACCAGGTCTGAGCAACACTCCTGACGGCCATAACGAAAGACTTTGCCATTACTGCAGCATTGCCACCATACGAAGACACTGTTGCTTCGTAACTCATCAAGAACTGCTTTGGGTCCGAATGGCCATCGAACATGGGAAGCTGGGGTGGCTTATAGGACGAAGGCCAAGGTGTAGCCTGCAGCTCAGCGGACAGAGGAGAAGCATCGTCGAAAACAAAATTTCCATGATGAAAATTATCATACCAGTCATCTTCATTGAAGAAGCCCTCCTGATGAAGGTCTTTTTGTTGAGGCCTTCGGTTCTGCTCATCGTGGGTAAGGTGACGGACTTCTTCAAAAGCTTCGTCTATCTGCCTCTGCAGCTCAGCTAGCCTGGCCATCTTCTCCTTCTTCCTCTGCACCTGTTGATGTAGCATCTCCATGTCCCTGATCTCTTGGTCTAGTTCATCCTCCTGAATCGTCGGGCTGACAGCCTTCCTCTTCTGGTTTCGGGCCTCCCGGAGAGAGACGGTCTCCTGGTTGGGGTCCAGCGGTTGCAGTGCTGCAGCCCCAGTCGCTGAAGCTTTCTTCGGTGCCATAGCGAGGGTCTATAGCTTCCGAAGGTGTTCAAAAAACTCGAAGTGGAAGTGAGTTCACCGGAGGTGGGCGCCAATGTTGGGGACTTGTTCTTAAATGCTAGGAATTAAGAACAAGGCAACATAAAAAGTGTTAAGTGTTAAAGTCCTTCGTCCTTCGAAGCATTATGTCCCTTCGGGAAATAATGAGTTTCGGACGAAGATCATAAGAAACATACCTTCGTAAACATAACAAGTAATGACGAAGGATTCATATAAAGCATGAAATATAATATAAGCATCATCATAGGATCATTTCTATTTTATTAACATGGAAAAATAGAAATGATTTCAAATTACAAATGTACCTTTGGTCCTGAGAGAAGGTAAAAAGTACAAACGTGACGCAAAAGCAAATGCCAAGTCAGCGTGAACAGTACGGGAGTACTGTTCATCTATTTATAGACGCGGGACGCAGCCCACGTAAAATTACATTTATGTCCATTACATTTGTCAATGACTTATGGAAACCTGACAAGGTCCACGTAGTCTTTTCATCTTTAAGTCGGTTCCCCTTTCTGCTATCGCGACGAAGCTTCCCTGCGCACAGCTTCGGCTGTGCACCATCCTTCGTGGAGCTTGGTAATCAGCCCGTCCTTCGTCTGGTTCAGGCTTCGTCCTGACCGCACTTCATGTTCGTAATTCTGAGTCCGAAGGTACCTGTTCACATAATCCACTTGGAAAACATTGTTAAATCATGTTTTTGAGGACCTTCGGAGGACGAAGGCCCCCAACAGTGTACTTATGTGTCCCTGATGCTCTCCGACCCCGCTAATTAAGCTAGGAACCCTTAGATCGCCGGGAACGCGTTGGATTGTCCGTTAATCACACGGTCATCGTGGACAGAGCAAGTTAGAGCTCCGTTAGTGAAATTAGTTGAGGGGAAACTCTTGTTAAGGCTTGAATTAGGTTCCAGCCGAAAGAGAGCACCAATCATTACGTGTCCTGGCCCTTGCAAGCTCGCTGGAGTTCGGTTCTCCGCCGTGCGGCATCGTGGACCGTGGATTGTGAAGAGATGAAAGCGCAAGGGTGTTTTTGTAAGTGTCAGTGAGATGTGTGAATAGTGCCGAGGACTGCCACTCCGATTTTTCAACCGGTAGGGGCATTTCTGCAAAACCGACAGCACGGGCGCGCGCGGGCGCGCTTTCGCCAGTGTATGGGCCGACTCGGGCCAGATCTAGCCCAGAACTGTAGCATCTTTTCCTTTTTCTTTTTCTTCTGGACTTAGAGAATTCCTAGAAAATTATAGAAAATGCTAAAAATACCAAACCAATTTTTCTAGGCTTCTAATTTTCTATAGTATTTGTAAAAATAGTTTCATGATTTTTAGTTCCAATAGGGAATTATGGGATATTTAAAATAGCCAAAACCCATACTTCTGGAATTTTAGAAAGTAATTGATAGTCCCAAAATTCACCAAACTTTTTAGATAAGCTTTTAATATTATTTAGAAGCCTTGGATAAAATTTGGAATGATTTGAACCATGTTTGGTACTTAGACCAACTCCAGCAATACTCCGTATCCCACTCCGCATCCCCATTTTGCACGGTCTGAGGCACTATTGCGCACTCCAGCAGGCTCCGCATCCCTCTCCGCAAAATGGACGCCGTGTCCCTGCGCTCCCCATTTCTACACTTTCTCTCTCCTCTCCGCAGCTCTCTGCGTGCGCGCGCGACTGCTGGCGGGCCCCAGGTGTCATAGACTGCATGCGGAGTGGGATGGGGAGTGTTGCTGGAAACGGAGACGGATACGAAGAGGAGAGAGAATGTGTTGGCCACGCGTTTTAGGGATACGGAGAGGGAGTCTGCTGGAGTTGGTCTTAGAACCCAAAACCCTAGTCCCCTGCCTTATGAACTTCACTATAGACTCCAAAAACCCTAGTTTCCCGGAGATCCATGAAGGGAAGTTATATTCAAGACATTAGATAATATACTTTTATTTTCTTTGCATTTTCATGAGTATTACATGAGCATTCATGGCTATATCTAGAAAACGAGGAGGAAATAGAAGTTGAAGAAGCAAGGACTACACCACCACCACTTGAAGAACCTCAGGCAGGAAACTGCTTTTACTTTGATATCTTTGGAGCAAAGCCTGATTCACCTATCACACAAGGCAAGCCCCGGTGCATTTGCCACCTCCTTTCTATTTTAAAATCTTTCTCACTTGCTTGATGCATTAGGTGAAAGGAGTTGTGTGCTAAATCAATTGCTGCATTTCCTTCCTTGGATTTGATTACTTCTCCTTAATCCCCTGTTTTAGAAAAAGGTTTTTCTTATGCTTAGTTTTGCTCTAGAAAAACAAAATGTTTTGTTTTGACAAAAGATGATGCTTCAAAGTGGGTGGGATGTTTTCAATAATAAAACTTGATGGTGGACCTATCATAGCCATGATGGGTTCAACATCGGAAAAGATGTACCTCTGTCAGGTACCAAACTTTGGGTTTGAAATGATAAAGGTGAGACCGGGCGGGTGACTTGCACGAGAAGAGAGTATCGGTGTAGTGTCTCCGTCTAAGTCGATTAAGGACCTTGTCGATGTAGGCTTGCTGACCGATGACCCTTTAACTGGTCACATGCCTCGTCATGGGTAAGCTTTGCCTCAGGCAGACTAATACCAGAATAAGATAACACGCAATGGGAGTGGAGAGATGGCGAGAGTAGCGTGTACCCTCCGTGGCAAGAGGCTGGATGGTGGTGTATCTGTGCTCTCGGTTGGCGTGAACCTGATCTGGTCTTAAGAACCCCGGTGGCGAGTTGACATATGCAAGGGTTAAGTGCTACATATGTCGTGTGATTGGAGATCCTCAGCCGAGTATATATGATTCGGATCGCCGTAACTTCACGGACATGAAGATTTGGTCACTGACTTACACATAGCATTCCAGTGAATAAGAAGGGTTGTTAAGAAATTGGCTAGTATAGGTCAAGTGATTGAACTAGGGTAGAAAGAACTCTAGATGCAGGTAACTTTACTTAACCTGACAAGTAAAACTGGATTTTTAAGGATCCACTATTAGTAAGCATTTCTGCAAACAGAGTCTTTGATTATTGATAAGCCTTACCTTGACTCCCTTAAAGCCAGTATATCCTTGAGAGCCTTTTATTTTGATGGGTAAGACTTGCGAAAGTACATTTCGTACTCAGGGCTTTGTCTCATGTTGTTTTAGGTGAAGAAGCAGCAAATTTTTGTTGCTTCTGTTCCAAGGTGGTGCCTAAAGAAGAAAATCAAGATTGAAGCCGTGGGAGGAAGTGTCCTCCATTAAGAAAAACTTTTTACTGTTTATCGAGAGGGGTTTTTGCCTCCCAGGTTATGTAATAATATTACTCGGCACTCTTATTTTTTGCTCTGGTCTGTAATAATACAACTCTTTCTTACTTTAATATAAAGTAAGTTATTGTAATCGCTTCCGCATTTTCGTACCTCCGACATATTGTAATGTCTGTGTGACAGGTGAAACGCTCTTGGGCAAGGTAAAGAATTCAGATATCGAACTTGTCAAGTGATCAGGTGCACTTGCAGGGTTGTCCGAGGTCCGATGGACAAGGACATGTGTAGGTGGGCCTAATGACTTGGGAGGTTCTGTCACAGCTAGTATCGGAGCGAAGCCCATCTCTGCAGATGTTATAAGGCATTTTCAAAAAGAATTTTCAAAGACTTACCACAGAAAATTTCTTTCCTTCTTATCTAACTACCTTATGAAATATTTATATAAAGACCAGATAGTAGAGTGCAATGTATAGAAGGTTGTGAATCAACTAAGGTTGTTTCTGTAATTATGCATGCATCATACTAAAAACTATAATAATAAGATTTCCCCCTTATGGAGATACGCCACCGCGCACAAGGAAAACCGCGTGCTAGTCTACCGGACCAATTGGCGTGCCTTGCCATCAACTAGCTCCAAGGCATGAAGACAGTAGTAGTGGTAGCAATGATCCCATCGGAAATCTGGAAGCTTAGGAAGAACAGCTTTGAACGGAGCTCCGTCACAGGAACAATGTGTGGGTCGAGGATGGTCAACGAATAAACGAGTTAAGAACTGACATCCGACATCTGCAAGACCAACTTGCTGAACGAGATTTAGCACTCGATTGGGCTGTTAACTCACGTTCACTTGCTTGGGCCAAGGAAGCCAAAGCTCGAGCCCGTGTGGAGGAGCTTAGCACAGCCGTGGACCACTTGCAGGTGTACTGTAATACACTACATGAGGAAGTTCATGTATTGTATTCGCGACTGCACCCTGACGTACCTGCAGATCCTGTTGGAATGGGAGCTAGACCTTCTGGGACAGCGGGTGAAGCCCTTGGTGGGGAACTGGACCTTTTTAGGCCCCCTCCTTCGATGAACCTGGCTGATGAATGGACTCCTACACCCGACAGTGAAGCTACCAAAAGTGATAAGAAGCTAGAATAGTGTAGTTTAGATATAATGATGTATAATAGGTAATGTGGTCCTGTTGTAAATTTGAGTCTGTATCATTACCTTTTACGTAATGTAAATGGATGGTGTGCTTTGGCATATTATATTTTCCAAATGTTCTTTGCCTCAAATGCCATCGAGGACTCATGGACGGGATGGTGTGGGAACCTCCCGTGGGAGGGAAACTACTCCTAATCCGCCACCAGTACCCCCAACCTTGGCTGAGGCTATCGCTGCCTTAGTCAATGCAACAGCCGATAATACCCGCTTTCTTAGGGAAATGGCGGGTGTCGGAGAGGAAATTCTTCGGCCGGGTGGCGGAGTGTACCCGCCCTAAATCCTTAGATGAGGAGGGGCCTAAGCGTTTTGCCTGTTAGGTGGAAACGGGAAGAACACAAGAACACACAAGGATTTAGAGTGGTTCGGGCCGCCGAAGCGTAATACCACTGTGTGATGTATTGAGCTTGAGAGCTTGTATGAACTTGTGAGCGTCTAAGTGTGTCTGAGTGAGCTTGAGTCTGTGTTGTAACGTTGCGTTCCTCCCCTTTTATAGCTCAAAGGGGCACGTACAAGGGTGCTGAGCCCCGACATGTGGGCCCAGGAACATAACAGATGTATTACTTGGAACTTCTAATGCTCGTCGCTAGTGCAATCTCCTTGCGCCCTGATATCCGCAACGCATGTAGTATTGGCGTGCAGGGGATGCTTTCCTGGCAACGTACGAGTGATGATGATCGTGGCACATGCGGCGGTATGGTCGTGCCGCCTGCCACAGGTATGGACAGGCACGCTGCCTGTGGGAAGGTCTGGTCACCGTCTGCCAGCAGAGTGACAGGGCGTATTAAATGCTGAGGTGGCACATCGCCTATCAGGCGACACGTCTTATCTGTAATAAATGCAGAGATCGCGCGGCCCAGAGGCCTTACGTCAGGCTCCACCTGCTGGCTCACATCACGGGCAGTAGGCCACGTGGCAGCATCGGGTCTCCGCATGAGCGAGGAGCGGAAGCGTACGTGGTATGGTCTGGACACGTGTCAGCTCTGGACCCCCGCCTGACCTTGATCAAGGCCTGGGTATCCTTTGCCCCGGAATCCCGGGACCTTGCTGTGAGTGGCCCGGACCCTGCCCAGGGGGGGTCCGGGGGCTCGTCCTAGGGGTCCGAGCACGCTCGTGGAGGTTCTAGACCTTACCCGGAGGCCCGGTCCGTACACACAGGGGTCTGGCACTTTCCCATGGGGGTCCAGACCCACTATTGATATCCTGGGGTATATCATCTTTTCTGGCCATATGGCGACCCTAGAGCTGTCCACGTGGCAGGGTCGGGTGCTGTTCACCACGCGACTAGAGACGGCCACGTGGGCATTGTGTCTTCATACTGTAGTAAGGGGTACCCCTGATTTAGGGTACCGACAGTGGCCCCCGGGCCCGCCTCAGGGGAGGAAACGAGCCTGCAGGTGGGGCCAAAGCTTGATTGGCACGTTGCTTCTGTGCGCTTGTTGACGTAATTAATGCCAGTCCGCCTTCGGTCACGCCAACTGCCACGCCTGTCTCCGCGGCTGACTGACCCGTGACCTTCACACTTGATGGTTTTGCTGGGCCACGCGCGGGGTGCCTCGATACCGCTGCCTTGGTTTTGAAAATTTACTTTATCTGTCTTCTGCGGAGGCCCCGAGGAGGCGTGGTACTGGTGTGAGCGGCGGTTTGACTTCTCTGCACCCAGGAACCGGCGCCCATGGAGGATGACTCATGGGCCCGGGCCCCCATGTCAGGGACTGGGCTGTTGGTTTCGGCGGAGGTGAAGAGGCTAGGCCACTGCTTTCGGCGAAGACCAAGAGGCGCACTACTGCAGATGGTAGTGTGCTCCTCACGCGGCGGTTCACCCTCTCCGCACACAGAGGCCGACGCCCAAGGAGTATGACTCGTGGGCCCAGGCCCCCGTGTCAGAGGCTGGGCCATTGCATTCGGCGGAGATGAAGAGGCTGGGCCGCTGCTTTCGGCGGAGACGAAGAGGCGCACTACCGCAGACGGTAGCGTACTCCTCATGCGGCGGTTCACCCTCTCCGCACACGGAGGCCGATGCCCAAGGAGTATGACTCGTGGGCCCGGGCCCCCGTGTCAGAGGCTGGGCCGCTGCTTTCGGCGGAGACAAAGAGGCGCACTACCGCAAACGGTAGCGTACTGCTCACGCGGCGGTTCACCCTCACCGCACACGGAGGCCGACGTGCAAGGAGTATGACTCGTGGGTCCAGACCCCTGTGTAAGAGGCTGGGTCATCCTGGCGCGCGTCACGCGAGATCTTCTGCGGTGTCTCGGGGCGTCAGTGGGGGAATCTTTCTTTAAAAAGGGACTCCTTCGAGCGTGGTAGCCATTCTCATCACTCGCTGCGCCCTTTCACCCTTGAGTTCTTCGTGGTCTTCTGCCTCCGTAGCTGCCATGGCCTTGCTAGATCCTCCCGAGCATCTCCAGCCCGATGTGGCACTCAACTTGGTGTGCAACCTGCTCGGATGGGGTGTGTCGGTGTTCGCCGGCAGGATCTGTGTCGACGCCTCTCCTCACAGCGATCTCATCGCCAAAGAGTTCGCGCTCTTTGTCTCCAACCTCCCCAGCGGTCTGGCGCTGCCGATTTCGTCTTTCTTCGTGCTGCTGCTGGAAGAGCTTGGCCTCCAACCTCAGCACTTCACACCCTGCTTCATCCTTTAGGCAGCCATCATCGCCTACCTCTGCAAGGCGTCCGTGGTTGGTTGCTTCTTCCCGCTTCTGCCTCTAGCATTCGGAGAAAAGGATGTTCACCAGCCTTGTGAAGGTGGACAGTGGGCTGAGCTGCAGCTCCATCCCCCGCGTGAGCTTCAGCTCCATGGGGTGGGAAGTGAGTCGTGCTGCAGCTCCATCTCTTTGGCTTTGATGGCTTCGGTGCTGCCTCCAATGGTGACCACCGGCTCGGCTGCTGAAGACGCCACCCAGGAGGCCGTACAAGATGTCGTACGCCATGGAGATGGCGGCTGCGCACTTCCAGCGCGACCCTACTGATGTCGAGTAGGTCATACCTGTAGACATAAGGCTAGGGCCCTGCTTGAAGGAGGATGTAATAACTTTGTTTTTGTAAGGTACTTTTGAGTACTATTTATCGAGCATTATTAGCACTTATCTGCATACTATTTGTCCATGTTGTGTGTGGCGTTGCCGACTCCTCCCGGGTACCTGGCCCCCCTGGGATGTAGGCTCGACGTGTCGAGACTGGATACCAGCATACCTAAAAGGGTTGGGAACGGCCCCCAGGAGGCAGCCTCGACTGGGACCTAGACCTGAACACAACTTCGGCTAGGGAGCGTTAGTAGTACACCCATAGGACCCATCGTCTGACATTAGCCATCCTTTGATATATGCACGGGACCTGCAGGTTTTAGTCTGGGAAGCCAAGTTGTGTGTCCGGACCCCCTGGACCGCGGTTCCAAATACTAGGACACCCGTCGCAGGGTGGTGGAGAGTGCAGGCTTACGGTACGGGACCAAGCTAAGCGGCTACACGGCTCCAGACCACCCCAGGAGACAAGTATCCATTCTCTAGAGCCGGACCCCAGGTTGTCGGACCCACAGGACTATAGCTCCAAATACTAGGGTGGCCGTCATAGAGTGGTGGAGTGTGCAGGCTTTGGGTGCGGAACCAGGCTAAGCGGCTACACTGCTCCGGACCACCCCATGGAACGAGCTCCCGTTCTTTAGAACCGGACCCCAGGCTACCGGACCCCCTGCTTTCGTAGAGGGGTCGTAAACTGCAGGCCTGGCTACTCAATTCGGATATCATCATGCCGGAACAAATGGGAACTGCACAGGTGGGTTAGATAAAAAATAATATCCGAAACTGCAGGATAAAACCATGGAGACAGGAGGATAAAACTGTCATAGGAGTATATCTGAGGGGGTAAGTCTTCTCTTTATAACTTGACATGCATGGGTGCAGACCAACAGGCCGGGCTTATGAGGGCGGACCTCACTGGGCTGGCGTACACGTATGCACAACCTAGTTACAAAAGGGAGAGAAACTCAACCCCTCAGACTTGCTTCTATGGATAGAACTTATAGAGCTGCTCCAGGGGTTAGGTAGAGGTACTCCAGCTGTAGCAAGGTGGTTACCCCCGGGTCGGCACATTTCCGTCACCTTGAAGGGTTTCTCCCAGCTGGGGGAGCATTTACGGAAACCTTCTTGGTTCACTACTCGCCGTAGGACTAGGTCCCGACCCGGAGCTCCCTACTATGCACAGACCATTGGTGGTAACGCCTGAGCGCCTGGTCGCAATGTGCATTTCGGGTCGCCGCCTGCCATCTTCGTTTGTTGGTGAAGTCCACATCCTTACACTGTGGCTATTCCTGCATGGACTCGTTAAAATACTGGACCCGTGGGGAGTCCAGAAGGGTTTCCGGGGGAAGGTAGGCTTCGACCCCGTAGACTAGGGAGTTCGGGGTCCAGCCGGTGGCCCGTTTAGCTGTCGTCACCGGAGACAGAGCCTCCGGTGAAAACATCCTTCAGGTCCCCCTCGGGTGACTGATACCCGAGGTCCCGCTCAGCCGCGGCCACCTCGTCGTTGTCGACCCTCTCCTTGCTAGGTCGGCGCCGAGGTGGGGAGCCATCCTTGGAAGACTGCTCGCGCCGCCCGCTGACGCGCTTCGCGAGCTCAATGATCTCGTGACACTCCATGGTGCTATGACGACAGTTCTGGTGTATAGGGCATGAGCCGCTGTTACCCCTCTGTTGCCGTGGACGATTGTTGTGGTCGCCCCGGCCCCCAGTCACAGCTGCGACGACTAGAGTGGTGGACTGCGGCTTCTCGTGGCCGTGGCCCTTCTTTTTCTTTTTACCGTCCCGGGGGACGGCACCCAAGCCACCTGTCTGGGCGACCCCGGTGTGTGGAGCCGAGTGCCATGCCCGGCCCTCAGCAACCCTGGCGCACTTGTCGGTCGAAGCGAAGAGTGTGGTTACAGTCTCCACGTCATGCGTGGCCAACTTCTCCAACATCTTCTCATCGCGTACTCCCTGACGGAAGGCCGTGATGATTGAAGCATCTGAAATATGAGGTATGGTGCCTCGTACCTTGGTGAAGCGGGAGATAAACGTCCGGAGAGTCTCTCCGGGTTCCTGCCTCACTGCGTGGAGGTGGGCCTCCACGCCGTGTTGTTGGTAAGCGCTGGCGAAGTTCGCTGTGAACTGTGCGCAGAGCTCTTCCCAGGAACAGATTGATCCTGGGGTAAGGTTCATGAGCCATGTCTGGGTAGGTCCAGACAAGGCAACATGAAAATATGTTGCCATTACAGCGGTGTCTCCACCCGCTGTCGTAATGGCGGTGACATACACCTGCAGGAATTCCGACGGGTTGGACGTACCGTCGTACTTTTCCGGCAGGTGCGGCCAGAACTTGGATGGCCAGGTCGCTACGCGGAGATGATCCACGAGTGCGGAGCAGCCCACGCCGGCCAAGGGAACACCCGCCTGGAATCGGGAGCCCACTAGCGGTTGCGGTGCGACTGCAGCAAAGTCTTGATCGAGGTTGCGACCCTCGATGTTTTGCCGGCGCTCACGCGCCCTTTCTAGAGAGACTCGAGCGTCTTCACGACCCTCGAAGTTTTGTCGGTGCTTCCGCACCCTCTCCAGGAAGACCCGGGCATTCTCTCCCGCACGCCTGCGGTTGAGCTCTGCCCAGAGGTCGTCGGTCTGCACGCCCCTCATAGAAGGTGAGCACACAGACGTCGTCGCCTCATGTTGGCGTCGGGATGACCGTGGCCTCGATCTGGTCGAGCCAGAGTGCGCTAGGCCGAGCAGTCGATCGACGTCGTATCGCCACTGCTTCATGGCCCCCGGTGAGGCCATGGAGCTTGGAGAGTGACGCAGCAACTCCCTGGCCGCAGACAATGCCCCCGGAGCCGCTCTCGACGGAGTCCGGGATGTCTGCGCAGTTGTATGCTGCTGTGCAGCGTGCACAACAGCAGCGCTCGGCACCGGGCGGTTGGGAACCTGTGGCGTGGAAGAGGCGACTTCCTCCTCCAGCAAGAAATCCGCCAAAGTCTTGGCACAGTGTTCAACGATCTGCACCATCTTGCTGAGCAAGAAAAACAAGCAAAAACCTAAAGCCTAGCCCCCTACCTGGCGCGCCAAATGTCGGAGAGGAAATTCTCCGGCCGGGTGGCGGAATGCACCCGCCCTAAATCCTTAGATGAGGAGGGGCCTAAGTGTTTTGCCTACTAGGTGGAAACGGGAAGAACACAAGAACACACAAGGATTTAGAGTGGTTCGGGCCACCGGAGCGTAATACCCTACTCCACTGTGTGATGTATTGAGCTTGAGAGCTTGTACGAACTTGTGAGCATCTAAGTGTGTCCGAGTGAGCTTGAGTCTGTGTTGTAACGTTGCGTGCCTCCCCTTTTATAGCTCAAAGGGGCACGTACAAGGGTGCTGAGCCCCAACATGTGGGCCCAGGAACATAACGAATGTAATACTTGGAACTTCTAATGCTCGTTGCCATTGCAATCTCCTTGCGCCCTGATATCCGCAGCGCGCGTAGTATTGGCGTGCAGGGGAAGCTTTCCTGGCAACGTACGAGTGATGATGATCGTGGCGCATGCGGCGGTATGGTTGTGCCGCCTGCCACAGGTATGGACAGGCACGTCGCCTATGGGAAGGTCTGGTCACCGTCTGCCAGCAAAGAGACAGGGCACATTAAATGCTGAGGCGGACATCGCGTGTCAGGCGGCGCGTCTTATCCGTAATAAATGTAGAGACCGCGCGACCCAGAGGCCTTACGTCAGGCTCCGCCTGCTGGCTCACGTCACGGGCAGTAGGCCGCGTGGCAGCATCGGGTCTCCGCCTGAGCAGGGATTGGAAGCGTATGCGGTATGGTCCGGACACGTGTCGGCTCCGGACCCCCGCCTGACCTTGATCAAGGCCTGGGTATCCTTTGCCCGGAATCCCAGCACCTTGCTGTGAGTGGCCTGAACCCTGCCCAGGGGGGGTCCGGGGGCTCATCCCAGGGGTCTGGGCACGCTCGTGGAGGTTCTAGACCTTACCCGGAGGCCCGGTCCGTACACACAGGGGTCCAGCACTTTCCCATGGGTGTCCAGACCCACTGTTCATATCCTAGGGTATATCATCTTTTCTGGCCATATGGTGACCCTGGAGCTGTCCACGTGGCGGGGTTGGGTGTTGTTCACCATGCCACTAGAGACAGCCATGCGGGCACCGTGTCTTCATACAGTAGTAAGGGGTACCCTTGATTCAGGGTACCGACAGCGGGACAACAAATGCAACAGCAAGGCGGGAGAGCGTATCCGCAAGGACCCTGCAAAACTTCATATTTGGATTTCTCAGAAACGCGTCCCCCGCTATTTGTCAAGGCTGAAGATCCCCTTGAAGCGATCGAGTGGATTCGGGTTATCGAGCAGAAGTTTGGGCTTCTCCGATGCATGGAGATTCAGAAGCCCTTATTTGCAGCGCAGCAGTTGCGAGGCCCTGCCAGCACCTGGTGGGGAAATTATGTGGCTATCCAGCCTGCTAGTCATCAAATTACCTGGGACGAATTCAGGTTGGCATTTCAGGAGCACTATATTCTAGAAGGAGTGCTCCATATGAAATAAGAAGAATTTATGAAGCTTAAACAAGGTGGAGTATCTCAACAAGTTCAACCACTTGTCCCATTATGCCATTGATCAGGTCAACACTGATCTGAAGAAGAGAAATTGTTTTATGAGGGGCCTTAATGACCGGCTATAGCAGAAAATGGCCACCTGCCTCGACCTCTCTTACAGCAGGGTTGTCAGCACGACGCTGGCAATTGAAGCCAAATATGCAGGCCCACGAAAGTCAAAGGGCTATGGAGGTGACATGCCCAACCAAGGGCCTGAGAAGCGACAAAGGTTGGTGATTAGACCTTTTAATCAGAACCGTTCTTCACCACGTCCACCCTCCTACCCCTTTAAACAACCTGTCTTTATCCGCCCTACCACTGCCCCCACCTCAACAAATCAGCCGAGTGCCCCTGGTACTCGTTTCCCTGCACTCCCGAGTTCGTCTACTGGTTGCTTTAATTGTGTGAAGTCTGGACACTTCATTAAAGACTGCCCATATCCAAAGAGGAATAACTCCAATAATCAGCAGAACCTGGGAAGTTCCAATCAAGGCAGGGGAAATGCGGCGAATAATACAGTGGGCAAAAATATGAAGAAAACTGGGCGGATTTATTATACGCAAGTGGCCCCGACACCGGAAGGAGAACCGGTCATGATGGGTACGTTTCTTGTGACCAATCACCCTGTAGTTATTCTTTTTGATTCTGGTGCTTCACATACGTTCATAAGCAAGAAGTTTGTGGAGCAACATTGCATTCCATACAATGAATCAAGGGAAGGGTTTATAATTCATTCGCCTGGGGGACAAATATTCACTAAAGAAGTGGCTTTCCATGTGCCCGTAACGTTGGCTGAATTGGACTTTCCTGTAACACCCCAGGTGTTACTTAGGGTGTTCACCCAAGACTACACTAATAAACCCATCATCACATGTGGTTTAATTTGAGAAAAATACACCAAACTTGGGAATCAAGACCCTAAATAAGTGCAACTCATCTTAGAAGTCATGCCTTGGCTTTATCATGCACATATAGTGAGGAATTGCCCAAACCCTGATTCAGACCCCTTTGGACAATTGGAGCCCTAGAAGTGAGCATGACCAAAAGGCTATGAAAACCACATGATCATGACTTGGGCCAACTATAAAAGTTGTAGTACACTTAATACCCTACAAAAAATAGTAAGAAAGTGACCCCAAAAAGGTTTTCAGAAAAAAACCCAAAAGGTTCACCAAAGAGTTGAGCATAAAAGGAAAATCAGAATTTTTCTAAGTCCAAAACCAACCCTCTTCCAAAGATCAAGCATGTTCACCCTTTTTCAAACTTCAAAACCATTTGACCCAATTGACAAAGTGGCGCCTAAAGACCTCTAGAACACCCTGGAAAAATTTGAACCCAACCCTAAGTCGTTTGACACGACTTGGCACAAGTTTTGTCTCGGTGTGGACAGCTCTAACAGAGCCGACTTCCTACCCCCATATCTCTCTAACCCGACCACATCTCCCCTTGGAACTCACATGAACTAGGTAGCCCTAGGTGCAGGGAAGAGATCTCTCAAAGGTCTTAGGGCAAGATTCGCACGTTTGGCTGCTCAGCAAGGGATAGAACAAGAGCAGAAACAAAGAGCCACGTGTTCGACGCGCCCTGGGCTCGCCAGAGCACGCCCGACACCCGCCCCCGCGTGCCCCGCGTCGCGCCAAGCCGAGCCGCCATCGTTGCCCACGCCCACGCCTATAAAGCCACCAGAGACTTCAACCGTACTCCCCCGCTCGCGCTCGACCTCACCGGAGCACTAGATCACCGGCGTTGCCCCGCGCACGGCGTGCCCGTGGCCACCCGATCCCCCGCCACCATAGACCGGCCAGCAGAGCCTCTCCCAACCCTGTTCGACCCACGGAGTAGGCCTGCGTGCCTCGGTGAAGCTCCCCAAGCGAGGAATCGAACTTTGCCTCGCCGGAGAAGCCAGTCCACGGTAGCCGGACTTCGCCCGACCGCCGGCAAGCGTAGACCGAGCGCCACGGTAAGTCATTCTCCGATTCCTTGCATGAGTCGATTGCTTGACATCCCGTGAAGCTCCCCGTGCCCTTGGATTGACCGGTATCGCTGTGGTTAGGCCGGAGCACTCGTCGCCGACGAGTTCACCCGCCTGCGCACGTAGACCGGCCGATTCCGGTCACCACCGCCGTCGAGCCGTACCTCGCTGTGACCGCAAGAACCTCCCGGAGCCAACCCCTCCCTTCATCGGACCTCCCTCGCCGCCGGTAAGCCGCGCCGCCCTGTTTACTCCCGCGGGTACTTTTTAAATAAGGGGAGGGACCTCGGGGGAGAAGAGGGAAAGGCCAGGGGGATTTTTGTAGTGTCAGTGACTCAAAGGAATAGTGGCGTAGGGGTATAACTGAAGGGATTGTTTTAGAAAGAACCCAGGGTCTTTGATGCAAATGAGTTTTCCAGAAAACCTTTTTAATATTTCTGATTTAAATGCAAAAAGGACTTGAAAAATTCATAACTTCAGTTTTGTTCACCCAAATCGAGTCAAACCAACTTTGCCAGATCCTAAATAGTGTAAACTACTTAGGAAAAATATAAAATCCCTAAGTGTTGCAGAAAACTTCAAAGTTTTGATTTAAATGATTAACTGGTCAAAAGCTAAATGAAATAGGGAAAAATAGCTACACTATTAGAATGCGATTAAGAAAATTTAGAAAAGTACTTAATCACTTCCTAACCTGTTTAAAAATAATAAACCCCTCTTTACACCAAATTAAGGTAGAGTTTGCCATTTAAATCATTTTTCAGCTTAAAGTTAAAGAAAATATAATAGGTAGTTTAGAGTAAAAACCAGGAAGCACCCACATTTTTGTTAGCTCCCTTATTCAGTACAGTTCACTAGAAAATTTTGTTAGACCTTTGTTTAGTACAAAAGAAATGAGATACCTTTTATTTTAGGAAAACAAGGAAAACTTAGAAAAACCCTAAAAAAACCCTGAGGAGAAAACACCCCAAACCTTGGGATAACTAATGTTTTGTTATTATAAACATAGAAAAATTATGAGTTCTGTTGTTTGACATTTTTCAAATAACAAGTTAGTTGTAAGTGTCTTTTTAGCATTAAAATTTAGAAAATCATAACTAAATAACCACTAAGTAGCCCTCTGTGATTTTTGCACAGAAGCATGTTATTACCTATAGATACCAGCAAAAATGACTCCTAGTACAGAACCCACCCCTAGATAAGATTTGTAGTACAAAGTGACCCCTTTGCCCCTACTGTTGTTATTTTTGTCCAGGGCATATTCTAATTATTCTGGGCCTCAAATTTATAGGACAGACTGCAATGACCAATAGTAACCCACTGTAATTTTTACAGATTTTTTGGAAAATTTTAAATCACTGTTGTAGTTCAAACCCACCCTAAAATCATAACTAGAAAATGAAAAGGGGAATTAATAGTGGAGACTAATGTTACCCTAACCAAACCAGCAAAACCCCTTGAGTGCCTACTAAAACATTTAAGGGGCAATCCAATTCTTAATCCATTATGCTTATCTCTAGGCAAAACCTCAAACCTAAATTGATAAGCATAAACCCCTAAGAGCCTCTTATAACAAGGAAACCCTAAATTATTAACTAACTTAGTTTTCTTCACTAGGCATAATTATTACTAAATTCTACATATCATAGCATACATATATATTATTCATTGCATTCGATAGATTGTAACCTCGCGGACGGAGAGTACATCCTCGTGCCGGAGCAAGGAGCTGCTCAGGAGGTAACCCCGGATCCAGCACTAGAGCCTGCCCCAGAAGATCTGCCTGCCCCAGCTTTGGAAGGCAAGCCCCGGTTTTATGCATAACCGTTTATATATGCTATTTTACTACACTTAATGATTGTAGGCTTGTACCGTGCACTTAAGTGTAGGAGTTGACTGAAACCTTAGTTGCATTAACTCAGGATTCCTTTTGAGATGGATACTAGTATGCTAGGTCGAGTAGTTGCTTTACTAATTAGGGATCTCGGTAGAAGTCAAGTGATTTTTCTAGCACTCGCGCGAGGTCAGGAATTGATTGTATCCATTTTATATCGGAATGATGATGGTCTGTTGATGACGGTCCATGGGGATGCGTCGTCTCCGAGACAGAAATTGGAATAAGGATTAAGGTGTGGTATCGTGTGTCAAGCGTTTGAACGTACTAAGCACATGCCGAGAAATATGGTAAATCGGTAAGCCTAGTACCTAAGTGAACTTGGCAGCAGATTGCTCTCCTCACGCGACCTGAGACGTGGTCTCCCATTCTGGTTATGGTGGGTACAAGTGCGGTCACTGCACGACGGCAGTCGGGGTCAGTGAGGCATTGTACGCCAAGGCGGTGAGCCCCTCTCTGTTGACGGGGAATCGATGGGGACGGTTGATGTGTGTGGGGACGGAGTGCCTCGCCACGTCGTGTGTTTAGGTTTACCTTGCAAGGTTTAAAAACTCGATTCAAATCGTCTGCTTCTCGCAGCTAATGAAACTGCTTGATCCATGATGCTACATTGAGTAACAAGTGGAAATGTGATGACTTGGCAAAAGTTGTTGATTGCTAAATGTTTGATACCATGTATGGTTAGATAGGTATACATTTAGTCTTAAGAGAGTCACACTAAAACTTGAAAAAGCTAAAACTTGATTTATAGACTCAGCTAGTGCTTTTGGCAACCAAACCCCCTAGCCAAACAGCTGCATGTCTAGAGGTAGAGGAGTAGACTCCTCACACCGGGTAAGTCTAGCTGAGTATTAGTATACTCAGCCTTGCTTGTGGCATAATTTTACAGGTTCTCTGGAGGACATGGTTGCTGAAGTGACTTGGCCGTCCATCTTGCCACCGGGTTGGACAGTCGAGTGGGACCCTACCTCGGCTGAGGAGGAGCATGAGGAGTGATGGGACAGGCTTCCCCATCTCTCTGTTTATTTATCGTTAGTTTTATTCTGCTGCATTCCGAACAATGATGACTACTTTTGCCAATACTCCGATGATGATGTAATAAATTTAATACTCCTTAATGTATGGTTTTATGCTTTATTGTATTTGCTCTGTGCCTCACCATCGAGTGAGTATGTGGTACTTGATCTTTTTAGTGGCCTCATCGGACTAGATCCGAGGGACTGACGTGTTATTCCCATTTAAGTGTGGTCTAGCCTCTAAGGCGGGACTTAGGCACTTAAGTTGGAATAATTCGGGCGGTTCCGCCACAGTTGGTATCGGAGCTCGTACCACCATAGAAGAATCAATAAACTATAAATACAATCCTTTTTCAAAGTAAAACTTGACAGAAACAAATGTTGGATAGATCGTAGGACGATCAGGATAGACCTAGGACGTGAAGCCTTAGGATGATAGAGGGGTAGCTAGGTGGCTATTTGAGTAAGCCCTATAGGCTACTATAAGGGATGGGAGTTCTTCCCTAATCCCTCTAAATTGAAATGAGGTCGTTTAGGACGAGCATGCATGCATCCTTATTTAAACTACTTAATAATTGGGTAAGAACTTTAATACACAATAATGACAGATTAAGTACACCCAGTGCCATTATCGTAGTTATAGAGAGGCTGAGTTGTGATCCCTTTTTATTTTTTAGTTCTTTTTCTTTTACTTATGCTTAACCGTACACAGATGACTTCTCACGGATCCTCGGACGAAGGGAATGCACAGTCCCACATGGATGGACTTGCACGAGAGGGTTTCCCTGTATCTTGTGGGAGGTACTTCATGGAGCTGGTTACATGATGCCTCCCCAGTACGCGGTGCGGCTGTTTGAGAAGCACCGAGTGCCCCGCTGTAGGGTGAGGATGACCCTGGAGCCTCATCCCCTACAGCCAGGCTGGCGATTGTTGGATTCCGAGTCTTTTGGATACAGGGCTGAGGATACTATCGAGGCGATTGCTCTTCATGGACTGACCACCTTCTGTGGTTTCCACCCCTTGGAGCTATCCACTCACCCCATTGGGTTGTTCCCCGCGGAGAAGGAGGACGACCCAATGTGGAAGGACCGAGTGGAGCATGCCAAGGATATATGGGCTATCTACCCAGGTCAGACTGCTCACTTGACGGTGCGGTGCATGAATGCCCTGTATCGTCTGCAAGTGATGCGAGGAGAGGCAATGTCTCATCTAATGGCATTGTTGGAGGCTACCAAGATCACCTTGGATAACAGGGAGGAACTTGTGGTAGACTTGTGCACTGAGATTGTGGAAAAAGACCTACAAGTGGAACAAATGTCAAATGAGATCCAAGAGCTTGAGGAGCTAGTGGGAACTACGGAGAACACCATTGAGGTTCTCGAGGATCAGCTTATCAACACTCAGCAGCAACTCGCGGAAGCTAACCAGCATCTGGGTATGCACCACCAGGAGATCCAGGGCATGGAGTCCAACGAAGATGTCGACATCGAGGGAGGAGAGGAGCATGCCTCCAGCTTGGACACTGCTGGCTCAGGGAGACCACCTTCCCCCGAGTCGAGCGTTGCCTCGTTTGCTCACTAGGTCGCAGAGATAGAGTTAGAAGTCTGTGGCGGTAGAACTCCTCGAGGCTAGCTTAGCTTTTGCACCCCTAGGGTACTAGGCTAGATAGAGTTGAGTCTTTTGAGTTACTGATGTAATCGTGACAATATCTTTTGGAAGTGGATGATGAATGATGTCAGCTTTAATTTAAGAAGAAAAGATTATGTCATGTGGAATCTTTTATAAATTATGCAAGAATATATTGGTTTTACCCCTTTGACTCTTTCACCACGATTGAACCTTGAACCTCAGAAATATGATATTGAGAATATCCATGATTTTTCAGATGGCAGGAAGAGCGCGTCGTGGATAGAATGAGCGCATTCCTCCACCACCGCAACCGCCTCCTACTCTGAAAGAGTTGATGGCTCAGCAGAACGAGATCTTGCGACAGATAGCTCAGCGCCAGCCACCACCTCAGCATTATGGTGGTGGTGATCATCAGCGTCACCCCACAGCAGCCACTTATCAGGAGTTCCTCAGTACCTAGCCACCGTTGTTCACCAGGGCAGAGGACCCACTTGATGCTGATGTATGGCTGAGGGTAGTGGAATCCAAATTCCCACTGCTCAATGGAGTTTGTTCAGAGGTGACTAAGGTTAGGTTCACCACCCAGCAGCTTCGCGGACCCGCGCGGACATGGTGGGACCATTTCCTTGCTATGCAGCCAGTTGACCATGAGGTGGAATGGAGAGAGTTCAAGGCAGCTTTCAGGGGGCATCATATACTAGCAGGCATTATGGACCGCAAGCTCAATGAGTTTTTGGCACTCACTCAGGGGAACCAGACAGTGTTGCAGTACGCTCAGGCCTTCAATGACCTGTGTCAGTACGCTGGATATCATGCAGACACCAATGAGAAGAAAAGGGACAGGTTCAGGAGGGGGCTCAGCACTAAGCTCCGCGACCGTCTCAACACAGTCAGGGCCAACAACTATAATGAGTTAGTCAACATGGCCATTTCTCAGGAGGACTGTATCATAGCCCGTCAGGCCGAGAAGAAGAGGAAGACCCCTGTGGTAGGACCTTCAGCTCAGCCACAGCGCTTCAGGATCGTATCTGACACTCAGAATAGAGGACCTCAGCAGCAGCAAGGATGTTGGGTGATCTGACCACAACAGCAGCAGCAGGCACCCAACTACACCCAGTTTCTAGTTCAGAGAAACAATCAGCCACAGCAGCAGCAGTACCGTCAGGCCAATGACAACAAGTGTTTCACTTGTGGTAACACCGGACATTATGCTAAGAATTGCCCCAGAAGCCAGCAGAGGCAGGGACGGAATGCCAACCAGAACCAAGGCAAGAGGCAGAAGGTGCAAGTAAGGCAAGGCAGGCTGAACTTCACCACCATGGCTGACATTCCAGAGGGAGCACCCGTCATGACTGGTATCTTTTCAGTTTTGAATTATCCTGCTATTATTCTTTTTGATTCTGGTGCATCGCACAGTTTTATCAGTACCAAATTTAGTGCCAAGTGCCAATTACCTTTTCACCACACCAATGGGGGTATTACGATTTCAACACTAGGAGGCAGGGTTGCCACCTATCAAATCAACAAGCAGGTGCCTATAAAATTTGGTAGTCTTGTGATTAGAACCACCCTTCTCATCTTAGGGTTGGATAGTGTGGACATTATATTGGGAACTGATTGGTTATCCAGGCATCAGGTAGTACTTGATATTGCAGCAAGGGCCATTGAGATTCACTCCCCTACTTGTGGCGAGACTACTCTATATTTGCCTGATCAGGGTTGTACCCGCCCTTGTGCATTCACCATGATAGTCACCGGTTGAATGAATCCCTATGGTCTGTGACTACCCAAATGTTTTTCCTGACGAATTGCTAGGAATGCCACCCGACAAATACATAGAGTTCGCGATTGAATTGCAACCCGGGACTGCTCTTATATCCAAGAGACCCTATAGGATGCCTCCAGCGGAATTGGCGGAATTGAAAAAGCAACTACAAGAGTTGTTGGACAAGGGGTTCATTAGCCCGAGTACTTCACCATGGGGATGTCCAGCCTTGTTTGTAAAGAAGATGGATGAAAGTCTGAGAATGTGTGTCGATTACCGCCCTCTCAATGCGGTGACCATCAAGAACAAATACCCACTGCCCTGCATTGATGTTTTGTTTGATCAGTTTGTGGGAGCCAAGGTGTTCTCCAAGATAGACCTTCGCTCGGGCTACCATCAGATCAAGATCCGTGCCAGCGATATTCCCAAGACTGCCTTCTTTACCAGATATGGGCTTTATGAGTTTTTGGTGATGTCATTTGGGCTGACCAATGCCCCGGCTTATTTCATGTATTTGATGAACTCAGTATTCATGCCAGAGCTAGACAAGTTTGTGGTGGTTTTTATTGATGACATTCTGGTTTACTCCAAAAATGAAGACGAGCATACTGAGCATCTACACATCGTGCTTCAGCGACTGCGCGATCATCATTTGTATGCTAAGTTGTCTAAATGTGATTTCTGGCTGAGGGAAATTAAATTTTTGGGTCACACAATTTCTCAGGATGAGGTATCAGTTGATCCTGAGAAGGTACAAGAAGTGATGAATTGGAAACCTCCTACCACAGTGCGGCAGATTCAGAGTTTTCTGGGATTGGCAGGGTACTATCAACGATTCATTCCGGATTTCTCCAGAATTGCCAAGCCAATGACTGAATTGTTGAAGAAAGGAGTCAAGTATGAATGGAGCTAGAAGTGTGAGGATGCCTTTAATACACTGAGGCAGCATTTGACAACAGCACCAGTGCTAGCTCAACCTGACAACACCAAGCCCTTTGAGGTTTATTGCGATGCTTCCGGTATTGGATTGGGATGTGTCTTGATGCAAAACAACAGAGTCATTGCTTATGCCTCCCGAGAACTCAGGCCCCATGAGCAGAACTACCCCACACATGATCTGGAGTTAGCAGCTGTGGTTCATGCTCTCAAGATTTGGAGACATTACTTGATGAGAGCTCACTGTAATATTTACACTGATCATAAGAGTCTCAAATATATCTTCACCTAGGCTGATCTTAACATGAGGCAGAGAATATGGTTAGAACTAATCAAAGACTATGATTTGGAGGTGCATTACCATCCTGGCAAAGCCAATGTTGTGGTTGATGCCTTAAGCAGGAAAGCCCAATGCAATTGTATGAATATGGATGCAAGAATCACCACCCTATGTGATGAGTTGTGCAAGCTGAAAATAGAAGCCGTTTCCTCCAGTGCTTTAAGTTATATTTCAGTGGAGCCCACATTACAAGAGCAAATAGTCATGGCACAGATTGGTGACAAGGGTGTTCAAGTCATTAAGGAAATGGTCGAACAGAAGGTGGATAAATACAAATGTTTCCGTCAGGACAGCAAAGGGATCCTATGGTTTGGAGACCGATTGGTTGTTCCCAAGAACCCTGAGCTCAGAAAGAAGATATTGGATGAAGCTCACCTTTCTAAATTCTCCATGTACCCCGGCAGTAACAAGATGTATCATGATCTCAGATCCTTGTATGAGTGGACCAGAATGAAGAGGGAAATTGCTAAGTATATATCTGAATGCGACACCTACCAAAGAGTCAAGGCCAGTCATTTGAAGGTAGCAGGCACTTTACAGCCCCTTCCCATACCATCTTGGAAATGGGAGGATATTTGCATGGATTTTATCGTGGGATTGCCCAATACCTCCCGACACCATGATTCTATCTGGGTCATTGTGGATCAGTTGACCAAGACAACTCATTTCTTGCCAGTACATACCACCCACAGGACGGAGAAGTATGCAGAAATCTACATTGACCAGATAGTTCGCTTGCATGGAATACCAAGAACTATAGTATCTAACAGAGAAGCACCATTCGTGGCACTATTTTGGGAGCAATTGCAGGAATCACTTGGGACCCATATAATAAGAAGCTCAGCATACCGTCCTCAAACAGATGGTCAGACAGAAAGGGTAAATCAGATTCTGGAAGACATGTTGCGAGCCTGTGTGCTACACTATGGTAAGAATTGGGACAAGTGCCTTTTCTTGGCAGAATTTTCTTATAATAACAGCTACCAGTCCAGTCTACAGATGGCACCTTTTGAGGCCTTGTATGGGAGAAGGTGTAGGACACCGCTAAATTGGTCTTAAGCAGGAGAGAGGGAAATATTTGGACCAGACTTGGTACTTGAAGCAAAGGAGAAGGTTAGAGTCATTAAGAAGAACCTAGAAGCTGCTCAGGCCTGGCAGAAGAGTTATCATGACAAGAGGAGAAAGCCTCTACAATTTGAAGTGGGAGACCATGTTTATCTTAAGGTGTCACCCACCAAAGGTGTTCAGAGATTTAGAATCAAGGGCAAGTTAGCTCCTCGCTACATTGGACCCTATGAGATCAAGGAAACTTGTGGGCCTGTAGCATATCAATTGAAGTTGCCACCCCACATGTCAGCAGTTCATGATGTGTTTCACGTATCTCAGCTACGGAAGTGCGTCCGCTTACCCACGGAAGTGCTACCTGAACCAGAATTGGAGATAGAGCCGGATTTGTCCTATCAGGAGCACCCCGTCAAGGTATTGGATCAAAAGGAGAGATCAACGTGGGCAAGGTCGATCAGAATGTATAAGGTCCGTTGGAGTCACCATTTAGTAGAAGAGGCTACATGGGAAACAGAGGATTTTCTACGTTCTCGCTTCCCCGACTTTCTATCTAAAGGAGTCGGTACGTAACCCAAAACCCCACTCCCACCTGCCCTTTGAATCTAAATATAAGAAAAACTTAGATGTTAAAGGTATTGTAAGCTTTGAAAATGACTCTAAAAGGACTTCCTTCTGAAGCTGCAAAGAGAACGACATTCGAAGCTTAACTAGAGAAGCTTGGATAAAGGAAAGAGCAACACACCAGCACACCTTCATGGCACCCCTCCAAAGGACTCTACCTAAAATCTCTAGACGATATTCCTTTAAGGGGGAGGGCTGTAACACCCCAAGTGTTACTTAGGGTGTTCACCCAAGACTACACTAATAAACCCATCATCACATGTGGTTTAATTTGAGCAAAATACACCAAACTTGGGAATCAAGACCCTAAATAAGTGCAACCCATCTTAGAAGTCATGTCCTGGCTTTATCATGCACATATAGTGAGGAATTGCCCAAACCCTGATTCAGACCCCTTTGGACAATTGGAGCCCTAGAAGTGAGCATGACCAAAAGGCTATGAAAACCACATGATCATGACTTGGGCCAATTATAAAAGTTGTAGTACACTTAATACCCTACAAAAAATAGTAAGAAAGTGACCCCAAAAAGGTTTTAGAAAAACCCCAAAAGGTTCACCAAAGAGTTGAGCATAAAAGGAAAATCAAAATTTTTCTAAGTCCAAAACCAACCCTCTTCCAAAGACCAAGCATGTTCACCCTTTTTCAAACTTCAAAACCATTTGACCCAATTGACAAAGTGGCGCCTAAAGACCTCTAGAACACCCTGGAAAAATTTGAACCCAACCCTAAGTCGTTTGACACGACTTGGCACAAGTTTTGTCTTGGTGTGGATAGCTCTGACAAAGCCGACTTCCCACCCCCATATCTCTCTAACCCGACCACATCTCCCTTGGAACTCACATGAACTAGGTAGCCCTAGGTGCAGGGAAGAGATCTCTCAAAGGTCTTAGGGCAAGATTCGCACGTTTGGCTGCTCAGCAAGGGATAGAACAAGAGCAGAAACAAAGAGCCACGTGTTCGACGCGCCCTGGGCTCGCCAGAGCACGCCCGACGCCCGCCCCCGCGTGCCTCGCGTCGCGCCAAGCCGAGCCGGCGCCGTTGCCCGCGCCCGCGCCTATAACGCCACCAGAGACTTCAACCATACTCCCCCGCACGCGCTCGACCTCACCGGAGCACTAGATCATCGGCGTTGCCCCGCGCATGGCGTGCCCGCGGCCACCCGATCCCCCGCCACCATAGACCGGCCAGCAGAGCCTCTCCCAACCCCGTCCGACCCACGGAGTAGGCCCTGCGTGCCTCGGTGAAGCTCCCCGAGCGAGGAATCGAACTTTGCCTCGCTGGAGAAGCCAGTTCACGGTCACCAGACTTCGCCCGACCACCGGCAAGCGTAGACCGAGCGCCACGGTAAGTCATTCTCCGATTCCTTGCACGAGTCGATTGCTTGACATCCCGTGAAGCTCCCCGTGCCCTTGAATTGACCGGTATCGCCATGGTTAAGTCGGAGCACTCGCCGCCGACGAGTTCACTCGCCTGCGCACGTGGACCGGCCGATTCCGGTCACCACCGCCGTCGAGCCGTACCTCGCTATGACCGCAAGAACCTCCCGGAGCCAACCCTGCCCTTCACCGGACCTCCCTCGCCGCCAGTAAGCCGCGTCGCCCTGTTTACTCCCGCGGGTACTTTTTAAATAAGGGGAGGTACCTCGGGGGAGAAGAGGGAAAGGGCAGGGGGATTTTTGTGGTGTCAGCGACTCAAAGGAATAGTGGCGCAGGGGTATAACTGAAGGGATTGTTTTAGAAAGAACCCAGGGTCTTCGATGCAAATGAGTTTTCGAGAAAACCTTTTTAATATTTCTGATTTAAATGCAAACAGAACTTGAAAAATTCATAACTTCAGTTTTTTTCACCCAAATCGAGTCAAACCAATTTTGTCAGATCCTAAATAATGTAAACAACTTAGGAAAAATATAAAACCCCTATGTGTTGCAGAAAACATCAAAGTTTTGATTTAAATGATTAACTGCTCAAAAGCTAAATGAAATAGGGAAAAATAGCTACACTATTAGACTGGGACTAAGAAAATTCAAAGAAGTACTTAATCACTTCCTAACCTGTTTAAAAATAATAAACCCCTCTGTACACCAAATTAAGGTAGAGTTTGCCATTTAAATCATTTTCAGCTTAAAGTTAAAGAAAATATAATAGGTAGTTTAGATAAAAACTAGGGAGCACCCACATTTTTGTTAGCTCCCTTATTCAGTATAGTTCACTAGAAAATTTTGTTAGACCTTTGTTTAGTACAAAAGAAATGAGATACCTTTTATTTTAGGAAAACAAGGAAAACTTAGAAAAACCCTAAAAAATAACCCTGAGGAGAAAACACCCCAAACCTTGGGATAACTAATGTTTTGTTATTATAAACATAGAAAATTATGAGTTCTGTTGTTTGACATTTTTCAAATAACAAGTTAGTTGTAAGTGTCTTTTTAGCATTAAACTTTAGAAAATCATAACTAAATAACCACTAAGTAGCCCTCTGTGATTTTTTGCACAGAAGTATGTTATTACCTATAGATACTAGCAAAAATGACTCTTAGTACAGAACCCACCCCTAGATAAGATTTGTAGTACAAAGTGACCCCTTTGCCCCTACTGTTGTTATTTTTGTCCAGGGCTTATTCTAATTATTCTGGGCCTCAAATTTATAGGACAGACTGCAATGACCAATAGTAACCCACTATAATTTTTACAGAATTTTTGGAAAAATTTAAATTACTGTTGTAGTTCAAACCCACCCTAAAATCATAAATAGAAAATGAAAAGGGGAATTAATAGTGGAGACTAATGTTACCCTAACCAAACCAGCAAAACCCCTTGAGTGCCTACTAAAACATTTAAGGGGCAATCCAAGTCTTAATCCATTATGCTTATCTCTAGGCAAAACCTCAAACCTAAATTGATAAGCATAAACCCCTAAGAGCCTCTTATAACAAGGAAACCCTAAGTTATTAACTAACTTAGTTTTCTTCACTAGGCATAATTGTTACTAAATTCTACATATCATAGCATACATATATCTTATTCATTGCATTCGATAGATTGTAACCTCGCGGACGGAGAGTACATCCTCGTGCCGGAGCAAGGAGCTGCTCAGGAGGTAGCCTCGGATCCAGCACCAGAGCCTGCCCTAGAGGATCTGTCTGCCCCAGCTTTGGAAGGCAAGCCCCGGTTTTATGCATAACCGTTTATATATGCTATTTTACTACACTTAATGATTGTAGGCTTGTACCATGCACTTAAGTGTATGAGTTGACTGAAACCTTAGTTGCATTAACTCAGGATTCCTTTTGAGATGGATACTAGTATGCTAGGTCGAGTAGTTGCTTTACTAATTAGGGATCTCGGTAGAAGTCAAGTGATTTTTCTAGCACTCGCGCGAGGTCAGGAATTGATTGTATCCATTTTATATCTGCGTTGTCTCCGAGACGGAAATTGGAATAAGGATTAAGGTGTGGTACCGTGTGTCAAGCGTTTGAACGTACTAAGCACATGTCGAGAAATATGGTAAATCGGTAAGCCTAGTACCTGAGTGAACCTGGCAGCAGCTTTCCCTCCTCACGCGACCTGAGACGTGGTCTCCCATTCCGGATATGGTGGGTACAAGTGCGGTCACTGCACGATGGCAGTCGGGGTCAGTGAGGCATTGTACGCCAATGCGGTGAGCCCCTCTCTACTGACGGGGAATCGATGGGGACGGTTGATGTGTGTGGGGACGGAGTGCCTCGCCACGTCATGTGTTTAGGTTTACCTTGCAAGGTTTAAAAACTCGATTCGAATTCTCTACTTCTCGCAGCTAATGAGACTGCTTGATCCATGCTGCTACATTGAGTAACAAGTGGAAATGTGATGACTTGGCAAAAGTTGTTGATTGCTAAATGTTTGATACCATGTATGGTTAGATAGGTATACATTTAGTCTTAAGAGAGTCACACTAAAACTTGAAAAAGCTAAAACTTGATTTATAGACTCAGCTAGTGCTTTTGGCAACCAAACCCCCCAGCCAAACAGCTGCATGTCTAGAGGTAGAGGAGTAGACTCCTCACACCGGGTAAGTCTAGCTGAGTATTAGTATACTCAACCTTGCTTGTGGCATAATTTTACAGGTACTCTGGAGGACATGGTTGCTGGAGTGACTTGGCCGTCCATCTTGCCACCGGGTTGGACAGTCGAGTGGGACCCTACCTCGGCTGAGGAGGAGCATGAGGAGTGATGGGACAGGCTTCCCCATCTCTCTGTTTATTTATCGTTAGTTTTATTCCGCTGCATTCCGAACAATGATGACTACTTTTGCCAAAACTCCGATGTTGATGTAATAAATTTAATACTCCTTAATGTATGGTTTTATGCTTTATTGTATTTGCTCTATGCCTCACCATCGAGTGAGTATGTGGTACTTGATCCTGTTAGTGGCCTCGTCGGACTAGATCCGAGGGACTGATGTGTTATTCCCATTTAAGTGTGGTCTAGCCTCTAAGGCGGGACTTAGGCACTTAAGTTGGAATAATTCGGGCGGTTTCGCCACATTTCCCACAAACATGATTGTTCTAAAAGGCCAAGATATAGATGTAATTCTGGGCATGAATTGGTTAGCCCAACACAAAGCTATCCTCAACACTGATCTGAGAACCATCAGGTTGAGCTATGGCTAGGAAGAGGTTCTCTTGTCCATTCCTGTAGCTACTACAGCTAAACCATATGGTAGAGTATATGAAGCCATCATATCGGAGATCCAAGATATTCCGGTAGTATGTGAATTCCCGGACGTCTTTCCAGAAGATCTGCCTGGATTGCCTCTAGGGAGAGATATAGAATTTGTGATTGAGTTGAAGCCCGGTACGGCTCCTATTTCTAGAAGGTCGTACCGAATGCCTTCGAACGAGTTGGCAGAAATCAAGACCCAATTACAAGATCTATTAGAAAAGGGATTCATCCGACCAAGCTCATCACCTTGGGGTTGTCCAGCCATATTTGTCAAGAAGAAGGACCAAACACTTCGGATGTGCGTGGATTATAGACCCCTTAATGAGGTCACAGTCAAGAATAAGTACCCTCTTCCCTGGATTGACATCCTATTTGATCAGCTAACCGGAGCTCGGGTATTTTCTAAGATTGACCTCAGGTTGGGTTACCATCAGATCCGTATCCGACCCAAAGATATACCCAAGATCGCATTCACTACGCGGTATGGATTATTTGAATATCTGGTTATGTCTTTCGGACTAAAAATGCTCCTGCCCACTTCACCTATCTTATGAACTCGGTATTCATGCCCGAGTTCGATAAATTCGTGGTGGTGTTTGTTGATGATATCTTGATATATTCCAAGAATAAAGAGGAGCATGCTCGGCATTTGCGGATCGTATTAACGCGCTTAAGGGAGCATCAATTATATGCTAAATTCAGTAAATGCGCATTTTGGCTGGAGGAGATCCAATTTTTGGGACACGTGTTGTCTCCTAACGGGATTGCGGTAGATCCTAGCAAAGTCAAGGATATTTTGGAGTGGAAACCCCCAACCACTGTACATCAAGTCCGAAGTTTTCTTGGACTGGTTGGTTATTACTGCCGATTTATTCTAGATTTTTCCAAGCTTGTGAAACCAATCACAAGTTTATTGAAGAATGATACTAAATTTAATTGGTCTTCAAGATGTAATGAAGCCTTTGAGCAGCTGAAAGTATTATTGACCACTGCTCCGGTATTAGCTCAACCGGACATTGAAAAGCCCTTTGATGTGTATTATGACGCATCAGGCAGTGGTCTAGGCTGTGTTCTAATGTAAGAGGGCCGAGTGATAGCCTACGCTTCAAGGCAGTTGCGCCGGCATGAAGAGCATTATCCAACTCATGACCTAGAATTGGCTGCTGTGGTTCATGCCCTAAAAATATGGCGTCATTATCTGCTGGGGAATATCTGTCATATCTATACAGATCATAAAAGTTTGAAGTACATCTTTAGCCAGTCAGAGCTGAATATGAGGCAGAGGAGATGGCTCGAGCTGATTAAGGATTATGAATTGGAGATTCACTATAACCCAGGCAAGGCCAATGTAGAGGCAGATGCACTAAGTCGCAAGGCTTCATGTCACTGTCTTATGATGAAGACTTTTGACATTACATTATGCCAAGAAATGGAGAAGTTGAACCTGGGAATGATACAACATGGAACTTCAAATCACTTGAAGCTTGAGTCAGTCCTCCTGCAAAGAATAATTGACGCTCAAAGAAATGATGAGGGTATGAAACACATTCATGAGAAAATAGAGGCCGGTAAAGCCAACTGCTTCAGAAGAGATGGTCAAGGTGTTGTATGGTTTAACAACTGCATAGTTGTGCCCAAGAATGATGAGATCCGCCTGCAAATTCTAGATGAAGCACATCTTAGTCGCTATTCTATTCATCCCGGAAGCACTAAGATGTATCATGATCTAAAACAACATTATTGGTGGACAAAGATGAAGATTGAAATTGCACGCTATGTGGCGAGATGCGACACTTGCAGACGTGTCAAGGCCATACATATGAGGACTGCTGGTCCATTGCAATCTTTACCTATCCAGTTGCTGTCTATGCCCAATTATATATTGCTTGTATTCTTAGTCTGCATGGGGTTCCAAAGACCATAGTGTCGGATCATGGACCGCAATTTGTAGCCAAGTTTTGGGAAGCACTTCATAAATCCCTGGGTACCAAGTTGCTTCACAGTTTGGCCTACCATCCCCAAACCAGTGGGCAGACTGAGAGGGTAAATCAGATACTTGAATATATGTTGCGAGCATGTGTTTTGGAATTCCCACAAAAATGGGATGACTGTTTACCATTAGCGGAGTTCTCGTATAATAATAGCTATCAAGAGAGCATCAAAATGGCACCCTTTGAAGCCTTGTATGGACGACGATGTCGTACTCCGTTAAACTGGTCTGAACCAGGTGAAAGATGGTTTTCAGGCCTGATATAGTAAAGGAAACAGAAGAAAAGGTTCAACGAATAATACATAATTTGAAAGAAGCTCAAGCTCGCCAAAAGAGTTATGTAGACAAGCGACGCAAACCCTTGTACTTTCAAGCTGAAGATTATGTCTACCTAAAAGTATCACCAATGAAGGGTATGTCACATTTCGGGGTAAAAGGGAAGCTTGCACGCCGGTACATTGATCCTTTCCCTGTTCTTGAACATTGTGGACCAGTGGCATACCGACTCCAGTTACCCGAAACATTGTCTGTGGTGCATAATGTGTTCCACGTATCTCAACTGAAGAAGTGTCTTCGGGTTCCAGATCGAACTATTGAAGTAATAGATGTTGCCTTAGAACTAGACTTTACATATTCAGAACATCCTGTTCGAGTCTTGGATCGAAAGGACAGGATTACCCGAAGGAGAAATTTCAAGTTTTACAAGATACAGTGGAACCAACATACGGAAGATGAAGCTACTTGGGAAACTCAAGACTTTTTAGACCAGAATTTCCCAGGCTTTTTAGCTTCATGTAAATTGTAAAGATATGTACACTTATTGTAATAGAGGAATAAACCCCATATCACCCCTGCCTTGTACCAAAAATAAGGAAATAAAGATATGACATGTTTCCTTTTCCATTACTTACCCTAGACTTATAAATCTCGGGACGAGATTCTTTTATGGGGGGAAGGATGTAACACCCCTGGTGTTACTATCACTAAAACTTGAGCATAACATCATAAGCATTTTCATATCATGTGATTGTTACACTTAGAATGCATTCACTAGGCAAAAAGTTCAAATAAGTTGTGTTGATGTGACATTTCATGGGTGCAACCCTAGGGAAAAGTACTTAACCCTAGACTGGGCCTAAAAGAGTAACCAAAGTCTAACTAAGAGAAAACTTCAAAACTTAGTTGTAATAATCATAAAATGTCACCATGGATGGACTTAAGTAGCATCCAAACCCTAGAAGTACCAAAAACCCTAAATAGACCCCTAGAAAACCCTAGACTGAAACCCTAGGGGGTTATCTGTAAAAATGTGCACATTTTGGACTTAAGTGCAAAAATCATGAAAATAGTGTACCTCATGTCAGATGGTTCACATGTTTGAAGATTTACAAGACAAAAGGTGTGAATTGGGCTTATTTGCAAAAAGCCATTCAATTCCTTGTCTAAGGCTAAGTCTGAATTTCAGTGAATGGGATCAACTTTGAAGCCCTGTAATTTCAAAATTATAAGGATTTTGCCCTAGGTAGCACATCAAACTTGTAGAGCTATCTAAGGAGAATAACTTTGCTATAGGGATTAAGCCTTGGTCACCTGAAAAATGTGGAGTAAAATGAGCCCAAAGTCGGGCTATCAGACTGCCCTAATCTGAATTCAGACTGACAGTGAGATTGGATGAACTTAGAGCTCAATTTTAAGTAAGATTCTGTGACTTTTTGTGGATGTACAATGTAACAAAGTTAGAGCTGGTTTATCAGGCTTCGACTTTGATACAGATTATTGGTTGAGTCATCACATAAAATATAGAGCAAAATCGATCCCAAGCATGCTCTGTCAGGCCAACGGATGAAGCTTCGCGATGGTACAATGTTTGGATTAGAACGCCAGCGCAGAGAAGCTCGTCGCCGGCGACCTCCGCGCCATGATTCACGCCGACCGCTACGATTCGTGCACAGCACAAGTGGATAACTGAGGAGAGTAAAGATCTTGGCGCCTGGATCGACTCGGGCTCGGTCACGGCTAAGTTCATCGTACCCGCTTGCTCGTCGATCAGTCGGGATAGACCTCGCCCCCATTGGCCACTTATCGTTGTGCGCCACGTGCTAAAGCGTTGTACCACATCGCAGTGAATCACGTCATGCATGCCCGGTGATCGCTGGAGAGCCGCCACGGTGAAAGCCACTAATCTCATGCGCCAGTGACTCCTTTTTTCTTCGACCGCCACCGCGCCAACCCAAATTCACGCGCCACCGCTCAAGCACGCTATAAATTGAGCACACTGACGGGTCCGTAGGGTAGTCAAGCACCAAGCCACCAAGTCGTGCCCTCAATTGATCACCAGAGCTCACCAATTTCCCATTTCCCCCAATTCTGTTTCCACCACCGTGAAAGACGCCTCGCCGTGGATAGCTCATCTCAGGTCCGCTCATACCCTCTGCTCTTTCGTTCCAGTGTACTTGTGTGTCCCTGATGCTCCCCGACCCCGCCAATTAAGCTAGGAACCCTTAGATCGCTAGGAACGCGTTGGATTGTCCGTTAATCACACAGTCACCATGGACAGAGCGTGTTAGAGCTACATTAGTGAAATTAGTTGAGGGGAAGCTTTTGTTAAGGCTTGAATTAGGTTCCAGCCAAAAGAGAGCACCGGTCATCGTGTGTCCTGGCCAGTGCAAGCTCGCCGGAGTTCGGTTCTCCGTCGTACGGCGTCGTGGACCGTGGATTGTGAAGAGATGAAATCGCAAGGGTGTTTTTGTAAGTGTCAGTGAGATGTGTGAATAGTGTCGAGGACTGCTGCTCTGATTTTTGAACCGATAGGGGCGTTTCAGCAAAACCGACAGCGCGGGCGCGCTTTCGCCAGCGTATGGGCCGACACGGGACAGATCTAGCCCAAAACTGTAGCATCTTTTCCTTTTTCTTTTTCTTCTAGACTTAGAGAATTCCTAGAAAATTATAGAAAAAAGCTAAAAATACCAAACCAATTTTGCTAGGCTTCTAATTTTCTATAGTATTTGATAAAAATAGTTTCATGATTTTTAGTTCCAATAGGGAATTATGGGATATTTAAAATAGCCAAAACCCATACTTCTAGAATTTTAGAAAGTAATTAATAGTCCCAAAATTCACCAAACTTTTTAGATAAGCTTTTAATATTATTTAGAAGCCTTGGGTAAAATTTGGAATGATTTGAACCATGTTTGGTACTTAGAACGCAAAACCCTAGTCCCCTGCCTTATGAACTTCACTATAGACTCCAAAAACCCTAGTTTCCCGGGGATCCATGAAGGAAAGTTATTTTCAAGACATTAGATAATATACTTTTATTTTCTTTGCATTTTCGTGAGTATTACATGAGCATTCATGATTATATATGGCTATATCTAGAAAACGAGGAGGAAATAAAAGATGAAGAAGCAAGGACTACACTACCACCACCACCTAAAGAACCTCAGGCAGGAAACTGCTTTTACTTTGATATCTTTAGAGCAGAGCCTGATTCACCTATCACACAAGGCAAGCCCCGGTGCATTTGCCACCTCCTTGCTATTTTAAAATCTTTCTCACTTGCTTGATGCATTAGGTGATAGGAGTTGCGTGCTAAACCAATTGTTACATTTCCTTCCTTGGATTTGATTACTTCTCCTTAATCCCCTGTTTTACAAAAAGGTTTTTCTTATGCTTAGCTTTGCTCTAGAAAAACAAAATGTTTTGTTTCGACAAAAGATGATGCTTCAAAGTGGGTGGGATGTTTTCAAAAATAAAACTTGATGGTGGATCTATCATGGCCATGATGGGTTCAACATCGGAAAAGATGTACCTCTGCCAGGTACCAAACTTTCGGTTTGAAATGATAAAGCTGAGACTGGGCGGGTGACTTGCACGAGAAGAGAGTCCCGGTGTAGTGTCTCCGTCAGAGTCGATTAAGGACCTTGTCGATGTAGGCTTGCTGACCGATGACCCTTTAACTAGTCACATGCCTCATCATGGGTAAGCTTTGCCTCGGGCAGACTAATACCAGAATAAGATAACACGCAATGGGAGTGGAGAGATGGGGAGAGTAGTGTGTACCCTCCGTGGCCAGAGGTTGGACGGTGGTGTATCTGTGCTCTTGGTTGGCGCGAACCTGATCTGGTCTTAAGAACCCTGGTGGCGAGTTGACATATGCAAGGGTTAAGTGCTACATATGTCGTGTGATTGGAGATTCTCAGCTGAGTATAATCGATTCGGATCGCCGTAACTTCGCGGACATGAAGACTTGGTCACTGACTTACACGTAGCATTCGAGTGAATAAGAAGGGTTGTTAAGAAATTGGCTAGTATAGGTGTAACACCCCACTAGTCACACACATTGGATGTTACCAACACTCCTCTCACTAAACTTATTCAACACAAGAGATGTAATAAAGAGAGAAAATATTGCAAAATCCGGCAGCACCTCCTTTGAAACTAGCATAACAAGGGGGAAAACATGTAGTTCATACGGGATATAAAGACAGATAATTCACGTAGTAGAATCTAAATGCAAAAGTGGTAAAGCACATTCATGACCCAACAGGAACAAAAAAATGAGATAAGTAGGACATAGTAATTCTCTAGACTTGACCCAAAAAAAAAATAGCTCAACCAACAGGAGAAGCTAGGACATAGTAATTCTCTAGACTTGACCCTCCCTGATTAACAACATTATTAAGTAGTGGTTCCTTTATTAAAGGTGTAGTGGTCGTGCTGCTACATCCCTCTTTTCCCAAAGCAGAAATTAGGTGCCTACATCAAACAATGCAAGAGTGAGATGACACATCTCAGCAAGTAAACATAGCAACAACAAATTGGACATTGTAAATCAATTGTGCTTAAACAACCACGTAGTTCAAAACTTTCTTCTTGAACATTAAATTGCAGCAAGTAAACAAGTAACTAATTACATAACGCCAAGAAGAATCACCATGTAAAAATCCAGATTATCCACATCCACATAATAGATTCCACACCTCTCCCATGAATGCACATGGCTACAGATGTAATAATGACTTCTGCCTCCATATCTCTAAGGATATGAAGCTGCATCATACCCCTTCTCGGGCAACATATGATGCTCAATATACCGGTACGGTCGGACCATAAGATCGCGACGAAACTTCAATGCAATGGATGATGAATGCATTATGCATGGCAACAACAAGAGTTCTTCCCAAATAAAATGTGCTAGACATATACTTCCACCCATTCCACATAATAACCACTTGACTAACATGATCAAACCTCAAACTCAACATATGAAATCAATAAAACATGAACATCTTCAAATGATGGTACTCAATTAAAAATATGAATACGAACACAATAGCACAACATAATCAAGTATAAGACTCCTCATTTGACAGACGGAATAACCATCACAGTTTTACTTGCCTTCACCGGAAGTTTGGACAAATCCCTAAGAACGATCCGGAAGTCCACCACCTGTTTTTCTGACACCCAACTTAGTGCACCAAATTCACATAATAAGCCAAAAAAACAACGCCGCACCTACGCGCAGTCCCAAACCCCGCCGCGGGTAACAATTCTCCCCACACCAACCAAACTGCAGCGGCGCTGCTTAACAATTCCATAACTTTAAAATTAAGACAGCAGTGGTGACAAACAAAAACTCCAGAGACAACTACATAAAATTCCTCACAAGTTTTGTATACAATTTATGATTAAATTCTAGCATCTAATTACCCCTAAACGGTCCACAAGATAAACCTTGCAATCTGTTTTTTCCTGATTTGGGCAGCGACATAATCGGATTCAAACAGCGATAACTTTTAAAATATAATTCCGAATCGAGCGCATAAGCACTTGTTGGAAAGATAAGAAAAAACCCTACATGATTCTCATACTGATTAACACTAATTACTCCCGAAAAATCCCCAGAAACTGCTAATACTGCTGCTGTTCATCCCCCTGAAAATCTGTTTCTTGGACAGCCACATACCCGGATTCAAACGGTGATAACTTTTAATTTATAACTCCAAATTGAGCGCATAAATACTCGTTGGAAAGGTATGCCAAAGTTCTACATGATTCCCAAACTGATTCCCATTAATTCTCCATGAAAAATGCCCAGAAACCACTAATACTGCTGCTATTCGTCCACCCCCTAAAATTCTGCACATCCCTTCTACCCAATCGCATACGCAACATCTAAATAATTGGATTGCAGCACAAATGAACAAGAGATAAACACAAAAATCACCTTGGGTTCTCCCCCTTTCCTTCCTCCCTTCCTCCCTCCACCAAAAACAGTTCAAGATTTCCACCACGCGACGTAGATCCGAGCGGCAACGAACGGCACCTTGGGAGGAGGAGATGGGGGGGCTAGGGTTAGTGTGTGGCTGCAAGTGCTTGAGAAAGGAGGAGATGGGAGGGGGGCGGCGGCCAAAGGGGTAGGGGAATGGGGGTGCGGCTGCACAAAGAAGGGGGGGTTAGGGGGGAGGGCGGCTAGGGTTAGGGGAGGTTAGTGGGCCGAATCAAGATTCGCGGCCCAACTCGCCCACGCGACCGCTCCTGACCCCGTTGCAAGCGCCTAACCAAAGAAATTCTACTGCCCTACTGGAATGTTTTTCACAAATTCCAAATTCCCAAAATGCAACAACCGAATGAGAAAAAAAACAAAAAGAATAACCTCCAACTTCTCTTCTTTGCAAACCGGGTATCACACTCTACCCCCCTTAAAAGGAATTCGACCTCGAATTCCGACGCTTCTAACGGAACGACAAAATGAAAGATTAATGAATCAACAACACTTACCCACAACAAAAAGTTCTGGATACTTCTGCCGCATCAGCTCCTCAAGTTCCCACGTAGCCTCGCGCTCAGACTGATTAGTCCATAAGACCTTGACATACTTAATTGATCTCTTCCTCAATACACGCTCCGAGAATTCCAATATACGCACCGGACGACACTCCAAAGTCAGATCCTGCTGCACCGCAATTGGTTCCTTCTCAATCTGATGGTCCGGATCCCGCAAGAACTTCCTCAACATAGAGACATGAAAAACCGGGTGTACCCCTGCCATGGAATCCGGCAGTAGCAAGCGATAAGCCAGGCTGCCCACTCAGGCCAAAATAGTGAACGGTCCAATGTATCTCGGGCTGAGCTTTCCAGAGACACCGAACCGAACAACTCCTTTAGTAGGCGATACCCTGAGAAGGACTTGGTCACCCACAGCAAATTCTAGATCCCGCCTCCTCACATCAGCATAACTCTTCTGACGGCTCTGATCTGCCAAAATATTCTGACAAACTTTCCAAACCTTTTCAGAAGTCTGCTGAACCCAATCAGGACCAACCAGGGATCTCTCTCCCAAAGTCTCCTAGCACAGAGGGGAGATACACCGCCTGCCATACAAAGCCTCAAATGGTGCCATCTTGATGCTAGCCTGGTAGCTGTTGTTATAAGCAAACTCTACCAGTGCAAGATGATCCTCCCAGCTACCCTTCCATGACAAAACACAAGCACGCAACATATCTTCCAAGGTTTAGATTGTTCGCTCTGACTGACCATCAGTCTGAGGGTGAAAAGCGACACTAAGCGAAAGCTTGGTGCCCAATGCACTATGAAGACTCTCCCAGAATTTGGATACAAATTTGGAGTCTCGATCAGAAACAATAGACTTAGGTACCCCGTGAAGCCTGACTACTTCCTTCATATACAAGGGAACCAAATCTGAAGCTGAATTTGTGGTCTTCATGGGAATAAAATGCGCAGACTTAGTCAAGCGATCCACTACCACCCATATAGCATCCCTGCCACGAGGGGAACGAGGTAGACCCACCATAAAATCCATGGTGATATGCTCCCATTTCCACTCTGGAATTTCTAATGGCTTCAGTAAACCTGCAGGCCGCTTATGCTCGGCCTTCACGCGCTGACATACTTCACAGGCGGCCACATACTTAGAAACGTCAACTTTCATCCGCTTCCACCAGAAGTTTTGCTTCAAATCTCGGTACATTTTGGTTTCGCCAGGGTGGACGGTGTAAGGCGTTTTATGAGCTTCTCTCAAGATATCCATCTTCACCTCTGATTTCTGAGGCACACAGAGACGGCCCCTGAAACGAACCAAATCATTCTCATCAATGGTGAACTCCCGTGGTTTACCATCACCAACCCTCTTTTGAGCTTCCTGCAATAGACGATCCTGCTGCTGAGCCGCACGCACTCTCTACATGAGAGAGGATTGAATAAGCATCCGAGTCTCCTCGCTAGCGGTGCCGACATAACACAAAGCGATCCCCAAACGGTCCAGATCAGCGATCAACGGCAAGGCCACCTTTGGAACCCCGGACCTGCTAAGGGCATCAGCCACTACATTAGCCTTCCCCGGGTGATAATGAATGGACAAATCATAATCTTTAATCAATTCCAGCCACCGACGCTGCCTCAAATTCAGCTCCTTCTGAGTAAAAATATACTTGAGACTTTTATGATCGGTGTAAATGTCACAAGCCTCGCCATAAAGGTAATGCCTCCACGACTTTAGAGCAAAAACCACCGCGGCCAATTCAAGATCATGAGTTGGGTAATTCCCCTCGTGCTTCCTCAACTTCCTTGAGCCATAAGCAATCACTCTGCCTTCCTGCATCAACACACAGCCAAGACCAATACGCGAAGCATCCGTATAAATTGTGAAACGCTTACCGCTCTTAGGCAAAGCTAGGATAGGGGCGTCCACGAACTTGCTCTTCAATGTCTGATAACAGACCTCACAATCGCCGGACCAGATGAAGGGAACACCCTTCTCCAAGAGTCTAGTCAAAGGCTTAGCAATGCTGGAAAAATTTGGTACGAAGCGCCAATAATATCCAGCGAGCCCCAAGAAACTTCGGATTTCAGAGACACTAGAGGGTCTCTTCCACTCCACCACAACCGCAACATTCTTGGGATCAACTGCAATGCCCTGTTGATTAATCACGTGCCCCAGGAAAGCCACTTTGGATAGCCAAAAGGCACACTTCTTCAACTTGCCATAGAACTGATTCTTCCTTAGAGCACCTAGAACGAGACGGAGATGTTGCTCATGCTCGGCCTTGGTCTTTGAATAAATCAGAATATCATCCAGGAACACGACCACAAAGTCGTCCAGGAATTCATGCAACATCCTATTCATTGCTTCCATAAAGGCAGCAGGGGCATTAGTTAAGCCAAAAGACATGACTATGAACTCATAATGCCCATACCTAGTGCAAAAGGCGGTCTTCTCAATATCCTCCTCATGAATCCTCAATTGATGATAACCAGAGTTCAAATCAATTTTGGAGAACACCTGGGCACTCCTCAACTGTTGAAAGAGGACCTCAATACGGGGAAGCGGATATTTATTCTTGATTGTCACTTGATTCAAAGCACGATAATCCACACACAGCCGCTTGCTTTTATCATTCTTCTCAACAAACAATATTGGGGAAGCCCATGGAGACCTGCTAGGCCTAATGAAACCCTTACCCAGCAAATCATCCAATTGCCGCTTCAATTCAATCTGCTCCTTTGGGGCCATTCGATACGGGGCCTTATGAATAGGCTGCGTACCCGGGATCAGCTTAATCTCAAAAGCTGCATCGCGCTCCGGAGGAATGCCTGGAAGCTCTGCCGGAAACACGTCAGCAAAGTCACACACCACCCGGATGTTCTGCACCCGCAAGGCAGCCTCACCCTCCACCACCATGGAGAAAAAGATCCCCGACTTCCTTGACTGACGATCAGGAAGCAATTGCGCCAACAAGGATAACGTGAACTCCGGGGAACTTCCCAAGAATACCACCTCCTTACCCGACGGCGCCTGCAATAACACTGTCTTCCAAAAACAGGATATAAATGCGCGATACTGGGATAACCAATCCATACCCAAGATAACATCGAATGTCCCCAAGGAAATCACCACCAGATTGGCCGAAATAACCTCATCAACAAGAATGACGGAACACCCCTGACAAACTGAACAGCTACTAATGGAGCCATTAGCAGATCTAACCAAAATTGGGTGACCCAACCTCTGCACCGAAAGACCAGCCCGCGACACAAAATCCTCCGAAACAAACGAATAGCTAGCGCCAGAGTCAAAAAGAGCATGGGCTGCAAACGAATCAACTGAAATCGTACCTGTCACCACGTCTCCTTGCTCCCTGGCATCCACAGCGGGTAGCACATAAGCTCTAGAAATACCCGCAGAAGAGGAAGCTCCCGGAGTGAAATTAACAGAAGAACCCCACTGAGCCACCGGGTGAGGCAGACACGGAGCTCCAAACTGAGATGACATAGGAGTAGATGGTGCAGGAGTAGGCGCGGCCTGATACTGAGGAAAACCCTACATCGGCACGAACTGAGAAGTCCTAGGCACATAAAGCTGCTGCGGAGGAAGAGGAACTGAAAACTGCTGCTCAGCACTTGACATCATGTTGATAGTGCCCTGAGAAGAGGAGGAAGTCACCAGCTCCCATCTGAGCTTCCCATTAGGATTCCTCCTACACACCACATCCTTGTGGTCCTGACTGCAGATAGAACACCTGCCACCCCACTGGCACTCTGCACGGCGATGCGCATCACCACAGCGGAAACACACCAGCCCCAGCCCGGGCTTAGGAACAGCCCAAAACCTCTGAGTACTTCCTCCCGAAGTACCCGAGTCAGAAGATTTGCCACGGTATGGATGGTGGCGCTGGTGCTGAGACTTGCCCCTCTTGTGGGCTGGACCTCCTGTGTTGCCCCTCCTCGCGTCCTGGCCACGAGGCTGATCAACACCCGAAGACTTCTGCGACTCCATGGTATACTGGTGTTGCATCTCCACACCCAGTGCCTGCTCCACCGTGGTATGGAAGTCCACCAACGGAAAGGCTCCCAGAGCATGCCTGATAGAAGGCTTCAGACCCTGACGGAACTGGCTCGCCTTCTCCATCTCATTATAAGCAACATGAGGGACAAAGCGGACCATCTTGTTGAAGCCCACCTCATACTCTGTGACATACTTCTTCTCCTGCTTGTAGGACTGCAAGTCAATCTTCATTTTCTCCAGGAAGGTGACCGGCGAGAATCTCCTTTCAAACTGCCTGATGAAAACATCCCAAGACAGGACCCCTGGTGAGGAGGAGTGCGCTGCCTGCACGCCTCTCCACCAAATTTGAGCCTCTCCCTTCAGCAGTTGTGTGCCAAAGCAAACCCGATCTCCATACGCAATCTCGAAGACATTCATCTTATCCTCCACATAAGTCAACCAATCTGCCGCCTCGACCGGAGTACCACTGCCATCGAAAGAATCCAACTTCATGCCCATCCACTGCATCAGAGAAAGACCACTGACTGGAAGAGGCACCTCGGCCCCGCCACCTGGAACAACACCCACAGGGACAGCGCCCCCGGGCACTTCTCCACCACCCGCACCCTGAGTAGCACCCGCAGGGGCAACAGGAATGGCTTGCCTCAGAAGGGCCAACTCCTGCTACATGGCCTGCATCGTGGCTAACATTACCGCCGGACTCATCGAGTCCCCACTAGGAGCTTGCGGACTACCCCGAGCCCTACGAGGCGGCATAGCTGCAGCCACAGGGATGAGAATAATAAGTAAATAATATTGGCATAACATCTCTTTAGATAATGTCAAACTAGCACAGACAATAACATAACATATCAATAGCAAGATGAAAATAAAACTTGATGGTGGATCTATCATGGCCATGATGGGTTCAACATCGGAAAAGATGTACCTCTGCCAGGTACCAAACTTTCGGTTTGAAATGATAAAGCTGAGACCGGGCGGGTGACTTGCACGAGAAGAGAGTCCCGGTGTAGTGTCTCCGTCAGAGTCGATTAAGGACCTTGTCGATGTAGGCTTGCTGACCGATGACCCTTTAACTAGTCACATGCCTCGTCATGGGTAAGCTTTGCCTCGGGCAGACTAATACCAGAATAAGATAACACGCAATGGGAGTGGAGAGATGGCGAGAGTAGCGTGTACCCTCCGTGGCAAGAGGTTGGACGGTGGTGTATCTGTGCTCTTGGTTGGCGTGAACCTGATCTGGTCTTAAGAACCCTGGTGGCGAGTTGACATATGCAAGGGTTAAGTGCTACATATGTCGTGTGATTGGAGATTCTCAGCTGAGTATAATCGATTCGGATCGCCGTAACTTCGCGGACATGAAGACTTGGTCACTGACTTACACGTAGCATTCCAGTGAATAAGAAGGGTTGTTAAGAAATTGGCTAGTATAGGTGTAACACCCCACTAGTCACACACATTGGATGTTACCAACACTCCTCTCACTAAACTTATTCAACACAAGAGATGTAATAAAGAGAGAAAATATTGCAAAATCCGGCAGCACCTCCTTTGAAACTAGCATAACAAGGGGGAAAACATGTAGTTCATACAGGATATAAAGACAGATAATTCACGTAGTAGAATCTAAATGCAAAAGTGGTAAAGCACATTCATGACCCAACAGGAACAAAAAAATGAGATAAGTAACTCAGCCCACCCCAAAAAAAATAGCTCAACCAACAGGAGAAGCTAGGACATAGTAATTCTCTAGACTTGACCCTCCCTGATTAACAACATTATTAAGTAGTGGTTCCTTTATTAAAGGTGTAGTGGCCGTGCTGCTACATCCCTCTTTTCCCAAAGCAGAAATTAGGTGCCTACATCAAACAATGCAAGAGTGAGATGACACATCTCAGCAAGTAAACATAGCAACAACAAATTGGACATTGTAAATCAATTGTGCTTAAACAACCACGTAGTTCAAAACTTTCTTCTTGAACATTAAATTGCAGCAAGTAAACAAGTAACTAATTACATAACGCCAAGAAGAATCACCATGTAAAAATCCAGATTATCCACATCCACATAATAGATTCCACACCTCTCCCATGAATGCACATGGCTACAGATGTAATAATGACTTCTGCCTCCATATCTCTAAGGATATGAAGCTGAATCATACCCCTTCTCGGGCAACATATGATGCTCAATGTACCGATACGGTCGGACCATAAGATCGCGACGAAACTTCAATGCAATGGATGATGAATGCATTATGCATGGCAACAACAAGAGTTCTTCCCAAATAAAATGTGCTAGACATATACTTCCACCCATTCCACATAATAACCACTTGAGTAACATGATCAAACCTCAAACTCAACATATGAAATCAATAAAACATGAACATCTTCAAATGATGGTACTCAATTAAAAATATGAATATGAACACAATAGCACAACATAATCAAGTATAAGACTCCTCATTTGACAGACGGAATAACCATCACAGTTTTACTTGCCTTCACCGGAAGTTTGGACAAATCCCTAAGAACAATCCGGAAGTCCACCACCTATTTTTTTGACACCCAACTTAGTGCACCAAATTCACATAATAAGCCTAAAAAACAACGCCGCACCTACACGCAGTCCCAAACCCCGCCGCAGGTAACAATTCTCCCCACACCAACCAAACTGCAGCGGCGCTGCTTAACAATTCCATAACTTTAAAATTAAGACAGCAGTGGTGACAAACAAAAACTCCAGAGACAACTACATAAAATTCCCCACAAGTTTTGTATACAATTTAAGATTAAATTCTAACATCTAATTACCCCTAAACGGTCCACAAGATAAACCCTTCAATCTGTTTTTTCCTGATTTGGGCAGCGACATAATCGGATTCAAACAGCGATAACTTTTAAAATATAATTCCGAATCGAGCGCATAAGCACTTGTTGGAAAGATAAGAAAAAGCCCTACATGATTCTCATGCTGATTAACACTAACTACTCCCGAAAAATCCCCAGAAACTGCTAATACTGCTGCTGTTCATCCCCCTGAAAATCTGTTTCTTGGACAGCCATATACCCGGATTCAAACGGTGATAACTTTTAATTTATAACTCGAAATTGAGCGCATAAATACTCGTTGGAAAGGTATGCCAAAGTTCTACATGATTGCCAAACTGATTCCCATTAATTCTCCACGAAAAATGCCCAGAAACTACTAATACTGCTGCTGTTCGTCCACCCCCTAATATTCTGGACAACCCTTCTACCCAATCGCATACGCAACATCTAAACAATTGGATTGCAGCACAAATGAACAAGAGATAAACACAAAATCACCTTGGGTTCTCCCCCTTTCCTTCCTCCCTTCCTCTCTCCACCGAAAACAGTTGAAGATTTGCACCACGCGACGTAGATCCGAGCGGCAACGAACGACACCTTGGGAGGAGGAGATGGGGGGCGGCTAGGGTTAGTGTGTGGCTGCAAGTGCTTGAGAAAGGAGGAGATGAGATGGGGGCGGCGGCCAAAGGGGTAGGGGAATGGGGGGCTGCACAAAGAAGGGGGGGTTAGGGGGGAGGGCGGCTAGGGTTAGGGGAGGTTAGTGGGCCGAATCAAGATTCACGGCCCAACTCGCCCACGCGACCGCTCCCGACCCCGTTGCAAGCGCCTAACCAAAGAAATTCTACTGCCCTACTGGAATGTTTTTCCTCAAATTCCAAATTCCCAAAATGCAACAACGGAATGAGAAAAAAACAAAAAGAATAACCTCCAACTTCTCTTCTTTGCAAACTGGGTATCACAATAGGTCAAGTGATTGAACTAGGGTAGAAAGAACTCTAGATGCAGGTAACTTTACTTATCCTGACAAGTAAAACTGGATTTTTAAGGATCCACTATTAGTAAGCATTTCTGCAAACAGAGTCTTTGATTATTGATAAGCCTTACCTTGACTCCCTTAAAGCCAACATATCCTTGAGAGTCTTTTATTTTGACGGGTAAGACTTGCGAAAGTACATTTCGTACTCAGGGCTTTGTCCCATGTTGTTTTAGGTGAAGAAGCAGCAAATTTTTGTTGCTTCTATTCCAAGGTGGTGCCTTAGGAAGAAAATCAAGACTGAAGCCGCGGGAGGAAGTGTCCTCCTTTAAGAAAAACTTTTTACTGTTTATCGGGAGGGGTTTTTGCCTCCCATGTTATGTAATAATATTACTCAGCACTCTTATTTTTCGCTCTAGTCTGTAATAATACAACTCTTTCTTACTTTAATATAAAGTAAGTTATTGTAATCGCTTCCGCATTTTCGTACCTTCGATGTATTGTAATGTCTGCGTGATGGGTGAAACGCTCTTGGGCAAGGTAAAGAATTTAGATAACGAACTTGTCAAGTGATCAGGTGCACCTATAGGGTTGTCCGAGGTCCGATGGATAAGGACAACTGTAGGTGGGCCTAATGACTTGGGAGGTTCTATCACAGCCGAAGAGTAACAACATCAGCTTAAAATGATGAAGAAGACCAAACATGATGCTGACCCGAAGAGAAAAAACTAGCTAGTCCCTAATGATTTATGTTATAGTTGTGAATAAATGTTGAGGACACAAATGTACATTTGCTCGGGCTGCATCCCGTGCCTATAAATAGATGAATAGTAGCACCGTACTGTTCATGCTGGATTGTAATTGCTCTCGTGTCAACACCTTCTAACAAGCCAAATGTATCAATGTAATATGAGTTCTATTAATGTTCATATGTATATTGTAAAGCACATGTGTGTATGAATGAATGGATCACATTTATCATTTATACACGTACTTTCATTCATCAAGAATGATGAAACTGTGTCCTTCATTGTAACACCCTGAATTTGGGGGTATAAAATTTCTTTCTTATGATCATCCAAATTCAGGTGTTACTCTTCTCTATCTCACTCTAGATTCTCTCTCTATCTAGCTTTCCCCCTCTCTTTTTCTTTTAATTAGAGTTAGTTGTATTAGTGGAGGATTATTTATTTTATTTTTCCCAAAACTTATGAGTCATGGAATGTTGCATCATATTGAGCCAAAATATCCTTTGAATTGCTGCATATATTTGATTTGGTTTGAATTTGAAACTTGATTTGAATTTGAATTGAAAACCCTAGAGAAAATAAATAGAAAAGCAATAAGAAAATCCCTGGAAAATAGAAAACCCAATTCAGCCCAAGTCGGCCAACTAAGCCCAACCCCCCGCGCGCGCGCCTGTGCCCACGCGCCCCCTGTGCCTGACAGGCGGGCCCCGCCTATCGGCGCCAACCAGCGTGCTCTCTCGTCCCCTCTCTCGCTGCTCTCTGGGGCCGACCTGTCGGCGCCGTCCTCTCGCATGCGCGCCCGTTTCTCTCTCTGTTCCACCGTCCCCACCTGTCAGCCGTCCTCAACCTCCCGCCCACGATCTCCCCGCCGTGGATGCGCCCACGATCGCGCGTTCTTCGGCCATGTCCGTGCGCCCACGCCCCTTTTGAGCTCGCGCCCTGCTCGCCCACCTCTCCTATCTCATTTGCGCCCTCTGCCCATCTCTCTCGCCCTCTCTCTCACTCTGCTCACGCGAACAGGGAGCTCCGCCACCGCCCGCTGATGACCACTGCCTGTTCCGTGGCCGCCGTCGCGTCTGTGCCCCGTCCAGTGCCACGGTGAGCTTCACCTTACTGTCAGCTGCTCGGGACACCCTTCGGTGCACCCTCTACCTCTCTGTTTCATCCGGTCCGTGCTCACCAGAGCAACCTTCGCGCAGCCGGAGCTCCGCCACAGTCGCCCCGTCGAGCCCTTGTGCCTCCGCCGTTGCTTCACGACTCCAGCACTTCTGCTCGAGGTGAGCAACCTGCCCGCACCCTTGATTTGGTCGTTACTGCACTGGTTAGCACGTGATTGCTCGCCGGAGCAATCCAGCGCCGCCGTTAGCCCGCTCCGCCGTGGTCTAGGCTCTCTGGTGCCCCTGCGCCGGTACGAAGGCCATGGCTAAACCCGCCAGACTGCCCTGATCGCGCCTAGGCTAGTCCCCAAGCTCCGAGAGCCCCGTCGTGGCCAGCCCCCTCGTCTCCGGCGAACTCTCGCCGCGGGACTGAGCGGCGCCACCGCGCCCAAGCCAGACCCTGGCCGTTAGATCTCAGTCGTCCGTCCGAGATTGGATGGTTTGGACTTAACCTAAGTAGATCTAATCCTAGCCCTTCGATCGGGATCTGACCACCCCCCTCTCTTCCCCCTCCCCCGCATCTCTGCCTCTGGGCCCGGCTGGTCATTCCGCCCTGACCCACTGACGCCCTAGCCCCGCTTGTCAGTCGCATCCACTCGCCCGCGCGATCTAATCTGGGACGTTGATCTTTGATCTGATGGCTAAGATTACCCCGTACCCCTTCGTGTGTGAGTTTTGCTTAAGAACCCCCTGGTTTTAGGAAATCAACCCGTCGTCCTCTGTTTTAGCGCATAGGTCCCTGGTTTCTTTAGACTAACCCCCTGGACTTTTATTTAATTACAGATTTAGCCCTAATTTCATATTTCAAACTTCAAAACTTGTATATTTCATATCTTTTTCATATGAACTCCAAATTTAGTGGTTCATTGCAAAATGTTCACAAGATTATTCTCTGTTCAAATAAAATATGACCAACTGTACTCTGTATACTTTAATGTTTACACTTAGAATATAGAATTAAGTATATGTTGATTTATTTATGTAATGAAATAAATAAAAGGAGAATCCTAGGAATAAAGTATATTTAATCTTGTGAGATTAGTGTTATGCATTTCATGGATTCATTTTTTTGGTTTAACCTTTAGACCTTAATGTGATAAATAGAATTAGGTATGTAATTATGGATAATATTTAAAGGATAATCAAATTCCTAAATGAGAGTAGTTCATCTTATAATTTAATCTTTTATTTGTTTGATTATTACTTTACCTTTTTGGGATATGTCCCAACACTTAGAGAGTAATTAATCCCTAATTAGGATTAGTCCATTTTATAACTTGACCTCATTCCCCTGTACTTAATACTATACCTTTTTGAGTTGTGTGCCAATGTTTGTACATGTTTGATGTGATGTTCATTTTTACCTTCCAAATATATTGAATGTATGCTCGCTTTACTTAGACAACGAGCAGCTCGTGGTTTCTGAGTGTGTTGCCGAAGATCCCTCTGAGCAATAACATGGTGAAGGCAAGTGTCCTCAGACCTATCATGTCCTACTTTACTTTATAATTCACTGTCCTGCATTACATTATTGAAACGTAAGGATTGACTGGTCTGTATTTACCTTACCCTTGTTTACCTTTTTGGGTTAATCGTGGTTAGCTTATGCTATTGCTTTTAACTTAATCAATGAACATGATGTGATATTTTATGATACGATGATGTTATCCTGATGAGGTTCTTGTGATTACTTTAGGGGGCTCAGGCTGTTTCCTGAGTACCTCTCCGTAAGGACCTGTTTGGGGAGTGACAACCCAGGATAATAGTGCAACCATGAGGGTGGAATGGGACGCCCTTAGCTGATGAATTAGAGGAATTAGAGGAGTAGTTGGCTTTGCCGTAGGGCCATCAATGGGGTTCGGGCACAGTACTTGCTCTGCCGAGGCTGGTTGCAGAGGTTCTTTGATTTGGTTTTTGTTAGTCACCCTTCCTTTGTGGAGATGTACTGTGTTTATCAAACTGGAGAAACCTAACGGGCGGCTATGACCTCTGGGAAATCTTTCTAAAGGCTATGTAGTGAGACCCTGCTAGGTCACCTTGGTAGTGATCAATGGGGAGGCTAGAACCCCGAGCAGAATGGGAATCACGACTTGTGGGTAAAGTGTGTGACCTCTGCAGAGTGTTAGAAACTGGTATATCAGTCATGCTCACGGTTATGAGCAGTCTTGGGATCCTCTTTGATTAGAAGAATTCTGATTACTTTTATGATGATGATTAGCAATGGTGATTATAATTCTGATCTCTGGTATTTCCTCTTGGAGGGTGTACTTTTGGGTAATAACTAGGTTATTACTAAAATTTGGGCTATAGTTATAGTACTAAAACTTGACCAACTAAAAGCAACTGCTTAACCTTAACTCCACATACAGCTAGTCCACTTTAGCCAAATGGGACATTTGCTGAGTACGTTGATGTGTACTCACCCTTGCTTTACAAACCACCCCACCCCAGGTTGTCCCCACTGTACTCAGTGCTTAGGAGGTGAAGCTGGTAACATGGAGGACTTTGAGGAGTTCTAGGACTACAACGAGTTCTAGTTTACTGTAGTGGCAAACCCCCAGTCATCTGCCTGTGTAGGCTTACATTCTACGTTTTGTTACTCCGCACTTTGATGTTATTGTTAAATACTATGTTTATGTAATAGACTCTATGGGTGTCTCAAACATCTTGATGTAATTAAGTACCTTTCCGCTATTTAATTCAAGCATTGTGTGATGATGTCCAATTATGTAATCGATGTGTACGTGAGTTCTGATCTTGGCACGTACATGGTTCGCATTTGGTTTACCTTCCAAAACCGGGTGTGACATTCATGATCTTCGTTCGAAGATCATTATATCCAAAAGGAAATAATGCTTCGGAAGATGAAGGTCTTTAATCTTCAACAATTGTGTTGCCTTGTTCTTAATTCACAACATTTGAGAACAAGTGACCAACAGTAACACTGTTTTAAAATATGGAGCACCCTAGTTGAAGAACTTAAGTAGGCTTATCCACAAAAAGGTGTTTCCGCCCATTCTTTTATAAAATCAAAAAGTGAATAAACACAAGAAACAGAGTGGCATTATATTTTTCCTAGATTGCCTAGATAATGTAGCACCAGAGAAAAATATGTTAGGCACCAGTTCAGTGAAGAAATATAGAACCACTATTTAATTATGTGAAATAGAGAAAGCTTTAGAAAATCATAGAAAAAGAATCCAATGGAGAATCAACCCCAACTTTGAGGATGATTGCACTTGTGCTAAGGACTTAGGAAAATAACGAAATCTGTTGTTTGATACTTTTCAAAGAGCAAGTTAGTTGTAAGTGCCCTTCTAGCCATAAACTTTAGAAAATCACCCATAAAAGACCACTAAGTATCACTCTGCGGAAATTGGTATATGTATCTAATATTGAACCTAGATGTTAGGAAAAATACCCTCTAGAGAAGTAGCCACTATTATTTTTGTCCAGAGCAGACCCTAATTAATGTTGACCCCGAATTCACAGGGTAACCTCTAGTGACCAGTAAGTAGTTATTGTAATTTTTGTAGAATTTTTGAAAATCTCTAAATTAGAGTTGCTGTTAAAACCACCCTCTAAACTTAATGGAAAAAAGAAGGGGATTAAGGATAAACTATTGGTTAATTAAGTGACTTCACAAAAACCTATCTGAACCTTAACTAAATCTTTAATAAAGTAGTCAAGTCTTAATGCACCATTTTTCCTAATGTTCAAGCCTTGAACTAGATCCTGAAATGACCATTCAGATAAGAACTCACTCTAATAAGTAGTAAACCCCTACTTATACTAAGCAGCTTGTTGGGGACTTGTTCTCAAATGCTATGAATTAAAAACAAGGCAACATAAAATGTTAAACATCAAAGGCCTTCGTCCGCTGAAGCATTATTTCCCTGAGGATTTAACGAGCTTCGGACGAAGGTCATAGATGATAAACTACGAAGGTCTTACCTTTGTAGTCAGAAGTAAAATAATGCGAAATAAAATATGAAGCATAAAACGTTAAAGAATATTAAGAATAGATAACATCATTTACTCATTTTACAATATAAACTCAGATATTAAAACATGATGTTTGATTACATTTATACCTTTTCCTTGACAAAGAACAATAATTCCAGAGTAATGCGTTAGCAGTTACAAGATTGCGTGAACAGTAAAGGAATACTGTTCACTATTTCTAGGCACAAGACACAGCCTGTAAGGAATTACAATCATACCCCTTATAAAAGTTTACAACAATGACTCAGACCCTTATGGACTAAAAGGTCATTCCATCTTTAAGTCGGTTCGATCCTTCATCTTCGGATACGCTATAACATGAAGCTTCATGAGTGGTAGTTTCGGCATCATGTATAAGCAGCTTTTGCCGAAGCTGTTTCTTCCTGCAGGACCTTCGGTGATGAAGCATGGTCCCAACAGTAGCCCCTTCGCGGTACTAGATCGTTTTTCGTAACGAGCTTGATCCGTGAAAAAAGTCTCTTAGGCTTCGAGAAGCCGAAGGTCCGAAAAACACCTTCCCTGAGCTCGTTGTCGGGAAACGATACACTTTCCGAACGCGGAGTGGTCCCACCATGCAGGTTCACCTTCTCGGTTTTTGCGGCCCACCGTTCAGTGGGTGCGAGCGACTGTTTGTCCGGTGTAAAAAACTTGACGATTCACCTTCTTACCTGCAGCACTATATAAACAGACGGGTAGGTGTGAAGTTACCACAGCATTCATTGCTATTGCACTGTTTTGCTGCCAAAAATTTAATCATAGCCGAAGCTTGACTTTTGCATTCAAACGAAGCTCCACTTTGGATTCTGCTTCATCAAAAGAAGAGCTTCGGAAAAAAGGTTATTAATTTCCAAGGAATTTTCAAGAATTTTAAAATCAAAATGGCCAGAGTACGCTCCACTGCTAGGGTTGAGCGTGATGGGGATGAGACCGAAGCCACTGAAACCGTTCCGATTTCCGAAGCAATGAGGCGTTCTGGGCTAGTTTCATCAGAGGACACACTTGCTGCCGAAGCAACACAAGCTGATGTTGAAGAAGTTGGTTCCGAAGATGAGTACAGCTGCGGGATGCCAAGTAAACCTAGTCATTTGGACTTTGGAAAGTCCACCATCTCTGAAGCTGATCTTTCCAAAATGGTGAAGCTGGACTATTTTAGTGAAGCAAAAAAGGAGCTGGTTCGTTTTGGCGGAGAGGAGATTACTCCGAAGCCGGAAAAGAATGAGGTGGTAGTGTTCAAAAGCTTCTTTAAAGCAGGATTAAGATTTCCTTTGAATGGGATGATTGCTGATGTTTTGAAGAAGTTTGGGGTTTACCTTCATCAGCTGACCCCTAATGCTATCGTTAGATTAAGCGTTTATATTTAGGCCCTTCGTAGCCAAGGAGTGGAACCGTTCGGTGAAGGTTTCTACCGAGTTCATGAATTACACTACCAGACTAAAGCCAGAGGAGATGGTCTGCATGAGAATTTTGGCTGCTACAACTTTGCTTATCACAAGACTACGAAGTTTCCAGTGATAAGCTACCGAAGCAAATGGCCAGCCGAATGGAAGTCTGAATAGTTTTATGTTAAAGCAGATGAAGATGAAGATAAATTGGTCCAGGGTCCGCTAGAGCTAACCTTCGGAGAGACGAGGCCCCGATGCAACATGATAAGGGGGAGCCCGAGCCAGATTGCTTTGGCTGAATTTCGAGTGATTTCAGATCATATTGGCACTAGAGACCTAGTGAAGGAATTCTTGGTTTTTAAGGTGTTCCCAACATTAAGAGAGTGGGAAATGCCGAAGCTAGTGGGAGAAAAGAAAAAGGGAGAACTTGTTCGATTGCCTTATCATTACAAGTTTAAGAAACATTTTAAAGCACCCTGCCAAGAGTGGCTGAACACAATTGAAATTATGTGCAACGAGATCCTCGGCAATTACTCTAAGAAAAAAGATCAATTAATGACTGCAGCCTTCGGCACACGTCCGAAACGAAGATTGAATCGGGTGCTAGATGCCTTGAATTTTGATTACCCTGATTATGAGCAACTGGGCGGAGATGTTGAAGGCCCAAAGAGAAAAAGGATTGCCAGCTCCCTTGACAAAGAAGGAACCAAATTGGCTAAGAAGGACAAAGAAATTTCTGAAAAATTGAGCCCTGAGCCGAAGATAGCTGCTCCAAGGAAAAGAAAAGCTGCATCCCTAAAACCAAAGACGTCGGCCCGAGAGGAGGAAGCTCCTGCAACACCTTCTGCTGCCGAAGTGGAAGAGATTCTGAAGGTAATGACTGAACCTTTGCCTATCAGGCTAAGTCCGCTGGCGCCAAAACTGACGAAGTTTTTTTCAGAAGGACAAAGAAGCTTCGGCGATAGAAAGTCCCGCAAAGCCGAAAAAACGAAGAATTATCCAAGTGGCCGATGTCATTCACCAGACACCGCCACCGATATCGGCGTCAAAAATTGTCACTGCCGAAACCACAGCCACCGGGGCCGAAACCACCGGAGCCGAAGCCACCGGAACCGAAGCTACCAGAGCTGAAGCCACCGGAGCCGAAGCTACCAGAGCAACCACTGAAGCCGAAACCGCCGGAGCCAAAACTGGGATCACCGAAGATCCTAATCTAGAAACCACACTTGGCGATATTGACAATATACTTCTGAGAATGGCTGAAGAAGAAGCTGCTGCGGTTGCGGTGAACATGACAACTAAAAAAGGAAAAGAGCAAATTGAAGACACTTTGGAAGAAGAAAATTTTAATTTTCAAGATATACTTGGACAAGAGTTAACAGACGCTAAAAAAGAAGAGCTAAAGAAATATGCTATATCTTGTGTATACAAACCAGGGTCTCTGCTATTTGGTGGAGTCAATGAAGGGAAGCTAAGATGCCTTCGGAACCGAACCGAGGCCAAGGTTGTCAGGACCTTCTCAAAAAGCGTTGGCCTACCGAAGATAGAAGCGGACCTCTGCAGGTACCAGCGACAGCATATTGCCGGTACCTTGCTCTATGCTAATTTCAAGGTAAAAACTCAACTTTTTTATTGTTTTTTGAATTAATATGTTTTCTAACGAAGGTTGTTTTAACAGAGTATACTTCTAAGTAAAGTGCTGAGAATGCAACAAGATATTGAAGATGAGAAAAACGAAGCTACCATCAAAGATCTGGAAAACAAAGTCAGAAATTACGAAGCTGCTCTAAAGGAAAAGGACTTCGTCATTCAAGACCTTGAAATCAAAATTAAAGATCACGAAGCTGCCTTGGAAAAGAAAGACTTCGTCATTCATTCTATGGAAGGTTCACTGGCTGAAGCCCAAGCCGAAAATAACAAATTAAACAATGAATTACTTATAAAATCAGAAGAACTGAGCAGGAAAAGAAGAATCTCGAAACAAGTCTCAAGACCGAAATCGAGAAGAATTCAAATTTGCAAAAATCATTGAAGGAGCTTCAGGAGAAATGCTTAGATTTCGGCAGCCGATGTGTGCAGCGGCTGAAGGATGTGTTTCACTCAATTGGAGCCAGCTCTGATAAGTTTACACCTTCAGCTGAAAACCTACCAAGCACCTTGGAATACATTGAGGGCGAAGTTGATACACTTGACGAAGTTATTGCTGGGCATGCTGATTTCTGCGCCCTGCTGGCTTCTCGAGGCACGGTTACCGCTTTCCTGAAGGCTGGCTGCACGCACGGGAAAATTGTAAATAGGCCAAACTTCAGCTTGTCACCGGCAGATTTGGTTGACATCCCAAGCCTAGCCCGAAGCATAGGAAACAGGTTTATGACCCAGATTTGGATAAACGGTGGGCGAAAAATGGCTGGTGACGAAGCTCGGAGCCACCTTAAACCAGTGAGAAACTTATACTTGTTACTTTTACCTTCTCCTTGAATTCTGCACCTTTCTCATTCCGTTTTAATATGTACAGGATGATGAAGCTGAAGAATGACAAGCTGAAGCTTAACAGATGCTCCGAAGGACTTTTCTGCAAAAGATTCTAGAGAAATTTTTGTAATATAATTGTAGAGAAACTTATGTAAATTTGTACATACCTTGTAATATATCTTTTCCCCTTTGTCCGTGTACGATCTGCTTTGCTGTGGACGAAATTTTATTTTTGAGCCGAAGATGAAAAACACCTTCCCTTCTTTTCGTACACAACGAAGCATGAAAATTTCCTCTTTCTCCGAAGTTTTTTCCTCATAGCCGAAGCATCTGCCTTTTCTGTATGATATGATGATAATGATCCTATATATGTCTAAATGAATGTTTATGAATGCAAATGTCATGATGTAATGTATCATGCAAATGAATATCCAAATGTATATTCGAAACCATAATCATAGCCTTCATTCCCTTAGGAATGACTCAAATCTTTTTGCCGTTTATTTTTCGGCTTCACCGTTTACTTTTCGGTGTATCAGCGCTGACTTTTCGCTGTAAGCCTCCCTTAGGAGCTTCTTCGCCTTTTACTTTCGGCAGAATCAGCGTTTATTTTTCGCTGCAAGCCTCCCTTAGGAGCTTCTTCGCCTTTTACTTTCGGCAGAATCAACGTTTATTTTTCGCTGCAAACTCTGCATTCCCTTAGGAACGACTTTTGAGCTTCTCCCTGTTCTCTTTTCTTTTTCCTTTGCACTCGATGGTGCGTTCTCAGCTTTTATATTTACATCTTTGGGGGATATCGCTCTTATAGAATTGAAATAAGAAAAAGAAAAATTACATGTTGTGGCCCCATTAAAAACCTTTCTCCCCTTTGGAAAGGAAAAGGGTGCCACAAGAAAGAATAGAAAAAATTACATCAAGCTAAACATAATATCGTCGAAGCACGTCCGCATTCCATGATCTAGGAATGTCGTTGCCGTCCATATCCTTCAATCTGTAGGAACCGGGTCTTGACGAAGATATTACCAGAAAAGGTCCTTCCCACTTCAGCTGTAACTTGCCTACTGTTTCTAGGTTGGCTACTCTTCGAAGCACCAAATGTCCTGGTTCAATGTTCTTTAGCCGAACCTTTCTATCACGCCATTTTATTGTTTCAGCTTGGTATTTGTTGATGTTCTCCACAGCTTGAAGCCTGATCCCCTCTATAGCATCTTTTTCCACAGAGTAATCAACTTCGTCTTCTGCCGAAGCTACTATTCTTATCGACCCTGCTTTTGCTTCTTCTGGAGTTATTGCTTCGTCACCAAACAATAATTTGAATGGTGTAAAACCTGTCGATCTTGATATTGTTGTGTTGTGGCTACACACCACTTTGATTAATTCGTCTGGCCACTTTCCCCTGGGCTGATTGAAGATTAACTTCATTATTTCTGTCATTATGATGCCATTAGCCCTTTCAACAAGTCCATTTGACTCCGGATGCCGAACTGATGCAAAATGGATCTTCGTGCCAATTTGATCACAAAATTCTCTGAAAGCTTCGGAATCAAACTGCGTCCCATTATCCACAGTAATAGCCTTCGGCACTCCGAAGCGACAAATAATATTTTGCCAGAAGAACTTTTGAATAGTGACCGAAGTTATTGTGGCTAAAGGTTTTGCCTCAATCCATTTAGAAAAATATTCTACTACCACTACAACATATCTTAAATTCCCTTGTGCTGGTGGTAATGGACCTAATAAATCAAGACCCCACCTTTGCAATGGCCAAGTGGGTTGTATTAACTGGGTTAAAGACGAAGGTTGTTTTTGATCTCTTGCACATTTCTGACAACCTTCGCACTTTTGGACTAATTCCGCTGCATCCGAAGCTGCCTTTGGCCAATAAAATCCTTGGCGAAAAACTTTTCCCAGCAAAGGCCTAGATCCAATATGAGATCCACACAGGCCTGCGTGTATTTCCTTCATCAATTCTATACCTTCGGCTCTGGATAAACATTTGAGTAACGGAGAACAGACCTCACGCTTGTATAGCTCCCCTTCTATTATAACATATGGTCGAGCTCTTGCCTCTATCCTCTTATTATAAGCTTCGTCATCTGAAAGAAAGTTGCCCTGAAGGAAAGAAATGATCTCACCTCTCCAATCTTCACTATAGACATGAGATATGTTGAGGACTGCTCTTTCCAGAAGCTCGACCGAAGGTGCTTTTATTGTTTTGAAAAATACTTCCGAAGGTAAGGGCAACCCCTGTGCTGCTGACTTGGCTAACAAATCAGCATGTTCATTTTCTCCTCGAGGAATATTTTTGACAGAAAACCCCTCAATGGAAGCCTCAATCCTTCGGACCGTGTCTAAATACTTTTCAAGCTTCGGATCTCTTGCTTTATAACTCTTGTCAATATGACCAGAAATAACCTGGGAATCGGTTTTAAGAACCGCCCTTCTAATTCCCATTGCCTTTAATTTCCGAAGACCCAAGAGCAAAGCTTCAGATTCAGCAATGTTATTTGTGCAACTAAAATCAAGTCTTGTTGCGTAGCAAGTTTTAACTTTGGAAGGTGCGACCAACACAGCAGCTGCTCCTACTCCGAAGGTTCCCCAAGAACCATCACAAAATACTGTCCAAACTTCGGCATCTTTACTCATTTCTTCTTCCTGAGCCCCTGGCGTCCAGTCAGCAATGAAGTCTGCCAACGCTTGGGACTGAATCGAAGATCTATGCACATAATCAATACAAAATTCATTGAGTTCCGCAGCCCATTTTCCAACCCTTCCAGTAGCTTCTCTATTTCTCATAATATCCTTCAATGGTTGTGAAGAAGGAACAATTATATTGTATGCTTGAAAATAGTGCCGAAGCTTCCTGGAGGCCATCAAAACAGCATACAGCACCTTCTCCAATTCTGTATAATTTTTCTTTGATAAACTAAGAACTTCAGATACAAAGTATATTGGGGCTTGCTTTTTGACTTGGCCTTCAAGCTTCTCTTGGACAAGTGCTGCACTTACCGCTGAGTGCGAAGCTGCCACATATAACAACAAAGGAGCCCCTGGCGTTGGTGGAGTTAGTGTTGTTAGGTCTATCAAATATTGCCTCAGCTCTTCGAAGGCTCTCTGCTGGACTGGTCCCCATTGAAAAACTTCGGCTGACTTCAGCACTTCGAAAAATGGTAAATTTCTCTCTACTGATCTAGATATGAATCTGTTGAGAGATGCCAGTCTTCCTGTCAATCTTTGAGCCCCCTTCTTTGTACTTGGTGGTTCCATTCGAAGGATAGCTTCGATTTTATTTGGATTAGCCTCAATCCCTTTTGTTGAAACTAGGCAACCAAGAAATTTCCCTTTCTTCACTCCGAAGACACATTTTTCTGGATTCAACTTTAAACCGGCCTATCTAAAATTAGCGAAGGTCTCCTGCAGATCAGCAATGTGATTTTCTTGCCTTGTGCTTTTTACAATGATATCATCAACATAAGTTAGCACATTTCTGCCTATCTGAGAATGAAGAACCTTCGCTGTCATTCTGCTGAAGCTTCCTCCAGCATTCTTGAGCCCCTCAGGCATCTGAAGGTAACAATATGTTCCACTAGGGGTTATGAAGCTGGTTTTTGGCTCATCCTCCTTCTTCATCCAAATTTGATGATAGCCTGAATAACAATCCAGCAAACTCATAAGCTCTGATGAAGCTGCTACATCAACTAGAGAATCTATCCTTGGCAATGGAAACTCGTCCTTCGAACAGGCCTTGTTGAGATCAGTAAAATCAATACACATCCTCCATTTACCATTGGCCTTTTTTACCATAACAGTGTTAGCCGGCCATTCTAGGTATTTTACCTCTCTGATAACTCCGGCACTGAGGAGTCTTTTCACTTCATTCCGAGCACCTTCGGCCTTATCTTCAGACATCTTCCGAAGCCTCTGCTTTCTAGGTCTGAAAGATGGATCAACATTGAGCGAGTGTTCAATAACATCCCTGTTGACTCCGCAAAGATCATTAGCTGACCATGCAAAAACATCCTTGTTGTTGAATAAAAACCTTATCAAGGTTTTCTCCTGTTCTTCGGACATTTGAGATCCCAATAGCACCTTCTGCTCTGCTATGTCATCGCATAAGAGCATGGGCTTCGGCTGATCGGCCGAAGCAGCTTTCTCCCTTCTGAACTTGTATTGCTCACAAGCTTCAGCTCCATCTATGTTATGGATTGCTTTTGAGTCTGTCCAGTTTCCTTCGGCCCTTCTGGCAGCTTCCTGACTTCCATGAATAGCAATGGGCCCTTGGTCGGAAGGTATCTTCATGCAAAGATATGCTGGATGAAGAATTGCTTCAAAGGCATTGAGAGTACCACGACCAATAATTGCATTGTAAGGGTATTCCATGTCAACAATGTCAAACACAACTTGTTCAGTCCTTGTGTTGTTGATAAATCCGAAGGTTACTGGCATTGTGATTTTGCCGAGTGCTACAATCTGCCTTCCTCCGAACCACAAAGGGGATGTGTGGCATCATGGATCTTGTCTTTGGGCTCTTGCATCTGTCTGAAGGCCTTGGCGAATATGATATCAGCCGCACTGCCTGTATCAACCAAAACATTGTGGACCAGAAATCCTTTGATCACACAAGAGATAACCATAGCATCATTGTGCGGGTAATCCTTGAGCTGAAGATCCTCTTGAGAGAAGGTAATTGGGATGTGAGACCATCTTGACTTGATGAAGGGTCCTTGCACCCCTACGTGTTGTACTCTTCTCTGTGCCTCCTTCTTCTGTTTCATGTTGGCCGGCTCTGAGCATGAACCGCCTGTTATCGGGAGAATTAGCTTCGGAGCCGAAGCAGTTCCAGCTTGGTTTTTGAGCGAAGCCATCAGCTCAAAAGGTGGAAGTGAGTTCACCGGAGGTGGGTGCCAAAGTTGGGGACTTGTTCTCAAATGCTATGAATTAAGAACAAGGCAACATAAAATGTTAAACATCAAAGGCCTTCGTCCGCTGAAGCATTATTTCCCTGAGGATTTAATGAGCTTTGGACGAAGGTCATAGATGATAAACTACGAAGGTCTTACCTTTGTAGTCAGAAGTAAAATAATGCGAAATAAAATATGAAGCATAAAACGTTAAAGAATATTAAGAATAGATAACATCATTTACTCATTTTACAATATAAACTCAGATATTAAAACATGATGTTTGATTACATTTATACCTTTTCCTTGACAAAGAACAATAATTCCAGAGTAATGCGTTAGCAGTTACAGGATTGCGTGAACAGTAAAGGAATACTGTTCACTATTTATAGGCACAGGACACAGCCTGTAAGGAATTACAATCATACCCCTTATAAAAGTTTACAACAATGACTCAGACCGTTATGGACTAAAAGGTCATTGCATCTTTAAGTCGGTTCGATCCTTCATCTTCGGATACGCTATAACATGAAGCTTCATGAGTGGTAGTTTCGGCATCACGTATAAGCAGCTTTTGCCGAAGCTGTTTCTTCTTGCAGGACCTTCGGCGATGAAGCATGGTCCCAACACAGCTTAATGCTACTACTGCATGCATCATCCCAAGCACATCATAGCATACATATATCTCATAATTTTCATTCGTTATATTGCAACCTCGCTGACAGAGAGTCCATGCTGATTCCGGAGCAAGTAGTTGATGAGGAAGAAATTGTCACACCCGATTTTAAGGAACAAAGCCGGGTGCATCTCATACATGCGCCAAAGAAGACAACATATATAATAATAGAGTGTATAGAGATAAATGTCACAATATAATCAGAGTACTTATTACATAGCGGAAGTCTTACAAAATAAAGGATGGATATAGCAGGAACTAAAATCTATCCTTGGTGCCAGAAAGCTGACTGGGAGACGCCACCTAGATCAAGTCGAAAGCCTCAGTGTTAGGCGGCTCCTCTTCGACCACCTGCTCTTCTCCTGTGGGGGGTGTGAGACAGCAAGAGTGAGCTCACACATGTTTATCACTCAACAAGTTGTGGGGAATAATGTGGCATAAACTCACCAAAGGTGGGAGTTCATGAAGTGTAAGGTTGATCAATGATATAAGGCTGAAGCTGAGCATTGCTTTTAAGTTGGTCAAAATTTTATTAGTAATTACTAAGTGCAAGTAAATACCAAACCATTATAATAATAAGTAAAAGTAATAATAAAATAATCCCAAATGCAATGAAATGACATATTAAGTTTAAGTTCCATAAATTAATCATGTGAGTGTCCGAGCCGCTCATGATTGTGAGCACGACTAGTATACCAGTTTTACACTCTACAGAGGTTGCACATCTTTACCCACAAGTCGTGTTACTCATTTGCCACGGAGTTGATCAGACCCCATACACCTCTACCAAGGAAGCGAGGCAGGGTACCACTACGAGGCCTTTACAAAGTTCCACTAGCTTCAGAAAACCCGCTACAGTTTATAGGAAGCTCCAGTGCAGGAATCCCTCGCCTAACTGACATCACAGCAAAATCAACCCAAGGACCTCCCTACACTGACCACCCCCTACTGCCTTTGCCCCTTTCGGGTAAGGTAGTCATCCACTAGCTTTCCTAGTTAATCAGCCAAGGGCGTCCCATTAAACCCTTGTGGTAGCACTGTTTTCCCGGGTGGTTCTTCATGTTCCCATTAACATAATGATCTTATCATGAACAGTAAATAATGAACAGATAATAAAAAGTGTAATAATGAGTAATAAATATCTCTATACCCAAAGCCACATAAAGCAATAACATGTACTACCCAAAAAAATAGTAGTAAAACTAGTGGTGAAACAAGGTATAAAGATAGTCAAAATCTAGGGTAACCTATTGGGTCCCATCAAAATTAACCTATGCAGATCATTATGATTAATAAGAGCATGAATGGGTAAAAGAAGTGATCAAGGGCACAACTTGCCTTCAACGAGCTCCTGCTCAGCAGTCTCTACCAGCTGAACCTCAAGATCCTCTGTAGTTTGCCCGTCTACTCGCATCAATACAATACACACATAGTATAGCAAAAATTAACATCACATCAAACATGTAAATAGAATACACAATAATAATCTAGATATTAAAATAAGATACTAGGAACATGAATCATTAAATTTGGAGTTATAGATTTTAAGTTATGAATTTTCCAAGGTTTTACGTATTTAATACAAGATTAAGTATTAGATAAATTTAAATGAGTCTTTCATGCCGAAACAGAGGCACTAATGGTTAGACAATAATATTACAAAAATTTAGGAACTGGAATGGACTAATTTGGATTCCATATGAATTTTCTACAAATTAAACAAGTTCTAACCTTTATTTATGCATTAAAACTTAATTTCTGATATCAATTCCTGATTTTCAATATTCTCTGGATTGGGCCTCATTTTCTGGTAAGCTCAGGGGTTTCGGTGCAACTATTTCCAAGGCTCAGAGAATCCCTGGTGAGGACGGCGGGTTGAATCCGAGAAAATCCAGGGTTTCTTTAGATAATATGCCACGCGAACGAAGGGGTATCGGGGCACAGGAGCCGCCGGATCTAAAATCGTCGGTCCAGATTAGACCGAGACACTCATGAACCAGAGTTCATCCTCACACGTCGGATCCGAATTCTACAGTTCACATTCACCAAGCCCGCGATCTAACAACCACCCTTTGATCTAACGCCAACGACACGGATCGCGCTGGAGAAGAGGTAAGTCCCGTTTAATCCTGGCCGTTCAACTTGGATCGACGGCAGGCGCTCACCCTCTCCCCCCTGAGCTATCCCGCGGCGGCGCAGTGGCCTGAGCGCGGCGGAGGACACGCCGGCGTTCTCTCATCTCACACCGTAGGGCGCTAGATCCTAATTTGAATCACGCAATATCACACCGAGGGGAAAAGCGAACGGAATGGCACTGAACCTTACCTCGGTTCACGGTGAGAAACCCTCTATCCACGAGGTGGAGTGGGTCCGCGACGGTCCTTCAACTACAGCGAGAAATTGCGGCCGCCCCGAGGACCAACCCCGCCAAAGACCAGCAGAAACGTCCTCCTGGTGACTCGGCGAAGCCCCACGACCTTTCCCCAAGACCCCAACGGCGACGAAGTCGAGGTTAGGCTGCAGCGATGTTGTCTATGCCGAACACGGCGGCGCGATGGTGCTTGTGGAACAGCGGCAGCGGCAAGGGCTCGATAGGGTGGTCCCCGCGGCGCGGCTGTGTCTTTATCCCTCCTGTGCTGGTGAAACCCGGACCCGGTATCCGCATGGTGGTTGCAACGGCGCCCGAGAAGCGCGCGGAGCTCGGCCATGCGCGAGACGCGGTCAAGGTTGTTGCAGACCCGGGGCTGGTGATTCTTACACGCGGGGTCCACAAGTCAATGGGACAAGCTAGAGCGAGCGGTTGGGGCGCGGGTCCCACGAGTCAGGGCTGTGCGCGCGTGTCTGATAAATTGGGCCACGCGGTTGGGATTCGGGAGTGGGCCGAAATGGGGTGTTAAGGCCCAGTTAGGGGTTTTATTCATTTTCTTTTTACATTTTTACTTTCTCTTTTCCTTTCTCTCTTAATTTTCTTAATTTCGAACCCCCATTTGAATTTCAAACTTGAGGTGAATTTGTACTTAGATTAATTACTCACCTCGAAAATACTAGTGTGGTATTTACTCATTTATGAACTTATTTTGTATTTTATGGCATTTCTTTCTCCTTCTTCATTTCAATCTCAAATTCAAATCTAGGTTTTAATTTAAATCCTCTACTCATTGTAATGTCTTTATACATGTTATTTTGTTTTGAATGCACAAACAAAAATCCAATATGATGCAATGATTTATTTGTTTCTTAGTAAGGATTTACTCATTTTTAAACATGGTCAGTCACATGTGATGATAAATGAAGATGCACATATATTCAAAGGAGACAATTCCTCCTTTTATTCTCCCTTACAATTTGAGTTACAGAAATCTAGGAGCCTGCTCTCGAACCTACCACCGAGGATCTCCCAGCAGCACCAACACCTTAAGGCAAGCCCTGGTTTTATGCATAACCGTTATATATACTATTTTACTGAAGCACCAACACCTTAAGGCAGTCCCCGGTAGAAGTCGAGTGATTTTTCTAGCACTCGTGCGAGGTCAGGAATTGACTGTATTCTTTTTTATAATGGTGTTTATGATTGTCTGTGGACACGGATCCCTAGGAGATGCCCTGTCTATGAGACGAAATTGGAATAAGGATTAATGTGTGGTACCGTGTGTCAAGTGTTTGAACATACTAAGCACATGCCGAGAAATATGGTAAATTGGTAAGCCTAGTATCTAAGTGACTTTATCCCTCATGTCCTGAGAAATGGTCTCCCATGCTAGCAATGGTGGGTACAAGTGAAGTCACTGCACAGCGACAACCGGAGTCAGTGGAGCATTGTATGCCAAGGCGGCGGGCCCTGTTCTGTTGACGAGGTACCGATGGGGACGGTTAATGTATGTGGGGACGGAGTGCCCCTACATGTCGTGTGTTTAGGTTTACCTTGCAAGGTTAAAACACGAATCAAATCATCTGCTTCTCGCAGCTAATGAGACTGGTTGATCCATGCTGCTACATTGAGTAAGAAGTGAAATGAGGTTTCTTTATATAAAGTGTTGCTTGCTATAATTGCTTGATACCATGTGTGATTAGAGGGACGCTGACATAGTTTAAGAATTATTTTAGAACTTGTAAAGCTAAAATCTAACTTAGACTCAGCTAGTGCTTTTGGCAACCGAACCCCTCTGCCAAACAGCTTCATGGTCTAGAGGTAGAGGAGTAGACTCCTCACACCAGGTAAGTCTAGCTGAGTATTAGTATACTCAGCTTTGCTTGTGGCACCAATTTTTTCATGTACCTCGTGAAAGATGGTTGATTGTGTGACTTGTCTGTCGGCGTTTCGACCCCGGGGGGTCCCTAGACCGACGAGTAAATTGTCGCCGCGTGTCCCAGCCCAGATGGGTCGGCGCGAGACGGAGCACAAAGGGGGGAAAAACATCAAAAGGGGATCCCGCGGCCTCCGTGTTGTCCTGCTCCCAGGTCAGGTGCGCTTGCAGTAGGGGGTTACAAGCGTTCGCGAGGGAGAGTGAGAGAGAGAGAGAGACTGTCTGCCAGCCCGTTCTCCCGCGCGGCCAACCTTCTCGTACGAGAGCCCTAGGCCTTCCTTTTATAGACGTAAGGAGAGGGCCCAGGTGTACAATGGGGGGTGTAGCAATGTGCTAACGTGTCTAGCAGAGAGGAGCCAGAGCCCTAAGTACATGCCGTCGTCACAGTCGGAGAGGTTTTGGCGCCCTGTTCATGTGATGTCGTGGCCGTCGGAGGAGCGCTTGAGCCCTGTGGAAGTACAGCTGTCGGGGCTGTCGGATCCTTGCTGACGTCTCCTTGCTTTCGTAAGGGTTTGAGAGTCACCGTCGTCATGGAGCACGCGGGGTGCCATCATTACTTGTTTACCGGGGCGAGCCAGATGGGACGCCGGTCTTGTTCCCCGTAGCCTGAGCTAGCTAGGAGTAGGGTAATGATGGCCCCCCCCTGTGACGTGGTCGGTCCGAGCCCGAGGTCGGGCGAGGCGGAGGCTCCTCCAAGGTCGATGTTGAGTCCGAGCCCTGGGGTCAGGCGAGGCGGAGTTCGTCGTCCGGCGTCGAGGTTGAGCTCGAGCTCTGGGGTCTGGCGAGGCGGAGTTTGTCATCTAGCGTCCAGGTTGAGCCCGAGCTCTGGGGTCGGGCGAGGCAGAGTTCGTCGTCCGAGGTCGAGGCTGAATCTGAGCCCTAGGGTCGGGCGAGGCGGAGTCCGTCGTCCGAGGTCGAGGCTGAGTCCGAGCCCTGGGGTCGGGCGAGGCGGAGTCCGTCGTCTGAGGTCGAGGCTGAATCCGAGCCCTGGGGTCAGGCGAGGCGGAGTTCGTCGTCTGAGGTCGAGGCTGAGTCTGAGCCATGGGGTCGGGCGAGGCGGATCTTCCTATGGCGCCCGAGGCTGGACTTAGCTGCTGTCAGCCTCACTCTGTCGAGTGGCACAACAGTCGGAGCAGGGCAGGCGACGCTGTTTTCCTGTCAGGTCGGTTAGTGGAGCGGCGCGCATCAGGATAAGGTGTCAGTCAATCCTTGCATTAAATGCTCCTGCGATACGGTCGGTTGGCGTGGCGATCTGGCCAAGGTTGCTTCTCCGTGAAGCCTGAGCCTCGGGCGAGCCGAAGGTGCGTCCGTTGCTTGAGGGAACCCTCGGGCGAGACGTGAATCCTCCTGGGTCGGCCGCCTTTGCCCGAGGCTGGGCTCGGGCGAGGCGAGATCGTGTCCCTTGAGCGGACGGAGCCTTGACCTGAATCGCGCCCATCAGGCCTTTGCAGCTTTGTGCTGATGGGGGTTACCAGCTGAGATTAGGAGTCTTGGGGGTACCCCTAATTATGGTCCCCGACAGTAGCCCCCGAGCCTCGAAGGGAGTGTTTGTACTCGCTTGGAGGCTTTTGTCGCACTTTTTTGCAAGGGGACCGGCCTTTCTCGGTTGCGTTTCGTTCCGGTGGGTGCGCGCGAGCGCACCTGCCGGGTGTAGCCCCCGAGGCCTCGGAGGAGTGGTTTGACTCCTTCGAGGTCTTAGCGCGTTTCGTGATGCTTCGGCCGGTTTGGTTGTTCCCTCATGCAAACTGGTCGTAGCCCAGGTGCATAGTCAGGTTCCAAGTTCTCGGGCTGGTATGTTGACGCTGTCAACGGTTTGGCCGGAGCCGGGTTTGTGAGAGTAGCCCCCGAGCCTCGGCACAAAGCTAGAGGACGGTCAAGGACAGACTCGGCTTTTTTCATACGCCCCTGCGTCGCCTTTCCGCAAGGAGGAGGTGAGGAAAGCGCCATGTTGCCCTCGGAGGGCGCCGAACATGGTGTCTCCAGTGAGTTGCTAATGGGTGATCCGAGTGGACGCCCGTGCCCCGTTCGATAAGGGTCGGCTAGTGGCCCAGAGGCGCGCTCCAAAAGTACCTGCAGGTGATTTGCCGGACCCAGTCCCATTTGATAGGGTCCGAGGGCTCGATGCCTCCCTCTAATGGGATTCCGTTACAGAATCGCTCCAGCTGGTCTCGGAAATGTCCTAGGGTACCTTGGGAGCGTAGCCCGAGCCTCGGCCATGTATCGGACGTACCCAGAGTCATCCCTCGCTCTGCGTGCTCTGAGGCAGCTGTCGAACCCTTCGGGGGCCAGCCTACGAACCCCTGATCAGTAGTGGGTGCGGAGCCCGAGTGGCCTGAGGCGGCTGTCGAACCCTTCCGAGGGTCCAGCCTTCGAACCTCGGGCCAGTAGTGGGCGCGGAGCCTGATTGGCCTGAGGCGGTTGTCGAACCCTTCCGAGGGGCCAGCCTTGGAACCTCTGACCAGTAGTGGGCACGGAGCCCGAGTGCTCTGAGGCGGCTATTGAACCCTTCCGAGGGGCCAGCCTTCGAACCTCTGATCAGTAGGAGGGCTCAGGGCCCGCTTCCTTCGTGGAGAAGGATCCCTTTCGGAGTATCCCCTTTCCCGGTCCCTATAGCAAGAGAGAGAAAGAGGAAGAGGAAAAGGATACAAAATCGAACGACGTGGCACACCTTTTTTGATGCGGTCATTATGGCGGAGGTGAAGCGTCGCCTGCTTCGCCTGCCAAAGGTGCCGCCTGTCCTGCCGCAGAGTTAATGCGACGGGACGAGTGGTTCACGGGGCAGCCGTTGTGCGTGCGCGAGCCGTTCGAGGAACGGAACACGGGCATGCCGTCTTCACGCCGTGGGAGAGGGTTCTCTCGTTGTCCCAGGAGGAGACGTGAGCTTGCAGACGACTTGATTGCTGCTTCCGCCCGCCTGCCGCCGCCATTACTGCCGGCCCATTTCTGGCCGTATCGACCGTCGCGCCTTCTCCCGTGGCTGACTGACCCATGACCGATGTGCTCGGTTGGCACTGTTGGGTCATGCGTAGGGTTGCCTCGAGTCGCGGCACCGGTTCCGCAGTCGAGAAGGCGCGGTACTGGCGCAAGTGGCGGTGCAGTTTCCCGCACGTAGTAACCGGTGCGCCGGTTACATGACGTGTGGGCCTGGGCCCCCATGCTGGGCGCGTCGGAGTCGAAAGGGTGCGCCCCCTTGGCGCGGTTGCATGCCTCCTGCATGGCGGTCCGCCCTTTCACCCGCCAGTCTGGGCGAAAGTGGAGGAGCGCTTGTAACCGCTGGGCAGTTACACGCACCGCGCGTGGCGGTTTGGCCTCTTCTGTCCTGGGCCAGCTTGCATGACGCGTGGGACCTAGCCCCCGTGTCGTAGGGGGAAGACCTTGGAGCGTGTTGATGAAGACTCAGTCCGCGACGGCTGAGGACACAAGTGGGGAGAGCCGCCTTTAAAAGGAGGGCGACCCCGTTGGATGGCAACCATGTCCTCACACTTTCCTCATGCATCGCGTCCTTCCACCTTCCGAGCCCCCGGATGGGGAGCGCCCGCGTTGCTTTCGTCTTGCTGTCGTTGGAGGAGCACAACTTCGCGGAAGTTGGTACCTTTTAGCCATCGCTCGGCTTTAAGGATTTTCATCAGGCAGCCCGACTGCATCCCCTCACCGGTGGTCACCCAAGACAGTGACCACCAGTTCGATGGTGGGGAGAAGCGAGCCGGGCTGCGGCCTCTGCCCCGCCCTCAGCTTCAAGGATGTTCATCATCCTAGCTGGGGCGGAGGCCGGGCTGAGACGGAGCTCTACCTCCCGCACGGGTCGGCAGGCCACCTCTTCTTCCAGCTTCTGGGGGTGGAAACCATCCTCCAGCTCTGAAGAGGAGGCGTCCTTCAGCCATGCCGGGGAAGGCGAACTGTTGCTGCCCAGCCAGGGTGCAACATTCCGTCCTCTGTCCTCATTTTCGTGGCGAGGACGTGAGTGAGGACCTGCCGGTGCGCTTTGGGGCAGTCGGCACTCGCTGGTGCGGTGTTGGTGGGCAGGTGGACGCCGCCGTCGGTGCTGAGGTGGTGGCAGCTGGAGAAAGCTTCTCCGCCGTCGAGACCGTCAGCGCCACCTGCGGACCGACCTCCGGATCTTTGGCTTTAATATCTGGTTCTCGTCCCTTGAGTGGGGACGCGAACGAGAGCCTTCCGGCGGCAGCGTCCATCCTGGGACCGTCGCTGCTGCTGCAGAGGTCGCTGGTGAGTCACCAGGAGTTTGTCGTCCTGCAGGCTCTCCGATGTGGAGGATGTTCATACCCGTGGGGGTGGAACCGGAGTTCCGTTTGTAATGGCACCTTGAGTGTCGGTGTCTGTTCATTGTGGCTGTCGGGGCCTGAACATGTACGTATTTTGCCGTGAAGCCGTGTTTTTTCCTCATTTCGAGCACTAGGACTCGCCTGTCGGCTAGCTAAACTGCTTAACCAAGCGTGAGTTGCCTCGTGCGGAAGGTGACGAGTGAGGTATCCGTATCCTGGAGGCGTAGGAGTCCCTCGGCTCGGTCGGCCTTGTCGCCCGAGGCTTCTCTTGCTTAGTTTAAGGAACCCTCGGCCGCTCTGCGATGAGCCGGAGCCGGAGGCAGCAGTGCCAGCACGGACAGAGGCAGAGTTGGCTCGAAAAGAAGCTTCGTCGGTCGGAGCCTGGCCGGGCCGTCCACTGGCGGGACTGACGCCGGAGTCGGGTTGCCGAGGCCATCAGCCGGGCTGACGTCCTCGGGGGACAGCTGGCTGAGGCTACGGAGCGGCCGATTGAGCCGTCTGCTCGGGCCGGGTTCCCGGAGGAGACCCTAGCGGCGATGGCCCAGGCGTGGTGCCGACAGGTTCCTTTGAGGTGGAGATCCTCCGATCGTGTTGCCGTCCGAGGCCGGGTCGGACTCCGCCGAAGGTGGAGTCGACACCGAGGGTGCTGCTGCTCCCCCACTGATGTCTGATCCTGCAGGAACAGTTTATCTGTAGTGTGCGTATGTTTTTTGGCGGCCGCCGAGGCCCAAACATATCGTTGTCGTGTTGTAGAGCTGCGGTTCTTTTCCCCTTGTTTCGAGTATCAGGACTTATTTGTCGGTAACAGAATTGTTTGTCCGAGCGAGAGTTACTTTTCACGGAAGGTGATGAGTGAGGTATCCGTATCCCGGAGGCGTAGGAGTCCCTCGGCTTGGTCGGCCTGGCCACGTGTACTCTTACTCCTCCGTTGGATTTTGTTATCGATATAGTCGAGAAGGCACGAAAATCGTTTTGGCAGAAAAGTTTTCGAGCATTAAGACTTGTTCGGTCAGCGGAATCGCTTATCTGAGCGTGAGTTACTTATCGCAGAAGGTGATGAGTGAGGTATACGTATCCCATAGGCGTAGGAATCCCTCGGCTCGGTTGGCCTTGCCTGCTTACGTGTACTCCGTCGTTTTCAGGATCCCACTTTCGAAGTAGTCGAAAAGCACGAAAGATGTTCTGGCAGAAAGATTTTTTTCCGAGGAAAATTTTGACGCAGAGGGGGTGCCCTCCTTCTAGCCCCCGAGGGAGGGTCGGGCTTCGACGAGGCAAGGCTGACCCTTCCTTGATGGTTAGACTTTGTTGGCGTATGTAAACGAGGTGTATGAACGACTTGAAAACATCTTAAGGGTAGAAGCGACGTAGCTGTCGAATGTTCCAAGCGTTGCTGTAGACCTAGCCTTGACTGTTGGCCAGCTTGTATGTTCCGGGCTTCAAAATCTTGGCGATGATGAATGGCCCTTCCCAGGGAGGCGTGAGCTTGTGACGCCCTCAAGCGTCTTGTCGTAGCCGGAGCACCAAGTCGCCCACCTGGAGGTCTCGGGACCGAACCCCTCGGGCATGGTAGCGTCGCAGGGACTGCTGATACCGCGCCGAGTGTAGTAAGGCCATGTCTTGAGCCTCTTCCAGCTAGTCCAGTGAGTCTTCTCGGTTGGTTCGATTGCTTCGGTCGTCATACGCCCTCGTCCTCGGGGATCCGTATTCCTAGTCTGTGGGCAAGATGGCTTCGGCCCCATAGACTAGAAAAAACGGCGTGAAGCCCATGGCTCGGCTTGGCGTCGTTCTCAGACTCCAGACCACCGAGGGGAGTTCCTTCATCCACCGCCTGCCGAACTTGTTGAGGTCGTTGTAGATCCGCGGCTTGAGTCCTTGCAGAATCATGTCGTTGGCACGCTCTACTTGCCCATTCGTCATGGGGTGAGCTACGGTGGCGCAGTCCACCCAGATGTGGTGATCCTCGCAGAAGTCCAGGAACTTTCTACCAGTGAACTGGGTGCCGTTGTCGGTGATGATGGAGTTCGGGACCCCAAAGCGATGGATGATGTTGGTGAAGAACGCCACCGCCTGTTCGGACCTAATGCTATTTAGGGGTCGGACCTCGATCCACTTGGAGAATTTGTCGATAGCGACCAGCAGGTGCGTGTAGCCCCCGGGTGCCTTCTGCAAGGGACCGACAAGGTCTAGACCCCACACAGCAAATGGCTAGGTGATAGGTATTGTTTGCAGAGCCTGAGCAGGCAGATGGGTCTGCTTTGCGTACAATCCTAGTGGCATCGGCCACAACGGTTGGCCAGTAGAAACCCTGTCAGAAGGCATTTCCAACAAGGGCTCGAGGTGCTGCATGGTGACCGCAAGCCCCTGAGTGTATCTCTTGTAATAACTCCTGACCTTCGGCGATGGATATGCATCGCTGGAGGATGCCTGAGGGGCTGCAGTGGTAGAGCTCCTTCCCGTCACCCAGCAAGACGAACGACTTGGCGCGCCGCGCCAGTTGCCGAGCTTCGGCTCTGTCGAGGGGTAGCTCTCCTCGGTGGAGATATTGCAGGTACGGGGTCTGCCAGTTTCGATCAGGTGTGACCCCATTCCGCTCTTCCTCGACGTGCAGTGCCTTACCCTCGGGGGCTGAGGGTGCCTCGGGCTGAGCCGAGGGTGCCTCGGGCTAAACCGAGGGCGCCTCGGGCTGAGCCGAGGCCTTCTCGGGCTTGGGCGTGTCGTCGGTCTTGACTGAGGGTTGATGTAGGTCTCGGGAAAAGACGTCTAGAGGGACCATTGTCCGCCCCGAGGCTATCTTAGCCAACTCGTCCGCAGTCTCGTTGTATCGTCGGGCGATGTGGTTGAGCTCGAGCCCGAAGAACTTGTCCTCCAGGCGCCGAACCTCATCGCAGTAGGCTTCCATCTTCGGGTCGCAGCAATGGGAGTTCTTCATGACTTGGTCGATGACTAGCTGCGAGTCGCCGCGAGCGTCGAGGCGTCGGACCCCTAGCTCGGTGGCGATTCGCAACCCGTTAACCAGAGCCTCGTACTCGGCCACGTTGTTGGACGCCGGGAAATGGAGGCGCAGCACGCAGCAGAGGTGCTTCCTGAGGGGTGAGATGACGAGCAGGCCCGCACCTGCTCCTGTTTTCATCAACGACCCGTCGAAAAACATGGTCCAGAGTTTCGGTTGGATCGGAGCTGCTGGAAGCTGGGTGTCGACCCATTCAGCCACAAAGTCCGCCAAGACTTGGGACTTGATGGCCTTCCGAGGGGCGAACAAGATTGTCTCGCCCATGATCTCCACTGCCCACTTTGCGATCCTACCCGAGGCCTCTCGGCACTGGATGATCTCTCCCAGGGGGAAGGATGACACCACAGTCACCGGATGAGACTCGAAGTAGTGTCACAACTTTCGCCGCATCAGAATTACCGCGTACAGTAGCTTCTGGATTTGCGGGTAGCGGATTTTGGTCTCGGACAGTACTTCACTGATGAAGTAGACCGGCCTCTGGACGGGCAATGCATGCCCCTCTTCTCGTCTCTCGACCACGATCGCGGCGCTGACCACCTGAGTGGTAGCGGCGACATAGATCAAGAGGGCTTCTCCGGCAGCGGGGGGCACCAAGATGGGCGCGCTTGTGAGGAGTGCCTTTAGGTTCCCGAGGGATTCCTCGGCCTCGGGGGTCCAAGTGAAGTGCTCGGTCTTCCTCAAGAGGCGGTACAGAGGTAGGGCTCTTTCACTGAGGCGTGAGATGAAACAGCTCAGAGCCGCAAGGCATCCCATGACCCTCTGTACTCCTTTCAAGTCCTTGATGGGGCCCATGTTGGTGATGCCCGCGATTTTTTCTGGGTTGGCCTCGATGCCCCGCTCGGAGACGATGAACCCCAAGAGCATGCCTCGGGGGACTCCGAAGACACACTTCTCGGGATTGAGTTTTACGCCTTTCGCCTTGAGACACTTGAATGTCGTTTCAAGGTCGGAGAGGAGGTCGGAGGCTTTCCTCGTCTTGACTACAATGTCATCGACGTAAGCCTCGACCGTTCGACCAATGTGCTCTTCGAACACGTGGTTCATGCACCTTTGGTATGTCGCACCCGCATTCCTCAAACTAAATGGCATAGTAACATAGCAGTACACGCCAAAGGGTGTGATGAAAGAAGTCGCGAGCTGGTCGGACTCTTTCATCCTGATTTGGTGATACCCTGAGTAGGCATCGAGGAAAGACAGGGTTTCGCACCCAGCAGTGGAATCCACGATTTGATCGATGCGAGGCAGAGGGTAGGGAACCTTTGGACATGCTTTGTTTAGATCAGTATAGTCTACACACATCCGCCATTTCCCTTCTTTCTTTCTCACAAGCACAGGGTTGGCAAGCCATTCGGGATGGAATACCTCTTTGATGAACCCTGCAGCCATCAGCTTGTGGATCTCCTCGCCTATGGCTCTGCGCTTTTCTTCGTCGAATCGGCGCAGAGGATGCTTCACGGGTCGGGCTCCAGCTCAGATATCCAGCGAGTGCTCGGCGACATCCCTCGGTATGACAGGCATGTCCGAGGGACTCCACGCAAAAGCTTCGGCGTTCGCACGGAGAAAGTCGACGAGCACTGCTTCCTATTTGGGGTCGAGCTCGGAGCCGATCGAGATCTGCTTGGAGGCGTCGTTGCTGGGGTCGAGTGGGACGGACTTAACTGTCTCAGCTGGCTCGAAGTTGCCGGCGTGGCGCTTCGCATCTGGCGCCTCCTTGGAGAGGCTCTCCAAGTCGGCGATGAGGGCCTCGGATTCGGCGAGGGCCTCGGCGTACTCCACGCACTCCACGTCGCATTCGTACGCGTGTCGGTGCGTGGAGCCGACGGTGATGACCTCGTTGGGGCTCGACATATTGAGCTTGAGGTAGGTGTAGTTAGGGACGGCCATGAACTTGGCGTAGCATGGTCTCCCCAGCACTGCGTGGTAGGTTCCTCGGAACCCAACCACCTCGAACGTGAGGGTTTCCTTTCGAAAGTTGGAGGGAGTTCCGAAGCAGACGGGCAGATCGAGTTGTCCGAGGGGTTGGACGCGTTTCCCGGGGATGATCCCGTGAAAGGGCGCCGCGCCGGCCCGGATCGAGGACAGATCGATCTGCAGGAGCCCGAGGGTCTCGGCGTAGACGATGTTGAGGCTGCTGCCTCCGTCCATGAGGACCTTGGTAAGCCTGATGTTGCCGATGACAGGATCGACAACGAGCGGGTACTTTCCTGGGCTCAGCACGCGGTCGAGGTGGTCACCCTGGTCGAAGGTGATGGGCTTGTCGGACCAGTCTAGGTAGACTGGCGCCGCCACCTTTACCGAGCAGACCTCCCGGCGCTCTTGCTTGCGGTGCCGAGCCGAGGCGTTTGCCACTTGCCCACCGTAGATCATGAAGCAGTCGTGGACCTCGAGGAACTCCTCTGCCTTGTGATCCTCCTTCTTGTCGTTGTTGTGGGCTCTGCCACCTTCCGCCGGTGGCCCGACTTTGTGGAAGTAGCGCCGAAGCATGAGGCATTCCTCAAGGGTGTGCTTGACAGGACCCTGATGATAGGGGCACGACTCCTTGAGCATCTTGTCGAACAGGTTGGCGCCTCCAGGAGGCTTCTGAGGGTTCCTGTGCTCGGCGACGGCGACAAGGTCCGCGTCGGCGGCGTCGCGTTTCGCTTGCAACTTCTTCTTGCCCTTCTTCCTCACGCCGTGCTGAGCGGATGCCTCGGGGACGTCTTCCAGCTAGCGCCCCTGAGGCTGCTTGTCCTTCCGGAAGATGGCCTCGACCGCCTCCTGACCTGAGGCAAACTTGGTGGCGATGTCCATCAGCTCGCTCGCCCTAGTGGGAGTCTTGCGACCCAGCTTGCTCACCAGGTCGCGGCAAGTGGTGCCGGCGAGGAAAGCGCCGATGACATTCGAGTCGGTGATGTTGGGCAGCTCGGTGCGCTGCTTCGAAAATCGCCGGATGTAGTCCCGGAGGGACTCTCCCGGCTGCTGGCGGCAGCTTCGGAGATCCGAGGAGTTCCCAGGGTGCACATATGTGCCCTGGAAGTTGCAGACGAAGGCTTTGACCAGGTCGTCCCAGTTGGAGATCTGCGCAGGAGGCAGATGCTCCAGCCAGGCTCGGGCGGCGTCAGAGAGGAACAGGGGAAGGTTGCGGATGATGAGGTTGTCATCGTCCGACCCACCCAGCTGGCAGGCCAGCCGGTAGTCCACGAGCCACAGTTCTGGTTTCGACTCCCCCGAGTACTTGGTGATGGTAGTCGGGGTTCGAAACCGGGTCGGGAACGGCGCCCGTCGTATGGCCCGGCTGAAAGCTTGCGGACCGGGTGGTTCGGGCGAGGGGCTCCAATCCTCCCCGATGTCGTAGCGTCCCCCACGCCTGGGGTGGTAGCCTCGGCGCACCTTCTCGTCGAGGTGGGCTCGACGATCGCAGCAGTGATGCTCGTTGCCGAGGCGACCCAGGGCCACAGGCGCTGTGTTCCGCGTGCGCCCGGTGTGGACCGAGGCTTCCCGCATGAATCGGGAAGTCGCGGCGCGATGCTCTGGGGGGTACCCCTGCCTTCGGGAGGCAGAGCTCTCGGCCCGTCGGACCGCGGCATCTTCCAGGAGATTCTTGAGCTCTCCCTGGATACACCGCCCCTCGGTGGTGAACGTTTCCGGCATCGCTCGGAGTAGTATCGCTGCTGCTGCCAGGTTCTGGCCGACCCCACTAGAAGCCGGGGGCAGCCTCGCCCTGGCACCATCGTCGATGCGGTGCTGGACGTCCTGGGCCAGATGACGCGCTTCTCCGGCCGGTGCTCGGCCTGCCCACTCCTGTCCGATATTTTGCCGAAGCTGCACAAGTTGTCCTGCTTCCTCGTCGAGCCTGGCCTGTACCTCGCGGATTTGCTCGAGCTGTGCGTCCTGCCCCCCGCAGGGACTGGGACCATAGCTAGCTCCTAAAGGATGTCAACGCGAGGCGCATGCCTAGGGGGATCACCGTCCTCCGGCATACCAAGATGGCTACCTTTGTCGAGACCCCCTAGATCGACGTGGAAGCATTCGCGACTTGGGCCACAGTCCTCGTCGCCGAGGCTGTGGCTGCTATCGGAGCAATCGGAGAGGCAGTAGTCATATGCGGTCATGAAGTCCCGCATGGCACTGGGGTTATCGAGCCCGGAGAAATCCCAACCAGAGTCGGGCTCGTCATCTTCCTTAGAACCCAGAGGCCCGTAGGTCGAGACGGTCGTCAGTCGGTCCCAGGTTGACCGCATATGATACCCCAAAGGGTTTGGATATGCCTTTATGAAAGCATCCACCGAAGCGGGGTCGCTTGGTGGGTCGCAGCTGAATCTAAAAGGCATGGAACGGGAAACAGACGGTACCTCTTGATCGACGGGCGGTGATGAAGTCGCGTCGAGGACGGACTGCACCGTTGTCTTAGGTACGAGGCTAACGCCCAGCATGTCCTTCGCGAGCGTGCTGGCGTCGTCCGTCAGCTTGGAGTTGGCGTGTTGCGGGGAAACGACGCTCGTCTTCGTCTCAGACGCGAGGTCGACGCCTGACGTGTCCCCCACTGGGGCGCCGACGCCGTCGACTCGCTCGACAGCCGACGAGGTGCCGCCTCCTGCTTGGCCATGCCTGCCCCGCCTCCTCCTCCATCGGCGGGGAAGGTGACGGGACAGACCCGGATGTTGTTCTTCCGCCACGTGGGGAAGACGTCATCGATTGCCGCCGGCGGGCGGGCTGACGGCCGCCATTGTCGTTGTCGCGCGGCGGAGGAAGGAGTATCATGTCGTAGCTACCGTCGAGGGACATGAACTCAAGACTCCCGAAACGAAGCATCGTCCCGGGTTGGAGAGGTTGCTGGAGACTACCCATCTGGAGCTTGACGGGAAGCTGTTCGTCAACACGCAGCATGCCCCTACCTGGCGAGCCAACTGTCGGCGTTTTGACCCCGGGGGTCCCTGGACCGACGAGTAAATTGTCGCTGCGTGTCCCAACCCAGATGGGTCGGCGCGAGACAGAGCACAATGGGGGGAAAACAGCAAAAGGGGAACCCGCGGCCTCTGTGTTGTCCTACGCCCAGGTCGGGTGCGCTTGCAGTAGGGGGTTACAAGCGTTCGCGAGGGAGAGTGTGAGAGAGAGAGAGAGAGACTGTCCGCCAGCCCGTTCTCCCGCGCGACCAACCTTCTCGTACGAGAGCCCTGGTCCTTCCTTTTATAGACGTAAGGAGAGGGCCTAGGTGTACAATGGGGGGTGTAGCAATGTGCTAACGTGTCTAGCAGAGAGGAGCCAGAGCCCTAAGTACATGTCGTCGTGGCAGTCAGAGAGGTTTTGGCGCCCTGTTCATGTGATGTCGTGACCGTCGGAGGAGCGCTTGAGCCCTGTGGAAGTACAGCTGTCGAGGCTATCGGATCCTTGCTGACGTCTCCTTGCTTCCGTAAGAGGCTGAGAGCCGCCGTCGTCATGGAGCATGCGGGGTGCCATCATTACTTGTTTACCGGGGCGAGCCAGATGGGACGCCGGTCTTGTTCCCCGTAGCCTGAGCTAGCTAGGGGTAGGGTAATGATGCCCCCCAGTGACGTGGTCGGTCCGAGCCCGAGGTCGAGCGAGGCGGAGGCTCCTCCGAGGTCGAGGTTGAGTCCGAGCCCTGGGGTCGGGCGAGGCGGAGTTCGTCGTCCGGCGTCGAGGTTGAGCCCGAGCTCTGGGGTCGGGCGAGGCGGAGTTCGTCGTCCGGCGTCGAGGTTGAGCCCGAGCTCTGGGGTCAGGCGAGGCGGAGTCCGTCGTCCGAGGTCGAGGCCGAGTCCGAGCCCTGGGGTCGGGCGAGGCGGAGTCCGTCGTCCGAGGTCGACGCTGAGTCCGAGCCCTAGGGTCGGGTGAGGCAGAGTCTGTCGTCCGAGGTCGAGGCTGAGTCCGAGCCCTGGGGTCGGGTGAGGCAGAGTCCGTCGTACGAGGTCGAGGCTGAGTCCGAGCCCTGGGGTCGGGCGAGGCGGAGCTTCCTATAGCGCTCGAGGCTAGACTTAGCTGCTGTCAGCCTCACTCTATCGAGTGGCACAACAGTCGGAGCAGGGCAGGCGGCACTGTTTTCCTGTCAGGTCGGTGAGTGGAGCGGCGAAGTGACTGCGGTCACTTCAGCTCTGTCGACTGAGGAGCGCGCGTCAGGATAAGGTGTCAGTCGATCCTTGCATTAAATGCTCCTGCGATACGGTCGGTTGGCGTGGCGATCTGGCCAAGGTTGCTTCTCCGTGAAGCCTGGTCCTCGGGCGAGCCGAAGGTGCGTCTGTTGCTTGAGGGGACCCTCGAGCGAGACGTGAATCCTCCTGGGTCGGCTGCCTTTGCCCGAGGCTGGGCTCGGGCGAGGCGAGATCGTGTCCCTTGAGCGGACGGAGCCTTGACCTGAACTGCGCCCATCAGGCCTTTGCAGCTTTGTGCTGATGGGGGTTACCAGCTGAGATTAGGAGTCTTGGGGTACCCCTAATTATGGTCCCCGACAACTTGTCCATCCACCCTGCCACCGGGTTGGACAATCGAGTGAGATTCTACCTCTGCAGGAGAGGACCACGAGGAGTGACTTGGCCAGGCTTCACCTTGTTACTCTTTTATCTTCATTAGTCATTTTCGCTGCAACAAAAACTATGATTTACTGCTTTTGAACTCCGATGCTGTAATAACTCTTAAGTACTCCTTTAATTTGTGGTATTATGCTTATTGTATCTCTCTGTGTCTCACCTTCGTGTGAGCGAGTGGTACTCGATCAAAGTTGAGTAGTTTCATCAAACTTGATCCGACGTACTGACAATATATTCCGATTTAACTGTGTTGCTACCTGTAAGGAGGGACTTGGGCACTTAAGCTGGAATAATCTGGACGGTTCCGCCACATTGGATAGTAGTTGTGCCCACATATGACCGGGGATATGAGAATGTTCACCCAAATTAGTAAAGATGATTGCACAAGTTAAGATAGCATTACATTTGGGAACAATAGCACTGGAAAGGTAATGTTTGGGTAAAATTGTTATCTCAAATTATAAGTCCATTTCTAATGTGCTATTGGTTGAATCACTTAATTTCAATTTGCTATATGTCGGTACTTTGTAATTGGGGTACCCTCTCCAACTGTGTGAAGGTCAAATACCCATGTGGTTACCTGTAACTGCGAACTAAGAAACTAAGCAGCCAGATCCATGGGTTCGGACCCGACTGATGGGCCACTGGCCTCGAAACCCGCTTCCCGCACGGGGACAGGTCTGGTGCTACCACGTGTCCCATGGGTGAAAGCGCTCAGGGACTATTGCCATGAGTCTAGACCTACGCATGTGGGACCCAGATCCCCATGTATGCCGACTGGACCCCTAGGGGCTTGTTTGGTTCTATCCTAATCCATATGGATTGAGGGGGTTTCAATCCCTATTAAGTTAAAATCTCTCAATCCGTATCAATCCTCTCCAATCCATATGGATTGAAAATAACCGAACAAGCCCTAGGTGGGTCATGGACCTCCACATGTACAATCCGGACCAGCACATGAGGGTCTCAGACCTCCCTGTCTGACATCCAAACTCCTAACTAGGGGGCCCAAGACTTCAAGCTAGCATGCGCTCTTGGTCCTGCACTTCGCTCGAGTAGGGGTCTAGTGCTGCCACGTGGCCTATGGGCATGGGGCACAAGCCATTGGCTGGAAGTAAGCTCACCCGCTTGCATTCAATGGACGGCTAACGCATGCGCTGTTGTGCATAGAGCATGGGCAGGCTTTGGATAGGCCGTGTAGGCTTAAATGACTACACCGCGTGTTACCGAGGCAAGTGGTTGCTTGACAACACCATACGCATGGGACACACATTAAACTGCATGTTATCGGGGCAAGACGGTTGCGTATCAACATCGCACACATGGGTGGCATTATCATGAGCAACTGCTACCTCTGACAGAGCACCCATTGTAGCGCCGACCATAGGCGACAACTCGGGTCTTTCACCATTAACTCTAGTGCACGTTAGAATGGCTGGCCCCTACGCATGTCAACATAATCATCTCTGCTCCGCAGCCATCTCACACCGTCAGGTAGCGCAAAGACACGCTTGGTCGGAAGATCCGCACAATGGCCGAGGGAGAAGATCTCCATTCGCCACAACATTTAAGGATCCATGTTTTACATTATTTAATACTATATCATTGGGCCCACCTAGATTTAGTACCACTGTACATGCTCCCCTTGGACTATAAAAGGGAAGGCACACACGATATGAACTCAGACCTAAGCTCATAAACACCCAAGCACTCAAACATGCTTAGCAACACAACTCACAAGTAGACGTAGGGTATTACACTCAGGTGGCCTGAACCACTATAAATCCTTGTGTGTTCTTGTGTTCTTGGGATTAAGCGGGTGCTCTTCGCTACCCGACTGAATTTTACCCCTGACATTTAGCGCTCCAGGTAGGAGGCTTTAGCTTAGGTTTTAGCCTAATCTTTTCCTTGGCATCATGGTTTAGATAGCCAAGCATCTCGACTCCTCCTCCGAGGACTTCTTGATGGGTGAAGGTGTGGCATCGTCTGCACCTTGGGCCTCTCACCGCCATATGCCTAGGGCTACTACACACGTTGCGCAGCAGCGCATGGTGGAGCAAGAATCTGGAGCCTCCTCTCGGACCATTCTCGGTGGATCTTTACAACCCCCAAGTTCTATGGCCTAACCGGGGATGATGAGGAACATGCACCACGACATCGACCGCCTCATCAACCTGGCTCAGACCGCCTCTAGTTCGGCTAGAACTAAGCAGAGATCCCTCCGTCGACGCCATCGTGATGTGTCGACCTCTGTGCACTCACCCACTGTGAGGGGTGCATGGAGTGAGCACCTATGGGTAGAGCTCAACCGCATATGTGCAGGAAAGGATGCCCATGTCTCCATGGAGAGGGCGCTTGAGCGCCACCCCAACATCGAGGGCTGGAACCTCTGTCGGGGACCATAATTAGGGGTACCCTCAAGACGCCTAATTCTCAGCTGGTAACCCCCATCAGCATAAAGCTGCAAAGGCCTGATGGGCACGATTAAGTCAGGGATCAGTCCACACGAGTGACTCGATCACGCTTCACCCGAGCCTAGCCTCGGCCAAAGGCAGCCGACCTCGAGAGACTTCCGTCTCGCCCGAGGCCCCCTTTTTATGGCGGACACATCACCGGCTCGCCCAAGGCCTTGGCTTCGCTCAGAAGCGACCTTGACTAAATCACCACACCGACTGACCAAATTGCAGGGGCATTTAACGCAAAGGTGGCCTGACACCTCTATCCTGACACGCGCCCCCGGCAGAGCCGAGGTGACCGCCGTCACTCCACCGCCCCACTGGCCAGTCTGACAGAAGGACAGCGCCGCCTGCGCCACTCCGACTGCAGTGCCACTCGACAGAGTGAGTCTGACAGGCAATCAGGCCTTGCCAAAGGCGCCACGGCGAACTCCGCTCCGCCCGGCCCCAGGGCTCGGACTCGGGCTAAGACCCGGAAGACGGCGAACTCCGCTCCGCCCGACCCCAGGGCTCGGACTCGGGCTAAGACCCGGAAGACGGCGAACTCCGCTCCGCCCGACCCCAGGGCTCGGACTCGGGCTAAGACCCGGAAGACGGCGAACTCCGCTCCGCCCGACCCCAGGGCTCGGACTCGGGCTAAGACCCGGAAGACGGCGAACTCCGCTCCGCCCGACCCCAGGGCTCGGACTCGGGCTAAGACCCGGAAGACGACGAAACTCCGCCTCGCCCGACCCCAGGGCTCGGACTCCGCCCTGGCCTCGGCCGAACGACTTCCGCCTCGCCCGACCCCAGGGCTCGGACTCCGCCCTGGCCTCGGCCGAACGACTTCCGCCTCGCCCGACCCCTTGGCTCGGGCTCGGCCACGGCAACAGAAGGCAGACTCAACCTCGGCTTCGGAGGAAACCCCACGTCGCCCTGCCTAGGGCACAGACCGCCACGTCAACAGGAGGCGCCATCATCATCCCACCCCGAATCGACTCGGGTCACGGAGGACAAGACCGGCGTCTCATCCGGCCAGCTCCGCCAGAGGGGCAATGATGGCGCTCCACAAGCTCTATGACGACGGCGGCTCCCAGCTCTCTTATGGAAGCAGGACAACGTCAACAGGGACTCGATCGCTCCAACAGCTGTCCCTCCATCAGGCTCCGCCGCACCTCCGACAGCCACGACACCACACCAGCAGGGTGCCCAAATCTCTCCGGCTGCCACATTGGCATGTACCTAGGGCGCTAGCTCTCCCTCCGCTAGACACGTAGCACTCTGCTACATCCCCACTGTACACCTGGATCCTCTCCTTACGACTATAAAAGGAAGGACCAGGGCCTTCTCAGAGGAGGTTGGCCGCGCGGGACCGAGGACGGGACAGGCGCTCTCTTGGGGCCGCTCGCTTCCCTCACCCGCGTGGACGCTTGTAACCCCCCTACTGCAAGCGCACCCGACCTGGGCGCGGGACGAACACGAAGGCCGCGGGACTTCCACCTCTCCCACGCTCGGCTCCGGCCGCCTCGCCTCTCCCCCCTTCGCGCTCGCCCACGCGCTCGACCCATCTGGGCTGGGGCACGCAGCACACTCACTCGTCGGCTTAGGGACCCCCCTGTCTCGAAACGCCGACAGTTGGCGCGCCAGGTAGGGGCCTGCTGCGTGCTGACGAACAGCTCCCCGTCAAGCTCCAGATGGGCAGTCTCCAGCAACCTCTCCGGCCCGGGACGGTGCTTCGTTTCGGGACTCTCGAGTTCATGTCCTTCGACGGCAGCTACGACATGACACTTCTTCCACCGCCGCGCGACTACGACAATGGCGGCCGACAACCCGCCCGCCGGCGGCGGAATCGACGACGTCTTCCCCGCGTGGTGAAAGAGCAATATTCGGGCTCGCTCCGTTCTCTCCCCGGCCAACGGAGGAGGAGGCGGAGCCGTCAAGGCCAGACGGGAGGCCGCGCTTCGTCGGCCGTTGAGCGAATCGACGCCCCCGACGCCCCGACGGAAGGCACGCCGGACGTCGACCTCGCGTTCGAGACGGAGGCGAGCGCCGTCCCCCCGCGGCACGCTGACCCCGAGCAAGAAGACGACGCCGGCGCGCTCGCGAAAAGCCTGCAGGACGTCGCCCTCGAACCAGAGATGACGGCGCAACCAGTCCCCGATGTGACTACGTCGCTCCTCGTCGACCAAAAGTGCCGTGCGGGACTTCATGACCGCATGTGACTACTGTCTGTCCGACTGTTCCGATGGAAGCCGCAGCCTTAGCGACGAGAGCTGCGGCCCAGGCCTCGAATGTTTCCACATCGAGCTAGGGGATCCCACCGAAGGCAACCATCTTGGCATGCCGGAGGATGGTGATCTCCCTAGGCCGGTGCCTCGCGCCGACATCCCACGGGAGCTAGCTGTGGTCCCCGCTCCGGCGGGGGGTTACGACCCACAACTCGAGCAAGTCCGCGAGGCGCAGGCCAGGCTCAACGAGGGAACAGGAGCGCTTGGGCCGATCCGTCGGGACGTCGGACAGGCATTGGTGGGCCAACCCCTGGCCGGAGAAATACGTCATCTGCCCCAAGGTCTCCAGCACCGTGTCGCCAACAATGCCAGGATCAGGCCGCCGCCCGCATCCAGCGGGGTCGGTCAGAACCTGGCAACCACAGCGATGCTCATCCGCGCGATGCCGGAGCCGTCAACCACCGAGGGTCGGCGAATCCAGGGAGAACTCAAGAATCTCCTGGAAGGCGCTGCGGCCCGGCGGGCCGAAAGCACTGCATCCCGGAGGCAAGGATATCCCTCGGAACCTCATGCCGCGACTTCCCGATTCATGCGGGAAGCCTCGGTCTACACCGGGCGCACGCGCAACACCGCGCCTGCGGCCCCGGGCCACCTCGGCAACGAGCACCATCGACGCGACCGTCGGGCTCACCTCGACGAAAGGGTGCGCCGAGGCTACCACCCCAGGCGTGGGGGGCGCTACGACAGCGGGGAGGATCGGAGTCCCTCGCCCGAACCACCCGGTCCGCAGGCCTTCAGTCGGGCCATCCGACGAGCGCCATTCCCGACCCGGTTCCGACCCCCGACTACTATCACGAAGTACTCGGGGGAAACGAGACCGGAACTGTGGCTCGCGGACTACCGCCTTGCTTGCCAACTGGGTGGGACGGACGACGACAACCTCATCATCCGCAACCTCCCCCTGTTCCTCTCCGACACTGCTCGCGCCTGGTTGGAGCACCTGCCTCCGGGGCAGATTTCCAACTGGGATGACTTGGTCCAAGCCTTCGCTGGCAATTTCCAGGGCACATACGTGCGCCCCGGGAATTCCTGGGACCTTCGAAGCTGCCGGCAACAGCCGGGGGAGTCGCTCCGGGACTACATCCGGCGATTCTCGAAGCAGCGCACCGAGCTGCCCAACATCACCGACTCGGATGTCATCGGCGCGTTCCTCGCCGGCACCACTTGCCGCGACCTGGTGAGCAAGCTGGGTCGCAAAACCCCCACCAGGGCGAGCGAGCTGATGGACATCGCCACCAAGTTCGCCTCCGGCCAGGAGGCGGTCGAGGCTATCTTCCGAAAGGACAAGCAGCCCCAGGGCCGCCCATCGGAAGAAGCTCCCGAGGCGTCTGCTCCGCGCGGCGCCAAGAAGAAAGGCAAGAAGAAGTCGCAATCGAAGCGCGACGCCGCAGACGCGGACCTTGTCGCCGCCGCCGAGTATAAGAACCCTCGGAAGCCCCCCGGAGGTGCAAACCTCTTCGACAAGATGCTCAAGGAGCCGTGCCCCTACCATCAGGGGCCCGTCAAGCACACCCTCGAGGAGTGCGTTATACTTCGGCGTCATTTCCACAGGGCCGGGCCACCCGCCGAGGGTGGCAGGGCCCACGACGACGACAAGAACGAAGATCACCCAGCAGGGGGGTTCCCCGAGGTCCGTGACTGCTTCATGATCTATGGAGGGCATGCGGCGAATACCTCGGCTCGGCACCGCAAGCAAGAGCGCCGGGAGGTCTGCTCGGTGAAGGTGGAGGCGCCAGTCTACCTAGACTGGTCCGACAAGCCCATCACTTTCGACCGGGCCGACCACCCCGACCATGTGCCGAGCCCGGGGAAATTCCCGCTCGTCGTCGACCCCGTTGTCGGCGATGTCAGGCTCACTAAGGTCCTGATGGACGGGGGCAGCTGCCTCAACATCATCTACGCCGAGACCCTCAAGCTTCTGCGTGTCGATCCGTCCTCCGTCCGAGCAGGCGCTGCGCCCTTCCACAGGATCACCCCTGGGAAGCGCGTCCAGCCCCTCGGGTGACTCGACCTCCCAGTCTGCTTCAGAACACCCTCCAACTTCCGAAGGGAGACCCTGACGTTCGAAGTGGTCGGGTTCCGAGGAACCTACCACGCCGTGCTAGGGAGGTCATGCTACGCGAAGTTCATGGCCGTCCCCAACTACACCTACCTGAAGCTCAAGATGCCGGGCCCCAACGGGGTCATCGCCGTCGGCCCCACGTACAAACACGCGTTCGAATGCGACGTGGAGTGCGTGGAGTACGCCGAGGCCCTCGCCGAGTCCGAGGCCCTCAACGCCGACCTGGAGAACCTCTCCAAGGAGGTCCCAGACGTGAAGCGCCATGCCGGCAACTTCGAGCCAGCGGAGACGGTCAAGGCCGTCCCCCTCGACCCCAGTGGCGACACCACCAAGCAGATCCGGATCGGTTCCGGGCTCGAACCCAAATAGGAAGCAGAGCTCGTCGACTTTCTCCGCGCAAACGCCGACGTCTTTGCGTGGAGTCCCTCGGACATGCCCGGCATACCGAGGGATGTCGCCGAGCACTCGCTGGATATTCGGGCCGGAGCCCGACCCGTCAGGCAGCCTCTGCGCCGATTCGACAAGGAGAAGCGCAGAGCGATTGGCGAAGAGATCCACAAGCTAATGGCGGCAGGGTTCATCAAAGAGGTATTCCATCCCGAATGGCTTGCCAACCCTATGCTTGTGAGGAAGAAAGGGGGGAAATGGCGGATGTGCGTAGACTACACTGGTCTCAACAAAGCATGTCCGAAGGTTCCCTACCCTCTGCCTCGCATCGACCAAATCGTGGATTCCACTGCTGGGTGCGAAACCCTGTCCTTCCTCGATGCCTACTCGGGGTATCATCAGATCCGGATGAAAGAGTCCGACCAGCTCGCGACTTCTTTCATCACGCCGTTCGGCATGTACTGCTATGTCACCATGTCGTTCGGCTTGAGGAATGCAGGCGCGACGTACCAGCGGTGCATGAACCATGTGTTCGGCGAACACATCGGACGCACAGTCGAGGCCTACGTCGATGACATCGTAGTCAAGACACGGAAGGCTTCCGACCTCCTCTCCGACCTTGAAGTGACATTCCGGTGTCTCAAGGCGAAAGGAGTCAAGCTTAATCCTGAGAAGTATGTCTTCGGGGTACCTCGAGGCATGCTCCTAGGGTTCATCGTCTCTGAGCGAGGCATCGAAGCCAACCCGGAGAAGATTGCGGCCATCACCAGCATGGGACCCATCAAGGACTTAAAAGGGGTACAGAGGGTCATGGGATGCCTCGCGGCCCTGAGCCGTTTCATCTCACGCCTCGGCGAAAGAGGTCTGCCTCTGTACCGCCTCTTAAGGAAGGCCGAATGTTTCGTTTGGACCCCTGAGGCCGAGGAAGCCCTCGGTAACCTGAAGGCGCTCCTTACAAAGGCGCCAGTCTTGGTGCCGCCAGCGGACGGGGAAACCCTCTTGATCTACGTCGCCGCGACCACTCAGGTGGTTAGCGCCGCGATTGTGGTCGAAAGGCAGGAGGAAGGGCATACATTGCCCGTTTAGAGGCCGGTCTACTTCATCAGCGAAGTGCTGTCCGAGACTAAGATCCGCTACCCACAAGTTCAAAAGCTGCTGTATGCTGTGATCCTGACAAGGCGGAAGCTACGACACTACTTCGAGTCCCATCCGGTAACTGTGGTGTCATCCTTCCCCCTGGGGGAGATCATCCAGTGCCGAGAGGCCTCGGGCAGGATCGCAAAGTGGGCGGTGGAGATCATGGGCGAAACGGTCTCGTTCGCCCCTCGGAAGGCCATCAAGTCCCAAGTGTTGGCGGATTTCGTGGCCGAATGGGTCGACACCCAACTACCAACGACTCCGATCCAACCGGAGCTCTGGACCATGTTTTTCGACGGGTCGCTGATGAAGACGGGGGCCGGCGCGGGCCTGCTCTTCGTCTCGCCCCTCGGAAAGCACTTGCGCTACGTGCTGCGCCTCCACTTCCCGGCGTCCAACAATGTGGCCGAGTACGAAGCTCTGGTCAACGGAGTGCGGATCGCCATCGAGCTAGGGGTCAGACGCCTCGACGCTCGCGGTGATTCGCAGCTCGTCATCGACCAAGTCATGAAGAACTCCCACTGCCGCGACCCGAAGATGGAGGCCTACTGCGACGAGGTTCGGCGCCTGGAAGACAAGTTCTTCGGGCTCGAGCTCAACCACATCGCTCGGCGCTACAACGAAACCGCAGACGAGCTGGCTAAGATAGCCTCGGGGCGAACGACAGTCCCCCCGGACGTCTTCTCCCGGGATCTGCATCAACCCTCCGTCAAGCTCGACGACGCGCCCGAGCCCGAGGTACCCTCGGCTCAGCCCGAGGTACCCTCGGCTCAGCCCGAGGTACCCTCGGTTCAGCCCGAGGTACCCTCGGCTCAGCCCGAGGTACCCTCGGTTCAGCCCGAGGTACCCTCGGCTCAGCCCGAGGTACCCTCGGTTCAGCCCTAGGCACCCTCGGCCCAGCCCGAAGTACCCTCGGCCCCCGAGGGCGGGGCATTGAACGTCGAGGAAGGGCAGAGCGGGGCCACGCCAGACCAGGATTGGCAGGCCCCGTACCTGCAATATCTCCGTCGAGGAGAGCTACCCCTCGACCAAGTCGAGGCTCGGCGGGTAGCGCGACGCGCCAAGTCATTCATCTTGCTGGGCGACGAAGAGGAGCTCTACCATCGCAGCCCCTCGGGCATCCTCCAGCGATGCATCTCCATCGCCGAAGGTCGGGAACTGCTGCAAGAAGTACACTCGGGGGCTTGCGGCCACCACGCAGCACCCCGAGCCCTTGTTGGAAATGCTTTCCGGCAAGGCTTCTACTGGCCAACGGCGGTGGCTGACGCCACTAGAATTGTCCGCACCTGCGAAGGGTGCCAATTCTATGCGAAGCGGACACACCTGCCCGCTCAGGCTCTGCAGACAATACCCATCACCTGGCCCTTCGCTGTATGGGGTCTGGACCTCGTCGGACCCTTGCAGAAGGCGCCCGGGGGCTACACGCACCTGCTGGTCGCCATCGACAAATTCTCCAAGTGGATCGAGGTCCGACCCCTGAACAGCATCAGGTCCGAGCAGGCGGTGGCATTCTTCACCAACATCATCCATCGCTTCGAGGTCCCGAACTCCATCATCACCGACAACGGCACCCAGTTCACTGGCAAAAAATTCTTGGATTTTTGCGAAGATCACCATATCCGGGTGGACTGGGCCGCCGTGGCTCATCCCATGTCGAATGGGCAGGTGGAGCGTGCCAACGGCATGATTCTACAAGGGCTCAAGCCTCGGATCTACAACGACCTCAACAAGTTTGGCAGGCGATGGATGAAGGAACTCCCCTCGGTGGTCTGGAGCCTAAGGACGACGCCGAGTCGTGCCACGGGTTTCACGCCGTTTTTCCTGGTCTACGGGGCTGAAGCTGTCTTGCCCACTGACCTGGAATACGGCTCCCCGAGGGCGAGGGCCTACAACGAACAAAGCAACCAAGCTAGCCGAGAGGAATCGCTGGACCAGCTGGAGGAAGCTCGGGACAAGGCCTTGCTACACTCGGCGCGGTACCAACAGTCCCTGCGACGTTACCACGCCCGAGGGGTCCGGTCCCGAGAACTCCAGGTGGGCGACCTGGTGCTTCGGCTACGACAAGACGCCCGAGGGAGGCACAAACTCACGCCCCCCTGGGAAGGGCCATTCGTCATCGCCAAAGTTCTGAAGCCCGGAACATACAAGCTGGCCAGCAATCAAGGCGAGATCTACGGCAACGCTTGGAACATCAAACAGCTACGTCGCTTCTACCCTTAAGATGTTTTCAAGTTGTTCATATACCTCGCACCTACGCAAAGTTTAGTTGTCAAGGAAGGGTCGGCCTAGCCTCGGCAAAGCCCGACCCTCCCTCGGGGGCTAAAAGGGGGGAGACCCCCTCTGCGTCGAATTTTTCCTCGAAAAAGGATCTCTTTTTAGCAGGATTTCTTTCGTGCTTCTTGACTACTTCGGAAAACGGATCCTGGAAACGACGAGGTACACGTAAGCAGCCAAGGCTGACCGAGCCGAGGGACTCCTACGCCTCCGGGATACGGATACCTCACTCGTCCCTTTCTGTGATAAGTAACTTGCGCTCGGATAAAGCGACTCCGTGGACCGAACGAGTCATCACGTTCGGAAGCTCTCCTGCCGAAGCAGTCCTTCAAGCTTTCTCGACTAAGTCGGGGACAGGGCCTCATGGACGGGTGAAAGTACGCGTAAGCGGCAAGGCCGACCGAGCCGAGGGATTCCCACGCCTCTGGGATACGGATACCTCACTCGTCCCTTCCGCGAAAAGCAACTCTCGCTCACACAAACATCCCTGTTACCGACGAAGTCCAGATGCTCGAAACAGGAGGAAAAAAGACGCAGCTTTGCAAGCGGGGCGAGGGTGTGTTCTTCTGGCCTCGGCGGCCGCGGAAAGCACACGCTACAAGATGATCTGATCCTGCAGGCTCGGGTCTTCACGCCGAAGGGAGCCATAGCACCCTCGGCATCGACGACGTCTTCAGCAAAGCCCGACCCAGCCTCGGGCGACGCCGCGGTCCAGGGGCTCCTCCGGGAATCCGGGCCGAGCAGGCGACTCAACCGGTTACCCCCGGGGCCTCGGTCAACCAGCCTCCAAGGGCGCCAGCCCGATCCGAGGCCTCGACTGACCGACTTTGGCGTCGGCTCCGCTGACGGACAACACAACTAGGCTCCGGCCAACCAGGTTCCCATTCTCGAGCCAACTCCGCCTCTGCTAATACTGATATCGCTACCCCTGGCCTCGGCCCATCGAAGGGCGGCCGAGGGGTCTCTTCAACTAAGCTAGAGGAGCCCCAGGCAACAAGGCCGAACGGGCCGAGGGACTCCTACGCCTCCGGGATACGGATACCTCACCCGTCACCTTGACACGGGGCGACTCATGCTTGGTAAAGCGGTTCAGATAATTAACAGGCGAGACTTAGTGCTCGAAAATGAGAAAAAAACACGGCTCAGTGCCGAAATTACATACACGTTCATGCCTCGACAGCCACAATGAACGAACTCACTGGCATTCGAAGTGCCATTACAAACGGAACTCCGGTTCCCCCTCCGCAGGCACGAGCAACCCCACTCCGAGGGGGAAGGCCTGCGGAGCAACGGAAGGCCAACGAACGGCGCGCCGTCACCTGCTCCAGCAGTGGCGACGACGGCGACTTCTGCTCTGGGGGGCCGAACAGCGGCAACGCTGACCTCAGGGTGGATGCCGCCGCCAGGAGGCCCCCGCCCGTGCCAAAACTCGTGAGGCAAGGACGGGCAGAAGGCCGTAGAAGTTGGAGGTCAGCCCGTGGCCGGTCCCGGCCGCCGCGCCGGCGGAAGAACCTCTTCCGGCTGCCGTGGCAGACGCCGACGCCGCAAGTGGCCCCGAAGCCACTCGCGGCTGAAGACCAGGCACGCTGCAGCTGCCGGACGCCACGGGCAATGCCCGCTTCTCCCCCCATCACTGAGTGAAGGAGCGGGCCACCGCCCACGCAGGGGCCGACCCCAACTCGGCACTCCCCCCTCCCTAGCCTTGGTGATGAAAATCCTTGAGGCTGAGGAAGGGGCAGAGGCCGCAGCCCGGCTCGCTTTCCCCCACCATCAAGCTGGAGGTCGCCATCTCGGGTGACCGCCAGTGAAGGGGTGCGACCGGGCTGCGTGATGAAAATCCTTGAAGCCGAACGATGGCTGAGAGGTACCCACTCCCATGGAGTTGCGTTCCTCCAACGAGGAAGCGGAAAGGCGGTGGATACCCCCCATCCGGGGGCTTGAAAGACGGGAAGACCCGACGCTTAAGGGAGGAAGAAGACATGGTTGCCTTACGAAAGGAGCCCCCCTCCTTTTAAAGGCAACTCCCCCTACGTGCGCCCCCAGGCGCCGCGGGCCGAGTCTTCTCCAACACGCTCCAAGGCCCTCCCCTGCGACTCGGGGGCTGGGTCCCACATGTCATGCAAGCCGGCTCAGGGCAGAAGAAGCCAAACCGCCGCGCATGGTGCGCACGACCGTCCAGCGGTTACAGGCGACCCCCCATTTTCGCCCAGACCAACGGGCAGAAGGGGCGGGCAGCCATGCAGGCGGCACGCAACCGCGCCAGATGGACGCGCTTCTCCGACTCCTGACATGCCAGCCTGGAACCCAGGCCCACGCGTCGAGCAACCGGCGCGCCAGTTGCTGCATGCAAGCAACCGCACCGCCACTTGTGCCACCATCGCGCCTCTTCGGTTGCGAAGCCTATGCCACGACTCGAGGCGACCCAACAGCGCCAGACTGGCGCGTCGGTCAAAGCGACCGAAAGTGGGCCGGCAGTAATAGCGGTGGCAGGCGGGCGGGCGCAGCGGTCACGTCGTCAGCCAGGCTCACGTCCCATCCTGAGACAGCAAGAGAGCCTCCTCTCACGGCGTGAAGACGGTGCACCCGTGACCCGTTCCTCGAACGGATCGCACGCGCGCAACGGCCGCCCCGCCAACCACTCGCCCCGTCGCATTAACTCCGCGGCGGGACACGCGGCGCTTCTGGCAGGAGGAGCGCGCGACGCTTCACCTTCGCCGTAATAACCGCGTCAGAAAAGGTACGCCATGTCGTCCGATTTCGTACCCTTTTCCATTTTCCTCTTTCTCTATCTCTTGCAACAGGGACCGGGAAAGGGGGATACCCCGAAAGGGATCCTTCTCCACGAAGGAACCGGGCTCCGAGCCCCCCATTACTGATCAGGGGTTCGAAGGCTGGCCCCCCGAGGGTTCAACAGTCGCCTCAGATCGCGTGGGCCCGACACCCACTACTGGTCAGGGGTTCGAAGGCCAGCCCCCCGAAGGGCTCCATGGCCGCCTCAGGCTACTCGGGCTCCGCGCCCATTACTGATCAGGGGTTCGAAGGCTGGCCCCCGAAGGGTTCACAGTCGCCTCAGACACCGAGCGAGGGATGACCAGGGGTACGTTCGATACATAACCGAGGCTCGGGCTGCGCTCCCGAGGTACCCTAGGACATTTCCGAGACCAGCGGGAACGATCTTGTAACGGAATCCCATCGGAGGGAGGCATCGAGCCCTCGGACCCCGTCGCCAGGGGACCGGGTCCGGCAAATCACCCGCAGGTACTTTTGGGCGTGCCTCTGGGCCCCTAGCCGACCCCCAACGAACGGGGCACGGACGTCCACTCGGATTACCCGCTTGCAGCTCACCGGAGACACCATGTTCGGTGCCCATCGAGGGTAACATGGCGCACTCCCCCCCTCCTCCTTGCGGAAAGGCGACGTAGGGGCGTATGTAAAAAGCCGAGTCTGTCCCTGATCGTCCTCTCGCCCTGTGCAGAGGCTCGGGGGCTGCTCTCGCAAAAACCGGCTCCGGCCAAATCGTTGACAGCGTCAACATACCAGCCCGAGAGCTTGGGCCCCGACCGTGCACCCGGGCTACGGCCAGTTCGCATGAGGGAACGACCAGACCAGCCGAAGTATTAAGACCTCGAAGGAGTGTAACCACTCCTCCGAGGCCTCGGGGGCTACACCCGGCGGGTGCGCTCGCGCGCACCCACCGGAACGAAATGCAACCGAGAAAGGCTGGTCCCCTTGCAAAAAAGTGCGACAAAAGCCTCCAAGCGAGTGCTAACACTCCCGTCGAGGCTCGGGGGCTACTGTCGGGGACCATAATTAGGGGTACCCTCAAGACGCCTAATTCTCAGCTGGTAACCCCCATCAGCATAAAGCTGCAAAGGCCTGATGGGCACGATTAAGTCAGGGATCAGTCCACACGAGTGACTCGATCACGCTTCACCCGAGCCTAGCCTCGGCCAAAGGCAGCCGACCTCGAGAGACTTCCGTCTCGCCCGAGGCCCCCTTTTTATGGCGGACACATCACCGGCTCGCCCAAGGCCTTGGCTTCGCTCAGAAGCGACCTTGACTAAATCACCACACCGACTGACCAAATTGCAGGGGCATTTAACGCAAAGGTGGCCTGACACCTCTATCCTGACACGCGCCCCCGGCAGAGCCGAGGTGATCGCCGTCACTCCACCGCCCCACTGGCTAGTCTGACAGAAGGACAGCGCCGCCTGCGCCACTCCGACTGCAGTGCCACTCGACAGAGTGAGTCTGACAGGCAATCAGGCCTTGCCAAAGGCGCCACGGCGAACTCCGCTCCGCCCGGCCCCAGGGCTCGGACTCGGGCTAAGACCCGGAAGACGGCGAACTCCGCTCCGCCCGACCCCAGGGCTCGGACTCGGGCTAAGACCCGGAAGACGGCGAACTCCGCTCCGCCCGACCCCAGGGCTCGGACTCGGGCTAAGACCCAGAAGACGGCGAACTCCGCTCCGCCCGACCCCAGGGCTCGGACTCGGGCTAAGACCCGGAAGACGGCGAACTCCGCTCCGCCCGACCCCAGGGCTCGGACTCGGGCTAAGACCCGGAAGACGACGAAACTCCGCCTCGCCCGACCCCAGGGCTCGGACTCCGCCCTGGCCTCGGCCGAACGACTTCCGCCTCGCCCGACCCCAGGGCTCGGACTCCGCCCTGGCCTCGGCCGAACGACTTCCGCCTCGCCCGACCCCTTGGCTCGGGCTCGGCCACGGCAACAGAAGGCAGACTCAACCTCGGCTTCGGAGGAAACCCCACGTCGCCCTGCCTAGGGCACAGACCGCCACGTCAACAGGAGGCGCCATCATCATCCCACCCCGAATCGACTCGGGTCACGGAGGACAAGACCGGCGTCTCATTCGGCCAGCTTCGCCAGAGGGGCAATGATGGCGCTCCACAAGCTCTATGACGACGGCGGCTCCCAGCTCTCTTACGGAAGCAGGACAACGTCAGCAGGGACTCGACCGCTCCAACAGCTGTCCCTCCATCAGGCTCCGCCGCACCTCCGACAGCCACGACACCACACCAGCAGGGTGCCCAAATCTCTCCGGCTGCCACATTGGCATGTACCTAGGGCGCTAGCTCTCCCTCCGCTAGACACGTAGCACTCTGCTACATCCCCACTGTACACCTGGATCCTCTCCTTACGACTATAAAAGGAAGGACCAGGGCCTTCTCAGAGGAGGTTGGCCGCGCGGGACCGAGGACGGGACAGGCGCTCTCTTGGGGCCGCTCGCTTCCCTCACCCGCGTGGACGCTTGTAACCCCCCTACTGCAAGCGCACCTGACCTGGGCGCGGGACGAACACGAAGGCCGCGGGACTTCCACCTCTCTCACGCTCGGCTCCGGCCGCCTCGCCTCTCCCCCCTTCGCGCTCGCCCACGCGCTCGACCCATCTGGGCTGGGGCACGCAGCACACTCACTCGTCGGCTTAGGGACCCCCCTGTCTCGAAACGCCGACAACCTCGAAGCGGACTTTGCTGCAGTCGCACCAAGGCCCCAAGGTGCCTAGTGGCTGGAGTGGGCTTCTCTGTGCTTGTGGACTATCTCCACATGGTGGCCTGGCCACCCAAGTTCTGGTCCCACCCGCCCAAAAAGTATAACAATACGGCTAACCCGTCAAAATTCTTGCAGGTCTACATCGCTGTCATCACGATGGCTAGCGGAAATGGTGTCATCATGGCTAGCTACTGTCATGAACCCTTGACCAGGCGAGCCCAGACTTGGCTCATGAACCTCACCCCTAGATCAATCCATTCTTGGGAAGGGCTTCTCACTGCGAACTTCTCTAGTGCCTACCAACAGCACGGTATGGAGGCTCACCTCCATGTTGTGAGACAAGACACTAGAGAGACGCTCTGGGCCTTCATCTCCTACTTCACCAAGATATGGGGAACCATCCCTCGTATCTCTGATGCATCTATCATTACTGCCTTCTGATAGGGAGTACATGATGAGGAGATGCTCGAGAAGTTGGCAACGCATGATGTGGAGGGTCACCACACTTATGTGACACCCCAGGTGTCTAATTTGCATTATGTCGGGAGATTAATCCTAATCTCGGATGCTCAGTAAAAATTTCTATTTCTTGATCGTGTCTATCTCTGTTTATCAGGCTTTCTCTTGGAAGTTCACCGAATTCAGAGTTAATCGATCGCGAGAAACAACCAGTTTTGGAGCCTGTTAAAACTTTTTATTTCTCGGCTCGAGTGCCAACTCGTTAATCCTTCTCGATTTATAAAATCTTGTCTAAAGATCATTTAATCAAAACACTCGACTATTGTTAGTGGAGCTGTACCCAAGTCTAAATCCTCAACCTTCGATCTATGACCAAAAATTAATCTGACTCCGTACTCTCACACGGAATACTCAGTACGTCGTCCTCTAATTATTTCTTACTCGACTCGGCCAAATATCTCTTGTCCGAACCGAATTCAAAACCCCGTATTGACAGCAATTTTTAATATCACGATTCGCCTTCTCCGACTAAAAATCCAAAGCCGATCGAATCTCAGGACGATTTATTTTCGAATCACGCGTAGGTAATTATTTTCGAGCGAAATCAAATTAGACTCTCGACCGAATTAATCGCTCAACCTTCCGTTCGTCCGAACTCTTTTCGCTCTGTTTCTCCGTAGCGACGAACTCCGCGAGAGCATTTTTATTCCAGAAAATAAATTAGCGCAGCCCGATAATGTGTTTTGGGCCAAGCCCATTCCAGCCCGATCCAGCCCATTAAGAAACCCTAACCCTAGCAATTTTCTATAAATAGAGGTGCTCCTTCCTTGCTTGGCTTGTATTCACCTACACCCCTAGCCGCCACTTTCCTTCTCCCTGGCTTATTCTCCCCACGCCATCCTCCTTCCTGCTCCTTCACGCACGCTAGGGCAGGGAGCCCTTCTCCTCACGGCTGCGCGCAGGAGCTCCTCCCATGGCCGCCGACGCCCTACTCTCCTCCATGGCCGACGCTCGAGCTCCACTCCTCACCATGGCGCCCTCCTCCCTGGCGCTCGCTCCCTGCAGGCGAGCAGCCGGCGCACCTTTTCTTCCTCCCTGGTCTCCACAGCAAAGCAGCAAGGAGCTCTGCTCCTCCTCTTCCATGGATGTCGCCCTCTCTCCCATGGCGTGACGCCGTGCTCCTCCAACCAGTGCCTCCATCTCCCACCCGACCTCCTCCCTCTCTGCGATCCCCATGGCCGTCCGGCCCTGCACAGCGATCCCTTTCCCTGGCTCCAGCGCGCAGAGCAGTTTTTTCGGGTATGAACTCGAGCAGTGGCCCACCGTCGCCCATGGACGACCTCCATGGAGGCCGCGCCCCTCTCCCTTCTTCTCCCCTGCTCGTTCTCCCTTACGCAGCAGCAGCCGGGTCTTCGTCTGTCCGCGGCATGCAGTAAGCAGGGTGCCCCTTCTTCCTCCCGCTTCACGCCAACAAGCTCCTGCCATGGCCGGATCTACCCCCTCCATGGACGCCCAGAAATTCCAGCAGCGAGCCCCCTTCCTCGCTGTTCGTCGTGGTGCCCGCCGGCTGTTCGACAAAATGTGCAGCAAGCCGCGCGCTGCAGCAGCCCTCCCGTTCGATCTCCACTCCCCTCGTCGCGTGTCGTCGCTCTCGTGCTCGCTGCGCAGCCCCATCCTCGACGCCGTCGAAACTCGTGGTGAGAAACACCCCGCTGCCCTTGCTATTATCATATTTTTGCGCTCGGAAAAATATTGAACTGTTGCGTGTGTCTAATCGCAGCTAGTGGTCGACGCCGCGCTTCGCGCCTTGGCCGTTCGACGAAATGTCGAGCCATGTGGACAGCCCACACGCCTAGTCACGACTCGTTCAGGTTGATTGATTTATAGTTTATAATATGTATGCTTTGATTGATGTCGGGCAGTGCATGTATATATGTGGATGTGTGTAATATGTTGTGGCTATACACGTTGGTAGGATCGCGTTTGCGATTGGAGAACAAGAGGTTAATTGATGTGCGCGATTTGTAGTGGTCTAATTATGTTTTGGTCGATGATGTGCATGTGGTTATATGTGTGTGAAAGTATAATTGTATGAATGGACGCGTGTAGGGAAGAAAAAGAACTAGAAAAGAACTCGGATGTTTTTAGATTTCGATAGGAATATATGCGATGTGTTGTTTGATGTGAAAACTAAGTTTAAATAAATAAATGTGGATCATGTTTTAGGGAATACATCGATAGATGTTTATGTGAGAAGTGTATTGGTTTTAGGCATATGATCGGTGATGGTGATAGTCGATGCAAATCAGGGTATGATTTGTCCTGTCGCAGTCACTATGTTGTTGATGTCTTGTGCGTAATATGGGGACACATATGTGTGTGTGTTCCGTGGTGTATTATAGTGGTGGTGGCGTAAGATAACTGATTGAGGTGTGCGAGTATATGCCTGTCGGGGACCATAATTAGGGGTACCCTCAAGACGCCTAATTCTCAGCTGGTAACCCCCATCAGCATAAAGCTGCAAAGGCCTGATGGGTACGATTAAGTCAGGGATCAGTCCACACGAGTGACTCGATCACGCTTCACCCGAGCCTAGCCTCGGCCAAGGGCAGCCGACCTCGAGAGACTTCCGTCTCGCCCGAGGCCCCCCTTTTTACGGCGGACACATCACCGGCTCGCCCGAGGCCTTGGCTTCGCTCAGAAGCAACCCTGACTAAATCGCCACACCGACTGACCGAGTTGCAGGAGCATTTAACGCAAAGAGTGAGTCAGACAGACAGTCAGGCCTTGCCAAAGGCGCCACGGCGAACTCCGCTCCGCCCGACCCCAGGGCTCGGACTCGGGCTAAGACCCGAAAGACGGCGAACTCCGCTCCGCCCGACCCCAGGGCTCGGACTCGGGCTAAGATCCGGAAGACGGCGAACTCCGCTCCGCCCGACCCTAGGGCTCGGACTCGGGCTAAGACCCGGAAGACGGCGAACTCCGCTCCGCCCGACCCCAGGGCTCGGACTCGGGCTAAGACCCGGAAGACGGCGAACTCCGCTCCGCCCGACCCCAGGGCTCGGACTCGGGCTAAAACCCGGAAGACGGCGAACTCCGCTCCGCCCGACCCCAGGGCTCGGACTCGGGCTAAGACCCGGAAGACGACGAAACTCCGCCTCGCCCGACCCCAGGGCTTGGACTCCGCCCTGGCCTCGGCCAAACGACCTCCGCCTCGCCCGACCCCAGGGCTCGGACTCGGCCTCGTCAACAGAAGACAGACTCAACCCCGACTTCGGAGGAGCCCCCATGTCACCCCGCCTAGGGCACAGACCGGCCACGTCAACAGGAAGCGTCATCGTCGTCCTACCCCGAATCGACTCGGGTCACGGAGAACAAGACCGGCGTCCCATCCGGCCAGCTCCGCCGGATGGGCAATGATGGCGCTCCACAAGCTCTGTGACGACGGCGGCCCCCAGCTCTCTTACGGAAGCAGGGCGACGTCAGCAAGGACTCGACCGCTCCAACAGCTGTCCCTCCGCCAGGCTCCGTCGCACCTCCGACAGCCATGACATCACGCCAGCAAGGTGCCAAGACCTCTCCGGCTGCCACATTGGCATGTACCTAGGGCGCTAGCTCTCTCTCCGCTAGACACGTAGCACTCTGCTACACCCCCCATTGTACACCTGGATCCTCTCCTTACGACTATAAAAGGGAGGACCAGGGCCTTCTTAGAGAAGGTTGGCCGCGCGGGACCGAGGACGGGACAGGCGCTCTCTTGGGGCCGCTCGCTTCCCTCACCCGCGTGGACGCTTGTAACCCCCCTACTGCAAGCGCACCCGACCTGGGCGCGGGACGAACACGAAGGCCGCGGGACTTCCACCTCTCTCACGCTCGACTCCGGCCACCTCGCCTCTCCCCCCTTCGCGCTCGCCCACGCGCTCGACCCATCTGGGCTGGGGCACGCAGCACACTCACTCGTCGGCTTTGGGACCCCCTGTCTCGAAACGCCGACAGTTGGCGCGCCAGGTAGGGGCCTGCTGCGTGCTGACGAATAGCTCCCCGTCAAGCTCCAGATGGGCAATCTCCAGCAACCTCTCCGGCCCGGGGCGGTGCTTCGTTTCGGGACTCTTGAGTTCATGTCCTTCGACGGCAGCTACGACATGATACTTCTTCCACCGCCGCGCGACAACGACGATGGCGGCCGACAACCCGCTCGCCGGCAGCGGGATCGACGACACCTTCCCCGCGTGGTGGAAGAACAACATTCGAGCTCGCTCCGTTCTCTCCCCCGCCAGCGGAGGAGGAGGCGGGGCCATCAAAGCCAAGCGGGAGGCCGCGCTTCGTTGGCCGTCGAGCGAATCGACGCCCCCGACGCCCCGCCGGAAGGCACGCCGGACGTCGACCTCGCGTTCAAGACGAAGGCAAGCGCCGTCCCCCCGCGACACGCTGACCCCGAGCAAGAAGACGACGCCGGCGCGCTCGCGGAAAGCCTGCAGGACGTCGCCCTCGTACCTGAGATGACGGTGCAACCAGTCCCCGATGCGACTACGTCGCTCCTCGTCGACCAAAAGGTACTGACTAACTCCCATCTTACGTCATTTCGACTCGGCCTCAACCCGCCAAACGACCTCGCTTTGGCGGGCGCTCTCATTGAGGCGAGTGCAACCCCACTGGGGTTTCGTATACGGTCACCTTGGGACCGGCTGACGGACGTCTCGACCTACGGGCCCTCTGGGTCCGAGGAAGATGACGACCCCAGCGTCTGTTGGGATTTCTCCAGACTTGGCAACCCCAGTGCCATGCGGGACTTCATGACCGCATGTGACTACTGCCTATCCGACTGTTCCGACGGAAGCCGCAGCCTTGGCGACGAGAGCTGCGGCCCAAGCCGCGAATGTTTCCACTTCGAGCTAGGGGATCCCCCCGAAGGCAACCGTCTCGGCATGCCGGAGGACGGTGATCTTCCTAGGCCGGTGCCTCGCGCCGACATCCCACGGGAGCTAGCTGTGGTCCCCGCTCCGGCGGGGGGTTACGACCCACAACTCGAGCAAGTCCGCGAGGCACAGGCCAGGCCCAACAGGGAACAGGAGCGCTTGAGCCGATCCGTCGGGACGTCGGGCAGGTATGGGCGGACCAACCCCTGGCCGGAGAAATATGTCACCTGCCCCAAGGTCTCCAGCACCGCGTCGCCAACGATGTCAGGGTCAGGCCGCCGCCCGCATCCAGCGGGGTTGGTCAGAACCTGGCAGCCGCAGCGATGCTCCTCCGCGCGATGCCGGAGCCATCAACCACCGAGGGTCGGCGAATCCAGGGAGAGCTCAAGAATCTCCTGGAAGGCGCTGCGGCCCGACGGGCCGAGAGCACTGCCTCCCGAAGGCAAGGATATCCCTCGGAACCTCATGCCGCGACTTCCCGATTCATGCGGGAAGCCTCGGTCTACACCGGGCGCACGCGCAACACCGCGCCTGCGGCCCCGGGCCACCTCGGCAACGAGCACCATCGACGCGACCGTCGGGCCCACCTCGACGAAAGGGTGCGCCGAGGCTACCACCCCAGGCGTGGGGGGCGCTACGACAGCGGGGAGGATCGGAGTCCCTCGCCCGAACCACCCGGTCCGCAGGCCTTCAGTCGGGCCATCCGACGGGCACCATTCCCGACCCGGTTCCGACCCCCGACTACTATCACGAAGTACTCGGGGGAAACGAGACCGGAACTGTGGCTCGTGGACTACCGCCTTGCCTGCCAACTGGGTGGGACGGACGACGACAACCTCATCATCCGTAACCTCCCCCTGTTCCTCTCCGACACTGCTCGCGCCTGGTTGGAGCACCTGCCTCCGGGGCAGATCTCCAACTGGGACGACTTGGTCCAAGCCTTCGCTGGGAATTTCCAGGGCACGTACGTGCGCCCCGGGAATTCCTGGGACCTTCGAAGCTGCCGGCAACAGCCGGGGGAGTCGCTCCGGGACTACATCCGGCGATTCTCGAAGCAGCGCACCGAGCTGCCCAACATCACCGACTCGGATGTCATCGGCGCGTTCCTCGCCGGCACCACTTGCCGCGACCTGGTGAGCAAGCTGGGTCGCAAGACCCCCACCAGGGCGAGCGAGCTGATGGACATCGCCACCAAGTTCGCCTCTGGCCAGGAGGCGGTCGAGGCTATCTTCCGAAAGGACAAGCAGCCCTAGGGCCGCCCATCGGAAGAGGCTCCCGAGGCGTCTACTCCGCGCGGCGCCAAGAAGAAAGGCAAGAAGAAGTCGCAATCGAAACGCGACGCCGCTGACGCGGACCTTGTCGCCGCCGCCGAGTACAAGAACCCTCGGAAGCCCCCTGGAGGTGCAAACCTCTTCGACAAGATGCTCAAGGAGCCGTGCCCCTACCATCAGGGGCCCGTCAAGCACACCCTCGAGGAGTGCATTATGCTTCGGCGTCACTTCCACAGGGCCGGGCCACCCGCCGAGGGCGGCAGGGCCCGCGACGACGACAAGAACGAAGATCACCAAGCAGGAGAGTTCCCCGAGGTCCGCGACTGCTTCATGATCTATGGAGGGCATGCGGCGAATGCCTCGGCTCGACATCGCAAGCAAGAGCGCCGGGAGGTCTGCTCGGTGAAGGTGGCGGCGCCAGTCTACCTAGACTGGTCCGACAAGCCCATCACCTTCGACCAGGCCGACCACCCCGACCATGTGCCGAGCCCGGGGAAATACCCGCTCGTCGTCGACCCCGTTGTCGGCAATGTCAGGCTCACCAAGGTCCTGATGGATGGAGGCAGCTGCCTCAACATCATCTACGCCGAGACCCTCAAGCTCCTGCGCATGGATCTGTCCTCCGTCCGAGCAGGCGCTGCGCCCTTCCACGGGATCATCCCTGAGAAGCGCGTCCAGCCCCTCGGGCGACTCGACCTCCTGTCTGTTTCGGGACGCCCTCCAACTTCCGAAGGGAGACCCTGACGTTCGAGGTGGTCGGGTTCCGAGGAACCTACCACGCCGTACTAGGGAGGCCATGTTACGCGAAGTTCATGGCCGTCCCCAACTACACCTACCTAAAGCTCAAGATGCCGGGCCCCAACGAGGTCATCACCGTCGGCCCCACGTACAAACACGCGTTCGAATGCGACGTGGAGTGCGTGGAGTACACCGAGGCCCTCGCCGAGTCCGAGGCCCTCATCGCCGACCTGGAGAACCTCTCCAAGGAGGTGCCAGACGTGAAGCGCCATGTCGGCAACTTCGAGCCAGCAGAGACGGTTAAGGCCGTCCCTCTTGACCCCAGTGGCGACACCACCAAGCAGGTCCGGATCGGTTCCGGGCTCGACCCCAAATAGGAAGCAGTGCTCGTCGACTTTCTCCGCGCAAACGCCGACGTCTTTGCGTGGAGTCCCTCGGACATGCCAGGCATACCGAGGGATGTCGCCGAGCACTCGCTGGATATTCGGGCCGGAGCCCGACCCGTCAGGCAGTCTCTGCGCCGATTCGACGAGGAGAAGCGCAGAGTGATTGGCGAAGAGATCCACAAGCTAATGGCAGCAGGGTTCATCAAAGAGGTATTCCATCCCGAATGGCTCGCCAACCCTGTGCTTGTGAGGAAGAAAGGGGGGAAATGGCGGATGTGTGTAGACTACACTGGTCTCAACAAAGCATGTCCGAAGGTTCCCTACCCTCTGCCCCACATCGATCAAATCATGGATTCCACCGCTGGGTGCGAAACCCTGTCCTTCCTCGATGCCTACTCAGGGTATCACCAGATCCGGATGAAAGAGTCCGACCAGCTCGCGACTTCTTTCATCACGCCGTTCGGCATGTACTGCTATGTCACCATGCCGTTCGGTTTGAGGAATGCGGGCGCGACGTACCAGCGGTGCATGAACCATGTGTTCGGCGAACACATCGGTCGCACAGTCGAGGCCTACGTCGATGACATCGTAGTCAAGACAAGGAAGGCTTCCGACCTCCTCTCCGACCTTGAAGTGACATTCCGATGTCTCAAGGCGAAAGGAGTCAAGCTCAATCCTGAGAAGTGTGTCTTCGGGGTGCCCCGAGGCATGCTCCTAGGGTTCATCGTCTCCGAGCGAGGCATTGAAGCCAACCCGGAGAAGATCGCGGCCATCACCAGCATGGGGCCCATCAAGGACTTAAAAGGTGTACAAAGGGTCATGGGATGCCTCGTGGCCCTGAGCCGCTTCATCTCACGCCTCGGCGAAAGAGGTCTGCCTCTGTACCGCCTCTTAAGGAAGGCCGAGTGTTTCGCTTGGACCCCTGAGGCCGAGGAAGCCCTCGGCAACCTGAAGGCGCTCCTTACGAAGGCGCCTGTCTTGGTGCCGCCGGCGGATGGAGAAGCCCTCTTGGTCTACGTCGCCGCGACCACACAGGTGGTTAGCGCCGCGATTGTGATCGAGAGGCAAGAGGAAGGGCATGCATTGCCCGTTCAGAGGCCGGTCTACTTCGTCAGCGAAGTGCTGTCCGAGACCAAGATCCGCTACCCACAAGTTCAAAAGCTGCTATATGCTGTGATCCTGACAAGGCAGAAGCTGCGACACTACTTCGAGTCTCATCTGGTAACTGTGGTGTCATCCTTCCCCCTGGGGGAGATCATCAAGTGCCGAGAGGCCTCGGGCAGGATCGCAAAGTGGGCGGTGGAAATCATGGGCGAAACGATCTCGTTCGCCCCTCGGAAGGCCATCAAGTCCCAGGTGTTGGCGGACTTCGTGGCCGAATGGGTTGACACCCAGTTGCCGACGGCTCCGATCCAACCGGAGCTCTGGACCATGTTTTTCGACGGGTCGCTGATGAAGACAGGAGCCGGCGCGGGCCTGCTCTTCATCTCGCCCCTTGGAAAGCACCTGCGCTACGTGCTGCGCCTCCATTTCCCAGCGTCCAACAATGTGGCCGAGTACGAAGCTCTGGTCAACGGGTTGCGGATCGCCATCGAGCTAGGGGTCAGACGCCTCGACGCCCGTGGTGATTCGCAGCTCGTCATTGACCAAGTCATGAAGAACTCCCACTGCCGCGACCCGAAGATGGAGGCCTACTACGACGAGGTTCGGCGCCTGGAAGACAAGTTCTTCGGGCTCGAGCTCAACCACATCGCTCGGCGCTACAACAAAACCGCAGACGAGCTGGCTAAAATAGCCTCGGGGCGAACGACGGTCCCCCCGGACGTCTTCTCCCGGGATCTGCATCGACCCTCTGTCAAGATCGACGACGTGCCCGAGCCCGAGGCACCCTCGGCTAAAGCCGAGGCGCCCTCAGCTCGGCCCGAGGCACCCTCGGCTCAGCCCGAGGTACCCTTGGCCCCCGAGGGCGAGGCACTGGACGTCGAGGAAGAGCAGAGCGGGGCCACGCCTGATCGAGATTGGCAGGCCCCGTACCTGCAATATCTCCGTCGAGGAGAGCTACCCCCCGACCAAGTCGAGGCTCGGCGGGTAGCGCGACGCGCCAAGTCGTTCGTCTTGCTGGGCGATGAAGAGGAGCTCTACCATCGCAGCCCCTCGGGCATCCTCCAGCGATGCATCTCCATCGCCGAAGGTCGGGAACTGCTGCAAGAAATACACTCGGGGGCTTGCGGCCACCACGTGGCGCCCCGAGCCCTTGTCGGGAATGCTTTCCGGCAAGGCTTCTACTGGCCAACGGCGGTAGCTGACGCCACTAGAATTGTCCGCACCTGCGAAGGGTGCCAATTCTATGCGAAGCAGACCCACCTGCCCGCTCAGGCTCTGCAGACGATACCCATCACCTGGCCCTTCGCCGTATGGGGTCTGGACCTCGTCGGTCCCTTGCAGAAGGCGCCCGGGGGCTACACGCACCTGCTGGTCGCCATCGACAAATTCTCCAAGTGGATCGAGGTCCGACCTCTGAACAGCATCAGGTCCGAGCGGGCGGTGGCGTTCTTCACCAACATCATCCATCGCTTCGGGGTCCCGAACTCCATCATCACCGACAACGGCACCCAGTTCACCGGCAAAAAATTCTTGGATTTTTGCGAGGATCACCATATCCGGGTGGACTGGGCCGCCGTGGCTCATCCCATGTCGAATGGGCAAGTAGAGCGTGCCAACGGCATGATTCTACAAGGGCTCAAGCCTCGGATCTACAACGACCTCAACAAGTTCGGCAAGCGGTGGATGAAGGAACTCCCCTTGGTGGTTTGGAGCCTAAGGACGACGCCGAGTCGCGCCACGGGTTTCACGCCGTTTTTCCTGGTCTACGGGGCTGAAGCTATCTTGCCCACTGACCTGGAATACGGCTCCCCGAGGACGAGGGCCTACACCGATCAAAGCAACCAAGCTAGCCGAGAAGAATCGCTGGACCAGCTGGAGGAGGCTCGGGACAGGGCCTTACTACACTCGGCGTGGTACCAGCAGTCCCTGCGACGCTACCACGCCCGAGGGGTCCGGTCCCGAGACCTCCAGGTGGGCGATCTAGTGCTTCGGCTGCGGCAAGACGCCCGAGGGAGGCACAAGCTCACGCCCCCCTGGGAAGGGCCATTCGTCATCGCCAAAGTTCTGAAGCCCGGAACATACAAGCTGGCCAACAATCAAGGCGAGATCTACGGCAACGCCTGGAACATCAAACAGCTACGTCGCTTCTACCCTTAAGATGTTTCCAAGTTGTTCATATACCTCTCACCTACGCAAAGTTTAGTCGTCAAGGAAGGGTCGGCCTAGCCCCGGCAAAGCCCGACCCTCCCTCGGGGGCTAAAAGGGGAGAGACCCCCTCTGCGTCGAATTTTTCCTCGAAAAAGGATCTCTTTCTAGCAGGATTACTTTCGTGCTTCTTGACTACTTCGGAAAGCGGATCCTGGAAACGACAGGGTACACGTAAGCAGCCAAGGCTGACCGAGCCGAGGGACTCCTACGCCTCCGGGATACGGATACCTCACTCATCACCTTCTGCGATAAGTAACTCGAGCTCGGATAAAGCGACTCCGTGGACCGAACAAGTCTTCACGTTCGGAAGCTCTCCTGCCGAAACAGTCCTTCAAGCTTTCTCGACTAAGTCGGGGACAGGGCCTCATGAACGGGTGAAAGTACGCGTAAGCGGCAAGGCCGACCGAGCCGAGGGATTCCCACGCCTCTGGGATACGGATACCTCACTCGTCCCTTCCGCGAGAAGCAACTCTCGCTCACACAAACATCCCTGTTACCGACAGAGTCCAGATGCTCGAAACAAGAGGAAAAAAGACGTAGCTTCGCAAGCACGGCGAGGGTGTGTTTTCTGGCCTCGGCGGCCGCAGAAGGCACACGCTACAAGACGATCTGATCCTGCAGGCTCGGGTCTTCACGCTGAAGGGAGGCGACGGCACCCTCGGCATCGATGGCATCTTCAGCCATGTCCGACCCAGCCTCGGACGGCGGCGCGGTCCAGGGACCCCTCCGGGAATCCGGCCCGAGCAGGCGGCTCGGCCGGTTACCCCTGGGGACTCGGCCAACCGGCTTCCAAGGGCGCCAGTCCGACCTGAGGCCTCGGCGGATCGACTTTGGCGTCGGCTCCGCTGATGGACAACACGACTAGGCTTCGGCCAACCAGGTTCCCATTCTCGAGCCAACTCCGCCTCTGTTCATACTGATATCGCTACCCCTGGCCTCGGCTCATCGAAGGGCAGCCGAGGGGTCTCTTTGACTAAGCTAGAGGAGCCCCAGACAACAAGGCCGAACGGGCCGAGGGATTCCTACGCCTCCGGGATGCGGATACCTCACTCGTCACCTTGACACGGGGCGACTCATGCTTGGTAAAGCGGTTCAGATAACCAACAGGCAAGACTTAGTGCTCGAGAATGAGGAAAAAACACGGCTCCGTGCCGAAATTACATATATGTTCAGGCCTCGACAGCCACAATGAACAAACACACTGGCATTCGAAGTGCCATTACGAACGGAACTCCGGTTCCCCCTCCGCAGGTACGAACGACCCCACTCCATGGGGAAGGCCTGCGGAGCAACAGAAGACTGACGAGCGGCTCGCCGCCGCTCGTTCTAACCACGACGACAACCACTCGCCCCGCCGCATTAACTCCGCAGCGGGACACGCGGCGCCTCTGGCGGGAGAAGCGCGCGACGCTTCACCTTCGCCGTAATAACCGCGTCAAAAAGAGGTACGCCACGTCGTTCGATTTCGTTTCCTTTTCCTTTTTCCTCTTTCTCTATCTCTTGCAACAGGGACCGGGAAAGGGGGATACCCCGAAAAGGATCCTTTTCCGCGAAGGAACCGGGCTCCGAGCCCCCCCTACTGATCAGGGGTTCGAAGACTGGCCCTCCGAAGGGTTCAACAGTCGCCTCAGATCGCGTGGGCCCGACACCCACTACTGGTCAGGGGTTCGAAGGCCAGCCCCCCGAAGGGCTCCATGGCCGCCTCAGGCTACTCGGGCTCCGCGCCCATTACTGATCAGGGGTTCGAAGGCTGGCCCCCGAAGGGTTCACAGTCGCCTCAGACACCGAGCGAGGGATGACCAGGGGTACGTTCGATACATAACCGAGGCTCGGGCTGCGCTCCCAAGGTACCCTAGGACATTTCCGAGACCAGCGGGAACGATCTTGTAACGGAATCCCATCGGAGGGAGGCATCGAGCCCTCGGACCCCGTCGCCAAGGGACCGGGTCCGGCAAATCACCCGCAGGTACTTTTGGGCGTGCCTCTGGGCCCCTAGCCGACCCCCAACGAACGGGGCACGGACGCCCACTCGGATTACCCGCTTGCAGCTCACCGGAGACACCATGTTCGGTGCCCATCGAGGGTAACATGGCGCACTCCCCCCCCCTCCTCCTTGCGGAAAGGCGACGTAGGGGCGTATGTAAAAAGTCGAGTCTGTCCCTGATCGTCCTCTCGCCCTGTGCAGAGGCTCGGGGGCTGCTCTCGCAAAAACCGGCTCCGGCCAAACCGTTGACAGCGTCAACATACCAGCCCGAGAGCTTGGGCCCCGACCGTGCACCCGGGCTACGGCCAGTTCGCATGAGGGAACGACCAGACCAGCCGAAGCATTACGCAAGGTATTAAGACCTCGAAGGAGTGTAACCACTCCTCCGAGGCCTCGGGGGCTACACCCGGCGGGTGCGCTCGCGCGCACCCACCGGAACAAAATGCAACCGAGAAAGGCTGGTCCCCTTGCAAAAAAGTGCGACGAAAGCCTCCAAGCGAGTGCTAACACTCCCTTCGAGGCTCGGGGGCTACTGTCGGGGACCATAATTAGGGGTACCCTCAAGACGCCTAATTCTCAGCTGGTAACCCCCATCAGCATAAAGCTGCAAAGGCCTGATGGGTACGATTAAGTCAGGGATCAGTCCACACGAGTGACTCGATCACGCTTCACCCGAGCCTAGCCTCGGCCAAGGGCAGCCGACCTCGAGAGACTTCCGTCTCGCCCGAGGCCCCCCTTTTTACGGCGGACACATCACCGGCTCGCCCGAGGCCTTGGCTTCGCTCAGAAGCAACCCTGACTAAATCGCCACACCGACTGACCGAGTTGCAGGAGCATTTAACGTAAAGAGTGAGTCAGACAGACAGTCAGGCCTTGCCAAAGGCGCCACGGCGAACTCCGCTCCACCCGACCCCAGGGCTCGGACTCGGGCTAAGACCCGGAAGACGGCGAACTCCGCTCCGCCCGACCCCAGGGCTCGGACTCGGGCTAAGACCCGGAAGACGGCGAACTCCGCTCCGCCCGACCCCAGGGCTCGGACTCGGGCTAAGACCTGGAAGACGGCGAACTCCGCTCCGCCCGACCCCAGGGCTCGGACTCGGGCTAAAACCCGGAAGACGGCGAACTCCGCTCCGCCCGACCCCAGGGCTCGGACTCGGGCTAAGACCCGGAAGACGACGAAACTCCGCCTCGCCCGACCCCAGGGCTCGGACTCCGCCCTGGCCTCGGCCAAACGACCCCCGCCTCGCCCGACCCCAGGGCTCGGACTCGGCCTCGTCAACAGAAGACAGACTCAACCCCGGCTTCGGAGGAGCCCCCACGTCACCCCGCCTAGGGCACAGACCGGCCACGTCAACAGGAAGCGTCATCGTCGTCCTACCCCGAATCGACTCGGGTCACGGAGAACAAGACCGGCGTCCCATCCGGCCAGCTCCGCCGGATGGGCAATGATGGCGCTCCACAAGCTCTGTGACGGCGGCGGCCCCCAGCTCTCTTACGGAAGCAGGGCGACGTCAGCAAGGACTCGACCGCTCCAACAGCTGTCCCTCCGCCAGGCTCCGTCGCACCTCCGACAGCCACGACATCACGCCAGCAAGGTGCCAAGACCTCTCCGGCTGCCACATTGGCATGTACCTAGGGCGCTAGCTCTCTCTTTGCTAGACACGTAGCACTCTGCTACACCCCCCCATTGTACACCTGGATCCTCTCCTTACGACTATAAAAGGGAGGACCAGGGCCTTCTTACAGAAGGTTGGCCGCGCGGGACCGAGCACGGGACAGGCGCTCTCTTGGGGCCGCTCGCTTCCCTCACCTGCGTGGACGCTTGTAACCCCCCTACTGCAAGCGCACCCGACCTGGGCGCGGGACGAACACGAAGGCCGCGGGACTTCCGCCTATCTCACGCTCGACTCCGGCCACCTCGCCTCTCCCCCCTTCGCGCTCGCCCACGCGCTCGACCCATCTGGGCTGGGGCACGCAGCACACTCACTCGTCGGCTTTGGGACCCCCCTGTCTCGAAACGCCGACAATGCCGTAATATGGTTATACTCGCAACAAAGGAAGATGTTTGTACTTGTGATGTATTACAATAGCCGTGTGTCGTGCAAGTGTCCACAAACGGTGAAAGGTGGTGTATGTTGGTAATTAGAAAATGGTCACTTTGTTAGCCAATAGCCAAGCTTATGCCGAGATTTAAAATATGGGCAAGTTGAAATTGAAATCATGCTTATCTAGGCGTGTGGTTAAATAATAATAATTTTGGCTTGTGTAGTGAGGTGGTGACATGCCGAACTAGTCATCGCTTCCTCTATGTTTTTAAGTCGAGTCAAAATCCGGGGTACTAGTAGTACGCTAGGCAGGCGATGTTCCAAATAGATAAGTCAGGTGATGTGGTAGTTGTCAAGCGTGATAGAGGTTGAGTCACTTATGTTATAAATTGATGCTCGACATGTGAGGTCTCCTAAAATATGGTGTTTTAAGTGACTGGTGCGTTGTCAAGTTTAAGTTGAGAAAATGGTTAAGAAAAACTAATTAACCTACTCCCACCTATGTTTTTGAGTTGCGAAATCTAAAATACTTTGCTAAGTGTTATACTGGTTAACCAACTTGTTAGATGACTTTAGTTAAGCTCGTGGTCACGATGATTTGCTTGTTGTAGTCTAAATACGTCTGGTTGTGGTCGCAGATGAAAGGTATTAGTGCTCATGTGAGGTCTAAGTTAAAATGCGAATTATGGTGTCACCATCACTTCGATATCGATTATCGGGGAGAATGTGTTGTTAATTAAATATGGTACTTCTAGTGCTCATAATGACACGGATAAAATTTGTAAGTCTACTTGTTAGTGCTTATTTGATTAATTTAACTCTAACAAATGGTAAAGTGTTAGAATAACTCAAGTCTCTAAAACATGGCAATTCTTGAATTATATAGGAGCTGAAATTTAATAATTGCTCTTTTGGACTGCACGCAGTGATTTGCTAGTGCTGTATGTTTGATGAACAAAATTGTATTTTCTGTAGATATGTGCTATAGAAAAGTGGTAGATAACTTTATTATCTTGCTGGTGTTAAAATTTGACAGCCATAGGTCTGACAGTTTAGGAGTTATGCTTTTTACAAATTCAGTAACTGAATCTGTCCAAATTCTGTACAGATTTCAGAAACTGCATTGTTTGCTCAATTTATTGTTGCAATCTGTTCATGGTCGTTATAAGAAAGTTGTAGATGCTTTTCTGATCTTGCTTGTGTTAAAATTTCATAACTAAAGTCCTGACGGTTTAAGAGTTATGAAATTTACAAACTGATTGCTGTGTTCTGTCCTCTGTCAGAACAGATTTCGAAAACTGTAATATTTGATTTGATTAAAACTGGAATCACTTCTTGGTGATTATAAAAGTTATGTAGGGCTTTTTCTAAGCTTTCCAAAAAGTCTTGGATCACTATTTTTGGTGATCTGAAGTTTAAGTTATGAATGTTTCAAATGTGAAGACTGAATCTGTCCAATTCTGGACAGCACAGCCTTCATCGCATATTCTACCCTTGATACATATTAAACCAGCCAGGGATGTTTATAAATAATTTGTAGAACATTTAATTATCTTTCCAGAAAGTCTAAAATCACTTTGTTTGGATGTCTGAATCTTCAGTTATGAATTTTTAAAATCACAAGTCTGAATCTGTCCAAATCTGGACAGAGCTGCTGTGATTGCACTTTTTGACCTTGCTAAGTGTTTAATCATGCTGTGATGAAAATACCAAAATTGTAGAGCACTTTCTAAGATTTCCAGAAAGTCCTAGTTTGCTAGTTTTGGATTAATATTTGAAAAGTTATGATTAAAACAAGTAACGGTTGTATTGCTGTCCAAAAATCTGCAAGTGAGCAAATGAATGTTTAGTTCACCCTATTTGCTAAAAATGTTTGGTTGACACTTAAGTAATGTAGACTTGCCATGACTAAGCTTAATAATGCACGTGTGTCATGTTTTGTATGTTTCTTGCTCTAGTTGATTGTGATATAGGAGTTTCATAGACATTGATGCCTAGGTCCAATTTAAACTTACGTTGCCTTGGTTGCTCTTGTGTGGTCAATAGGAGAACAAATGAATGATTAAGGTGAGCGTAGAAAATGCGTGTACTTGTCATATCATATTTGTGTTGCGTAAATAAATAAAATATGGCCGTCTTGTTAATAGTGTTAATGATGAACGCCGATAACATACGAATAGCTAGCGCTTGCGTATAGTCGTTGCAGTGTCTTACAATTAAATGTTAGTTTGCTACCATGTATTTATATAGCTTGTGATATTTTTCATTGTATTCATACATATGCATCTGCATCTCATTTAGGACCGGGAGGTGACGACCGTGCAAGTGATGTGGTGCCAACCACAAGATGCAGTTGGTGGACGTACTGAAGGATGGTGGACTTAACCAGTGGATGCTCGCCGAGCGAGTATCTCCCCCAGCAAACACTATCTAAGTGTTAAAAATTAAAGGCAAGCCCCAGTTTTATGCATAACCGTTATATATGCTATTTTACTGCACTTAATGTTTGTAGGCTTGTACGGTGCACTTAAGTGTAGGAGTTGACTGAAACCCTAGTTGCATGAACTCAGGATTCCTTTTGAGATGGATACTAGTATGCTAGGTCGAGTAGCTGCTTTGCTAATTAGGGATCTCGGTAGAAGTCGAGTGATTTTTCTAGCACTCGCGCGAGGACAGGAATTGATTGTATCCATTTTTATATCAGAATGATGATGGTCTGTTGACAACGGTCCATGGGGATGCGTTGTCTACAAGACGGAAATTGGAATAAGGATTAAGGTGTGGTACCGTGAGTCAAGCGTTTGAACGTACTAAGCACATGCCGAGAAATATGGTAAATCGGTAAGCCTAGTACCTGAGTGAACCTGGCAGTGGACATATCCCCTCACGCGACCTGAGACGTGGTCTCCCATTCCGGTTATGGTGGGTACAAGTGTGGTCACTGCACGACGGCAGTCGGGGTCAGTGAGGCATTGTACGCCAAGGCGGTGAGCCCTGATCTGCTGACGGGGAATCGATGGGGACGGTTGATGTGTGTGGGGACGGAGTGCCCCTACATGTCGTGTGTTTAGGTTTACCTTGCAAGGTTTAAAAACTCGATTCGAATCGTCTGCTTCTCTCAGCTAATGAGACTGCTTGATCCATGCTGCTGCATTGAGTAATAAGTGGAAATGAGTTGACTGGCAAAAAGGTTGATTGCTTAATAATGTTTGATATCATGTATGAGTAGCTAGGTACTCATCTAGTTTAAAAGGATCATACTAAAACTTGAAAAGCTAAAACTTGATTTTAGACTCAGCTAGTGCTTTTGGCAAACCAAACCCCTCAGCCAAACAGCTGCATGTCTAGAGGTAGAGGAGTAGACTCCTCACACCGGGTAAGTCTAGCTGAGTATTAGTATACTCAACCTTGCTTGTGGCACAATTTTTGCAGGTACTCCTTAGAAGGATTGGTTGCTGGTGTGACTTGGCCTTCATCCCTGCCACCGGGATAGATGGTCGAGTGGGTTACTGCTTCCGCAGGAGAGGACCAGGAGGAGTAGCGTGGCCAGGCTTCGCCATGTTACTCGGTTTTCTCCGTTAGTTATTTCCGCTGCATTAAAATTTATGATTATTATTTCTGAAACTCCGATAATGTAATCACTAATGATACTTATTAAATTTGTGGTATTATGCTTTATTGTATTTCTCTGTACCTCACCTTCGAGTGAGCTAGTGGTATTCGATCCTGGTAAGTGGCTTTATCGGACTAGATCCGAGGGACTGACGTTTTATTCCTACTTAAGTGTGGTCTAGCCTCTAAAGGTGGGACTTAGGCACTTAAGTTGGAATAATTCGGGCGGTTCCGCCACAGCTGGTATCAGAGCGAATACCAGTACAGAGAAGTCAATAAGTCATGATTACCAACTTTTCTAAAGTGAAACTTGCTAGAAACCAATGTTGGATAGATCGTCAGGACGATCAGAATAGACCTAGGACGTGAAGCCTTAGGAAACAGATGGGTAGCTAGGTGGCTATATTTATATAGGCCATAAAGGCTACTACTAATATTAATAAGGATGCTATAGAAAGCACCCGAAAAGTAGTTAGGTCTGAGAAGACGACTAGAATGAGCATGCATCATGATTGTCGCATAATTGTCTCTTGTGCACTAAAATGCTTCTCTCACCTTTATTCCAATAATAAAAACTTGTGAATAATGTGTGTATTGCCATGAACTGCAAAAAAAATGTCTTATCCTGTGTGTCATGATAGTCTCGACTAGGTTGTGTTATGTGCTTCTCTTGTCTTGCTATCTAGGAAATGTTTTAGTAGTTCAAACCTTTTTTTTATAAAATGTTGTTTGTTTCGCTCATGAAAAGACCCCCGCCCACACAACCTTGAGCTTAGCAAGTGAACCCTCTTTTTTTTAAAAAAAAATTTGCTTGTGTTGGCGTTTTCTAGCCCTTGTGTGTTGCACTATTGAAATTGCACCTGCACAACTTGTAGACCCCCATAGCTTAACCACTTGCCAAACCGAAACTTCCTTGTGCACGTGGTTTGGTAAAAAAAACATTGTTTGGTGTCTAGTTGCGCAAACCATGACGAAGCCATGTTTCTTTCCGTAAATCCTTGCTCCTAAAACTTCATCGCATTTCGGTTAATCATCCTGGCTGATCCTGTTTGCCTACCTCTCCTTTTGCATGGATCTGGTGATCTCTTTCCTTGTGAATCATGTTGTGGCTTTATCATCCGAATCCCTGGACCCTTTAATGATTCTGCCCCGTTATCTGGTTATCTGCTATAACCCGTTCTCAGGTATCAGATGTTGATCTGCCTAAGTCTCTCATTTCTGATCATTCTCATACTCCTTCTCCGAGGATCATGACGCTTGTTTTATCAACTTATCTCTAAATGGCATATCCATTTGGTTCAATGGATTTGATTGTTGTCCTTGGTTCTCTCATGTCTCTAAAAGCTTATCAATCTCGATCTCATGGTTGGTTCATCCTCATATTAAATATCGTATCAATCTTTGGCTGATAATCCCCGTGATGATCATAAAATAGTTCTCTGAGTTAAAGAAATTCTCATGTGATGCTCTTTTGCCAGCAATCTCTGCTTCAACTCCGATCACATTCTTATTTTTTTGAGCCATACTCTCATAGGCTCCATCTATAATTGCTATGTGGATTTCATTGGTTACGTTTGGTAATGGTGTCATGACTAATGACTGATGGTGCCGCGACGAAACCGAGAGCCTACTATGGTGCACACATGGTTGAGTTGCTCGGCACGCGCGGGTATCGCGGTTAATAGTTGTGATCCATTATAAGACTACACCGATGTGCTATCTTTTGTGGACACTCTCAGAATGATCGCTGCATTTTGTCTCGATATGTCGCGATATTCTAATCATATCTGTCTTCAGTATCTTGTCAGATACCCTCTCATGAATTTGCATCTATCTTCAGTCTGGGAGTTACATGCTTCTCCACCCTTAAATATCCTCATTCGAATCTCGGGACGAGATTCTTTTTAAGGGGAGAAGGCTGTGACACCCCAGGTGTCTAATTTGCATTATGTCGGGAGATTAATCCTAATCTCGGATGCTCAGTAAAAATTTCTATTTCTCGATCATGCCTATCTCTGTTTATCAGGCTTTCTCTTGGAAGTTCACTGAATTCAGAGTTAATCGATCACGAGAAACAACCAGTTTTGGAGCCTGTTAAAACTTTTTATTTCTCGGCTCGAGTGCCAACTCGTTAATCCTTCTCGATTTATAAAATCTTGTCTAAAGATCATTTAATCAAAACACTCGACTATTGTTAGTGGAGCTGTACCCAAGTCTAAATCCTCAACCTTCGATCTATGTCCAAAAATTAATCCGACTCCGTACTCTCACACGGAATACTCAGTACGTCGTCCTCTAATTATTTCTTACTCGACTCGGCCAAATATCTCATGTCCGAACCGAATTCAAAACCCCGTATTGACAACAATTTTTAATATCACGATTCGCCTTCTCCGACTAAAAATCCAAAGCCGATCGAATCTCAGGACGATTTATTTTTGAATCACGCGTAGGTAAATATTTTCGAGCGAAATCAAATTAGACTCTCGACCGAATTAATCGCTCAACCTTCCGTTCGTCCGAACTCTTTTCGCTCTGTTTCTCCGTAGCGACGAACTCCGCGAGAGCATTTTTATTCCAGAAAATAAATTAGCGCAGCCCGATAACGTGTTTTGGGCCAAGCCCATTCCAGCCCGATCCAGCCCATTAAGAAACCCTAACCCTAGCAATTTTCTATAAATAGAGGTGCTCCTTCCTTGCTTGGCTTTTATTCACCTACACCCCTAGCCGCCACTTTCCTTCTCCCTGGCTTATTCTCCCCACGCCATCCTCCTTCCTGCTCCTTCACACACGCTAGGGCAGGGAGCCCTTCTCCTCACGGCTGCGCGCAGGAGCTCCTCCCATGGCCGTCGACGCCCTACTCTCCTCCATGGCCGGCGCTCGAGCTCCACTCCTCACCATGGCGCCCTCCTCCCTGGCGCTCGCTCCCTGCAGGCGAGCAGCCGGCGCACCTTTTCTTCCTCCCTGGTCTCCACAGCAAAGCAGCAAGGAGCTCTGCTCCTCCTCTTCCATGGACGTCGCCCTCTCTCCCATGGCGTGACGCCGTGCTCCTCCAACCAGTGCCTCCATCTCCCACCCGACCTCCTCCCTCTCTGCGATCCCCATGGCCGTCCGGCCCTGCACAGCGATCCCTTTCCCTGGCTCCAGCACGCAGAGCAGTTTTTCCGGGTCCGAACTCGAGCAGTGGCCCACCGTCGCCCATGGACGACCTCCATGGAGGCCGCGCCCCTCTCCCTTCTTCTCCCCTGCTCGTTATCCCTTACGCAGCAGCAGCCGGGTCTTCGTCTGTCCGCGGCATGCAGTAAGCAGGGTGCCCCTTCTTCCTCCCGCTTCACGCCAACAAGCTCCTGCCATGGCCGGATCTACCCCCTCCATGGACGCCCAGAAATTCCAGCAGCGAGCCCCCTTCCTCGCTGTTCGTCGTGGTGCCCGCCGGCTGTTCGACAAAATGTGCAGCAAGCCGCGCGCTGCAGCAGCCCTCCCGTTCGATCTCCACTCCCCTCGTCGCGTGTCATCGCTCTCGTGCTCGCTGCGCAGCCCCATCCGCGACGCCGTCGAAACTCGTGGTGAGAAACACCCCGTTGCCCTTGCTATTATCATATTTTTGCGCTCGGAAAAATATTGAACTGTTGCGTGTGTCTAATCACAGCTAGTGGTCGACGCCGCGCTTCGCGCCTTGGCCGTTCGACGAAATGCCGAGCCATGTGGACAGCCCACACGCCTAGTCACGACTCGTTCAGGTTGATTGATTTATAGTTTATAATACGTATGCTTTGATTGATGTCGGGCAGTGCATGTATATATGTGGATGTATGTAATATGTTGTGGCTATACACGTTGGTAGGATCGCGTTTGCGATTGGAGAACAAGAGGTTAATTGATGTGCGCGATTTGTAGTGGTCTAATTATGTTTTGGTCGATGATGTGCATGTGGTTATATGTGTGTGAAAGTATAATTGTATGAATGGACGCGTGTAGGGAAGAAAAAGAACTAGAAAAGAACTCGGTTGTTTTTAGATTTCGATAGGAATATATGCGATGTGTTGTTTGATGCGAAAACTAAGTTTAAATAAATAAATGCGGATCATGTTTTAGGGAATACATCGATAGATGTTTATGTGAGAAGTGTATTGGTTTTAGGCATATGATCAGTGATGGTGATAGTCGATGCAAATCAGGGTATGATTTGTCCTGTCGCAGTCACTATGTTGTTGATGTCTTGTGCGTAATATGGGGACACATGTGTGTGTGTTCCGTGGTGTATTATAGTGGTGGTGGCGTAAGATAATTGATTGAGGTGTGCGAGTATATGCCGTAATATGGTTATACTCGCAACAAAGGAAGATGTTTGTACTTGTGATGTATTACAATAGCCGTGTGTCGTGCAAGTGTCCACAAACGGTGAAAGGTGGTGTATGTTGGTAATTAGAAAATGGTCAATTTGTTAGCCAATAGCCAAGCTTATGCCGAGATTTAAAATATGGGCAAGTTGAAATTGAAATCATGCTTATCTAGGCGTGTGGTTAAATAATAATAATTTTGGCTTGTGTAGTGAGGTGGTGACATGCCGAAGTAGTCATCGCTTCCTCTATGTTTTTAAGTCGAGTCAAAATGCGGGGTACTAGTAGTACGCTAGGCAGGCGATGTTCCAAATAGATAAGTCAGGTGATGTGGTAGTTGTCAAGCGTGATAGAGGTTGAGTCACTTATGTTATAAATTGATGCTCGACATGTGAGGTCTCCTAAAATATGGTGTTTTAAGTGACTGGTGCGTTGTCCAGTTTAAGTTGAGAAAATGGTTAAGAAAAACTAATTAACCTACTCCCACCTATGTTTTTGAGTTGCGAAATCTAAAATACTTTGCGAAGTGTTATACTGGTTAACCAACTTGTTAGATGACTTTAGTTAAGCTCGTGGTCACGATGATTTGCTTGTTGTAGTCTAAATACGTCTGGTTGTGTTCGCGGATGAAAGGTATTAGTGCTCATGTGAGGTCTAAGTTAAAATGCAAATTATGGTGTCACCATCACTTCGATGTCGATTATCGGGGAGAATGCGTTGTTAATTAAATATGGTACTTCTAGTGCTCATAATGACACGGATAAAATTTGTAAGTCTACTTGTTAGTGCTTATTTGATTAATTTAACTCTAACAAATGGTAAAGTGTTAGAATAACTCAAGTCTCTAAAACATGGCAATTCTTGAATTATATAGGAGCTGAAATTTAATAATTGCTCTTTTGGACTGCACGCAGTGATTTGCTAGTGCTGTATGTTTGATGAACAAAATTGTATTTTCTGTAGATATGTGCTATAGAAAAGTGGTAGATAACTTTATTATCTTGCTGGTGTTAAAATTTGACAGCCATAGGTCTGACAGTTTAGGAGTTATGCTTTTTACAAATTCAGTAACTGAATCTGTCCAAATTCTGTACAGATTTCAGAAACTGCATTGTTTGCTCAATTTATTGTTGCAATCTGTTCATGGTCGTTATAAGAAAGTTGTAGATGCTTTTCTGATCTTGCTTGTGTTAAAATTTCATAACTAAAGTCCTGACGGTTTAAGAGTTATGAAATTTACAAACTGATTGCTGTGTTCTGTCCTCTGTCAGAACAGATTTCGAAAACTGTAATATTTGATTTGATTAAAACTGGAATCACTTCTTGGTGATTATAAAAGTTATGTAGGGCTTTTTCTAAGCTTTCCAAAAAGTCTTGGATCACTATTTTTGGTGATCTGAAGTTTAAGTTATGAATGTTTCAAATGTGAAGACTGAATCTGTCCAATTCTGGACAGCACAGCCTTCATCGCGTATTCTACCCTTGATACATATTAAACCAGCCAGGGATGTTTATAAATAATTTGTAGAACATTTAATTAGCTTTCCAGAAAGTCTAAAATCACTTTGTTTGGATGTCTGAATCTTCAGTTATGAATTTTTAAAATCACAAGTCTGAATCTGTCCAAATCTGGACAGAGCTGCTGTGATTGCACTTTTTGACCTTGCTAAGTTTTTAATCATGCTGTGATGAAAATACCAAAATTGTAGAGCACTTTCTAAGCTTTCCAGAAAGTCCTAGTTTGCTAGTTTTGGATTAATATTTGAAAAGTTATGATTAAAACAAGTAACGGTTGTATTGATGTCCAAAAATCTGCAAGTGAGCAAATGAATGTTTAGTTCACCCTATTTGCTAAAAATGTTTGGTTGACACTTAAGTAATGTAGACTTGCCATGACTAAGCTTAATAATGCACGTGTGTCATGTTTTTTATGTTTCTTGCTCTAGTTGATTGTGATATAGGAGTTTCATAGACATTGATGCCTAGGTCCAATTTAAACTTACGTTGCCTTGGTTGCTCTTGTGTGGTCAATAGGAGAACAAATGAATGATTAAGGTGAGCGTAGAAAATGTGTGTACTTGTCATATCATATTTGTGTTGCGTAAATAAATAAAATATGGTCGTCTTGTTAATAGTGTTAATGATGAACGCCGATAACATACGAATAGCTAGCGCTTGCGTATAGTCGTTGCGGTATCTTACAATTAAATGTTAGTTTGCTACCATGTATTTATATAGCTTGTGATATTTTTCATTGTATTCATACATATGCATCTGCATCCCATTTAGGACCGGGAGGTGACGACCGTGCAAGTGATGTGGTGCCAACCATAAGATGCAGTTGGTGGACGTACTGAAGGATGGTGGACTAAACCAGTGTATGCTCGCCGAGCGAGTATCTCCCCCAGCAAACACTATCTAAGTGTTAAAAATTAAAGGCAAGCCCCGGTTTTATGCATAACCGTTATATATGCTATTTTACTGCACTTAATGTTTGTAGGCTTGTACTGTGCACTTAAGTGTAGGAGTTGACTGAAACCCTAGTTGCATGAACTCAGGATTCCTTTTGAGATGGATACTAGTATGCTAGGTCGAGTAGCTGCTTTGCTAATTAGGGATCTCGGTAGAAGTCGAGTGATTTTTCTAGCACTCGCGCGAGGTCAGGAATTGATTGTATCCATTTTTATATCAGAATGTTGATGGTCTGTTGACAACGGTCCATGGGGATGCGTTGTCTACAAGACGGAAATTGGAATAAGGATTAAGGTGTGGTACCGTGAGTCAAGCGTTTGAATGTACTAAGCACATGCCGAGAAATATGGTAAATCGGTAAGCCTAGTACCTGAGTGAACCTGGCAGTGGACATATCCCCTCACGCGACCTGAGACGTGGTCTCCCATTCCGGTTATGGTGGGTACAAGTGCGGTCACTGCACGACGGCAGTCGGGGTCAGTGAGGCATTGTACGCCAAGGCGGTGAGCCCTGATCTGCTGACGGGGAATCGATGGGGACGGTTGATGTGTGTGGGGACGGAGTGCCCCTACATGTCGTGTGTTTAGGTTTACCTTGCAAGGTTTAAAAACTCGATTCGAATCGTCTGCTTCTCGCAGCTATAGAGACTGCTTGATCCATGCTGCTGCATTGAGTAATAAGTGGAAATGAGTTGACTGGCAAAAAGGTTGATTGCTTAAAAATGTTTGATATCATGTATGAGTAGCTAGGTACTCATCTAGTTTAAAAGGATCATACTAAAACTTGAAAAGCTAAAACTTGATTTTAGACTCAGCTAGTGCTTTTGGCAAACCAAACCCCTCAGCCAAACAGCTGCATGTCTAGAGGTAGAGGAGTAGACTCCTCACACCGGGTAAGTCTAGCTGAGTATTACTATACTCAGCCTTGCTTGTGGCACAATTTTTGCAGGTACTCCTTAGGAGGATTGGTTGCTGGTGTGACTTGGCCTTCATCCCTGCCACCGGGATAGATGGTCGAGTGGGTTACTGCTTCCGTAGGAGAGGACCTAGAGGAGTAGCGTGGCCAGGCTTCGCCATGTTACTCGGTTTTCTCCGTTAGTTATTTCCGCTGCATTAAAATTTATGATTATTATTTCTGAAACTCCGATAATGTAATCACTAATGATACTTATTAAATTTGTGGTATTATGCTTTATTGTATTTCTCTGTGCCTCACCTTCGAGTGAGCTAGTGGTATTCGATCCTGCTAAGTGGCTTTATCGGACTAGATCCGAGGGACTGACGTTTTATTCCTACTTAAGTGTGGTCTAGCCTCTAAAGGTGGGACTTAGGAACTTAAGTTGGAATAATTCGGGCGGTTCCGCCACAACTTATTGCTCTGCCCAACTAGTGCACCAAGGCTGATGAGGGCCAAGCATGGCACTCGGTCCAACAAGACGGGGCTGCCCAAATGGGTGGCTCAGGAGCTGCTACTTAGGGAAGCGGCAAGAAGAACAAAAAGAAGAACCAATATGGCAAAAAACTGCTATCCGATGCTCCGATCGCTATGGCTACGGTTGGGAGCCAAAGCGCACGGAGCAAACACCCACACCAATAGGGTGGCGGCAGTGGATCGTGCCCTGTCCATCCCACCAGCTGCCATAGTGCCTTGGAATGCCACAAGATCCAGAAGCTCATGAAGCGCTTCAGCGAGCGAAGCAAGCAGGCCTTGAAAGATGGCTCGCCCCCACCACACCGGTGGCTCGACAAGTAGAAGGCCGACAACGGCGAGCCTGCCTCGAGCGAAAGGGAGTTGGGGTATCAATCCCCCGAGCATGTTCTAAAGGACCTCCTCACCCAATCCGAATCTAGCAATGACAACCACCGCAAGAAGCTATATGTGACGTACAGCAGAAGCTAGGAGCTCATCTCCCGAAGGGACATGAAGACAATTCGCCGGAAGTCCTATCGTCGAACCTAGGGACCCCTAAGGCGGCGCCCCATTAGAGCTGGAAGAGCACCACCATCTCCTTCGAGTCATTTGACTGCCCAGAGAACATGGTAGGAGCTGGTGTACTGTTGCTCATCATGGCCCCTATCATAGACAATGTAAGGCTTTATCACGTGCTGATTGATGGTGGAGCAAGGCTCAATGTCATCAGCTAGCATCATTAAAACAGCTACAAATCTCGAAGTCCAAGTTGGGCTCCTCTCCCATTCTCTAGAGTGGGCCCCCAACCGGTTTATCCCCTTGGGAGAATCTCCTTGCCGGTCACGTTCAGGGCTAAGGAGAACTTCTACACGGAGAACATCCAATTCGATGTTGCAGTGGTTAACCGCCCATTCAATGCCATTGTTGGCAGGCCATCCCTATACTAGTTCACGGACATTGCCCACTATGGGTATTGGCCTTGAAGATGTCGTCCCCTGCTGGTACCCTCACTATGCGGGGTGACCAGAATGCCACAGTCATGACAATCGAGAAGCTGCATGCCCTGGCGATAGAATCCACACACCCTAATGGAGAGAGAGAGGACCCTCAACCTTGTGAGCCAATGCACATAGCTACGAGGGCACCCAAGGTGCAACCATCCAAGGCGGATGGCGTTCCCGCGAACACCATCCAGGCCAAAGCAGACTGCTCCCAGACCTCCCGCACCGCGACGAACCTAGGAGAGAAATTGGAAGATGCGGTCATCACCTTCCTTTGGTCAAATGTGGATGTGTTCACCTAGGAACCGTCACAGATGCCTAGGATCCTAAGGGAGGTGATCGAGCTCATCTAAAGATCTACCTCGATGCCAAGCCGATGAGTTAGAAGCCTTGGAAGCAATCCATCAAGTAGTAGAACTTCATCCATGAAAAGGTCTTGGAAGCAATCCAAGTAGTAGAACTTCATCCATGAAGAGGTCTATAAGCTACTACACGCTGTCTTTATCAAGGAGGTCCACCACCCCGAGTGGTTGGCCAACCCGACCATCATCCCCAAGGCAAATGGGAAGTTTCGGATGTGAATCGACTATACCAGCCTCAACAAGGCATGCCCTAAAGACCCTTATCCACTACCACATATGGATCAGATCGTGGATTCCACTGCAGGGTGTGATTGTTTGCCTTTCTTGGATGTTTCCCTTCTTCAAGCTATTGAGTGCATCAAGGACTTGCAAACTAGGAGACCCTGTACTTCTTGGTCTATGGGTTAGAAGCGTGATGTCGGTGTTTTGAACCTCGCTCCTACAAGTAAATTTATTGTGCATGTTCAAGGCACCGGATGGTGTGCGCGGTGGGCGCAAGATTTATACTAGTTCTGGTAGAACGTCCCTACTTCCAGTCATCGGCCGCTTGCGCTATCGACACCATTGATGATCAAAACTTGTAGTAGGGGTGACAGGCAGACAAGAGAGAGAGAGAGGAGAGTCTCCTAAGTCTTTTTATCGGGTTGGAAGTGGAGCTTAGAACCTACAGAGTGGAATCCTAGCTAAGCCTTGGCTTGGTGGCGGGGCTTCAACCTCCTGATCCTCGTCGGCGCTCCTCCTCCTTTTCGTCGGTTTGTCTAGGGTTTGTCCTTGTGGGTGCGTGTCCAAGTGAATTCAACTCCGTTCAACCCCCTTTCCTGGGGGACAACCCCTCCCTTTTATTGGTCGGGAGAGGGGTCAACCAGCGGTGGCTTCCTTAGGAAGGAGCCGTAAGGCAAGGGTAAAACCAAACGTTCATACCTAGGGTAAAGCCACGTGTACTCGTGGGCCTAGGGTTGCCTGGTTGTCTCATATTTATTATGGCAGACGGCACAGGGCCGTGTGGGTCCCAGGTGCCATCATTTAGGCTAAGCCGACCCTTGGAACGACTCGTCATGTTGTGCCCAGCTAGTGGTCTGCGCACTCAGGCCTAGTCCGATAGGTCATGAATGAGCCGTTGGTCGAGGGGCACACAGACCATAAATGAACTGTAGTCCGTAGGGTCTTGTAGGTCATGACTGATATGCAGCCCGACGGGTTCGTAGGTCATGAGTGGGAAGTGGAATGGCGCCCGCGCCATGGATCAGTGCTAGGCGTGGTTAATGCGGCCGAGTATTTACGACAGGTCAGTCTAGGGCTAGGCAAGGGATCCACTCGAGTGGTTCCCCTCCGACGCGCCTGACCCCTCTTGTTAGGTTCTGCCACGCCCGACCTCAGGCTTAGTGTCGCCGGGTTCAACCAGGGTGCGTTCTTCCATGGTTGACGTATCCACCTCATCTAGCTGACCAACGGGCCTCAGTGACTAGGGGCTTTTCCTTAGCGTGTTCTCTGACCGACGGGTCCTAGGGACCGGTGATCGTATCCTTGTTAGTAGCCCCAGGGGGAGAGTGTCTCCCTTTGTAGTTGATGAAGGGTTGGACGATGTCCTGTGTTTTCGTCGTATACTTTCGTAGTTTTTTCGTAATTGGCGCTGAACCATCACGTCCTTCTATAAATGATCCCTTTTCCATTCCTCATGCCTTACTATAAATGATCCCTCCCTAGAGTGTCTTCGTCGTGCCTTGCCTTTACTTTTTTCATTGAGGAAAGATTTATACGTGACTCTTCATGGACTTGGGCAAGCATTCAGAGGAGGAGCTCCCTCGGTGCCACGCCCTCTTGGGCAAGTGATGATCGACTCGTGGCACGGGTTCCTTCTTCATCTATATCTAGACCCTTAAGATTGTGCTTATCTCATCTTCTTCTTTGTACAACCAGGTGATCTCGTTGGGGTAGAGAAAAGACTTCGAGTATCTTTCTACCATGGGGGGACCCGAATACTCACATCGCAGACTTCTTCGTCTCTCACGGGCTCCTCCGTGAGGGAGACAACCTGTTCCCCGGCCCTAAAGAAGTTCCAGATCCGCTAGTGGGCTTTGTGGTTTCGTTCATGCACTTCCACGAGCGCGGCCTCTCAATGCCTCCTCACCCTTTCTTTGTGGGGCTAATGCACCATTACAAGATCAAACTTGAGTACCACGGTTTTCTTCCTTATACCAAGTTTTCCCTTTCTGAGGAATCTCCACAAGTTGGAGTCTCTCACGCCTTACACAATTGATCTCAATCAATCACAAGAGTAAGGGGAGTAGAAACACACACAAGAGACAAAATCGTATGAACACAAACTACAAGTCAAGAGAAGAGCACAAGAGACAACACAACAGAGTTATGGCTCAAAACATGTGCTCAAATCTCTATCTAGCAAAGCAATATCGTGGTTGAAATGTCTCAATGTTGTAGGATGTTCAAAGGATGCTTGGTGTATTGCTCCATGCGCCTAGGGGGTCCTTTTATAGCCCCAAGTGGCCTTGGACCGTTGGAGCTCCATTTGGAAGGCTTTGGTTGCCTTCTGTTCGTGGGTGCACGGGACTGTCCGGTGCACACCAGAAACTACACAGTGCAACGGCTAAAAATCCTCTGATTAGCTGGTATCCTGTTCTGGCAGGCACCGGACTGTCCGGTGCTCCATGTGATTTCGTTGGTTCTGGTCGATGTGGCCACCAGCCGTTGGCTAGCTGGCACACCAAACTGTCAGGCGTTCCGCACGGACTGTCCAGTGATATATAGCCGACGCTGACTGATTTTCCTGAGAGCAGCTCCTTGGCCGGACTGTGCATGGACTATTCGGTGCACACCGAACTATCCGGAGGGTGGCACTGGACCGTGCACCGGACTGTCCGTGCACACCAGACTGTCCAGTGGGTGGCACCGGATTGTCCGGTGCCAAGCAGAGCAGTCCAACTTTCTCTTTTCCATTTACTATCGCTTTTGCTCCTTTTGGTTTGACTTTATAAAGTCCCTAGAACTTAGACAAATATGATTAGTACCCAAAATAATTGACTAAGTGTCCGGAGCTTACATTTTTCACTTGGTACTATATAGATTTGTGTTATGCCCTTTTTCAAGCTCAATTTGCTTTATGTACCTATGCTCATTGCACATGTAAGATGATGTTAGTTTAAACATAATGTGTTGAACATTTAATCACCAAAACAAAATGGAAATGCCCAAGGGCACATTTCCCTTTCAGTCTCCCACTTTTTGGTGATTCATGCCAACACATCAAAAGCAACTCAAAATGCACTAACATATCCAAATGTGCAAATTTATGTCAAACTAAAAACCAATTGAATTATCACAGGATTTGGCATGTTTGGATCATTTTCACAAAACAAATTCATTTTCCTATATCTATGTCAAAACACTTTGTTTTGGCAAATCAAAATATTTTTCAAGACTAGTTTTGATAAAAAAACCAAAAACTCCCCCTTTTCCCATAATCAAATCTCTCCCCCACAAGAGAGTAGTTTTTGCAATGAGGGTTTTGATCCAATAACCAAGTATACTCACACTAATTTTTTTTTGAAAAATTCACAAGTGGTAGCTGATATAGTTGCTTTGGCCTTAATTTCTCCCCCTTTGGCATTAAGGACCAAAATGTAAGAACAAGTGGCCTGAAACCTCATTGCCTTACCAAAAATTGTGAATTAAAAGCAAGAAGGCGTTGAACACCAAGGACAACTTCAACAAGATACTTTTTGCAGTGAAAGTCTTGTTTGTTGTTCAAGTGCACTATATCCCTTTCCAATTCACCTTTGAGTCTATACTAAAATCAATTGAGCAAAAAAATAGTCTCAAAGGGCCAAGTTGTAAACATATCATCCCCCTCAACATATGCATCATTTGCACATGGACTTGTGAGTTCCAGGGATGATGTTTTACAACTTGAACACATAAATACACAACTAAACTCATAATGATATGATCAATAACATAAAAATATATGTGCTCTAGATTAATCCCAGTTCCGCGAATCTAAGACACTTAGCTCACTACACAGCTTACAAAACCATGTCTCATCTAAAGGCTTGGTAAAGATATCGGCTAGCTGGTGATCTGCACTAATGTGGCACACATCGATATCTTCCTTTTGCTGGTGGTATCTCAAAAAGTGATGTCAGATGTCTATGTGCTTAGTGCGGCTTTGTTCAATGGGATTGTCCGCCAAGCAGATTGCACTCTCATTATCACATAGGAGCGAGACTTTTCTCAAATTGTAGCCAAAGTCCCAAAGGGTTTGCCTCATCCAAAGTAGTTGCACGCAACACTGTCCTGCGACAACATACTCGGCCTCGGTGGTGGATCGGGCAACAAAAGTTTGTTTCTTTGAGCTTGAAAGGGAAATGGGCTTAAACATTTCCTATAATCGATTTTGGTGTTTGACGTCCATCACAAACCACGTGGACTAACTAGTTTGCCTAGTTGTCATTTATCTCAGGTGCATAAAGTTCAACATAAACCAACAAAGAAAATGAGTTGGGGAACTCTACAAAGTTTGGAGCAAAAACAAGTATTGGTGTAGCCAGTGGCGCACCGGACACTGTCCGGTGCCCAGGCCAAGGCACCTCACGAACTGGCCGCTCTCGGGTTTTCTGAGTCACTCCGCTATAATTCATCGGACTGTCCGGTGAGCCAACAGAGCAATGGTCAACTACACCCAATGGTACACTGCGATGAACAGTGAACAGTGGTCAGAGTAGAGGTCAGAAGTCAGAACTGCAAAGTCAGAACCCACCGAACTGTTCGGTGTGCCACCTGACTGTCCGGTGCCGCAAGAGGACAAAGGACTTCAACGATCAATCGCTCCAAACCCCAAATGTCGGCTGACGTGGCACGCACCGGACAATGAACAATGTCATGTCCGATGCACCAACGGACTGTCCGGTGTGCCCATCGACAGTAAACTCAGCCAATGGCTAGGAAGTGGTTGGAGGCTATAAATACCACCAACCACTTCCATTCAATGCATCCAAGTTTTCAGAACACATTCAATACTAGAGCAAAGGCAAACACTCCAAAGACACAATCAAAGCATTCAATCCCCTCCAAGCTCTAAAATCAACTCAATTGCTTAGAGACTTGAGAGAGGGTAATTTGTGTTTCTTTTGTTGCTCTTGTTGCTTGGATTGCTTTCTCTTCTCACTCTAATCTTCTTATGTGCTTTGTAAAGCTAGCAAGAGACACCTAAGTGTGTGGTGACCTTGCGGGGTCTTAGTGACCCGTGTGATTAAGGAGAAGCACTCAACCGGTCTAAGTGACCGATTGAGAGAGGGAAAGGGTTGGAATAGACCTGGCCTTTGTGGCCTCCTCAATGGGGACTAGGTTCTTTGGAACCGAACCACGGTAAACAAATCATCTTGTTCATTTGTGTTGATCTCCACTCGATTTGTTTTCCCTTTCCCCTCTCTATAAAGTTCCCGTGCTCATATTGTTTTGAGTTTGCTCCCAAGGTTATTCGCATTGATTGAGCTCTCATAGCAAGGAGAACTATCTTTCGCACTCTGAATTATTTCTAACACTAACCCGGGCATAGTGCGTGTTCAAAGTTTATAATTTTCAGGTTTTGCCTATTCACCCCTGCCTAGGCGACTTTCAATTGGTATCGGAGCCGATGCTTCATTAGAGTCTAACAACTCAAAGTGATGTCGGGAGAACACGCCAAGAGGGAGATGGTCACCGACGAAAAGCCCGAAGCCTCAGGAAGGAAGAACGACGAACGGACTCCGTCAAAGGAGGCTGACGACAAATATAAGGAAGAATTTGCTGGCTCCATCAAGTAACATAGGAAGGGTGATAAGAAGAAAAAGAAAATAAAGAAGGTGGTCTACTATGAGACCGACTCTTCATCACCTTCCACCTCCGACACTGAGTCTACAACTTCGAAACACCAAGAGCGTAAGAAGTATAGTAAGATGCCTCTTCGCTATCCTCGCATTCCTAAACGCGCTCCTCTACTTTCCGTACCCCTAGGCAAACCACCAAATTTTGATGGTGAAGATTATTGTATGTGGAGTGATAAAATGAGGCACCATCTAACCTCACTCCCCAAAAGCATATGGGATATTGTTGAGATTGGAGCGCAGGCACCACAGGTAGGCAACGAGGATTATGACTCCGATGAGGCCACTCAAATAAGGCATTTTAATTCCCAAACAACCTCTATACTCCTCGCTTCCTTGTGTCAAGAGGAGTATAACAAGGTGCAAGGGTTGAAAAATGCCAAAGAAATTCGGGACTTCCTCAAGACGGCGCATGAAGGGGACGAGGTGACCAAGATCACCAAGCGCGAAACGAACAAGGGAGCGCTCGGTCGATTTGTCCTCAACAAAGGAGAGGAGCCACAAGCAATGTACAACCGGCTCAAGACAATGGTCAACCAAGTGCGCAACCTCGGGAGCACCAAGTGGGATGACCATGAAATGGTCAAGGTCATTCTTATATCTCTTGTTTTTCGTAATCCCACTCAAGTTTAATTAATTCGTGAAGATCCTAGATATAAACAGAAGTCTCCAGAGGAAGTAATTGTCAAGTTTATGAGCTTTGAACTTATGGTCAAAGACTCCAAACACATTGTCAACTTGGAGCAAGGTGCCACCTCCACACTCGAGGTGCAACCCGTTGTATTCAAAGCAACGGAAGAGAAGAAGGAAGAGTCTACACCAAGTAGACTCCCAATCGACGCCTCCAAGCTCGACAACGAGGAGATGGATCTTATCATCAAGAGCTTTTGACAAATCCTGAAGCAAAGGAAGGGGAAGGACTAGAAACCCTGTTCCAAGAGGGTGTGCTATAGGTGTGGTAAGTCCGGTCACTTTATTGCAAAATGTCCATATACAAGTGACAGTGACAGGGACGACGACAAGAAAGGGAAGAAGAATTTAGTGAAGAAGAGATACTACAAGAAGAAGGGCAATGAGGCGCACATGGGGCGGGAGTGGGACACCGACAAGAGCTCCACCGACTCCTCCTCCGACGAGGATGCCGCCAACATCGTCGTCAACAGGGGACATCTCTTTACCAACGTCGGCCACAAATGCGTCATGGCTAAGGAGAGCAATAAGAAGGTACTTTCTAGAGATACCCCAAATACACTACTTCCTATGATGAGGGTACCTCTAGTGATAACGAAGATGATTTAACTTCTCTTTTTGCAAACCTTACTAAAGATCAAAAGAACAAGATAAATGAATTGATAGAAACCATTAATGAGTAGGATGATCTCTTCGAATGCCAAGAGGACTTACTCGTTAAGGAAAATAAAAATTTGTTAAGATGAAAAATGCTTATGCTCTTGAAATAGAAAAATGTGAAAACATGTCTAAAGAGCTTAGTATTTGCAATGATTCAATTTCTTGTCTTAGAATTGAGAATGATAATTTATATGCTAAGATAGAAGAATTGAATGCTTGCAATGTTTCAACATCTACCATTGAGCATGTCACAATTTGCACTAGATATAGAGATGTTAATATTGATGCTATGAATGATCACCTTGCCAAGATTAAAGAACAAAATGATCACATAGCTAAATTAAATGCTAAAATTGCCAAACATGAGTTAGAAAATGAGAAATTCAAATTTGCTCGTAGCATGCTTTATAATGGGAGACGCCCAGGCATTAAGGATGGCATTGGCTTCCAACAAGGGAGCCAAAGCAACATCAAGCTTGATGCCCCCAAGAACAGACTATCTAATTTTGTTAAGGGTAAGGCCCCCATGGTTCAGGATAGAGAGGGTTACATTTTATATCCTAAAAACTATCATGAGCACAAAATTAGGAAAATTCATGCTAGAAAATCTCATACTATTTCTCATCATGGTTATATGTATAGTAATGAGGCTTCTAGCTCTAGGCATTGAACTCATATCAAAATGCCTAAAAAGAAAATTGTCAATGCATCGAATGAACATAGCATTTCATTTAAAACTTTTGATGCATCTTTTGTGCTGACTAACAAATCAGGCAAAGTAGTTGCCAAATATGTTGAAGGCAAATACAACAGTCCCAAGACTTGTGTTTGGGTACCCAAGGTGCTTGTTTCTATTGTCAAAGGACCCAAGACCATTTGGGTACCTAAGAACAAGTCCTAAACTTGTTTTGTAGGTTTATGCATCCGGTGGGTCAAGTTGGATAATCGATAGCGGGTGCACAAACCACATGACAGGGGAGAAAAGGATGTTCTCCTCATAAGAGAAAAATGATGATCCCCAAAGAGCGATTACATTCGGGGATGGAAATCAAGGTTCGGTCAAAGGATTGGGCAAAATTGCTATATATCCTGACCATTCCATTTCCAATGTTTTTCTTGTAGATTATTTAGATTACAACTTGCTTTCTGTTTCTCAATTATGCAAAATGGGTTACAACTGTCTTTTTACTGATTTTGGTGTTACTGTCTTTAGAAAAAGTGATGATTCGGTAGCATTTAAGGGAGTGTTGGATGGTTAGCTATACTTAGTTGATTTTAATGATAACAATGCTGAACTAAACACTTGCTTAATTGCTAAGACTAATATGGGCTAGCTCTGGCATCGCCGACTTGCTCATGTTGGGATGAAGAATCATCACAAACTTCTAAAGGGTGAGCACATTTTAGGACTAACAAATGTTCATTTTGAGAAAGATAGGATTTGTAGCGCATATCAAGCAGGGAAGCAAGTTGGAGTTCATCATCCACACAAGAACATCATGACGACCGACAGGCCGCTTAAGCTACTCCATATGGACTATTCGGCCTGATCGCTTATATAAGCATAAGAATTGTCTTGTTATTGTGGATGATTATTCTCGCTTCACTTGGGTATTCTTTTTGCAGACCGAATGCGAATCATGTACGTGCCAGGATCAGCAATTCACGTACACAGTAGTTACATAACTGGAAATCATCACACAGTGCTCAAATGATAACATAAAAGGGTAATAATAGTCGATTACATCATATGTCTGAGACATCCACATAGTCTTTACAATAATCAAAGTGCGAAAACGAAACGTAGATAAACGCGACCTTCACAGGCAGCCGACTGGGGGTTGCCGCTAACCCACGCCTAGAACTCATCATAATCTTGGAACTCCTGGAAGTCTCCTTCCACAGCTTCATCTTCTCCTGAGCAGGGGTTGCAATGCTGACAACCTGGGGATGGATGGGTTTGGTGTGTAGAGCAAGGGTGAGTACACATCAACATACTCAGCAAGTATCCTGTTTGGCTGTAGCGGACTAGCTTTATGTGGGGGTAAGTGAAGCAGTTGCTTTTAGTTGGTCAGATTATTATTACTAGTAGAGAAAGCCAAGTTTCAGAATTAACCCACGTTATTAACCCAAATGTACTCCTTTCTAGACGGAAAGAGTACCACTTACCAGTACCAGAGCCAATAACCAGAACCATCAATCTCATTGCCACCTGCAATCCGAACATCTCTGATCAAGTACCACTAATCACTGGAGCTCCCTTGGCCGCTCATAACCGCGAGCACGGCTGATATATCGGTTTTCATACACTCTGCAGAGGTTGTGCACTTTACCCACAAGCCGTGATTCCCTTTCTGCCCGGAGATTATGACTCTCCATTGATCACTACCAAGGTGACCCAGCAGGGCATCACTACATAGCCTTTACAAAGATTCCCCGGGGCTGTAGCCACCCGTTAGGTTTCCTAAATGCACCGCACTCCTCCCCAAGGGGCGAACCCAAACTTGGCAGAGCGAGCCGCATACACCGAGCCCCATTGACGGCACGATGGCTAAGCGAACTACACCCGGTTCCTCTAATTATTTAGCTAAGGGCATCCCATTCCACCCTCATGGTTGCACTGTTTTCCTGGGCGGTCATCCAACAAACAGGTCCTTACGAAGAGGCACTCGAGAAACCGCTCGAGCCCCCTTGAATACCACAAGTATAACATCATAATAAAGGAGGGGAAAACAGCGTATCATTGATAATTCTCATCATGTTCATTGATTAGAGTTGAGCAATAGCATAAAGCTAAACAATAATAATCCAACCCAAATAGGTAAACAAGGACATGGATAACAAAAGCTAGTCAATCCTTAGGTATAACTATGAAATGCAGGAGGTGAATTAAAGAATGTATAGGACAGAGATAGGTCAAGGGACACTTGCCTCCACCAACCAGCTACTGCTCAGGGACTTCTCCTGCGAGTTCCTTAGGCTCTTCAACCAGATCGTTCTCTATACGAGCGTAAACATACATACATCCACACATTTAATACAAAAGAACAGTACACCATACAATAGAACACAGAAAATAAACAGACATTCCACACGGGGCTCGCAATTACGGTTAAGAGAGAAAGAGGAAAAGACAGTCGAGAAACGATCACGTTACATTATTATAAATTAAACCACTCGCTTAATAGAAGGGCATTAATTTGGACAATACGTTTAGCATAAAGTAAAGTCAAGTTCCACATTTAATCATTATAAATAATTGAAGATGAATGAAAGGGAGTGGTCGCACGGCGAGACGTACGACCCCACATTTAGATTGAATTGAGAAATAAACGACTCGCCGTGCGACAGAGCGCGCAACGAGATTCTTGCATTAATTATAAGTAATACGTTAAGTGTTGCATGACGAAACGCATGACGGCTTACGTCAACAGAATCGTCACGCGACGAAGCGCGCAACGCAGCACTTTAATAAATATAAATAAAAAGAATCGTCGTGCGACGAAGCGCGTGACGCAGCATGGCGACTAAACAACAATTAAGATAGATTAAAACGGGGTTAAACGCAGTGCGACTATGGTCGCACGCGTGAGAGCATGCTGCGCGTGTCGAAGGTACGCGAACCATGCAGGCGCGCGAGACACGAGTCGCCGGGGCATGGGTGCGGGCAGGGGCGCGGCCGAGGGCGGGCGACCAGGGCACGGGGTCGGGCACGGCCGGGGAGCAGGGGCTCGCGGCGGGGGCGGGCTTGGCGGGGCGTGGCCACGGCGAGGGCGGGCTCGGCGGGGCGAGGGCGCGCGGGCAGGGGCCGAGCCGTCGGCGCCAGGCACGGGCGCGGGGCCGGGGGAGGGATCTCCGGGGGAGGGGGGCTCACCGGGGAGGGGGGGCTCGCCGGGGCGGGCGCGACCGAGCCGCCGGGGCGCGGCTCGCTGTGGCAGGGAGGGCGCGGGACCGAGGCCGGGCGCGAGGCCGGGCGCGGGGAGGGCGGGGCGCGGCGCGGCCGGGAGGGCTCTCCGGGTGTGGGACGGGGAGGGGAACGCGGGGCCGGGGAAGGCGCGATCGCGGGCGGCGCGCAGGTGCGTGGCCGAGGGGCGGCACGGGGACCACGGTGGTGCAGGGCGCGTGGGCAGGAGGGTCACACGGGGGAGAAGAAGGGGAGGGGGAGGAGAGAGAGAAAAGGGAAGGGGAGGGGAAAAACTCACCTCCGAGGATCCAAACTCCGGCGATCTCGACTCCAAACCCTAGGCACCACGGGAGAGAGAGATGGGAGAGAGAGAGGGTAGTTACTGCGCGGGAGAAATCTAATGAGACAAACAGATCTGGGGGAGGGGGGCACGCGCATGGGGTGGGCAGGGGCGAGAGGGGCGCGCGGGCTGGACCGGGCCGGGCTGGGCTAGGCTGGGCCACACCGCGGATCGAAACCCATGACATGCACGACCATTAAACGGAATCCAATCACGAACTGAAATCCGAAACGGAACGAGACGAACACGCGACATCAGACAAAGAAATGAGCTTCGGCATGATGCAACACCCATGACACTTAAGTTTTGTTTATACATGACACGAACACCTGTCACTATACTGGTTTGAAATTGGGAAGAAGGAGCGAAACGGGAAGAGAAAAGAGAGTAACGCCCGAATTTGGTGAGTGAAAAGAAGAAAAAATTCTACCCCCAAATTCAGGGTGTTACAAACCTATCCCCCTTAAAAGAATCTCGCCCTCGAGATTCAAGGTTGGCTAGCAAAGAGCTCAGGGTATTTAGCCATCAGATCATCTTCACGCTCCCAGGTTGCTTCTTCCTTAGAGTGGTGATTCCATCTAACTTTGCACATTCTGATGGTCTTCCTTTGGGTGACTCTGTCTGCAGTCTCAAGGATTTGCGTTGGCTTCTCAATGTAGGTCAAGTCCTCCTGGACTTCAAGGCCTTCCACTGACAACTGCTCTTCTGGCACTCGCAGACACTTCCTCAACTGAGACACATGGAAGACATCATGCACAGCAAACAAATTTTCTGGCAGACTGAGCTGATAGGCCACTTCTCCACGCCTTGCGAGAATCTGATACGGACCAATGTAGCGGGGTGCTAGCTTGCCTTTGACTCCGAATCTTCTGACTCCTCTAATCGGTGACACTTTTAGATAGACAAAATCTCCAACTTCGAAACTCAGATCTCTTCTTCTTGTGTCTGCATAGCTTCGCTGCCTTGATTGCGCTATCTTTAGATTCTCTCGAACCATCTTGATGTTCTCTTCGGCTTCAAGCAGAATGTCTGGCCCAAATACTTGCTTTTCTCCAGGCTGATCCCATTGCAGTGGAGTTCTACAACTTCTTCCATAAAGCGCCTAAAATGGTGACATCTTCAAGCTGGCCTGGTAACTGTTGTTATAGAAGAACTCTGCATAAGGCAACCTCTTGTCCCATCCGGACTGATCTTGCAACACACAGGCTCTCAACATGTCTTCAAGGATTTGATTAGGTCTTTCGGTCTGACCATCTGTCTGCGGATGATAGGCTGAACTGAAATTCAGATGTGTGCCCAAGGCTTCATGCAGTGGCTGCCAGAAATGAGAGGTGAACTGTGTTCCTCTGTCTGACACTATCTTCTTTGGCACACCATGAAGACAAATGATCCAAGACATGTACAATTCTGCCAATACTGCACTGCTGTAGTTGGTCTTAACCGGTATGAAGTGAGCTGACTTGGTTAAGCGGTCCACTACTACCCAAATGGAATCATAGCCGGCTCGAGTGCGAGGCAATCCGACTATGAAGTCCATACCGATTTCATCCCATTTCCACTAAGGAATTTGCAACGGTTGCAACAATCCAGCCGGTCTCTGGTGCTTTGCCTTGATCCGTCGACAACTGTCACACATGGCCACATGCTCTGCGATTTCCCTCTTCATTCCGTACCACCAAAATTTCTTCTTCAGATCCTGATACATCTTATCACTTCCAGGGTGAATCGAATAAGCTATCTCATGAGCTTCCTTGAGAATCAACTCCCGCTCCACTGTGCGCAGCCAGTCTTCAGCATCCATGGGGTCAGAAGAGTGAGCAAACGTTGGGGGATGACCTCTCATGAATTCAGCACGCTTGTCCCTGGGCATCTGAGGCATCCGAGGCTGAGGTGGTGGCTATTGCTGCTGCTGTTGCTGAATGACGGCCAGAGTCTGACCGATGGCCTGAACTGCCTGAGTCTGCATTAGGAACATCTGCTCGATGGACATCGGGGGCGGGTGTGGCAGTTGCTGTTGCTGGGGTACCTCATCATGCTGAGCTGCTTGCTCCTGCTGAGCACGCCTTCCTCCTCTGCGCCTATTTTCTGACATCTGCAGAATACAACCACACATCAGAACTGATCTTGCAAATCTTGCAGCATAAGAAAAGAGTATAGAATTCTCCACAACACTGAACAAATGAGCATCTTCACTAATCTCCAACACAGACCAACACAGCTTCTTAGATAAATAGGAAAGTGGAATGGAAAGCTTCCCAACTAGATAACTAACTTCATTAACATATAACAGGTAAACCAAAATGCGGGGGATACCCACTCTCTGGTGACAGTCATTACAAAGATCCAAATCAAACATAGTTCATCATGACAAACATAAATGCACAGGATAAGCAAACTACCCTGTCTAACTAAGACTGACTAAGTGCGAGACTATGCTAAGACTATAGCTTCTATGTATGTATTTTCGTATTAATTACAAGATCCGACTCTGACGATCTATGGTTCTAAATTTATCTTGGTCTTGCAGTCGAGATTGCCATAGGACTGGTGTCCACGCCGAGGTGAGCGGTACGGATGCTGAGTCCCAATGGGAGCGGGGGAGCCATCATCCAGGTGACGACGCTCCGCTCGCTCAGCCCGCAGCTAGGCGATCTCAGCACGAGCCCTACTCAGCTCGTCTAATGCATGGTCCAGCTCCGTGTTTAGCACGGCAGCTAGGTTGACTGTGCTGCTCAACCTAGAATTGTCCTCACCAAGAGGTGAGACAATCACGCCTCCTGTGCTGCCAGATGGACGACGGCGGTAATACTTCAGGTTGAGACCGTCGGCTACCCCGCCAAGAACTGAGCAGTAGTGCGAAAGCGCACGCCGTGCGGCATCTTGCATGGCCGCCTCAGCTGAGTCCTGCTCAGAGATAGAATAGTGCTCTGAGCAGACCTCAGCACCCCAGAGACTGTTCTCCAGACGACGCACCAAGCAAGTCGCCTCCCAGCGGTCCGGGTAGACCCTGCGACTGTGCTGGAAGACCACACAGCGATACTCGATAGACCAAGTACGCCGGTCAAGTGCCCGACGTAGCAGGGTGTCGAGCGCATCGTGGAAGTGACACCCACGAGAAGCGTCGCGAGTGATGGGTCGAGCAACCCATCCTTCCGGCTCCTGGTCAGCAGAAAAGTAGGTGTTGTGGCTCGACCTGCTGTCGCCACCTTTGTCGTCTGGGTCTCCTCCAGCAGCTACTCCAGGGGCTAGGGCGCTCAGTGGTGGTGCAGGGGGCGCCTCCAGGGGAAGCACAGGGGAGTAGCTCCTCACAGACTCTATCTCCTGCTGGAGTGAGAAAGAAGAGCCATGCTGCTCCTGCTCCTGTCGTCGACGCTCCTGCTCCTCATGCAGGCGGTGGTGCAGCCTCTCCAAGTGGCTGGGCTGACTGGTCACGGGACGGTGAAGCGGACGCTCCGCGAGACGAGAGGGTAAGAAGGGGATGATAGACTTCCGTGCAGTGTGTCTAAGACGAGCCATCTACAAAAGACACCGCAAGCATAAGAGTGAGAACAGAACTAATATGACCAGCAAGTAAACCATGAATAAATGAGGAATTAGAATAAACAAAAAAAAAATTAGCAAGGTATAATATATAGTAGAACATAGGTTTGGTCGATATGACCAACTTTTGAAGGGATTCCAAAGTCAAGGCAGGGACAGAGGTCTATAATCCTTAGAACGACCATTCTACTCTAGGTTAGCGGTCCTACAGTCAACACGGCTCTGATACCACCTATGTCACACCCGGTTTTAGAAGGCAAACCGAATGCGAACCATGTACGTGCCAGGATCAGCAATTCACGTACACAGCAGTTACATAACTGGAAATCATCACATAGTGCTCAAATGATAACATAAAAGGGTAATAATAGTCGATTACATCATATGTCTGAGACATCCACATAGTCTTTACAATAATAAAAGTGCGAAAACGAAACGTAGATAAACGCGGCCTTCACAGGCAGCCGACTGGGGGTTGCCGCTAACCCACGCCTAGAACTCATCATAATCTTGGAACTCCTGGAAGTCTCCTTCCACAACTTCATCTTCTCCTGATCAGGGGTTGCAATACTGACAACCTAGGGATGGGGGGGTTTGGTGTGTAGAGCAAGGGTGAGTACACATCAACATACTCAGCAAGTATCCTGTTTGGCTGAAGTGGACTAGCTTTATGTGGGGGTAAGTCAAGCAGTTGCTTTTAGTTGGTTAGATTATTATTACTAGTAGAGAAAGCCAAGTTTTAGAATTAACCCACGTTATTAACCCAAATGTACTCCTTTCCAGACGGAAAGAGTACCACTTACCAGTACCAGAGCCAATACCAAGAACCATCAATCTCATTGCCACCTGCAATCCGAACATCTCTGATCAAGTACCACTAATCACTGGAGCTCCCTTGGCCGCTCATAACCGCGAGCATGGCTGATATATCAGTTTTCATACACTCTGCAGAGGTTGTGCACTTTACCCACAAGCTGTGATCCCCTTTCTGCCCGGAGATCATGACTCTCCATTGTTCACTACCAAGGTGACCCAGCAGGGCATCACTACGTAGCCTTTACAAAGATTCCCCGATGCTATAGCCGCCCGTTAGGTTTCCTAAATGCACCGCACTCCTCCCCAAGGGGCGAACCCAAACTTGGCAGAGCGAGCCGCATACACCGAGCCCCATTGAAGGCACGACGACTAAGCGAACTACACCCTGGTTCCTCTAATTATTCAGCTAAGGGCATCCCATTCCACCCTCATGGTTGCACTATTTTCCTGGGCGGTCATCCAACAAACAGGTCCTTACGAAGAGGCACTCGAGAAACCGCTCGAGCCCACTTGAATACCACAAGTATAACATCATAATAAAGGAGGGGAAAATAGCGTATCATTGATAATTCTCATCATGTTCATTGATTAGCGTTGAGCAATAGCATAAATCTAAACAATAATAATCCAACCCAAATAGGTAAACAAGGACATGGATAACAAAAGCTAGTCAGTCCTTAGGTATAACTGTGAAATGCGGGAGGTGAATTAAAGAATGTATAGGACAGAGATAGATCAAGGGACACTTGCCTCCACCAACCAGCTGCTGCTCCGGGACTTCTCCTGCGAGTTCCTTAGGCTCTTCAACCAGATCGTTCTCTATACGAGCACAAACATACATACATCCACACATTTAATACAAAAGAAAAGTACACCATACAATAGAATGCAGTAAATAAACAGTCATTCCACGCGGGGCTCGCAATTACGGTTAAGAGAGAAAGAGGAAAAAACAGTCGAGAAAAGATCATGTAACATTATTATAAATTAAACCACTCGCTTAATAGAAGGGCATTAATTTGGACACTACGTTTAGCATAAAGTAAAGTCAAGTTCCACATTTAATCATTATAAATAATTGAAGATGAATGAAAGGGAGTGGTCGCACGGCGAGACGTACGACCCCACATTTATATTGAATTGAGAAATAAACGACTCGCCGCGCGACAGAGCGCGCAACGAGATTCTTGCATTAGTTATAAGTAATACGTTAAGCGTTGCTCGACGAAACGCACGACGGCTTACATCAACAGAACTGAGTTTAAAACGAATCGTCGCGCGACGAAGCGCGCAACGCAGCACTTTAATAAATATAAATAAAAAGAATCGTCGACTAAACAACAATTAAGATAGATTAAAACGGGGTTAAACGCAGTGAGACTATGGTCGCACGCGTGAGAGCACGCTGTGCGTGTCGAAGGCACGCGAACCATGCAGGCGCGCTGGACGCGAGTCGTCGGGGCACGGGTGCGGGCAGGGGCGCGGCCGAGGGCGGGTGACCAGGGCGCGGGGCCTGGCACGTCTACCGGGGCACGCGTCGACAGCGCAGCCGCCGGGGCACGACCGGGGAGCAGGGGCTCGCAGGGCGGTCTTGGCGGGGCGAGGCCGCGGTGAGGGCGAGCTCGGTGGGGCAAGGGCGCGCGGGCAGGGGCTGAGCCGCCGATGCCGGGCGCGGGCGTGCAGGGGGGCCGCGGGCGCGGGGCCGGGGGAGGGGGGCTCGCCGGGGCGGGCGCGGCCGAGCCGCCGGGGGCGTGGCTCGCCGGGGCAGGGAGGGCGCGGGACCGGGGTCGGGCACGAGGCCGGGCGTGGGGAGGGCGGGGCGCGGCGCGGCCACGAGGGCTCGCCGGGCGCGGGACGGGGAGGGGAGCACGGGGCCGGGGAAGGCGCGGCCGAGGGGCGGCGCGGGGACCGGGGCGGCGCAGGGCGTGCGGGCACTAGGGTCGCGCGGGGGAGAAGAAGGGGAGGGGGAGGAGAGAGAGAAAAGGGAAGGGGAGGGGAAAAACTCACCTTCGGGGATCCAAACTCCGGCGATCTCGACTCCAAACCCTAGGGCACCACGGGTGAGAGAGAGAGATGGGAGAGAGAGAGAGGGAGGTTACTACGCGGGAGAAATAAAATGAGACAAATGGATCTGGGGGAGGGGGCGCGGGCCGGACCAGGCCGAGCTGGGCCGGGCTGGGCCACACCACGGATCGAAACCCACGACACGCATGACCATTAAACGGAATCCAATCGCGAACCGAAATCTGAAACGGAACGAGACGAACACGCGACATCAGACAAAGAAATGCGCTTCAGCATGATGCAACACCCATGACACTTAAGTTTTGTTTATACATGACACGGACACCTATCACTATACTGGTTTGAAATTGGGAAGGAGCGAAACGGGAAAAGAAAAGAGAGTAACACCCGAATTTGTTGAGTGAAAAGAAGAAAAAATTCTACCCCCAAATTCAGGGCGTTACAGTGTGCTATAGGTGTGGCAAGTCCGGTCACTTTATTGAAAAATGTCCATATACAAGTGACAGTGACAGGGACGACGACAAGAAAGGGAAGAAGAAGAAGGAGAAGAGATACTACAAGAAGAAGGGCGACGAGGCGCACATGGGGCGGGAGTGGGACTCCGACAAGAGCTCCACCGACTCCTCCTCCGACGAGGACGCCGCCAACATCGTCGTCAACAGGGGACATCTCTTTACCAACGTCGGCCTCAAATGCCTCAAGGCTAAGGAGAGCAAAAAGAAGGTACATTCTAGAGATACCCCAAATACACTACTTCCTATGATGAGGGTACCTCTAGTGATAACGAAGATGATTTAACTTCTCTTTTTGCAAACCTTACTAAAGATCAAAAGAACAAGATAAATGAATTGATAGAAACCATTAATGAGTAGGATGATCTCTTGGAATGCCAGAAGGACTTACTTGTTAAGGAAAATAAAATTTTGTTAAGATGAAAAATGCTTATGCTCTTGAAATAGAAAAATGTGAAAACATGTCTAAAGAGCTTAGTATTTGCAATGATTCAATTTCTTGTCTTAGAATTGAGAATGATAATTTATATGCTAAGATAGAAGAATTGAATGCTTGCAATGTTTCTACATCTACCGTTGAGCATGTCACAATTTGCACTAGATGTAGAGATGTTAATATTGATGCTATGAATGATCACCTTGCCAATATTAAAGAACAAAATGATCACATAGCTAAATTAAATGCTAAAATTGCCAAACATGAGTTAGAAAATGAGAAATTCAAATTTGCTCGTAGCATGCTTTATAATGGGAGACGCCCAGGCATTAAGGATGGCATTGGCTTCCAACAAGGGAGCCAAAGCAACATCAAGCTTGATGCCCCCAAGAACAGACTATCTAATTTTGTAAAGGGTAAGGCCCCCATGGTTCAGGATAGAGAGGGTTACATTTTATATCCTAAAAACTATCATGAGCACAAAATTAGGAAAATTCATGCTAGAAAATCTCATACTATTTCTCATCATGGTTATATGTATAGTAATGAGGCTTCTAGCTCTAGGCATTGAACTCATATCAAAATGCCTAAAAAGAAATTTGTCAATGCATCGAATGAACATAGAATTTCATTTAAAACTTATGATGCATCTTTTGTGCTGACTAACAAATCAGGCAAAGTAGTTGCCAAATATGTTGGGGGCAAACACAAGAGTCCCAAGGTTTGTGTTTGGGTACCTAAGGTACTTGTTGCTATTGTCAAAGGACCCAAGACCATTTGGGTACCTAAGAACAAGTCCTAAACTTGTTTTGTAGGTTTATGCATCCGGTGGGTCAAGTTGGATAATCGATAGCGGGTGCATAAACCACATGACAGAGGAGAAAAGGATGTTCTCCTCATATGAGAAAAATGATGATCCCCAAAGGGCGATTACATTCGGGGATGGAAATCAAGGTTCGGTCAAAGGATTGGGCAAAATTGCTATATATCCTGACCATTCCATTTCCAATGTTTTTCTTGTAGATTCTTTAGATTACAACTTGCTTTCTGTTTCTCAATTATGCAAAATGGGTTACAATTGTCTTTTTACTGATTTTGGTGTTACTGTCTTTAGAAGAAGTGATGATTCGGTAGCATTTAAGGGAGTGTTAGATGGTTAGCTATACTTAGTTGATTTTAATGATAACAACGCTGAACTAAACACTTGCTTAATTGCTAAGACTAATATGGGCTGGCTCTGGCATCGCCGACTTGCTCATGTTGGGATGAAGAATCGTCACAAACTTCTAAAGGGTGAGCACATTTTAGGACTAACAAATGTTCATTTTGAGAAAGATAGGATTTGTAGCACATATCAAGCAGGGAAGCAAGTTGGAGTTCATCATCCACACAAGAACATCATGATGACCGACAGGCCGCTTGAGCTACTCCATATGGACTATTCGGCACGATCGCTTATATAAGCATAAGAATTGTCTTGTTATTGTGGATGATTATTCTCGCTTCACTTGGGTATTCTTTTTGCAGAAAAAATCACAAACCCAAGAAACCTTGAAGAAGTTCTTGAGACGGGCTCAAAATGAGTTCGAATTGAGAATCAAAAAGATTAGAAGCGATAATGGAACAGAGTTCAAGAACTCTCAAATTGAAGGATTTCTTGAGGAGGAGGGCATCAAGCACGAGTTCTCTTCTCCATACACACCTCAACAAAACGGTGTTATGGAGAGAAAGAATAGAACTCTCTTGGATATGGCAAGGACAATGCTTGATGAGTATAAGACACCAGATCGGTTTTGGGCAGAGGCGATTAACACCGCCTGCTACTCCATCAACCGTCTCTACCTACACCGAATCCTCAAGAAAACATCATATGAACTCCTCACCGGTAAAAAGCCCAATGTTTCTTATTTTAGAGTTTTTGGGAGCAAATGCTTTATTCTTATTAAAAGAGGTAGAAATTCTAAATTTGCTCCTAAAGCAGTAGAAGACTTTTTACTTTGTTATGACTCAAACACAAGAGCATATAGAGTCTTCAACAAGTCCACTAGATTAGTTGACGTTTCTTGTGACATTGTGTTTGACGAAACTAATGGCTCTCAAGTAGAGCAAGTTGATCTTGATGAATTAGATGATGAAGAGGCTCTATGCATTGCGCTAAGGAACATGTCCATTGGGGATGTGTGCCAAAAAGAATCCGAAGAGCCTCCACAAGCACAAGATCAACCATCATCTTCCATACAACCATCTCCACCAACTCAAGATGAGGAAATGGCTCAAGAAGATGAGGATCAAGACCAAAACGATGAGCTGCCTCAAGATGAGGACATTGATCAAGGGAGAGATGAAGATGAGCAAGACAAGGAAGATGATCAAGAGATTCAAGATCAAATACCACCACACCCAAGACTCCACCAAGTAATTCAAAGAGATCACCCCGTCAACTCCATTCTTGGTGACATCCACAAGGGGGTAACCACTAGATCTCGAGTTGCTCATTTTTGTGAACATTACTCTTTTGTGTCTTCTATTGAGCCCTACAGGATAGAGGATGCACTTAGAGATCCGGACTGGGTGGTGGCAATGCAAAAGAAGCTCAATAATTTCACGAGGAATGAGGTATGGCATTTAGTTCCACGTCCTAACCAAAATGTTGTAGGTACCAAATGGGTATTCCGCAACAAACAAGATGAGCATGGTGGTGACTAGGAACAAGGGTCGACTTGTTGTCAATGGGTATTCACAAGTCGAAGGTTTGGATTTCGATGAAACCTATGCACCTGTAGCTAGGCTTGAGTCAATTCGTATATTACTAGCCTATGCTACTTACCATGGCTTTAAGTTATATCAAATGGATGTGAAGAGTGCCTTCCTCAATGGCCCTATCAAGGAAGAGGTATATGTTGAGCAACCTCCCGGCTTTATGGGCTCAAGCAAGCCCCAAGAGCGTGGTATGAATGCCTAAGAGACTTTCTTATCACTAATGGCTTCAAAGTTGGTAAAGTTGACCCTACTCTCTTCACTAAAACAATTGCTAAAGACTTGTTCATATGCCAAATTTATGTTGATGATATTATATTTGGGTCTACTAACAAGTCGTCTTATGAAGAAATTAGTAGGATTATGATACAGAAATTCGAGATGTCTATGATGGGGGAGTTGAAGTATTTCCTTGGATTTCAAATCAGGCAACTCCAAGAGGGCACCTGTGACACACCAGTGTCACCTAGGGTTTCTTCTCAGTACTAACTCAAGTGCCATCATTTCATGTAAACCAAATTAAGCATGAAGCACCAAATCAATATAAGAATAAAAGATCCACTAAGTTATATCTAAAGACTCATGTCTAAAGAAAATGAGGTTTCCAAAAAGGGGAAAATGTTGAAACCCTAATACCAACCCTAATTAAGCTATTTAAGTAGAAGAGAAGAAAAGGGATGAAAGACCATGAAAAACTTGAAATCATGGCTTAGGCCAATTATAAAAATTGAAATACACTAAATAAGCTACAATAAAGATTATAAAAGTTTGGCCAAAGTAGTTTGTTAAAAACTCCAAATAAGCCATTCAAGTGAAGGTTTAATGGGGAAATCTGAAATTCAGATTTCTGAATTTTCAGCCCTTGAACCAAAACCGAGCATGTTCACCTTGATCCTTAGTTCTAATCCTAAAGCCCCCATTAACAAAAACGTGTCTAACTAACCCCTCTATCATATATCTGAAGATGGCATCGGGACACGAGCCCTAGACACGATAAAACCGAAGATTTGCCTCGGGCTCGGGCTAGGAGACAGACTAGACTTCAGAGCTCCAAATCTTTGAAACCAGTAGGCCAAATCCAATGACCCCCACACAAGAACCAAGGCAAGAGTAGGCTCGAATGAATGACCACACGCGCCAGAACTCGGGCAGAATGAACGCGCACACGTGTTCGACCCTGGTCGGCACGTCGGCGTTCGCCCAACCCGCGCGCTCGCTCGCCCCAGCGTCCGGTCAAGTCCGCCGCACGCCCTCACCCTTGCCGTGCCTATAAACAGCCCAAGGCCTCGGCCGTACCTCCCCACGCGCTCTCAAGCCTTGCCCAAGACGAAGTTCACCGGACTTCGCCTCGAGCACGCCGCGCCACCGCCCGCCACCACTGCCCAAGCCTCGGCCACCGCGGCCAGCCCGCTCCAGTCGCGTCCAAGTTGTGTCGGCCTCTCGGTTAGCTTCGCTATTGACCCGTGAAGCTTTCCAAGCGCTCGGACCCGACAGAACCTCGCCGGAGACCTAAGATCATCCTCGCCGGACTTCGGTCGCTCGCGGCCGCGCGTAGACCGAGCAATCCGGTGAGCCATTCTCTGATTCCTTGCACACACATCTTTCTTGATCTCTGGTGAAGCTTCCTGACCCATTTAATTGATCTATCACGCCCTGGTTAGGCCGGACTCCTCGCCGCCGACGAGCTCCCCCACCTGCGCACGTGCACCGACCTCCTCCGACCACCATCGTCGGTGATCCGCACTTCGACATGATCGCCAGACACTCCCGGACCTCACCCGACCTCTCACCGGAGCAACCCCGCCACCGGTAAGCCTCTCCGCCCTATTCTTCCGCCGTGGTCAATGTTCCATTCGGGGAAAGATCGTGGGTTCGATTTTGAGAAACCCTAGGGGCTTTTCTACAGAGCCGTAGACTCATGTGAATAGTGCACCGAGGACCTATCGGTAATTCGTTTAAAACCTTTTGCCAGGGACCCCAGTGCAAAACCATTTTTCCTTTATCCATTTCTAATTAATCTTTTTAAATTCAGCAGAAAATTTAGAAATTTCATATCTTGAGCAATATTCCACCAAACTTAGTCAAACCAATTTTGCTGGATTCAAAATATTATGGACTATCAATTAAAAATACTGAACCCTATGCTTTCTGTTCTAAAATTTAGAGTTTGGAATTAATTAAGGAAACTGACCAAACCTTATTAAATCAAAGAAAATTAGTTATGCTTCTGTACTGAACTTAAGAAAATTTGTAGAAGTATAAACCCCACTTAGGCACTGTTTAAAAATAGTGAGCACCTCAGTATTAAAGATTATGCAAGGTTACTTATTAAAAGCCATTTTTGCCCAAAACTTAGGAAAATAAGAAAGGCACCGGAAAATAATGAACAGTGAATGAAATTATTTTTCCTAGTCTACTTAGGTAACAGAGAACCTAGGAACAATAAAGGGAACCCCAGTCAGAACAAATTCTAGGAGAAATGTTTTATTAAGCACTAATCAAACTAGAAAAACAATTATTAGAATTATGAAAACAATTTCAAAATCGTTAAGAAAAATCCAGTGGACTTGTAACCACTAAGATACCACTACAAAAATGATAAACACCCCAGTCTATCATTTTAAGTAGGATAAAGAAATAGAACTTGATATTGAGCCATATTTCAATTAAATCATAAGCCAAAAAGTGTGCAACAGTGGGCAAATAAATTTTTACCAGATTAATAATGAAATAGGCCACCAGAGAAAAATGCAAAACCCAATTGGAAGCTGCAAAATAATACCCATTGCCAACACTTTATGAAAAAGACCATTTAATCCAAATAATTCCTACCACCCTTCATTTGAGCAAAAAGTTGCCAAATTTCAGAATGATTGCTCTTGCACAAAGAAGAAGATAGGAAAAATCAGAAATCTGTTGTTTGATATTTTTCAAATATAGTGGTAGTAGAAAGCACCCCTTTGGCTAGAAAATTTGGAAAATCATAGTAAAATAACTAATGAGTATTAGTGGCTAAAAATTTGTACAAGGTCATGTTATAAAATCTAGATGTCAGCAAAAATAAGTCTTGGAAAATAACCCTCGGTTAAAAGGTAGTTGTAGTTCAAACACCCCCTCCGCCCTAATAATTGCTAATTTTATACAGAGAGAACCACTCACTTTTTAAGCCTCAAATTTTGAGACAGAGAATTATATACCAGTAAGAAGCAACTGTAATATTTGCAGAATTTTTGGAAATTTATTAAGCTATCTTGTAGTTCAAACCCACCTTAAAAGCATAAAAGAAATAAAAGAGAAAAAGGGAGAATAATAAATCTCACTCTAATGATTCAGCTAGAAACCTTAATAAACTCTCACTAAGACATTAAAGGGAAATAAGTAAGGCACCAAAATAAACTTACCAATCAGCTTAACCAGGTTTGACCCTAATTTGCTAAGTACACCACAAGAATCTTCAGTAGCAAGAATAAAGCTCTACCTTATTAATTTGATCATTCACCATCAAAGTTTAATTGCTAAATTGCATGTCATGCCATGCATATAACTTACTCATTGCATTCATTAGATTGCCATCTCGCTGACGGAGAGTACGTGTTCATCCCCGAGCAAGGAGCTGTCCAGAGGAAGACCAGGAGCAAGCTCCTGAGACTGCCATCGAGGATCTCCCCGCAGCCCCAGCATTTGAAGGCAAGCCCCGGTTTTATGCATAACCGTATATATATATGCTACATTACTACACTTAATGTTTGTAGGCTTGTAATGTGCACTTAAGTGTAGGAATTGCTTGAAACCTCTAGTTGCATGAACTCAGGATTCCTTTTTGAGATGAATACTAGTATGCTAGGTCGAGTAGCTGCTTTGCTAAATCAGGATTTCGGTAGAAGTCGAGTGATTTTTCTAGCACTCGCGCGAGGTCATGAATTGATTATATTCATCTTGATAACGAGATCTATGTTGGTCTATGGACTTGGATCCAGGGAGGATGCCTTGTCCATGAGATGGGAAAAGGAATTAAGGATTAATGTGTGGATACCTGAGTCAAGCGTTTGAATGTACTAAGCACATGTCGGAAAATATGGTAACCGGTAAACCTAGTACCTGAGTGAAGCCGGGCTCAGACTTTACCCCTCACGCGACCTGAGACTGGGTCTCCCATGCTAGCTATGGTGGGTACAAGTGCGGTCACTGCACGGCGGCAGCCGGGGTCAGTGGAGCATAGTATGCCAAGGCGGTGAGGCCTGGCCGCGAATGGGGAATCGATGGGGACGGTTGATATGTGTGGGGACGGAGTGCCCCTACATGTCATGTGTTTAGGTTTACCTTGCAAGGATAAAAACTTGATTTGAATCGTCTGCTTCTCACAGCTAATGAGATTGCTTGACCCCTTGTACTACACTGAGTAAAAAGTGAAATGAGGTTAAATGAGATAACTTGTTGATTGTACTAAATGCTTGTTACCATGTATGCTTAGAAGGAGCAAACTTAGCTAAGATAATGAGGCTAGAAATTGAAAAGCTAAAAATTGATTTTAGACTCAGCTAGTGCTTTTGGCAAACCAAACCCCTCAGCCAAACAGCTGCATGGTCTAGAGGTAGAGGAGTAGTTTCCTCACACCGGGTAAGTCTAGCTGAGTATTAGTATACTCAGCCTTGCTTGTGGCATAATTTTTGCAGGTATGCTTCAGGATATGGTTGATGGTGTGACTTGGCCTACCACCCTGCCACAGGGTTGGACGGTCGAGTGGGATGCTCCTCTGGCAGGAGAGGAGCAAGAGGAGTAGTGGGCTAGGCCTTGCCCGATTCCTCATTTTTGACGTTATCGATTATCCGCTGCATTTTATTTTGTGAACTTATCTCAGCTATTGAAAAACTCCGGTTATTGTAATAACTCCAGTACATTAATTTGAGGTTTCCTATTTTATTGTATTTCTTCTGTGACTCACCTTCGAGTGAGTATGTGGTATTTGATCCTGGTTAAGTGGCTTTATCAGACTAGATCTGAGGGACTGACGGGTTATTCCGATTTAAGTGTGTTACGGCCCCTGAGGCGTGACTTAGGCACTTAAGCTGGAATAATTCAGGCGATTCTGCCATAGCACCTTCATCAGCCTAACTAAGTACATTTAAGATATACTCAAGAAGTTTGGAATGAAGAATGCCAAACCCATCAAGACACCCATGGGAACAAATGGGCATCTCGACCTCAACACGAGAGGTAAATCCGTAGATCAAAAGGTATACCGGTCGATAATAGGATCCTTACTCTATTTATGTGCTTCATGACCGGATATTATGCTTTCTGTATGCATGTGTGCAAGGTTCCAGGCAAATCCTAAGGAAGTTCACCTTAGGGCCATGAAAAGAATCATGAGATATTTAGTTTCACTCCTAGGTTTGGGCTTTGGTACCCTAAGGGATCTACCTTTGATTTAATTGGGTATTCTGATGCCGATTATGCTGTAAAATTGACAGGAAGAGCACATCATGGACTTGTCAGTTTCTAGGAAGATCCCTGGTGTCTTGGGCTTCAAAGAAACAAAACTCAGTAGCTCTATCCATCACCGAAGCCGAGTATATTGCTGCAGGACATTGTTGTGCACAATTACTCTGGATGAGACAAACCCTTAGGGACTATGGCTACAAGTTTAGCAAAGTCCCTCTCCTATATGATAATGAGAGTGCAATTCGCATGGCAGATAATCCTGTTGAACATAGCCGCACTAAGAACATAGACATCCGGTATCACTTTTTGAGAGATCACCAACAAAATGGGATATCGAAATTGCTTATGTTAGCACCCACAACCAATTAGCCGATATCTTTACCAAGCCCCTAGATGAAAAGACTTTTAGCAAGCTTAGTTGTGGCAGAACCGCCGGAATTATTCCAGCTTAAGTGCCCAAGTCGCACCCTTAAGGGCAGCAACGCACTTAAACAGGAATAACCCGTCAGTCCCTCGGATCTAGTCCGATAAAGCCACTTACCAGGATCGAATACCACTAGCTCACTCGAAGGTGAGGCACAGAGAAATACAATAAAACATAATACCACAAATTTAATAAGTATAATTAGTGACTACATTATCGGAGTTTCAGAAATAATAACCATAAATTTTAATGCAACGGAAATAACTAACGAAGAAAACTGAGTAACATGGCGAAGCCTGGCCATGCTACTCCTCCTGGTCCTCTCCTGCGGAAGCAGTAACCCACTCGACCATCTATCCCAGTGGCAGGGATGGAGGCCAAGTCACACCATCAACCAATCAAGGAGTACCTGCAAAAATCGTGCCACAAGCAAGGCTGAGTATACTAATACTCAGCTAGACTTACCCGATGTGAGGAGTCTACTCCTCTACCTCTAGACATGCAGCTATTTGGCTGAGGGGTTTGGTTTGCCAAAAGCACTAGCTGAGTCTAAAATCAAGTTTTATCTTTCCAAGTTTTAGTATGATCCTTTTTACTAGATGTGTACCTAGCTAGTCATACATGGTATCAAACATTTTATCAATCAACATCTTTTGCCAGTCACCTCATTTCCACTTATTACTCAATGCAGTACAATGGATCAAGCAGTCTCATTAGCTGCGAGAAGCAGACGATTCGAATCGAGTTTTTTATCCTTGCAAGGTAAACCTAAACACACGACGTGGCGAGGCACTCCGTCCCCACACACATCAATCGTCCCCGTCGATTCCCTGGCAACAGATCAGGGCTCACCACCTTGGCGTACAATGCCTCACTGACCCCGACTGCCGTCGTGCAGTGACCGCACTTGTACCCACCATAACCGGAATGGGAGACCACGTCTCAGGTCGCGTGAGGGGATATGTCTGCGGGCAGGTTCAATCAGGTACTAGGCTTACCGATTTAACATATTTCTCGACATATGTTTAGTACATTCAAACGCTTGACATAGGTATCCGCACGTTAATCCTTATTCCAATTTCGTCTCGTAGACCACGCATCCCCATGGATCCGTGTCCACAGACCAACATCAGTATGATATGAAAGTGGGTACAATCAATGTCCTGACCTCGCGCGAGTGCTAGAAAAATCACTCGACTTCTACCGAGATCCCTAATTAGTAAAGCAGCTACTCGCCCTAGCATACTAGTATTCATCTCAATGAGATTCCTGAGATCATGCAACTAGGGTTTCAAACAACTCCTACACTTAAGTGCACAGTACAAACCTACAATCATTAAGTGCAGTAAAATAGCATATATAACGGTTATGCATAAAACCGGGGCTTGCCTTTAATTTAACACTTAGATAGTGTTTGCTGGGGGATACTCGCTTGGCGAGCATCTCCTATCCTGGCCTTTGTTCTGTCTGTCCATTTTCAAGGCGTCTGCCAACACCGTCTTGGAGTCAGCTCCACTCCATGTCCTTTATCCCGCACGATCATCATCTCTCGGTCCTAAATGAGATGCATGATGCATATGTATGAATATAATGAAGAATATCACAAGATATACAAATACACGGTAGCGACCAAGCACTAAATTGTAAGACAACGTAAACAACCATAGGCTAGCATTAGCTATCTACACTTCATCAAGCGCACCACACCAACACCACTGGAAGGACGACGATTACTACCTATAATTAACCAACACAATACGACATTACGATCACAAGCATTTATTTAATTGTATACGGCTTTTCATTAGTCCTTCCATTAATCGCACGAAAGCATCTCAAACACAAGTTTAACAGAGGACCTAGGCATCAACGTCTATGGAAATTTATATCACGATCAAATAGAGGAAGATACATATAAAACAAGACACACATGTCATCTCTAGCCTAACCATGGCAAGTCTACATTACTTAAGAGCAAACCAAACATTTTTAGCGAGAAGGGTGAACTAAACAATCAAAAGCGCACTAGCAGAATTTTTGGACAGCAATACAGCAGTCACTGGTTTCAGTCATAGCTCACAAGATATTTACCCAAAAATAGTAAACTAGGACTTTCTAGAAAGCTTGAAAAGTGCTTTTTACAACTTTGGTATTGTCATCACAGCATGATTAAACACTTAGCAATGTCAAAAGGTGTTAACACAACAACACTGTCCTGATTTGGACAGATTCAGACTTGTGAATTTAAAAATTCATAACTGAAGATTCAGACATCCAAACAAAGTGATCTTAGACTTTATGAAAAGCTAATTAAATGTTCTACAAATTATTTATAAACATCACTGGCTGGTTTAACATGTATCAAGGGTAAAGTACACTATGAAGGCTGTGCTGTCCAGAACTGGATAGATTCAGTCCTCATATTTGAACATTCATAACTTAAGTTTCAGACCACCAAAAAGAGTGATCTAAGACTTTTTGGAAAGCTCAGCAAAAGCACCACATAACTTTTATAATCACTAAGAAGTGATTCAATGTTTAACTAAATCAAACAACACAGTTTTCGAAATCTGTTCTGACGGTGGACAGAACACAGCAACCAGTTTGTAAAATTCATAACTCATAAACTATCAGGCCTATGGTTATGAAATTTTAACACAAGCAAGATCAGAAAAGCATCTACAACTTTCTTATAACGACCATGCACAGATTGCAACATTAAATTGAGCAAACAATGCAGTTTCTGAAATCTGTACAGAATTTGAGCAGATTCAGTTACTGAATTTGTAAAAGCATAACTCCTAAGCGATCAGACCTATGACTGTCAAATTTTAACACAAGTTAGATAATAAAGTTATCTACAACTTTTCTATATGGTTTTCTACAGAAAACATGATTTGGGTCATCAAACATATAACACAAGGAAATCACTGCGTGCAGTCCAAAACAACAATCAATAAATTTCAGCTTCTATATAATTCAAGAATTGCCGCGTTCTAGAGACTTGAATTATTCTAACACTTTGACATTTGTTAGAGTTAAAATAACCAAGTGAGAACTAACAAGTGGACTTACAAATTTTTATCCGTGTCATTACGAGCACTAGAAGTACTATACTTAATTAACAACGCATTCTCCCCGATAATCGATATCAAAGTGTTGTTCACACAATAATTTGTATTTTAACTTAGACTTCACATGAGCACTAATACTTTTCATTCGCGACCATAAACATACACATTTAGACTACAATAAGCAAATCATCGTGACTACAAGCTTAACCAAGTCATCTATTAATTCGGCTAACTAGCGCAACAACATAGGCCGCTATACATCCTACACGTCGGCTTGTCTCTTATTATCGCAATCCGAGACAACACATATATAACAAACACTTAATGAAATCGACTCCTATTTAACATGAGTTGGCTAATCACGGTAGAAGACCTAGCGAACCATTTTAGACATCATAACTCAAGAACATGGGTTGGAGCCGATTGATCACTGTTTCTCAACCATTGCTCAACTTGAATTAGTTAACACACAAGTCACCTAAATAGCACATTTTGGGGTCTATCGTGGAGGCATTTACACATGGCGTAAAACTCCATAAGACTACATTTGCTACTGACACCAACAATACCTACTGACCTATTATTCACCATACAAACGCAGTTACACACCGCCTACTAGTTTCTAACATAATCCTCATATAGCTCGTAATTCAAACTACTCACTAACAATAAATCACACACGGCAACTACCACATCGACCGGTTAATTTTTTTGGACACCACCTGTCTAGCGTACCACTAGTATCCCGCATTTTGACTCGACTTATAAACATAGAGGAAGTGATACAACGACCAAACATTTATGTCGAGCACAATTATTTATGACCACATTTATCGAGTAGACAAGTGAAACACTAACCGATTATTCACACATCTCGTCCTTAAACACAAATCACATGTCTCATAATTTATATCTTCGACCCAATCTATCCTACACCACGATGAATACATAAAATATATTTAACATAGACTAACTCATTAGCCGACTATGGAAATTACTAAGTATGTATTACGCTTTACTTAATTTACCACAACTAACACACTACTTTATGACGAAGTGCTTTAGCAAACAATTAATACATCCGTGACCAATCCCTACGACGTACAAAAGAACTATCGCTGCCACATATACACTTATTGGCATTCCAATCGCAAACACATCTACGCGTACCACTTTCTCCTCCATGAGTTTTAATTCGCATACAACATATTCACATACATGTATATATATAGGACAATGACAAATGTGCAAGTAAGTCAATCACATGGATTCAACCTGAACGAGCCAGGATTTAGCCGCATGGACTGTCCACATGGCTCGGCATTTCGTCGAACGGGCAAGGCGCGAAGCGCGGCGTCGACCACTAGCTGCGATAACACAAAAATTTGTTGACGACAGTTCATCGAACATTACAAACATCGGATAAATAAACAGCTAGGACAGTGGGGGGTTTCTCACCACGGGTTGACGGCGTCGTGGGCGGAGCTGTCTACAATACCAAGCCTTTCATAGGCATTTTGTCGAGCACTCGCAGGGCATGCGCAGCGCGGGGCTGCAGGGGGGTGGCGCCATGGGGAGGGAATAGTATGGCTGCTGCTGGGGAATGCCCATGGGAGGAGGGGCTGGAACTTTGGGTGCCAGCCATGGAAGTCGCAGGTGGCGCCATGGGAGGCTGGGGACGCTGCTGCTCGATTGCAGGGAGCAAGCGCCAGGCGGAGTCTTGGTCAGCATCCATTGCAGGGGGAGTGGAGACTCGCGCCCGTGGAGCAGGGAAGTGAAGAACGCCATGGCTAGGGCGCGTGGAGCAGGGAGGCGAGGATCTGGGCGTTCCCTGGCCGGGCAGGGAAGAGCAGGGGGAGGCGGACGCCGTGGAAGGGGGCGAGCAGAGCTGCTGGCTGCTGATGGCTGGAGAGCAAGAGGACGACGGCTGGGGAAAATGGCAGCCAGGGGGAGCTCACAGCCATGGAAAAATCATAGGGCAGAGAGGAGCTCGCCCATGCCCGGGGACAGGCGCCATGGGGAAACTCGAGCTTGCAGGGAGGGGCACCACGATCTGCTGCCGTATGCGCGCTGGAGCTTGGGGAAGGGAGATGCCATGGCGGCAACAGAGGGCATCGGCCAAGCCTTGCCGCACTCCTGCGCGCAGCTGGTTTCCATGTGAGGACGAGCGCTGGTGAAGACAACAAGGGGGAAGGGGAAGACAGCGTGGGAGAGACACTACTCCCAGCGCCTGATGCTGGTCTGGAACAGAGAAGGAAGAAAGGAGGGCACCATGGATGGAGCTCGGATGGGGAGACTTCAGCGCTATGAACAGGGGAAGGATAGAGCAGGAAGAAGGCTGTGGCGGCTGCTTGGGGCTAAGGGTGGGAATGGAAAAAAATGGCCAAGTGCAAGGGGAGAGGGATCCTATTTATAGAAGAAGCCCTAGGGTTAGGGTTTTAATTGGGCCAAATGGGCTAGAATGGGCTTGGCCCAAAGCACTCAAACGGGCTGCGCTAATTTATTTTGCGGAATAAAAATGTTCCTGCGGATTTCGTCTGTACGCAAAACAGAGCGAACTAGAGTTCGGACGAACAGACGATTGAGCGATTAATTCGGCCGAGAGTCTGAATTGAACTTTGCTCGGAAATAATTCCTCGCGCACTATTTTAGAAATAAATGTTTCTCTCAGACTTCTGATCGGCTTCGAACTTTTATTCGGAGAAGGCGAATCGTGATATTTTAAAATTGATATCGATACAGGGTTTTGAGTTTGGTTCGAACATAATATATTTGGCCGAGTCGGATAAAATTGATTAGAGGACGACAAATTGAGTATTCCGTGTGAGAGTACGGGGTCGGATAAATTTTTGGACATCGGTCGAGGTTCGAGGAATTAGACTCGGGCACAGCTCCACTAACAATAGTCGAGAGTTTTGATTAAATGAGCTTTAGACAAGATTTTATAAATCGAGAATGATTAATGAGTTGGCATTCGTGCCAAGAAATAAAAAGTTTTAACAGGCTCCAAAATTGGCCTTCTGTGAGACTGAGTAACTCCGAATTCGGTCAAATGTGTACGAATAGTCTGGATAATCAGAGACATACGCGAGCGAGAAATAGAAATTTTCACTGAGCATCCGAGATTAGGATAAATCTCGCGACGTAACACGAAACTGACACCTGGGGTGTCACAGCCTTCCCCCCTTAAAAGAATCTCGTCCCGAGATTCGAATAAGGATCTTTAAGGGTGGAGAAGCATGTAACTCCCAAGCTGGAGGTAGATGCAATTTCATGAGATGGGATTTGACAAGATAATGAAGATAGATTTGGATAGAGTATCGCGGCATGTTGAGACAAAATGCAGCGATCACTCTGAGAGAATGTCCACAAAAGACAGCACATCGGTATTATCTCGTAATGGATCATGACTATTAACCACGACACCAGCGTGTGCCGAGCAGCTCATCCTTGTGTGCGCACCCACAGGAGGCTCTCGGTTTCGTCGCGGCACCATCAGTTGTTTAGTCATGACACCATTACCAAACGCAACCAATGAGAAATCCACATAGCACAGATAGATAGAGCCCAGGAGAGTATGGCTCAGAAAATAAGGATGTAACCGGAGTTGAAACATAGATTTTTGGCAAAAGAGCAACGCATGAGAATTTTCTTTAACTCAAAGAACTATTTTATGATCATCACGGGGATTATCAGCCAAAGATTGATACGATATTTAATATGAGGAGGAACCAACCATGAGATCAAGATTGATGAGATTTTAGAGACATGAGAGAACCACAAGATGACAACAAAAATCCCTTGAACCCAATGGATACACCATTTAGAGATAAAATTGATAAAACAGTGTCATGATCCTCGAAGAAGGGGTATGAGACTGACTAGAAACGAGAGATTTAGGTAGATCAACATCTGATACTTGAGAACGAGTTATAGCAGATAACCAGCTAACGGGGCAGAGTCGATAGGGGATCCCGAGATTCGGATGATAAAGCCAACATGATTCCCAAGAAAAAGGATTACCAGATCCAGGCAAAAGGAGAGGTAGGAAAACAGGATCAGCCAGGATGATTAACAGAAATGCTATGAAGTTTTAGGAGCAAGGATTTATGGAAGGAAACATGGCCTTCATAGGGTTTGCGCAACTAGACACCAACAATATTTTTTTTGGGTTTCACTTGCTAACTATTAGGTTGTTTAAAGTGGGGGTCTTTTATGGGCAAAACAAGCAACATTTTTTTTTTGCAAAAATGGTTAAACAATTGTAATACCACCTAGATAGCAAGACAAGAGAAGCACATAACACAACCTAGTCAAGACTATCATGACACACAGGATAAGACATTTTTTTGCAGTTCATAGCAATACAACACATTATTCACAATTTCTTATTATTGGAATAAAGGTCAGAGAAGCATGTTGAGGCACAAGAGACAATTATAATGCGACAATCATGATGCATGCTCATTCTAGTCGTCTTTTCAGGCCTTGTCGGGGACCATAATTAGGGGTACCCTCAAGACGCCTAATTCTCAGCTGGTAACCCCCATCAGCATAAAGCTGCAAAGGCCTGATGGGCACGATTAAGTCAGGGATCAGTCCACACGAGTGACTCGATCACGCTTCACCCGAGCCTAGCCTCGGCCAAAGGCAGCCGACCTCGAGAGACTTCCGTCTCGCCCGAGGCCCCCTTTTTATGGCGGACACATCACCGGCTCGCCCAAGGCCTTGGCTTCGCTCAGAAGCAACCTTGACTAAATCACCACACCGACTGACCAAATTGCAGGGGCATTTAACGCAAAGGTGGCCTGACACCTCTATCCTGACACGCGCCCCCGGCAGAGCCGAGGTGACCGCCGTCACTCCACCGCCCCGCTGGCCAGTCTAACAGAAGGACAGCGCCGCCTGCGCCACTCCGACTGCAGTGCCACTCGACAGAGTGAGTCTGACAGGCAATCAGACCTTGCCAAAGGCGCCACGGCGAACTCCGCTCCGCCCGACCCCAGGGCTCGGACTCGGGCTAAGACCCGGAAGACGGCGAACTCCGCTCCGCCCGACCCCAGGGCTCGGACTCGGGCTAAGACCCGGAAGACGGCGAACTCCGCTCCGCCCGACCCCAGGGCTCGGACTCGGGCTAAGACCCGGAAGACGGCGAACTCCGCTCCGCCCGACCCCAGGGCTCGGACTCGGGCTAAGACCCGGAAGACGGCGAACTCCGCTCCGCCCGACCCCAGGGCTCGGACTCGGGCTAAGACCCGGAAGACGACGAAACTCCGCCTCGCCCGACCCCAGGGCTCGGACTCCGCCCTGGCCTCGGCCGAACGACTTCCGCCTCGCCCGACCCCTTGGCTCGGGCTCGGCCACGGCAACAGAAGGCAGACTCAACCTCGGCTTCGGAGGAAACCCCACGTCGCCCTGCCTAGGGCACAGACCGCCACGTCAACAGGAGGCGCCATCATCATCCCACCCCGAATCGACTCGGGTCACGGAGGACAAGACCGGCGTCTCATCCGGCCAGCCCCGCCAGAGGGGCAATGATGGCGCTCCACAAGCTCTATGACGACGGCGGCTCCCAGCTCTCTTACGGAAGCAGGACAACGTCAGCAGGGACTCGACCGCTCCAACAGCTGTCCCTCCATCAGGCTCCGCCGCACCTCCGACAGCCACGACACCACACCAGCAGGGTGCCCAAATCTCTCCGGCTGCCACATTGGCATGTACCTAGGGCGCTAGCTCTCCCTCCGCTAGACACGTAGCACTCTGCTACATCCCCACTGTACACCTGGATCCTCTCCTTACGACTATAAAAGGAAGGACCAGGGCCTTCTCAGAGAAGGTTGGCCGCGCGGGACCGAGGACGGGACAGGCGCTCTCTTGGGGCCGCTCGCTTCCCTCACCCGCGTGGACGCTTGTAACCCCCCTACTGCAAGCGCACCCGACCTGGGCGCGGGACGAACACGAAGGCCGCGGGACTTCCACCTCTCTCACGCTCGGCTCCGGCCGCCTCGCCTCTCCCCCCTTCGCGCTCGCCCACGCGCTCGACCCATCTGGGCTGGGGCACGCAGCACACTCACTCGTCGGCTTAGGGACCCCCCTGTCTCGAAACGCCGACAGTTGGCGCGCCAGGTAGGGGCCTGCTGCGTGCTGACGAACAGCTCCCCGTCAAGCTCCAGATGGGCAGTCTCCAGCAACCTCTCCGGCCCGGGACGGTGCTTCGTTTCGGGACTCTCGAGTTCATGTCCTTCGACGGCAGCTACGACATGACACTTCTTCCACCGCCGCGCGACTACGACAATGGCGGCCGACAACCCGCCCGCCGGCGGCGGAATCGACGACGTCTTCCCCGCGTGGTGAAAGAACAATATTCGGGCTCGCTCCGTTCTCTCCCCGGCCAACGGAGGAGGAGGCGGAGCCGTCAAGGCCAGACGGGAGGCCGCGCTTCGTCGGCCGTCGAGCGAATCGACGCCCCCGACGCCCCGACGGAAGGCACGCCGGACGTCGACCTCGCGTTCGAGACGGAGGCGAGCGCCGTCCCCCCGCGGCACGCTGACCCCGAGCAAGAAGACGACGCCGGCGCGCTCGCGAAAAGCCTGCAGGACGTCGCCCTCGAACCAGAGATGACGGCGCAACCAGTCCCCGATGTGACTACGTCGCTCCTCGTCGACCAAAAGGTAACGACTAACTCCCATCTTGCGTCATTTCGACTCGGCCTCAACCCGCCAAACGACCTCGTTTTGGCGGGCGCTCTCATTGAGGCGAGTGCAACCCCACTGAGGTTCTGTATGCGGTCACCTTGGGACCGACTGACGGACGTCTCGACCTACGGGCCCTCTCGGTCCGAGGAAGATGACGATCCCAGCATCGGTTGGGATTTCTCCGGACTTGGCAACCCCAGTGCCGTGCGGGACTTCATGACCGCATGTGACTACTGTCTGTCCGACTGTTCCGATGGAAGCCACAGCCTTGGCGACGAGAGCTGCGGCCCAGGCCTCGAATGTTTCCACATCGAGCTAGGGGATCCCACCGAAGGCAACCATCTTGGCATGCCGGAGGATGGTGATCTCCCTAGGCCGGTGCCTCGCGCCGACATCCCACGGGAGCTAGCTGTGGTCCCCGCTCCGGCGGGGGGTTACGACCCACAACTCGAGCAAGTCCGCGAGGCGCAGGCCAGGCTCAACGAGGGAACAGGAGCGCTTGAGCCGATCCGTCGGGACGTCGGACAGGCATTGGTGGGCCAACCCCTGGCCGGAGAAATACGTCATCTGCCCCAAGGTCTCCAGCACCGCGTCGCCAACGATGCCAGGATCAGGCCGCCGCCCGCATCCAGCGGGGTCGGTCAGAACCTGGCAACCGCAGCGATGCTCATCCGCGCGATGCCGGAGCCGTCAACCACCGAGGGTCGGCGAATCCAGGGAGAACTCAAGAATCTCCTGGAAGGCGCTGCGGCCCGGCGGGCCGAGAGCACTGCATTCCGGAGGCAAAGATATCCCTCGGAACCTCATGCCGCGACTTCCCGATTCATGCGGGAAGCCTCGGTCTACACCGGGCGCACGCGCAACACCGCGCCTGCGGCCCCGGGCCACCTCGGCAACGAGCACCATCGACGCGACCATCGGGCTCACCTCGACGAAAGGGTGCGCCGAGGCTACCACCCCAGGCGTGGGGGGCGCTACGACAGCGGGGAGGATCGGAGTCCCTCGCCCGAACCACCCGGTCCGCAGGCCTTCAGTCGGGCCATCCGACGGGCGCCATTCCCGACCCGGTTCCGACCCCCGACTACTATCACAAAGTACTCGGGGGAAACGAGACCGGAACTGTGGCTCGCGGACTACCGCCTTGCCTGCCAACTGGGCGGAACGGACGACGACAACCTCATCATCCGCAACCTCCCCCTGTTCCTCTCCGACACTGCTCGCGCCTGGTTGGAGCACCTGCCTCCGGGGCAGATTTCCAACTGGGATGACTTGGTCCAAGCCTTCGCTGGCAATTTCCAGGGCACATACGTGCGCCCCGGGAACTCCTGGGACCTTCGAAGCTGCCGGCAACAGCCGGGGGAGTCGCTCCGGGACTACATCCGGCGATTCTCGAAGCAGCGCACCGAGCTGCCCAACATCACCGACTCGGATGTCATCGGCGCGTTCCTCGCCGGCACCACTTGCCGCGACCTGGTGAGCAAGCTGGGTCGCAAAACCCCCACCAGGGCGAGCGAGCTGATGGACATCGCCACCAAGTTCGCCTCCGGCCAGGAGGCGGTCGAGGCTATCTTCCGAAAGGACAAGCAGCCCCAGGGCCGCCCATCGGAAGAAGCTCCCGAGGCGTCTGCTCCGCGCGGCGCCAAGAAGAAAGGCAAGAAGAAGTCGCAATCGAAGCGCGACGCCGCAGACGCGGACCTTGTCGCCGCCGCCGAGTATAAGAACCCTCGGAAGCCCCCCGGAGGTGCAAACCTCTTCGACAAGATGCTCAAGGAGCCGTGCCCCTACCATCAGGGGCCCGTCAAGCACACCCTCGAGGAGTGCGTTATGCTTCGGCGTCATTTCCACAGGGTCGGGCCACCCGCCGAGGGTGGCAGGGCCCACGACGACGACAAGAACGAAGATCACCCAGCAGGGGGGTTCCCCGAGGTCCGTGACTGCTTCATGATCTATGGAGGGCATGCGGCGAATACCTCGGCTCGGCACCGCAAGCAAGAGCGCCGGGAGGTCTGCTCGGTGAAGGTGGCGGCGCCAGTCTACCTAGACTGGTCCGACAAGCCCATCACTTTCGACCGGGCCGACCACCCCGACCATGTGCCGAGCCCGGGGAAATACCCGCTCGTCGTCGACCCCGTCGTCGGCAATGTCAGGCTCACCAAGGTCCTGATGGACGGGGGCAGCTGCCTCAACATCATCTACGCCGAGACCCTCAAGCTTCTGCGCGTCGATCCGTCCTCCGTCCGAGCAGGCGCTGCGCCCTTCCACGGGATCATCCCTGGGAAGCGCGTCCAGCCCCTCGGGCGACTCGACCTCTCAGTCTGCTTCGGAACACCCTCCAACTTCCGAAGGGAGACCCTGACGTTCGAAGTGGTCGGGTTCCGAGGAACCTACCACGCCGTGCTAGGGAGGCCATGCTACGCGAAGTTCATGGCCGTCCCCAACTACACCTACCTGAAGCTCAAGATGCCGGGCCCCAACGGGGTCATCACCGTCGGCCCCACGTACAAACACGCGTTCGAATGCGACGTGGAGTGCGTGGAGTACGCCGAGGCCCTCGCCGAGTCCGAGGCCCTCATCGCCGACCTGGAGAACCTCTCCAAGGAGGTCCCAGACGTGAAGCGCCATGCCGGCAACTTCGAGCCAGCGGAGACGGTCAAGGCCGTCCCCCTCGACCCCAGTGGCGACACCACCAAGCAGATCCGGATCGGTTCCGGGCTCGAACCCAAATAGGAAGCAGTGCTCGTCGACTTTCTCCGCGCAAACGCCGACGTCTTTGCGTGGAGTCCCTCGGACATGCCCGGCATACCGAGGGATGTCGCCGAGCACTCGCTGGATATTCGGGCCGGAGCCCGACCCGTCAGGCAGCCTCTGCGCCGATTCGACGAGGAGAAGCGCAGAGCGATTGGCGAAGAGATCCACAAGCTAATGGCGGCAGGGTTCATCAAAGAGGTATTCCATCCCGAATGGCTTGCCAACCCTGTGCTTGTGAGGAAGAAAGGGGGAAATGGCGGATGTGCGTAGACTACACTGGTCTCAACAAAGCATGTCCGAAGGTTCCCTACCCTCTGCCTCGCATCGACCAAATCGTGGATTCCACTGCTGGGTGCGAAACCCTGTCCTTCCTCGATGCCTACTCGGGGTATCATCAGATCCGGATGAAAGAGTCCGACCAGCTCGCGACTTCTTTCATCACGCCGTTCGGCATGTACTGCTATGTCACCATGCCGTTCGGCTTGAGGAATGCAGGCGCGACGTACCAGCGGTGCATGAACCATGTGTTCGGCGAACACATCGGACGCACAGTCGAGGCCTACGTCGATGACATCGTAGTCAAGACACGGAAGGCTTCCGACCTCCTCTCCGACCTTGAAGTGACATTCCGGTGTCTCAAGGCGAAAGGAGTCAAGCTTAATCCTGAGAAGTGTGTCTTCGGGGTACCTCGAGGCATGCTCCTAGGGTTCATCGTCTCTGAGCGAGGCATCGAAGCCAACCCGGAGAAGATTGCGGCCATCACCAGCATGGGACCCATCAAGGACTTAAAAGGGGTACAGAGGGTCATGGGATGCCTCGCGGCCCTGAGCCGTTTCATCTCACGCCTCGGCGAAAGAGGTCTGCCTCTGTACCGCCTCTTAAGGAAGGCCGAATGTTTCGTTTGGACCCCTGAGGCCGAGGAAGCCCTCGGTAACCTGAAGGCGCTCCTTACAAAGGCGCCAGTCTTGGTGCCGCCAGCGGACGGGGAAACCCTCTTGGTCTACGTCGCCGCGACCACTCAGGTGGTTAGCGCCGCGATTGTGGTCGAAAGGCAGGAGGAAGGGCATACATTGCCCGTTCAGAGGCCGGTCTACTTCATCAGCGAAGTGCTGTCCGAGACTAAGATCCGCTACCCACAAGTTCAAAAGCTGCTGTATGCTGTGATCCTGACAAGGCGGAAGCTACGACACTACTTCGAGTCCCATCCGATAACTGTGGTGTCATCCTTCCCCCTGGGGGAGATCATCCAGTGCCGAGAGGCCTCGGGCAGGATCGCAAAGTGGGCGGTGGAGATCATGGGCGAAACGGTCTCGTTCGCCCCTCGGAAGGCCATCAAGTCCCAAGTGTTGGCGGATTTCGTGGCCGAATGGGTCGACACCCAACTACCAACGACTCCGATCCAACCGGAGCTCTGGACCATGTTTTTCGACGGGTCGCTGATGAAGACGGGGGCCGGCGCGGGCCTGCTCTTCATCTCGCCCCTCGGAAAGCACTTGCGCTACGTGTTGCGCCTCCACTTCCCGGCGTCCAACAATGTGGCCGAGTACGAAGCTCTGGTCAATGGATTGCGGATCGCCATCGAGCTAGGGGTCAGACGCCTCGACGCTCGCGGTGATTCGCAGCTCGTCATCGACCAAGTCATGAAGAACTCCCACTGCCGCGACCCGAAGATGGAGGCCTACTGCGACGAGGTTCGGCGCCTGGAAGACAAGTTCTTCGGGCTCGAGCTCAACCACATCGCTCGGCGCTACAACGAAACCGCAGACGAGCTGGCTAAGATAGCCTCGGGGCGAACGACAGTCCCCCCGGACGTCTTCTCCCGGGATCTGCATCAACCCTCCGTCAAGCTCGACGACGCGCCCGAGCCCGAGGTACCCTCGGCTCAGCCCGAGGTACCCTCGGTTCAGCCCGAGGTACCCTCGGCTCAGCCCGAGGTACCCTCGGTTCAGCCCGAGGCACCCTCGGCCCAGCCCGAAGTACCCTCGGCCCCCGAGGGCGGGGCATTGAACGTCGAGGAAGGGCAGAGCGGGGCCACGCCAGACCAGGATTGGCAGGCCCCGTACCTGCAATATCTCCGTCGAGGAGAGCTACCCCTCGACCAAGTCGAGGCTCGGCGGGTAGCGCGACGCACCAAGTCATTCATCTTGCTGGGCGACGAAGAGGAGCTCTACCATCGCAGCCCCTCGGGCATCCTCCAGCGATGCATCTCCATCGCCGAAGGTCGGGAACTGCTGCAAGAAGTACATTCGGGGGCTTGTGGCCACCACGCAGCACCCCGAGCCCTTGTTGGAAATGCTTTCCGGCAAGGCTTCTACTGGCCAACGGCGGTGGCTGACGCCACTAGAATTGTCCGCACCTGCGAAGGGTGCCAATTCTATGCGAAGCGGACACACCTGCCCGCTCAGGCTCTGCAGACAATACCCATCACCTGGCCCTTCGCTGTATGGGGTCTGGACCTCGTCGGACCCTTGCAGAAGGCGCCCGGGGGCTACACGCACCTGCTGGTCGCCATCGACAAATTCTCCAAGTGGATCGAGGTCCGACCCCTGAACAGCATCAGGTCCGAGCAGGCGGTGGCATTCTTCACCAACATCATCCATCGCTTCGGGGTCCCGAACTCCATCATCACCGACAACGGCACCCAGTTCACCGGCAAAAAATTCTTGGATTTTTGCGAAGATCACCATATCCGGGTGGACTGGGCCGCCGTGGCTCATCCCATGTCGAATGGGCAGGTAGAGCGTGCCAACGGCATGATTCTACAAGGGCTCAAGCCTCGGATCTACAACGACCTCAACAAGTTCGGCAGGCGATGGATGAAGGAACTCCCCTCGGTGGTCTGGAGCCTAAGGACGACGCCGAGTCGTGCCACGGGTTTCACGCCGTTTTTCCTGGTCTACGGGGCTGAAGCTGTCTTGCCCACTGACCTGGAATACGGCTCCCCGAGGGCGAGGGCCTACAACGAACAAAGCAACCAAGCTAGCCGAGAGGAATCGCTGGACCAGCTGGAGGAAGCTCGGGACAAGGCCTTGCTACACTCGGCGCGGTACCAACAGTCCCTGCGACGTTACCACGCCCGAGGGGTCCGGTCCCGAGAACTCCAGGTGGGCGACCTGGTGCTTCGGCTACGACAAGACGCCCGAGGGAGGCACAAACTCACGCCCCCCTGGGAAGGGCCATTCGTCATCGCCAAAGTTCTGAAGCCCGGAACATACAAGTTGGCCAGCAATCAAGGCGAGATCTACGGCAACGCTTGGAACACCAAACAGCTACGTCGCTTCTACCCTTAAGATGTTTTCAAATTGTTCATATACCTCGCACCTACGCAAAGTTTAGTTGTCAAGGAAGGGTCGGCCTAGCCTCGGCAAAGCCCGACCCTCCCTCGGGGGCTAAAAGGGGGGAGACCCCCTCTGCGTCGAATTTTTCCTCGAAAAAGGATCTCTTTTTAGCAGGATTTCTTTCGTGCTTCTTGACTACTTCGGAAAACGGATCCTGGAAACGACGAGGTACACGTAAGCAGCCAAGGCTGACCGAGCCGAGGGACTCCTACGCCCCCGGGATACGGATACCTCACTCGTCCCTTTCTGTGATAAGTAACTTGCGCTCGGATAAAGCGACTCCGTGGACCGAACGAGTCATCACGTTCGGAAGCTCTCCTGCCGAAGCAGTCCTTCAAGCTTTCTCGACTAAGTCGGGGACGGGGCCTCATGGACGGGTGAAAGTACGCGTAAGCGGCAAGGCCGACTGAGCCGAGGGATTCCCACGCCTCTGGGATACGGATACCTCACTCGTCCCTTCCGCGAAAAGCAACTCTCGCTCACACAAACATCCCTGTTACCGACGAAGTCCAGATGCTCGAAACAGGAGGAAAAAAGACGCAGCTTCGCAAGCGGGGCGAGGGTGTGTTCTTCTGGCCTCGGCGGCCGCGGAAAGCACACGCTACAAGATGATCTGATCCTGCAGGCTCGGGTCTTCACGCCGAAGGGAGCCATAGCACCCTCGGCATCGACGACGTCTTCAGCAAAGCCCGACCCAGCCTCGGGCGACGCCGCGGTCCAGGGGCTCCTCCGGGAATCCGGGCCGAGCAGGCGGCTCAACCGGTTACCCCCGGGGCCTCGGTCAACCAGCCTCCAAGGGCGCCAGCCCGATCCGAGGCCTCGACTGACCGACTTTGGCGTCGGCTCCGCTGACGGACAACACAACTAGGCTCCGGCCAACCAGGTTCCCATTCTCGAGCCAACTCCGCCTCTGCTAATACTGATATCGCTACCCCTGGCCTCGGCCCATCGAAGGGCGGCCGAGGGGTCTCTTCAACTAAGCTAGAGGAGCCCCAGGCAACAAGGCCGAACGGGCCGAGGGACTCCTACGCCTCCGGGATACGGATACCTCACCCGTCACCTAGACACGGGGCGACTCATGCTTGGTAAAGCGGTTCAGATAATTAACAGGCGAGACTTAGTGCTCGAAAATGAGAAAAAAAAACACGGCTCAGTGCCGAAATTACATACACGTTCAGGCCTCGACAGCCACAATGAACGAACTCACTGGCATTCGAAGTGCCATTACAAACGGAACTCCGGTTCCCCCTCCGCAGGCACGAGCAACCCCACTCCGAGGGGGAAGGCCTGCGGAGCAACGGAAGGCCAACGAACGGCGCGCCGTCACCTGCTCCAGCAGTGGCGACGACGGCGACTTCTGCTCCGGGGGGCCGAACAGCGGCAACGCTGACCTCAGGGTGGATGCCGCCGCCAGGAGGCCCCCGCCCGTGCCAAAACTCGTGAGGCAAGGACGGGCAGAAGGCCGTAGAAGTTGGAGGTCCGGCGCGGCGGCCGGGACCGGCCACGGGCAATGCCCGCTTCTCCCCCCATCACTGAGTGAAGGAGCGGGCCACCGCCCACGCAGGGGCCGACCCCAACTCGGCACTCCCCCCTCCCCAGCCTTGGTGATGAAAATCCTTGAGGCTGAGGAAGGGGCAGAGGCCGCAGCCCGGCTCGCTTTCCCCCACCATCAAGCTGGAGGTCGCCATCTCGGGTGACCGCCAGTGAAGGGGTGCGACCGGGCTGCGTGATGAAAATCCTTGAAGCCGAACGATGGCTGAGAGGTACCAACTCCCATGGAGTTGCGTTCCTCCAACGAGGAGGCGGAAAGGCGGCGGATACCCCCCATCCGGGGGCTTGGAAGACGGGAAGACCCGACGCTTAAGGGAGGAAGAAGACATGGTTGCCTTACGAAAGGAGCCTCCCTCCTTTTTAAAGGCAACTCCCCCTACGTGCGCCCCCAGGCGCCGCGGGCCGAGTCTTCTCCAACACGCTCCAAGGCCCTCCCCTGCGACTCGGGGGCTGGGTCCCGCATGTCATGCAAGCCGGCTCAGGGCAGAAGAAGCCAAACCGCCGCGCATGGTGCGCACGACCGTCCAGCGGTTACTGGCGACCCCCCATTTTCGCCCAGACCAACGGGCAGAAGGGGCGGGCAGCCATGCAGGCGGCATGCAACCGCGCCAGATGGACGCGCTTCTCCGACTCCTGACATGCCAGCCTGGAACCCAGGCCCACGCGTCGAGCAACCGGCGCGCCAGTTGCTGCATGCAAGCAACCGCACCGCCACTTGTGCCACCATCGCGCCTCTTCGGTTGCGAAGCCTATGCCACGACTCGAGGCGACCCAACAGCGCCAGACTGGCGCGTCGGTCAAAGCGACCGAAAGTGGGCCGGCAGTAATAGCGGTGGCAGGCGGGCGGGCGCAGCGGTCACGTCGTCAGCCAGGCTCACGTCCCATCCTGAGACAGCAAGAGAGCCTCCTCTCACGGCGTGAAGACGGTGCACCCGTGACCCGTTCCTCGAACGGATCGCACGCGCGCAACGGCCGCCCCACCAACCACTCGCCCCGTCGCATTAACTCCGCAGCGGGACACGCGGCGCTTCTGGCAGGAGGAGCGCGCGACGCTTCACCTTCGCCGTAATAACCGCGTCAGAAAAGGTACGCCACGTCGTCCGATTTCGTATCCTTTTCCATTTTCCTCTTTCTCTATCTCTTGCAACAGGGACCGGGAAAGGGGGATACCCCGAAAGGGATCCTTCTCCACGAAGGAACCGGGCTCCGAGCCCCCCATTACTGATCAGGGGTTCGAAGGCTGGCCCCCCGAGGGTTCAACAGTCGCCTCAGATCGCGTGGGCCCGACACCCACTACTGGTCAGGGGTTCGAAGGCCAGCCCCCCGAAGGGCTCCATGGCCGCCTCAGGCTACTCGGGCTCCGCGCCCATTACTGATCAGGGGTTCGAAGGCTGGCCCCCAAAGGGTTCACAGTCGCCTCAGACACCGAGCGAGGGATGACCAGGGGTACGTTCGATACATAACCGAGGCTCGGGCTGCGCTCCCGAGGTACCCTAGGACATTTCCGAGACCAGCGGGAACGATCTTGTAACGGAATCCCATCGGAGGGAGGCATCGAGCCCTCGGACCCCGTCGCCAGGGGACCGGGTCCGGCAAATCACCCGCAGGTACTTTTGGGCGTGCCTCTGGGCCCCTAGCCGACCCCCAACGAACGGGGCACGGACGTCCACTCGGATTACCCGCTTGTAGCTCACCGGAGACACCATGTTCGGTGCCCATCGAGGGTAACATGGCGCACTCCGCCCCTCCTCCTTGCGGAAAGGCGACGTAGGGGCGTATGTAAAAAGCCGAGTCTGTCCCTGATCGTCCTCTCGCCCTGTACAGAGGCTCGGGGGCTGCTCTCGCAAAAACCGGCTCCGGCCAAATCGTTGACAGCGTCAACATACCAGCCCGAGAGCTTGGGCCCCGACCGTGCACCCGGGCTACGGCCAGTTCGCATGAGGGAACGACCAGACCAGCCGAAGTATTAAGACCTCGAAGGAGTGTAACCACTCCTCCGAGGCCTCGGGGGCTACACCCGGCGGGTGCGCTCGCGCGCACCCACCGGAACGAAATACAACCGAGAAAGGCTGGTCCCCTTACAAAAAAGTGCGACAAAAGCCTCCAAGCGAGTGCTAACACTCCCTTCGAGGCTCGGGGGCTACTGTCGGGGACCATAATTAGGGGTACCCTCAAGACGCCTAATTCTCAGCTGGTAACCCCCATCAGCATAAAGCTGCAAAGGCCTGATGGGCACGATTAAGTCAGGGATCAGTCCACACGAGTGACTCGATCACGCTTCACCCGAGCCTAGCCTCGGCCAAAGGCAGCCGACCTCGAGAGACTTCCGTCTCGCCCGAGGCCCCCTTTTTATGGCGGACACATCACCGGCTCGCCCAAGGCCTTGGCTTCGCTCAGAAGCAACCTTGACTAAATCACCACACCGACTGACCAAATTGTAGGGGCATTTAACGCAAAGGTGGCCTGACACCTCTATCCTGACACGCGCCCCCGGCAGAGCCGAGGTGACCGCCGTCACTCCACCGCCCCGCTGGCCAGTCTGACAGAAGGACAGCGCCGCCTGCGCCACTCCGACTGCAGTGCCACTCGACAGAGTGAGTCTGACAGGCAATCAGACCTTGCCAAAGGCGCCACGGCGAACTCCGCTCCGCCCGACCCCAGGGCTCGGACTCGGGCTAAGACCCGGAAGACGGCGAACTCCGCTCCGCCCGACCCCAGGGCTCGGACTCGGGCTAAGACCCGGAAGACGGCGAACTCCGCTCCGCCCGACCCCAGGGCTCGGACTCGGGCTAAGACCCGGAAGACGGCGAACTCCGCTCCGCCCGACCCCAGGGCTCGGACTCGGGCTAAGACCCGGAAGACGGCGAACTCCGCTCCGCCCGACCCCAGGGCTCGGACTCGGGCTAAGACCCGGAAGACGACGAAACTCCGCCTCGCCCGACCCCAGGGCTCGGACTCCGCCCTGGCCTCGGCCGAACGACTTCCGCCTCGCCCGACCCCTTGGCTCGGGCTCGGCCACGGCAACAGAAGGCAGACTCAACCTCGGCTTCGGAGGAAACCCCACGTCGCCCTGCCTAGGGCACAGACCGCCACGTCAACAGGAGGCGCCATCATCATCCCACCCCGAATCGACTCGGGTCACGGAGGACAAGACCGGCGTCTCATCCGGCCAGCCCCACCAGAGGGGCAATGATGGCGCTCCACAAGCTCTATGACGACGGCGGCTCCCAGCTCTCTTACGGAAGCAGGACAACGTCAGCAGGGACTCGACCGCTCCAACAGCTGTCCCTCCATCAGGCTCCGCCGCACCTCCGACAGCCACGACACCACACCAGCAGGGTGCCCAAATCTCTCCGGCTGCCACATTGGCATGTACCTAGGGCGCTAGCTCTCCCTCCGCTAGACACGTAGCACTCTGCTACATCCCCACTGTACACCTGGATCCTCTCCTTACGACTATAAAAGGAAGGACCAGGGCCTTCTCAGAGAAGGTTGGCCGCGCGGGACCGAGGACGGGACAGGCGCTCTCTTGGGGCCGCTCGCTTCCCTCACCCGCGTGGACGCTTGTAACCCCCCTACTGCAAGCGCACCCGACCTGGGCGCGGGACGAACACGAAGGCCGCGGGACTTCCACCTCTCTCACGCTCGGCTCCGGCCGCCTCGCCTCTCCCCCCTTCACGCTCGCCCACGCGCTCGACCCATCTGGGCTGGGGCACGCAGCACACTCACTCGTCGGCTTAGGGACCCCCCTGTCTCGAAACGCCGACAGGCCTAACTAATTTTTCGGATGCTTCTACAGCATCCTAATAGTAGTAGTAATAGCCTTTATGGCCTATATAAATATAGCCACCTAGCTACCCATCTATTTCCTAAGGCTTCACGTCCTAGGTCTATCCTTATCGTCCTGATATCTATCCAACTTTGGTTTCTAGCAAGTTTTACTTTAGAAAAGGTTGGTAATCATGACTTATTGACTTCTCTGTGATGGTATTCGCTCCGATACCAGCTGTGGCAGAACCGCCCGAATTATTCCAGCTTAAGTGCCCAAGTCGCACCCTTAAGGGCAGCAACGCACTTAAACAGGAATAACCCGTCAGTCCCTCGGATCTAGTCCGATAAAGCCACTTACCAGGATCGAATACCACTAGCTCACTCGAAGGTGAGGCACAGAGAAATACAATAAAACATAATACCACAAATTTAATAAGTATAATTAGGGATTACATTATCGGAGTTTCAGAAATAATAACCATAAATTTTAATGCAGCGGAAATAACTAACGGAGAAAACCGAGTAACATGGCGAAGCCTGGCCACGCTACTCCTCCTGGTCCTCTCCTGCGGAAGCAGTAACCCACTCGACCATCTATCCCGGTGGCAGGGATGGAGGCCAAGTCACACCATCAACCAATCAAGGAGAACCTGTAAAAATTGTGCCACAAGCAAGGCTGAGTATACTAATACTCAGCTAGACTTACCCGGTGTGAGGAGTCTACTCCTCTACCTCTAGACATGCAGCTATTTGGCTGAGGGGTTTGGTTTGCCAAAAGCACTAGCTGAGTCTAAAATCAAGTTTTATCTTTCCAAGTTTTAGTATGATCCTTTTTACTAGATGTGTACCTAGCTAGTCATACATGGTATCAAACATTTTATCGATCAACATCTTTTGCCAGTCACCTCATTTCCACTTATTACTCAATGCAGTACAATGGATCAAGCAGTCTCATTAGCTGCGAGAAGCAGACGATTCGAATCGAGTTTTTTATCCTTGCAAGGTAAACCTAAACACACGACGTGGTGAGGTACTCCGTCCCCACACACATCAACCGTCCCCGTCGATTCCCTGGCAACAGATCAGGGCTCACCGCCTTGGCGTACAATGCCTCACTGACCCCGACTGCCGTCGTGCAGTGACCGCACTTGTACCCACCATAACCGGAATGGGAGACCACGTCTCAGGTCGCGTGAGGGGATATGTTTGCGGGCAGGTTCAATCAGGTACTAGGCTTACCGATTTACCATATTTCTCGGCATATGTTTAGTACATTCAAACGCTTGACACAGGTATCCGCACGTTAATCCTTATTCCAATTTCGTCTCGTAAACCACGCATCCCCATGGATCCGTGTCCACAGACCAACATCAGTATGATATGAAAGTGGGTACAATCAATGTCCTGACCTCGCGCGAGTGCTAGAAAAATCACTCGACTTCTACCGAGATCCCTAATTAGTAAAGCAGCTACTCGACCTAGCATACTGTGACGGAACCTCCCAAGTAATTAGGCCCACCTACAGTTGTCCTTGTCTAACAGACATCAGACACCCTGTAGATGTTCCTAAGTCACTTGACAAGTTTGGTATCTTTCCTTACCTTTCCAGGAACGTCTCACCCGTCTTGCAGACATTACAGAACATCGGAGATATAGAAATGCGGAAGCTTTTACATAAACTTACATTTATTTAGAAAGTAAGATCAAGTTACTTATTACAGACCAGAGCTATAAACGAGTGCTGAGTAGTATTATTACACATACCAAGGGAGGTAAAAACTCCTCCCAATAACTATCAAACAAAAAGTCCTATATGGAGGACCATGCCCTCCCGTATCTTCATTCTTCTACTTCTTCATTTGATACCACCTTGGAGCAAAAGCAACAAAACTTTGTCGCTTCCTTACCTAAAAACAACGAAGGGATAAACCCTGAGTATGGAATTACTCAGCAAGTCTTACCCGACTAAAGAAAAGACTCTCAAGGGTATGCTGGATAAATAGGAGTCAAGGAGAGGCTTTAGCAAAAATCAAATTATACTTTTGTAGAAATAGCTTACTAAAGTGAGTCCTTACTTTCAATATTTTAACGCCAGATTATATATCAATAGACTCTGTTTGCATCTAGTCTAATTTCATCATCTCATCAATACAACATCCTTTTTATTCATAATGTTCACATCCTGACTTAGGTTGCAGGGCAGTGACCAAGTCTTCATAACCGCGAAGGTACGGCGATCCGAATCGATTATACTCAGCTGAGGATCTCCAATCACACGACATATGTAGCACTTAACCCTTGCATATGTCAACCCGCCACCGGGGTTCTTAAGACCAGATCAGGTTCACGCAAACCGAGAGCACAGATACACCACCGTCCAGCCTCTTGCCACGGAGGGTACACGCTACTCTCGCCACCGCTCCATGCCCATTTCGTGTTATCTTATTCTAGCCTTAGTCTGCCCGAGGCAAGGCTTACCCATGACGAGGCATGTGACCAGTTAAAGGGTCCTCGATCATCAAGCCTACATACGCATGAATCCTTAATCAACCTGGGTAGAACATCACCTGTTCCTAACCCAAGTTTCGATTTACGTACTTCCATCCTTAGGATTGTTTCTGTTCCCAAGGATGAAAAGAGCATCACAGGGAACTTTTGCAGTAAGGTCCCACCATTGCTCCAAGTGAAAATATTCTTGCAGGTAGAAGCCATCCTTTCTCGAGCTAAGCTAAGGACAACCTCTATCCACAAGATCTAAGCAGGGCTAAGCATTTTTGTAAATCATATTTTGATACTTCACAGAAGTATCTATAACGGTATGGATATCAAGGAAAGCAATGCATCAAAGGGTTTCAAGCAACTCCTATAAACCTAATGCACATTTCACTAGACTTAAGGTGTGCGAAAATTATTTTAAAAACACAAGGAAAGGGGTTGCATGCACCAGGGCTTGCCTTCGTTCGTAGGTGAGTCAGGCTCGGACTCGTAGATGTTGAAGTAGAGCCAAGTCTCTGCCTGAGGTTCCAAAGGTGGTGGTGTCTTCTCTTCAGTCACTTCACTCTCTTCTTCGTTTTCTAAATATAACCATATAGGTATATATATAAGAATGAATGCCATGTAATGCTCATGAGAATGCAAAGATAATATAAACTTATTATCTATGTCTTGAATACAACTTTCCTTCACGGAACCCCGAGAACTTAGGGTTTCCGGAGTCGGTAAAGGAGTTCAAAGGGCAGGGGGTGGTTTTGGGTTTGGTGATCAAACAAGGTCCAAATCAACCCAAATTCTACCTAAGGCTTCTAAATAATATAAGGAACTTATATAAAAATTTTGAGCATTTTTGGGATTACCAAGCATTTTCTAAAAATCCAGAACCAATACTTTTAACTACTTTAAATGCCCTAAAATTTCTTATTTCCACTAAAAATCACAAATTTATTTTTATTAAATTCTAGGGAAAATAAGGAGTCTAGGAAAATTGGTTTCACAATTTTATCATTTTTCTACTGTTTTCTATAATTGTTTTGGCTCTGGAGATAAAAGAAAAAGAAAAACATATGAATAGTATTGGACCGAATCCAGCCCAGGACGGCCCACGACCAGAAGAAATGCGCGCGCCCGCACCCGCTGTGGAGTTTTTGCAACAGGGCCCTTGCAGTTTCGGTTATCCGTTAAGAACCCCAGGCGACTGTTCAACGACTCGCTGACAGTTTGCAGAAACATCCCCGTGCTTCTAACCTTTCTCAGTCCGAGTCCACAGCGGCGAACCGTGCTGGGAGCTGAGCTCCAGCGAGCTAGACCGGCCGGACGACGCGACGACTGGAGCTCCCGAGCGACAGGAACACAATTGAACTCCTACCGATCATTTCCCCCAAATCAATTTTATTATTGGGACTACGAATCAATCGGTCCACGGTGACCGAGCGGATGGGTAAGAGGATGAACGCATTCCGAGCAAACGACGGCGAGGACGACCGAATTAAGGCTGGGGAAAGGTTCACGGGTGCGCCAGGGTCTACGGACATTCTTTGATTTGGGTAGAACAAGACCTAAAGAGCGGGTCAACGGTGAGGGGGTTACGGCGGCGCTCAACAGAGCAGACACGCGTTCTGGTGATGGGCTTCGACCAAATTCTAATTGTTGATACAGGGGGCAATAGGAGATCAAATACAACCGAGAACAAGGAGCAATTAGATAATTACCGACCCGAGGAGCGCTGGCCACGGGCGTTTCTTCTCGGTGGAGCTGAGAACATAAGAGAGAGGGAGTTGGGACTACGCGGGTATTTCCAGTGAGCGCGAGTCAAGTGCTTAGCTGCGGATGTGCGGAATGCGGTGACGACGCAGTGCCCGCACTCAATTTATAGGCGGCTGGCCGGCGATGGATGAGGATCGCGGATTTTAGACGGTGCAGGAGAGCTCGCCGCGCGGCAGAACCCGGTGATGGCACGGCGACCGCCGTTTAACCGGAGTCCGCCACCACAGAGAGTTACTACCACGTGACCAAGGATATTTACCGCAGCCTCCAGTCCATCCCAACCGCCGTGGCATCCTTATCGCCGGTGAGGTCCAAGTCCTTATCCACCGCGCGATATTTTCTGAAGATGGTGAACAGTGCGCCGTGATTCAGTGCAAAGCTTGTCTGACAGACCAAGTTGGAGCTTAATTTTCTCCCAAATTCCTGTGGTAACACAGGTTAATCTTTGCAGCAAACTTGTAGAGCATTATACCAACTACAACCTTGCTATGGCAACTATAGGTAGATTTCCACTGGATATTAGTCTAAATGTCTCTTAATGTTGGATCAAGGTCACTGTCCAACAGAAGTTCAGTCTATACCAGCCTGACAGTCCAACTTTGGGCTTAATTATCTCCCAACTTTTCACAAGAACATGGCTTGAACTTTTAAGCAAACTTGTTCTCCTACAATTGGGCTATAATTTTGATGTGGTGACCTAGGGCACAAACCCTATGCTTTGAAAGTTACAAAGCTCCAAAGTTGAGCCAAAACTCTCAAGTTTCAGACTTAGAATAGAACCTAATTGAGGTCCATTTTGCATTTAAGTCCAAAACTCAACATTTGGCTTTCAAGTCCACACATTTGTGAACCAAAGGACTTAAGAAACTTATTTGACTTGGTTTTTGCACTTTAGCCCAAAAGTGGACTAATTTTGCACATAGGTCCCTAGGGTTTAGTTTTAGGGTTTTCCAGGGTTCCAATTAGGGTTTCTGGTATCCCAGGGGTATAAATGTGATTCAACTTTATTTTTGGGGATATTTTATAACTATTTCCCTAAAGTATTTAGGTTTTCTCAATTTGGGTTAGGCTTTACCCCTTTAATCCTTATTTAGGGTAAAGCTTCCTATCCAGGGTTCTATTTGCAAAAACACTTAAACAATACAACTTGTTTGAAATTTTTGCCTAGTGAATGCACTCTAGGTGTATCAAACATATGCAATGCCAATGCTTATGATGTCATGCTCAAGTTTTAGTTACAGTAACACCAGGGGTGTTACACATACTAGTATTCATCTCAATGGGATCCCTGAGATCATGCAACTAGGGTTTCAAACAACTCCTACACTTAAGTGCACAGTACAAACCTACAATCATTAAGTGCAGTAAAATAGCATATATAACGGTTATGCATAAAACCGGGGCTTGCCTTTAATTTAACACTTAGATAGTGTTTGCTGGGGGATACTCGCTTGGCGAGCATCTCCTATCCTGGCCTTTGTTCTGTCTGTCCATTTTCAAGGTGTCTGCCAACACCGTCTTGGAGTCAGCTCCACTCCATGTCCTTTATCCCGCACGATCATCATCTCTCGGTCCTAAATGAGATGCATGATGCATATGTATGAATATAATGAAGAATATCACAAGATATACAAATACACGGTAGCGACCAAGCACTAAATTGTAAGACACCGTAAACAACCATAGGCTAGCATTAGCTATCTACACTTCATCAAACGCACCACACCAACACCACTGGAAGGACGACGATTACTACCTATAATTAACCAACACAATACGACATTACGTTCACAATCATTTATTTAATTGTATACGGCTTTTCATTAGTCCTTCCATTAATCACACAAAAGCATCTCAAACAAAAGTTTAACAGAGGACCTAGGCATCAACGTCTATGGAAATTTATATCACGATCAAATAGAGGAAGAAACATATAAAACAAGACACACATGTCATCTCTAGCCTAACCATGACAAGTCTACATTACTTAAGAGCAAACCAAACATTTTTAGCGAGAAGGGTGAACTAAACAATCAAAAGCGCACTAGCAGAATTTTTGGACAGCAATACAGCAGTCACTGGTTTCAGTCATAGCTCACAAGATATTTACCCAAAAATAGTAAACTAGGACTTTCTAGAAAGCTTGAAAAGTGCTTTACAACTTTAGTATTGTCATCACAGCATGATTAAACACTTAGCAAGGTCAAAAGGTGTTAACACAACAACACTGTCCTGATTTGGACAGATTCAGACTTGTGACTTTAAAAATTCATAACTGAAGATTCAGACATCCAAACAAAGTGATCTTAGACTTTATGAAAAGCTAATTAAATGTTCTACAAATTATTTATAAATATCACTGGCTGGTTTAACATGTATCAAGGGTAAAGTACACTATGAAGGTTGTGCTGTCCAGAACTGGACAGATTCAGTCCCCATATTTGAACATTCATAACTTAAGTTTCAGACCACCAAAAAGAGTGATCTAAGACTTTTTGGAAAGCTCAGCAAAAGCACCACATACCTTTTATAATCACTAAGAAGTGATTCAATGTTTAACTAAATCAAACAACACAGTTTTCGAAATCTGTTCTGACGGTGGACAGAACACAGCAACCAGTTTGTAAAATTCATAACTCTTAAACTATCAGGCCTATGGTTATGAAATTTTAACACAAGCAAGATCCGAAAAGCATCTACAACTTTCTTATAACGACCATGCACAGATTGCAACATTAAATTGAGCAAACAATGCAGTTTATGAAATCTGTACAGAATTTGGGCAGATTCAGTTACTGAATTTGTAAAAGCATAACTCCTAAGCGATCAGACCTATGGCTGTCAAATTTTAACACAAGTTAGATAATAAAGTTATCTACAACTTTTCTATATGGCTTTTCTACAGAAAACATGATTTGGGTCATCAAACATATAACACGAGGAAATCACTGCGTGCAGTCCAAAACAGTAATCAATAAATTTCAGCTTCTATATAATTCAAGAATTGCCGCGTTCTAGAGACTTGAATTATTCTAACACTTTGACATTTGTTAGAGTTAAAATAACCAAGTGAGAACTAACAAGTGGACTTACAAATTTTTATCCGTGTCATTACGAGCACTAGAAGTACTATACTTAATTAACAACGCATTCTCCCCGATAATCGATATCAAAGTGTTGTTCACACAATAATTTGTATTTTAACTTAGACTTCACATGAGCACTAATACTTTTCATTCGCGACCATAAACATACACATTTAGACTACAATAAGCAAATCATCGTGACTACAAGCTTAACCAAGTCATCTATTAATTCGGCTAACTAGCGCAACAACATAGGCCGCTATACATCCTACACGTCGGCTTGCCTCTTATTATCGCAATCCGAGACAACACATATATAACAAACACTTAATGAAATCGACTCCTATTTAACATGAGTTGGCTAATCATGGTAGAAGACCTAGCGAACCATTTTAGACATCATAACTCAAGAACATGGGTTGGAGCCGATTGATCACTGTTTCTCAACCATTGCTCAACTTGAATTAGTTAACACACAAGTCACCTAAATAGCACATTTTTGGGGGTCTATCGTGGAGGCATTTACACATGGCGTAAAACTCCATAAGACTACATTTGCTACTGACACCAACAATACCTACCGACCTATTATTCACCATACAAACGCAGTTACACACCGCCTACTAGTTTCTAACATAATCCTCATATAGCTCGTAATTCAAACTACTCACTAACAATAAATCACGCACGACAACTACCACATCGACCGGTTAATTTTTTTGGACACCACCTGTCTAGCGTACCACTAGTATCCCGCATTTTGACTCGACTTATAAACATAGAGGAAGTGATACAACGACCAAACATTTATGTCGAGCATAATTATTTATGACCACATTTATCGACTAGACAAGTGAAACACTAACCGATTATTCGCACATCTCGTCCTTAAACACAAATCAATTGTCTCATAATTTATATCTTCGACCCACTCTATCCTACACCATGATGAATACATAAAATATATTTAACATAGACTAACTCATTAGCCGACTATGGAAATTACTATGTATGTATTACGCTTTACTTAATTTACCACAACTAACACACTACTTTATGATGAAGTGCTTTAGCAAACAGTTAATACATCCGTGACCAATCCCTACGACGTACAAAAGAACTATCGCAGCCACATATACACTTATTGGCATTCCAATCGCAAACACATCTACGCGTACCACTTTCTCCTCCATGAGTTTTAATTCGCATACAACATATTCACATACATGTATATATATAGGACAATGACAAATGTGCAAGTAAGTCAATCACATGGATTCAACCTGAACGAGCCAGGATTTAGCCGCATGGACTGTCCACATGGCTCGGCATTTCGTCGAACTGGCAAGGCGCGAAGCGCGGCGTCGACCACTAGCTGCGATAACACAAAAATTTGTTGACGACAGTTCATCGAACATTACAAATATCGGATAAATAAACAGCTAGGACAGTGGGGGGTTTCTCACCACGGGTTGACGGCGTCGTGGGCGGAGCTGTCTACAACACCAAGCCTTTCATAGGCATTTTGTCGAGCACTCGCAGGGCATGCGCAGCGCGGGGCTGCAGGGGGGTGGCGCCATGGGGAGCGAATAGTAGGGCTGCTGCTGGGGAATGCCCATGGGAGGAGGGGCTGGAACTTTGGGCGCCGGCCATGGAAGTCGCAGGTGGCGCCATGGGAGGCTGGGGACGCTGCTGCTCGATTGCAAGGAGCAAGCGCCAGGCGGAGTCTTGGTCAGCATCCATTGCAGGGGGAGTGGAGACTCGCGCCCGTGGAGCAGGGAAGTGAAGAACGCCATGGCTGGGGCGCGTGGAGCAGGGAGGTGAGGATCTGGGCGTTCCCTGGCCGGGTAGGGAAGAGCAGGGGGAGGCGGACGCCATGGAAGGGGGCGAGTAGAGCTACTGGCTACTGATGGCCGGAGAGCAAGAGGACGACGGCTAGGGAAAATGGCAGCCAGGGGGAGCTCACAGCCATGGAAAAATCATAGGGCAGAGAGGAGCTCGCCCATGCCCGGGGACAGGCGCCATGGGGATAAATTTTTGGACATCGGTCGAGGTTCGAGGAATTAGACTCGGGCACAGCTCCACTAACAATAGTCGAGAGTTTTGATTAAATGAGCTTTAGACAAGATTTTATAAATCGAGAATGATTAACGAGTTGGCATTCGTGCCATGAAATAAAAAGTTTTAACAGGCTCCAAATTTGGCCTTCTGTGAGACTGAGTAACTCCGAATTCGGTCAAATGTGTACGAATAGTCTGGATAATCAGAGACATACGCGAGCGAGAAATAGAAATTTTCACTGAGCATCCGAGATTAGGATAAATCTCGCGACGTAACACGAAACTGACACCTGGATTGTCACATTAGTAATGAGCTAAACATCTTAGATTCTCGGAACTTTGATTGAAACATTGCACACATTGCTCATTTATATACCTTTGATCATATCTATTTCATTTGGTACAAATGCATATTTCTTATTCTTCTTGTGCCAAGGCTAAGACTAATATGATTCCATGAGTATATCTATGATTAGGCTTCCACTACGACTCTGTCGATATCATTTATCCTTTGCACGCCTCATAAAGTTTCATTCATATCATTTTACACAAAGGGGAGCAAATTAATAGGCCTCTCAAATTTCTTCATTTTTGGCGATTAATGCCAAAGGGGGAGAATTAATAGGCCCAAAGCAAAAGGACAGCACCACCACCTTGTTTTTCAAAAATTGTTTCACGAAGGGGGAGAAATTATTCAAATTACAAAAACCTCTTGATAGCTAAGAGGAGAACTTCTTTAGGGGAGCTTTTATTTAGCCAAAGGAAAAGCATTTTAAACAGGGGAGAATTTTCAAAATCTTGGAAATGCTTTTTGAAATCATATTCTTATACCACTGGCTATTTGCAAAAGAATTTGAAAAGACCTTTACAAAAGATTTGCCAAAACAACCTAAGTGGTGCAAATGTGGTCCAAAATGTTAAACTAGAAGAAAAGCAATCATATAGACATAGAAATACTTTTAGTTGGTTTAACTCAAAGTAACTTATGCACATTTGTCAAAATTGCAAACTAGTTACATTCATGTACTTTATATTTGCTTTGGTTTGTGTTGGCATCAATCATCAAAAAGGGGGAGATTGAAAGGGAAATGGGCTTAAACATTTCCTATAATCGATTTTGGTGTTTGACGTCCATCACAAACCACATGGACTAACTAGTTTTCCTAGTTGTCATTTATTTCAGGTGCATAAAGTTCAACATAAACCAACAAAGAAAATGAGTTGGGGAACTCTACAAAGTTTGGAGTAAAACAAGTATTGGTGTAGTCAGTGGCGCACAGGACACTGTTCGGTGCCATGCCAAGGCACCTCACGAACTGACCGCTCTCTGGTTTTTTGAGAGTCACTCCGCTATAATTCAACGGTCTGTCCGGTGAGCCAATGGAGCAACGGTCAACTGTGCCCAACGGTCCACTGTGATGAACAGTGAATGGTGGTCAGAGTAGAAGTCAGAAGTCAGAACTGCAAAGTCAGAACGCACCGGACTGTCCGGTGTGCCACCGGACTGTCCGGTGCTGTAAGAGGACAAAGGACTTCAACGATCAACCACTCCAAATCCCAACGGTCGGCTGACGTGGCACGCACCGGACAGTGAATAGTGTCATGTCCAGTGCACCACCGGACTGTCCGGTGTGCCCATTGACAACAAACTCAGCCAACGACTAGGAAGTGGTTGGAGGCTATAAATACCCCCAACCACTTCCATTCAATGCATCCAAGTTTTCAGAACTCAACATTCAATACTAGAGCAAAGGCAAACACTCCAAAGACACAATCAAAGCATTCAATCCCCTCCAAGCTCCAAAATCAACTCAATTGCTTAGAGACTTGAGAGAGGGTCATTTGTGTTTCTTTTGTTGCTCTTGTTGCTTGGATTGATTTCTCTTCCCAGTCTAATCTTCTTAAGTGCTTTGTAAAGCTAGCAAGAGACACCTAAGAGTGTGGTGATCCTTGCGGGTCCTAGTGACCCGTGTGATTAAGGAGAAGCACTCAACCGATATAAATGACCGATTGAGAGAGGGAAAGGGTTGGAATAGACTCGGCCTTTGTGGCCTCCTCAACGGGGACTAGGTTCTTTGGAACCAAACCTCGGTAAACAAATCGTCTTGTTCATTTGTGTTGATATCCACTCGATTTGTTTCCCTTTCCCCTCTCTATAAAGTTCCCTTGCTCATATTGTTTTGAGTTTGCTCCCAAGGTTATCCGCATTGATTGAGCAACTCATAGCAAGGAGAACTATCTTCCGCACTCCGAATTATTTCTAAAACAAACCCCGGGCAAAGTACATGTTCAAAGTTCATAATTTTCAGGTTTCGCCTATTCACCCTCCCCTCTAGTCGACTTTTAGATCTCCATTACAGCAAGGATCTTCCCATAAAATGACAAGTCCCTGATGTACCCTTCCTATCAAACTTGCACCCGGCATAGTCGGAGTCTGAGTATCCAATCAAGTCAAAGGTAGAACCCCTAGGATACCAGAGCCCGATGTAAGGCGTGTGAACTAAATATCTAACAATACGCTTCACAACCACAAGGTGACATTCCTTGGGATCGGATTGAAATCTAGCACATATGCAAACTGAAAGCATAATGTCTGGTCTACTTGCACAAAGATAAAGCAAAGGTCTTATCATAGACTGGTAAGCCTTTTGATCTACGGACTTACCTCCCGCGTTGAGGTCCAAATGTCCATCAGTCCACATTGGTGTCTTAGCGGGCTTTGTGTCCTTCATCCCAAACTTTTTAAGTATATCTTGGATGTACCTGGTTTGAGATAGAAATGTCCCTTCCTTAAGTTGTTTTACATGGAATCCAAGAAAGTAAGTCTACTCCCCCATAATGGACATCTCAAATTTTTGAGTCGCAACCCTGCTAAACCTTTCACAAGACTTTTGATTAGTAGAACCAAATATTATGTCATCAACATATATTTGGCATACAAACAAATCACCATTTCAAGTCTTAGTAAAAAGAGTTGGATTAGCTTTTTCGACCATGAAAGCATTAGAAAAAATGAAGTCTCTAAGGTATTCATACCATGCTCTTGGGGCTTGCTTAAGTCCATAGAGCGCCTTAGAGAGCTTGTACACATGGTCAGGGTGCCTGTCATCCTCAAAGCCAGGGGGTTGTTTCACATACACCTACTCCTTGATTGGCCCATTGAGGACAACGCACTTCACGTCCATTTGAAAAAGCTTAAAGGAAAGGTGAGCACCATAGGCTAACAATATTCGAATAGACTCAAGCCTAGCTAATGGAGCAAAAGTCTCCTCAAAATCCAAACCTGCGACTTGAGCATAACCTTTTGCTACAAGTCTTGCTTTGTTTCTCGTCAGCACTCCATATTCGTCTTGCTTGTTGCAAAACACCCACTTGGTGCCCACAACGTTTTGCTTTGGACGTGGCACTAGGCTGCATACTTCATTTCTCTTGAAGTTGTTGAGCTCCTCTTGCATGGCCAACACCCAGTCCAGATCCTGCAAGGCTTCTTCTACCCTGAAAGGCTCAATAGAAGACATAAAAGAGTAGTGCACACAACAGTTTGCAATACATGAACGAGTGGTTACTCCCTTGCTAATGTCACCAAGAATCTGATCCACCGAATGATCTCTTTGAATGTTGGTGCAGACTTGGTTTGAAGGTGCTTGTGGTACTTCTTCTTCCTCCCTTCCATCTTGTTCTTGTTCTCCCCCTTGATCCATGCCATTATCTTGATGTGCTTGCTCATCATCTTGAGTTTGGGGTTGCACCATTGTGGAGGTAGAAGGTTGATCCCGCTCTTGTTGTTCCTGCACACCGCTTATTGCCATAGTACTCATTGCGGTCATTGGAACATCATGTTCATCTACATCATCAAGATCAACTTGCTCTCTTTGAGAGCTATTAGTCTCATCAAACACAATGTAACTAGACTTCAACTAAACCCGAAGATTTGTTGAATACTCTATATGCCTTTGTATTTGTGTCATAACCATGTAAAACCCCTTCAACAACTTTAGGAGCAAACTTTGAATGTCTACCTTTCTTCACCAAGATGTAGGATTTGCTCCAAAATACATGAAAGTAAGAGACAGGGTTTGTTACTGGTAATAAGTTCGTAGGTCGTCTTCTTGAGGAGGCGATGAAGGTAGAGACTGTTTATGGCATGGCAAGCCGTATTCATGGCGTCCGACCAAAACCGTTACAGTGTCTTGTACTCTCCAAGCATTGTCCTTGCCATGTCAATGAGTGTCCTGTTCTTCCTCTCCACTACACCATTTTGTTGCGGCGTGTAGGGAGCGGACAACTCATGCTTGTTTCCTTCCTCCTCAAGATATTCTTCCACCTGAAGGTTCTTGAACTTCGATCCATTATCGCTTCTTATCTTCTTCACTTTTTAGCTCAAACTCATTTTGAGCTTGTATTAAGAAGCGCTTAAGGGTTTCTTGGGTTTCAGATTTATCCTATAAAAAGAATACTCAAATGAAGCGGGAATAGTCATCAACAATTACAAGACCATACTTACTTCCGTTGATGCTAAGATAAGCAATGGGCCCGAAGAGATCCATATGAAGAAGCTCCAGCGGTCTTGATGTTGTCATCACATTCTTACTTGGATGACTTGTTCCCACCTGTTTACCTGCTTGGCATGCTGCACAAGGTCTGTCTTTCTCAAAACAGACTTCAGTTAGTCCTAACGCATGTTCTCCCTTTAAAAGCTTATGAAGATTCTTCATCCCAACATGTGCTAGACGGCAATGCCATAGCCAGCCAATGTTGGTCTTAGCAAGTAAACATGCATCTAGATCGGCATTCTCTTTAGTAAAATCTACTAAATAAAGCTTTCCATCAGAAACACTTTTAAATGCTAATGAACCATCACTCGTTCTAAAGACAGTTACATCAACATTTTTAACTGACTAACTGAAAGCAAATTATAACCAAGTGATTCCACTAAGAAAACATTACAAATTGAATGCTCTGTAGTGATGGTATTTTACCCAAACCTTTGATTTTTCCTTGGTTCCCATCTCCAAAGATAATCGTGGCATGGGAATCCTTGTTCTTGACGTAGGAAGTGAACATCTTCTTCTCCCCCATCATGTGGTTTCTGCATCCGCTATCAATAATCCAACTTGAGGCCCCAGATGCATAAACCTACAAGGCAATTTTAATCTTGGGATTTAGGTACCCAACTCTTGTTGGGTCCTACAAGGTTAGTAACATAAGTCTTTGGAACCCAAATGCAAGTCTTACCCTTCTTGCATTTTGGTCCCACATTGGAAGCAACGATTCTATTATTTTTACAATAAAGCACATATGATGCATCAAAAGTACGAAATAGCATAGACAGACCATGAGACACAATCCTAACCTTATGCGTATTAGAAAAAACATGAGACATATGGCGCCTAGGTCTACTTCTACTATGAACATGAGAAGAGCTAGAAGCAGCAATCATGGTATGAGAAGCAAAATCATCATAACGCATAGGTAAAACAGCATGATCATTACACGCGTCATGATGAGCAACATGTGAAGCATGTTTAACATGGGCATACAAGTAAGCATGGTTTTTCTTATCATGAAAAGAATGTGAGCTACTAGCCAAGGGTGCCTTCCCTTTCTCTCTAATGATGTTGGAGGCCTTTTGGCCCTTTAAGTCTTCGGTTCCCCTTTGGAAACCAAGTCCATCCTTAATGGAGGGATGTCTACCAATGGTAAAAGCATCCCTAGCAAATTTAACTTTATTACATTCATCTTTGCATATTCTAGGTTGAGCATGAAGGTTGGCAATATTATCATTCAACTTAGCAATTGTAGAGACATGATCATTGCAAGCGTCTACATCAAGATCTTTAAATCTATTGCAAATAGAAACATGTTCCAAGGATGAAGTAGTATCATTTAATTTTTCTATCCTATCATTTAAATCAGCATTTACATTCTTAAGGCTAGAAATAGAATCATGGCAATAAGACAACTCAAAAGTAAGCATTTCATTCTTCTTAATTTCCAAAGCAATTGATTTTTCAACATTAACAAATTTATCATGTTCTTCATAAAGAATGTCCTCTTGCTTTTTTAACAACCAATCCTTCTCATTAAGAGCATCAATCAATTCATTAATTTTATCAACTTTGGATCTATCTAAGCCCTTAAAGAGATTGTTATAATCTAGATCATCATCAGAATCCTCATCGCTAGAAGAAGTGTACTTGGGAGTATCTCGTTTATGTACCTTCTTCTCCTTAGCCATGAGGCATGTATGTCGTTCATTGGGGGAAGAGGGAGGACTTGTCAAAGGCGAAGGTAGCAAGTCTTTCATCGTCGGAGTCGGATGAAGAGCAGTCTGAGTCCCATTCCTTGCCAATATGTGCCTTTCCCTTTGCCTTCCTATAGTTCTTCTTTTCCTTCTTCTCTTTCTTTTCTTGTTCCTGGTCATTTTCATTATAGGGACATTGTGCAATTAAATGACCAGACTTACCACATTTGAAGCATGAACGCTTTCCCTTGATTTGTTCTTGTTGGGGTAGTCCTTGCGTCCCTTCAATGCAGTTTTGAAGCGCTTAATCACAAGTGCCATTTCTTCCTCATTAAGCTCGATAGCCTCCACTTGTGCTACCTTGTTTGGCAGCATCTCTTTGCTCGTCGTTGCATTAAGTGCAATGGGCTACGGCTCATAGAGGGGAAGAGGTCCGTGTGTGATGTCGTCAACGTACCTTGCCTCCTTCACCATCATGAGGCTGCTTATGAATTTTCCTAGAATTTCTTCGGGCGACATCTTGGTGTACCTAGCTAGGGTTTTCACGAATAAGGTTTACAAGATGGGGATCAATTACAGTAAATGACCTTAGCATCAGTCATAAGACGTCGTGATCCATCCATCATGTGCTTTCATGGCTTCTAATCTTGTTCACCAGGGTCTTGAGCCTGTTGTATGTTTCAGTTAGCTCCTCTCCATTTTACATGGCGAACCTCCCTAGCTCGCCTTCCACCAATTCCATCTTGGTGATCATGGTGGCGTCGTTTCCCTCATGAGAAATCTTGAGGGTGTCACATATCAGCTTAGCATTGTCCAAGCCACTAACTTTGTTGTACGCATCCCTGCATATAGATGCTAACAAAATAGTAGTAGTGGGCATTTTTATGAATTTGCTCATTAATAAACACAAGATTATCGGTACTATCAAAATGCATTCCATTTTCTACTATTTCCCAAATACTAGGATGAAGAGAAAATAAATGGCTACACATTTTATGACTCCAAAATGAATAGTCTTCCTCATCAAAGTGAGGGGGTTTGCCAAGTGGAATAGACGATAAATCGACATTTGAATTGTATGGAATGCGAGAATAATCAAAATAATAGTTTTTTGTTGGCCACTTGTTCTCAAAGGCTATACATCAAGAACAAGGCAACACAAATGTTTATAGTTAGAGACCTTCGTACTTCGTAGCATTATTTCATTTAGGATATAATGATCTTCGAACGAAGCTCATGAAGGACGTACCTTCATCATCTCAAAGTATAGGTATATAAACATGGACATATAAAAACATAGAAAAGGGTATGAATAATCATTTTGAATCATTAGATTATTCACACTATCATTATATAATCATGAACAAACATCAATGATATTTAAATTACATTTGTACCTTCGGCTTGATAGAAGGTAAAAATCCGAGAGTGACGTGCGAGTGATTACAAGTCAGCGTGAACAGTACGGTGTTACTGTTCATCTATTTATAGGCATAGTACGCAGCCTGGGTAAAATTACATTCATGTCCCTGACATTTACTATTAGCCAAAAGGTAATTTGTCGAGGACTAAGCAGTCTTTTCCTTTTAAGTTGGTTTCATTCTCCATCATCGTCCTTGTGCTGAGCCGAAGCTTCTCCAGCCACAGCTTCGGAGTTGGTCTATCCTTCTTCCAGATCACGCTTTTTCATACCATGCACGCCTTCGTCTCAAACCCGAAGCTTCCAGTGACAGTATACTATACTAGAAAACATGTTAGTCATGTTTTTGAGGACCTTAAGAACTTACTCTGCACTCCCTTAGGAACGACTTTTTTGACTTCAAAAGTCTGTTAGGAGCACGCATTTTACTCGTTGATACAGGCACAATTATTACATGAAATCGAAATTTAGTCCTTCGTGACTTGTTTCTTATACAAAAAATAAAATGGCATAAAAGATAAAGATACATCAAGAGTAGGATATTCTTTAGTAGATATGTTTGGATTCTGGCACAGTGCTGTTAACTGTGCGAGCTTCGGACTCCTCCCGGAAGTCACGCTGCTTTTGAGCGTGCCGGTGCCCTTCTGGCTGTTGACTTCGGGTCAAAGTAGGTGGTAGCAGTGGTGGTGATGGGAGCTGAGCCCAGGAAGCTTGAGAATGGCTCGCCGAAGTAACAGAGGCCATAGGCTATTGATTACCTACATATTCTGGGACATAAGGAGAATAGCATGAGGCAGTATGTAGGACCTGCTTCGGCTGATTCTGCCGTGCCTCAGCTTCGGCAATCTCCTTTTGCTTCTGAATTGTGACTTAACATGTTCTTGTGGTGTGGCCCTTGTCTTCACCGCAGAATAAGTAGTAAAGTCTTCTAGGCTGATCTCCATATCTTCCTCTGAAGCCTCTGCCGCCTCTGCCCCTTAGGGCTGGTGGCCTAAAGGAGCTTTGTTGTGGCCGTGAATACTATGAGCTGTGTTGCTGTCTTTGAGGTTGACTTCCTCTGTCATCACTTGGGTTGGAATTATGGATCGATCTGACATGCCTGGGGTGGATTCTTCCTCCAAAGCCCCTGGTCATCTCAGAAAACATGTATGCTTCTTCCCTTCTTTGGCAGAAATCATTATCAGCCCGAATGTACTCATCCATCTTCTGAAGAAGCTTCTCCAGGGTTTGTGTGGCGGAACTGCTCGAATTATTCCAACTTAAGTGCCTAAACCCCGCCTTAGAGGCTGGACCACACTTAAATGGGAATAACCCGTCAATCCCTCGGATCTAGTCCGACACGACCACTGACAGGATCAAGTACCACAATCTCACTCAATGGTGAGTCACAGAGCAAATACAATAAAGCATAAAACCATGCATGTAAGAGTATTAAAATTATTACATCACCATCGGAGTTTTAAAAAAGGAGTCATCAGTGTTCGAAATGCAGCGGAATAAAACTAACGGTAAATAAACAGAGGGATGGGGAAGCCCGTCCCATCACTCCTCATGCTCCTCCTCAGCCGAGGTAGGGTCCCACTCGACAGTCCAACCCGGTGGCAAGATGGACGGCCAAGTCACTCTAGCAACCATGTCCTCCAGAGAGCCTGTAAAATTTATGCCACAAGCAAGGCTGAGTATACTAATACTCAGCTAGACTTACCCGGTGTGAGGAGTCTACTCCTCTACCTCTAGACATGCAGTTGTTTGGCTGTGGGGTTTGGTTGCCAAAAGCACTAGCTGAGTTTCTAAGTCAAGTTTTAGCTTTGTCAATTTAAGCGTGACTCTCTTAAGGCTAAATGTGTACTATCTACTCATACATAGTAGCAAACATTATTAGCAATCAACATCTTATATCAACTCATCATATTTCCACTTGTTACTCAATGCAGTACAATGGATCAAGCAGTCTCATTAGCTGCGAGAAGCAGACGATTCGAATCGAATTTTTATCCTTGCAAGGTAAACCTAAACACACGACATGTAGGGGCACTCCGTCCCCACACATATCAACCGTCCCCATCGATTCCCCGTCAGCAGATCAGGGCTCACCGCCTTGGCGTACAATGCCTCACTGACCCCGACTGCCGTCGTGCAGTGACCGCACTTGTACCCACCATAACCAGAATGGGAGACCACGTCTCAGGTCGCGTGAGGGGATATGTCCACTGCCAGGTTCACTCAGGTACTAGGCTTACCGATTTACCATATTTCTCGGCATGTGCTTAGTATGTTCAATCGCTTGACACAGGTATCCGCACGTTAATCCTTATTCCAATTTCATCTCGTAGACCACGCATCCCCATGGATCCGTGTCCACAGACCAACATCAGTATGATATCAAAATGGATACAACCAATTCCTGACCTCGCGCGAGTGCTAGAAAAATCACTCGACTTCTACCGAGATCCCTAATTAATAAAGCAGCTACTCGACCTAGCATACTAGTATCCATCTCAAAAGGATTCCTGAGATCATGCAACTAGGGTTTCAAAACATTCCTACACCTAAGTGCACAATCAATCCTACAATCATTAAGTGAAGTAAAATAGCATAAATAACAGGTTATGCATAAAACCGGGGCTTGCCTTCCAAAGCAGTGGCAGGCAGGTCCTCTGGTGCTGGATCTGGGGCTACCTCCTGAGCAGCTCCTTGCTCCGGCACGAGGACGTACTCTCCGTCAGCAAGGTTACAGTCAATCGAAATGCAATGAACATGTATGTCATGATTATGCAGGATTTAATAACATTATGCTAAAAAGAAACTAAGTTAAGGAGTAACTTAGGGTTTCTTAGTCATGCGGGGCTTCAAGTGGTTTATACTTATTACTTTTTAGGCTTAGGTTTTCATTGAGGATAACATAGTGGACTTGTATTGTCTTTATACATTTCAGTGGGCAATTTACAAGGGTTTTAGGATGACACTAATTACCATTATTTATTTTCCTTTCTTTAATTTCTACTTATGGTTTCTAGTGTAGGTTTGAACTATGACAGTGGTTTAATAATTTCCAAAAATGCTGTAAAAATTACAGTGGGTTGCCATTTGCTATTCTAGCTTGTTTTAAGAATTTTGAGGCTTAAAATATAAAGGCTATGCTTTAGAAAAAAAAATAACAAGAGTGGTGTAAAATGGGCCATTTTACACTACAACTCTTAATTAGAGGTGGGGTCTGTCCTAAGGGTTATTTTTATTGGCATCTAACAATAATAATAGGCTTCTGTGCCAAAAACCACAGAAAGCTAAGGGATGGTTATTCAGTTATGATTTTCTAAAGTTTAATGTCAAAAAGGCACTTTCTACTACATTGTTATTTGAAAAATGTCAAACAGCAGATTTCATATTTTTCCTAAGTTCTTAATAACAAAACATTTGCTATCCCAAGGGTGGGGGTGTTTTCACCTTGGGGTTATTTTTGTAGGGTTTTTTCTAAGTTATCCTTGTTTTATTCAATTAAAAGGTATCCTACTTATTTTATACTAAACCAGGGTATGATAATTTTTTCCAGTGAACTATATTGAATAAGTATCCTAACAAAAATAGGGGTGTCCTCTGGTTCACTATTTAACTCACATTTTCTATTTTCCTTAACCTTAAGCATTTTGCAAAATAAGGGGCAAAAACTAACTTAATGGGGTGGACAGAAAGGTTTAGCATTTTTATTTGGGTTAGTAGGTAGATATAAACTTCTCCAAATTTTTCTAGCCCTAGTCAAATAATGAAGATTGAAATTGCACGCTATGTGGCAAAGTGTGATACATGTAGACGGGTCAAGGCCATACATATGAAGGCTGCTGGGCCATTACAATCTTTGCCCATCCCAACCTAGAAATGTGAAGATATTAGTATGGATTTTATTATGGTATTACCCAGGATAGATAAAAGATTTTATTCTATCTGGTTCATAGTTGATCGGCTTACAAAGATTGCCCATTTTCTTCCCGTCAAGGCAAAATATCCAGTGGTTGCATATGCCGAACTTTATATTGCTTGTATTCTCATTTCACATGGAATTCCAAAAACAATAGTGTCGGACTGGGGACCGCAATTTGTATCCAAGTTTTGGGAAGAGCTGCATAAATCCTTAGGTACTAAATTGCTCCATAGTTCGGCTTACCATCCTCAAACAAGTGGACAAACTGAGAGAGTAAATCAGATACTGGAAGATATGCTGCGGGCCTGTGTCCTGGAGTTCCCGCAGAAATGGGATGATTGTCTGCCATTGGCAGAATTTTCTTATAATAACAGCTATCAAGGAAGCATTAAGATGGCACCGTTTGAAGCACTGTACGGGCGACGATGCTGAACACACTTAAATTGGTCTGAACCGGGAGAACGGTGGTTTTTCAGGCCTGACTTGGTTAAAGAAACAGAACGAAAGGTTCAACGGATAAGACATCACTTGAAAGAAGCTCAAGCTCGGCAGAAAAGCTATTCGGATAAACGACGTCGACCTTTGGTCTTTCAAGCCAAGGATTATGTATACCTGAAAGTATCACCGATGAAGGGTGTTAATCGATTCGGGGTAAAAGGAAAGTTGGCACCCCGATATATTGGCCTGTTTCCCATTCTTAAGCAATGTGGGCCAGTGGCGTACAGACTTCAACTGCCTGAATCATTATCTGTGGTACATAATGTGTTCCATGTATCCCAGTTAAAGAAATGCCTTCCAATTCCTTATCAAACCATCGATGTGGTGGATGTGACTTTGGAACCAGACTTAATTTATTCGGAACATCCTATTCGAGTTCTGGATCAAAAAGACAGAATCACCCGAAAAAGGACTCTTAAATTCTATAAGGTAAAATGGAACTAGCACACTAAAGACGAAGCTACCTGGGAGACTCAAGATTTCTTAGAGAAAATTTTTCCAAGGTTTTCAGCTTCATGTAACCTGTAAGATTTGTATATCTGATTGTAAAGTTGGAATAAACCTCATACCACCCCCTGCTCTGTAAGATAAATAAGGAAACAAAGATGTGACGTGTTTCCTTTTCAACTACTTACCCTAGGACCTTAAATCTTGGGATGAGATTCTTTTATGGGGGGAGGATGTATCACCCCTGGTGTTACTGGCACTAAAACTTGAGCATGGAATCATATGCATTGACATTTCATTTTGTTTGTTACACCTAGAATGCATCCACTAGGTAAAACTTTAAAACAAGTGTGATGTGCTGGCTTGAAGTATTCTTAACTCTAGGGTAGGGTACTCAACCCTGGGATTAGGGCATATGGGTAAATGTGAAGCCAAAATGAGTAATACCTCAAAAGTTATTGGAAATGCTCAAAAAGATTAAGTTTGATGAATTTGAGTGGCACAAAAACCCTAGAGTGCTCAAAACCCTAAAAGGAATCCTAGGAAACCCTAATTTCTATGCACTTTTGGACCAAAGTGTATATATCAAAGTGGTAGAATATAAAAAACTAAACAACTTTTACATTGGAGGATTTTCAAGTATGGTGGAGCAAATTGGAGAAAATGGCAAAAGTCTACAAGTGCTTCAAAATTGGGACCTTGAGAATAAGTGACATTGAGACAACTTTGGGCTCTTATAGCTTTTACTCCATAAGGATTTTGTGGTAGGTCACCATAACAAAGTTGTAGGGCTACTATAGGGGTACAAGTTCAATTGAGAAACCTAACCCTAAAACCCATGAAATCTAATGAAAAACACATCCCAAAATAGAGTTAGCAGAATTCTAAAATTTCAGATAGAGAACAAATCTGAAAACCTGTAATACAGTATGTCGAGCTAGGTTTGAAGTCCTTTTGTGACCAATCTAGGGGGTTTAAGGTTGTGAGTTATGTAGACAAATTAGAGACCATTAGAAGGTGATTAAGTGTTCTTAAGACAAGTAGGCTTGATCCTGTTCAAAAATTAGGGGAAATGAGGCTCAAAGTTGGGCTGTCAGGCTCATGGATTCTGACTGACGATCAGGCAGATTTACTCTGAATTTCTTCCTGTCTGATCAACTTTGAGGCCTTGCAGAAGCTATTCTATGTGACTTGGTGCTAGGTTGGTTTGAGCAAAGTTGGAGATCTAGTATTCATGAGCAAGTTTTCTTAGGAGACTCTGGCTTGATGTCATATAGATTAGAAGATAAGGGTGCTCAAATTGTCTCTTTCGAAAATGGAGAAATCAGATGAAGACTGAAGATTGAAGTTCAGAAAATTGGAATGGTACCAGTGTGATACAACTGGTTTTTGGGTACTTTAATTTGTAATCTATGTTGTTTAGGTCCAAGAACCCTATAATAACTTTGCAGATCCTTGTTTAGTGAACAAGCTCTGTTAATGGAGACTGACCTATTCTTAACCAGAATAAGGAGAAAAGGATGAATGAAGAGGGGAAGATTAGTCAAGTGCTGTAGATTCAAAAGTGCAGAAATATCTATCCCTGATCTTTTCCTCTTGTCGTGTCTTACTTTGGAATAGAGTGAAGATAGAGATGAGGAGATGGCAGGGATGTTCAAAACTTTGTCCATCACTGAAATATCACAAAGTCTGAAATATCTGCTACAGTGACATCTTATCTCCCTACCCCCTGCCATGGATAAACTCACCCTTGCCTTGCTATGCTCTGGGAACCGGCATGGGTCTTCAGGGTAGAGCCACGCTTCACACCCATGCACTCTCTGGCATACCTAGAGTTATCCTTGCTGTAATCCCAAGCACCCAGCCATCCCTTGATCTTTTCACTGCCTATTTAAGAGTAATCGAGGGGAAGAAGTAGGAGTAAAGGAGAGATCCTTACCTCTGTCGTCAACCATGGTGTGTAGCTTCAACATAGTTTTGTTGCCTTCCTTTCCCCAAACTCTACCGTGAACGTGCCCAAATTCCTTGGTCAAGTGACTCAACGTGTCTGGTGACCACGTCGCCGACGCCTCAACCACACGTGGCCAGGCGACTACAGTATGGTTCAACGCATATAAATCAATGTTCTAGTGTCCTTATGTGCTGGTGAAGCTCACCGATGTATCTGTTGGTCTTTACGGTCATAGTTTGGTTGGAACATGAGCTCGACGCCACATGAACTGCTCCGGTGTCAACCACCAAAACTCGGTTGGTCCGACGCCGATTCATGTAAGCGTTGCGTCGTCCGTGTCCTACTAGTGCTCCCTGTGCCCTTAATTTGAACCCTCTGGTACTTGTGTCGTATGGACGGATGCCACGGAACCGGAACCCCGTCGTGGGCGCGGTTAGGTCACTCTGGAGGTTTATGAGCTAAATCCATGCCCAAGGCTACTCGGTTTAGGTCAGAATTAGGTCTGGCAGGTGTTTAATGGGCGCTCGAGCTCTCCGCCGCCGTGACATGGCAGGAGGTTCGTCCGCGCCGCCGGCCGGACTCGGGGACCTAATTTTGAAAGACAAAGAAGTTAGAAGGGGCAGAAGGTAAAGTGTCAGTGACACATAGAAGTCGGTCGAGGATTTCCTTTCAGATGTTTAAACCGGCTGGGGTCTTTGCGCAAATCCACCCGCGCGGTCGTGGGCGCGCTTGAGTTCTGCACAGGCCTGGGTCGGCTGGGCTGATTTCGGCCCAGCACTGTTAACAGTTTTTCCTTTTCTTTTTCCAATTAAGTTTGCAAATCCATAGAAATTAGTAGAAAAATGATAAAAATATGGGACTAATTTTTCTAAACACCTAAATTCATTTAGTATTTAATAAAAATAGTTCCAAGATTTTTAGTCCAAACTTGGATTTATTTGGTATTTAAAAATGCATAAACCTAGTCTTTTAGAATTTTAGAATTTATTTCGTACATCCAAAAATACTAAATCTTTTTGGATAAGCTTAACTTGAGGATTAAAGCCCTTGGGTAAAGTTTGGCATGCTTTGGACATTGTTTGGTCCCAAACCTAAGACACTAGCTTCCTAGGATATAATTGCCTAACCCTAATAGAGTACTAACTCAGGAAACCCTAGTAACTAGTGTGTACAGTGAAGGAAAGTTGTATTCAAGATACAACTTAGTGTGTTTCTATTGTAACTGCATATTCATAGCATCACATGAGGATTCATGTATATATTTTGTTATGCATAGAAAACGAAGAAGAAGTGGTAGTCGAAGAAGAAACTGCCCCACAAGCTAAAATTCCACCTGTCGAGAACTACTTCTACTTTGATATTTGTGGAACAGATCCTAAGCCTTCTACAACACAAGGCAAACCCCGGTGCATTTACCCCTTTCCTTGTTTTTTTTAAACTCTTTATCACTTGAGATGATGCATTAGGTGATAGGAGTTAGTGCTAAACAATTGCTGCATTTCCTTCCTTGGAACTGTTTACCATTCCTTGATACTTGTTTTACTTAAAAGTTTTCTGATGCTTAGTCTTGCCTTAGAAAACAAAATGTTTTGTTTTAAACAAAGATGATGTTGCACATGGAATGGGAAGTTTTCAAAGAAAAGACTTGATGGTGGATCCATCATGGCCATGATGGGTTCAGCATCGGAAAAGATGTACCTCTGACAGGTACCAAACTTTGGATTTTAAATGCTAAAACCGAGACCGGGCGGGTGACTTGCACGAGAAGGAAGTCTCGGTGTAGTGTCTCCGTCTAAGTCGATTAAGGACCATGTTGATGTAGGCTTGATGATTGAGGACCTTTTAACTGGCCACATGCCTCCTCATTGGTAAGCTTTGCCTCAGTTGGACCAATACCAGAAAGGCTAACACACAATGAGAGTGGAGAGATGGCGAGAGTAGCGTGTACCCTCCGTGGCAAGAGGCTGGATGGTGGTGTATCTATGCTCTCGGTTGGCGTGAACCCGGTCTGGTCTTAAGAAACCCGGTGGCGATTTGACATATGCAAGGGTTAAGTGCTACATATGTTGTGTGGATGGAGATCCCCAGCTGGGTATTAATCGATTCGAATTGCCGTTACTTCTCGGACATGAAGACTTGGTCACTGCCCTACACGTAGAAATCCAGTGAAATGAAGGGTTCATAAAAGACGGCTAGTGTAGGCCAAGTGCTTGAACTAGGAAAGAATGAACTCTAGATGCAGGTAATGACTTAACCTAATAATAAAAGTGGATTTTTAAGGATCCACTATTAGTAAGCATTTATGTAAACAGAGTCTTTGAATCTTGACAAGCTTTACCTTGAATCCCACAAGCCAGCATATCCTTGAGAGTCTTTTCCTTTGTCGGGTAAGACTTGCAAAAGTACACTCTGTACTCAGGGTTTTTGAACCCATGTTGTTGTAGGTGATGAAACAGCGGAGTTTTGTTGTTTCTGCTCGAAGGTGGTGCCAAAGGAGGAGGCCAATCAGTAAACTGTTTGGGGAGGATGTGTTGCCTCCTAGTTTAAAACACTAAGCTTTTGGGTGGGAGGATGTTTTACCTCCCTATTTTGTAATAATAAGTTATGCACTCATAAACCCCTGTACTGTAATAACACTCTCTCTATATTTTGTTAATGTAAATTATGTTATTGTAATCTGCTTCCAATATTTCCTTACTCCGGCTATGTGTGTAATGTCTGCGTGATGGGTGATGCGCTCTTGGGCGATATGATGATGATACAGATGACCGAACTTGTCTAGTGATTATGTGCATCTACATGGTTGTCTAAGGTCCTTAGGACAAGTACATCTGTAGGTGCGCCTAATACCTTGGGAGGTTTCGTGACACTGTGAATATGAATAAATATTAATAATATTCGTATTACATTGATACCTTCGGCTTGGCAGAAGGTAAGGATGCGAGAATGACGCAAGAGTGATTACAATCCAGCCTAAACAGTACGGTGTAACTGTTCATCTATTTATAGGCATGGGACACAGCCCGGACAAAATTACATTCATGCCCTTGACATTTACTCATGATCATAGTACAAATTATATCAGACTAAGTGGTCTTTTCCCCTTTTAAGTCGGTGTCGTCCTTGGTCTTTGTCACCATACCAAGCCGAAGCTTTCTGGTGATAGCTTCGGCACTTACTCCTGTTACCTTCGGGTTGTTTCTTTACACCACGTATTCTTTCGCCATTAGAGAAGGTCCTTCATCTGGGAGCCAAAGTTTCCTGTAATAATCTATATCATACTGAAAACATATGGTTAGTCACGTTTTTTAGGACCTTCGGAAGAGGAAGGCCCCCAACAGTAGCCCCTTGCAGTATTAATTTGCTTCCTTTGTAGCAAATTTAGACTACGACCTGAACGAAGGCCTTTAGCCGAAGGTCCAAAAAAATATCTTCCCTTCGCTAGAATAGCGAACAACACTAACATGCAGGACCCACCAAGCCGTTGGGCGCTATGCATATAAATATGAGCTCGTATTGAAAACGTTTCTTATGATGTTTCGTTGCGAACATTGTGATCGCTACTTTAAACTCTCTTGTTTTGTCGCAAGTCTGAGCTTTGGTATTTCTACAAGTTTTGATTTAATGGCTAGCGAGAAGAAGACTGTGGACCCAGTGTTGTCCGAGTTTTACGAAGCTATGGAGAGGACTAATGCAGAAAAAATTGCACATGAAACATTAGCTGGAATATCTGAGGATTCCAGTGACGGTGAAGACTTTGATGCTGAGAGTGAAACTGAAGATGCCGAAGATCGGCCCTGGAGGCCAAGCCATGTTGTTTTCGGAAAGTCGACAATCAAACAAGGATAGATTAATGCCATGAGGGGAAGGTATTTTTGTGACATTTCTATTGTGCGGGCTGGAGGAGAGAGTAATGTCCCTCTGCCCGAAGCTGACGAGGTAGTTGACTACAGAAGTTTTATGAAAGCGGGGCTTCGATTCCCTTTGGATAATGTGCTGGTTGAAGTGTTGAAAACCTTCGAAGTCTACCTTCATCAGCTTACCCCTGAAGCCATCATCAGGATAGGGGTTTATATTTGGGCCATGAGGAGTCAAGGACAAGAGCCAAATGCGAAATGTTTCTACAACTTGCATGAATTAACTTATGAGACAAAGGCTGTTGGAAAAGCGCAATACCACAACAATTTCGGTTGTTATGGCTTCGTAACCCGTTCTGAAGTAAGCAATCCAGTGCCAACGTTCTGAAAGATATGGCTAGGAGCCTGGATGGAAGAATGGTTCTATGTAAAGAATGATCTTATTGAGAGAGAAGATATCAAGGGGATTATTCAACGTCCCATATGGTCTCACTTTGGCATTAGAAGACCATCTCTTGCCCTTGGAAACGACATTCAAGCATGCCAAGCTGCTTATAACACAGTATGCACCTACATAGGCATCAGGGACTTAGTCCAAGAGCATATTGCTTACAGAGTGTGGCCGCTCTCTAGTGGGTGGGAGATGCCGAAGGAACTGCTGTTGGGTCCAACGGTTGTGGTTTGGTCTATCTGAAGTACACATTCAAGTACAGGAGCCAATTCGATGAGCCGAATGATGATTGGCTCGATGCCATCGAAGCAACCAGTGATGAGTTGCTTTGTGCCTACTCAAGGGCCGAAGATGATGCCATGACGGCTGCCTTCGGAGGGCGAGGCAAGAAAAGGTTAAACATGTTTTTTGATGTTATTGGTTTTGTTTACCCAGACTATTGCTATCCCTCGCGAAAGCAAGGAAAGAAGAGGAAGGTTGTTGCTTCAGCTATCTCTGCTACGCCGAAGGTGAAAAAGGTGAAAGTTTTGACACATCAGCCTAGGTACATTAAAATGGATAAAGTGCCGAAGCTTGCTGAAGGGCCTTCTTCTGCCATTGAGCCAAGTCACCCCGCTACTGTCGAAGCTAGGGTGGAATCGGCCGAAGAACCAATCCCGAAGACAGTAGCGAAGCATCTAGAATCTACCATGAGTCTATTGCTAGAAGCGGAACTGCCAAAGGTTCAAAAGACTGCTTCAATAACTAGAAGAGAAGGAGAATGGCCAGTGTACTAGATGATGTTATGGAATCCACAAAGGTGTTGACTCCTGCTTCTGCAGAAGCACTTAGCGTGGGAGACAAGAATACAAAGAAATCTACCGAAATTGCCATGACACAGGTTGAAACTGAAGTTGAGCCCCCAGCTCCCGCCGAAGCGAGACCTGCGGAGATTGTTGAGAAGAACACTGAACCGATACCTTCGGATGCTGCGAAAGTATCGTTATCATCTAAAAAAGAGAAGGTTATCGAAGAACCTGAATCCCCTACTCCTAAATCATCCACTAAGGAATTAGAATTTATAGTGCGTCACGCTGCAGGGAAAAAACTAACAGAGGAGCAAATTGCCGAAGCTAGGCAATATGCCAAGGATCTGAAGTATCCCGCAGGATCCTTGGTATACAGCGGTACTGACGAAGATGATTTCCTATATTGCCTACCGGGCAACAAGGAGATATCTATTTGCTGAGAAATGGCAAAGAACATGGGATTCCCAAAGTTAGAGTTTGGTTTATCTGCGATGTCGAAGGATGAACTTGCAGACAAACTTGCTTATAATAGCTTGAAGGTACATACACTTTTACTCATAAAATAAGTTATGCTTGTTGATTTTCTTACGGTTTTTATGTTCTTACACATATATTTTTGTTGTTAGGGCTTAATTCTTAGTAAAGCTTTAAGGGCGCAAAAAGAAGCTAATGACGAAAGCTATCAAATCGCACTTGGGAACCTTCGATCAGAGGTCATCACACTAAGGAATGAAGCCCTTGAAAAAGATAGGATTTTGCTCTCCTTAGTGGATAAACTGAAAATCAGTGAAGCCAAGCTTGTTGCCGAAGCTGAAACTCACAAAGCCGAAGTTGAAGGTCTAAAGAAAAACTTATGGACATGAATGAAAAATTTGAAGTTGCAAAAGCAAAGCAAGAAATAAGTGAGTGGACTAGTTCAAGGCTAGAAAAGAATGTTGAAGAGCTTCGTGATTCTAGGGAAAGGTGTTATGAAAAATCCTTGGACTGCGTGAAGAAGCTAAAAGATAGCTTTGCGAAGGTGGGAGCGTATTCCTCAGAACAGAAATTTGTTCGCGGTGACCCCGAAGGAACTATCCAATGGATAAGTGAAGAAGTCGAAGCTTTCAATGAGATCCTTAGCAACCGCGGAGATTTTTGTGCTTTTTCTGGTGCCAGAGGGGTTGCGGCAATCTTAGAAAAGGCTGGGTGTGAGCATGTCAAAGCCGTGGCCCAACCAGAATCTATTCTCTCAGTTGACAACACTAAGGACCCTTCACTTGAAGCTTCTACACTGGGCGGCAAATTCTACTCTGATGTGTGGATGAAGGGTGGTCATGAGATGGCTAACAAAGCCATTAAAAAGAATGAGAAAGAATCTCACGACGCCCGTGAGGAGGCTAAGCAAGCTAAAGAAGCTGCCGAATGTACCATGATTATAGGTATTTTTACTTGAAACTCTATTAGCCTTGTTGCTCATTTTTTCCTTCGAAATTTACCATTATATGTTTATTTCAGCCGGCCTCTCTCCCCCACCAGAGCCATACAACCCCGAAGTTGATCCGGTTATTAAAGAGGCTTTAGATGTTATGCGAATCGCTAATGAAGTTGTTGACGAAGTTGTCGACAAACTTTTACATAAAGCCGCTGAAAGAATTTTGAAGGAAGACTAGATTCTTGTTTTACTAGAAAATGTAATATTTGTGTATAGTCAAACATCAAGTATCTATACGTATATTAATGTAATGTGTTTCTTTGTGATGCATGAAATTTGTGTACATACCATTTTTGAGCCTTCGGCGAAAAAACACCTTCCCTCCTTTTCATGCTTCACAAAGAGAAAATCACCCCTTCTATGCCACAGCCATTGTATAATATCATTGTCGACAAAAATTTCCTTGGTGTGTAAAATTATATCTGTCGAAGGCATACTTTGTGCTTCAGCACATTGTTTCATAATCCATCAAATATTTTGGGAGGAGCATCTTTCCCTCTCCACGATTTCGTTACTGATGCGATATGATGTATGATGTAATGCTATGCGAAATGATGTGATGGTATGATGCAATATGATGTTTATGTCGAAGATAATCACCCATACGAAAACACACCCAGACTATGCATTCCCTTAGGAACGACTTTGGAGTCTCTTCACCTTTTACTTAGGTGGGATTTTAGCTCTGCATTCCCTTAGGAACGACTTTGGAGCCAAGCTCTGCATCCCCTTAGGAACGACTTTGGAGCTTCTTCACCTCTGATTTATGTGGTATTTAAGCTCTGCATCCCCTGAGGAACGACTATGGAGCTTCTTCACCTTTAATTTAGGTGGCATTTTGGCTCTGCATCCCCTCGGGAATGACTTTTGAGCTTTGGAACTTACATTGCGCTCCCTTAGGAACGACTTTGTAGCTTCGGAACTTACTCGGCACTCCCTTAGGAATGGCTTTGTAGCTTCGGAACTTACTTTGCGCTCCCTTAGGAATGGCTTTGTAGCTTCGGGACTTAATTCTGTCACACTTGATGGTGTAACAACAATTATATTAAGTTCAAAAATTCATCCCTACTCTATTGTTTTTCTTTCAAGAAAAATATAAAAGGCAGAAAATATGAAGATACATCAGATTATCATTCTCCTTGGCCAAGCCATTGTAACTCTTTCAATAAATATGCTTTGACTCAGGCACAGTGATGTTGATTGTGCGGGCTTCGGATTCCTCCCGAAGGTCGCACTGCTGCTGGGTATGATTGCGCCCTTCTGGCTGTTGGTTGTGGATCAGTGGTGGTGGTGGTGGCAACTGGGGCCATGAAGCTCGGGAATGGCTTGCCGAAGCAACAGAAGTCGTAGGTTGTTGATTGCCTATGTATTCTGGGATGTATGGAGAGTAACACGAAGCAGTGTGGAGGACTTGCTTCAGTTGACTCTGCTGTGTCTCAGCTTCAGCGATTTCCTTCTACTTTTGAATTGTGACTTGGCATGTTCTTATTGTGTGGCCCTTGTCCTCGCCACAAAAAAATATAGTATAGTTTCCTAGGTTAGTTGCCAAACCTTCCTCCACTGAAACTTATTCCTCCTCTACCTCTCGGAGCCAGTGGTCTGAAAGGAGTCGTGCTTGAGGACTGAGAATTGTGATGACTATGCTAAACATTGCTTGCCCTTTCATCATTGGCATTGGAGTTATGGATTGACCGGACATGCCTAGGATGAAGCCTCCCTCCGAAGCCCTTGGTCATCTTGGAAAACTTGTAGGCCTCCTCCCTTCTTTGGCAAAAATCATTGTCAGCTCGGATGTACTCATCCATCTTCTGAAGCAGCTTCTCCAAGGTTTGTTGAGGCTTCCTAGCAAAATACTAGGCTCTAGGTCCTGGCCTAAGTCCCTTGAACTTGGCCTCAATGACAATTTCATTGGGCACTGTGGGTGCTTGTGCTCTTAGTCGCAGGAACCTTCGGACATATGCCTGAAGGTATTCCTTCTGGTATTGTGTGCATTGAAACAATGCCTGAGCAATAAACGACTTCGTTTGGAAACCTTGGAAGCTAGTGACCAGCATGTCTTTAAGCTTCTGCCATGATGTAATTGTTCCTGGCCGAAGAGAGGAGTACCATGTCTGAGCCACACATCGGACTGCCATGACGAAGGACTTTGCCATAACAACGGTGTTGCCTCCATATGAGGATATTGTTGCCTCATAGCTCATCAAGAATTGCTTTGGGTCCGAGTGCCCATCGTACATGGGCAACTGGCGTGGCTTGTAGGATTGTGGCCATGGGATAGCATGCAGTTCTACTGCCAGTGGAGAAGCATCATCAAAAGTAAACTTACCATGATGAAAGTCATCGTACCATTCATCGTCGTTGAATGAACTCTCTTGACGGAGCTCCCTATGATGGGGCCTTCGGTTCTGGTCATCTTGAGTAAGATGACGCATTTGTTCAGCAGCTTCGTCAATCTTCTTCTTAAGATCGGCCAACCGGGCCATCTTCTCCTTCTTCTTTTATACTTGCTTATGGATGACCTCTAAGTCCCTGATTTCCTAATCGATTTTCTCCTCCTGTAGAGTTGGGCTGGTGGCCTTCCTCTTCTGGTTCTTGGCCTCTCGCAGAGAGAGGGCATCTTGATTTGTGTCTAGTGGTTGCAGAGCAGCCCTTGGCACCGTTGTCGTCTTCGGCAGCATGTCGAAGATAGATGATCTTCCGAAAGTTGTGGAAGTAAGTTCACCAGAGGTGGGCGCCAAATGTTGGTCACTTGTTCTCAGATGCTATAAATCAAGAACATGGCAACACAGTTGTTAATGGTTAAAGACCTTCGTCCTTCGAAGCATTATTTCCATTTGGATATAATGATCTTCAGACAAAGGTCATGAAGGGCATACCTTCATCATTTTAATATAAGAATATGATTAATTAAGCAATAGAACATGAGGAAATAAAGATCATAATTATGAATCGATAATATATTCATATTTGTTTATTCTATGAATATGAATAAATATTAATAATATTCGTATTACATTGATACCTTTGGCTTGGCAGAAGGTAAGGATGCGAGAATGACGCGAGAGTTATTACAATCTAGCCTGAACAGTACGGTGTTACGGTTCATCTATTTATAGGCACGAGACACAGCCCGGACAAAATTACATTCAAGCCCTTGACATTTACTCATGATCATAATACAAATTATCTCTGACTAAGTGGTCTTTTCCCCTTTTAAGTCGGTGTCGTCCTTGGTCTTTGTCACCATACCAAGCCAAAGCTTTCTGGTGATAGCTTCGACACTTACTCCTGTTACCTTCGGGTTGTTTCGTTATATCGTGTATTCTTTCGCCATTAGATAAGGTCCTTCATCCGGGAGCCGAAGTTTCCTATAATAATCTATATCATACTGAATACATATGGTTAGTCACGTTTTTGAGGACCTTCAGAAGAGGAAGGCCCCCAACAATTATCTATGGTCTAAAGAATTTGTCATACATTCGGATCATGAATCTTTGAAGTATCTTAAGGGACAATCTAACCTAAACAAAAGTCATGTTAAATGGATCGAATTCATAGAATCATTTCCTTACATTATTAAGCATAAAAAGGAAAGGATAATGTGATTGATGATGCTTTGTCTAGACGTTATACTATGTTGTCCCAAGTTAATCATGAAATCTTTGGTTTGGAGACTTTAAAGGGATTATATGTTGATGATTTGGACTTCAAAGATTCTTTTGAAAATTGCAGAGAGGGAAAAACGTGGCAAAAATTTGTGCTGCGTGAAGGCCTTCTCTACCGTACTAACAAGCTGTGTGTTCCAGCTAGCTTTGTTTGTCTTCTACTCTTGCAGGAATCGCATGGGGTGGCTTGATGGGACATTTTTATGTTAATAAATCTAAGGATGTGCTATCCACTCACTTCTATTGCCCTCGGATGCACCGTGATGTTGAGCGGTACGTCTCACGTTACACCACATGCAACAAGGCTAAGTCCCGACTTAACCGACATGGTCTTTATATGCCTCTTCCTGTTCCTAGTGTACCTTGGAAGGATATTTCTATGGACTTTGTTTTGGGCTTGCCTAGAACAAAGAGGGGGAGTGATAGCATTTTTGTGGTTGTTGGTTGTTTCTCCAAGATGGCACATTTTATATCCTATCACAAAACTGATAATGCTTCATATATTGCTGATTTGTTCTTCACTAAGATTATGTATTTGCATGGTGTGCCAAATATTATGTTTCTGATAGGGATGCTAAGTTTTTGAACCATTTTTGGAGAACCTTGTGGTTTAAATTGGGAACAAAATTGTTGTTTTCTACTACTTGTCATCCTCAAACTAATGGGCAAATAGAGGTTGTTAATCACACTTTATCTACCATGTTGGAGGCTGTTTTAAAAGATAATTTGAGGTTGTGGGAAGTATGTTTGCCACATATTGAGTTTGCTTATAACCGTTCCATTCATTCCACAACCAAGCTTATGTCCATTTATGGTAGTATATAGTTTTAATCCTCGTGCTCCAATTGATTTGCTAACTTTACCAACTTCTGAACTAGTGAACTTTGATGCTACAAAATGCTCTGAATTTATTCTTAAGTTACATGAAACAACTAAGTTGCAAATTGAAAAGATGAATGAAAAGTATCGCATTGCTGCTAATAAAGGTAGGAAGGAAGTAAAACTAGAACCTGGTGACTTGGTGTGGGTTCATTTGAGAAAGGGTATGTTTCCTAATTTGAGAAAGTCTAAACTCATGCCTCGTGCTGCCGGTCCTTATAAAGTTCTTGCAAACATCAATGATAATGCATATACACTTGAGTTGGCTCCAGATTTTGGGATTAGTCCCACCTATAATATTTCAGATTTGAAGCCATATATGGGTGAGGAAGATGAGATCGAGTTGACTCCAATTCAAGAAGGGGAGGATGATGAGGACATCAACGCAATGCATGGACCGATAACACGCTCACGCACACGACATCTAAATTTACATGTTCATTCTAACCTAGACAATTGTGGTTTCGAGCTTACATTTGGGACCATGAATATTTTGTTGAGTAGGAACCTTGGAGAGTATCAGTAAGGACTTGGGAGAGGCCAAGGTGTTGAGGAGGAGAAGCAAGGGTGTCCACAACAGGAAGGAGATCAAGTCCAACTCAGACACAATTCCATCTCGGGTTCCAGAACTAGTCTACACTAAAATGGATGCCTAGGACGCATCTAGACTCCGATTGCAATGGACTTGATATGGTTAGAAATACAAGGAGATTATATAACCAACCCAACTGGTCCCACCTTAAAATTCATCCGGAGTCAACGGGAATTGTCGAAACAAGTCAGCCTTCTGATTCTGTTTGGTGCTGTGACACCGTTTTTGGGCCATTGGGCCGTGTAACATGTTGGAGCCCATTAGGGGTGAGACCAGGGGTCACGCATGCCTAAAACTCTATTTATTCAGTAGTCGCCATCACATTAGGTTGTGTTTTGCTTAGATTATTCTGTCATCGAACAATGTCGCCGTCATCGGCTTATGAGACCCCATCTCGTAATCAACACAGTTTTGGTTGTGTTCTTCCTGTTCTTGCTTGTGTTCTTGATTGCACTTGCAGGGATAAGCCTTCGTGGTGAGGTCACTCGTGTGGCACGGGTGATAACCAATAGAGCAGTGGTGTAGTGATTGCATGGATCCGTTCGCTCAGAGCCTTGGATCATCAACGTTGAGATCTCTACCCAATCAAGTTATCATACCTCATGAAAGATCGGGCATCATCCCCTATCAGACAGTCAGTCCGACATTATATTCCTACATGCCTTCGACAGAGTGGGCATCAATCCTAAACAGCTATAGCCAACTAACAATCCCCTCATCAGATTTTGGGGCAAGGCTACGCTCCCCCTCGACAAAATAGTTCTACCATTGTCCTTTGGCACTGGCCCCAATGCTAGAACAGAGCATATCACCTTCGATATCATCGACATGGTGTACCCATACAATACAATCCTTGGCAGAGGGACTATGAACACCTTTGAAGCAGCAAGTGCATGAAGATACCAGGACCTCGAGAGGTCATTTCAATCTTCGGAGACCAACAAGTGGCTTGCAACATAGAAAGGGACTTCGTCCCAAGGTAATGGAATGTCCACTAAGTGGGCGCCAGCATCCAGAAAAACACTCCTAAGCCACCTGCCAAGATAGACAAACACCAAAACACCATTCAAAGTGACGGGTCCAAGAAAGTAACCCTCGATGCCACTCTCCCCAACCATGCAGTACTGATAGGCGAAGGCCTCACTTTACAAAAAGAAGCCAGCTTGCTTAATTGCCTACGCAGAAACAAAGACGTTTTCGCCTAGTCATCATTAGGCCTAGTCGGAGTAAGCCAAAGTGTCATCGAGCATAGCTTACACGTCAACCCCTCTGTTCGCCCTAAGAAACGAAAACTTTACAAGATGTCGAATAAGAAGACGGAAACGACCAAGGCCGAAGTCTAGCGGCTCTTAGATGCAAAATTCATCAAACCAATCGATTACCCCACTTGACTTGCAAATATTGTCATGGTCCAAAAGAATAATGGGAAATGGCACATGTGTATAGACTTCACCAGTCTAAACAAAGTGTGCCCAAAGGACGAACCCCCCTACCCCGCATCGGCAAAATCATCGATTCTGCTGTAGGTTGCGAAGTCATGTCCTTACTCGATTATTTCTCATGTTACCATCAGATATATCTCAGCGAAGATGACAAAGCGAATGCCAGCTTCATCACACCCTTTGGCACCTACTACATTGTGAGAATGCCCAAAGGCCTCAAGAATGTTGGATCTACATTCTTCTGCCTCACTCAGACAATACTTATAAACCAGGTTGGCCGAAACATATTCACCTACGTCGATGACATTGACATCGTTGTCACGAGCAAAAACAAGGTAGACCACCTGGCAGACCTCGCGGAGACCTTCGGCAACATGAAAGAGGCCAGACTCCGCTTAAACCCAGATAAATGTGTTTTTGGTATCCACAGGGCAAGGTCCTGGGTTACCTCGTCTCAAGAAAGGGCATTGAAGCAAACCCGGATAAAATTAAAGACATATTAGAAATGCACCCACCTCGCACAGTTAAAGAGGTCTAGAAATTGACATGGTGCATTGCATCTTTGAATAGATTCATCTCTAAATTAGTTGAGCGCGGTCTACCATTCCTGAAAACCTTGCGAGGTGCCAAGGACTTCGCCTGAGGCCCTGAGCAAGTGGTCGCATTCGAAAATATCAAATCATACATATCAGACCTAGCCATCCTATCCAGCTCGACCCCAAGAAGTTAATTGTTGCTTTATCTAGCAGACTCCCACTGCACAGTAAGCACAGTCCTCGTCCAGGAGAAATTGGTCGAAGACCGGATTCAGTCCCTTGTATATTTTGTCTCTGAAGTCCTCACAGAGTCAAAGACCCACATGTCGAAGATGCAAAAGATCGCCTATGCCGTAGTCATGTCATCTTGAAAATTTTGGCATTACTTTGAGGCCCATAAGATCAAAGTATTAACAAAGCGAAGCCTTTCTGACATCTACAGCAACCCAGAGGCCTCTGCCTGATTGGCAAATGGGCCATGGAATTATCTGAATATCATTTGGCATTCGAGTCCAGAAGTGCCAACAAATCACAATTCTTAGCCGATTTCGTCGTTGACTGGATAGGGCCAGTCACACCTTCACCATCCACAAGCGAAACAACATGGACTATTCACCGTGATGGAGCCTGGGGCCACTCTGGGGTCGGAGTTATAGCAGTGTTAACGGCCCCATTAGGATCCAAATATAGATACACTGCCCGTCTAAATTTCACAAATAACTCCGACAGATGCACCAACAACATTGCGGAGCACAAACCCATTATCATAGGACTCCACAAGCTGAGAGCTCTCGGAGTCCGGATGTGCATCATCTAGACATATTCAAAAATAGTTGCAAACCAAATAGAAAAAAGATTGCGCAGCTCGGGAGCCGATCCTGGTGCAATATTTATCAGTCAAACAAATTATATTTTGAAATAGAGGGAGTACATCTATTATAATTCTGAACTCTGCTATGCTTTTCAACATGTAAGTTGTCCACCTTAGTAATTAATGCACTATCACTTACTCCCTCTGTCCCACAATAAAATTTATTTTAGCACTTAGCTTTTATGTCTATATTCAAATAGATGATGATGAACCTAGACACATATACAAAACACATATATTTACTATTGTATGAATCCAATAAAATGCTAAAACGAATTTTAAATTGGAGCAGAGGGATTACTACAATTTGGTGTTCACATCAGCAATTATTTTGTTGTCCACATTAACATATCACGCAATACAATAGCATTAATTTCTACAGCAATGTCTGAGCTATGTTTTTTCTGATAAAAGGAGCTGCAATTCCTGAACTTGCCATTAGCACGATCAACAAAATTCTTGTGCACACTATAATAATGCAAGCGATTGGGGTTCACGGGTGACACAACCTCTCTCATCACCATCCAAATTCACATGCCGATGATTACATACAGTACGCTCTGATAATAAATAATACAGTACTTATAAAACTAATGGGCATATCTGGTCTGTCTGTTGTCTAATATTACAAACACAGCAGGGACGGCCAGTGAATTGTTCTCTTGCTTTCAGGCGAGCGTACTGTCCCGTGTCGCATCCTCAAGCTAATCGGGAGGTCGGCAGGCAGACTGATGGCCGGCACAAGGGTATGTAGCAATAGATCCTCACATGCATGCACATATGCTACACCGATTTAATATATTTGATACATCCTTTTTTTTCTTGGCGTTTTAGATTTGTTACATGTTTCCTCACTAAAGCTCTTTAGTTGGACATCATGATGCGTGTAAACTGCCGTGCAAAGTACTGTTTTGTATTGTAGATTGCACTGTTTACAGAGTGAAGTTTGAAATAAATAGTGAGATAGGAAGTGGGATAGGGAGTCTGTGAGATAGGCACTCTTTGTTGTTCTCAAAAGTCTCAATCAACAAGAACGGCAATGGTGCACTAGTTGAAGTATATCATTCTCTTGTATATGGTCTAAAATAAATATAGACTGTTGTTTTAGTTTTTTTAAAGGGTACTGGAGGGTCTCACCCGACTGTGATTTTATTATTGAAGAATAGGGAAGGCCTGACATGAGAGAAGGGGGGCAGAAAGAAAAATAAAACCATAAGAAACAGGGAATACTGAACTAGAGTAGAACTTGTTGAAGCCATTGGAAGATGGTGTGCTCAAATTTGGCTCTTGCTCTATTTATAACCATAAGAGCTCATTTCTAAAGATTGACTTGCAGCGTTCTATGGTTGGATGGGTATTGTCAAAGAGCCACTCATTTCTACATTTACATATGCTCCATGTGATCAGAATGATTACTTCCATGAAGAATGGCACTTGCAGCTGCTGCTTGATGATGAACACTGCTCTATCAGGTCGACCTGTTGTCGGTGCTAAAAATGAAATGAGATTCCAACATGATTTTGCATAGCTACACCTCAAGAATAAATGGCCTAGGCTTTCTTCACAATGCCAGATACAGTTTTCATAGGTATATGAGTCTACCTCCATATTTCTCCTTTTTAAGAGCTCCTTTGTATTTAGTCTATTTTCAGAAGTAGCCAAAAGAACACCTTGTGTTTAGGTTGACATTTAGATTCCCACAGCCATCTATATATCGGGTGGATTGGCATGTGCCCAATCTGCTGGATGTAGTCATTTTTTGCTAAAAACAGCTCATTACCCTAGATGTACTGCCAGACATCTTGTTCTTGGTTTGAGGAGTTGTTCATAAGCTGATGCTGATAGAGGAAAATGGAAAATTTGGTGCAGAGGGCCCTAAGCTAGAGCTTGGTGAATTGTGATGTTAGGGCATTTTTGTGAAGGAGAATAATTCTGGGTAAGATAACTTTGGTAGATGGCCATTCCAAAGGCCCCCCTAGAGTTTTAAAGTCTGCCCACCTCCCACCTTTACTTTTGTTAGGCCTTTATATCCATCAAGCAGTTTCACAATATCTCTCCACTAGAATGAACCCTTTTTGGTCTCCCGGAAGCTTGCCATTATTGTAATAGTTATCACATATCAGAGTGACCCATGGTATGTCTGTCTTATTAAAGTGTTTATCCAAGTGCTTCATGAGAAGAACATCATTTTGTGCTTGTATCTTCAGAATTCTGAGGCCCTTCAGATTTTGGCTTTGTAACCATGGACCAAGCTGCCATTGCAGGCTTCTTTCCATTGATATCTCCTCACCAAAGACAATTTTTTTCTATATTTGTCAATTTGCTTAATGATTGTTTGGGCAGCTTCAAGGAGATCTTGTAATAACTTGGTAGCGATGAGAATACCGAATTGACCATTTGTAATTTTCCAGCTTGTGACAGAAACATTGAGGTGTAGGTCAATTTTTTTTTCTTGTTAACCATGGGTAGAAAATCTTCAATTCTCAGTTTAGCCGTTCCAAGGAGTCCAAGGTAGGTGAATCAGAAAGATCCAATGCGGTAGCTAAAAGTCTTAAATAGAATATCCATTTTCTCTGTAGAGATATTTATGGGATAAATATTTGACTTTGCATAGTTCACATTCAGGCCAGTTGAGTCTCCAATCAACTGCAGCAAGGCTTTGAGCACAAATAGTTGTTTCTGGCATGCCTCCATTATTAATAGAGTGTCATTGACATATTGGATCATGGGGAAGTCCACATCTCTTTGACCTTGTAGGAGTAGTTCCAAGAGACAAATGTCTTTGGCTTTGTTAACAATGCTTTGCAAGATATCGGCTGCTAACACAAAAAGGAGAGGCGATACGGGATCACCATGTCTGACACCTCTTTTACAGTGGAAGACCTTCCTAGGAACACCATTGAGAACGATAGAAGAGGTAGCTATCTCCATAATTCATTTAACCCAATTTATCCATTTTGAACCAAAGCCTTTGTGATGTAATGCTTGTAGAATGACTGCATGCTCTACCTTGTCAAAGGCTTTCATGCAGTCAAGCTTAAGGATGACCAGTTTCTTCTTTGACTTCTAGCAAATATGGATGTATTCAAAGGCCTAGGCAACACAGTCGTGAATGGTCCTCCCCTTCATAAAGCCATATTGGTTCTTGTGGATGAGCTTTGTGATAAACTTCTGCTGTCTATTTGTCAGGAGCTTAGTCCGAACCTTAATGTTGTTATTTAACAAGGATATGGGCCTAAAGTCACCAATTTTTTGAGGGTTGTCGATCTTGGGAATTAGTACAATGTAGGATCCATTTATACTTCTTAGATTAATTATGTCTTCATAAAAACCCTGACAAAGCCTATAAAAGTCATTTGCCACCACCTGCCAGCTACTCTTCAGGAAGTCTGTGTTAAAACCATCAGGTCTAGGTGATTTTCCCATATGTAAATTTGAGACTACACTATCGATTTCTAGCTTTGCAAAAGGTTCTTCCAAACTTTGCAAGCTCGAAGGAGGGGCATCTGAACTTAGGAGGAGCTGAAGGTCAAAGAGCATTTCTCATTACTTAGAGTTGCATAGTTTTTCTTTGTAGGCATTCCAAAGAAGATTGGCTTTCTCTTCATGACTATGAAACACAGAGCCATTGCTATCCATTATTGCCATAATAAAATTTCTTCTAGGATAAATTATTGCATGGGCATGAAAAAACCTCGTACCACTATCGCCTTTTGTGGCCTATTTCACAGATGCTCTTTGTTTCCAGTAGATTCTTTGAAAGCTTAAAATGTTTTCCAAGTGAGCTCGAATTATTTCTCAGAAATTCCACACAATCAGGGAAAGGTCTTTGTGTTCCTCTAAGTTGTTAATGAACTGAATTATGAGTTGGATGTTATCGATGTTTTTCTGTAAATTAGGGACAAATTTTTGCCAGTTCCTCAACGATTTTCTAGCTGCTTTAAACATTGAGGTCAAATTTATTGCTGGGTTAGCATGATGAGGATCTGTATTTCAGCTGTTATTAAACACCACGTGGAAACCATCTAATTTTATCCAGAAATTCTCAAACCTAAAGACTTTGGGTTTTGGCACTTTCGAGTGAACCGAAATGAGATATGGAACATGATCAAAGGTATCCCTTGCCAACGTTCTTTCCTTAGTACCTAGAAACTGAAGTGGCCATTCTTGAGAAACAAAAAACCAGTCAAGACGTTGAAGAAGGGGATCTCTATGTTTGTTTGTCCATGTATATTTCTGCCGATGAAGGGGTAACTCCACCAGATCAAGATGACTAATAGCTTCATTGAAGGCCATCATAATATTTATGTATCCCCCTGGTTTATTACTATCTTCTTGTCTTCTAATCAGGTTAAAATCACCTACAACCATCCAAAGGGCTTTAGCAGGCATCATAATATTAGTAAACTAATACAAGAACTCCATCTCTCCTTGGGTTGTACATGGTGCATAAACACTTGTCAGGATCCATTTTTTGTTAGTAAGCTTGCAAAGGAACTCAACAAACTGCGCGTATGAATTCTGGAAGCATAATTCTCCCTCAAACTTAAGGATTTTCCAAACAATAATTGACCCCCCCCGAACTACCAATTGAGGGTAGAAAAACAAACTTATCGAATTTTTTTGGGCAAAACTTTCGAAGATAGATTTCATCAAAGAACTTCCTCTTAGTTTCTTATAAGCAAATAATATCACAGTTTGATTCCTTGATTTTGTTGCTTAAAGAACTCCATCTCGTACTTCAGTTTATGCCTCTGACATTCTGACTTAGCATGCCATTGCCTACCATTTGCTTGTCGATCATTATCCATTAAACAAGGAGGCGTGCACTGAAAACCCACACCTGATCTCTAGTATCAGATGACCAATCGATGTGATGAGATAAAAATCCAACATAAACCAGGTCAAATGTTGGAGAAGGATCAGACTTGCCAGATACAAATAAAGATCCAATAACATATATAATAGCTAGGTCAGCAACAAGACCATGTTTGAATTTAAACAACAGACTAGTGCAGCAAATAAGCCCATCCCAAGGGCAAAGTCCCAAAATATATAAAGCTGCAGACAATATCAATGAGCTCCAACGTTGTTCTCGGTCAACACGCTTCTGCTGGGACTAGTCACTTGTCCTGTCCTTTCTTCTTCTTATCATTGGCAGATTTCTTGGTCTTCTTCTCCCACTTGCTCTTATCCTTCTCTACAAGTGCGGATTGACCTATAAGAGGTTTAACTGGTGCAACAAATTGCCTCTTTTTGTGCAACATAGATTCTTTAGTCTATTGAGGATCAATACTGCAGAATTGGGTGGCAAGATTCCTAATGACTTTAACTGACATAGCTAGCAAGCTGCTGCTGTCATGAGCACACATAAGGCAATTTTTCTTAAGACATCCTTCATTTTTAAACATGGGATTTATCTTTTTTAACCTAAGGCTTCTTCTTAACTCAGTATCTACCAAAGATACTTGGCACTCCTTCTTTCTTGTGAGCATGGAGCTTGATTCATCTGACTGTTCCAATATATCAGCGATCCTTGAAATCTTGGCAGCCTTGTTGATATCTTCTGCTAGGAGATCTTCTTCCCTGATGGTGAAGCATGAAAACTTGTCATTAAGGGGGGCATTTCTAGGGCAAAGCAAAGGATAGAGATTCCATTACTGGCTCCATAAGAGCTAACAAGGCCTTAGAAGCTAAAAATTTCTTTGTCCACTAGAAGGACCTTGGGGAAAGAAGGTTTGACATGAAAAAGGAAGCCTAATTTTTTGGAACTTGCACAGCCAAATCCGAGCGACCAGTAGGAGGGAAGTATTTGAACCATGTTCTACACATGTCTGCATTTCTTTTCCTGGCTTCCCTTTCAACGAAAATAAGATGAACTAGAGGGCTTGTCATTTGCATGAAACTGACAAGAAGATTCTCAGGAAGAGTAGGGTTGTCCTCAAGGACATCCGAGACTTGATCTTGAGCAATCTGATTGTCAGGCTGAATAGCTGGAAGGCCAAGCAGAACTGGGGCAAGCCCACTTGCATTGGGTCCACAAATATATTGTTGTTTTTAATGGCCAGATCCCCATGCAATCCCTCATTGTTAGTACATCAATCAGAAGAGTTATGAGCACCCATATAAGAATCCTAAAAACTGAGCTGATCGTTTCCTTCATCATTGGCAGGACCATCCTGATGCATCTGCTAGTTGCTAGCAACCTCAGGAGCAGCAATCTGAATCCATTGATCCCATCCACATGATCATTGTTATCCTCCCCTTGTCCACCTAAAAAAGCATCATTTTTGTTTGCTCGCACTTTCAAATCAAAGGCTAGCTGTGGAATAGGCTGGCCCAAACCAAAGAAGTCAAAAAGTGTAGCTACTGACCATCTTCTAGAATGACTGGCACATGATCCTCATTTGTTGGAAGAGCACCAAGCAACTCTTACTGCATGATTTCACACGCATGATTTCACACTGTATCATCGACGACGATCCTAAGAAGCCTTCAACATCACTAAAAAATAAACTGAGGAATATCCTCTAGCAAGATAACCCGGGTTTTGAGGAGCGGCCTAGTGATGTTGGCTCTGTCATCCTCCGAATAGACCAATCTACCAAAAGACCCAATAGCATTTTGCAAATTCTCTGAAGTGTGATAATCCATAGGAAATCCAAGCAACATAATCCAACATTCTCTGTCAAAATTCAGATTCCTCCAATTCTAGGCTCGATTATGCCTAACAACAATGAACATTGTATCCAAATATTGCATAGGGCTCAAAGCAATCAGATTATCCCTATCGAAGATGTTTCTGTACCGAACCAAGGCCTGACCTTAGGGTGATCGTTGAATCTCTCTGATGTTCAAACCCATGTGGTCAACAAGAAATTCTCTCACTATATCTCTAACATTCTAAAAGATTACCTCATTTGTCGGTAATGGGTGGATGGAAATGATACCCTAGTCCTCGTGCAAGGGAGGATGCATTCTTGCAACTTCTTGAACCATGACCTGTCGGTGCTGCACCACCAACGCATCGAAACCCTAAGGGAGGAAAGGAGTAGGGTCCACTCTTCTTTATGCCATTGATGGTGCTTTCTCACTCAGGAACTTCCTAAGGCACGGGCTATTGCGGAGGCTGATCAGATGACTGTTTCAAGGACAGTGCAGGCAGAAGCAAGGAAGCTAAAGGGGCTCCAATCCAAGCGATGGAGCTAAGGTGGAAGAAGCTAGCTCCTGAAAACTGGAAAAATACGGGTCACCCTGGGAGGTGGGAGCCACACCTCGAAACCACGTCTTAGGGTCTGAGGCCCACTTACAGTCTATGAACTTTCCTTCAAAACAGTTCGAAATTTTTGCACTTGGATGGAAACCAATATTTTTTCCTCCAACAATTGTGCCTTACTATAAAACCAGCTTTATTAATGGCGCAACGGTGAGCAGGGTCAAGGCAATGCCAAATTGCTCGGAGATGGACCAGGACAATTTGCATAAGACACTTTATGCCCAGGGCATGAGGACTCCTTATTCCTCTGCAAAAATCTATGTTTGAAATTTAAACCTCCTTAAAGACCGCCCTCTAAACCAAGAATGGTAGCTGAAACGTTACCCCACAAAATAATATGAGAAGAAAATCTGCTCGTATTCATCGCAGGTGAAGATCAAAGATTACACTTTAGGCGCTGGAAAACCGATGTTCTAGGCTTTGGGGCGCTGCTGATCATATGGCCCGGACGCTGCAAAAATTTCTTTTTTGAAATAAGTGGCAAAAGCTTTGCCACGCAAATATATTAGAAGAGGGAAAAAATACAAACTCTGCATTACACAAGATAACAGCAAAGCCCCAAAACCACTGCACCCCATTATTTACAAAAACAAACTACGACTAAATGCAACCCCCATAAACTAACTCCACTCCCCTTGTCCTATTTAAATCCATTGATGCGTTCAGACCACTAGCCTCCAAATGAGTGAGGGAGAGATGCTCTGCTTTCAAACACTTCCTTGATTGAGAAGGCAACCTACTCAATGTCTCTTTGCTGCCCTTGGAACACTCGACGATTTCTCTCCAACCAAATGTGCCACCAAAAATATATCATAAGGCCATCAAAAAATTTCCTTGTATCTTTACTGCAGCGATTCCTCAGACTTTTCCACCATGTATATAGCGATCCTGAATTCTGAGTTCCTTGTAAGAATGAGAGGTTGGCCCAGTTCATTATCTTGTCCCACACTTTTTCTGTGAAGGTGCAGTCCTTGCACAGGTGAACCGAAATCTCCGGTGACGAGTTGCATAAGCAGCAAATCGGGTTCGATGGCCATCCCCTTTTTTGAAGATTGGCAGTCAACACCCTTTTGTGTAAAAGAGTCCACGCAAAGAAGCGACATTTCGGCTCAGCTTTTGCTTTCCAGATTGGACAAATCTTCATTTTGCTAAAATTGGTTGTAAATTGAATCTGGTAGGCGCTACTTGTTGTATATTGCCCATCGGTCGTCCATCTCCATGAAATTGTATCGTCAGAATCATTGAGGCCATGCGTGTTGTTAATGGCTTGCCAAAGGGAAACGAATTCTGTTACCTCCTCCCCTTGATCAATGGGAGAACATAACCGTATCCAGCTACTATTTCTCAGAGCTTTGTATACTGTTATGTTTTTCCTTGTTGCTTTCTTGTATAAGCTTGGTGCGATGTTCCTCGGCGCCTGACCTTCAATCCAGCTAGATCTCCAGAAATCAGCTAGCTTCCCATCACCAATGGTCACAGTTGTGGAGGCATGAAAAAGGTCGACGTCTATTCTATCACAAGGCAGTTGGAGACCAGTCCACGCTTTATCTTTGCATCTCCATCTAAACTAGAGCCATCTAAGCCTTAGAGCCCTCGCAAAACGCTCTAAATCTAGGATCCCGAGGCCCCCTTTATTCTTTGGCAAGCAAGTCACCGACCAATTGACCAAGCAATGTCCCCCACTACAAAATTCCGGTTCTTCCCCTTTCCATAGAAAACTTCTTCTGATTTTATCAATATGTCGAAGCAACCATTTTTGGACTGGAAAAACAGTCAGATGATATATCTGTTGAGCAGACAGAACCGACTTAACCAAGGTTTCTCTCCCCGCTTTGGAGAGCAGCCTACCTTTCCAACCAGCAAGTCTTTTCCTTATTTTGTCGATAAGAGGTTGAACTTCAATCCTTTTAACGTTCCTGTAGTGAAGAGGCAAACCAAGATATTTTCCAGGGAATGAAGAATATTTGTCGGGAAAAACTTCCATAAGGTTTGTCCATAGGTTGTTCGGATATCGAATGGGGTAGATCTCTATTTTCTCAAAGTTGATTTTCAGCCCAGAGCATCTCTCGAAAATTTCTAGAATCTTTTTTAGAACTTGCAAATCATGCTTATCAGGTCTAATGAACACCCCAGCGTCATCAGCATATAATGAACATCGTAACTTTGCTCCTTTTGGTAGCACTCGTTTTAGGATGCCTTTATCGGATGCCATCTCAATCATCTTTTGAAGTGGATCAATTGCTAGGATGAAGAGAAAAGGCGAGAGAGGGTCTCCTTGTCGAACACCGCGTAAATGTTGAACTGTCTCTATCGACTTCCCATTAATCATGATCTTAGAAGATGATGTGCCCAGTATTGATGCAATCCAATTCCTCCATTTGAGGCTAAATCCCAGAGCTCCTAAAACATCTAGGAGATATGCCCAGTTGAGGGAGTCAAAAGCTTTGGATATGTCAAGTTTGATGAATAAAGCTGGTTGGTTGTTCTTATGCAATTTCCTGATAACTCTTTGAACATAAAGAAAATTATCATGGATTGAACGCTTTTGGATGAAGGCATTTTGTGAAATTGGAACGATCTCATTCATTCTTGGTGCAAGCCTGTTCGCCAAGATCTTGGTGATAATTTTCATGAAACTATTTATTAAACTAATTGGCCTAAACAATTCGATCCTGTCAGCTTGCTCCCTCTTTGGCAGCAGAATAATGTTTGCATCGTTGACAAGGTGCAAGTTCTTACATTTGTGGTGGTAGAAATCATTAACTGCGTTTGTCAAGTCCTCTCTGATCATTTCGAAGCAATATTTGTAGAAAAGGCCTATGAAACCATCTGGCCCAGGGGCTTTTTCTGACTGCATTCCCATAATAACATTTTTAAGCTCAATTTCATTGATCATGCTGTCTAGGTCTGAAAGATCAAAAGGGGTGTATCCCAGGTTTTCCCATTTGAGGACACAGTGTCTTACCCCTCTATTCCCCAAGATATTTAGGAAATACTGATGGGCTGCATTAATTTTGTCTACCTGGCTGGTCAACAACCTTCCTCCTTGATGTAGCGTTCTGATAAAATTTCTGTGTCTTATGTTATTAGCCATCAGATGAAATAATCTGGTATTAGCTTCTCCTAGACGCATCCAGGTCTGTCTTGAGTGTTGTCTAGCTCTTGTCTTCTGAATAGCCGCAAGCCCCAACATTTTGATTTTTAGCTGCCTATGGAAAAATAGCTCATCACTAGAAAGCTGCCTGGATTCCTGTGCTTTCTCCAATAGGGTTAGGACAATTTGTATAATAGCCATTTGCACCTTGATGTTTCCTACTCTCTTTTGCCTCCAAATCTTCAAAGCTTTGGCCGTGCGAATCATTTTCACATGTAGACGTAAAATGTTATCTGTAGAGTTCACTCTTGGTGTCCAGGCTTGTTGTATCACCTCTTTGAAACCCTCAATATTTATCCAGAACGATTCAAGTCTAAACCCCTTGTAGAAGTCATAGGAAGAGTAACCTTGCATGATCAAGGGGCAGTGATCCGAGGTCAAGGTGCAAAAGGCCTGAAGATCAGCTGTCGAGTATAAGTCGTGCCACTCGGTTGTCGCTAAGAATCTATCGATTCTTGACATTGTTGGATCATTCTGCTCATTTGACCATGTGAACAATCTCCCATTAAGGTCCAATTCCAGAAGTTGCAGGGAATCAATTGTATTGTTGAAGAGTCTCATTAATCTTCTATTTATCGGTCCTTTGTTTTTCTCATTTTTTCTTCTTATCATGTTGAAATCACCTAAGATAGCCCATTCAGGCCTCATCAATCTTTGGATGTTTCGCAACTCAGAGAGGAAAGCCAATTTTTCATTTTCATTCTGGGGACCATAAACTCCAGTGAGGTCCCATTCCTGATCCTCTGATCTAGATTTGATTCTGACTGTGATTGAAAAAGTTGATGCATAGGCAATTGTACTCATGTCAAAAAATCTGGACCGCATGCAATTAGAATCCCACCTGAGGCTCCCTGTGAGGGAAGATGCATCGTCTGAGCAGCTAATCTGCATCCCAAAGTTTCCTGCAGCAGGTTGTTGGACCAGATACTGTTTTTGTCTCCTAGAGGCATACAATGGTTGCACCGGAAGATATGATGGTTTGCTTTACACTTTCTCGCTTGACTGGGTCATTTAAGCCTCTTACATTCCATGAAAAAATCGTACAGTTTGTACTCATTAATTGGGGACTCTCCACTTAAAGCAACATTGTGAAATAATTGATGTAGCATGCTGACCACATGATAGAACGGAGCAGGGGCATTGTCTGACAAGCAGACCCGACCCCCCAGCAAGCCCCAACACATCAACATTTAAGAGCAGAACAAACCACATTACACACCAATCCACCAGACTAACAGCAACAGGATACAACGACATAGAAGACATTGGGACTAGGTTTCGCTGGCCCCTTACAACACCACAGCAATCTAAGACTTCCAACATGACTTGACTGACCCCCTTACTAACACTAGTGAGAGAAAATGCAGACACTAACATGGTGGTTGAGCTCCACTATGGCTGTAACACTTCCCATCAGATCCTCTGCATAGTTTTGATTGATGGAACCTTCACAGGAGCCACCTTGCATCCACGCCTTGGACCTCCTACCTTTTTTTCTCCCTGATTTACCAACTCCATGATTGCCTCCATCTGATCTTTAGTGAGAGGTCTTGTGAACTGGTTTGCGAACTGCTCAAAAAGAGTGTCATGGGTATTAGAATTTGAAGCAGATGAGCTACAAAAAGATCTTGCTGCTGAGTTGTTAAACTTTGCTATTAAAAGTTCTTGGGCTTTAGATATGGCATCGTAATTGCGCCCCATTGTTAATCCTCTCTTTGCAGCTAGCCTCGCACTCATTCTTTTGCATGTATTGTTATTATTGCCGCTCACCAATGCGGTAGATGATCCTGTATTCCCACTCTCTTGGTCTATATGTGCCTTGTTGTTGTTCGGTGGGGTGGATAATATGGGTGGTTCTGGAGTACCGGATATTGATGCAATGAAGTCATTCAGTTCAACAGTTTGGAGTGAAGTGGGATGAGCGTTGTCGATTGCGTGGATTAGATCCACAGGCCCCGCCCCATCCTGACTGTGGTGACCGGTTGGGAGCAGTAATGGGCCAGCTTGGTTCTCCCTCTCTGTACTCTTCTCTGGTAAGGTGTGATTAACTAACTCTCTTGTCACATTGTTCAGCAGTTGGTTTTGTTGTATTGTAGGCGGAACAGTAACAACATTCTCAACTAACTCGCTAGAATAAAACACTTTGTTAGCTGCAACAGAATCAAGAACTGATACCTTAAATGAAATAGCAGCCTGGATGTTTGTGTCCGTAGTTGAGGCGCCACGTTTGAACTTCACCGAAGCAGGAGCCGCATCTAGTGGCCAACTGGCCGTAACCAGGGGGTCAGCAAAGGATACAGACTTCTTGAATGCCACCTTGGGGACCCAATAAGGTGTAGGCGCCAGCTCCACCCCCCGACGACGGAAGGGAGTGGAAGGCCTATACCTTCCGGTGGAGCTGATGCAGTCTTCCAGTCCTCCACGACAGCGAGAGTGACGCACCCAGCCAGAGAGGCTGCGGTGACGACGAGTGCCATGGCGACGATTCCGGCGAAGGTCATCATCATCTCTCCAGTCACGACGATTGACCTCCCTGCCTCTGGATTCTTCAGCTCGATCACGCTTCTCTCCCACGGATCTGGAGCTCCATAACTCCAAACAAACTCCCTACGTGACTTGCAATTAGGGGGACCTCCCTGACATCTCTCCCTCGGATGAATGAGAGGTCTTCAACTACTTCAATGTGGTTGCGCAGGTTGTACACATGGCCTTTCTTCAAATCAGTAGGTTCATCATGCTGAGCTCCAGCAAGTGGCAGGGGGATGCTGGTTGTTGGCAACTCCCTGTCAGGTTCAGTCACCGTGAGACAAACTTCCTTCGGAATCTCACACGGGTCAGAGCACCAGGCCCAAAGGTCAAAGGACCTAGTGCGCTCCCTGCGCCTTGTGCGCTCCTGCACGAAATGAATGGCACAACTCTTTCCCAATGCCCTTGCAGCCACCTCTTCTCCTAACAGTGAACTGGGATCCCCTCAACCCGCACCTTCACTCTGAACTCCTAATTTGTCCTTCTTGCATAGTTCTCCTCTGTCCAGTCACAAAAATGGAAAACACGACCATGGTACGAGACATCTCTTCTATCTAATGCCCACCGCTTGTTTCTTGGGTCAGAGAAAATAATAAAAAATTGTTCAGGAAAGTGCTTGACAAGTTGGAACTGACCATGGCGAAGGTCAAACTTCTCCCTAAGCATGTCTCCCTCAAAAAGGGTATCAACTTCATGGCTGTTACCATCATATGAGTAGACCACAGCCTTGTTGATGAGCTCATCTGTGCGGCGTCGGATGTTGCCTGTTGCTGAAATCGCACAGAACGCTCTGGTCGGTCTTGCTCTTGGGTCTCCGGGGTAATGGGCCGCCATGTATTGAATTCATTGAGCGGCTTCAAGGTATGACTTGCTGCTGAGTTTGGGAAGGAGGTTGTGTGGTTGTCTTTGGTGCTGTTCCCGTCCCTTTTGAAGAGCTTTGGTGCTGGGTCTATGCTGTTGGATGGAGTGGATGCTGGCATTGGCTCCTTAGCAATGATTCAGCTTGAATGAATGCTTCAGTGATTCTTGGTGGTTGCGGTTTGAATTGGACTTCACTAAATGAATTTTGTCAGGGCAGCTCCCAGCCTTATGTCCAGACCGGAAGCAGGACCAGCATCTCGGGGAAGCCCAACAACGGAAAGCATAGTGCTCTGCCGAGAAGCAATTGTAGCATTTACCTTGAAATTTCTTCTTGAAGAAATTGGCCCCCTTAAATTCATCTTCTTTGTGGATTAAATTGGCCCCCAGGTTGTTGTTCTTCCTGCGCCACCAGAATCGAGGTTTGACTACAGTCCAGCCCTCATCCTCCTCCTTTGCCGAAGAAATTAATAATTTGCCTGCAAAGGGTCGGCTGTCGCGGTGCTGCCCACTGCCCGCCGGGTCAAAAAGGTTCACCTCACCGGACTCTCGGGATGGGGTCTTCAACGCGCTCCGGACCTCAACGGTATTGAAACCAGGCGGGTCGCTGTCAACTGTCCATTTCATCTTCTCAGAGGATGGGATTCTCTTCTGTAAAATCGTCTTCTGTGGACCTTCACTTGAAGCTTGCTCTGCAACTCCGTCTCCATTACTGCTTGCATTGAAATCTCTTTGCTCTCCTGGATTGGCTCTGTCTTTGCAGTAAAAGTAAGGTACAGCCGCTCCCAGCTGGCCCTACTGCGGTAGAGGAGATCCATGGCCGTGCAGGAGCACCTCCTTAGCTAGGCACTCGAGGACCTCGCTGGCACGCCCCTGCAACTTCGGATTGATCTGCTGCAAAAATTTCCTCTGCCAAGAAGAACTGCTAACATGAATTGAATTGGCACCAGTAAGAACAGAACTACCAACAACCTCTGCATAAGATTTCCTACTATTGACAAGCGAAAGAACGACAATTATAGATATGAAAGCCAACTTGCTTATCGCAGAACGAAAACCAGAACACACAATCAGAGAGCTCCACAGCATTGAAACCATGTGCTGCACCCCGAATGGTTGCTTAGAGAAGAAAACCAACAATACTTGGATCAAGGCGGAATTTACATCGCCCAAAGGAGACAACTAAAAAGAATTCTCGTCGATTCTAATGAGATAAGTGATTGATTGGCAACCCAAGAAGTTCCCAAATCTTGGCTTGAAAGAGCAGACCTGGCTTCAAATCTAACTGAGAGAGATCCATCGTAGAAGCAAATGAGAAGGGAAAGATCAACGCTTGAGGCAAGCTTTGTGTTCACCTTGAAGATCCATCCAGTCATCCCATGCACCACCACTCTAGGTCGACGGAGACCGACTGTGGATCGATCGAGGAAGGATCGCGAGCGAGGCTTGCTCACGGGAACCTTCCGATATGTGCGATCCCGAACCCGATTCTAATGGATTGTTCTCAGCTCCCGATGGAGGTCTCGATGGTGGTGAAGGCGGAGGAGGCGGGCTAGTTCCCCACATAATACTTTAGCTTAACAATGCAACATTTGTCCCTACGTGTTGGTACTCCTAGAGTAACATAGTAGTAGTGAGTAGTTCGCAAATCGCAATGTCAGTTTGATTTCCAACCGTGTCTTGGGCCATTGATGATGGTGACTAGATTTGACGGGTCTTTAGTTTTTTTTTCTTAGACAATTCTTTAAGCTCAGCTGAGTCTATATGTAAAAAAAATGTTGATATATTGAACATCAAATTAGTTTTATTACATCCACAATGAATATATTATTTGATATTGTAGATACTAATATACATTCTTCATTCTAAACCATAAGCTTAATTTTTTTTTCTAGACACAGTATTTTGACTATAAGTTAAAACGAAATAGTACTTTTCTATAAATTTGATCAAAATTTAAAAGTTTATCTTAAAACAAAACTAAAATGACTGAAAGTTTCCTGCTATTTCTTTTTTGTTCGGAGAATTCGAAAAGCATGCATATCCTGCCGCCCCCTACCATCTCGTGAAGAACTAGAAGCTTCTAATGAGTATATACATTCACGTTAGGCCACTGAATGTACTGTCAGAGTTAAGTAATCGCGCGGTGCCAGTTAAACTACCGTACCTTTCGTTTTGACGTGACAGTCTCAGTGACAGTGAGTATAGTCAAAGAATCCTCTGATGGTTGCGATCGATGTTACGCACACACGTGAAGTGGCATAATACATACATCCAAGTTAATTAACGATCGTAAGGTACTCATATACAGACGAAATTAATTAACCATTAACCGAGGCTTAGGGTAAAGCTACTACTACTAGCATATAGCTATAGCATGTGCTTCATCTTCATTTGGCGCACAAACGGACGTCTAGCGATCCATTTGCGGGTACAAAAGACGCTGCGCAATAAAGCAAAGTATATATATATATATATATATATATATATATATATATATATATATATATATATATATATATATATATATATATATATATATATATATATATATGTGCCACGATGACGAAGACGGCCGGAGCCTTTCATCGAACCCTAAATCTTCTTCTAACTCCTACCGCAAGTTCGATCTATCGCTACTACCTAACGCCACCTTTTTGCATCACGTCATCGAGAAAGAGATTCTCATGCATGCATTAAATCAGCTAAAAGAAGTATAAAAGCATCCAAACGGAAAATCAGCTAGAGCATGGAGATAACGGTATTCTTCATTCTAAAATAAATGATGTTTTCTTTTTGCTTTTAGATATCAGGTTCTTAAAGTACATGATGTTTTTTTATATTTTCAGATACCATGTTCAACCGTTCGTTTTATTTATTTTTATTATTTCTAAAAAATTAAGATAAATAATTGAATATAGTATTTAAAAACAAAAAGTATTATCTATTTTAGAAAGAACAGTACTGGAATGGGAGTATGGGACACGGAAGCATGTATCTCACTTGTCATGGGCTCATGGCTGCATCATTGCAAGCTGATGAAGCTAGACTCTCACGTACAAAACTACAAAAGACCATACGATACGAGGGTCGTCACGAGCTACTGCAGTCTGCAGGTCGATCTGCACCTCATGACGTGTATATATGGAGAGAATCAGAGATTCAGAGGAGTTCATTTCCTATGGGAACACTATAGCTTACGCAAGAGCTTAGACTGAGGCACTGAGCACTAGTAGCTAGAAGAGCGAGCCGGACATACTGGCAGCCTGGCATTATACGCAATGCCGCCGGCGACAAGCACGCGCCCGCCGTTTCGTCGCCCGGTACCATTGCTGACGGTGGTCGTTTCCGTGGCGCTCCTGTCACTCGTGTGCTTTCTTGTAGCTGCTGATGCAAGCAGATCGCTGCACTACCACTACCACCTCCGGAAGCACCGGAGGCACCACGGGCACCACCGCGCGGAGAACTACAGCCACATCTCCCTGCCCCCTGCCGCGCCGCCTCCTGGCGCTGATGGCGATTCTCCGGCCGGACCGGTGGGTCTGCCTCCGGACGTTGGCGGCGCGCTGCCGCCGAGCTCCTGCAGTGACAAGCCGTGCCCGCTTTCGCCTAGTCCTTCCAGGGCACCGGCAGGCGCGCCATGTTCGACGCCCGGTTCGGCCAAGCCTCCGGCTTTAACCTTGGCCACTCCGCCGTCGCCCGCGCCAGCCACTCCACCATCTCATTCTCCTCCGAATCCACCGTCGTCGCACCAACCGTTTCAGCGGCCCACACTTCCTCTTGCCAAGGCGCCGCCGTCGTCCAAGCCACCGTCGCCGGACATCGCACCATTTCATCCTCACGCCAAGCCGCCGCGCGCGCTTCCAGACGCCAAGTCGCCGTCACAGCCACCAAAAAGGGCGCCAGCACCATCGCCGTTGTCTCCTTCGAAGCCGCGCAAACCGCCATCGTGCACTTTGGCTACGCCACCACAGGCCCAGACATCGAGACTCGCCCCTGCCAGTGCCAAGCCACCAATGCGATCACCAGCCCATCCACCGAAGCTCTCCCCGGCAAGCCCACTGGCGCACCCACCGGTCGAGCCGCCAAAGTCAGCTCTTGCCAAGCCGCCTGGTTTCTCTTTCTCCCATACTACCAAGCCACAGCCACCAGTGGCTTCGATGGTGAAGCCACCACGACTCGCCCCGGCCAAGCCTCCAGCGCCGTCGCCGTTGCCTGCAGCCCAGCCACCGCGGTGCTCCACGGCAAATCCGCCAGTAGCTCCTACGGCGTCAGCGAAGCCACCGGCGTACCCTCCTGCTGCTGCGTCAAAGCCAATTCCGCCGCCGCCGCTCCCACCGGCAGCCAACAACAGCTCATCAGCCTGGGGCAACGTGTTCGACGTGAGGGCGTTCGGGGCGTCGGGCAGCGGCTCAGGCAACGACACGCGCGCGTTGCGCGCTGCGTGGAAGGCGGCGTGCTCGTCCAACTCCACCACGCCCACGCTGCTGGTGCCGTCGGACGGCGTGTTCACCATCAGCTCCACCATCTTCGCCGGGCCGTGCAAGTCCGCTGTGACCTTCCAAGTAAGTTCGATGCTGAGCTGCCTCTTCCAAAGCATTAACCCAAGCTAGCCAAGGCTGAATCTTCACGCTGCCGTGACGACTGTGAACCGCGTCGCTGCAGATCGACGGCGTGCTGATGCCGCCAGACGGGCCGGCGAGCTGGCCGGCGTCCGACAGCCGGAAACAGTGGATAGTCTTCTACAAGGCCAACGGCATGACGCTGGCAGGGGAAGGCACCATCGAAGGCAACGGGGAGGAGTGGTGGGACCTCCCGTGCAAGCCTCACAGGGTACGTACGTATGTTTGTCATGGCGTCTACCTGGACCAAACATGTGTGACGTCCGTGTCTCTATGTTCAGGGCCCCAACGGATCAACGCTGCCCGGGCCTTGCGACAGCCCTGCAGTAAGCTCGCCGACTCACATGGATTTCGCTCTGCTCTTTGTCCGTGTCCCTGGCTTCACCCTGTTCGTGGTATCTGCAGCTGGTACGATTCTTCTTGAGCAACGACGTGACGGTGCGCGGCCTGCGGATCGAGAACAGCCCGCAGTTCCACCTCAAGTTCGACGACTGCGAGAGGGTGCGCGTGGATGGCCTCTTCGTCCGCTCGCCGGCGTTCAGCCCCAACACGGACGGCGTCCACGTCGAGAACACCACGTCCGTCCAGATCCTCAACTCCAGGATCTACAACGGTACGCTGGCTGAAGCCGGAACTGGCAAGTCTCGATTCATGGTCATGGACCACTGAAAAATCGATCGTGTGTGTGACTGCACTGCATGCAGGCGACGACTGTGTCTCCATCGGCGCCGGCTGCTCCGACGTCCGCATCGAGAACATAACATGCGGCCACGGCCATGGCATAAGGTAGGTAACCTGTACGTCAGCGTGCATCTGTGTCTGGTGGTGGTGCAGTGCTGCTTTGAATGTGTCAGCTGACGCGGCAAGCTCGTGGCGACCTCGCAGCATCGGCAGCCTGGGCGTGCACGGCACGCGCGCCTGCGTGTCCAACATCACGGTCCGGAACGCGCGGATCCTCGACTCCGACAACGGCGTCCGGATCAAGACCTGGCAGGGAGGCACAGGCGCCGTGACGGCGGTCGAGTTCGCCGGCGTGCAGATGCAGAACGTGAAGAACTGCATCCTCATCGACCAGTACTACTGCCTCGGGAGCGGGTGCGCCAACCTGTCCTCCGCGGTGCGCGTCGCCGGGGTCACGTATCGGGACATCCGCGGCACGTACAATCCGCAGGCCAGCGCGCCCATCCGCCTCGCGTGCAGCGACGCCGTCGCCTGCACGGACATCACCATGTCCGGCGTCGAGCTGTTGCCGGCCAGCGGAGGAGGCGCACGAGCGCTGCTTGCGGACCCCTACTGCTGGAACGCGTACGGAGTCATGGAGACGCTCACGCTGCCTCCTGTGTACTGCTTGCAGGAAGGCCGACCGGAGTCGCTGCAAGATCAGCTCACCAGTTGCTGAGATGACACTGTTTTCTTTTATCTAACCAAAAACAAATATATTGCCGATGACAGTACAACGGTAAAAATTGTTACAAAAGTTTCACATGTGATCAATCCCAACCGGTGTGACAGTTATTGCCTATGGGTCGCACCCTTTGGGGACCCTGTGTACTGTACTATATATATAACTATCTCTGCAATAAAGAAACTGTCTCAGTCATTTGTCTCTCTCTCTGTTGCTTTCTCCATTTGCCACTGAGCACTGCAATAGACCACAACACGTTATCAGCACTGTCTCAAGGAGAAATCAGAGAAGGGAAAGAGGAAGAACACGCTGTTCTTGACAAGAACAGCAAGATCGATCTACACGTCAACAGCAAGGTATGGAACATACCGTTTCCATGCGCATACGCCGTATGCGCGAAGTTCTGCACATTGTTGATGATTCGATGTTGGAGGCGTTCACCGCTGGTCAAGCCGCAGCGCTTCCACCGGTGCATGCGATCCCTGAACGCCGTGTGCAAGTGCAAAATGTGCACTTCTGCGTTCTCCATGGATGGACAGCGGTGGTTCCGCTGCCGGTGGTGGAGTGTGGACTCCCCACTGCATCCCCGTCGCCACCGGCGCTGGTGTTTGACGCGGGATCGTCTGCATCGGCCCCCATGGATGTCGACTTGGCGGCACCACCACCGCCTCCGCCCACTGCAGCGTCGGTGGTCGTCGGTACCATCGCTGCACGTCGTGGACAACCCCCTCGCGCCGTCTCCACCAGTGCCTGTGGTCGTCGGTACCATCGCTGCACGTCGTGGACAACCCCCTCGCGCCGTCGATGCTCCACGTGGCCGCGTCATCTTCACTGGCCATCGCCCAAATGGGGTGGCCCCATCTCTCTCCTCCAATGGGAGGGCCTAATGGCCCTCGATCCGACCGGTGGCGGTTACCGACGCAACGGTCGGATGGGGGAAGGGGGTGGGGGAGGGGCCACGACGCGTACACGGGCGCGGTCCAGCCACTGTGCGGCCGCGGATCGGTCACTGCGCCGGCGTGGACCGCACGACGGCTCGGACCAGGCGCATGGGGCCTGTCGGCGGCCGGCGCACCGGCGGCTCGGCGCGGTCTTGAACCGGGCGCAGCCCCGCGCGAGACCAGTGACTGGGCGCCCGGCGCGGTCCCCTCGGTGGCGCTCACCAGCATGGGGAGCCACGGCGGCCTCGCCGCCTCGGCCAGGCGCCCTGCCCTGGCGGCTGGAAGATGCGTCGCTCGCCGTGACAAGCCATCGCGCTCGGCGCGACATGTCACGTGGGCGCAAACCGGCGCTCCCTGGAGGCCGGATCTGGCGGCGCTCTCCAACGGCTAGGAGCCATGGCCCGGCGCGGCTGTGCTCTACGCACACGCCTGGCGCTTGGCGCGGGTCCGCGGACCCACCAGGCAAGGGAGAAGCCCGGCGACGGCGCGGCTCCCACCGAGCGCAGGCGACGCGCGACTCGGCCTGGGAGAGACCGGCACGGGGGGGGGGGGGGGGGCGCAGGCCCCTTCCTCCTAGGCGCGGCGGCTTCCTGCTGGAGCCTCGGGCGCGTAGGAATGGCTCCCTGCTGGAGCCCGATGGCGGCTGGGAGCTTGATGCTCCCTGGCGGCGGCTGGCAAACGCCCCTGGTGGCGACGGTGGCTACAGGGGGCGGTTAGGGTTGGAAATCCTAGCCGCCCCAATATGATATAGGCTTTTGGGCCTCTGTTGGGCCGCCTGGGCAGGCCAGCCTGGCTGGGCCGGCGTGCAGGCCACCAGGCCGCTGCCTGGTCCGCCTGGCAGGCCGCCTGGGCTGCTTTCAGAGCCCAAAATGGTCTACATTTACCATTTTTAATTCTGAATTTCAGTATAAGACTCCGTTTTATATGTGATTTCAGTTCAAAGTTATCTTAGGCATCTAAATTCGTAATTTAGACTGCCTATATATTGTAAAGACATATCTGTTTTATTGTAAATATAGCAGATTTTAGTTCGTGAATTATTGTTTGTTTTACATTAATAATTCACATATCTCTACTTGCTATTATTTATGCATTCATTTATGTTTGCATATAAATATAGCATTTATTAAGTTCAGATTTAATAAAACTCATGCAAAAAATGAAATTACATTATTTTGGATCAAGAGCACAGGGAGATAGAGTCCTAAGCATTGGCTGCACTAAATTCTTTTATAGAATTTAGTAGCCCAGAGACCGTGCTTGTGGCAGCATTTGGAATGCCTATCTCTATGAGGTCTACATCCTTCGGGATGATTACCTATACGTGCTATCCAAAATAACATGATATGGAGTTAGTAAATTTTACTTTGATAATTAGTAGAGCATGGGTAGTGGAGACCTAAGCATTGGCTGCAGTTTGTTCCTCCGTGAACTTATCAGCCTAGAGACCGTGCTTTTAGGCAACAAGTTTCTTGCCCACTACTAGATCTACCTCATTAATTTGAGGATTATCTATACTATGCTTACTAAAATTCAAAGTATTTATTCAATTGGAAGGTTTGGAACCTTCAGGCAACTCATATCACATGTAAGAGTTAGTGAATTTTACTTTGATAATTAGTAGAGCATGGGTAGTGGAGACCTAAGCATTGGTTGCGGTTTGTTCCTCCGTGAACTTATCAGCCCAGAGACCGTGCTTTTAGGCAGCAAGTTTCTTGCCCACTACTAGATCTACCTCATTAATTTGAGGATTATCTATACTATGCTTACTAAAATTCAAAGTATTTATTCAATGGGAAGGTTTGGAACCTTCAAGGAACTCGTTACATATGTAATTTTAAGAATTTTTGCATATTGAGCTTACAACATCACCATTGTGACTATTAATTTATGCGTAAATTAATGGATGTCCATGGTAATGACTGTAGGAACATGTCAACCAAAGAGTTCGAGGAACTCGCCCTTGATGGGCATAACTACCCAACTTGGGCTTCAGATATTGAAATAACTTTTGCTTCTCGTGGGATCATTGATGCTATTGCAGCACCCATCACTGGTACTGATCCAGTGAATGAGGTTAAAAAGAACACATCACTTTTCCTTTTGAGGCTTTACATCCATAAGGACCTTAAGCAAGAGTACCTTATGGAGAGATGCCCTCATAACTTGTGGAAAGCTCTCAAAGAGCGCTATGAACAGCAGAAGGAGCTCATATGGCCGTCAGCCAACCATGAGTGGAACCACCTTCGTCTGCAAGATTTTAAATCTGTTGCAGAATATAACCATGCTCTTCATAGCATTTGTTCTAAATTGAAATTTTGCGAGAAAGAGCCCTCTGAAGCAGACAAGATAGAGAAGACTCTATCTACCATGCTTCCAGAGGACAGGATATTGCATCAGCAGTATCGCTCTAGTAATTTCCAGAGATATTCTCAACTCATGCACACATTGACCCAAGCAGAAAAGCATCATGAGCTTCTTCTAAAGAATGCTCAGCAGCGCCCTCCTGGGTCTGTCCCTCTGCCTGAGGTACATTTCAATGTGCATAAGACTGAGAATAAGAAAGGATTCAAGAAAAACTTCAAGAATCCTCCTGGACCTTGCAAATTCAAGAAGAACAAATTCCACAAGAAAGGTAAAGGAAAAGGAAAAGGAAATGGCAAGCCTCTACCATCTAAGGGCAATAGAGCTTGCCTTAAATGTGGTACTGAGGGCCATTTTGCTAGGGATTGCACTTGCCCTAAGCACCTTGTTCTTTTGTATCAACAATCCCTAAAAGAAGCCAAAGTCTGATAAGCCTAGTTTTGAGGCTCATTTCAATTCTACTGAAGCACCAATTGAGGTTGGAAGTTCTTCACTGGCTTCTGGTGACCTGAAGAACACTCTTGCTAAAGAGCACCTCAATGTGGTTGACAACAAGCCTCCACTTCTACAAGAAGATGAATCTGATGATATGATCATTGAGTATATGTCAAAGGATCCATTTGGAGATTTGGCATAAATCTCTCATGCTTGGAGATTTGATCATGATCACTGTGGCTTGTGTGGTTGTTCTATACTGTCTTTATAATGTTGTTGTAATAAGTAGAGGTATACAATCTCATGTTTTGAGATGTAACACACTCTACAGACCAGTGTTGGGTCCTGTGAGTAGTGCGAACTCATTGGATGAGTCGCCATACCATTATTGTAATATTGTTTCGACATTGTGATATTTAATATCATGTTATGTATAGTACTAAGTTGCATCATAAAATTCTTATTCAGAATTTTTATTTATGTATAGATGCATAATGATGACAACCCGACGGAAGAGGAATTATGCCTTGTGGACAGTTGTACCACAAACTCTATACTTAGGGAGATCAAATACTTTCAGACTCTTAAGAAAAGAGATGGGAAAGTTTTGACCATCGCCGGACGCGATGCTGTGATAGTTGGCTCTGGTCGAGCAACTATTACCCTCCCCATGGGTACTGAAATTGTGATCGAGGATGCATTATTGTATCATGATTCTACACGTACCCTCCTAAGTTTTAGAGATATCCGGCAAAATGGATTTCATATTGAAACCCATGATGAAAATCAAGAAGAGTTTCTCTTCTTGACCAAGCCGAATAAATATGGCAAGCGCATATGCGAGAAAATTCCATCACTCACGTCAGGGTTGTACTATACATATATTAAGAGCAATGCACATGTTGCATATAAGGTAATTTTCCAAGATGTTGATGCATTCCAGATTTGGCATGATCGACTTGGTCATCCTGGCGTAGGGATGATGAGGAACATTACAGGCAATTCAATTGGTCATAATTTGCCCACAACAAGTTTTCCCAAATCTCAGGATTTTGTTTGCACCGCATGTGCAACTGGGAAACTTATTTTGAGACCATCATATCTCAAAATTAAAGCTGAACCGCTTAAATTCCTTGAAAGGATTCAAGGAGATATTTGTGGGCCAATTATACCAACTTCTGGGCCGTTCAGGTATTTCATGGTACTGATTGACGCATCTACTAGATGGTCACATGTGTGTTTACTATCAACACGCAACCATGCATTTGCCAAGATAATGTCTCAAATTATCAAGTTAAAGGCAAATTTTCCTGAACATCGGATTAGTTCAATCCGAATGGACAATGCTGCTGAATTCAAATCTCAGGCATTCAATGATTATTGTATGGCGCTGGGGATTCAAGTACAGCACTCGGTACCGTATGTCCACACCCAGAATGGTTTGGCTGAGTCACTAATCAAGAGGATTAAACTCATAGCAAGGCCATTATTGATGAATTGCAAATTGCCTTCGTCGTGTTGGGGTCATGCAGTTCTGCACGCTGCTGACCTTATACAATTACGACCAACTGCATACCATTCAACATCCCCAATACAAATGGTACGTGGAAATCCTCCAAGTATTTCCCATTTGCGTAAATTTGGATGTTGTGTATACATTCCAATCTCACCACCTCAGAGAACAGCTATGGGCCCACACAGGAAAGTGGGGATCTATGTGGGATTTCAATCTCCGTCGATCATTAAGTATTTAGAACCCTTAACAGGGGATCTATTTACAGCCCGTTTTGCTGACTCTATTTTTGATGAGGAACATTTCCCGGCATTAGGGGGAGAATTTAAGTACCAAAAAGAATGCCAGGAAATAAATTGGAATACTCAATGTGTTCCAGGTTCTGATCCACGTACTTCAGAAACTGAACTACAAGTTCAGAAAATTATACATTTGCAAAGACTTGCAAATGAACTGCCAGATGCATTCACTAATTACAAAGGTGTCACTAAATTATTCATTCCTGCTAGGAATGCACCAGAAAGAGTGGAAGTACCGAGTAAGGCCACTCAACTCCTAGAGAGGAGAAGTATGGTGAATAAGCGCTGCTCTGTTGCTAAGAAGCAAAGAACATTAGTGAATGCAAAAGGACACCAATATGATACAATGTATCATGTGGATTGTGATGATCCACAACCCAGCTCGGATGTGCACATAACCGAGGCTGGGACATCGGAAAATCCTAGACACATCAATTTGGGAAATTCTGATGAGTCTCTAAGGAATGATGAAATTGCCATCAACTATGTTCAGACTGGTGAAACATATGATAGAAAAGCTACCAATGTCGACATATATTTCTCCGAGCAGATTGCTGAGGACCTTCAAAATGATCTAGATCCAAAGACCATGGCAGAGTGCAGTAAGCGCTCGGATTGGATCAAATGGAAGGCAGCAATCGAAGCGGAGTTAGCCTCTCTTTACAAAAGAGAAGTTTTCTCTGCTGTAATACCTACACCACGTGATATCTTCCCTGTGGGATATAAGTGGGTTTTCATTTGGAAACGAAATGAAAATGGTGAGGTAGTGAGATACAAAGCAAGGCTAGTAGCACAAGGGTTTACGCAAAGACCCGGCGTTGATTTCAACGAAACCTATTCACCAGTCATGAGTGCAATAACATTCCGATATTTAATATCTTTGGCAGTGCAAAATCGTCTATCTTTGCAGTTGATGGACGTAGTGACCGCATATCTCTATGGGTCACTGGATTCTGATATATACATGAAAGTTCCTGATGGAATAGATGTACCGAATCCAAAGGCAAAGCACAACATGTATTGCGTGAAGTTGCAGAAGTCATTATATGGCTTAAAACAATCGGGCAGAATGTGGTACAACCGATTGAGTGAATTCCTTTTACGTAAGGGATACACGAAAAATGATGATTGCCCGTGCGTCTTCATCAAAAGATCCAAAGTGGGATTCTGTATCATATCAGTTTATGTTGATGACCTTAACATCATAGGAAATAAACTTGATATTGATGAAGCACGTCATCATTTAACGACGAAATTTGAGATGAAGGATTTGGGTAAAACCAAATTTTGCTTAGGTCTACAACTTGAGCATTTACCTTCTGGAATCCTTGTACATCAAAGTACATATACCCAAAAGGTATTGGAAAAATTCAATATGCATATGTCTTATCCTTCAAAGACTCCTATGGTGGTCAGATCTTTGGATTTAAAGAAAGATCCATTCAGACCACGAGATGATGAAGAACAGATATTGGGACCGGAGTTCCCATATCTCAGTGCTATTGGTGCATTGATGTATCTTGCTAACAATACCCGGCCGGATATTGCTTTTGCAGTAAATTTGTTAGCAAGGCACAGTTCTGCCCCAACGAAAAGACACTGGGTTGGCATTAAGAATATTTTCCGATACCTAAATGGCACAAAGGATCTAGGACTCTTTTACAAGAGAAGTAATGATCCTAGTTTAATTGGGTATACAGATGCTGGCTATTTATCTGATCCCCACAATGGCCGATCGCAAACAGGATTCGTATTCTTACAAGGTGGAACTGCCATCTCGTGGAAATCGTCTAAGCAGACTTTGGTGACCACGTCCACCAACCATTCTGAAATAATTGCATTATTTGAAGCATCACGTGAATGTGTATGGCTTCGTAGAATGGTGAATCATATACTCACAACTTGTGGTATTGGTTCTCTTGACTCACCAACAATTATCTATGAAGATAATTCAGCTTGTGTTGTTCAGATGGATACAGGTTATATCAAGAGCAATATCAATAAGCATATTTCTCCTAAACTGTTTTATCCCCATGAACTTCAGGAAAAAGGGGATATAAACATCTTGCAAACAAAGTCTTGTGATAATCTTGCAGATTTATTCACAAATGAACTTCAGGAAAAAGGGGATATAAACATCTTGCAAACAAAGTCTTGTGATAATCTTGCAGATTTATTCACAAAGTCTCTACCATACTCTACATTTTAGAAATGTGTTGAGGGGATTGGTATGAGAAGACTTAAGTGCTTGCAAGGTTCAGGGAGAGTAATTCCCCATGATATATAACCTGTATTAAACCATCATATTACACTCTTTTCTTTGTATGAGTTTTGCCTTGCTAAGGTTTTCTCATCCAAAGTTTTTAACGAGGTAATATCAACAAAGCCATATGCTTCATCATTGATTTTCCCCGCAGGGGTTTTATACATGATGATTACAAGCATATTTTCTTTTGGAAACTAAGTGAGATTATTCTCATTATCCAAAAGATATTGTGTACTCCTTATTTTTCCCACAGGGTTTTTAAGGAGATAAGACAAAGTGCAGATGATCAAACGGTTTTGGGTTGATCAAGAGGGAGTGTTACAAAAGTTTCACATGTGATCAATCCCAACCGGTGTGACAGTTATTGCCTATGGGTCGCACCCTTTGGGGACCCTGTGTACTGTACTATATATATAACTATCTCTGCAATAAAGAAACTGTCCCAGTCATTTGTCTCTCTGTCTGTTGCTTTCTCCATTTGCCACTGAGCACTGCAATAGACCACAACAAAAATTATGACGTCTTAGCACGTTCACTCCGATTAGAAAAATAAAATGCATAAATAAATTCTCATCATGATATTCTTGGGTATATCGGATCTCGAAACAGCAGGTAGTTGGCAAGCTCAAATAATTTCTCCTCGTTAGGATTATATTATCTGGGTTCCCTTGCGCGACATGGTAGATGTTCGTAGCTATCAATTATATGACCATAAGACCATCCTAGCACGGCCCTGTTCATGCTATAAAACACGTTTGGCTAATAACAGCCCTAAAAACCAGAGACAAAAGAGTCCCTATTATATCATTTTTGAATCGTTAGGTATTTAGAGATAATTCAATCCCAAAAATTAATACTGCCTCTATCCCATATTAGAATTCGTTTTGGAGCTCTAGTAGATTTATACCATATTTAATGTATTTGTTTTATATATTTGTCTAAATTTATTATCATCCATTTGAATATAGATATAAAAACAAAAGCTAAAATGAATACTATTTTAGAATGGAGGGAGTAAAAGATTTATGATCAATATATATGCATGTGCATATGTGGCCTACTCATAGTTGCAACGGTATAACAAATATACTAAAACGTAAATGCACACTACAGAAAAACAATTAATTTTCGACGGTCAAAGCCACCGAAAATAATACCAACACCGTTGAAAATATCTTATTTTCGATGATTTTAGCATGTTGACACAACTTTCGCCGTGGATAAGGCTTAATTTCAGTGGCTTTAGGCCGCCAAAAATTAACCTGCCATCGACAACTTTCGGCGGCTTTAGCATGGCCGCCGAAAATTAGCCGATTATTTTCATGGCCCAATAGTAGCCACCAAAAAAATATTCTTTTATTTTTGGCGGCTTTCCTAGGGCCACCGAAAATAATCCTCTGCAGGGACAACTGTCTAAATATGGCCGAACCCACAAAGAGGAGGAGCAAAGGCAAGACACTTACAAGTGCCAAGACTTGTGATGACTTTTCAAGCGAAGAGGAACCTCCAAGGACACGCAGCCAACGATCCTCATCACGCTCATTATGGCCATCACGCCAATGCCTTATGGCAAGAGGTAAAATGAGTATTCCATCCTCTAGTGATGATAGCAGCAGTGATGTGATGGTGAAGGTGAGGGAAAGCCCTCCTTAGATGAGCTTGCGGAAGCCATTAAATTTTTTGACGATGTATGCACTAAACAAAAGGCTTAACTTAAAACTTTGAAAAATAAGTTGATTAGCTCTCAAAATGATTATAAATGTTTGATAGAAAATTTTGATACATTTACAAATTTAAACTGTGAGCTAACAACTAATTGAGCAATTAGAGTATAATACTCCATCCTCATCTACTGATGATGACCTTATTAAAAAGAATGAAAAACTTAAGGCTAAGTTAGCTAGCTCTCGAGAAACTATTGAAAACTTGCTAGAGAAAATGAAAATTCTTAGCATACACAATAATGAGCTAACTACTAAACTAGAAAACATTGGTAGCACCCAGGAGTATCTTTAGTCGAAATACCTGAAATCTTTAAGAAAGATGCTACTACTTCTTGCTTTGATTTAATTGATGATTCTAATCCCTACAGCCAAGCTCTTGTTGAGAATGTTGTTATAGAAACATGTTTGAATGAGGTTGCAAAGGAGAATGAGCAATTAAGGCAAGAAGTAGATCGCCTTGGCAAGACTTTGTAAGACTTGTAGCCTTCCTTGTAGGCTATGCCACAAGGAAGGCCACAAGTCTTACCAATGCAAGGCAAAGACTGGGGATAAGAAAAAGCAAAAGCTCAAGCAAAAGCTAACAAGGAAAATCTCCAACACCTACATCAACAAGGTGGACAAAAAGGCTGCTACACCATATTTGATCAAGAGAAAAAAGAATGGAAATATAATAGCAATCAAGGCCAACAAGCAAGCCAACAAAAGGAAAAGTGGCCAAATGTGTTGGGGCCTTCAAAGGTCTTCAAAAACACGATTAATCATTGGTTATTAGCATATTTGTCAAGCATTGCAGGAGCTTCGGGATCAGACTATCTTTGGTATAGAACGAAGAAAGAGTAACATAGGTAGCTTCGTCATAACAACACAGGAAAATGATGCAAGGAGAAGGTGTCATCCAAATCGCTGAAGGCAAAAGACAATGTTGTCCTTGTGCTATTTGTAAACCCTCTGTGTAATCTCTGAGGGCATAAATGTAATATTGTACGAAGCTGTACGACTCCCTATAAATAGATGAATAGTGCCCTACATAAAGTACCTTTTTGGAGGGCCGAACAATTGCTGCGTGTAACCTTCTCCTCACTTCACTTTCGCTCTAAAACATTTTCTAGAGCCGAAGGTATGTTTGTAAATTTTATGTATGAAGGAGAAGAAACATGTTATTGATATGTAAGATAAGTTGTCATGTTTAAACTTAATATATTTTATACATTCACTTACTTACTTGTAAGAATAAATCACGATTCACTCGGTAAAATAGGCAAGTGAAAACTTTTTCAACAAAAACTAGAAACGAACTGGGTAAAACCGGTTCAACCGGTGTCAAAACCGGTTCAACCGATTTGCACGAGCTCAACTAAAGAATGAGATATAAAACTGAATTGATCTCGAAATCCACCCAGTTAACTTTGGAAATGAGATGTTCTAGTTGATCCACAGGGTTCAAAGTAGTAGATCTGAGAAGGGCACTTCTCAAAATCCACACACCAAAAAGATATAAACAAATCTTCCACAAAATGGTGAGAGAACGAAGAACACAAACAAACACAATGAGCAAGAACACAAGAACCACAAGATTTACCCCGAGGTTCGGTCACACCACCAAGGTGCCCTACTTCCTCGTTGAGGCGCCCACAAAGAGCCGGGTCTCTTTCAACCCTAATCCTCCCTTTGCCGACCACAAAGGTCAAGCCCACACACTAATCTTTGCTCAAACGAGCGGGTAATACAAACTTTCTTGTGGTCTTCCACAATATTTGGAGACTCACAAGAGACACCTAGTCGTCTAGAAGCTAGAAGCTCCAAGAGTAATGAATCCACAAAGAACTCGATGTAGTACCAAAGCTCGAACCAAGAAGAGCAAGAAGGATTTAGAGATGAAGCACCAAAATCGCAGCTCTTCAATCTCACTCAAAGATTTCTCTCCAAAGATTTGAAATGGGAGAGGCAAGAGGTGTGTGAGAGAGAGTGGGAGGTGTTTCTCAAGTTGGGAATGAAGTTTTGTGCGTGCTCTACTGTGGGGGAGAGAGGTAGGAGTGAGTATATATAGGTGGGGCTCCAAAACTAGCCATTTTTGACTTTTCTGCCCAAAAACCGGTTGAACCGGTCCCAAAACCGGTTGAACCGGTTTTCAAAAAGCTGCGCACAGCTTTTTGGCTGACACAGCAGACTGGAAGAAAAAGGTGAACAGTGCAAAAACCGGTTGAACCTGTTTTAAAACCGGTTGAACCTGTTTCCACCAGACAAAAACCGGTTGAGTGTCCGGCTGAACCAGTATTTTCCAGAGAGCAATTTTGGCCAAGACAGACTTAAAAAGGTTGTACTACATACTTTCACTAAGGATTAACAAGGGTAAAATGGAAGTTTTAGATCAAGGATTTTGAGCTTTAGTACCAACACCAACCTTCTTTATGAAACCCCTTGATAGTACGACGATTCCTATAGTCAAGTTAAATAAAATATAATTAAGTAAACTCATTGAGTCATTGGTGTCTCAAGTGTGATTTCTCCATGTTGTTGCTTCATAAGAATCACAAACATCTTTGTCTCACCTTTTGAAGCAAACACAAATCGAGCCTATGACTTGTGCCATTTCACCATATATGAGTTCAAATCATGGCTTCAAGTCACCTTACTGATGTATCAACATGTTGTAACTCTTCATAGCTGATTAGTTCATCGACTTAGTGCAAGTACTCTCTTCACCTTAGCCATGGTACCTTAGTCTACAAGTCGTCGCTTGGCCTTCACCTTCGCTTAGTTCCTCGAAGCCCTTTCCTTGCTATCTTCACCCTATCAAGCCATTCTTGAGTCGCATCCTATTGAGCATCCATTGAGAGAATCATTTCTTCAATATTGTGAACCTTGCTTGAATGTCATCTAGATATAACTGCTAAGATCAATCAAGCTCTAGTTTGATTCTCATATATTCATATATGGACTAATAGTAATATGGTCAAGCCAATTCACGGTTCCTCATATCTTATTCACTTTGGCTTGACCAATCCTCTTGATCACTTCAACCTCTATTATGATCATATTTATGCATAGTGATTTCTCAGGTCTTGTCCATACATTCAAACCAATATAGAGATCATATTATATCCATTTGCATTGTCTCATTGGTTATTTAACCTTGTGTTGAACCTTTGTTCACTATCATTATACACTATTCAAGTGTGTTCATCATACTGAATTTCCTGTTCAACACTTAGCAAACTTGTTAGTCCTTTAAATGTGTTGTCATCCAAATCACCAAAACTCACAAAAGGGATGACTGCACTTTCAATCTCCCCCTTTTTGGTGATTGATGACAACACATTTAAAGCTTACATAAGATTTGATAAATATAATTTTGAATACTATGATATAGTTTCCTCCCCCTAAATATGTGCATTTCAGAAAATACCAATTCTGTACTCAAATGCCAAAATCACATATTTGGGTCAAAATTTGAAGACAACTTATATCATACTATTCATGGGGTGTAGTGTGTCATAAAATAAACATGATGCTCATGACATAGAATGCACTTACCAATTTTCTACATCTTATGTTTTTCTTATGATTCCCCCTTTTGTTAATTATTTCTCCCCTTTTCAAAAGTCTTATAATACTTAGTTACATAAGACTAAAGGTAAGCTTTAATGCTAAATTTCTCCCCCTTTGTCATAAATCTCCAAAAAGGATACAAAGAATATAAAGGGTAGAAATTATGATTAAGCAAGATTTGAACATGCTATCATGAAAATGATCCTTAGATGGCACAAAGGTAATGGATAAGTGTCATAAGTGATGTACCTTTGCATTTTCCCTTTTCAAGGGGTTTCCAGACTTGTGTTGGATTTAGAATTCATTTGCAAGCTCTTGTTGGCATAATTGTGACATAGGTCCAAGATATCAAATGAATATTGTCATACTAATTGAAAGATAAATCTTGATACCTAAAGTCTAGATGTCACCTAGCATTTTCTTATCACGACAAGAGGCAACATAAAAATTGCACAAGTATGGATTATACAACTAGTGATCATGTATGAAAATACCAATTGGAAAACACCAATTGATACAATTTGTTAGATAAGCATATCACTAATTGCATATTACACTAAGTTCTCCTCAAGTTTTAGAGCGCACATATATATGAATTCAATTGATACCAGTTGAGAGTACTTATTTGTAATTTAAAGTACCATTGGCATAAAATGAGTATCAATTGAACATAATCATGCAACATAAGAAACATGTGCACTATTTAATCAATTAAGTTCTAGACAGGATAATCTATAAGCTATACTACTTCAGACATTTGCAATCCAAAAGGATGTGATACATATTTACCAATTTTAGATGAAGTTGGAGTATCTGTAAAAGAGAAACTCATTCTCTTACGAAATGTATAAAAGATACATTTATTGGAGCAAAGAATTTTTGATACCCATCAAAATTTGCAGTGGAAGCGATTGTCTTTGCCCGAAGATTCCTTTCTAATTTGAGACTACACACATAATAGACTTGGAAATGAAATTAGTCTCAAAGATTCAAATTATAGACCATTAATGTGTGCATACAAGTGATGAATACTTGTTTAGCTTATGCACTTGGACTTGTGAGGCCAGGGGATTAAGTTCTACAATTTGAACCTTGGTACAAATAAACTATGAAATTGTACCAATTGAAGTAATTGCTCATAATCAAAAGGTATACTAATAGGCATGATATGCAATATTTTAAGCCAAGATTCTTGAGAAGTTAGCATGTTTGACTCATACCTCACTAAGATGACTTAAAACTAATTTATGACATCACCACAAGAGGTATTAATCACATATCTAGAGATTCTTTAATCGTCACCATGATTGCAACCTTATGGTGTGACTTAATACATTGCATATACATGCACACACTAGCATGTAAGAGCCTAGATACACAAATGTTATACAATAGTTCATGGAATGACACACCTTTGTTTTATGCCACATGTTCTCCATTATAATCGTGAATTTCCATCTTAGCTTTTGATAGGCTTGACATTACAAAGAGAAACTTATCCTCTTCAAACGATCAAGAGAAACTCATTTTCTTGATAGGTTCAAGAGAAACTCATTTTCATTTCTATGAAACCATTCATCCTCATTTGATGTTCTCCAAGGTGTGAGACTACACAACATGAACTTAAAAGAAATCATTAGTCTCACAAGATATAGGCTAAACTCTCCCTCAATTTGTGCATGCAAGAGTACACAAAGTACACTTATGCACATTAACAATACGATGTTAAAGGAGATGTTTGCACTATATCTTGGTTTAACATAACATGCTTTACATAGATGATGAAAATTAAACCAATTGAAAGTTTAAGAACTGAAAGTATATCAATTGAAATCCTGAAGGGTAAAGCATGCTAATATGAACCTCAAACTTCATAATGAAGGATATTATATGATTATGACACTACTTCATTATTTGGTTTGCAGGATAGTTCAACTCCCTTCTTGATTCACTGTGATCTCTTTTATTTTTGTGATTTCATCCAATCAAGTGATCTTGAACTTCATTCATATTTGCTTGATTCGATCATACTTGATATGAGACCAAATGAAACTCAATGATTGAAAGAACCAAAACTCTTATATTTGTAGATTTTGAATCCACCTTGAAAGCACTCGGAAGGACCTTGTTGAAACACTTAGAAAAGAGAGCATTAAAAACACAAGGGAGGGTTTCACAAATGATGATCCTTATATGTGGATGGAAAATGAATCATCATTCTTGAAACCCAAAAGGATACACTAAATTCCTTTAAATTAGTGCACACATATAGTTGATGTCAAAGTTATATGCACTATTGAACATTTTATAATGCAATGAATTTAACCTATACTATAGTCCATCCCGTTAAGGATAGAATACTAAAAACAACTGAAGGAGAGGAAGTTTTCATACCTTGGCCTCTTATCAACTTCATCTTACTTTAGTTGAATAGTATCCTTTAAGCTTGTGATTTATACAATTTAATAATAAGCACCATCTCTCAACAAAGATTTTCTATGGATAAACTCAACACAAGAGATGACATTAGTAGCACAAGCACTAGTTTCTTATTTTGCAACCCTTTATATGTGGAAGGCAAGCGAGTTGCTAAAATAGAGAAACCTCATAATATGGACTAAATTTCCCTTGAGCCCTCATGCACAATATATTTTGAATGACATGGATAATATGCATGATTGTCCAATGAAGTCTAAAGGGCTGACTTAATCCATATTATGGTGAGTGTCTAATATAGAAGAATCAAATCCAAATTAACTAGATAGAGAATACGTCACATCATTTTGGATTGTTGACCATATGATAAGATTCATTTTTCTTCCAATTGGACTTTTACTTCATAATCAACAATTGATGTATACCCTCAAGTGCTCGCTCTTCCTTAGTGGCTACACAAGTCATAAAGGAGGTAAGAATTGAAAATAATATGCACTTGAGATTCAATTGTTACCACCCTTGCTACTATCTCCAAATATGATTTATACATCCATTATTGAGCACCCAACTTGATTCATTTAAGGAGTGATCCTGCAAAACAAGTTTAAGCTTTGTATTTTGGTACCCAATTTGAATTGGGTCCTTTGAGATTAGTAGTAAGACCCTTGAGTACCCACACATTCCTTATTGTGGCCTTTCTCTTTGTGTAGGCACCAACATATACTTGACAACCATCTTACATGGTTTCAAGTCAATATTTAATCACATAGATAAAAACTAGAGTTAAGAATAGGAGCCTTTTCTCCTTTTATTAATACATCATTGTGTTGCCTTCTTGATGATGAACCTACCTTGACTTTGGGTGCACCTAGCTTATCAAGGTTAGTCACACACACATTCATATCATAAAGACAAGTTATGCATGGAATTTACAACTTAGTGATCCAATTCAATGTGAAGCATATGGATATCGATTGAAGTAGATTCCTAAGATATCAATTTGTAGGTTTCCGAAATTTAGAGAGTATGGATCACTAATTGTACCTTTTACAGTTTAAAATCATATCCATGTTAGTGATAGAGCTGGAGTGCCCGATCTTTCGGTGAGTGGAGATAATTCTGATTTGGTGGAAGTAGACCCTCACGATCCGACTACGACGAGCGAACCTGAAGCGCCAATGCAATCGTTGAACCAACTCCCAATGGTTACCGACCTTGCTGATGCGAGATCGGCCTGATCACGAAGATAGTTTCCTGTGCGCAATCAAAGAACGGACAAGAAAAAGATGTGTCGGCGTTTTGACCCCGGGGGGTCCCTGGACCGACGAATAAATTGTCGCCGCGTGCCCCAGCCCAGATGGGTCGGCGCGAGACGGAGCGCAAAGGGGGGAAAAGCTGGAGGGAGACAGGCGTAAAAGGGGAAACCCGCGGCCTTCGTGTTTGTCCCGCGCCCAGGTCGGGTGCGCTTGCAGTAGGGGGTTACAAACGTCCGCGCGGGAGGGAGCGAGAGGCTTATGCGCGCGCCGTCCCGTCCTTCCCCGCGCGGCCAACCTTCTGTAAGAGGGCCCTGGACCTTCCTTTTATAGGCGTAGCGTAAGGAGAGGGTCCAGGTGTACAATGGGAGATGTAGCAGTGTGCTAACGTGTCTAGCAGAGAGGAGCTAGTGCCCTAAGTACATGCCGTCGTGGCAGCCGGAGAGGTTTTGGCACCCTGTTCATGAAATGTCGTGGCTATCGGAGGAGCGCTGGAGCCTGGCGGAAGGACAACTGTCGGGGCTGTTGAGTCCTTGCTAACGTCTCCTTGCTTCCGTAAGGGAGCTGAGAGCCGCCGTCGTCATGGAGCACGCGGGGCGCCATCATTATTTGCTTTGCCGGGGCGAGCCAGATGGGACGCCGGTCTTGTTCCCCGTAGCCAGAGCTAGCTAGGGGTAGGGTAATGATGGCCCCTCCTGCGACGTGGTCGGTCCGAGCCCTAGGTCGGGCGAGGCGGAGGCTCCTCCGAGGTCGAGGTCGAGTCTGTCTTCCGAGGTCGAGGTCGAGTCCGAGCCCCTGGGTTGGGCGAGGCGGAGACCGTCGGCTGAGGCCAGGGCTGAGCCCTGGGGTCGGGTGAGGCGGAGTTCGCCGTCTTCCGGGGCCATGGCCGAGTCCGAGCCCTGGGGTCGGGAGAGGCGGAGTTCGTCGTCTTCCGGGGCCGAGGCCGAGTCCGAGCCCTGGGTCGGGCGAGGCGGAGTTCGTCGTCTTCCGGGGCCGAGGCCGAGTCCGAGCCCTGGGTCGGGCGAGGCGGAGTTCGTCGTCTTCCGGGGCCGAGGCCGAGTCTGAGCCCTGGGTCGGGCGAGGCGGAGTTCGTCGTCTTCCGGGGCCGAGGCCGAGTCCGAGCCCTGGGTCGGGCGAGGCGGAGTTCGTCGTCTTCCGGGGCCGAGGCCGAGCCCTGGGGTCGGGCGAGGCGGAGCTTCCTATGGCGCCCGAGGCTGGACTTGGCTCCTGTTAGCCTCACTGTCGAGTGGCACAGCAGTTGGAGTGGCGCAGGCGGCGCTGTCTTCTTGTCAGGTCAGTCAGTGGAGCGGCAAAGTGACTGTGGTCACTTCGGCTCTGTCGACTGACAAGCGCGCGTCAGGATAAGGTGTCAGGCCATCCTTGCATTAAATGCTCCTGCGATACGGTCGGTCGGCGTGGCGATTTGGCCAAGGTTGCTTCTTGGCGAAGGCTGGGCCTCGGGCGAGCCGAAGGTGCGTTCGTTGCTTGAGGGGGCCCTTGGGCGAGACGTAAATCCTCCGGGGTCGGCTGCCCTTGCCCGAGGCTGGGCTCGGGCGTGGCGAGATCGTGTCCCTTGAGTGGACCGAGCCTTGACTTAATCGCACCCATCAGGCCTTTGCAGCTTTGTGCTGATGGGGGTTACCAGCTGAGATTAGGAGTCTTGGGGGTACCCCTAATTATGGTCCCCGACAGTAGCCCCCGAGCCTCGAAGGGAGTGTTAATACTCGCCTGGAGGCTTTTGTCGCACTTTTTTGCAAGGGGACCGGCCTTTCTCGGTTGCGTTTTGTTCCGGTGGGTGCGCGCGAGCGCACCCGCCGGGTGTAGCCCCCGAGGCCTCGGAGGAGTGGTTTGACTCCTTCGAGGTCTTAATGCGTTTCGTGATGCTTCGGCCGGTCTGGTTGTTCCCTCATGCGAGCTGGTCGTAGCCTGGGTGCTCAGTTGAGTTCCAAGTTCTCGGGCTGGGATGTTGACGCTGTCAACGGTTTGGCCGGAGCCGGGTTCGCGAGAGCAGCCCCCGAGCCTCCGCACAAAGCGAGAGGACGGTCAAGGACAGACTCGACTTTTTTACATACGCCCCTTCGTCGCCTTTCCGCAAGGAGGAGGGGGGAAAGCGCCATGTTGCCCTTGGAGGGCGCCGAACATGGTGTCTCCAGTGAGCTGCTAACGGGTAATCCGAGTGGACGCCCATGCCCCATTTGTTAGGGGTCGGCTAGTGGCCCGGAGGCTCGCTCCAAAAGTACCTGCGGGTGATTTGTCGGACCCGATCCCCTTTTGACGGGGTCCAAGGGCTCGATGCCTCCCTCTGATGGGATTCCATTACAAAATCGTTCCTGTTGGTCTCGGATATGTCCTAGGGTACCTCGGGAGCGTAGCCCGAGCCTTGGTTATGTAACGAACGTACCCAGGGTCATCCCTCGCTCTGCGTCTGAGGCGGATGTGAACCCTTCGAGGGCCAGCCTACGAACCCCTGATCAGTAGTGGGCGCGGAGCCCGAGTGGCCTGATGTGGCCGTTGAACCCTTCCGAGGGGCCGGCCTTCGAACCTCTGACCAGTAGTGGGCGCGGAGCCCGAGCGCTCTGAGGCGGCTGTTGAACCCCTCCGAGGGGCCAGCCTTCGAACCTCTGATCAGTAAGGGGGCTCGGGGCCCGTTTCCTTCGCAGAGAAGGATCCCTTTCGGGGTATCCCCTTTCCCGATCCCTGTTGCAAGAGAGAGAAAGAGGAAGAGGAAAAGGATGCGAAATCGAATGACGTGGCGCACCTTTTTTGACGCGGTCATTATGGCGGAGGTGAAGCGTCGCCTGCTTCGCCTGCCAAAGGTGCCGCCTGTCCTTCCGCGGAGTTAATGCGACGGGACGAGTGGTTCGCGGGGCAGCCGTTGCGCGTGCGCGAGCCGTTCGAGGAACGAAACACGGGCGCGCCGTCTTCACGCCGTGGGAGAGGGTTCTCTCGCTGTCCCAGGAGGGGACGTGAGCTTGGCTGACGACTTGACCGCTGCTTCCGCCCGCCTGCCATCGCCATTACTGCCGGCCCATTTCTGGCCGTATCTACCGTCACGCCTTCTCCCGCGGCTGACTGACCCGTGACCGATGTGCCTGGTTGGCACTGTTGGGTCATGCGCAGGGTTGCCTCGAGTCGCGGTACTGGTTCCGCAGTCGAGGAGGCATGGTAGTGGCGCGAGTGGCGGTGCAGTTTCTTGCACGTAGCAACCGGCGCGCCGGTTACATGACGTGTGTGCCTGGGCCTCCATGCTGGACGCGTCAAAGTCGAAAGGGCGCGCCCCCTTGGTGCGGTTGCATGCCGCCTGCATGGCGGTCCGCTTTTTCACTCGCTGGTCTGGGTGAAAGTGGAGGAATGCTCGTAACCGTTGGGCAGTTGCGCGCACCGCGCGCGATGGTTTGGCTTCTTCTGCCCTGGGCCGGATTGCACGACGTGTGGGACCCAGCCCCCGTGTCGTAGGGGGAGGACCTTGGAGCGTGCTGGAGAAGACTCAGCTCGCGATGGCTGAGGACGCAAGTGGGGAGAGTTGCCTTTAAAAGGAGGGTGACCCCCTTGAAAGGCAACCATGTCTTCGCGCTCCCCTTATGCATCGCGTCTTTCCACCTTTCGAGCCCCCGGATGGGGAACACTCGCAGTCCTCCAACGACTCGCAGTCCTTCCGCCTTGTCGTTGGAGGAATGCAACTTCGCGGAAGTTGGTACCTTTCAGCCATCGTTTGGCTTCAAGGATTTTCACCAGGCAGCCCGGCCGCATCCCCTCGCCGGTGGTCACCCAAGACGGTGACCACCAGCTCCTGGGTGGGGAGAAGCAAGCCGGGCTGCGGCCTCTGCCCCTCCCTCAGCTTCAAGGATGTTCATCATCAGTGCTGGGGAGGGGAGTGCGCCGAGTTGGGGTCGGTCTCCGCGCGGACAGCGGTCCGCTCCTTCCCCCAGCGATCGGGGGGAAGGGCGTTCGCCGTTCGTGGCGCTGGCAGCTGCCGCGTGTCCGGCTCTCCGGTCCGGGCGGCTTTGGCGCTGCTTCCAGTGCCACCTTCCGCCGCGGCAGCCGGAAGAGGTTTCTCCGTTGACGAGATAGTCGGTGTCGCCCGCGGACTGACCTCCAACTCTACGGCCTTCTGCTCGTCCTCGCCCCTCGAGAGGGGACGTGGGCGAGGGCCTTATGGCAGCAGCATCCGCCCTGAGGTCATCGCTGCTGCTGTTCGGCCGCTCGGAGCAGAAGTCGTCGTCGCTGCCGCTGGAGCAGGCGGCGAGCCATCCGTCGGCCTTCTGTTGCTCCGCAGGCCCTCCAATCGTGGGGGGTTGTTCGTACCTGCGGAGGTGGAACCGGAGTTCCGTTTGTAATGGCACCTTGAGTGTCGGTGTCTGTTCATTGTGGCTGTCGGGGCCTGAACATGTATGTATTTTCGGCACGGAGCCATGTTTTTTCCTCATTTCGAGCACTAGGACTCGCCTGTCGGCTAACTGAACCGCTTAACCAAGTGTGAGTTGCCTCGTGCGAAGGTGACGAGTGAGGTATCCGTATCCCGGAGGCGTAGGAGTCCCTCGGCTCGGTCGGCCTTGGCGTCCGAGGCTTCTCTTGCTCAGTTAAAGGAAACCCTCGGCCGCTCTTCGATGAGCCGAAGCCGGAGGCAGCGGTGTCAGCATGGACAGAGGCAGAGTTGGTTCGAAAAGAAGACTTTGTCGGCCGGAGCCTGGCCAGGCCGTCCACCGGTGGGACCGATGCCGGAGTCGAGTTGCCGAGGCCACGAGCCGGGCTGACGTCCTTGGGGGACAGCTGGCTGAGGCTTCGGGGCGGCCGGCCGAGCTGTCTGCTCGGGCCGGATTCCTGGAGAAGACCCTGGCGGCGATGGCCCGGGCGTGGTGCTGATGTCGTCCTTCGGAGTGGAGATCCTCCGACCGCGTTGCCGTCCGAGGCTCGAACGGACTTCGCCGAAGGTGGGGTTGACGCTGAGGGTGCTGCTGCTCCCCCTCTGTCAAGGTCCGAGCCTGCAGGATCGGTTTATCTTGTAGTGTGCGTATGTTTTCTGCGGCCGCCGAGGCCCAAACATACTGTCGTCGTGTTGTAAAGCTGCGTTTCTTTTCCCCTTGTTTCGAGTATCTGGACTTATTTGTCGGTAACAGAATTGTTTGTCCGAGAGAGAGTTACTTTTCACGGAAGGTGATGAGTGAGGTATCCGTATCTCGGAGGCGTAGGAGTCCCTCGGCTCGGTCGGCCTTGCCGTTTACGTGTACTCTTACTCGTCCGTAGGATTCTGCCATCGATATAGTCGAGAAGGCCCGAAAAATCGTTTCGGCAGAAGAGTTTTCGAGCGTGAAGACTTGTTCGGTCCGTGGAATCACTTATCCGAGCATGAGTTACTTATCACAGAAGGTGATGAGTGAGGTATCCGTATCCCGGAGGCGTAGGAGTCCCTCGGCTCGGTCAGCCTTGGCTGCTTACGTGTACTCCATCGTTTTCAGGATCCCACTTTCGAAGTAGTCGAAAAGCACGAAAGACGTTCTGGCAGAAAAGATCTTTTCCGAGGAAAATTTTGACGCGGAGGGGGTTCCCCCCTTCTAGCCCCCGAGGGAGGGTCGGGCTTTGCCGAGGCAAGGCTGGCCCTTCCTTGATGGTTAGACTTTGTGTGTGAACGAGGTGTATGAACGACTTGAAAGCATCTTAAGGGTAGAAGCGACGTAGCTGTCGGATGTTCCAAGCGTTGCTGTAGACCTCGCCTTGACTGTTGGCCAGCTTGTACGTCCGGGGCTTCAGAACCTTAGCGATGACGAACGGCCCTTCCCAGGGAGGCGTGAGCTTGTGCCGCCCTCGGGCGTCTTGCCGTAGCCGAAGCACCAAGTCTCCCACCTGGAGGTCTCGGGACCGAACCCCTCGGGCGTGGTAGCGTCGTAGGGACTGCTGGTACCGCGCCGAGTGTAGTAAGGCCATGTCCCGAGCCTCTTCCAGCTGGTCCAGTGAGTCTTCTCGGTTAGCTCAATTGCTTTGGTCGTCGTAGGCCCTCGTCCTCGGGGAACCGTATTCTAAGTCTGTGGGCAAGATGGTCTCGGCCCCATAGACTAGAAAGAACGGTGTGAAGCCCGTGGCTCGGCTCGGCGTTGTCCTCAGACTCCAGACCACCGAGGGGAGCTCCTTCATCCATCGCTTGCCGAACTTGTTGAAGTCGTTGTAGATCCGCGGCTTGAGTCCTTGCAGAATCATGCCGTTGGCACGCTCTACTTGCCCATTCGTCATGGGGTGAGCCACGGCGGCCCAGTCCACCCAGATGTGGTGATCCTCACAGAAGTCCAGGAACTTTCTGCAGGTGAACTGGGTGCCGTTGTCGGTGATGATGGAGTTCGGGACCCCAAAGCGATGGATGATGTTGGTGAAGAACGCCACCGCCTGCTCGGATCTGATGCTGTTTAGGGGTCGGACCTCGATCCACTTGGAGAATTTGTCGATAGCGACCAGCAGGTGCGTGTAGCCCCCGGGTGCCTTCTGCAAGGGGCCGACGAGGTCCAGACCCCACACAGCAAACGGCCAGGTGATGGGTATCGTCTGTAGAGCCTGAGTGGGCAGGTGTGTCTGCCTCGCATAGAATTGACACCCTTGGCAGGTGCGGACAATTCTAGTGGCGTCGGCCACCACGGTCGGCCAGTAGAAACCTTGTCGGAAGGCGTTTCCATCAAGGGCTCGGGGCGCCGCGTGATGACTGCAAGCCCCCGAGTGTATTTCTTGTAAGAGCTCCTGGCCTTCGGTGATGGATATGCATCGCTGGAGGATGCCTGAGGGGCTACGGTGGTAGAGCTCCTTCCCGTCCCCAGCAAGACGAACGACTTGGCGCGCCGCGCCAACCACCGAGCTTCGGCTCGGTCGAGGGGTAGCTCTCCTTGGTGGAGATGTTGCAGGTACGGGGTCTGCCAGTTTCGATTAGGCGTGACCCCGCTCCGCTCCTCCTCGACGCGCAGTGCCTCACCCTCGGGGGCCGAGGGTGCCTCGGGCTGGGCCGAGGGTGCCTCGAGCTGGGCCGAGGGTGCCTTGGGCTGAGCCGAGGCCTTCTCGGGCTCGGGCGCGTCGTCGGTCTTGACGGAGGGTCGATGCAGGTCTTGGGAGAAGACGTCCGGGGGAACCGTTGTCCGCCCCGAGGCTATCTTAGCCAGCTTGTCCACGGTCTCGTTGTATCGTCGGGCGATGTGGTTGAGCTCGAGCCCGTAGAACTTGTCCTCTAGGCGCCGAACCTCATCGCAGTAGGCTTCCATCTTCGGGTCGCGGTAGTGGGAGTTCTTCATGACTTGGTCAATGACGAGATGCGAGTCACCGCGAGCGTCGAGGCATCGGACCCCTAGCTCGATGGTGATGCACAACCCGTTGACCAGAGCCTCGTACTCGGCCACATTGTTGGACGCCAGGAAGTGGAGGCGTAGCACGTAGCGTAGGTGCTTCCCGAGGGGCGGGATGAAGAGCAGGCCCGCGCCTGCCCCTGTCTTCATCAGCGACCCGTCGAAAAACATGGTCCAGAGTTCCGGTTGGATCGGAGCTGTCGGGAGCTGGGTATCGACCCATTCAGCCACAAAGTCCGCCAAGACTTGGGACTTGATGGCCTTCCGAGGGGAGAACGAGATTGTCTCGCCCATGATTTCCACTACCCACTTTTCAATCTTACCCGAGGCCTCTCGGCACTAGATGATCTCCCCCAGGGGGAAGGATGACACCACAGTTACCGGATGAGACTCGAAGTAGTGTCGCAACTTCCGCCGCGTCAGGATCACCGCGTACAGCAACTTCTGAATTTGTGGGTAGCGGATCTTGGTCTCGGACAGTACCTCACTGATGAAGTAGACTGGCCTCTGGACGGGCAATGCGTGCCCCTCTTCTTGTCTCTCAACCACGATCGCGGCACTGACCACCTGAGTGGTAGCAGCGACGTAGATCAAGAGGGCTTCTCCGGCAGCGGGGGGCACCAAGACGGGCGCGTTCATGAGGAGCGCCTTCAGGTTCCCGAGGGCTTCCTCGGCCTCAGGGGTCCAAGTGAAGCACTCGGCCTTTCTTAAGAGGCGGTACAGAGACATGCCTCTTTCGTCGAGGCGCAAGATGAAACGGCTCAGAGCCGCAAGGCATCCCGTGACCCTCTATACGCCTTTCAAGTCCTTGATAGACCCCAAATTGGTGATGGCCGCGATTTTCTCCGGGTTGGCCTCGATGCCCCGCTCGGAAACGATGAACCCCAAGAGCATGCCTCGGGGGACTCCGAAGACGCACTTCTCAGGATTGAGTTTTACGCCTTTCGCCTTGAGACACCAGAATGTCGCTTCAAGGTCGGAAAGGAGGTCGGAGGCTTTCCTCGTCTTGACTACGATGTCATCGACGTAAGCCTTGACCGTTCGACCAATGTGTTCGCCGAACACGTGGTTCATGCACCTTTGGTATGTCGCACCCGCATTCCTCAAACCAAACGGCATGGTAACATAGCAGTACATGCCGAAAGGTGTGATGAAAGAAGTCGCGAGCTGGTCGGACTCTTTCATCCTGATTTGGTGATACCCTGAGTAGGCATCGAGGAAAGACAGGGTTTTGCACCCAGCAGTGGAATCCACGATTTGATCGATGCGAGGCAGAGGGTAGGGAACTTTTGGACATGCTTTGTTTAGACCAGTGTAGTCTACACACATCCGCCATTTCCCTCCTTTCTTTCTCACAAGCACAGGGTTGGCAAGCCATTCGGGATGAAATACCTCTTTGATGAACCCTGCCGCCATTAGCTTGTGGATCTCCTCACCTATGGCTCTGCGCTTTTCTTCGTCGAATCGGCGCAGAGGCTGCTTCATGGGTCGGGCTCCAGCTCGGATATCCAGCGAGTGCTCGGCGACATCCCTCGTATGTCGGGCACGTCCGAGGGACTCCACGCGAAAACGTCGGCGTTTGCGCGGAGAAAGTCGACGAGCACTGCTTCCTATTTGGGATTGAGCCCAGAGCCGATCCAGATCTGCTTGGAGCGTCGTTGCTGGGGTCGAGTGGGACGGACTTAACCGTCTCCGCTGGCTCGAAGTTGCCGGCATGGCGCTTCACGTCTGGCGCCTCCTTGGAGAGGCTCTCCAGGTCGGCGATGAGGGCCTCAGATTCGGCGAGGGCCTCGGCGTACTCCACGCACTCCATGTCGCATTCGTACGCGTGTCGATACGTGGGGCTGACGGTGATGACCCCGTTGGGGCCCGACATCTTGAGCTTGAGGTAGGTGTAGTTGAGGACGGCCATGAACTTGGCGTAGCATGGCCTCCCCAACACCGCGTGGTAGGTTCCTCTGAACCCGACCACCTCGAACGTGAGGGTTTCCCTTCGGAAGTTGGAGGGAGTCCCGAAGCAAACGGGTAGATCGAGTTGTCCGAGGGGCTGGACGCGTTTCCCGGGGATGATCCCGTGAAAAGGCGCCGCGCCCGCTCGGACCGAGGATAGATCGATCCGCAGGAGCACGAGGGTCTCGGCGTAGATGATGTTGAGGCTGCTGCCTCCGTCCATGAGGACCTTGGTGAGCCTGACATTGCCGACGACGGGGTCGACAACGAGCGGGTATTTCCCCGGGCTCGGCACGCGGTCGGGGTGGTCGCCCTGGTCGAAGGTGATGGGCTTGTCGACTGTGATGTGCACCCGTTGGGTGATTGCCCGATCTTTCGATGAGAGGGTGTGGAATAACTCGATTGGGGGAGGAGACGACGTTCACGACCCGACTACAGCCTTCCAAAGACGATGCGCCTTAGCAACCGATACACCACCTCCTATGGCTGTCACGATCTTGTGGAGCGTGACACCCTGGCCACTAGGGCACTCGTCCTGCAAGCAATCGAAGAACTAGCAAGAACAAGTAGAACAAGTACTGAATTACCAGATCTAAATGTAGGTTTAAAAATCAAACTCCAATATGGTGGGGTTCCGAAGACAAGAAGACGGGCGGCTGAACTAGCAACCCGCTGTTCTTGGTGGCGGCTAGGGGGTTTATAAACATGGGAGGACGACCACAAGGGTATTGGGGTCGTGCTGCAACCCTAGGATGCGTCCCTAATGGACCTAACTTGATACACGACCCATTGGGCCAAAATAGGGTGACGCAGCACCATGGGCAGAAAAGGCAGGAAATGTCTCGGTAAGAAAACAATGATTACGGCGGCCTCAGAACAGATATGACTATAATTCCGGATCCATATGAAAGTAGACTTGATAAGCTTTCCATGTTGTGCTTGAACATTCCAATCCGAGCCCGCATCTGACCGTGGTGACCGTCACAAGTTGGTGTTCTTCTGCAGTCCGAATCCAGCATGTTCAAATCCTTTTCCCTTTCGGTCTTCTCCCTGATTCCTAAGCAAAACAAGAGTGCACGGGTCTCCATGGTCTAAATATGATGGACATGAACTCAAGAGTGTAATCACCTGATGGTTGAGTTGACGAGCACGAGCGCGAGTAATGGGACCAGAAATTGGTACTTGTATTGGTATAGATGCATCAGTAGTGTGGATGTCTTCATCAGACTGGCGCCGCCACCTTTACCGAGCAGATCTCCCGACGCTCTTGCTTGCGGTGCCGAGCCGAGGCGTTCGCCACTTGCCCACCGTAGATCATGAAGCAGTCGTGGACCTCGGGGAACTCTCCTGCCTTGTGATCCTCCTTCTTATCGTCGTCGCGGGCCCTGCCACCCTCCGTAGGTGGCCCGGCCTTGTGAAAGTGGCGCCGAAGCATGGCGCACTCCTCAAGGGTGTGCTTGATGGGCCCCTGATGATAGGGGCACGACTCCTTGAGCATCTTGTCGAAGAGATTGGCGCCTCCGGGGGGTTTCCGAGGGTTCTTGTACTCAGCGGCGGCGACAAGGTCCGCGTCGGCGGCGTCTTGTTTCGCTTGCGACTTCTTCTTGCCTTTCTTCTTGGTGCCGCGCTGAGTGGACGCCTCGGGGACATCTTCTGGCTGGCGGCCCTGGGGCTGCTTGTCCTTCCAGAAGATGGCCTCAACCGCCTCCTGGCCAGTGGCGAACTTGGTGGCGATGTCCATCAGGTCGCTCGCCCTGGTGGGGGTCTTGCGACCCAGCTTGCTCACCAGGTCGCGGCAGGTGGTGCCGGCGAGGAACGCGCCGATGACATCCGAGTCGGTGACGTTGGGCAGCTCGGTGCGCTGCTTCGAGAATCGCCGGATGTAGTCCCGGAGAGACTCTCCCGGCTGCTGGCGGCAGCTTCGGAGATCGCAGGAGTTCCCAGGGCGCACGTACGTGCCCTGGAAGTTGCCGACGAAGGCTCGGACCAGGTCGTCCCAGTTGGAGATCTGCCCCGGAGGCAAATGCTCCAGCCAGGCTCGAGCGGTGTCGGAGAGGAACAGGGGGAGGTTGCGGATGATGAGGTTGTCATCGTCCGTTCCACCCAGGTGGCAGGCCAGCCAGTAGTCTACGAGCCACAGTTCCGGCCTCGTCTCCCATGAGTACTTTGTGATAGTAGTCGAGATTCGGAACCGGGTCGGGAACGGCGCCCGTCGTATGGCCCGGCTGAAAGCCTGCGGACCGGGTGGTTCGGGCGAGGGACTCCGATCCTCCCCGCTGTCGTAGCGTCCCCCACGCCTGGGGTGGTAGCCTCGGCGCACCTTCTCGTCGAGGTGGGCTCGACGGTTGCGGTGATGGTGCTCGTTGCCGAGGCGACCCAGGGCCGCAGGCGCTGTGTTGCGCGTGCGCCCGGTGTGGACCGAGGCTTCCTGCATGAATCGGGAAGTCGCGGCGCGATGCTCCGAGGGGTAGCCCTGCCTTCGGGAGACAGAGCTTTCGGCTCGTTGGACCGCGGCATCCTCCAGGAGATTCTTGAGCTCTCCCTGGATACGCCGCCACTCGGTGGTTGATGGCTCTGGCATCGCGCGGAGAAGTATTGCTGCTGCAGCCAGGTTCTGGCCGACCCCACTGGAAGCAGGTGGCGGCCTTGCCCTGATATTGTCGGCGATGCAGTGCTGGATGCCTTGGGGTAGATGACGCGCTTCTCCGGCCGGAGGTTGGCCTGCCCATTCCTGCCCGATGTCCCGACGGAACGGCTCAAGTGTTCCTGCTCCCTCGTCGAGCCTGGCCTGCATCTCTCGGATTTGCTCGAGCTGTGCGTCCTGACCCCCCGCAGGGACTGGGACCACAGCTAGCTCCCGAAGGATGTCAACGCGAGGCGCAGGCCTAGGGGGATCACCGTTTTCCGGTATACCAAGATGGTTGCCTTCACAGGACCCCCTAGATCGACGTGGAAACATTCACGACTTGGGCCGCAGTCCTCGTCACCGAAGCTGCGGCTATCGTCGGAACAATCGGAAAGGCAATAGTCGCATGCGGTCATGAAGTCCCGCATGGCACTGGGGTTACCAAGTTCGGAGAAATCCCAACAAAAGTCGAGCTTGTCATCTTCCTTGGAACCCGAGGGCCCATAGGTCGAGACGGTTGTCAGCCGGTCCCAGGGTGACCGCATACCGTACCCCGGAGGGTTTGGACTCGCCTCTATGAAAGCGTCCACCGAAGCGAAGTCGCTTGGTGGGTCGAGGCTGAATCCAAAAGGCACGAGATGGGAATCGGTCGGTAGCTCTTGGTCGACGGGCGGTGACGAAGTCACGTCAGGGGCAGACTGCACCGTCGTCTCAGGTATGAGGGTGACGCCCAGCAAGTCCTTTGCGAGCATGCTGGCGTCGTCCGTCCGCTTGGAGTTGGCGTGTTGCGGGGAAACAGCGCTCGTCTTCGTCTCAGACGCGAGGTCGATGCCCGACGTGTCCCCCGTTGGGGCGCCGGCGCCGTCGACTCGCTCGACAGCCGACGAGGTGCCGCCTCCTGCTTGGCCTTGGTTGCCCCGCCTCCTCCTCCGTCGGCGGGGGAGGCGACGGGACAAACTCGAATGTTGTTCTTCCACCATGTGGGGAAGACGTCGTCGATTCTGCCACCGGCGGGCGGGTTGTCGGCCGCCATTGTCGCTGTCGCGCAACGGGGGAAGGAGTATCATGTCGTAGCTGCCGTCGAGGGACATGAACTCAAGACTCCCAAAACGGAGCACCGTTCCGGGCTGGAAAGGTTGCTGGAGACTACCCATCTGGAGCTTGACGGGAAGCTGTTCGTCAACACGCAGCAGGCCCCTACCTGGCGCGCCAACTGTCGGCGTTTCGACCCCGGAGGGTCCCTGGACCGACGAGTAAATTGTCGCCGCGTGCCCCAGCCCAGATGGGTCGGCGCGAGACGGAGCGCGAAGGGGGGGGGGAAGCTGGAGGAAGACAGGCGTAAAAGGGGAAACCCGCGGCCTTCGTGTTTGTCCCGCGCCCAGGTCGGGTGCGCTTGCAATAGGGGGTTACAAGCGTCCGCGCGGGAGGGAGCGAGAGGCTTATGCGCGCGCCGTCCCGTCCTTCCCCGCGCGGCCAACCTTCTGTAAGAGGGCCCTGGACCTTCCTTTTATAGGCGTAAGGAGAGGGTCCAGGTGTACAATGGGAGATGTAGAAGTGTGCTAACGTGTCTAGCAGAGAGGAGCTAGTGCCCTAAGTACATGCCGTCGTGGCAGCCGGAGAGGTTTTGGCACCCTGTTCATGAGATGTCGTGGCCGTCGGAGGAGCGCTGGAGCCTGGTGGAAGGACAGCTGTCGGGGCTGTCGAGTCCTTGCTGACGTCTCCTTACTTCCGTAAGGGAGCTGAGAGCCGCCGTCGTCATGGAGCACGTGGGGCGCCATCATTATTTGCTTTGCCGGGGTGAGCCAGATGGGACGCCGGTCTTATTCCCCGTAGCCAGAGCTAGCTAGGGGTAGGGTAATGATGGCCCCTCCTGCGACGTGGTCGGTCCGAGCCCTGTGTCGGGCGAGGCGGAGGCTCCTCCGAGCTCATGGTCGAGTCTGCCTTCCGAGGTCGAGGTCGAGTCCGAGCCCCTGGGTCGGGCGAGGTGGAGACCGTCGGCTGAGGCCAGAGCCGAAACCTGGGGTCGGGCGAGGCGGAGTTCGTCGTCTTCCGGGGCCGAGGCCGAGTCCGAGCCCTGGGTCGGGCGAGGCGGAGTTCGTCGTCTTCCGGGGCCGAGGCCGAGTCCGAGCCCTAGGTCGGGCGAGGCGGAGTTCGTCGTCTTCCGGGGCCGAGGCCGTGTCCGAGCCTTGGGTCAGGCGAGGCAGAGTTCGTCGTCTTTCGGGACCGAGGCCGAGCCCTGGGGTCGGGCGAGGCAGAGCTTCCTATGGCGCCCGAGGCTGGACTTGGCTGCTGTCAGCCTCACTCTGTCGAGTGGCGCAGGCGGCGCTGTCTTCTTGTCAGGTCGGTCAGTGGAGCGGCGAAGTGACTGCGGTCACTTCGGCTCTATCGACTGACAAGCGCGCATCAGGATAAGGTGTCAGGCCATCCTTGCATTAAATGCTCCTGCGATACGGTCGGTCGGCGTGGCGATTTGGCCAAGGTTGCTTCTTGGCGAAGGCTGGGCCTCGAGCGAGCCGAAGGTGCGTTCGTTGCTTGAGGGGGCCCTCGGGCGAGACGTAAATCCTCCGGGGTCAGCTGCCCTTGCCCGAGGCTGGGCTCGGGCGAGGCGAGATCGTGTCCCTTGAGTGGACCGAGCCTTGACTTAATCGCACCCATCAGGCCTTTGTAGCTTTGTGCTGATGGGGGTTACCAGCTGAGATTAGGAGTCTTGGGGGTACCCCTAATTATGGTCCATGACAAGATGCGAGCAATCTTAATATCACTCGAGGTGGAGTTCTGAATCACAGAGGACAACACGTATTTGTGCGTGTTCTGGGGTAGCTAAAGCCAGATGTAAAACAAAACTCAAGTTCTAAATGAAACATGACTCTGACTAAATAGAGGAGAGGCATGAACAGTAGGGCCGACGCTACAGTACCGTGGTTACTGTTCACGACTTCCCTAGGCGCCCCATCCGGGCCTTCCTGTTGGGCCATCTTCTAATCTTCTGGGCCTTCGTTCTTTAACAGCATGATGTAGTTCAATTCTCTTGCACGGGCCCGAGTCACTGGCCCAGGTGGAAGGGGTGGCGCCTGGACTGGGGAAGATGGTGCCTGGGCTGGAGAAGGTGCTGCTGGTGTAGATGTACTCGTGTTGGTGTTGATGTCCTCATCATCCTCCCCTTCTTGAACTGAAGTCGTCCTCGACGGCAACTCCTCATCTTCTCCCGCATATGGTTTCAAATCTGCAACATTAAAACTAGTGGAAACACCAAACTCCGGAGGCAGGTCAAGGATATAAGCATTAGCATTAATCTTGGTTAGTATCTTAAAAGGACCAGCAGCACGAGGCATCAATTTAGAACGGCGCAAAGTAGGAAAACGATCCTTTCTCAAATGCAACCAAACCATATCACCAGGTTCAAAAGTAACTAGTTTCTGGCCTTTACTACCAGTAATCTGATATTTAGCATTAGCAGCAGCAATGTTTTGTTGAGTTTGTTCATGGAGTTTAATCATTTGTTCAACATGTGCAACAGCATCTATGTGTGGGGCGTCCGCAGCATCAAGCGAAAACAAAGCATTAGGCGCCCTAGGAATGTAACCATAAACAATTTGAAAAGGGCACATCTTTGTAGAAAAATGTGTTGCATGATTATAAGCAAACTCAACATGAGGCAAGCAATCCTCCCAATGTTTCAATTTTTTTGTCTAAAACAGCCCTAAGCATGGTAGACAAAGTTCGATTAACTACCTCAGTTTGACCATCAGTTTGAGGGTGACAAGTGGTGCTAAACAGCAATTTAGTTCCCAATTTATTCCACAGAGATCTCCAAAAATGACTGAGAAACTTAGCATCACGATCCGAGACTATTGTATTGGGAATACCGTGCAAACGAATAATCTCTCTAAAAAACAATTCAACAACATTGCTAGCATCATCAGTCTTATGACAAGGTATGAAATGAGCCATTTTGGAGAATCGATCAACAACCACAAAAATGCTATCCCTCCCTTCTTAGTTCTAGGCAATCCCAAAACAAAATCCATCGAAATATCAATCCAAGGGGAAGTAGGAACAGGCAAAGGCATATACAAACCATGGTGTCTCGTGACTTAGCTTTCTGACAAGTAGTGTAGCGTGCAACAAGGCGCTCAACATCAGCGCGCATCCAAGGCCAAAAGAAGTGGGCAGCCAACACCTCATGTGTCTTGTAGACGCCAAAGTGCCCAATGAGACCGCCTCCACGCGCTTCCTGTAACAACAAAAGACGAACCGAGCTAGCTGGAACACACAGCTTGTTAGCGCGAAACAGGAACCCATCCTGTATGTGAAATTTGCCCCATGGTTTCCCATTAATACAGTGGCCGAAAGCATCTTTATAATCAGCATCGTCAACATATTGATCTTTCACAGTGTGCAAACCAAAGATTTTAAAATCTAACTGTGACAGCATGGTATAGCGACGAGACAAAGCATCAGCAATAACATTGCCCTTCCCATTCTTGTGTTTAATAATGTAAGGAAAAGACTCAATGAATTCTACCCATTTAGCATGACGACGGTTCAGATTTGTTTGGATACGAATATGTTTTAAAGCCTCATGATCAGAATGAATTATGAACTCACGATGCCAAAGATATTGCTGCCATGTATGCAAAGTGCGCACTAAAGCGTAAAGCTCCTTATCATAAGTAGAATATTTCAGACTAGCACCGCTTAATTTTTCACTAAAATAAGCAACTGGTTTTCCTTCTTGTAACAAAACAGCACCTAGCCCAATACCGCTAGCATCGCATTCAAGCTCAAACACTTTATTAAAATCAGGCAATTGCAATAGGGGAGCTTGGGTTAACTTATCTTTCAAAGTGCTGAACGCTACCTCCTGCGAATCACTCCAAGCAAACAACACATCTTTCTTTGTAAGCTCATGTAGAGGCGCTGCAATGGAGCTAAAATCACGAACAAATCTGCGGTAGAAACCGGCAAGTCCAAGAAAGCTCCGAATTTGTGTGACCGTCGTCGGTGTAGGCCACTCCAGAATGGTAGCAATCTTGCTGCTATCCATCTCAATGCCCTGTGGAGTAACAACATAACCAAGAAACGAAACATGTCGTGTGCAAAAGATGCATTTTTCCATGTTAGCAAATAACTGGGCAGCACGCAATGCATCAAAAACAGCACTTAAATGTTCCAAATGCTCTTTCTTAGATTTGCCGTAAATAAGGATATCATCAAAATAAACAACCACAAACAATCCTATGAAGGGCCTCAGAACTTCATTCATCACTCGCATAAAAGTGCTGGGAGCATTAGTCAATCCAAACGGCATAACCAACCATTCATATAAACCAAATTTCGTTTTAAAAGCCGTTTTCCATTCATCACCCAGTTTCATTCTAATCTGGTGGTAACCACTACACAAATCAATCTTAGTGAAAATAATGGCACCACTAAGCTCATCTAGCATATCATCAAGGCGTGGTATAGGATATCGATAACGAATAGTGATGTTATTAATAACACGACAGTCTACACACATACGCCATGACCCATCTTTCTTGGGAACAACCAACACACGAACAGAGCAAGGGCTAAGAGACTCACGAATGTATCCCTTGTCAAGCAACGCATGTACCTGGCGCTGAATCTCCTTCGTCTCATCCGGATTTGTACGTTATGGTGCGCGGTTCGGAAGCAGTGCACCGGGGATGAGGTCGATCTGGTGCTCAATGCCACGAAGCGGTGGAAGACCCGGTTTTAAGTCTTTGGGAAAGACATCAGCGTACTCCTGCAAAAGGTTAGCAACCACAGGGGGAATAGCCAAATATGGTGCATCATCAAGTGAAATGAGGACACTAGAGCATACAAGTGCATAGCATGGCAAATGAGCACCGTGTAGATCATCAAAATCAGCATGTGTAGCAAGTAAAACAGGAGCCTTCAACTTGATTTCAGAAGGAACAGAGGGCGATGGATCAAGATGTTTAGCAGTTATAGTAGCTCGGGCAAGATCATCTTTAACAATTTGTTCAGGTGTCATTGGATGTATAATTATTTTCTGACCCTTAAAAATGAAAGAATAATGATTCGAACGACCATGATGCAAGCTATCAGTATCATATTGCCAAGGTCGGCCAAGTAACAAAGAGCATACTTCCATGGGAATAACATCACAATCAACAAAATCAGAATAAGCACCCATGGAGAAAGGAACACGCACGGAACGTGTGATTTTTATTTTACCACCATCATTAAGCCATTGAATGTGATATGGGTTTGGATGCTTACGAGTGGGTAACGACAACTTTTCGACCAGCATGGTACTCGCCAAATTGTTGCAACTGTCGCTATCGATAATGATGTGAATTGACTGCTCCTGCACAATACCCTTTGTATGGAATAGAGTGTGTCGCTGATTCTTCTCGGGCAAAGCGACTTGTGTACTAAGAACACGCTGCACAACAAGACTTTCATACCTATCAGCGTCGCCCGGGTTAACATGTACCTCCGCTTGAGTTGCATGGTCAGTGGCAAGTAGTGCATGTTCAATTTCTTCAGAATCACTAGCGGAAGAGTACTCACCATCGTCACGAATGAGCAAAGTGCGCTTGTTTGGGCAGTCCCGAATCACATGGCCAAATCCTCTACAGCGATGACACTGAATATCCCGTGTACGACCTATGGGTGGGGCAATGCTGGCTGGTTTGGTCGTCTTCTCGCGTGGAGTAGTGGTGGACGTGGATGGCGCAGGGGGAACTAGTTGTAAAGCCCAAAATTAGTAATAATAATAATAAAATAAATAAATATATTTATAATAGTGTTTTGAGAATTTTTGAAAACCTTTGGATGTTAATGTTTTTCTTTTGACTTGAATAAATGGGATTAAACTAGCTAAATAACAAATAAATAAAAATAGAAATATGCACCTCTGAATGGAGTTCATGCAGTTAAAAGAATTTGAATTTTTGAACGAAAGTTAAACTGAACAGGAAATTTGAATTCAGAATTGAAAGAGGATAATAGGAGAGAAAAAGAAAGGGAAATTGGAAAAAGAAAAGAAAACTGAGAACACCCCTCTTGGGCTAAATCGCACCCCACTGGCCCATCTGCGCCCTTATTTTTTTTTCTCTGAGTCATTGACGCGTGGGGCCACTCCTTCAGATCGGTCTTCAACCTCACGGACTCTGCCCCAAATCTCAACTGGACTCCGACCTACACGCGCGGGGATTTCAGACTCTGGTTCGCAGCGCGCCGCTGTTGGGCAGTTGCAACCTCCCCTGGACGGGGTCACCTCGCTCGCTTGTGGAGTGGCAGTCACGGCGCTGTGGGACCGTCCGGTCGGCTTCATCGCTTCCTGTGTTCTCGGTCGAAGTCGCTGTAACAGAACCAAACCAAAGCTCACGTGGATCTCGCCGGCTGTTTCTCACCTCGGACTCTGTCGACCCCTCTATAAAAATCGCGCGGTCGCAGCCCTTTTGGTCGTCCAGCGACCGGAACAGAGAGAATTCCTCAAGCTTCCTTCCCCAATTCCGAGGCCTCCCTGTTCCCTCCTCCAGTCTGCGCGCATGCCGGGGTGGCCTTCGCTGGATTACCGCCACAGCAGAGAACTCGCGCCGCCGCCATAATCCCATCCGCATCGCCGCTTGGTGCCGTTGAAAAGCTCTGGAGCCCCCAGCTCGAGTTCTTCTTCACCATGCCGCGCTGGGCACGACCATGGATTTGCCTGGGCGAACCCGTGCTCCGATGTCACCTTGCCGCCATCACACACGTGCCAGGAGCCCCGTTGCGTGGAATCGAGGGAGAAGACCGCCACCTCCGTTGAAACTCGACGCCTTGGCGCGGGCGTACCGTACGCACGAAGAACCGGCCATATGGTCGTCCTACCCTCGGAACGGGCGTTGAGGGCACTGCTGGAGGGTGCTGAAGATTTCCGTGGCCGAACGGTGCGACGATTTGGCGCGGAGTACACCGGGAGCCCTCACCGGACTCTTTGGATTCGCCGCGGGCCATACCTCGCCGTGGTCTGCGATACCTGCGCGACAATCCCTGGTGAGAGCTCTACTAACCGAATCGTAGTAGATATCTCGTTATTTCTGCCCATGCGTGTAGAGGATAGCGCTGTGGGGAGTACTCGACGGCTCGACGGCTATGGCATCGCCGCACGGTGGGGCACAGCCCGCCTGTGTGTCGGCCAGGGTGGAGAAGACGACCGGGTACCGTTAATCTAGTGGTCAACGGTGGAGATTAGATGAGTGCCGTAGTCGTCCGATCGTATACGTAAGTGTAGGATTGGGTCGCGCAGTAATGGGCTCGTGGCCGTAGATCGGGGATCCGAGGGCCAGAGTGTCTTGGTGGATCCATCTAATCTGCACCGTTGATGAATCATCCGACGGCTCTAGTACCCCGATACCTCTTCGCCGCGTGCATTTGTTAAAGAAACCCTAGCGAATTTCAATATAAACCCGCCATCCTCGGAGACTGTTTACTGGGTCTTAGGAATTTTACCCTGAAACCCCTGATCTCTCTGGAAATTGAGGCCCAGTCCAATACAGAGTTAAATTGATAAAATGAATTGGAAATTGGATTTTTAATATGAAAATAAACCCTAGAATTTGTATAATTCATAGAAGATGCATATGAACTCCAAATTGATTTCTTCCAGTGGCATTAATTTTGTTTAGATATTGTTTATTACCTAGTACCTTTGTCTAACCATGAAACTTGATTTAAAATTATTCACATGAATAACTCTATTCTAGGTATTAAATAACTTCAGAAATTCCTAACTTAACTACCGTAGCTCCGAATTTAGTGCTTCTTGTTCCTACGACCTCGTAGATTCGCGTAGATTATTATCACGTAGTTTATTCTTATGTTTGGTGTGATGTTAATTTTGCATATACCATGTTTGTCTGTATGGCTACGTCTAGCAGTGAGGACACGTGTCACTTGAAGATCATCCTGGTACCTGGAATCTCAAGTCCTAGGCAAGTTGTGCCCTTGATCACTTCTTTTTACCCAGCCATGTTCTGATTAATCATAATGATCTGCATAGGTTAATTTTGATGGGACCCAATAGGTTACCCTAGTTTGATTATCTTTATACCTTGTTACCACTGAACTTTTTGGGTAGTACTTGCTAGTGCTTTATGTGGTTTTGGGTATGAAGATACATTACTCATGATTATACTTTTGTTATCCGTTGTTATTTATCGTTCATGATAAGATCATTATGTTAATTGGAACATGGAGCGACCACCCGGGAAAACAGTGCTACCACAAGGGTATAATGGGACGCCCTTGGCTGATTAATTAGGAAAGCTAGTGGAGGACTACCTTACCCGAAAGGGGCAAGGACAGTAGGGGAGTGGTCAGTGTAGGGAGGCCCTCGGGAGGATTTTGCTGCGATGGCGGTCCTGCAAGGGATTCCTGCATTGGAGCTTCCTATAAACTGTAGCGGGTTTTCTGAAGCTAGTGGAACTTTGTAAAGGCCTCGTAGTGTTACCCTGCCTCGCCTCCTCGGTAGAGGTGTATGGGAAGTCGCGATCCCTTAGCAGATGGGTAACATGACTTGTGGGTAAAGATGCGCAACCTCTGCAGAGTGTAAAACTGGTATACTAGCCGTGCTCACGGTCATGAGCAGCTCGGACCCTCACATGATTAAATTATGGAACTTAAACTCAATTTGTCATATGCATTGCATCGCAGGTGATGTTGTTACTTTTGTTCTACTACATAATTGGGTTGGTATTTACTTATACTTAGTAATTGCTAATAAAATTTTGACCAACTTTAAAAGCAATGCTCAGCTTCAACCATCCTCTTTGGTAAGCCTTACACTTCACGTGGGCTCCCACCTTTGGCGAGTTCATGCACATTATTCCCCACAACTTGTTGAGCGATGAACGTATGTGAGCTCACTCTTGCTGTCTCACACCCCCCCACAGGTCAAGAACAGGTACCGCAGGATGAGGCGCATGGAGGATGCTGTGACGAGTTCGTGAGAGGTCTAGGTCGTCGTCTCCCAGTCAACTTTGGGTTGCTGGACCGTTGTCTCCTTATAATGTAATTATTTATTTATTTTGTATAGAACTCCTGCTATATAGTAAAGATGTGACATTTGATCCTGTGCCATGATTCATCATATGTGTGAGACTTGGTCCCAGCACACCTGGTGATTATGTTCGCGTCCGGGTCTTGGTGCCCCGAAACCCGGGTGTGACAGAAGTGGTATCAGAGGAATGTTGACTATAGGACGAAACCTAGATAGAACTGGACAACCATTATCTACTTACCTTTGCTACTCTGATTCTTTTCTAAACTTATCTTAATCTTTTCTCATCTATTTCCGCTTTACTCTGATTATTCTTACCTTTTCTTTTCTGAAGACAAAAGTGGATTTCACACTTTGAAATCTTGTACCTAAAGTGACCTTTAGGAATAGGATACCTACTCTTAGGAACAAAAACAAAACTATTATTTTTTTATATGCTTGAATGCTTGTTCTTATGATATTTGTCTGATTTGGATCTTTGATTGAGTGTGATGAGTTGTGGAGTAATGTCCACAATTGCATCTGCATATACACATAGGTATAAAAAAATATATTTATAAAAATAACTAGATAAACTAGATTATCCCTCATTAAACTATCTAGCCTAACAATATCCATCTCATCTTGAAAGAGTCTATCCTACACTCATAGATCCATCTTATCTTAAAAGATACTCTATTACCTTAGTAGATTCATCTTATCTTGAAAAAATTGTGTCATCCTAATAGATCTAACTGACCTCAAAAGATTCTACCTTGTCCTTATGGATTTGTCTTGTTCTAATAGGCATACCTACCCCACTCTATAGTAACAACCATGATCTAGCCTAAGATAAATAGATCTTATCTAGTTATACCAATCTGATCTAGATCCCACCTAATCTAACATGAGCTAATCCAAATTGAGTTACTTAAGTAAGTTAGACATAAATTAGGCCCTGATTCTATAAACATATCTTACCCTAAATTAATACCTTGGACTAACTCGTCCATAAACAACAACCTAACCTACATCACAGGTTGCCTAATCCAGATATCCTAAAAGCAAAAAAAAACTCTGTTTAAATCTAACTACCTCATGTACCCTAGCTATCCTAGCTATAGCTATATGTCCTTAACTCGGATGGCAACTCCAAGAAGAAAGACCAAAGAAGACCAACCACGTCAAAGAAGGATAAGCATCAACTCAAGCCTTCAAAGATCAAGCTAGATCATCAGATGAATCAAGATCCACAAATCTTGGATGGAGTCTTTCCTTACCCTACTCTTTTTACCCAAACCTATATATACTTTAAAGACATCTTATTATCCTACATAATAAAGTGAATATACATACCCATGCTTTCATAACCACTATCTGAATAACATGAAACTTCTTAATTCTTAAACTAATTAGAAGTTAAAGGCTAAATTATAAATAGAGCTTTTTACATCCCTGTCCTTACAAATCTCGAGGACGAGATTTCTATTAAGGGGGGTAGTATTTGTAAAGCCCAAAATTAGTAATAATAATAATAAAATAAATAAATATATTTATAATAGTGTTTTGAGAATTTTTGAAAACCTTTGGATGTTAATGGGTTTCTTTTGACTTGAATAAATGGGATTAAACTAGCTAAATAACAAATAAATAAAAATAGAAATATGCACCTCTGAATGGAGTTCATGCAGTTAAAAGAATTTGAATTTTTGAACGAAAGTTAAACTGAACAGGAAATTTGAATTCAGAATTGAAAGAGGATAATAGGAGAGAAAAAGAAAGGGAAATTGGAAAAAGAAAAGAAAACTGAGAACACCCCTCTTGGGCTAAATCGCACCCCACTGGCCCATCTGCGCCCTTATTTTTTTTTATCTGAGTCATTGACGCGTGGGGCCACTCCTTCAGATCGGTCTTCAACCTCACGGACTCTGCCCCAAATCTCAACTGGACTCCGACCTACACGCGCGGGGATTTCAGACTCTGGTTCGCCGCGCGCCGCTGTTGGGCAGTTGCAACCTCCCCTGGACGGGGTCACCTCGCTCGCTTGTGGAGTGGCAGTCACGGCGCTATGGGACCATCCGGTCGGCTTCATCGCTTCCTGTGTTCTCGGTCGAAGTCGCCGTAACAGAACCAAACCAAAGCTCGCGTGGATCTCGCCGGCTGTTTCTCACCTCGGACTCTGTCGACCCCTCTATAAAAATCGCGCGGTCGCAGCCCTTTTGGTCGTCCAGCGGCCGGAACAGAGAGAATTCCTCAAGCTTCCTTCCCCAATTCCGAGGCCTCCCTGTTCCCTCCTCCAGTCTGCGCGCATGCCGGGGTGGCCTTCGCTGGATTACCGCCACAGCAGAGAACTCGCGCCGCCGCCATAATCCCATCCGCATCGCCGCTTGGTGCCGTTGAAAAGCTCTGGAGCCCCCAGCTCGAGTTCTTCTTCGCCATGCCGCGCTGGGCATGACCATGGATTTGCCTGGGCGAACCCGTGCTCCGATGTCACCTTGCCGCCATCACACACGTGCCAGGAGCCCCGTTGCGTGGAATCGAGGGAGAAGACCGCCACCTACGTTGAAACTCGACGCCTTGGCGCGGGCGTACCGTACGCACGAAGAACCGGCCATACGGTCGTCCTACCCTCGGAACGGGCGTTGAGGGCACTACTGGAGGGTGCTGAAGATTTCTGTGGCCGAACGGTGCGACGATTTGGCGCGGAGTACACCGGGAGCCCTCTCCGGACTCTGTGGATTCGCCGCGGGCCATACCTCGCCGTGGTCTGCGATACCTGCGCGACAATCCCTGGTGAGAGCTCTACTAAACGAATCGTAGTAGATATCTCGTTATTTCTGCCCATGCGTGTAGAGGATAGCGCTGTGGGGAGTACTCGGCGGCTCGACGGCTATGGCATCGCCGCACGGTGGGGCGTGACCCACCTGTGTGTCGGCCAGGGTGGAGAAGACGACCGGGTACCGTTAATCTAGTGGTCAACGGTGGAGATTAGATGAGTGCCGTAGTCGTCCGATCGTATACGTACGTGTAGGATTGGGTCGCGCAGTAATGGGCTCGTGGCCATAGATCGGGGATCCGAGGGCCAGAGTGTCTTGGTGGATCCATCTAATCTGCACCGTTGATGAATCATCCGACGGCTCTAGTACCCCGATACCTCTTCGCCGCATGCATTTGCTAAAGAAACCCTAGCGAATTTCAATATAAACCCGCCATCCTCGGAGACTGTTTACTGGGTCTTAGGAATTTTACCCTGAAACCCCTGATCTCTCTGGAAATTGAGGCCCAGTCCAATACAGAGTTAAATTGATAAAATGAATTGGAAATTGGATTTTTAATATGAAAATAAACCCTAGAATTTGTATAATTCATAGAAGATGCATATGAACTCCAAATTGATTTGTTCCAGTGGCATTAATTTTGTTTAGATATTGTTTATTACCTAGTACCTTTGTCTAACCATGAAACTTGATTTAAAATTATTCACATGAATAACTCTATTCTAGGTATTAAATAACTTCAGAAATTCCTAACTTAACTACCGTAGCTCCGAATTTAGTGCTTCTTGTTCCTACGACCTCGTAGATTCGCATAGATTATTATCACGTAGTTTATTCTTATGTTTGGTGTGATGTTAATTTTGCATATACCATGTTTGTCTGTATGGCTACGTCTAGCAGTGAGGACACGTGTCACTTGAAGATCATCCTGGTACCTGGAATCTCAAGTCCTAGGCAAGTTGTGCCCTTGATCACTTCTTTTTACCCAGCCATGTTCTGATTAATCATAATGATCTGCATAGGTTAATTTTGATGGGACCCAATAGGTTACCCTAGTTTGATTATCTTTATACCTTGTTACCACTGAACTTTTTGGGTAGTACTTGCTAGTGCTTTATGTGGTTTTGGGTATGAAGATACATTACTCATGATTATACTTTTGTTATCCGTTGTTATTTATCGTTCATGATAAGATCATTATGTTAATTGGAACATGGAGCGACCACTCGGGAAAACAGTGCTACCACAAGGGTATAATGGGACGCCCTTGGCTGATTAATTAGGAAAGCTAGTGGAGGACTACCTTACCCGAAAGGGGCAAGGGCAGTAGGGGAGTGGTCAGTGTAGGGAGGCCCTCGGGAGGATTTTGCTGCGATGGCGGTCCTGCAAGGGATTCCTGCATTGGAGCTTCCTATAAACTGTAGCGGGTTTTCTGAAGCTAGTGGAACTTTGTAAAGGCCTCGTAGTGTTACCCTGCCTCGCCTCCTCGGTAGAGGTGTATGGGAAGTCGCGATCCCTTGGCAGATGGGTAACATGACTTGTGGGTAAAGATGCGCAACCTCTGCAGAGTGTAAAACTGGTATACTAGCCGTGCTCACGGTCATGAGCAGCTCGGACCCTCACATGATTAAATTATGGAACTTAAACTCAATTTGTCATATGCATTGCATCGCAGGTGATGTTGTTACTTTTGTTCTACTACATAATTGGGTTGGTATTTACTTATACTTAGTAATTGCTAATAAAATTTTGACCAACTTTAAAAGCAATGCTCAGCTTCAACCATCCTCTTTGGTAAGCCTTACACTTCACGTGGGCTCCCACCTTTGGCGAGTTCATGCACATTATTCCCCACAACTTGTTGAGCGATGAACGTATGTGAGCTCACTCTTGCTGTCTCACACCCCCCCCCACAGGTCAAGAACAGGTACCGCAGGATGAGGCGCATGGAGGATGCTGTGACGAGTTCGTGAGAGGTTTAGGTCGTTGTCTCCCAGTCAACTTTGGGTTGCTGGACCGTTGTCTCCTTATAATGTAATTATTTATTTATTTTGTATAGAACTCCTGCTATATAGTAAAGATGTGACATTTGATCCTGTGCCATGATTCATCATATGTGTGAGACTTGGTCCCAGCACACCTGGTGATTATGTTCGCGTCCGGGTCTTGGTGCCCCGAAACCCAGGTGTGACACTAGTGCTGAGGTGGATGTCGAGCTTCGTCCTGCAAAAGGGTTAGAATATGGCTTCGAGCGGCGTCCCTGCACTTCACGTTCAGCTTTGCAAGCATATTCAAATAAAGTAGTCATATCGTAATATTCCTTATAATCAAGTATATCCTGGATTTCTCGGTTTAAACCACCACGCAAACGTGCCATAGCAGTGTCGTTGTCCTCCAATATCCCACAACGAATCATACCTTTTTGTAACTCCTGGAAATAGTTCTCAACAGATTGAAAACCTTGCTGAAAACGCTGCATTTTATTAAGCAAATCACGAGCATAATACAAAGGCACAAATCGATGTCGCATCGCAGCTTTCAACTGATCCCAATTGGTTGGAATGGCAGTGGGATGTCTTATTTTATACTCACTCCACCAAATTAAAGCAAAATCAGTAAATTCACTAATAGCAGCTTTAACCTAAGAATGTGCAGCAATATCATGGCAAGAAAATTTTTGTTCAACCTCTAACTCCCAATCAAGATATGCAGAAGGATCATATTTGCCATTAAAAGGTGGAATTTTAAATTTAATCTTAGAAAGTAAGTCATTAGGGGGATGACGAACCACACGGCGTGCACGACCACGACGATCTCCATCGTCCTGCTTAGTGTCATCGCCGTAGGCCTGCTCCATCTTTGTGGTCAATGCATCAAGGCGTGCCAGGATGGTGTCGAGTGTGGTGCGAGTCGCTGTTTGAGCAAGGTCAAGTTGGTTGAAACGCTCGGTCGTCGAAGTGACCGTTGAATCAAGCCGTTCATGTATCCTCCTAATGTCAGCAGCGAGTCCATCAACTTGTCCCCTTACTTCCAGCAACTGGGCATCCACCGTGTCGTGTGCTCCTGCCATAGTTAGCGCAAACACCAAAACACCAAAAGGAGAAAAACCGACGACAACACGGAAATGGTGGTGACAACTCGCTCAATGGAATGCTGTTATCAAGTTCTTATCCGTTCTTACCAAGCCACAGTGGTGAACTGCAACCAACAGGTGGAACCGGTGAAAGATTGGATGAGCGATTGCCTGGAGAAACAGAAACCTTCTCGTCGTAGAAATATGTGGAGTTTTGGGTAGGCTGCACTCAAGTCAAGGATTAGCACGATCAAACAATAATGCAAAGTTGAATTATAGTGTAAAACACGAAACTATATTGTTGGCCACAAGTGCAAAGGACAGATGGAACTAGCAGAATGGCAGTACCGTAAATATTGTACTAGCGAGGCAAAAAAGGCACTAGTAGGAATCATATGTGATTTTGTTTTTCTTTTTTGTATGATTTTTTTGATATTTTTCTCAGCACAAGGAGCAACAAAATAGGAGCTACACGAAGTTTCACCTAAAACAGGGTTCAGATGTGGTCTACAGAAAATTAGGAAGTTCTCTGAAAAGCGTGCGAGAACATTGACGGATTTTTTTCTTTATTTTCCTGAATTTTTTTTTGACAATTTTATCGAAACCAAACAGTCCGTAGGCTAGTTTGGCCGGCCTCAGAATGGTGTTTATGTGTGGGGCGTCTACATCATCAAACGAAAACAAAGCAATAGGCGTCCTAGGAATGTAACCATAAACAATTTGAAAAGGGCACATCTTTGTAGAAGAATTTGTTGCATGATTATAAGCAAACTCAACATGAAGCAATCAATCCTCCCAACGTTTCAATTTTTTGTCTAAAACAGCCATAAGCATGATAGACAAAGTTCGATTAACTACCTCAGTTTGACCATCAGTTTGAGGGTGACAAGTGGTGCTAAACAACAATTTAGTTCCCAATTTATTCCATAGATATCTCCAAAAATGACTGAGAAACTCAGCATCAGGATCCGAGACGATTGTATTGGGAATACCGTGCAAACGAATAATCTCTCTAAAAAATAATTCAGCAACATTGCTAGCATCATCAGTCTTATGACAAGGTATGAAATGAGCCATTTTGGAGAATCGATCAACAACCACAAAAATGCTATCCCTCCCCTTCTTAGTTCTAGGCAATCCCAAAACAAAATTCATCGAAATATCAATCCAAGGGGAAGTAGGAACAGGCAAAGGCATATACAAACCATGGTTGTTCAACCGTGACTTAGCTTTCTGACAAGTAGTGCAGCGTGCAACAAGGCGCTCAACATCAGCGCGCATCCGAGGCCAAAAGAAGTGGGCAGCCAACACCTCATGTGTCTTGTAGACGCCAAAGTGCCCAATGAGACCGCCTCTATGCGCTTCCAGTAACAACAAAAGACGAACCGAGCTAGATGGAACACACAACTTGTTAGCGCGAAACAGGAACCCATCCTATATGTGAAATTTGTCCCATGGTTTCCCATTAATACAATGGCCGAAAGCATCTTTAAAATCAGCATCGTCAACATATTGATCTTTCACAGTGTGCAAACCAAAGATTTTAAAATCTAACTGTGACAGCATGGTATAGCGACGAGACAAAGCATCAGCAATAACATTGTCCTTCCCGTTCTTGTGTTTAATAATGTAAGGAAAAGACTCAATGAATTCTACCCATTTAGCATGACGACGGTTCAGATTTGTTTGGGTACGAATATGTTTTAAAGCCTCATGATCGGAATGAATTATGAACTCACGATGCCAAAGATAGTGCTGCCATGTATGCAAAGTGCGCACTAAAGTGTAAAGCTCCTTATCATAAGTAGAATATTTCAGACTAGCACCGCTTAATTTTTCACTAAAATAAGCAACTGGTTTTTCTTCTTGTAACAAAACAGCACCTAGCCCAATACCGCTAGCATCGCATTCAAGCTCAAACACTTTATTAAAATCAGGCAATTGCAATAGGGGAGCTTGGGTTAACTTATTTTTCAAAGTGTTGAACGCTACCTCCTGCGAATCACTCCAAGCAAACGACACATCTTTCTTTGTAAGCTCATGTAGAGGCGTTGCAATGGAGCTAAAATCACGAACAAATCTGTGGTAGAAACCGGCAAGTCCAAGAAAGCTCCAAATTTGTGTGACCGTCGTCGGTGTAGGCCACTCCCGAATGGCAGCAATCTTGCTGGTATCCACCTCAATGCCATGTGGAGTAACAACATAACCAAGAAACGAGACACGTCGTGTGCAAAAGATGCATTTTTCCATGTTAGCAAATAACTGGGCAGCACGCAATGCATCAAAAACAGCACTTAAATGTTCCAAATGCTCTTTCTTAGATTTGCTGTAAATAAGAATATCATCAAAATAAACAACCACAAACAATCCTATGAAGGGCCTCAGAACTTCATTCATCACTCGCATAAAAGTGTTGGGAGCATTAGTCAAACCAAACAGCATAACCAACCATTCATATAAACCAAATTTCGTTTTAAAAGCTGTTTTCCATTCATCACCCAGTTTCATTCTAATTTGGTGGTAACCACTACGCAAATCAATCTTAGTGAAAATAATGGCACCACTAAGCTCATCTAGCATATCATCAAGGTGTGGTATAGGATATTGACAACGAATAGTGATGTTATTAATAGCATGACAGTCTACACACATACGCCATGACCCATCTTTCTTGGGAACAAGTAACACAGGAATAGAGCAAGGGCTAAGAGACTCACGAATGTATCCCTTGTTAAGCAACGCCTGTACCTGGTGCTGAATCTCCTTCGTCTCATCCGGATTTGTACGTTACGGTGCGCGGTTCGAAAGCTGTGCGCTGGGGATGAGGTCGATCTGGTGCTCAATGCCACGAAGCGGTGGAAGACCCGGTGGTAAGTCTTTGGGAAAGACATCAGCGTACTCCTGCAAAAGGTTAGCAACCACAGAGGAAATAGCCAAAGATGGTGCATCATCAAGTGTAATGAGGACACTAGAGCATACAAGTGCATAGCATGGCAAATGAGCACCGTGTAGATCATCAAAATCAGCACGTGTAGCAAGTAAAACAGGAGCCTTCAACTTGATTTCAGAAGGAACAGAGGGCGATGGATCAAGTTGTTTAGCAGTTATAGCAGCTCAGGCAAGATCATCTTTAACAATTTGTTCAGGTGTCATTGGATGTATAATTATTTTCTGACCCTTAAAAATGAAAGAATAATGATTCGAACGACCATGATGCAAGCTATCAGTATCATATTGCCAAGGTCGGCCAAGTAACAAAGAGCATGCTTCCATGGAAATAACATCACAATCAACAAAATCAGAATAAGCACCCATGGAGAAAGGAACACGCACGGAACGCGTGATTTTTATTTTACCACCATCATTAAGCCATTGAATGTGATATGGGTTTGGATGCTTACGAGTGGGTAACGACAACTTTTCGACCAGCATGGTACTCGCCAAATTGTTGTAACTGTCGCTGTCGATAATGATGCGAATTGACCGCTCCTGCACAACACCCTTTTATGGAATAGATTGTGTCGTTGATTCTTCTCAGGCAAAGCGACCTGTGTACTAAGAACACGCTGCACAACAAGACTTTCATACCTATCAGCGTCGCCCGGGTTGACATGTACCTCCGCCTGAGCTGCATGGTCAGTGGCAAGTAGTGCATGTTCAATTTCTTCAGAATCACTAGCCGAAGAGTACTCACCATCGTCACGAATGAGCAAAGTGCGCTTGTTTGGGCAGTCCCGAATCACATGGCCAAATCCTCTACAGCAATGACACTGAATATCCCGTGTACGACCTGTGGGTGGGGCAGTGCTGGCTAGTTTGGTCGTTTTCTCGCGTGGAGTAGTGGTGGACGAGGATGGCGCAGGGGGAACTGGTGCTGAGGTGGATGTCGAGCTTCGTCCTGCAAAAGGGTTAGAATATTGCTTCGAGCGGCGTCCCTGCACTTCACGTTCAGCTTTGCAAGCATATTCAAATAAAGTAGTCATATCATAATATTCCTTATAATCAAGTATATCCTGGATTTCGCGGTTTAAACCACCACGAAAACATGCCATAGCAGCGTCATTGTCCTCCAATATCCCACAATGAATCATACCTTTTTGTAACTCCTGGAAATAGTCCTCAACAGATTGAAAACCTTGCTGAAAACGCTGCATTTTATTAAGCAAATCACGAGCATAATACGAAGGCACAAATCGATGTCGCATCGCAGCTTTCAACTCATCCCAAGTGGTTGGAATGGCAGTGGGATGTTTTATTTTATACTCACGCCACCAAATTAAAGCAAAATCAGTAAATTCACTAATAGCAGCTTTAACCTAAGAATGTGCAACAATATCATGGCATGAAAATTTTTGTTCAACCTCTAACTCCCAATCAAGATATGTAGCAGGATCATATTTGCCATTAAAAGGTGGAATTTTCAATTTAATCTTAGAAAATAAGTCATTAGGGGGATGACGAACCACACGGCGTGCACGACCACGGCGATCTCCATCGTCCTGCTCAGTGTCACTGTCGTAGTCCTGCTCCATCTTTGTGTTCAACGCATCAAGGCATGTCAAGATGGTGTCGAGTGTGGTGCGAGTCGCCGTTTGAGCAAGGTCAAGCTGGTTGAAACGCTCGGTCGTCGAAGTGACCGTTGAATCAAGTCGTTCATGCATCGTCCTAATGTCAGCAGCGAGTCCATCAACTTGTCCCCTTACTTCCAGCAACTGGGCATCCACCGTGTCGTGTGGTCCTGCCATAGTTAGCGCAAACACCAAAACACCAAAAGGAGAAAAACTGACAACAACAGAGAAATGGTGGTGACAACTCGCTCAATGGAATGCTGTTATCAAGTTCTTATCCGTTCTTACCAAGCCACAGTGGTGAACTGCAACCAACAGGTGGAACCAGTGAAAGATTGGATGAGCGATTGCCTGGAGAAACAGAAACCTTCTCGTCGTAGAAATATGTGGAGTTTTGGGTAGGCTGCACTCAAGTAAAGGATTAGCACGATCAAACAATAATGCAAAGTTGAATTATAGTGCAAAACACGAAACTATATTGCTGGCCACAAGTGCAAAGGATGGATGGAACTAGCAGAATGGCAGTACTATAAATATTGTACTAGTGAGGCCAAAAAGGCACTAGTAGGAATCATAGGTGATTTTGTTTTTCTTTTTTGTATGATTTTTTGATATTTTTTCAGCACAAGGAGCAACAAAATAGGAGCTACACGAAGTTTCACCTAAAACAGAGTTCAGATCTGGTCTACAGAAAATCAGGAAGTTCTCTGAAAAGCGTGCGAGAACTTTGACGAATTGTTTTCTTTATTTTCCTGAATTTTTTTGACAATTTTATCGAAACCAAACAGGCCGTTGGCTAGTTTGGCCGGCCTCAGAATGGTGTATATGTGTGTGGCGTCCGCATCATCAATCGAAAACAAAGCAATAGGCGCCCTAGGAATGTAACCATAAACAATTTGAAAAGGGCACATCTTTGTAGAAGAATGTGTTGCATGATTATAAGCAAACTCAACATGAGGCAAGCAATCCTCCCAACGTTTCAAATTATTGTCTAAAACAGCCCTAAGCATGGTAGACAAAGTTCGATTAACTACCTCAGTTTGACCATCAGTCTGAGGGTGACAAGTGGTGCTAAACAGCAATTTAGTTCCCAATTTATTCCACCGAGATCTCCAAAAATGTCTGAGAAACTTAGCATCACGATCCGAGACTATTGTATTGGGAATACCGTGCAAACGAATAATCTCTCTAAAAAACAATTCAACAACATTACTAGCATCATCAGTCTTATGACAAGGTATGAAATGAGCCATTTTGGAGAATCGATCAACAACCACAAAAATGCTATCCCTCCCCTTCTTAGTTCTAGGCAATCCCAAAACAAAATCCATCGAAATATCAATCCAAGGGGAAGTACGAACAAGCAAAGGCATATACAAACCATGGTTGTTCAACCGTGACTTAGCTTTCTGACAAGTAGTGCAGCGTGCAACAAGGCGCTCAACATCAACGCACATCCGAGGCCAAAAGAAGTGGGCAGCCAACACCTCATGTGTCTTGTAGACGCCAAAGTGCCCCATGAGACCGCCTCCATGCGCTTCCTGTAACAACAAAAGACGAACCGAGCTAGCTGGAACACACAACTTGTTAGCGCGAAACAGGAACCCATCCTGTATGTGAAATTTGCCCCATGGTTTCCCATTAATACAATGGCCGTAGGCTAGTTTGGCCGGCCTTAGAATGGTGTCAACAAGCTCCTGTAAAAATTTCAGATTTTTTGAACAACCGAGCGAAAAGTTATGCCCGGTTTAAGGAAGGTATGTTTAAAACAACCGAGATGAGACAACCGCTTTGTATCCTTTCTCCTTCGTTTTCTTTTTTTTTGTTTCTGTTTTTTTACGTAACCGAAGGAGAAAATCAAGGAAGCGACGTTGACTCGGTTTGTTTTTTTTCTGTTTTTTTACGTAACCGAAGGAGAAAAATAAGGAAGCGGCGTTGACTCGGTTTGTGGCGTGATCAAACGGAATATGGTGGCAGCGCGCTAGGGTTTGAATGGTGGAATAACACAATGCAACCAGCAACAAATGACGTGAAAGCACACAAATTCAACAATGCAGATTATTGAAAGAAAGTGCGAGGCTCAAAAGGGTGCTGGGATAAGGTCTAACCTAAATTTTTATGTGGTTTTGTGGACTGTAGGAGAAAAAAAACACTCGATAAACTCACCGATCAACCTGGAAATCGATACCACTTGATAGAGCTAGAGTGCCCGATCTTTTCGGTGAGTGGAGATAATTCCGATTTGGTGGAAGTAGACCCTCATGATCCGACTACGACGAGCGAACCCGAAGCGTCAATGCAACCGCTGAACCAACTCCCAATGGTTACCGACCTTGCTGATGCGAGATCGGCCTGATCACGAAGATCGTTTCCTGTGCGCAATCGAAGAACGAACAAGAAAAATATGCGAGCAATCTTAATATCACTCGAGGTGGAGTTCTGAATCATAGAGGACAACACGTATTTGTGCGTGCTCTGGTGTAGCTAAAGCTAGATGTAAAACAAAACTCAAGTTCTAAATGAAACAGGACTCTGACTAAATAGAGGAGAGGCGTGAACAGTAGGGCCGGCGCTACAGTACCGCGGTTACTGTTCACGACTTCCCTAGGCGCCCCATCCGGGCCTTCCTGTTGGGCCATCTTCTAATCTTCTGGGCCTTCGTTATTTAACAGCATGATGTAGTTCAATTCTCTTGCACGGGGCCGAGTCACTGGCCCAGGTGGAAGGGGTGGCGCCTGGACTGGGGAAGATGGTGCCTGGGCTGGAGAAGGTGCTGCTGGTGTAGATGTACTCGTGTTGGTGTTGATGTCCTCATCAGTTAGTGTATATGTATGTGATGAATATCAACTAAAAAGATTTTTATGCACTTTCAGTTTTAACGATAAGGGAATTTTAAACTGCATCAAGAGTAGCTATTTAGAAAACAAAGATTACAATCCATATGAATGAGATACACATTTACCATTTTGGATTATCTTAGTATAGCTTACTCAAGGGAAACTTATTCCCCATGACACAAGATATACATAATGTGCTCCCACTAGATATGTGCATCAAGTATTTGAATGACTTGCCAAATGCACTTTCAATTCAGTTAAGAGTCTCATGAGGAGTACATTACATATATTGGTCAAGGCATGAAAAATTTGCAATGAATTAACTTATGCCTAAGAATACTTACAACCATATAGAATGTACTATTTGTTATACCAATTTGACAGATCTTACTATCTGTGGTGGTGTCACCTTAGTATTCTTCTTTTCATCATTTGTGGAGACTTCCTTCTTTGTTATCTCTTTTCCTTTTAAAACTAGTCGATAAAACACTTTGAAAAGAGGTATTAGTAGTACAAGGAAGTATTTAATGAATGATGATATCTATATATATGAATGGCAAACAAATCATCATTTATGAGGCGTAAAGGCATAAATTAAATTCCTTTTAAGTTAATGCACATGGAGCAGTGAATTCACAATATGCACTAATTTACAAATTTACGCCAAAAGGAATTTAACCTTCATATTGACATTCCTTTCCATAGAATATATTATTACCAATTGAAAGAATGCCACTTGGAAGCAACTACTATTGATCAACTACCAATTGAAGCAATTTGTTCCATACCTTCGCCTTGAGCATTCCTAATCTTTCTTTTAGGTGAAGATTAACCTTTAAAGCTTGTGATTTTACCAATTTAAAGAGCACAATCTCTACTTATGAATTTCCATGAAATATCTTAAAAGAGATTGCATTTGAAACACATGCAATAATTTCCTATTTAGCAACCTCTAGTATATAAATGATAAAAAGGTTACTAAAATAAGGAAACCTCATGATATGAACTAAATTACCCTTACAAGCATCATGCATGACACTGATTTAAACATGGTGAAAATAGCATGATTATTTAATTAAGTTTATAGGGCAAGTTTAATTCATAACATGGTGAGTGATCAATGTAGAAGACTCAAAACCAATTTAAACAAGAAGGAATACATCACATAGTATTGGATTGATCTTCTTTGAATGTTAAATGACACGTTCCATTTGAGAAACACATTCTCATGTTGTGAGACTACATAAACACTTAGATAAAAACATTAGTCTCACAACTCTAGTCATATAGAGAATTCCCCTTTTGTTAAGTGCTTTAAGAATTTGAATTTCTAACTTAGCACTCTATTCATTTACGAACATGGGATAATCCTCTTTATGTCTAGGTCATGGCAATAATATGATAATTCATTTGAAATATGCCACGAATTAATTATCATCAATTAAAGTATGTAGATTGCCACATATAAGAATAACAAATATGCAATCTACCATATAATTTGATCCTTTCCAAAGCAATGTAAAATATTTTAAGTTCATTCTCATGTGCTTCATTTTTCCTATGTGGCTACAAAAGACACAAAGGAATATAATAATTAAAAGCAATGTGCACCTAAGATTTATTTTTTACCATCCTTTGGATATCCCTTATTTGTAGGCCTTTTGCTTGATTCCCACAAAGGTTAATCCTTATTCCCTACAACACAAGTTCTTGCTAGAGATGAATATGAAGTTAGTGATATAACAACTCAATTCATCTTTGGGCCAATCTTAAAAAATAGTCAATGTAAGATTGATAGCTTGAGATAAGAATTGAGTTAAACCGCTCAAGCACCCCAAAGCTTCATATCATCTCTAGGTACCTGCAAAACTTATTAAGTATATTTTGGTACCCATCTCATGATGGGTCCATCAATGTTAGCCAATAAGGACTTAGGCACCCAAATAGCCTTGGTCCTAGAATGTGGTGAACTCATCACCTTTCTAGCACAAGAGTCAAATTTGGGTCTCCTAAGCATATCTGAATGTATTGACAAGTTAGGCTTAGGAATTTTACCCTTTGGACAAACCTTGAATAGATGACCTTTTCACGGCAATTGTAGCAAATGCGGTGCTTATCCTTGCAATGCATTTGCCTTTTGTTTTCATCCTTTTTGATGGTCATCTTTCTTGATCGTGCAAGATCTTGGTTCTTCATGTGGGGGCATGAACCAATTTCATGACCCTTCTCCTTGCATCCATAGCACCTTCTATCGCTTCTCTTTGATTTTTCTTTATTGAAGCACATAGATACATTGTTAGAGCAAATAGTATGAGCATTAATTTTCTTACCATGAATTTTGCTCATGTCCTTCTTGGAAAGCTTGGTATTCTTTTGAAGGGGTTTTGTGCATGCTACGGTTGTCCCCTTCTCAAGCTTTTTCACCATATTATCACGGTTATCTTGAGAAGGTTGAGCATGACACTTTCCCTTCAAAAGAGTTAAGCTCCTTCTTAGCCTTCCAACTTCTTCCTTGAGCTCTTTATTTTCTTGTGTGATAGAAATATCACTAATTCCTGAAATTTCTAGCTCAATGGAAGATTGGCTTTCTTGAGAGAAACATTTGTTAGCACATGATAATATAGTTTCTACTTGAGTACATGTGCATATGTGAGGTTGGTATGATTTCAAATTAGTTAACACAACCTCATGAGCCATTTCTAACATGATATGTGAATCCATAAATTTATTATGAGAGCACACAAGCATAGCATGTTTTTCTTGCAAAGCTAGATTTTCAATATTTAGCCTTTCTATCGTGTTCTTGAACATATCATTTTTATTTTCTAATTGAGCAATATATGATGAATGATTAACAACTTTAATTTGCTCAATTGAAATGTCTTCATACCTTTGAACCAAATCATCATGAGAGCACTTTAGCTTCTCATGCTCTTTGGTCAACTTCTCTAAGTCTTCGATTGTCTTCTTGCTTATGAAGAATTTCTTTTTGTTCTTCCGCTCTTTTCATGAGTTTGAGCAAGCTCATCCGATGTTTCTTGCTTAGCTGAGCGAAGAATTGTTGAAGATCATCCTCATCTTCACTATCACTTTCTTGCTCCTCCTCATCCTCACTTTCGCTTTCACTGTCACTCCCATTAGCAATAAAGCACATATGAGAAGTGGATTTGAAAGATGAACCTTGTGAAGAGGTGGATTCGTCGTTTGGTCTCTATCGATCATTTTCTTCTTCTTCAATCTTGTTCTTCGCCTCATCTTCCTTCATTTTGAGGAACATCCTTTCGGCGATTCTCATGGCAAGGTCTATTGCCCTAGGATCAACATCTGCACCAAAAGAAGAAGTCGAGACAACCTCAACTTTTTCAAGCTTAGAAGCACTTTCGTTTCTTAGTCCCCCCGACATGATCTTTCCTCACGCGAATAAGCGTTAGAACGAGGATTAGGCTCTGATACCAATTGAAAGTTGCCTAGAGGGGGGGTGAATAGGCAAGTGGAAACGTTTTCAACAAAAACTAGAAACGAACTGGGTAAAACCGGTTCAACCGGTGTCAAAACCGGTTCAACCGGTTTGCACGAGCTCAACTAAAGAATGAGATTTAAAACTGAATTGATCTCGAAATCCACCCAGTTAACTCTGGAAATGAGATGTTCTAGTTGATCCATAGGGTTCAAAGTAGTAGAACTGAGAAGGGCACTTCTCAAAATCCACACACCAAAAAGATATAAATAAATCTTCCACAGAATGGTGAGAGAACGAAGAACACAAACAAACACAATGAGCAAGAACACAGGAGACACAAGATTTACCCCGAGGTTCGGTCACACCACCAAGGTGCCCTACTTCCTCGTTGAGGCGCCCACAAAGAGCCAGGTCTCTTTCAACCCTAATCCTCCCTTTGCCGACCACAAAGGTCAAGCCCACACACTAATATTTGCTCAAACGAGCGGGTAATACAAACTTTCTTGTGGTCTTCCACAAGATTTGGAGACTCACAAGAGACACCTAGTCGTCTAGGAGCTAGAAGCTCCAAGAGTAATGAATCCACAAAGAACTCGATGTAGTACCAAAGCTTGAATCAAGAAGAGCAAGAAGGATTTAGAGATGAAGCACCAAAATCGCAGCTCTTCAATCTCACTCAAAGATTTCTCTCCAAAGATTTGAAATGGGAGAGGCAAGAGGTGTGTGAGAGAGAGTGGGAGGTGTTTCTCAGGGTGGGAATGAAGTTTTGTGCGTGCTCTACTGTGGGGGAGAGATGTAGGAGTGAGTATATATAGGTGGGGCTCCAAAACTAGCTGTTTTTGACTTTTCTGCCCAAAAACCGGTTGAACCGATCCCAAAACCGGTTGAACCGGTTTTCAAAAAGCTGCGCACAGTTTTTTGGCTGACACAGCAGACTGGCAGAAATCATGTTGTAACTCTACATAGCTTTTTTCAAATCATGGCTTCAAGTCACCTTACTGATGTATCAACATGTTGTAACTCTACATAGCTGATTAGTTCATCGACTTAGTGCAAGTACTCTCTTCTTCACCTTAGCCATGGTACCTCGGTCTACAACCCGTCGCTTGGCCTTCACCTTCGCTTAGTTCCTCGAAGCCATTTCCTAGCTATCTTCACCCTATCAAGTCATTCTTGAGTCACATCCTATTGAGCATCCATTGAGAGAATCATTTCTTCAATATTGTGAACCTTGCTTGAATGTCATCTAGATATAACTGCTAAGATCAATCAAGCTCTAGTTTGATTCTCATATATTCATATATGGACTAATAGTAATATGGTCAAGCTAATTCACGGTTCCTCATATCTTATTCACTTTGGCTTGACCAATCCTCTTGATCACTTCAACCTCTATTATGATCATATTTATGCATAGTGATTTCTCAGGTCTTGTCCATACACTCAAACCAATATAGAGATCATATTATATCCATTTGCATTGTCTCACTGGCTATTTAACCTTGTGTTGAACCTTTGTTGGGAGGCAAGCATCCTCCCGCACACACGATCACGGATTTGGCTCCTCTTTTGGTACCACCTTTGAACAGAAACAACAAAACTCTGCTGCTTCCTCACCTACAACAACATGGGTTCGAAAACCCTGAGTACGGAGTGTACTTTCGCAAGTCTTACCCGACCAAAAGAAAATACTCTCAAGGATATGCTGGCTTTTAGGAGTTGAGGTAAGGTTTTGCAAGAACCAATGACCCATTGTGCATAAAGCTTACTAAAGTTGGTCCTTATGAATTCATTTTACTTGTCAGGTTAAATAGTTACATGCATCTAGATTTCTTTCTATTCTAGATCAAGCATCTAATCATGGCCCCATGATTCGAATCAAACGGTGCGGCACGCTATCTTCCTCCCCAAGACCAGGTGACGGCGGCGGTCGTGCCCACACGGCGGTGCCATCACCGGCATGAGCCGATTCATCCCCCCGGCGCCCTAACGAGACCCAAATTCGATCCAAAACAAGGCGGGGAATCATATGAACACGTGAGTAGGGCTTTTACCGGAGTCGAAGCGGAAACGATGCTTGCACATGCAATGAAGCGGATCTGCGGCGGCACACAGCTCCGATGAGCAATTGCACTGGCGCAGCGACACCAACGGTTGAATTAGTGGCCACCGTGGCTTCTAGGGATCATGACGCAACACTAGAACGCCCCACGAATGCCTGAGTGCCCGCTGTTCATGTGTTCGACGGTGGTGGGTCCGTTTTCCCTCACGAGCTCTCGGTGTTTTGGTGGCTAAGGCTAAGTGGCGAAGAGAAGGGGGAGAAAAGGATTCGGCCCTGCCTTATTGTCGCTGAAGGTTGGTTCGGAGAGGGAGCACCGCCAGCTGCGCCCGAGCTCCTCACGCGGCGGTTACGGTGAGGTCTGCCATGCGCGCGCAGAGATGTCCAGCTAGTAAGCGAGCCTAGGTGGTCAGCAGAAGCTCGCGAAGTCAGGTGTGAGCGGCACATGGTGTGGCTGGCCGAACGACCCCATATGTCAGGAGCATGGTGGTGTGTGAAACAACAGACGCGCGGGTCCCGCCAGCCGGCGCGCTCGCGCGGTTCGGGCCAGTTGGGTCGATGGGTGAAATGGGCCGAGGCGACCGACCACTTTTCTTCTCTTTTCTTTATTCTTTTTCTTTTCTGTTTTCTTTTTCCTTTTTATTTTTAGATTTTAAATTTGAATTCAAACTTGGTTGTGAATTTCACTCCTAGATTAAATACACAAATCAAAATACCAGCATGAAGAGATATTTATATATTCTTCTTCATAGTGTATATTGTTTTCCTTTTCCTCCCTTTTCTATGTTATTTTAAATTTCTATACTTCAAATTAGGTTAAACCCTAATTTTAACATTAATATATTTTTGTCATTATTATTATTAAATGCACAAACAAATAAACTCCAACATGATGCACTATTTCATTTATTTAATAAATTGTTAGTAGTCAAGGCGACCCCATGATTTAAATATGCAAAAAGGAGGAAAACAAAAGAAATAGTCAAATACACCTTTTGTAATTCCCAATTCTTATACATTTTACAAATCCAATTATTTGGGTATTGCAATGTTCTTTTTCAATCTTAAGTTACTTGACTTCATCTCTAAGCCTTTCATTGTCCACTGCCAACTCATTATTAATATCATTGCTTTCTATGGCAACTTTTCCTCTAGTGGTTGCATCTGTCAAGTACTTCAATTTCTGGTTCTCTAGTGTCATGACTTCAACTTTTTCAATTAATTCATCATGAATACTAGACTGATCAACTTGGCTCAAATCATTACATGAGGTTGCTACATCAATCTTAACAACATGGTTAATAACCTCATGTGTATTACAAGATAAAAGCTCATTTACAATAAGAAGATTATCATAGTCAATTTTAATTTTTGTATAATCTTCCTTTACTTTGACAAGTCTATCTTTCAGCTCCCTATTTGCTTCACTTAATTTTTCACATTTATCTTTGGCCTCTTTAAGGGAGGTTTTGAGCTCATTTTTGGTGGATGACATAGTTTTATTTTCTTCCTTCATTTCTTCACTAGCTTTAACTATGTCATACTTGGACATAGTTTTATTTTCTTCCTTCATTTCTTCACTAGCTTTAACTATGTCATACTTGGCTGTTAAGAACTCATTTTCATCTTTTAACTTGTCACATTTAGCTTTTGACTTTCTAATGATTTGAGTATATTCTTTAAGTAAGTCAGCTAATTCATCATAGGTAGGAGAAGCATACTCGTCATCACTATCACTATCACAATCATCAAAAATATCATTTTCATGTTGTACCTTCCGTTCACCTTTAGCCATGAGGCATAGGTGTGAAGTGGATGAATGTGATGGTGGTGGTGAAGAGAAATCCCCAGCGATGGCGGCAACCTTTTCATCATTCTCTTCTTCACTTGAAGAAGACCCGCTTGAGGATTCAATTTCAGTGAGCCAGTCACCAACAATATATGCTTTTCCATTTTTCTTTTTGTGAAATCTCTTGTGCTTGCCTTCCTTCCTCTTGAAGAATTTCTTTTCCTTCTTCTCATCATCACTGTCATCATCTTTCTTACCCTTGAACTTGTTTTTCTTGGGCTTGTTGCATTGATGAGCAAGATGACCGAGTTCTTCACAATTATAGCAGTCCATCTCAGAGATGGGCTTTCTTTTGCTAGAGAAAAACTTCTTCTTTCTTGAATCAAACTTGATACCTTCTTGATTGAGTTTCTCCAACATTTTGGTGGTCTTTCTCACCATTAAGGCAATGTTTGCATCAAGGTCATCATCACTTGAGGTTTCTTCCTCAACTTGCATTTTGGCCTTCCCTTTATTTTCTTGGCTAGCTTTGAGAGCCAAGTCTTTTCTCTTGGAAGAAGACCCATCCTTGTCATTTATGTGTATATACATTTCATGAGCATTGATCTTTCCCAATATTTGAGTTGGAGTAGTAATAGAAAGATCCATTTGATGTAGCACAGTGACAATGTGTCCATATTTGTCAATTGGGAGGACACTAAGAATTTTTCTCACAACATCCAGTTGTGAAATTTGGGTGAGCCCCAAGCCATTGACTTCCTCTACAAGAATGTTAAGTCGTGAGTACATATCATTAGCATTCTCATTTGCAAGCATTTCAAAAGAATTTAATTTTTTCATTGCAATATGATATCTCTCCTCACGCTCACTTTTAGTTCCTTCATGTAGAGCACAAATATCCAACCACAAATCATGAGCATTTCTATGATTTCTTACTCTATTAAAAACATCTTTGTAAAGGCCCCTAAAGAGAGTGTTTTTGGCCTTAGCATTCCATTTTTCATAATTATACTCATCACCTACAAGATTTGTGGGATCTCTTGGTTCGGGGAACCCTTGAGTGGTGGCTTTATAGACACCAATGTCTATAGAATCTAAGTAAGCTTCCATACGAATTTTCCAATAAGGAAAATCGTCACAATAAAAAACGGGAGGAGGTCCATCCCCGCCGGACATCGCTACTCTAGCGGTTAAGCTAAACTAGGAGCAATAAGGCTTTGATACCAATTGAAAGGATCATGATGCCCAAGAGAGGGGTGAATTGGGCTTTTCTAAAAATTCCACAAATATTAAACCCTAAGCAAGAGCCCAACTTCACCCAACTACTAACAACAAATAAATATTACTGGAAAAACAACAACCCTAAGTCATTACTTCAAATACTTGCTAAGCAATTGAACAAAGTGAAATGCTCAAATTAAATGCAGAATGTAAAGCAAGGTTAAGAAGACTCCTCCAATTTTTTGTCGAGGTATCGAAGAGTCGACACTCTTCCCTAGTCCTCGTTGGAGCACCAGCGCAAGGGTATCGCTCCCCCTTGGTCCTCGCAAGAACCAAGTGCTCACTATGAGGTGATCCTTTGCCACTCCAGTGCGGTGGATCCCTCACGGCCGCGTACAAACTTGAGCCGGGTCACCAACAAATCCTTCGGGGTGATCACCGCGCTCCAATCGCCACCAAGCCGTCTAGGTGACGCCGATCACCAAGAGTAACAAGCCATAGACTTTCACTTGACCAAGAGAAGCCTAATGCATGTGGTGTGTGCTCTAGGTGGCTCTCACTTGCATAATGAGGTCCTAACACGGGATTATGATTTTCTAATCACCTCACTAGGCTTTGTGGTGCTTGCAATGCTCTAGCAATGAATGGGCTTGAATGTGGGCAGCAAGACATTCAATGAGGTAGGTGGAGGGGGTATAAATAGCCCCACCCACCAAACTAACCGTTGTTGAACCTATCTGCGCATGGGCGCACCGGACAGTCCAGTGCACCACCGGTGGCCAACTGTGCGCCAACGGTCGGCTCCAACAGCTAGTTCTGACAGTTAGCCGTTGGACTGACATTGCACCGGACAGTCTAGTGTGGCCGCTAAAATTCAACTCGTGAACTCGTTGCTCTCGGGTTTGTCGGGGGCAGAGGCACTGCCCCCGGGGCTGGCTGGCCCCACTGTTAGAGGGTGCACCGGAGAGTCCGGTGCCCCTAAGACAGCAACCCTATTTTCTTTTCCTTTGGTTTTTCTAAACCATTTTTCCTTCTAACTTGTGAGTGTGTTATAGAGTGACACCTAGCACTAGATGTGAGTGTGAATATGCACCAACACTACACTAGAAATCTCTTCGTCAAACTACTCATCCACAACCCCTCTTTATAGTATAGCTAAAATAAAAATAGAAGACCTAATTCTATACCATGTGTTTGCAACTCCTTCGACACTCGGAATATGAAGACCTTCATCTTTTGATTCATCTTTTTCAGCCGTCTCTTCAAGTTCTCATCTCAGAGATTGTTTTCACCGTTGCAACACAACTTCCTGTAATGTGACCTAACTTACCATTTGCTCTACAAAACACACGTTAGTCACATATAATCTTATGTTGTCATTAATCACTAAAACCAACTAGGGGTCTAGATGCTTTCAGTGGCTCATAGAGAGGAAGCGGACTGTTGGCATTGTCATCAATGTACCTTACCTCCTTCACCACCATGCACCCGCTTACAAATTTTCCGAGAATTTCCTGAGGCGTCATCTTGGTGTACCTAATGTTTTCACGAATAAGGTTTACAAGATGAGGATCAATTACAGTAATGACCTTATCATTAGTCGCACGACGCCGTGATCTGTCCATCTTGTGCTTCCGTAGCTTCTTATCTTGTTCACCATGGTCTTGAGCCTGTTATATGTTTCAGTTGGCTCCCCACTTTTCATGGGGAACCTACCCAGTTCTCCTTCCACCAACTCCATTTTGGTGATCATGGTAGTGTCGTTTTCCTCATGAGAAATTTTGAGGGTGTCCCATATTTGCTTGGCATTGTCTAAGCCGCTGACTTTGTTGTATTCATCCCTACATAGAGATGCTAACAAAACAGTAGTAGCTTGGGCATTTTTATGAATTTGTTCATTAATAAATATAGGATTATCAGTACTATCAAAGTGCATTCCGCTTTCCACTATTTCCCAAATACTATGATGGAGAGAAAATAAATGACTACGCATTTTATGACTCCAAAAAGAATAGTCTTCTCCATCAAAGTGAGGGGGTTTTCCATGTGGAATAGGCATTTCAATTGCAAGGAATATGAGAATAATAAAAAGAATAGTTTTGATTAATCGTTTTCTTCTTTGACGAGGAATCTTCATCGTCGTCGTCCCTTGGTTAAGAAGAGGAGGCATCGCTGTCATAGTAGATTATCTTCTTGATGCGTCTCTTCTTCTTCCTATCCTTCCTTTTATTGTTTGAGCCGGAGTCAGTGATCTTGTCACCTTTTGGCTCATCGACATTGAGGATCTCCTTCTCCTTGTCATTGATCACAATCCCCTTGCCCTTAGAATCCATCTCTTAGGGTGGTTAGTCCCTTGATGAAGAGAACGGCTCTGATACCAATTGAGAGCACCGAGAGGGGGGCGAATAGGTGATCCTGAATAAAACAACTCTACAAAACAAACTTGGCCTAAAATGGATTAGTGAGATCGAAATCCAAGTTCAAATGCTGAGTGTGAAAGGAGACAACTTCTTCACTTAATTGCTCTTACAAGGTGAGTATTAAACTTAGAGCAATATTGTAAGTGAAGTGAAGTACTAGAAAGAATAGTATCACAGTAAGGTAATGTAAACAAGCGACACGACGATTTTTATCCCATGGTTCGGTCAAGCGTAAAGTGCTTGCCTACTCCACATTGTGGCGTCCCAATGGACGAGGGTTGCACTCAACCCCTTTCAAGTGATCCAAAGATCAACTTGAATACCATGGTTCTCTTACTTATCTCAAGTTTCTCCCATTGTGAGGAATCTCCACAATTTGGAGTCTCTCACGCCTTACACAGTTGATCTCAAATAAACCACAAAAGGAAGGGGAGAGTAGAGACACACACACAAGAGACAAAATCACAGCAACACACGCACACAAGTCAAGATAAGAGCACAGGAGACAACACATCGGAGTTACAACTCAAAGTACGTGCTTGAATCTTAATCTATCAAAGCAAAAGCGTGGTCACAGTGTCTTGGTGTTGTAGGATGTTCAAAAGATGCTTGGTGTGGTGCTCCATGCACCTAGGGGTCCCTTTTATAGCCCCAAGGGACCTAGGAGTCGTTGGAGCTCCATTTGGTAGGCTCTAGTTGCCATCTGTCCGTGGGTGCACCGAACTGGCTGGTGAACACCGGACCGTGAACAGTGTGACAACAAGAAATCCCCTGATTGGTGAAATTCTGCTTCTGGGGGGACACCGGACGGTTCGATGGGTTGACCGTTGGCCCGGAGCCGACGTGGCCACTAGTCGTTGGCTAGCTGGCACACCGGACTGTTTGGCGCACCGCACGGACGGTCCGGTGAATTATAGCCAGTAGAGGCTGGAATTCCGGAGAGCTGGCTATTCGGCGGACCGTGCACAGGACTGTCCGGTGCACATCATACTGTCCGGTGGGTGGCATTGGACCATCCGGTGCTACGCAGAGAAGTCCTTCTTCTTCTTTTTCAATCTAAGTCTCTTTTGCTCCTTTTGGCTTGACTTCATAAGTGTAACACCATAAAATCTTGGTTTTAAAGATTTGTAAGAATTTTCCCAAGATGTGGTAACCATGTTTTCTAATGATAAATTAGAAGCCAAATTCCCCTATTAGAGTTATCTTTGCCTCTCTAAAGGTTTAAATTAAAATATAGATTTTATTAATGTGCCTTTATAGGAATTGTTAAGGCAGTAGAATTGGTTAAAATTTAGAAATGTGAACACTATTAATTTTACCAAACACCAGTTCTGAATTTTGACAATGAAGTATAAACTTTAAAAGAAAGGTTCCAAATTTTGATTTAAGGATGTGATTTATTTTCTTTTAGGTGCATGCAAGGTTAAAATCAAGTCAATAGAACTATAAAATAATTAACAAAATAATACTCTGCATACATAAGTGGATTTTTGTTTGTATTGACTTGAAGTTTGTGAAGTTTATATTTGAATCTAATTTGAAATAGGAGAACAAATTCGGATTAGAAAACAAGAAAAGAAAATGGGAGAAACTGCTTGGGCTGATTTCCCCCAATCTGTCCCAACTCACCCCACGTTGCATGGCCCAGCGCCCTAACCCAGTCAGCCGCTTCCATGTGGGCCCCACTAGTCAGGTCTTCACCCACGCGCAGCTGAGATCCTCGTTCAGCCGATTCCGGGCGCCAACATGCGGGCCCCCTTGGTCGGTCTCACTAGCGATTTGAGCCCCGCTCGTCAGCCGTAGCTTCCCGCTTCCGTGTCCCTATTACTCAACCATGTGGGTCCCTGTCACACCCGGGTTTTAGGGGTCCAAAACCCGGGCACGAAATAATCACCAGGTGTGCTGGGATCAAGTCTCACACATATGATGAATCATGGTACAGAAACGAATATCACATCTTTAATATATAATAGGAGTTCTATAAAAAAATAATTTACATTATATGGAGACAATGATCCAGCAACCCAAAGTTGACTCGGAGACGACGGCCTAGATCTCTCACGAACTCGTCACAGCATCCTCCATGCACCTCATCCTGCGATACCTGTTCTTGACCTGTGGGGGTGTGAGACAGCAAGAGTGAACTCACATACGTTCATCACTCAACAAGTTGTGGAGAATAATGTGCATGAACTCGCCAAAGGTGGGAGCTCATGTGAAGTGTAAGGCTTACCAAAGAGAATTGTTAAAGCTGAGTATTGCTTTTAAAGTTGGTCAAAATTTTATTAGCATTTACTAAATGTAAGTAAATACCAAACCATAGTAATAGTAAATACAAAATAATAATAAATTCCAATGCGATGCAAATGACAAATTGAATTTAATTCCATAAATTAATCATGTGAGTGTCTGAGCTGCTCATGATCGTAAGCACGACTCATATATCAGTTTTACACTCTGCAGAGGTTGTACATCTTTACCCATAAGTCATGTTACCCATCTGCCAAGGGATCACGACTTCCCATACACCTCTACCGAGGAGGCGAGGCGGGGTAACACTACGAGGCCTTTACAAAGTTCCACTAGCTTCAGAAAACCCGCTACAGTTTCTAGGAAGCTCCAATGCAGGGACCCCTCGCCTGACCACCATCGCAGCAAAATCAACCCAAGGGCCTCCCTACACTGACCACTCCCCTACTGCCCTTGCCCCTTTCGGGTAAGGTAGTACTCCACTAGCTTTCCTAATTAGTCAGCCAAGGGCGTTCCATACCACCCTTGTGGTAGCACTATTTTCTCAGGTGGTTCTCCATGTTCCAATTAACATAATGATCTTATCATGAACAATAAATAATAAACTGATAATAAAAGTGTGATCATGAATAATGTGTATCTCCATACCCAAAACCACATAAAGCAATAGCATGTACTACCCAAAAATTTAGTGGTAAAACAAGGTATAAAGATAGTCAAACTAGGGTAACCTATTGGGTCCCATCAAAATTAACCTATGCAGATCATTATGATTAATAAGAACATGATTATGTAAAACGAAGTGATCAAGGGCACAACTTGCCTGGGACTTAAGATTCCAAGTACCAACTTGCTCTTCAGGTGATTCTTAACCTCGCTGCTAGTCGTAGCAATACAAACAAACATGGTATATGCAAAATTAACATCATACCAAACATAAGAACAAACTGCATAATAATGATCTACACATTGCTACGAGATCGCGGGAACAAGAATCGCTAAATTCGGAGTTACGGTTAAGGAGTTATGGTTTTCTAAAGTCTTAGGTGATTAGATAGTAGAAATACATTCTATGTTAATTAGCATTAATCATGTCAGAAATTGTATGAAGAAATAACTAATTCAACCTTAATCCTAAGTCATAACTTGCTTAGAGGTTATATTCTAGCCAAACTGTAATTGTAACTGTAGACATATTAACTTTGTTTATCAAGTCTAATCTACTAATTATAGGTTAAACAAATATATATTTTGCAAAATATGTCACACGATAAAATAAGGTTACAAAAGTGTAGGCAATATTAATATGAGTCTAACGCAATTTGAATGGACCCAATCGAAGCTAGAATGAATGAGTTATAGAATAAACAAGTTTCTATGTATTTTTAACATTTATTTTATGAATTTCTAGGATTTATGGACTGCAAGCATAAATTCTCGAGAACGCAGGGGCTAAAACATAAAGTTCCGGGCTCGGCTGTAATTTGTTTTGACTTGGGGAGGATGGCGGGTTGTTTTTGTAAAAGCCGAGGGGCTCTTTTGCTATTTACCCCGGTCAAAGGAGTACGAAGCCTCCAGAACCGTCCGATCTCTTAACAGTGGCTACGATTAGATCTGCGTTAATCCGAACGGGTATGCTCTACCAACCATCACATCCCCCATCAACGGATCGGATTTAATATGACCGAATTTGAGTCCCGGGCGCTAGATCCAAATCGGACGGCCGTGATTTTATTATGTTTCCCCCATCCTATCCGCCCGATCCAAGATCCAACGGATACGATTGCCTCAACAAAAAGGGTAGTCATATTATAATTGTGTCTGTCGGAGTAGATACAACGGATCAGGCCGCATCTTCTTCCCCAGCCAGTGGCGCACAGGCCCTTCCTCAACACGCGCCATGGCCAGAATTCGCATAATCCACTCGCTTCAGCACCAAAATAGATTTTAACAGTGATACACGTTAAGGAGGAGGAGGTGACATGTTTGGGGAGGTGCTCACCGTTTTTTTATATAAAGTAGTTCTCGACCATGGCAACGGCGAAGTCGCGGTGACCCAATCTCACCGACTAGTAATCCCGTCATCTTCGCCCTCGCAGCACCCACACCGAGATGCACTGATGCCATTCATGCACCCTGGAAAGTCTCCTGGGCGATTCCCAAGGATCAAGCACCGGTGTAGGCATGCTTTGGTGCGGCGCCCGCCACCGGCAATGGTTTCCTCAGGGAAGAGATGTTGGAACTTGCTACCAGGTGCAAGGGGATCCAACAGGGGTGAGAGTTGACGTAAACAAGGTTCTCGCACGAGATGGCAAAAGCTCTGTTAATCTAGCCTCTCAAGGACACTGTGCAGGGGTATTTATAGGTATCTGAGTGCCCAGCGTCCTGTGTTAAGGATGCATGTGCCCTCAGACACCAGGTTATCCCCGGAATATTCCCATAAAGTGGGGTTACATACTGTAATTACAGGGATGCCTTTACAAATTAGGCCCGTAACGCGCAGCGGCCGCGGAGGGCCTGTTACAATGGGCCGGATCACACGTGGGCCTCCATGCTGGACGAGGCCGCACGGTGGGACGACCTTGTCACAGGTCTTTGTCCGATGTCGTATGGGGCGAAGGGTGTCCCTGCCCGTTGTCTTGTCTCCGTTGGACCAATGACTACGGCGAAGGCATCGAGCGAAGGGTGGCGTCTTCGCCTTCGCCCCAACATTTGCCCTCTGAGGGACCAGTTCGACTAAGTCATCTGGTGCCGAAGACGTCGCTAGATGGCGGAGACGCTACCCTCGCTCAAAGTGGTTCCGCGGGGGTTTTTGACATGACCGTTGATTGACAACCGTACTGTTGGACTGCGGGTTTCCCGAAGCGCCGCGCCCTGTGTATAAAAGGGGGCGGGGGGTGGCGCGTTTTGAACTTTATCTTTCCACGCTCCGTGAAAACCCTAGCCGCCTTTTCCACCATCTTGCTGCTCGTCTGCCCTCCTTGCTCTTGTTCGCCGGAGATCTGGCCCGAGTGAAGCAGACCGCCCGCCGCCGCCGATGGTACGTAGCGATGCCGACCTCTTCTTCTTCTGCTGCCGCTACGCCGCCGGCCGACGCGTCGTCTGAGGAAACGCTGAGTACTGTGGCGGCGGAGGAGTTGCGCGCCGGCGATACGGTGGATTTCGGTGTGTCGTGGATGTCGTCGGTCCGCGTGCAAGATATGCAGCGGCTTGGTTACTTTGGCGGCGGGGTCGCTCGTGTCCCGGGGACGGAGGAAGTCCCCGAGCCGGAAGGCGAGTTGGTTGTGTTCGAGGCATTCTTTGCCGCTGGTCTTCGCCTGCCTGTGCACCGGTTTGTGGGAGAAGTCCTGCGCAGATTTAACGTTCAGATTCATCAGCTGACTCCGAATGTCGTGGTGGCTCTGTCGAAGTATGTCTGGGCGACGACTTCGTACGGCGGACGACCATCAGTTGAAGTCTTCGCGAAGTACTATTGCCTGCACTGGCAAAAGAGGATGATCGGAAATGAAGTTGCCCAGTTTGGGTCCTGTACGTTTACGCCGAAGACCGACAAGACCTCGATGGAGGTAGTTGAGTTGGTTCCTTGCGCCCGCAACAAGTGGGGCAACTGGCATGAGTTTTGGTTCTACGTCGCGGAGGGCACAGTCGAAGACCATCCGGGGCTCCTCGTGTCCGAGATGTGCTCGCATTATTACTCAGCATACCCGCCGTTTGAAGTGGCGGAGGAGGATGCGGACGAAGGGGCCCTTCGGTGCGCCGCCGGCCTGAGCAGCGGGCGCGATTTGGTTGAGGAGTTTGTGGCGTACGGGGTATGGCCCTTGGCGCATGGCTGGGCGTTGGGCAAAGTTTGCCCTCGCCAGATGCCTTCCCATGGTGGGAAGCTGGTGCGAAGTCCTGCCTTCGCGCTGGATCTGCATAGTCACGATCCGTCCGCCTTTGTGCGTGAGGCAGAGGATGGGGCGGTGCGGGTCGTCGGTCGGTACATGCCGAAGACAGAGGGCCAGCGTAGCTGGGATATTCGCGGGTCCAATGACCGCTTGAACAGGGTTTTCGAGTTGAACCGTCTGCCGTGTGGCGGTTATCCCGGCCAAGACGATGTGGATCGTCGCGGGAAGAAACCGGTGGTAGAGACTAGAGACGACCCCGCGCCGGTGGCCGCCCCGTCGTCTAAGAAGAGGAAACTAGGTATTGCTATGGGAGGTCTTGGGGTTTCTGATGGTTTTGCTAGGGAGTTGATGAGGACATGCGCGGCCCCGGGGGGAAGGATGTCTTCGCCCGAGCTCCGGGAGTCTTCGGCGCGGATGTTGAGGGGTACCGGGGGTTGGTGGCCTAAGAATGTTCCTATCCCCCGCGCGGCCGGCGAAGACTTTTTTACATCTCGCATGGTTCGTGATTGGAAAGTGTTTCCTTACGGGCGGAATATCGCTGCTGTTGTGTCGGCAGTGATGGACAAGGATCGTCAGGGAGCTGCGCAGAAGCGTCAGGCGGTCGTCAGGCTTCATGAGGCCCGGCCGAAGAGGCAACGAGGGGCTGCGAAGGCTGCTGCCCCCGGCGGAGGCCAGCCATCGCTGGCGGCGAAATCGGCCGTCCCTGCATCCAGCAGGGCGCCGGAGGCTGCGAAGGCGGCTGCCGCCGGTGGTTCCAAGTCTGTGAAGGCCGCCCCTGCGTCCAGCAGGGTGCCGGAGGCTGCGAAGGCGGCCCGAGAGTTGCCGCCGCCGGGCAAGCGCGTCGCCGACTTCGCCACCGACATTAGTGTGGAAGATTATCTTGTTGGTAAGTCGTTGGCTCGAGTTTTTTTTGTTAATCTGTTGATACGTCGCACGGTCGGACGAAGGCCAACTTGTTGTTGCTCCGCCTGCCGTGGCGACCGCGGCGGCTGCCGTGGTGCCCAGGGCGAAGGGCAGTGCTCTTAGTGCCGGCGGCGAGATGCCGACACTCACTGCCGTCAGGGACGAGGCGGGTGCTGTGTCCCACCGGCTGAAGGAGATGCAAGAGGCACTAAGTCAGGTGCGTTGAGCTAGACTTCGGTTTTTTACCGGCTTCGCTGGGGCTGTGGTCTTATGTGTGTCTTGCAGGCGTCTGACTTCGCAGACCGCGCGGCGTCGGGGGCCCTGACGGCAGTTGTGTCTGCCGAAGTCGAGAGACTTCGGACGCAACATGTTGACGCCGTCCGGGAAAAATCGGCCGCCGACAGTAAGTGCCGCAAGCTGGCGGATAAGGTGTCCACGCTGGAGGGTGAGAAAACTGACCTCCAGTGCCAACTGGCGGAGGAAAGGAAGGAGGCTAATGAGGCCCTCGCCAAGGCGCAGGCTGCGCAGGCGGAGGCCAATTTGGCACGGGCGGAGGGCAGTCTTGCCAGGCAGCGCGCCGAGCAGTTGGAGGAGCGGCTCAGTGCCCTGCAGAGCCGTGTGGAGAGGGCCGAGGCCTCGACGCGCTCGGAGGCCGAGCGGACACGCAAACAGCTTGTGGATTCATACCATGAGCTGGGCGCGCGGACCGCTGACTTCGAAGTGCCGGACCGAGAGCCCGGACTTCGCTGCCTCGAGTGGATACAGGAGGAGTTGCTGGCGCTTCCCGCCATCGTGGAGGGGTTTATGTCCTATGCCTCCCTGGTCACCTGCGAGGGGGCGATGAACGCGCTCTCTCGCGAAGGGTGCCGGCACTATGAGGTCTTCGACCAAGCTGATGAGGATTTCGAGCGCGATATCTACAAGGTTGAGGACCCTGTGGTGAAGGAATCCGCGGGAGCCCTCTACGACCGGATGTGGGGCCCCCACGGTCGGGAGGTGGTCAGGGAGCGAGCCGAGACGGCAAGGGATCAGGTAATGTTTGGCTTTTGTTTGGTGTTTGTTGAATGTGGGCTATATGTGGGTTTGCTGAATCTGTGTGTTGTGTCTCAGGCGGCGCGTGGCGAGAGGGTGGATGACTTTGGGGCTTTGAACAGCGAGCTGCCTGACCCGGAGCCGAACACGGCGGCGGCTATGTCCGAGGCCGCCCTGGAGCCGCCCCCGGAACCCGCCGAAGGCGTTCCTGATGCCCCCGCAGCCACTGCGGTCGGTGGAGGCCCGTCGCCAACTGCCGCGCCGAGGGCTGAGGATCCTGTGAAGGTGGCGGCGGAGCCGACAGCGGAGGATCCCGCGACGGCCGGGTCTTTGCAGGTGGCTTAGTGGGTGTGGGTAGTTAGGGAATTTTGGATATGTTGCTGAATCTTGGTTGCTGCGTAGGTTCAAGATTTTGGGCATGCGCACGCAACCGCTACTACTAATTTTTTGGCGGCTTCGACCGTGGATGATGGTAATAAATCGGATGGGTCTGCATCTAAGTTTTCTGATTTTGGTGACTCTGGGAGCTCGGTTGAGTGGACTGAGGAGTCGTCGGATGAGGACTTGGACTACTTTGCGGCCTTGGATGTGGCAGCGGCGGAGGCTTCGTCGCAAGCTGCGGATGCTGAAGTTGTGCCTGGTCCGAGTACTGGGCGTAGGCGGCGAAGGGCGGTTGCGAAGCGTAGAGTGAGTAGGGTGGACGGCGGTCGGCTTCGTGTGAGTAGGGCTGGTAGGCAGGAACTGTTGTCCTTGCCGGCCGCTGTGAGTGCAGGTGAGGGGGAGTTGCGAAGTCTTTTTGCGGGTGAGGAGCTTAGGATAATGTTATTTAACTATAGGGAGATGGGAATTATTCCGAAGGTTGAGCCGATGTAGAGTGTGATGCCCTCGCTTGTACATGTGTAATGGCTTGTGTGATGAGGTTGTGTGCCTTCGCACACTCGGCTATGTTCGCGAAGGCGTTACGTACTTGGTCTGGTGTATTTGTTATGTTGGTCTGGTGCGCATGTAGTCGGTGTTTGTGCGGACAGTTTGGTGTAGTCGTTTTCGCACTTGTTAAGCTTTGTCCGGATGCACCCTTAGGCAATTGTTCCACGGATAGTCTTCGCGGAGGACTACGATTCGTCGCACTTGTTGTGCTAGTCCGGCTGCACCCTTAGGCGACTTCTGCACGGATAGTCTTCGCTGAAGACTACGATTGTTCGCACTCGTTGTGCTAGCCCGGCTGCACCCTTAGGCGACTTCTGCACGGATAGTCTTCGCGGACGACTTCGATTTTTCGCACTTGTTGTGCTAGTCCGGCTGCACCCTTAGGCGAATTCTACACGGATAGTCTTTTTTGAAGAAGACTTCGATTTTTCGCACTTGTTGTGCTAGTCCGGCTGCACCCTTAGGCGACTTCTGCACGGATAGTCTTTTTTGAAGAAGACTTTGATTTTTTCGCACTTGTTGTGCTAGTCCGGCTACACCCTTAGGCGACTTTTGCGCGGAGTTGTCGCACGCGAGGGTGGCTAACGCTGAGCCTCGCGGTGACTTTGTATTGGTCGAATGTCGAAGACCGTCGGCGCGGTCTTTTTTCGACGCAGGTTTTTGCGGGGGATTTTTCACTTATATATTACATGACTCCGCCTTGTTAAAAACCTCACCCCCCGGGAGGAAAAGAGTGCGGGCCAGAATAAAATCGTTTTCGCGAATTACAGGGGCGAATCGGCCCTGATGAGTCATACAAAAAATTTGCGGAGATTGTCGATGTTCCAGGAGTGCTCCAGGTCTTCGCCGTTTGGCGTTGTGAGCCTGTATGCGCTAGGGGAAGCCTTCGTCTTGACAATGAAAGGGCCCACCCACTTTGGCTCCAGCTTGCCCCTGGACTCTGTCCGGCTGTTCGGACGAGTACGAGGTCCCCTTCACTGAATTCCCTCGGGATGACTGCATGGTCGCGCCATGCTTTTGTCTGGGCTTGGTATTTATTTAGAGCCTGTAGGGCGAAGACTCGGTCTCCGTCGATGAGATCCTTCGAAGTAGGCTCGTCCACGTCAGGGACGGCTGACAGAACTGTTCGCGGGGACCCATGTTTTATTTCTTGTGGGGACATAGCCTCCGATCCATATAAAAGGCGGAAAGGGGTGAACCCGGTCGCCCTACACTCAGTCGTGTTTAGCGCCCAGACCGCCTCAGGTAGCAAATCGGCCCACTTGCCCTTTTTTCGTCGAGGAGCATCTTTTTGACGGCTGTGAAAATTTTTCCATTGGCGCGTTCCACAACTCCGTTGGACTGCGGGTGATATACTGAGGCGAAGGCAAGCTTGGTGCCAATGGAGAAGCAAAAATCCTTGAAGTCTTGGCTGTCGAACTGCTTGCCGTTGTCGACTGTTAGTTCGGACGGTACTCCGAAGCGGCAAACAATGTTTTGCCAAAAGAATTTTTGTGCAGTCTTTGATGTTATTGTGGAAACGGCCCTCGCCTCGATCCATTTGGTAAAGTATTCGACAGCGACGAAGGCGAACTTAAGGTTCCCCTGAGCCGTGGGCAGGGGCTCGACGATGTCCAGGCCCCAGCGCTGGAGAGGCCATGTGTGGGCGATCAGTTTTGTGAATTGCGAGGGGCTGCCTGATCGGGGAGAAAATTTCTGGCAGGCTTCGCAGGACCTTGCAACCCGATTTGCGGCGCAGATCATTGCGGGCCAGTAGAAACCTTGGCGGATCACCTTTGCGGCTAGGGCCCTTGGCCCTGCGTGAGAGCCGCAAGTACCACTGTGGACTTCGCGCAGGATTTGGACGCCTTCGGTCTCGCTGACACATTTAAGCATTGGCTGACTGACCCCTTTCTTGTAGAGTTGGCCCTCAATCAGTGCGAAGTCCCGACTTCGATGTTTGAGGTGCTTGGCCTCGTTGATGTCGGTTGGGTGGTAGTACCCCTGTAGGAACAGGGTTATTGGTGCCCACCAGTCTTCGATCATGATAAGGTTGACTATGCGGTGGCCCTCGCTGTCATTGGTTATTTGGAGCCCTTCGGGGCTCCGGACGGCTGGCGTGCCGATGACATGGTAGAACACGTTGGAGGGCAGGGACTCGCCTCTGGCGGCAGCCTTGGCTAGTGCGTCGGCCTCTTCATTCTTGGCCCGGTCCACATGCTGCAAGGTGAATCCCTTGAATTGTCTCTCGAGACTTCGGATGGCCGCAAGGTATTGCATAAGTGCGGGGTCCTTTGCTGCATAGTCTTTCTCGACCTGGCCGGCAACTACCTTGGAATATGTTCTGATAATGCAGGTGGTGACCCCAAGGGCCCTCAGCTTGCGGAGGCCGAGGATGACTGCTTCGTATTCTGCTATGTTATTTGTGCATCTGTCAGATTCCAGAGCGAAGCTGAGGCGTGCTGCGTATCTGTGCTTGACCCCGGCGGGTGAGGTGATAACCGCAGCGGCGCCTGCGCCCGCATGGCACCATGCGCCGTCGTAGTGGATCGTCCAAACCTTCTCTGCGGACGGGTCCGGCTGTGTTATTGGCCCAGTACAGTCGACGACGAAGTCTGCCAAGACTTGTGACTTGATGGCTGTCCTGGGCTCGAAATTGATGTGGTAGCCGGAGAGTTCGGCCGCCCACTTGGCAATCCTCACCGATGCCTCCGGGTTTCTGAACAATTCACCGAGTCCCCTGTCTGAGGTGACTCGGACCTTGAATGCTTCAAAATAATGGCGCAATTTGCGCGAAGACATAACAACTGCGTAGGCAATCTTCTCCAGCTCTGTCATGTTACATTTGGACGGGGTTAGCACTTCGGAGACGTAATAAACTGGGCACTGTCTGATCACGCCCTCAACTGTCTGCTCCTGCACCAGTGCCGCGCTGACCGCATGCGGCGAAGCCGCAACATAGAGCAACAGGGGTAGCGAAGAGTCGGGGCTTGTAAGGACTGCCAACTCCGACAGGTACTGTTTTAATGAGGCGAAGGCCGCTGCCTGCTCTGGTCCCCAAGCGAAGTCTTTTGCGCCATGGAGAGTTTTGAGGAAAGGGAGACTTGGCTCAGCGGATTTGGAGATGAATCTGTTGAGGGCGGCCAACCTGTCCGTCAGGCGCTGGACGTCTCTGGCGGACTGCGGAGGCGTCATGTTGATGATGGCCTGAATTTTGGTTGGGTTGGCCTCGATGCCGCGGTGTGATACCAGGTAGCCCAGTATTTTCCCTTGGCGAACGCCGAAGACGCACTTTTCTGGGTTCAGGCGAAGTCGTGCGTCTCGCATGTTCGCGAATGTCTCGGCGAGGTCAGTGAGATGGTCCTCCTTGCTCTTGCTGGCGACGACGATGTCGTCCACATATGTGAATATATTTCTGCCAACTTGCCCTTCGAGCACTGTTTTGGTAAGCCGGGAGAAGGTGGACCCGACGTTCTTGAGTCCCTCCGGCATTCTGATGAAGCAATATGTGCCGAAGGGTGTTATAAAGCTGGTGCTAGCCTTGTCTTCCTCTTTCATGTATATCTGGTGGTAACCGGAGAAGCAGTCGAGGAGTGACATGACTTCGCATCCGGCCGCGCTATCGACTATTTTGTCGATCCGCGGCAACGGGAAGTTGTCCTTTGGGCAGGCCTTGTTGAGACTGGTGAAGTCGATGCACATTCGCCACTTGCCGCTCTTTTTCTGCACCATTACAACGTTGGAGAGCCACGTGGGGTAAGCCACTGGCTCGATGAATTTGGCTTCCAGGAGGCGGTGTACCTCTGCCTTGGCGGCCTCTGTCTTCTCGTCGGACATTTTGCGAAGCCGCTGTTTTTTCGGTCTCACCGAAGGGTCGATTCCCAAGCTTTGCTCGATTATGGATCGGCTGACCCCGACCAGGTCGAGGGCTGACCAGGCGAAGACATCTTTGTTCTTGGACAAGCAGCAGAGGAGTTTCTCCTCCTCATGTGAAGTGAGGTCTTCGCTGATAGTGACTGTCTGCTTGGGCGTGGCCTGGTCGAGGGGAACAGTCTTGGTCCCGTCGTTGCTCTGCAGCTGTGCCTTGTCGTGCTCCTTGTCGGTTGGGCTGACGGACGCAGGGACCTCGCGTTGGGCCATGAGGCAGTGCACGTTTCTTTGTCCGGGGACGAAGTCCCGCTCTATGTTGTGCGCAGTCTGTTGATTGTCGTAGACCGCAATGGCGCTAACGGACCTAGTATCTTCATGCACAGGTACAGTCCGTGAATGGCTGCCTCAAACTTGTTGATGGAGCCCCGACCCATGATGGCGTTGTACGGATACACCATATCAACGATATCAAAGGTTATTTGCTCACTTCGGGCATTGGGTGCTACACCGAAGGAGAGAGGCAGCTCTATTTTGCCGACAGGAAAAGTGCCCTTGCCGCCGAAACCATACAATGGGTTGTCCGAAGGCTTGAGCAGGCTGTGGCTTATGCCCATGCGGTCGAAGGCATGGAGGAAAATGATGTCTGCTTGACTGCCATTGTCGACTAGGACTTTGTGCAGATCCCAGCCTGCCACGCTGCACTTGATAACCATGGCGTCGATGTGGGGGCGCTGCGCAGGTCGACGTCTCGTGCGTCGAAGGTTAGCGGTACGTGGGACCACTTCGTCTGCACGACTGGGCCGGTGATGGCGACGTGGTTGATGCTGCGGTAGTGGTCCCGCTTCTGCCGCTTTGTGTCGAAGTCGGTGCTGGACCCCCCAGTGATCATATGAATGACTCCGCGATACGGCTGATCGGTGAAGTCTTCTTGTTTTGGGGCGTGGGGGTGGGGGATGTTCTGATGTTGCTGGTGTGGAGGTGGGGGTGGGGGAGGTACGATTTGTACTTCCTGGTGGTGTTTGTATGCGTGGTGCGGTGGATGCGGGGCGGGGCGTGGATGTATGGTGGAGGGGGTTGCTGATAAGTGTGCGCGACAACTCTGGGGTTGTCGGCTGGCTGCGCCCGTGCCATCCTGTCTTTGGTGGCCTTCATTTATGGGCAGTCTTTGGTTTGGTGGGCGCAGTCTTCGCCATGAAAAAGACAGTAGAACCGGCGCGGCGGCTACGCACGCCCCCGACCCTTGCCGCGAGTTCCGTTTCCGCGGCCCTGGGGGGGATACTCCTGGCGGCGAGGGGCGTCAACAGCGGGGTGCTGGTTGGCGATGTTGTGCACTTGCTGCTGATTGCGGCCGTCTCGACCGGAGTCTGGCTGCGGAGTCCTCGTCCACGTGTGGCTGGACTGTGGAGCATCTTTGGGTTTCCTCTGAGACTCAACCTTGCGCTGGTGTAGCTCTTCGGATTTGGCATATTTTTCAAAGAGCTGATATAATTCCTGGAGGTTCTTGGGCGGGTCCCTGATACAGTGGCTGTAAAGGACGTCGGCGCGAAGGCCACTGATGGCGTAGTGGATGGCGATCTGGTCATCAAATGAGGGCAGTTGTGACTTGAGTGTTAGAAACTTGCGGTAATACTCCCGCAGAGTCTCTTTTTCCAGCTGCTTGCAGAGTGAGAGTTCGGCCAAGGCGTCGGTGTCTGGGCGGTACCCTTGGAAGTTGAGCAGGAATTTGTCCCGGAGGCTTCTCCAGGAGTCAATGGACAACGGGGACAATCTGGTGAACCAGGTGAGAGGTGGGCCTTCGAGGGCGATGATGAAAGACTTGGCCATCGTGGCGTCGTCCCCTCCGGAAGATGCAACGGCGACCTGGTAGCTCATGATGTACTGTGCTGGGTCCGTGCTGCCGTTGTACTTAGGATAGGTCCCTGCCCGGAAGTTGGCAGGCTAGGGTGTCACTTGTAGGTGTGGTGCCAGGGGACTTCGCTCGTCGAGGTAGTTGACCCCTTGGAATGGCGCGGCGTGTGGGAAGGCGTAGTCGCACTGGGGGAAGTGTGGGTCTTCCATTTGCGCGCGCTGTTGTAGGGGTGGCCTGTGCTGCAGGCCGAGGTGGCCTTCGTGTATGTCTTCCAGTTGTGCGCGCTGTTGCAGGGGTGGCCCGTGCTGCAGGCCGAGGTGGCCTTCGCGCTGCATCAGCGCGATCTCCCGCTCGAGGTCCTAGGCCTTCTGCTCTTTGTCACGTATCATTTGTCGCACCTTGGCTAGTGCAGACACGCGCTGGCGCTTGGCCTCCAGTATCTTTTTTGCCTCTGGAGATTGCGGTTCTTGAGGCGCAGGGCGCGCAGCTGTAGCTGTTCTTCCGCTGAGACGCCGAGGACTTCACCGTCCTCGGTGAGGTCCGCGCCCTCCGGTGGGGCGAAGCCTGGGGGAGGCTGCGATTGTCCTTCAGGGCCGCAGGTGCGGAGAGCGTCGTCTTTGCAGGTGTGGAGAACGTCGTCTTGAGTAGCCTCTTGGTGGGTGGAGTGGGTGAGGGCGAGGGCCTTGCCCTTTTTTGCGGCAAGCAGTGCTGCCTTCGCAGCCTCGTCAGCCTTCGAGTTAGCTTTCTTGGGTGCCATCGCGGGTGGTTTTGTCGTAGCACGAACGGTGGGCGCCAAATGTTGGAACTTGCTACCAGGTGCAAGGGGATCCAACAGGGGTGAGAGTTGACGTAAACAAGGTTCTCGCACGAGATGGCAAAAGCTCTGTTAATCTAGCCTCTCAAGGACACTGTGCGGGGGTATTTATAGGTATCTGAGTGCCCAGCGTCCTGTGTTAAGGACGCATGTGCCCTCAGACACCTAGGTTATCCCCGGAATATTCCCATAAAGCAGGGTTACATACTGTAATTACAGGGATGCCTTTACAAATTAGGCCCGTAACGCGCACGGTGGGCCTGTTACAATGGGCCTGTTACAATGGGCCGGATCACACGTGGGCCTCGATGCTGGACGAGGCCGCACGGTGGGACGACCTCGTCACAGGTCTTCGTCCAATGTCGTATGGGGCGAAGGGTGTCCCTGCCCGTTGTCTTGTCTCCGTTGGACCAATGACTACGACGAAGGCATCGAGCGAAGGGTGGCGTCTTCGCCTTCGCCCCAACAAGAGACAAGCAATCCGTCAGGCTAGCACCTTCGGCCCTGGCGAGAGGGTGGAGGATGAGTTTTATACCCCCCCGCCCCCCGCCCCGCGCGGCGGAGTCTGCCCTCGAGGAATACGGCTAAGGGGACAGGGATCCGGGCGAGGTTTTCGCCGCACTGTTGAAGCCAGTACCGAGAAGACGGCGTGGATATCGCAATGGACCAGGTTGAAGATCTCCCTGACCGTGGGCCCCATGAGCCAGTGATAGCTCTTCCAGGCGCGCACACGCCCATGCAACAGAAAGGGGTGACCGACGGGGTGACCCCACGCGTCAACGACTCGGCAAAAGTGGTGCACGGAAGTGGAACTGGGCTAGCTGGGGAAATTCGGCCCATTTGGTCGGTTCGCCATTTCTTTTCTTTTCCTTATTTTCATTTTTAGTTCTCTATTTCTCTCAAGTTTAAATATGGTTTAAATCATATTTTTAAATCTAGGTTCAAGTTTGCAATTCAAACTACTATGCACAGTATAGACTCTAGCATGAAAATGCAAAGGTTTTGTATTATACTTATATTAGTATTTATTGAAGCAAATGCTCCCTAACATAATCCACATGCACCCATATTATTTCTCTGTAGGAAATTATTAATAGTGTGTGATCAAATTCCAAGCTCAACCAATAATGAATATCCATTATTTCACTTATTTAGAGGAAAGTAATACATAACCTTTACTAGGATTCATTTTACTTAAAAATACTTTTAAAGAGTGTTATAGTTTACAAAGTAAATAATGAATCGATGGAGAATCTTTCTTCTAGTTATTAATTTCAACTTAATCTTTTAGTTTCAAGATTTACATCTAGGTTTTGAACTACGCCATTTTTTACAGTACTATTTGTTTGCTATTTGACTACTTTGATTCCCTTAATTGAGTGTGCACAAAGAAAAGGAAATCAAATAATTCTCAAAACACTAACACCTAAGTGTACTTATTCATTTATCCTATTATTTTTCTCCTATACAGATTTTGGGTTTTACAGTCCCACCGGTCAGGATCATCTTCACGTAACAAACGTTAGCGCATTCGCCGGACCGCCGAGCCAACCTAGCTGAATTAGTAGGGATTCATTGTTGCCTCGGGCGCCGACCTCTCAGGGTATAAATCTCGAGCCTAGTGACCGCCCTGCCCCCTAGCATCATTGGTATTCGGGTTCTGGACGATCGATTAGCCCGGCCACCGACACCACCGGGGGCCGCCCGCGTTGACTTAGGCGACGATTACTGCTCGGAGTCCACAGGGTGGCCATGGGTGATCTACGAAGTTCACGGAGCGTGTCCGTTGCCGTTGTGGGCGGGATCGTGGGTGGGGCGATGCTAAATTGCTCATCGGAGTTGATGTTCCACCGCGGGACCGAGCTTCCCCGTGGCCAAGTGTTTCTATTCCCCAATCGCCGGTGAGAACCATCCTTTCATATTCACCATATTCTGTGCTTTACGTAGAATCTACCAGCGGGTGAATTAGGGCATCAGGCTACTTAGGCATGGACCGCACCGGCGGACCTCCGCCATGGGGCGTGCGGTCACCGTCGTGGCCAGGCCGCCGGGGTTGGTGAGGGCCTGGTTACTGTTGATCCCTAAGCGAATGGCTTGGATTACATTATCGCATAACGATTCGGAGTGGCGGATCTTGACCCTAGATCAATCAATGGATGGCCGGGGTTGGGTTAGGAGATTTTAAAATCATGGTCGTCAATCTAGCCATGCACGGTGGGGATTCGGTCATCGCAGCGGTTCAGCAAGGAGGGTTGTGATCCGTCGATGTTGGATCCGAAGGTAGAGACAGCTTACCGAGTCAGGATTAATGAGGGTCGTGGATCTTAGATCCAACGGATAGTAGGGCGTGCTGATTCATTTTGGTCAGGATCTAATCTGGACCACCGATTACCGATACAACGGTGGCGGTCGTCTGATACCCCTTCGGCCAGGTAAATTTATAAAAGAGGCCCTGTGTTCCTCCCCAATTAATCTGCCATCCAACATATGTAAAGAGTCCTTCAGACTAGTCCTAAAATTTGCACAAAAGCCCCTGAGTTCTCAAGTATTAATAGACGTCGTCCATATACTAGATTAAATACTATAAATAGATATGAAATTGAATTTATATTATAAAGATAAACTTAGAAATTGTAAAATTCATAGCTTTTGCGATTTAACTCTGTTCTACTCTGTGTCGGTTGTGTTAGCTTCATAATAAAATTGCCTACGCAGTGATGACATTATTTGTATCATAACACATATCTTTATAAATAGATAGTGGTTTAGCCTATTATTAGTAGATTAATCCTCCTAACCAAAGTTAAATTGGCCATGATGATTATTCGACTAAAATATGATTTCTAATTGAGTTATAGTCTAGAATAAAGTTGAGTCAATTATTTGTGGTTTATTCTCTCATGGTGTATATTAACTAATTTATAATATAGATCTTCCATAAAATCATAACTTTACAACCGTAACTTCAATTTTAGTGGTTCTCGAATCCACGATCTCGTAGCATCGCGTAGATTATTATTACGCGGTTTGTTCTTATGTTTGGTGTGATGTTAATTTTTCCTATACCATGTCTATTTGTATTGCTACATTTAGTAGTAAGGTCACGAATCATCTGAAGAGCAAGTTGGTACCTGGAATCTTGAGTCCTAGGCAAGTTGTGCCCTTGACCACTTTTATTTACCCAATAATGTTCTCTATTAATCACTGTGGTATGCATAGGCTTAATTTTGATGGGACCCAATAGGTCACCCTAGTTTGATTATCTTTACACCTTGTTTACCCCTAAACTTTTGGGTAGTCTTTGCTATTGCTCTACCTGGTTTTGGGATTAATATTACATTATGATCATGTTCCAATTATATTGTTGTTTTAATTATTGTTCATGATAAGACCATTATGTTAATTGGAACATCGAGCTTAACTTGAGAAACATGTGCCACCACAAGGGTGGAATGGAACGCCCTTGGCTGACTGATTAGGAAAGCAAGTGGAGGACTACCTTACCCAAAAGGGGCAAGGGCAGTAGGGGAGTAGGCGTGTAGGGAGGTTCTCAGGTTGACTTTGCTGCGATGGCGGTCAGACGGGGGATTCCTACATTGCTCTTCCTAGAAACTGTAGCGGATTTTTTAAAGCTAGTGGAACTTTGTAAAGGCCTCGTATTGTTACCCTGCCTCGTCTCCTCGGTAGAGATGAATGGGACTTCTAGACCCCTTGGCAACCGGGTGACATGACTTGTGGGTAAAGGGTACAACCTCTGCAGAGTGTATAACTGGTATATCAGTCGTGCTCGCGGTCATGAGCAACTCAGGACTCTCGCATGATTAATTTATGGAATTAAATTCAATTTGTCATTTGCATTGCATTGTGGTTTATTATGAATTTTGATCTATTATTACTCTGATTTGGTATCTATTTATACTTAGTAACTGCTAGAGATGGCAATGGGTACCCGAAACCCGACTACCCGACGGGTTTTACCCGATATGAAGGCGGGTATGGGATAATTTCTCTACCCGCGGGTATGTTAATGGGCAAGATCCTCTACCCGTTGGGTAGACGGGTACGGGTACGGGTTGGTACTACCCATACCCATCTACCCGTGGGTAGAATATACCCGCAACAATATACCACTATAATTATCTAATAGAGCCCATTTTGGCTAAATAAAAACTTTTCTCTAGCTATCATTTGTCTAGCTACCAAGTTATGTAATCATATGATTTGTTATATATGAAGTTGGACTTGTTTTTATGTTTATTTAATGTTTTGAGTGATTGATATATTGGAATTTAAGACTTTCCTAGCGGGTACGGGTTACCCGACGGGTAAAATTACCCGCGTGGGTACGGGTATGGGTAGGATTTTATACCCGCGAGCATATATGGGTAACCCGACGGGTAGAAGTTTTTTTGACGGGTACGGGTATGGAACGACACTACCCGACGGGTATGTACCCGTTGCCATCCCTAGTAACTGCTAATAAAATTTTGACCAACTTTAAAAGCAATGCTCAGCTTTAACCATCCTCTTTGGTTAGCCTTACACTTCACATGGGCTCCCACCTTTGGCGAGTTCATGCACATTATTCTCCACAACTTGTTGAGCGATGAACGTATGTGGGCTCACCCTTGTTGTCTCACACCCCCACACACACAGGTCAAGAACATGTACCGCAGGATGTGGTGCGCGGAGGATGTTGTGATGAGTTCGTGAGAGGTCAAGGTCGTCGTCTCCCAATCAACTTTGGGCTTGCTGGATCGTTGTCTTCGTATGATGTAATTATTTACTATTTTGTATAGAACTCCTATTATATAGTAAAGATGTGACATTCGTTTCTGTACCATGATTCATCATATGTGTAAGACTTGGTCCTATCACACTTGGTGATTATTTCACGCCCGGGTTTTGGATCCGGGTGTGACAATAAGGTCCCTGGCACTTAGACAAATATGATTAGTACCCAAAACAATTGACTAAGTGTCTCGAGCTTATCTTTTCACTTGGTGCGATATAGACTTTGTGTTATGCCCTCTTTCAAGCTCAATTTTCTTTAAGTACCTAAGCTCATTTCTCATGTCATATGATGTTAGTCTAAACATAATGTGTTGAGCATTAAATCACCAAAACAATATAGAAATGGCTCAAGGGCACATTTCCCTTTCAGTTTCAAAAAATCATGAAAACTTCTGTGAAGACTGGGTAGGTTTGTTCTAGCCCTGAGGTGGAATTTGAACTTGTTTGGACACTATTTGATATGTGAATTAATAATAACCCAAAGAGTTGAATCCTTTTAATACAAATGGAGTTTAGAAACTAGTTTTGCAAATGAAATTAAAATTAGTAAACTTGCTACCACTTGTTAGCCTAAGAAAATTAGTTAAGTTAATATTAAAAGATTATCTAGCTAGGAAACTATTGTGGCTAATAAACTCCATGAAGGAAAGTTGTATTCAAGCTAGTGTTTCCTAATTCTTGTTTATAAACATGCATATCCATGGCTTGACATAAGCATTCATATATGTATTATTGTGTATAGAACATGAAGAAGAGTCTATAATAGCAGAAGAAGTTGTTCCTCCGACTGAGAATCCTCCTGTGGAGAATAATTTTTATTTGGACATCTATGGTAAAGAAGCAGCTACTCCTACGACACAAGGCAAGCCTTGGTGCATTTACCTTTCCTTGTATTTTAAAGTTTCATCACCTTTGAATGTTGCATTAGGTAATAGTAATTGTGTGATAAACTATTGATGCATTTTCTTCCTTGAGAAATTGAGTACCATTCCTTGATACCCGATTTACTCAAATAAGTTTTAATGATGCTTAGACTTGCTTAGAAAACAAAATGTTTTGTTTTAACAAGGTGATGCTTCACACTGGAATGGGAATTTTACAATGAAAACTTATGATGGTGAATCCATCACGGCCGTGATGGATTCAACATCTAAAAAGAGTACCTCTAATAGGTACCAAGCTTTGGGTTATAAATTATAAGATGAGACCGGCTGGGTGACTTGCACGAGACGGGAGTGTCAGTTTAGTGCCTCTGTCTGAGTCGTTTAAGGACCGAGCCGATGTCGGCTTGATGATCGAGGACCTTTTAACTGGCCACATGCCTCGTCATGGGTAAGCTTTGCCTCAGTCGGACCAATACCAAAAAGGCTACCACACAATGGGAGTGGAGAGACAGCGAGAGTAGCATGTACCCTCCGTGGCAAAAGGCTATATGGTGGAGTATTTGTGCTCTTGATAGGCGTGAACCCGCTCTGGTCTTGAGAAACCCAAGTGCGAGTTGACATATGCAAGGGTTAGGTGCTACATATGTCAGGTGGTTGGAGATCCCCACCTGGGTATTAATCGATTAGGATCACCGTTAATTCTCGGATATGAAGACTTGGTCACTGCCCTACACTGTAGTGACAAGTAAATTCAAAGTTTGATAAAAAGATGTCTAGTGTAGGCCAAGTGTTTGATCTAGATTAGGAAAGGAATCTACATTCAGGGAATTACTTAACTTTACAAGTAAAAGGAAATTATAAGGACCAACTCTAGTAAGCTTTGTGCAAACTGGGTCATTGGTTCTTGCTAAACCTTACCTTGACTTCTAAATGGCCAGGATATCCTTGAGAGTCTTTTCTTTTAGTCACGTAAGACTTGTGAAAGTACACTTCGTACTCAGGGTTCTCGAACCCATGCTGTTGTAGGTGAAGAGACTGCAGAGTTTTGTTTCTTCTGTTCCAAGATCGTCCCTAAGCAGGAGGATGAAAACTAAATACGAACTTACGGAAGGTGTCTACCTTCCCGTGATGTAATAAGTAGCACTCAGACCCTTATATTGTAATAATCACTCTTTCTATATTGTTACTTTAATGTGTTAATGTAAATTAAGTTATTGTAAATCTTTCTACTTTTACTTCGATTGTGTTTAATGTCTGTGAAATGGGATATACGCTCTTGGGAGATGTCGAAGAATATGCAAGAATCAGGTCCTGTCGAGCTATTTGGTGCATCTGCATGACTGTCTATGGTCCTTGGGACAAGGACAATCGTAGGTGGGCCTAATATCTTGGGAGGTTCCGTCAAAGCTGTAGACAACACCTTGGCCACAAATGTACATACCTCGTACATTGCAAATGTATGATGGCTTAACTAACAAGCAATTCCTCATGAGTTATGAAGCTACCATATCTTCATATGGTGGTAACTCAGCAGTCATGGTGAAATCTTTCGTCATGGCAGTTAGGAATGTGGCTCAGACCTAGTATTCGTCACTTCGGCCAAGGACTGTCAGATAATGGCAAAAGCTAAAAGAAATGCTTCTCACCAATTTCCAAGGCTTCTAGTCAAAGCCCGTTACCGCCCAAGCTCTATTCTAGTGTACCCAAGATCCAGACGAGTACCTTCAGTCGTTTGTCCGAAGGTTCCTTCGTCTTCGAGCTCAAGCACCAGCAGTACAAGATGACATTGTTATAGAAGCCATGATCAAGGGGCTCAGGCTAGTACCAGCAGCCCAATACTTCGCGAGGAAGACCCCGCACTCTCTGGAGAAATTACTACAAAAGATGGATGAGTATATAAGGGCTGACAATGACTTCCACCAAAGAAGGGAGGAATTGCACAGATACACCGAAGCCGCCAGGGGCTTCGGGGCAAGATTTCACCTGAGGCATGTGTGAAGCATTCACAACCCGATGCAAGTTGAAGAAAAGGCGACTCAATCTCAGGGTCAATCAGGCCAACAGCAAGCAAACTCTCAGCAATAGCCTTCTTATGGCACGTTTCATCCACCGTCCCTGAGAGGAGGATGGGAAGGCCAAAGCTTCAGTGGTAGGACCAGCGCACCTCCAAGAAAATTGTTTTGCTTATTTTATGGTGAAGACAAGGGCCACACTACAAGAACATTCCACCATAACATCAAGAAGTAGAAAGAGAATGCTTCGGCAACATCTCAGCCTTCCCAACCAAAGGCGGTGTTTAGGACATCTTCGTACTGCTCGTCATACGTTCCACAGTATGTACATCTTCAATCACAGGACCCAAAGCTGCTTCAATCCTAGGCCTCAAATGTCTTGAGTACCCTGTGATGAGCTCATGGACGCCTCAACTACCTTCACCCCGGGACCACCCCCTAATGACCAAGTCCCTGCTGGCCAACCAAAATTCCCAGTGCAAGACATGCAATAGAGGGATAGAAGGGAAACTTCCAAACCTCCTACTGTCAATAGCACAGTCCAAGAGGCCAAGCACATATACTAAGGAGCCCTAAGGGGCTAGGTAAAGAAGACCTGAAGCTACTAAGAAGAAGCTATTTCGCATTTATGTTCATTTGCAAAACTCTTTTTTATTCTGCAATTCAATGTAATAAAGTGAGTTGGCACCTTCGAGTGCAATGATGAAATGATTTATTCACCCAAGTAACGGTAAAAAAGCTCTCAAGTCATTCCTAAGGAAATGTAGAGCTACAATTTATTCACCCAAGTAAAAGTGAAAAAGCTCTGAAGTCGTTCCTAAGGGAATGTAGAGCTACAATTTACTCACCCAAGTAACAGTGAAAAAACTTTGAAGTCGTTTCTAAGGGAATGCAGAGCTACGATTTATTCACCCAAGTAATGTTGAAAAGGCTCTGAATCATTACTTAGGGAGTGAAGGCATAAATTTAGTTTACCCCGAAGCTATCTCTACAAAGAGCTTCCCTTTGTAATGTGTGAAAATAAGGGAAGGTGTTTTCACGTGTTAAGTAAACTTTCACACATCACAAAAGAAAGCAAATTACTAAAAACGAAGCAAAAAAGTACAAATATATTACAAGTCACTGGAAAAGCTTCGAGTGTTCGAATGCTTCGTACCAACAAAATACTACAATAAAAATCATTGTTCCCTACATCATTTCATTAGTTTCCTTTGTGTTCCTGCATCATGATCTGCTCACAGATTTTAAGAACAACATCTTCTGTGGCCTTCTCTGGAGCCCTGGTAGCTACTGCTTTGGCTTCAATAGCAGCATCCTCAGCTTTGGCTTGAGTATGTTTTACTTTAATGATTACCTGTGAAGTAGAAACTTCTCAGCAAAAGTTAGAATAAAATTGTCAACATGAAAACAATGAAATCTAGAAGAGGCAAAAAAGGTTAACTACCTTCATCTTTCTTGCCTTGCAGATTCTTTCTAATGCTTGTAGCTTTTCTAGCTGCTTATCGAGCCTGCAAAAATTTTGAATGTTAAATTGTGTGTATGCTTCGCACAAGTAAGATGAAGGTAATCAAATACAAACCTTCTCCATGTTCTTTATTGATTGTTCAATGCTGATGTCCTTTCCACCTTTATTCCATACATCGGATAAGAATTTTTTGGACCACTCTGAAGCCTCGATAGTCCATCTTCGGACGCTGTCGATGGAAACACTGAAGTCTAGGTCAAGATCTCTCTAACGGCACATCGGTCCCCTCTCCCTGTCCCTTGGCCGGTGTACGAATGGGGTGCTGGCCACTCCAACGGAACCCCCTCACGCGCCCTCCTGCGGGGGTGAGCACGCCTACATGCCACTATACATGGGGGGAGATCTAATCTCCCCCCTTTTCGTTAATCAGTGCTTTAACTATGAAATTAATCTCTTTTTAGTATAATTAATGCATAACAAAGTGTATTACGACACTACAAATATGGTAGTATTTTTTAAAACTCCAAAAATTAATATATAAAAGACAAATAACCCACTTAAAGAGTCAAGGGGGCTGAATAGGAGGAATGGTTGGAGAGGAGAAGAAATAGAGAAGAGAATGGTTGAGGGGGTAGGTATTTAAATATGAAAAGAAGGTACGAATAGGGGAATTTCGGCGGCGAAATGGTTGAAGATAGCCTCAGTGCAAGTTTTCACATGATTACACCCAACCTTCAATAGAACCAAAGCAGTGATTCGGGCATCGAGAGAACGCTTTTGTAAGCATAGGTTTCACAAAGTATCCACCCCATCATCCCCTCCAAATCGCCATCCGCAAAATTTTTCTTCGAAGATTTTGCTTTAGCAGAGGAGGTCTTCATCAACTCGTTATAGCACCTATTGCCTGGAGTATAGCAGTTCGTCATCAGAATTCAATAATTTTCATTAAGCTGCCTTGTGTGATTTACTTCATCATTAAGGTCTCCTATCTTCACTTAAGCAGCGCTAAGGTTAACAACCGCTTCGGCGGATGCTTGCCTTATTCTAGTAGTTTCAGCCTCAAACTCTTTCTTTGCTTGCTTTAACTCAGCTTCGAGTAATGTGATACGCTTATCCTTTTCAGCATCCAAAGCTTCAAGATCTGATATCTTCTTTCCTATCATCTCCTTAAGTTTGTTTTTCTCTTTAGAAATAGGTTGAACTTCGGTTTGACTTTCAATAAAATATTTTTTCTAGAATTTTAAAAGATTTGTCCTCTCCGCAATCAAACCGAAGCTTAGATACTTTGAACCTAAGTTTAACTATTTCTTTTTGGGCAGCTTTGCCCTCGACATTTCTTTTGTTCCTCAGAGCCTTGCTCAAAGACAGGCCTTGTAAGAAGACATAAAAAAATTAAACTATTAGCAAAATTTTGAAACAATTAACCCCCGAAGCATAGAGGGGAGTCAATAGAAATAAACATTAGATGGGTGTAAACAAGGCAATTCGAGAAATCTTCGGAGGACATAGTTGATAGCATGGCCTCCGGCTTCGGAAAACCTATATTGTCTGCCATATAATGGCACACTTCGGTCTCCATTTAGCCTGGCAGTAATACAAGTAATCATCTGGCCCTCCCCCAAAGATCTTCGACCCTGAAGGGTACCCAAGTTGTTCAACGAAGCCCATAACTTCGGCTAGTTGTTTAGCACCCATGGTCTTCCCAACAACGTGATGAACTCCATACCTTCGATCCGTTGCTCTTGATCAAAAGGCCCCTCACCACGGGGTGTGTCATTTTCAATAGCTTCTTTGGCCTCTTCAATTTTCGCAGGCCCTTTACCTTTATTCTTCGTCAGCATAGGCATTGAAGAACCTACTTTCTCCTCGGCCATTATGGTTGCCGAAGGTGTCACCACTGCAGGCGTCAATTAAACATTCGGACTCCTTGATATCGACACATCTGTAGCAGGCGAAGTAACACCCTTTGGCGCCAAAATGGTGTTGGTAGTATTTTTTTTCCTTGGATCCGTCTTCGTTAATGTCGAAGAATGAGCGCGTTACTGGAGCTATCCGTTCTTCCTCTTCTTCGCTTTCTGAGAGCAGTTTCGGAGGAGTAAATTTTTTGGCTATCAGAGCGATGGCATCCTCGATCTTCGTCTCTTGGGTTTCTAAAGAAGAGGGTATTTCCTCAATTGTGGCCGGCATCTCAGCTTCGAGCGCAGCCTAGAAAAATAAAAATAACAAGAAATTAACATAGTAAGTATCTAAGTGGAATAATACATTTCGGAAAACCCACTATACCGGAATTTTCTCCGAAGCTTGAGCTGTTGACCCAGGTTTTATCTTCAAAATTGTGCTCTACTTCATGGTTACCACCCTCTTCTTTGAATCATGAATCATGTCATGATAGTCAAGATAAAAGAAGCCGATAGTGTAAGGAAAATGGACCTCGACCCTTTTGACTAATTGATTTTGGTGTTTGATGGTCAACATAACCTATGGACTAATATATTTGCTAGTGTTTGTGTTTGTAGTTCACAGGATGCTAAAGTGACTTGGACTAAGGCATTGAGGAAGCAACACATCAAAATAAGACATTAAGAAGACCATAAGTGAAGATGAACAAGTATCAAGCAAAGTCCAAGACATAAAGAAAGTGTTGCCACTGGCGGACCATCCGGCTGAGAGCACCGGACTGTCCGGTGGCACACCGGACTGTCCGATGCACTAGGGAACTGTAGCCCAACGACTAGTTCCTGGTGGCACTGTGGAGGATAGCCACTGGACTGTTCGATGCAAGGCTGACAGTGCCAACGGTCACCTGCTAGATCCAATGGCTTGTGGCGCACCAGACAGGGCATCGAACTGTCCGGTGCCTCCAACCGGACTGTCCGGTGTGCCGCAGAGAGCAATAGCTTTTCTCTAACGGCTATATTTGAGTTGGGGCCTATATATACTCCACTCAACCGGTCATTTGAAGGTGTGGGAGCCCAAGCAACATACCAACACATGTTATAGACATTTCCAAGTGCTCAAACACCCAAGTGCTTAATAGAATCACTCAGTGATTAGCATAGGTGCTTTGCGAAGTGCTTAGGTAGGTTAGACTGCTTATGCGCTTGCTCTAGGTGATTCCTAGTTAGTTGAGTGAGTTTAGAAAACCCCACAAAACCCCTCGGCTCTTGTGTGATCCTTTGTAATTGTACCGAGTGGGGAGAGAGTCTTGTGAGATGGTGACAACCGAGTTTGTGTCACGGCCGCCACCGTGTACCAGAGGGAACAAGCCCCGTGGCGTTTCGGCTGGAAGCTCGATAGTGGAGATGGCGGGGAGCATCTGAGAGGAGCCAGAAGCAGAGCACCACTTGCATGTGAAGAAGGCCCATGACTCTCTACGGAGTTACTCGACCGTGGTGCTTGGCCCTCACGTGGACAACCCTTTGCGTAGGGGCACCAACGAGGATTAGTCGGAACCTTGCTTGGTTCGGATACCTCAGTAAAAATACCGACGTCATCCACGAGAGTTTGCATCTCTACCCTTGCTCTTTACCTTCCTCATTTACATTAAGTGCTTAAGTTTCAATCTCTCCTTTCTAGTTAGAATATTTAGGATTGGAACTTAGGTTTTGCGGTAGAGATAGCAACACTTAGACAAAACATAGTTTGCACATTCTAGATTGTTTATTTGCATAGGATTTGCTATATGGATTTAATTGTGGCCTAGTTTAGAGATAGTTTTTAGAAGTCCTAATTCACCCCCCTCTTAGACGTCACCGGTTCCTACAGATAGCATCAAAAACACGGTTTAGTCGGCGTCTTTTTTGTGCTGGGAAAGCCCGATGCAGAGCTTTGGCCTCTGGTTTGCTAAAATTCCCAATGAGCATTTTGCTTCGATAGAATCTAATCATTCATTGCAAGGTTCCCCAAACTCATCTTCAAACTTATACTTGTAGCGAAGCCTAACTAGTCCAGGCTCCACATCCGAAACATCTTTCTCAGACTTCTTCGGCATCTCCCACTCAGTCCTCAGTGGCCACGTTTCAAAAGCTAAATATTCCTGAACAAGGTCCCTTGTCCCGTAATACGTACAAACAGTGTTGAAGGCAACTATAGAGGTCTGAGCTTCAAAGTTGATATAACAAGTCATTTTTTATAACCAAAGCATGTACGAATAGGAGTTTGAATAATTTCCTTTCTGTCAGGACGCTCCTTCAAATCATTCATCATGTAAAACCACTCATGCGCCCACTCATTCGACCACTTGCTTTGGTATGCAAGAGCCAGAGACAGGGCACCACTCCGATAGGCAAAGTTATAACAACCAAAGTTATTCTGAAGGTCACTAGTCGCATTCTTTTGGAAATGCAATTCATGTATCTAACAAAAAGCTTCGTAAAGGGCTTCGACATTAGACTCAACACCTTGGCTCCGCATAGCCCAGATAAAAACTCCTAAGCACACTATGACATTCGACGTGAGTTGGTGAAGATAAATGTTAAACCTTTTCAACACAACAACTAACGCTTTATGTAGCCGAAATCTATCCACGAGTCATTTTTTATAACCAAAGCATGTGTGAATAGGAGTTTGAATAATTTCCTTTATGTCAGGACGCTCCTTCAAATCATTCTTCATGTAAAACCACTCATTCGACCACTTGCTTTGGTATGCAAGAGCCAGAGACAAGGCACCACTCCGATAGGCAAAGTTATAACAACCAAAGTTATTCTGAAGGTCACTAGTCGCATTCGCTTGGAAATGCAATTCATGTATCTGACAAAAAGCTTCGTAAAGGGCTTCGACATCAGACTCAAGTCCTTGGCTCCGCAGAGCCCAGATAAAAACTCCTAAGCGCACTATGACATTCGGCGTGAGTTGGTGAAGACAAATGTTAAACCTTTTCAACACATCAACTAACGCTTTATGCAGCCGAAATCTAAGTCCATCTTTTAGAAAGATTCGGAAGACAACAACTTCATCCTGTTTCGACTCTAGCACTAAATCCTTGCCTCTTAGTCGAACCTAGTCAATGTTGTCATTATAGCCAAACTGGTTAAGTACCTCAATGTGCCCATCTTTGATCTTTGATTTGTCGAAGTCCACATGACTCGGCTTTGTTGGGCGAATGATGGTGTTGTCTTCCTCAATATCAATATCTCCACTACCCTCAGAAGGATCCACGATAGTAGCTTCGGTCTGGCATGTGGTGGCCTCTGTTGCCTCGGTCGAATCTTTAATTTTTGCCTGCACCTAACGCGAATGCAAAGTATATGCTTCGCAACCGTCTAATGCTAGTTCAGAGAAAGTGAAAACGTTCAAAGCAAGCTTCGAAGGCAGAGAGGGCTTTAGTAGCAAATGAGCGCAAACAACAAATTGCGGACCCAGTATCGCCAGGCGTTACTCCTTTTATATAGCCAACTTTCGAAATCTAAATGTTGCATTCGCTAAACATTGGACCCCACCAGTCAGAGTGACAGTAGGATGCTGATTCATGACGAGCTTCGGGAAGGTGTTTTTTGGACCTTCGGTGCAAGGCCTCCCAATTTCTTTTATTTGTGATCTAACCTCGTTATGAAGAAACAGACTCATTCCACAAGGGGCTACTGTTGGGGGCCTAGTCTGCCGAAGGTCCTCATTTACCCTTCACTTTAGCATAAACAAGTGTGTTTTAGGTACACTGTTGTTGATGAACAAAGCTAGCATGCGAACGAAGTGATGTCAAGAAAAGCCAAAGTAGCATATAAAAAAAGCTTCATCTGACACGCGAAGACGGTGAAGGTGCAGACCGAAGCTGACAGCCACGGCATGAAGAAAGCTCCAAACACAAATTAACAAAAGAGAAGTCTAAGACTTGTACAACAAGAACGAAAGAGAAAAGGCAAGAATGTCTGTTGGGTACCATAATTAGGGGTACCCCCAACAGTCCTAAACACGGCTGGTAACCACCATCAGCACAAGCTGCAGAGACTGATGGGCATGATTCAGGTCAAGGCTTCGTCTACTCAAGGGACGCGATCTCGCCTCACCCGAGCCCAGCCTCGGGCGGGAACTATAGTCCCAGACGGATTCACGCCTCGCCCGAGGGCCTCCTCAAGCAACGGGCGCACCCTCGACTCGCCCGAAGCCCAGCTCGGACAGGCTTCGTAGTGAAGCAACCTTGGCCAAATCGCCTCACCAACCGACCGTATCGCAGGCGCATTCAATGCAAGGATCGCCTGACACCTTATCCTGACACACGTGCCTCAGTTGGCAAGGTCGAAGTGACCACAGTCACTTCGCCCTTCCACTGATCGACCTAACAGGAAAACAGCGCCGCTCGCTCCTCTCCGACTGTTGTGCCACCCGCCAGGGTAAGGCTGACAACAGCTAAGTTCAGCATCATGCGCAACAGGAAGCTCCGCCTCGCCCGACCATGTGCCTTGACCTCAGGAGGAGGTCTCCGCCTCGCCTGACCCCAGGGCTCGGCCTCAACCTCGACCTCGGGAGGAATCGCGTCCTCGCCCGACCCCGGCCTCGGCCTCAGGAGGAGTCTCCGCCTCGCCCAACCCTGGGCTCAGACCGATCGTGCCACAGGGGATACAACATTACCCTACCCCTAGCTAGCTCAGGCTATGGGGGAACAAGACCGGTGTCCCATCCAGGCTCGCCCCGGTAACAAGTAATGATGGCTCCCCGCGTGCGTCCATGACGACGGCGGTTCTCAGCCCCCTACGGAAGCAAGGAGACGTCAGCAAGGTCCCAGCAACCCCGACGGCTGTGCTTCTATAGGGCTCAAGCGCTCCTCCGACGGCCACAATACCGCGTGCACAGGGCTCTAGCACCTCTCCGACAGCCACGTTGGCATGTACACAGGGCGTTGGCACCTCTCTGTCGGACACGTTAGCGCATAGCTTCACCCCCATTGTACACCTGGACCCTCTCCTTGCATCTATAAAAGGAAGGTCCAGGGCCCTCATGCGGGAGGGTCGCGCGGGAGGACAGGCTGACGAACAGGCTCACTCTCTCTCTCTCCCTCGCGAACGCTTGTAACCCCTACTGCAAGTGCATCCCCCTGGCGCAGGATAACACGAGCCGCGTTTTCCCCCCTTGTGTTCCATCTCGCGCCAACCCATCTGGGCTGGGACACGCAGCGACAATTTTACTCGTCGGTCCAGGGACCCCCCGGGGTCGAAACGCCGACAGTTGGCACGCCAGGTAGGGGCCTGCTGCGTGTTGACGAACAACTTCCTGTTGAGTTCCAGATGGGTAGTCTCCAGCAACCTCTTCAGCCCGGGATGCTGCTCCGTTTCGGGAGTTTCGAGTTCATGTCCCTCGACGGAAGCTACTACATGGTACTCCTTCCCCCGCAGCGCGACAGCGACAATGGCGGCCGTCAGCTCGCCCGGCGGCGGCGGACTCGACGACGTCTTCCCCCCATGGCGGAAGAGTAGCATCCGGATTTGTCCCGTTGCCTTCCTCGCCGCAGGAGGAGGAGGCGGGGCAACCGTGGCTAGGCAGGAGGCGGCACCTCGTCGGCTGTTGAGCGAGTCGACGACGCTTGCACCCCAGCGGGGGACATGTTGGGCGTTGTCCTCGCGCCTGAGACGATGACGAGTGTCGTTTCCCCGCAACATGCCAGCCCCAAGCGGACAGATGACGCCAACACACTCGCGGAGGGCTTGCTGGGTGTTAGCCTTGTACCTGAGAAAACGGTGCAGTCCGTCCCCGACGCGACTTTGACACCGTCCATCAATCGAGAGGAACCCTCGGAAGCCTCCCGGAGGGGCCAACCTGTTCGACAAGATGCTCAAGGAGTCGTGCCCCTATCACCAGGGCCCCGTCAAGCACACCCTTGAGGAATGTGTCATGCTTCAGCGCTACTTCCATAAGGTCGGGCCCCTGGCGGAAGGTGGCAAAGGCCAAGACAACGACAAGAAGGAGGGTGACAAGGCAGAAGAGTTCCCCGAGGTCCACGGCTGTTTCATGATCTACGGTGGGCGAGTCGCGAACGCCTCGGCTCGGCACCGCAAGCAGGAGCGCCGGGAGGTCTACTCGGTAAAGGTGGCGGCGCCAGTCTACCTAGACTGGTCCGACAAGCCCATCATCTTCGACCAAGGCGACCACCCCCGACTGCGTGCCGAGCCCAGGAAAGTACCCGCTCGTCGTCGACCCCGTCATCGGCAACACCAGGCTCACCAAGGTCCTCATGGACGGAGGCAGCAGCCTCAACATCATCTACGCCGAGACCCTCGGGCTCTTGGAGATCAATCTGTCCACAATCCGGGCCGGTGCGGCGCCCTTTCACGGGATCATCCCCAGGAAGCGCGTCCTGCCCCTTGGACAACTCAATCTGCCCGTCTGCTTCGGAACTCCCTCCAACTTCCGAAAGGAAACTCTCACGTTCGAGGTGGTCGGGTTCCGAGGAACCTACCACGCGGTGCTAGGGAGACCGTGCTACGCCAAGTTCATGGCCGTCCCCAACTACACCTACCTCAAGCTCAAGATGTCGGGCCCCAACGGGGCCATCACCGTCGGATCCACGTACCGACACGCGTACGAATGCGACGTCGAGTGCGTGGAGTACGCTGAGGTCCTCGCCGAGTCTGAGGCCCTCATCGCCGACCTGGAGTGCCTCTCCAAGGAGGTGCCTGATGCCAAGCGCCACGCCGGCAACTTCGAGCCAGCAGAGGCGGTTAAGTCCATCCCTCTCGACCCCAGCAACGACGCCTGCAAGCAAGTCCAGATCGGCTCCGAGCTCGACCCCAAATAGGAAGCAGTGCTCGTCGACTTTCTCCGCGCAAACGCCGAAGTTTTTGTGTGGAGTCCCTCGGACATGCCGGGCATACCGAGGGATGTCGCTGAGCACTTGCTGGATATCCGAGCTGGAGCCCAACCCGTGAAGCAGCACCTGCGCTGCTTTGACGAAGAGAAGCGCAGAGCCATAGGCGAGGAGATCCACAAGCTGATGGCTAAAGGGTTCATCAAAGAGGTATTCCATCTGAATGGTTAGCCAACCCTGTGCTTGTGAAAAATAAAGGTGGGAAATGGAGGATGTGCGTAGACTACACTGGTCTAAACAAAGCATGTCCGAAGGTTCCCTACCCTCTGCCTCGCATCGATCAAATTGTGGATTCCACTGCTGGGTGCGAAACCCTGTCATTCCTCGACGCCTACTCAGGGTGTCACCAAATCAAGATGAAAGAGTCCGGCCAGCTCGCGACTTCTTTCATCACACCTTTTGGCATGTACTGCTATACTACTATGCCATTTGGTTTGAGGAATGCAGGCGCGACATACCAAAGGTGCATGAACCACGTGTTCGGTAAGCACATCGACCGAACGGTCGAGGATTACGTCGATGACATCGTAGTCAAGACGAGGAAAGCCTCTGACCTCCTCTCTGACCTTGAAACGACATTCAAGTGTCTGAGAGCGAAGGGCGTGAAACTCAATCCCGAGAAGTGTGTCTTCTAAGTCCCCCGAGGCATGCTCCTGGGGTTCATCGTCTCCGAGCGAGGCATCGAGGCCAACCCGGAGAAAATCGCGGCCATCACCAACATGGGGCCTATCAAAGACTTGAAAGGAGTACAAAGGGTCATGGGATGCCTTGCGGCTCTGAGCCGCTTCATCTCGCGCCTTGGCAAAAAAGGCCTACCCTTGTACCGCCTCTTAAGGAAGACCGAGCGCTTCACTTGGACCCCTGAGGCCGAGGAAGCCCTCGGAAACTTAAAGGCGCTCCTTACAAACGCGCCCATCTTGGTGCCCCCCGCTGCGGGAGAAGCCCTCTTGATCTACGTAGCCGCAACCACTCAGGTGGTCAGCGCCGCGATCGTAGTCGAGAGACGAGAAGAAGGGCATGCACTGCTCGTCCAGAGGCCGGTCTACTTCATCAGTGAAGTGCTATCTGAGACCAAGATCCGCTACCCGCAAGTTCAGAAGCTACTGTACGCAGTAATTCTGACACGGTGAAAGTTGCAATAGTACTTCGAGTCTCATCCGGTGACTATGGTGTCGTCCTTACCCTTGGGGGAGATCATCCAGTGCCGAGAGGCTTCGGGTAGGATAGCAAAGTGGGCGGTGGAGATCATGGGCGAAACAATCTCGTTCGCTCCTCGGAAGGCCATCAAGTCCCAAGTCTTGGCGGACTTCATGGCGGAATGGGTCGACACCCAATTGCCAACAGCTCCGATCCGACCGGAACTCTGGACCATGTACTTCGATGGGTCGCTGATGAAAACAGGAGCAGGTGCTGGCCTGCTCTTCATCTCACCCTTCGAGAAACATCTCCGCTACGTGCTGCGCCTCCATTTCCCAACGTCAAACAACATGGTCAAGTACGAGGCACTGGTTAATGGGTTGCGCATCGCCATCGAGCTAGGGGTTCGGCGCCTCGACGCTCGTGGTGACTCGCAGCTTGTCATTCACCAAGTCATGAAGAACTCCCACTGCCGCGACCGGAAGATGGAGGCCTACTGCAACGAGGTTCGGCGCCTGGAAGACAAGTTCTACGGGCTCAAGCTCAACCACATCGCTCGGCGGTACAACGAGACTGTGGATGAGCTGGCTAAAATAGCCTCGGGGCAGACAACGGTTCCCCCGGACGTCTTCTCCAGAGACATACATCAACCCTCCGTCAATACCGACGACACGCCCGAGCCCGAGGAGGCCTCGGCCCAGCCCGAGGCATCCTCGGCCACCAATGGTGAGGCACTGCGCGTCGAGGGAGAGCGGAATGGGGTCACGCCTAATCGAAACTGGCAGACCCCGTACGTGCAATATCTCCACCAAGGAGAGCTCCCCCTCGACAAAGTCGAAGCTCGGCGACTGGCGCGGCGCGCCAAGTCGTTCGTCTTACTGGGTGATGAAAAGGAGCTCTACCACCGCAGCCCCTCGGGCATTCTCCAACGATGCATATCCGTCGCCGAAGGACAGGAGCTATTGCAAGAGATACACTCAGGGGGCTTGCGGTCACCACGCAACACCTTGAGCCCTCGTTGGGAACGCCTTCCGACAAGGCTTCTACTGGCCGACCGCGGTGGCCGACGCCACTAGGATTGTGCGCTCTTGCCAAGGGTTTCAATTCTACGCAAGACAGACACACCTGCCCGCTCAGGCCCTGCAGACAATACCCATCACCTGGTCGTTTGCTGTGTGGGGTCTGGACCTCGTCGGTCCCTTGCAGAAGGCGCCCAGGGCTTCTCACACCTGCTGGTCGCCATCGACAAATTCTCCAAGTGGATCGAGGTCCGACCCCTAACCAGCATCAGGTCCGAGCAGGCGGTGGCGTTCTTCACCAACACCATCCATCGCTTTGGGGTCCCGAACTCCATCATCACCGACAATGGCACCCAGTTCACTGGGAAGAAGTTCCTGGACTTCTGCGAGAACCACCACATCCGTGTAGACTGGGCCGCCGTAGCTCACCCCATGACGAATGGGCAGGTAGAGCATGCCAACGGCATGCTTCTGCAGGGACTTAAACCGAGGATCTACAACAACCTCAACAAGTTCGGCAAGCGGTGGATGAAGGAGCTACCCTCGGTAGTCTGGAGTCTGAGGACGACGCCGAGCCGGGCCACGGGTTTCTCGCCGTTCTTTCTAGTCTATGGAGTCGAGGCTATCTTGCCCACAGACTTAGAATACGGTTCCCCGAGGACAAAGGCGTACGACGACCGAAGAAACCAGACCAGCCGAGAAGACTCACTGGACCAGCTCGAAGAGGCTCGGGACGTGGCCTTACTACACTCGGCGTGGTATCAGCAGTCTCTGCGACGCTACCATGCCCGAGGGGTTCGGTCCTGAGGCTTCTAGGTGGGAGACTTGGTACTTCGGCTGCGGCAAGACGCCCGAGGGCGCCACAAGCTTACTCCTCCCTGGGAAGGGTCGTTCATCATCGCCAAGATCTTGAAGCCCGGGACATACAAGCTGGCCAACGATCAAGGCGAGGTCTACAGCAACGCTTGGAACATCCAACAGCTACGTCGCTTCTACCCTTAAGATGTTTCAAGTTGTTCATATACCTCGTTCTCTTTACATACACAAATAGAGTCTAACTGTCAAGGAAGGGTCAGCCTTGCCTCGGCGAAGCCCGACCCTCCCTCGGGGGCTAGAAGGGGAGAACCCCCTCTGTGTCAAAATTTTCCTCGAAAAAAGTCTTTCTGCCAGAACGTCTTTCGCGCTTTTCGACTGCTTTGATAGCGGGATCCTAAAAACGACGAGAGTACGCGTAAGCGGCAAGGCCGACCGAGCCGAGGGACTCCTACGCCTCCGGGATACGGATACCTCACTCATCACCTTCCGCGATAAGTAACTCATGCTCGGATAAGCGATTCTGCTAACCGAACAAGTCCTAACGCTCGAAAACTTTTCTGCCAGAACGTGCCTTCTCGACTATATCGATAACAGAATCCTGCGGACGAGTAAGAGTACACGTAAGCGGCAAGGCCGACCGAGCCGAGGGACTCCTACGCCTCCGGGATACGGATACCTCACTAATCACCTTCCGCGAAAAGTAACTCTAGCTCGGATAAGCGATTCTGCTATCGATGAACAAGTCCTGATACTCGAAACAAGAGGAAAGCAAACGCAGCTTTATAACACGACAATAAGATGTTTGGGCCTCGGCGGCCGCAACAAACATACGCATACTACAGACAAACTGTTCCTGCAGGTTCAGACATCGACAGAGGGAGCAGCAGCACCCTCGGTGTTGTTTCCACCTTCGGCGGAATTTGGCCCGGCTCGGACAGCGACACGGGCGGAAGGATCTCCACCTCGAAGGAGGACGCCGGCACCGCGCTTGGGCCATCGCAGCCAGGGTCTCCGCAAGGGTTCCGGCCCGAGCAGATGCCTCGGCTGGCCGCTCCGTAGCCTCAGCCAGATGTCCCCCGAGGGCATCAGCCCGGCTCACGGCCTCGGCAGCGTGACTCCGGGGTTGGTCCCGCCAGTGGACGACCTGGCCAAGCTCCAGCCGCCGCTGCTGCACCTCCTCGGCCTGGGAAGCCACCTGCTCCTGGGCCGACGAAGCCTCTTCTCGAGCCGACTCCGCCTCTGTCCACGCCGACACTGCTGCCTCTGGCTCCAGCTCATCGCAGAGCGGCCGAAGGTTTTAGAACTAAGCAAGAGAAGCCTTGAGTGGCAAGGCCGACCGAGCCGAGGGACTCCTACGCCTCCGGGATACGGATACCTCACTCGTCACCTTCCGCGCAGGGCAACTCACACTCAGTTAAGCGGTTCAGACAGCCGACAGGCGCGTCCTGGTGCTCGAAATGAGGAAGAAGCACGGCTTCACACCCAAATACCCAGATGTTCAGGCCTCGACAGCCACAATGAACAAACACCGGCACTCAAGGTGTCATTACAAACGGAACTCTGGTTCCACTCCCGCGGGTATGAACTACCTCCACACCAGAGGGCCTGCGGGACAACAAACTCTAGGTGGCTCGCCGCCGACCACTGCACCAGCAGCGACAACGACCTCCGCTCCGGGCGGCTAAACAGCAGCAGCGATGACCTCAGGGCAGACGCTGCTGTGACAAGGCCCTCGCCCATGTCCCCGCTCGAGGGGCGAGGACAAGCTATTAAAGCCAAAGAGCCGGAGGTCTGTCTACGGGTGGCGCCAACGGTCTCGTCGGCGGAGAAACCTCCTCTAGCGACCACCGCCTCAGCACCGACGACAGCGGCCACCTGCGCGCCGGCGTTACGCCAACGAATGGCGGCCATCCCAGCCTACAACGGCAGATCCCCACTCAAGTCCTCGCGGACGGGCAGGCACCGACCTCCGCGCGGAGGTGTCATGCCGGAGCGAGGACAAGACAATCCAAGAACACGAACGCCGCCCTAGCGGCGTGCGACGTCTTGGACGGTCCCCCGGTGCGCACGGCGCAATAGCCGCCCGTACGGTGGGCGGACAGCCACGCTCCGCCCCAGCGGTGGGAGGTGGCACCGGAAGCAGCGCCAGAGCCAGCTGAGCCAGCGAGCCAGGCATGCTGGAACTGACGACGCTTGCGGCCGACCGGCCCCGCGTTGTCGAAATCCGCCCCCTCCGCTAGGCCGGTGAGCGCCCTCTCCCCTGAATGCTGAAGGAAGAGGTGGCCCGCCGGCCCATGCAGGAGGTAGAACTCCGGCTCAGCTCGCCCCCCGCCACAGCAAGGATGATGAAGATCCTTGAAGCTGAGGGCGGGGCAGAGGCCGCAGCCTGGCTTGCTTCTCCCCACCATTGAACTGGTGGTCACCATCCTGGGTGACCATTGGTGAGGGAATGCAGCCGGGCTGCCTGATGAAAATCCTTGAAGTCGAGCGATGGCTGAAGGGTGCCAACCCCCGCGAAGTCGTGCTCATCCGACAGCAGCAAGACGAAGGCGGCGCGGGTGCTCCCCATCCGGGGGCTCGGAAGGTGGAAGGGCGCGATGCATGAGGGGAGTACAAAGACATGGCCACCGCCCGGGGGATCGACCCCTTTTTAAAGGCGGCTCTCCCCACTCGCGTCCTCAGGCGTCACGGACAAAGTCTTCACCAACATGCTCCAGGGTCCTCCCCCTACGACACGGGGGCTGGGTCCCACGCGTCATGCAAGCTGACCCGAAACGGAAGAAGCCAAACCGCCGCGCGCGGAGCGTGTAACCGCCCCGCGGTTACAAGCACTCCTCCATCCTCTCCGAAACCAGCGGTCGAAAGGGCGGACCGCCATGCAGGTGGTGTGCAACCGCGCCACGGAAGCGCACCCCTTCGGCTTCGTCGCATCCAGCATGGAGGCCCAGGCCCACACGTCATGTAACCGGCGCGCCGGTTACTACGTGCAAGAAACTGCACCGCCACTTGCGCCAATACCGCGCCTTCTCGACTGCGGAACCAGTGCCGCGACTCGAGGCAACCCTGCGCATGGCCCAACAGTGCCAATCGAGCACAGCGATCATGGGTCAGTCAGCCACTGGAGGAGGCACGGCGGTCGATATGGCCAAAAGTGGACCGGCAATAATGGCGGCAGCAGACGAGCGGAAGCAGCGGTCAAATCGCCTGCAGGCTCACGTCCCCTCCTGAAGCAGCAGGGGAGCCTTCTCCCACGGCGTGAAGACGACGCGCCCGTGTTCCGTTCCTCAAATGACACGCACACGCGGCCGCCCCGCGAATCGCCCGTCCCGTCACATTAACTCCTCGGCAGAGCAGGCGACGCCCTTGGCAGGCGAAGCAGGCGTTGTTTCACCTCCGCCATGATGACCGTGTCAAAAAGGTGTGCCACACCGTTTAAATTCATATCCTTTTCCTCCTCCCCTTTCTCTCTCTTGCTACAGGGACCGGGAAAGGGGATATTCCGAAAGGGATCCTTTTCCGTGAAGGAAGCGGGCCCCGAGCCCTCCTACTGATCAGGGGTTCGAAGGCTGGCCCCTCGGAAGGGTTCGACGGCCGCCCTAGAGCACACGGGCTTCAAGCTCATTACTGGTCAGGGGTTCGAAGGCTGGCCCCTCGAAAGGGTTCGAAAGCCGCCCCAGAGCACTCGAGCTCCGCGCCCACTACTGATCAGGGGTTTGAAGGCTGGCCCCTCGGAAGGGTTCGACAGCCGCCCCAGAGCACGCAGAGCGAGGGATGACTCTGGGTACGTCGGATACATGGCCGAGGCTCGGGCTACGCTCCCGAGGTACCCTAGGACATTTTCAAGACCAGCAGGAGCGATTTTGTAACGGAATCCCATCATTGGGAGGCATCGAGACCTTGGACCCTATCGAACGGGACCGGGTCCGGCAAATCACCTGCAGGTACTTTTGGAGCGTGCCTCTGGGCCACTAGCCGACCCTTATCGAACGGGGCACGGGCGTCCACTCGGATCACTCGTTAGCAACTCACTGGAGACACCATGTTCGACGCCCTCCGAGAGCAACATGGCGCTTCCCCCCCCTTCCTCCTTGCGGAAAGGCGACGAAGGGGCGTATGATAAAAGTCGGGACAGTCCTTGATCGTCCTCTCGCTCCGTGCAGAGGCTCAGGGGCTGCTCTCGCAAACCCGGCTACGGCCAAACCGTTGACAGCGTCAACAAACCAGCCTAAAAACTTGGAACCTGACCATGCACCCGGGCTACGATCAGGTCACATGAGGGAACAACCAGGCCGGCCAAGGCGTCACGAAAGGCATTAAGACCTCAGAGGAGTCAAACCACTCCTCCGAGGCCTCGGGGGCTACACCAGGCGGGTGTGCTCGCGCGCACCCACCGGAACAAAGTGTAACAGAGAAAGGCCGGTCCCCTTGCAAAAAAGTGCGACAAAGCCTCCAAGCGAGTACCAACACTCCCTTTGAGGCTCGGGGGCTACTGTCGGGTACCGTAATTAGGGGTACCCCCAACAGTCCTAAACACGGCTGGTAACCACCATCAGCACAAGCTGTAGAGATTGATGGGCATGATTCAGGTCAAGGCTTCGTCTACTCAAGGGACGCGATCTCGCCTCGCCCGAGCCCAGCCTCGGGCGGGAACTGTAGTCCCAGACGAATTCACGCCTCGCCCGAGGGCCTCCTCAAGCAACGGGTGCACCCTCGACTCGCCCGAAGCCCAGCTCGGACAGGCTTCGTAGTGAAGCAACCTTGGCCAAATCGCCTCACCAACCGACCGTATCACAGGCGCATTCAATGCGAGGATCGCCTGACACCTTATCCTGACACACGTGCCTCAGTCGGCAAGGTCGAAGTGACCACAGTCACTTCGCCCTTCCACTGACCGACCTGACAGGAAAACAGCGCCGCTCGCCCCTCTCCGACTGTCGTGCCACCCGCCAGGGTAAGGCTGACAACAGCTAAGTTCAGCCTCAGGCGCAACAGGAAGCTCTGCCTCGCCCGACCTTGGGCCTCGACCTCAGGAGGAGGTCTCCGCCTCGCCCGACCCCAGGGCTCGGCCTCAACCTCGACCTCGGGAGGAATCGCGTCCTCGCCCGACCTCGGCCTCGGCCTTAGGAGGAGTCTCCGCCTCGCCCAACCTTGGGCTCGGACCGACCGCGACACAGGGGATACATCATTACCCTACCCCTAGCTAGCTCAGGCTATGGGGGAACAAGACCGGCGTCCCATCCAGGCTCGCCCTGGTAACAAGTAATGATGGCTCCCCGCGTGCGTCCATGACGACGGCGGTTCTCAACCCCCTACGGAAGCAAGGAGACATCAGCAAGGTCCCAGCAGCCCCGATAGCTGTGCTTCTATAGGGCTCAAGCGCTTCTCCGATGGCCACGATACCGTGTGCACAGGGCTCTAGCGCCTCTCCGACAGCCACGTTGGCATGTACACAGGGCGCTGGCACCTCTCTGCCGGACACGCTAGCGCATAGCTACACCCCCATTGTACACCTGGACTCTCTCCTTGCATCTATAAAAGGAAGGTCCAGGGCCCTCATGCAAGAGGGTCGCGCGGGAGGACGGGCTGACGAACAGGCTCACTCTCTCTCTCTCTCCCTCGCGAACGCTTGTAACCCCTACTGCAAGCGCATCCCCCTGGCGCAGGATAACACGAGCCGTGTTTTCCCCCCTTGTGTTCCATCTCGCGCCAACCCATCTGGGCTAGGACACGCAGCGACAATTTTACTCGTCGGTCCAGGGACCCCCCGAGGTCGAATCGCCGACAATGTCCTTGCTCTATCTATAAATCATGTGTAAACTTTATGGGCATGTTTGTAATTTCATTTGAAGGTGTACCTCTCTATAAATAGGTGAACATTGTCCCGCATAAATTCACATTTTTAGGGTTTAAAACAAGGACCTAAAAAACCTTCGAAGAACCTTCGTGCCACCTTATGCTAAGGAGTCAAAGGTATGTTTATAAACTTATTTGATATAAAAGAAGATGGAATAAAAATGTCAAGGCATATCAGGTATTTCACTCCATTGTATATTATCGATTCACTCCATATTGTTCCATCTGAATATCCTTTTGGAGGAAGTGTTAAAAACAAGGACGAAGGTTTATATTTAACTTGTGTTGCCTTAGTTTTCAATACTTTCAGAGGATTGGAATCAATTATTCGGCAGGACTAATTTTTAGTCCCTCCATTTCATTCTATTATAGTCCATAAATTATCAAATACGGAAACTAACCTTTGGTTTCATATTTAGCAATTTAGGATGTGTTTGGTTTCTAAAGACTAATTTTTAATCTCATCATTTTATTCTATTTTAGTCCCTAAATTGACAAATACAGAAAATAAAACTTTATTTTAGCTTCTACATTCCATAATTTAGGGACTAAAATGTAATAAAATAAATGGACTAAGAGAGTATTTGGTTTCTAGGACCTTAAACCCAAACACCCCCTTAGTCCATCTATTTTATTACATTTTAGTCCCTATATTATCAAATACAAAACTAAAATCTATTTTAGTTTCTATATCCGATAATTTATGAACTAAAGTAGAATAAAATGGAAGGGCCAAGATCCTGTTTATTTCCCTCCTAGATTATATAAGTTGGATTATAATGAAAACGCAACAGGGTAAAATATCACTTTCAAGCAATAAATAAGCTAGCATAGACATCTTATTTTAGCTTATTTGTGATGCTAAAATGATATTTTACCCTTCTAACCTTCCACACTTATATAATCTAGCATATATAATCTAGAAGGAAAACAAACATGGTCTAAAAATTAGTCCATAGAAACTAAACACCATCACAATGACGAACAAACCAGACACATCCTCAATGACGAACACAATCTCTGTAGATTCTAAAATGTAAGTTGGACGACAACAACTGGAGAGCTGGTCACTGAACGAAAAGGACGCAGAACTCTGCCAAAATTTTGCTGCACCATGAACAGCTACAGCTACAGCTACAATGTGCCTCATTAGACACAACATGTATCTTGGCCTCCATCTGTTGCATCCTAAAGAAGCTGGCTACAAGCCTACAACATCCTGAAAGGAGGGTCTTTAGCACAAATATATACATCACGAGTCCTACAGAAGGATGTTATTATGTAACTAAACCATAATTCTGCATCCTACCCTATCATAATACTGGCCTATACTTTTAGCGAGGCAAACTAACTTGATTGCCTGTATTCATAAAGATGATACTGAACAGTAAATCAACTCAGTTGAGAATCTGCCAAAACGTGTCATTCCGACTTCACAGATAGCCTCTCTGCAGGTTCCAAATATGAAAGAAGAAAAAAGTTAAATGACCTTCCAGACAGAAATATATAGGCAATCGACTTACTAAAAAATGGCCTACTTATGAGCTCATATGTCACGATCATTGATGTGCCCCAGAGAGACATGTTAAGAAACCTGGGTCCAAAACCTCTATAAAGCCCCCTCCAGCCATCTTCATCAAGCAGCAGCCTGGTAGTTTTCATGACAGAAGGCCTACCATTACCATAGTTGTCCATAACCTGAAACCACATGCAAATAATGAACACCTGATGATGGAAATCTCACAAGTATCATGCTTCATGCATGATAATAGTTCCTTCTGTGGCAGTAGTTAGCTTCTTAGCTGTACCAACTTTATGTTCAGGTGCGTACCCTATGTAGCAAAGGTGGTACATAACTAAGGTATAGCATGATCATCACAGTATTGTACATATCTTTCGCTAGCACATGCAACAACTAAAATGTTCAGTGCCAGCCTTGAAATGTCATATTGAAATTGAATAATAGAAGTGGTTGTGAAACTGAGGTACTTGACACAGAGGAACAATAAGCTTGACACCAGACCTGTCTCACTCAGGTTACGAGCTAAAACATGATCTCACAAGCTACCTAGAATTGTTAGACTACCCGTCTAGGATTCTAGGGTTTGGGGTGTTCCCCATGTAATTACCGTCTTACCCCTCACTGTAATGGGCCTGGCCCAGTTACTAAATCTATTAATACTACTCCCCATCCCTGGTTAGGGACATGGGTTCAGTTTCCAACATGGTATCAGCCTAGGTTTAGGGTTTTTTTTTCCTTTTGTTTTCTCCTGCAGCCGCCACAGCCGTTGGGAGAGCTCCCCTCCCCTGCAGCCGCCACCCCTACAGCCGCCGGCCCCCAGCCAGCCGCCGGCCCCCCTGCCGCCGACCTCCCTCCAGCCGCCGGCCCACCTCCCTCCCCACCGCGCCCTCCCATCCTCTGGCGGCGGCGGCCAGTGCGCTCGCCGTACGCTCGTCCTCGCCAGGAGCCGCCCGACGCCCATCGCGCAGCGCTCTGCTCGCTGCCCTGCGCCAGCAGCCGCGCACGGACCAACCGTGAGCGGTCCCCGACCCGTCTCCGGCCATCACCGCCCCCTGAAGGCCCGCAGCTCTGCCCCCCGCCCCGGCTGCAGCTCCTTCCTGCCATGGACGACGCCACCCCTGCCGCCACCGGCCCCATCGTCTCCGCTGCGATCAGCAGCGAGCTCCCTCATGGCGGGCCCCCCTACATCGCCGGTCTCGGGCCGCTCCCCGTCGTTTCACCGCTGACCCTGCGCCGCGGCTCCCCGCCGGGCTTTCCTGCCCTCGCTTCACCCACCTGGAGCCACGCCGTCGCGCCCTCCGCACTCCCCACCACCGACTCCCCGCTCGTCGATACCCTCGCTATGATTCAGGCCGCTGTGACGGCCTCGCGGGAGCGCGAGCGTGCCGCCTCCCTCGCCCTGGAGAGAGAGCGTGCCCTGGGCGCCGCTCTGACCACCCAGATGGCCACCACGCAGCGCCTTCTCGGTCGCCCGCCGGCCGCCCCTGCGGAACCCCCGGAGGACCACCTCGCCTCTGACCTCGACGCCGACCTCATCGCTGCTCTCCACGCTCAAGCCGCTGGACTGCACAACATCCGGGCCCTCGTGTCCGTGGTGTTGGATCCGGCATCTTCCCACTACCCCCGTTGGCGAGGACAGGTTCTTCTCACGCTGCGGCGGTTCGTCCTCGACGATCACGTCCTCCTCGACCACGACGCTCCACCGCCTCGCTCCTGGTGCCTCATGGACAGCGTTGTCCTCTCGTGGCTCCACGGCACCATCACCGTTGAGCTCCAGGACATCATCCGCGACCAGGCGGACACTGCGCGCCAGGCGTGGCTCGCTCTCGAGGACCAGTTCCTCGGGAATCGGGATGCGCGGGCGCTCCACCTCGACGCCCAGTTCCACCTGTTCTCTCAGGGGGACCTCTCCGTGGGAGAATACTGCCGCCAGATGAAGGGTCTGGCTGACTCTCTCCGCGATCTCGGCGAGCCAGTTGCCGATCGTACCCTGGTGCTGAACCTCCTGCGTGGCCTCAGCCCCCGCTACAGCCACCTGAAGGCTCTCATCAAGAGGAGCGTGCCCTTCCCCACCTTCCACGCCGTGCGGAACGAGCTTCTCCTCGAGGAGCTCACCATGGCGAATGAGGCGCCCACTCCTGCCTCGGCTCTCTACAGCGCTCCCACCAGCGGTCAGCCGCCCTCAGGGGGCCAGGCCACCCGTCCTCCGTCGACCGGGGCTCCTACCCGCCCTCCACCCGCCGTCCCGGCGGCCCCTCGTCCGACTTCCACGACCGACGGGGGTCGTCGCTCCCGCAAGGGCGGCCGTGGGGGTGGCGGATCCTCTCGTGGTGGTCCCTCCGGCCGGGGTGGCGGCCACGCGTGGCCGTCCTTCTACAACCCCTGGACCGGGACCATCGCCATGTGGCCGGGCCAGGCACCGAGTGCCTCCCGTCCCCCAGCGCCGGCCCTCCTGACTGCACCTCACTACGGCATGCCCCCGACGCCTCCTTACGGTGTGCCCGTCGTGCCCCAGGCTCCGCCCGCACTCCTGCCCCCGGGGACCCACACCTCGACGCCTTGGTCCCCACCGGCTGGCGGTTGGGACAACGCCTCCCTCGCTGCTGCCTTCAGCACCATGGTGATGACCCCACCCCCCGCCGACTGGGTGATCGACTCCGGTGCCTCGTACCATACCACTCCCACGACAGGCATGCTCTCTCGCTCTCATCCCCCCCTCCCCTCTCACCCATCCTCGATCGTCGTTGGAAACGGTTCCACTCTACCAGTCACCTCAGTAGGTGCCTCGGTTCTCCCTGGGCCGTTTTACCTCAACGATGTTCTCGTAGCTCCCCACATCAATCACAATCTCCTTTCTGTTCGTCGATTCACCACTGACAACTCCTGTTCCATTGAGTTTGACCCCTCTGGTTTTTCTGTGAAGGATCTGGCCACCAGGACCCTTCTCGCCCGCTGTGACAGCTCGAGGCCGCTCTACACGCTCCAGCCCTCCACCGCCGGCGTGTCTCCACCTCCTGTCCTGGTCTCCACCACCTCCTCCACCACATGGCATCGTCGTCTCGGACACCCTGGACCCGACGTCATGACCAAGATTACCAGTAGTCTTGATCCTTCATGTAGTAGGGGACATTTTGCGGGTCTCTGTCATGCTTGTCAGTTAGGCCGACATACTCGTCTCCCATTTACTACTTCTTCTCGGGCTGAGCAGGCTTTTGACCTGGTTCACTGTGATCTTTGGACCTCCCCTGTACTCAGTCTTTCTGGTTATAAATACTATTTGGTGATTTTGGATGATTTTTCCCATTTTCTCTGGACCTTCCCGCTTCGGTTGAAGTCGGACACATTCGCCACCCTCACACACTTCTTCACCTGGGTATCCACTCAGTTTCGTCGCCCGGTCCGTGCTCTGCAGTGTGACAATGGCCGCGAGTTCGATAACAACGCCTCTCGCTCTTTCTTCCTCACCCATGGCGTCCAGTTGCGTCTCTCGTGCCCCTACACCTCTGCACAGAACGGCCGAGCCGAACGCATGATCCGCACCACCACTAATATGCTCCACTGCCTCCTCTTCCAGGCGTCTCTCCCTGCCAGCTACTGGGCAGAGGCCCTGCACACTGCCACCCACCTCCTCAACCGTCTTCCCTCGAAGGCGGTGCGCCACCCTACCCCTCACTTCGCCCTATACGGCACAGCCCCTTCCTATGACCACCTTCGCGTGTTCGGCTGTGCCTGCTACCCTAACACTTCCGCTACCGCTCCACATAAGCTTTCTCCTCGCTCCACCCGTTGCCTTTTCCTTGGCTACTCCCCTGACCACAAGGGGTACCGGTGTCTGGACCTCACCTCCCACCGCATCATCATCTCTCGTCATGTCATCTTCGACGAAGATGTTTTTCCCCTTGCTGGCTCCACCCCACCCGCCGATCTTGACTCCCTCCTCGAGTCCGATCCGCTTCCTCCCCCACCTCCAGCTCCCCGTCTTGCGCCGTTACCTGCTCCTCGTGCGGCCACTACGACCTCTTCCGCGCCTCACGCGGCCCCGTCGACCCCGCCTGCGCCACGCGCGGCCCCGCCGATCCTGCCTGCGCCACGCGCGGCCCCGTCGACCCCGCCTGCGCCACGCGCGGCCCCGTCGACCCCGCCTGCGCCACGCGCGGCCCCGTCGACCCCGTCTGCGCCACGCGTGGCCCCGTCGACTCCGGCTCGCTTCGCCAACCCCGCACTCGTCTACCATCGCCGCGGCCACGCCACTACCTCGGCGCCCCTCGACTCGGGCCCGTCGACGAGCGCGGCCCGGTTCGCCGACCCCGCCGTCGTCTATCACCGCCGCGAGTCGGCCCCACCAGCCACTCCCGACGTTCCGGCGGTTCGCTCCGAGTCGTCCGTTTACCACCCGGTCGCCATCCACCGCGACCCCGGGCACGTCCACCCGATGGTGACTCGGCGCGCTGCTGGCGTTCTCCGCCCCGTCGACCGGCTCATCCTGGCAGCTGCTACGTCTGGCACTCCACCCGACGCTTCCCCGGTGCCCTCCTCCGTTCGCACTGCCCTCGCCGACCCACATTGGCGTCGTGCTATGGAGGAGGAGTACGCGGCCCTCTTGGCCAACCACACCTGGGACCTGGTGCCGCGTCCACCAGGCACCAATGTGGTCACCGGCAAGTGGCTATTTCGCCACAAGCTGACCTCGGACGGCTCCCTCGACCGCTACAAGGCCCGTTGGGTCCTTCGGGGCTTCACCCAGCGCCCCGGAGTGGACTACGACGAGACCTTCAGCCCTGTCGTCAAGTTCGCCACTGTTCGCGCCGTCCTCTCCCTCGCCCTCTCCCGCGACTGGGCGATCCATCAGCTCGATGTGAAGAATGCCTTCCTCCATGGCACTCTGACGGAGACTGTCTACTGCAGCCAGCCCACCGGCTTCGTCGACGCTGACCATCCGGATCTGGTTTGCCGGCTGAATAGGTCCCTGTACGGCCTCAAGCAGGCGCCACGGGCTTGGTACAGTCGCTTCGCCTCCTACCTGGCCTCCATCGGCTTCGTCGAGGCCAAGTCGGACACGTCCCTGTTCATCTACCGGCGCGGCGACGACACCGTCTACCTCCTGCTCTACGTCGACGACATTGTGCTCACGGCATCCACCGCCGACCTTCTACACCGCACGATCGTCGCCCTTCAGCGGGAGTTCGCGATGAAGGACCTGGGGCCCCTACACCACTTCCTCGGCATCACCGCCGAACGTCGGCCTCAGGGTCTCTTCCTCCACCAGCGCCAGTACGCCATCGACATCCTGGAGCGGGCTGGCATGTCTGACTGCAAGCCCTGCTCCACGCCTGTCGACACTCAGGCGAAGCTCTCTGAGGACGACGGGCCTCCGGTCGCCGACGCGACGTCATACCGGAGCCTCACCGGCGCGCTCCAGTACCTCACGTTCTCCAGGCCCGACATCGCTTACGCCGTCCAGCAGGTGTGCCTGCATATGCACACTCCGCGGGAGCCCCATCTCACTGCGCTCAAGCGGATTCTGCGCTACCTCCGCGGCTCCCTCGACTACGGCCTCCTACTCCGCCCATCCCCGACGTCGGAGCTCGTGGTCTACACCGACGCTGACTGGGCTGGCTGTCCCGACACGCGCCGGTCCACCTCCGGCTACGCCGTGTTCCTGGGCGCCAACCTCGTCTCTTGGGCCGCCAAGAGGCAGCCCGTCGTCTCTCGCTCCAGCGCTGAGGCCGAGTACCGTGCCGTGGCCAACGGTGTGGCAGAGGCCTCCTGGCTGCGCCAGCTCCTCCACGAGCTCCACAGTCCTCTTCAGCGCGCCACACTCGTCTACTGCGACAACGTCAGTGCGGTCTACCTCTCCACCAACCCCGTGCAGCATCAGCGCACGAAGCACGTAGAGATCGACCTACACTTCGTCCGCGAGCGTGTCGCTGCCGGTGACGTTCGGGTTCTCAGCGTCCCCACCACGCTGCAGTTCGCCGACATCTTCACCAAGGGACTACCGTCGAGTGTATTCTTAGACTTTCGATCCAGTCTCAACATCTGTACAGGATAGAGTTGTGACTGCCGGGGGGTGTTAGACTACCCGTCTAGGATTCTAGGGTTTGGGGTGTTCCCCATGTAATTACCGTCTTACCCCTCACTGTAATGGGCCTGGCCCAGTTACTAAATCTATTAATACTACTCCCCATCCCTGGTTAGGGACATGGGTTCAGTTTCCAACAAGAATAATGGACATTCCATCGTATATTGATGAGCTTCAGGTCCAGTTGAAATTTTCTTATATATTAAAGCTACTCATTTTTCACAAGGCAGACGGTATAACCTAAAATTCTATCCTGCACCCTCTGTCTACAACAAACGTGTCCATCCTCCTTTGCACAATCATTTATAGTAAAAAGGGATCGACAGCACAACATTACTACTTTCATGACTTGTTCAACTTCTAAATTACAGGAAGAACTACCGAAGGAAACCCCAGTGATCTGATGACACTCAGAAAATGAATCAACTTCTTAGTCCAAAAATCTTGTCTGATAAATAAGATAGTAACAAACAGCTGGCATACTAGGTTTCTTATACCAGAAATAACGTGCTATCACAAAAAAACATGACAAATGCCACAGAAAACTAGAGTCTGCAAAGATATATAACCACACATTCGGAATACCTGAAGCCTAGTCTTGATTGTATCTATTGGAGTGGTGATAATCGACGAGCAAGCACCAGCAATTGTTCCTGCTGTTGCTTGGACAGCAACAAGTTCTGATTGAGATGGTTTTGTTGATGAGTCATTTCCATAACCCAAACTCCTATATTAGGATTGCAGGAATATTAATCAAGTATGTCACTAGTATTTTTGTAGACACAACAAACAATAAAAAAGGAACAGACCCAGTGCTGGCGGCACATGAGTGGGGTCTGGGAAATAAATATTAAATATAAAATACACACACCTCCAAATAGCATGTTGAGCACCACCATATGCACTCCACCAAAGGGCTGAAGCTGGCGACTGAGTCAACATAGTGATTCCAAAACCTCGGTAAAGCCCCTGGATCCCCTGTGTTCTGACAACCTTATTTATCACATCAAATGGTCCCCTGTACGTTGCCATCCCTGGCACTCCTTGAACCATGAGCCTTTGGCAAATCTGCAAGTTCAGAAATATGGATCATCACAATGTTAATTATATAACAAAATAAGGATGTCATACAGAAAAAATGCTTTTAAAAATCCTTGTTATGAAGAATTGTAATACTGTTTAATGGAATGGTTTTATATGAAGAAATTATTCCAGAAGTGTTCAGTCTTGCTCTGTATAGACTACAGAAAGATGGATATAATCATCTAGAAACTTCAAGGAACAGTACAATGATCACAATGTGACAAGTACCTAGTTATACTACAACGATATAGTGCTCAAACTTCAATATAGAAGTATCACCCAAAAAGGTATTGGTCGAATGAATGTTTCTGTGTTTATTGCTTCATGTATGTCATGTATCAGATATTCAGATTTATGCTCTTATGTGCTCCATTGGAAAACAAATATATTCAACAACCTTGTTAACATGCTGTTGGTGATTTGACTAATATAGTTGCTAAGCACAAAAGTTGGACTTAAGACAATATGCAGCTAGTGTGAAAGAATGCTCACCACATCCAGAGGCACATAATATGAACATGAACAGATACTCGACATCAGGCCTGCAACGCCATTTGCTACAGCAATTCGTGACGCCTCTGACATATCAAAATGTTCACAATACTTAAATGTCATTTCTTTAGATATCTCCAGTGATGTTAGAGCTAGCACTCGCCCAGGTAGAGCTCCAACAGCAGAGGTGCCAAATCCTCTGAAAATACCAGGGATTCCATCGCTTCTCAATATCCTCCTAAAAACAGTAAACCCAGACATACGTGCAAGCCGCCCTTCAGCAACCTGCATCCTAGTCTTCACAACAGCTGTTGGGTGCAGAGCACCTTGCTGGGCCGTAAACAGGATAGCTCCAATCACATGAAACCTCGTCTTGTCCAACCTTCAGTGTGATACAAGAGGTTAGCTACATCAGTTACAGGAATATCAGAATATGTAAATTGATATTTTCTTTATGGATTCGAAGTCTATAAACGTAGGTTCCTTAACAGGTAAGTTACGAGAAATAGTCGACGTTGCGGTGAGGAGATGGGTAAATATTTTATGCGTTCAAGAGACCAAGTGGAAAGGACAGAAGGCGAAGAAAGTGGAAGGTACAGGCTTCAAGTTGTGGTACACGGGGACTGCAACAAACAAGAATGGAGTAGGCGTCTTGATTGACAAGAGACTTAAAGATGGGGTAGTAGATGTTAAGAGGCTTGGAGATAGAATCATCCTAGTCAAACTGGTCATTGGGGACTTGGTTCTCAATGTTATCAGCGCGTATGCTCCTCAAGTAGGTCTTAATGAGAACTCAAAGAGGGAGTTCTGGGAAGGCCTGGAAGACATGGTTAGTAGTGTGCCAGTTGGCGAGAAGCTCTTCATAGGAGGAGATCTCAATGGCCATGTGGGTACATCTAGCACCAGTTTCGAGAGTGTGCATGGAGGCTTCGGCTTCGGGACTAGGAATCAAGGAGAGGAAATCCTGAACTTTGCCCTAGCCTATGACATATTTATAGCAAACACTTTCTTTAGGAAGAGGAAATCCCATTTGGTGACCTTCAGTAGTGGCTAACACACTAGCCAGATTGATTTCGTCCTCTTGAGAAAAGAGGACAGGCATGCCTGCTTAGATTGCAAGGTTATACCTGGAGAGTGTGTGGTAAACATAAGCTTGTCGTAGCTGACTTCCGTTTTAAGATTCGTTTACAACGGAATAAGCATAACAAGGTCACTAGAACAAAGTGGTGGAAGCTTAAAGGGGATGTGGCCCAAACTTTCAAGGAGAGAGTTATCGAGGAGGGCCCTTGGGCAGAAGAGGGAGACGCAAACATCATGTGGAGGAAGATGGCGACATGCATCCGAAAGATAGCTTCAGAAGAGTTTGGGTTGAGTCAAGGAAACAGAAGGGAAGTTAAAGACACTTGGTGGTGGAACGAAGATGTCCAAAAGGCTATCAAGGAGAAGAAAGATTGCTACAAACGCTTACATCATGATAAGTGTGCAGACAACATAGAGAAGTATAGGATAGCGAAGAAGTCTGCAAAGCCTATGACGACCTTTATCAACGGTTGGACACAAAGCAGGGATAAAAGGATATCTATAGGATGGCCAAGATTTGTGAAAGGAAGACAAGGGATGTCAACCAAGTCAAATGCATCAAGGATGAAGCAAACCAACTATTAGTGAAGAATGAGGAGATCAAGAACAGATGGAGGGAGTACTTCAACAAATTGTTCAATGGAGGGAATGCGAGTTCTACAATAGAATTGGACAAACCATTCGATGACAACAACAGGGGTTTTGTACGAAGGATACAAGAATATGAAGTTAAGGAGGCGCTAAAAAGGATGAAGGTAGGAAAGGCGATGGGCCCTGATGGTATGGCTGACTAAGCTTTTCAACACCATCTTTCGGACAAACAGAATGCCCGACGAGTGGCGGCGGAGTACGTTAGTACCAATCTTCAAGAACAAAGGAGATGTTCCAAGTTGTACTAATTACCGTGGAATTAAGCTCATGAGCCATACAATGAAGCTATGGGAGAGAGTCATTGAACACCGCCTGCGGAAGATGACGAGCATGACCAAAAATCAGTTTGGTTTCATGCCTGGGAGATCAACTATGGAGGCCATTTTCTTACTAAGACAACTTATGGAGAGATTCAGAAAACAAAAGAAAGACCTGCATATGGTCTTCATAGACTTGGAGAAGGCTTATGACAAAGTACCTAGGAGTGTAATGTGGTGGGCCTTGGAAAAACACAAAGTATCAACAAAGTACATTAATCTTATTAAAGATATGTACACTAATGTTGTGACAAGTGTCCGAACAAGTGATGGAGACACCGATGACTTTCCAATTAACATAGGACTACATCAAGGGTCGGCTCTGAGCCCTTATCTTTTCGCTTTGGTGATAGATGAGGTCACAAGGGACATACAAGGAGATATACCGTGGTGTATGCTTTTTGCCGATGATGTGGTACTTATTGAGGAGAGTAGGAGTGGTGTTTCGCAAAAGTTGGAATTGTGGAGGCAGACGCTGGAAGCAAAAGGTTTTAGGCTTAGTAGGTCTAAAACAGAGTATATGAAGTGTGATTTCAGTGCCATCGGGTATGAGGATGGCGAAGTTAGTCTTGATGGGCAAGTGGTACCCAAGAAAGACACTTTTCGTTACTTAGGATCAATGCTTCAGAAGGAGGGAGACATCGATGAGGATGTCAGTCATAGAATTAAAGCTGGATGGTTGAAGTGGCGGCAAGCTGCGGGTGTCTTATGCGACCCCCGGGTGCCACACAAACTAAAAGGCAAATTCTACAGGACAGCAATCCGACCGGCTATGTTGTATGGAGCATAATGTTGGCCCACTAAAAGACGACATGTCCAACAACTAAGTGTGGCAGAGATGCGTATGTTGCGCTGGATATGTGGCCACACAATGAGAGATCGGGTCCAAAATGATGATATACGAGAGAGAGTAGGAGTGGCGCCAATTGAGGAGAAGCTTATGCAACATCGTTTGAGATGGTTTGGACATATCCAACGAAGACCTGAAGAGGCACCAGTGCATATCGGAATAATCAGGCGTCCCGAGAATGTGAAGAGAGGTAGAGGTCGACCAACCTTGACGTGGACAGAGGTTGTGAAGGGAGACCTGAAAGAGTGGAATATTGATAAAGAGCTCGCCGTGGATAGGAAGGGGTGGAAGTGTGCAATTCACGTGCCAGAACCCTGATTTGTAGTTTCGCTTTTTCTCTTTAATTGTTTGACCTTTTCTTGTGCCCCTTTAGATCTTGTTGGTTCTTGTGGGTTTTATCTCTTTTTATGTGTTTCCCCGTTTCGTCGTTTTTCGGTTCTCCTTTGCCTTTGTCTCCCTTTTCTTTTCTTTGGGGGTTGAGCTCTGAGGTTTTCATATGGGGTTTTATCTCTAGCCTACCCCAACGTGCTTGGGACAAAAAGGCTTTGTTGTTGTTGTTGTTGTTGTTGCCATGTTGCCAGCATGACATTTCCAAAATAGCACGCGACTCTAGAAGCCTTTGAATACAGGTGGCAAGAAAACCAAAATTACTGTCCATCACATCACTGATGATGACAAAGATGCAGGGAACAATTACAGATTCAAAATGTGATTTAAAAGGAAATTTATGGACCCTAGAGTGATCTGCAACCATTAGGAGTAGCTGAACTTTCTTCACTTAAATAATTCTCCAAATATTTCTACATGTACAAACTTTGAAGAACTTTTTGATGCATAGAAGTCCATCAAATCTTGATGGGTGCAGACCTAGGTTCACAAATGAATCTCCCATTCCTTTAAAGGCAAAACTTAGTACCGTGCGCCATTGATTGCCCATCTAATAGAAAATTAGAAATTGACTTGAAAGTTGAGAATTAATGACACAAAGGAGAGCAAATACTTCCTCCATCCCAAAATAGTTGACATTATAGGATTGTGCGTGGATACCAATATTGCAGCTAAAAGACCAAAGTACCCCTTATGAGAAAGAGAGAGATAGAGATGTATTGGAAAAAAAAAGGAAAGGTACATTGGATAAAGATAAAGAGAAAGGTTAAGAAACGAGAATGACAAGTATTTGGCATAAAATTTAAATACTATAACGTCAATACAGAGAGAATGCATAAATCTCATAAAGAAAATCCAAGCTATGGCTTGAGTTAAAAACTTCAGAAGTACAACAGTGTCTTAAATGGATGCCCTATCTTGAAATATAGGACTCAAACACATAAAAAACAACTCCAACAGTGCCCTATTTTATAAATTTTTATTAAAAAACTA